>NC_082676.1:3695000-4895000 GCF_025265405.1 Mesoplodon densirostris
TCACTTACCTGAGCTCAGTGTTCTCACGTGGAAAAAAAACAAAAAATGAAAATAAAAAAAGTAGAGGCAGAGGGAGAACCACCTCCCAGGTGTGGCCTGGAGACACACAGATGATGGAAAGGAAGCTTCCCTACAAACTAGAAAATGGTGCAGAATTAGAAGCAGGACTGCCGATGAGATATGACTGATTGGGGTTGAAAATCCTCAGACTTCCTCCTACTGTACTGTCCATCCACTAAAGATGACCTTGCTTTTGCTAGCCCAAATTCTTCCCCTCCCCACAATTTGGAAATGGGGTTGAGGGGTCACAAACCGGTGCAGGGACAATGAAGGGATTCTGGCTAGCTGGGAAAGTCCCAGGGTTCTCCTTTGTTATAAAGAATCTGGGTTTTAGGTAAACTTGGAGATGCTGCAGTGGCTGGAGAATCTACATAATAACAGGGGAGGCAGGAGAGGAGGAGAGGAAGAGGGGATTACTTTGGGGTATCAGGAGATTTATTTGGGGGGTTGGCAGGTGAGAAACATGAAGGGTATGAGGTGATGGGGAGAAAAGGAAATTTGGAGAAGAGATGCTTTGGGTTACTAATAGGATCCCCATTAATGTTTGTGGACAAGCAAGAAAAGATTGCAATTTATTTCTAATCATTTTTGGTTGTGGAATTTGCTTCTTTTAACGTGATTCCTTGCAAAGCCTGGGCCACACACGGCACTGGTGTGTGTTAGGGCATATTGCAATAGCGTTCTGGACCATCCTCTGGGGGATGGGCACTGCTTTGTAGCTCATCAAGGATTTTTACAAGCATTTTCTCCTTTGAGTTTCTGCGGAGCACTGTGAAAAAGGTGCAGTGTGCACTTTTACATGTGTGGATGCTGAGGGCTGTGCTCCTCATGAATATTAAGCTCTGGCCACTCACTAAATGTTAAGTTTTATTATTGCATTAATATTTTCTTTTATTCATTTAAGGAATGTACATAAACATTCACCCTGTGCCACACACTGTGTTTGGCAAACAAACATGGTCACGCATAGCTCCTGGAAGAAGCAATATTGAAAAAGACTCAGGAAGGATGAACAGGAATTATTTATGAGATGAAAGACCTGGGGAGTGTGTGTGAGGCCGGGCAGGGGTGAGGATGTGTAGTCAAGGCAGCCAGGGAGCTCTCCCTGACACGCAGTTGTGCGATTAAACCCAGTCACCACCGGCAGGAGCAGACAGAACTGACTGGCCTTGTTCCAGTGCAAAAGGCCAGGGAGGTGAAGGCTGGACCATTCTGGCCTCACATAATCAAATGCTTTTTCCCTCCAAGGGTGAGAGCTGCCTGGTGTCAACTCCTGCCTCCAGGCCCTGCCTCAGTGTGAAACATGGCCTTGGGGCACAGGGGTTGCAAAAGCATTTGTGTTAGGGTAAGAGAAGTGCTTGGAAAGCAGCTTCACTAGTCTGTTCTCCTCTCCCAGGCCTGAGCCCCTGGCCTGTGTGCAGCTCTGGGCAGGGCGCCCTAGGGTGGGGGTGGGGCAGTGAAGGAACGGCCCCTGTAGGGGCAGGGCCCCTGCCCAAGGAACTGCTAAAATCTGCACGCTGTACCTTAAAGCTTAGGAGCATTTTCATTCTACACTGTCATGTAACTGCACCTGTCTTATGGTTTTCAAAGCTGAAGTGACTCCTCACTATGGAGGAGACCAGCGCGCCCAGTCAACACACCAGGCTCTTCCGGTGGCCCTGCTTGGCCTCTCTCAGTCCTGCAACCGCTGAGGAACGCGCCTAGCCACAGAAGCTCTACGTGACGATTAAACCCAGCACAGCCGGGGGGAGCACGCGCATCTGGCCTGCCTCGTCCCAGAGAGAAGACTGTATTCCCCACAATTACCATTGACGGGCCCTCATCCATGCCATGAGCATTCCCCCTGCTTTCCCCACATCTGATAGTCCTGAGATTAAGGCAAGTGCTATTGTGCCCCTTTGGCAGATGAGGAAACAGAGCCCCAGGGAGGGCACATGGCTTCCCCGGGGAGCTGTGCCTAGAACCAGCTGGAGGCAGGAAGCCTGGAGGTTCAGAGCCCACTGACGCGCAAGCTCTCACAGCGCCTACCGGCTCCTCGAGGAGGAAGGCTGCATGAATGTCACTCGCGCCACCCATCTGATGCGTGCCATCCACGTGGATGCTGTGCTAGATGCTGTGGCGTGGGGACCAGACGCTGTCCTTGGCTGCAAGACACGAGCTCCGAGTGCGGTGACGGGGGGAGCCCGAGAGTAAATGCCACACAAGAGGAAAGGAGGCAGGACTTGGAGGGGCCGCGTGGAAGGGGGGCTGAGTGGGAATCCCGGGGTCAAGAGGCCGAGAAGCCGGCAGCAGCAGGAAGCAGTTTCAGCCCAGAGATTCTCAACATGTGGTGCCTGGACCAGCAGCTCAGCATCACCTGGAACTTGTCAGAAGTGCAGGCTGTGAACCTGAAACCCAAGTCCACCAAGTGATTCTGATGCACGCTCCAGCTTCAGAGCCTCTGCTTCAGGAAAAATAAGATAAAGAGCACGGAGGGAGGGTGACACTTGGCAGGTCTGGAAAGCGGGGAGGAGGGGAAAGGGTTTATGGTGGTAGAGCCTGCTGCTTCTCTGTCCAACCAACAGACAGGATTTCTGCCCGCCTTATTCTTGGTGTTAGAACTCTGTTCGTGTTTGAGCATCAATGTGCTTTGAAAGGGTTAATGAATCCTGCCTGGTCTAATCCAGCCTCTCCTGTTGATGGTTAAAGATCAAAAAAGGAAATCAGCTGGGGACTTCCAGGGAAGATTATGTGAATCTGTAGTGGGTTGAATGGTGACCTCCAGAAAGATATGTCCACACCTCAACCTCCAGAACCTGTAAATGTGACCTTATTTGAACAAAAGGGTCTGGTCTTTACAGGTGCAGTGAAGTTAATGATCTTGAGATGAGATCGTTCTGGATTTTCCAGGCAGGCCCTAAATCCAATGACACGTGTCCTTATAAGAAACAGAGGAGAAGACACAGAGAAGCCATGTGAAGCCGAGGCAGAGACCGCGTGAGGCAGCCACAACCAAGGAAGGCCCGGAGCCGCCAGAGGCTGGAGAGGGGAGGAAGGACCCTCCCCAGAGCCTGCAGAGGAGCTCTGTCCTGCCCACACCTGGATTAGAGATCTGGCCTCCAGACTGGAGAGAATATGTTTCTGGTGTTTTAAGTCAAATTGTGGCAGTTTGTTACAGCAGCCCCAGGAAACTAACACACCACCTGCTTATGTACTCTCGGAACTATTTCCTTCCTACTGAACACCGCTGTCCTAAAATGTGCCTTGATTTATTCCTTTACGTGTTTACCTCCTGTGTCCCCACCAGACTGTGAGCACCAGAAGGGCCTAGTCTGGCTCCGGATCTGGTGCCTCGTAGGTGCTCTGCAGAGATGTGCTAAGTGAATGAGCAGAAGAAAGGGGCGTAACAAGGATTCAAACCCATCTTCTGACGTCAAGGAGATACTCTGTACTGTGCACGTTAACAAAGTTACAGGATAGATGGAAGGTCACCCAGCAATAATACAGCTTAAATAAAACCAGATGAAGCACATGGCACAGCTCCAAGCCATTGTGTAAAATGGGGCAGACGTGAATAAACGGCTCATTGAGCCTAAAGCAAGGTTTCTCAGTCTCAGTACTGGTTACAGTCGGAGCAGGATCAGTCTTTATTGGGGTGGGAGCTGTCCTCTCAATGCCTTGTGGGGCGTTTAGCACCATCCTGCTCTCTCCCTACCAGATGCCAGAAGCACAGTCCTCACCACCCCCAAGCCGGGTGTGACAACCAGAAATGTCTCCAGACGTTGCCAGATGTCCCTGGGATGCAGGAACCATTGCTCCACGTTGAGAACCACTGACCGAAGGAATCTACACATGGACAAGTAAACTTGGCCTCCTCTGAAATCAGGGAACAAGAACTGCCCCCCCCTCCCCCACAAGCCATAGACGCTGACAGAAGTCCACCAGCTACAATCAGAACTGGATCCCAGCAGGAGGCTGCCAGGGGACACACATGATTTCAATTCATGGAGAAGCAGGAGGAGAAGTTGTGAAAGCTGGGGAAGGAGCAACAGGCTGCCAGGGAGAAGGAAGAACTGCTGTGCGTGGTCAGGACAGATGAGGGGGCAAAGCTACAGCCCCCTTATTGCCACTAACCCAGTGGGACAGGTCCTGAAGAATAACCTGGGAATCAGCACTGCAAGTGGACGGAGCAGAAAAGTGACACGCACAGGGCCCAGCGAGTGCTGGGCCCGTGCCCCCACTCCTCACGAGGTGCAGCTCCCACCCACGCCTGGAAGTGACCACAGTCCAGGGGCATCATACCGAGGCAGGTGGTACAGAGAATCTGGGGAGACAAGTGTAGAGCTGCAGTGGGGGTGATGCTGGTGGTGGGGGTGATGTCACCTTGCGTTTATGGGATACCTGCTGCGTCCCGAGCACTGTGTTATCCAGGTCAGGGTACCCAGAGAATGTCAGTCATCACCATCCAGCCTCCATCTCCAGCTCTGAAAAGAGCATAAACAGGAGAAAGGATTAGAAACATAACAGGTGACTTTGGAAGACCTCTCTCAGCCCTTTCTCGAGAAACCAGGTAAAAGTTAATAAAGGCAGCAGAGGATGTGGTAAGGCCATCAATGAAATGTGGTTAATATAACAAACACCCGTGTCCCACCACTCAGCTTTAGGAGATGCCATGGTTGTTCTGTATTTACAGCAGACCTTTTTGATTTAGTGAATAAAATAATAGCAAGACATTTCAAGTACCATTTCTGTTCCTCTCTTTCCCTCCTCAGTGGAAACCGGATTCTTAAAAGTGATGAATATCCTTCCCTTTTGGACTTTTGATAATAGACGTGCATCCAAAAATCGTACGTAGTATTGTTTCCTGTGTTACTTTTATGCAAATTGTATCTAAGTGGACATGTTCTTTTTCACTTTGTTCTCCCTCCCCCTCATATTTTGTTTTTGAGAATTTTCCAGGTTGATATGGGAGACCTAATTCAATCACTTCAACTGCCACAGATTAGTCTGTTGCATAAATTACCTTATCCAATCCCCTATTAGAACATTTAGGTCATTTTCGATTTGTTAACCAAAACAACTGCAGTGAAAATTCTGGTACATGTCTCCTTGTGCACGTAAGAGCGTTTCTCTAGCCTACAGATATAGGAGTGTGTTGTGGGATTATAGGATATAAATGTTTTCGACTTAACTAGGTATTAACAAATTACTTTCCAAAGTGGCTGAAACAATTTACACTATCAATAATAGCAGGGCAGGAGTTGCTGCTTGCCAGAGTCTTATTTTCTCAAATCTTCAAGGAACTGATTATTCCTACACTATTTCAACAGTTCCAGTGCATAGAGAAAGACAAAAATCACTTGACTGTTTTTATGAAGGCTGCATAACCTGGAAGCCAGGACTGACATAGGTCACCACAGAAAAGGTAGTTTGAGAAGTTTTATGCAAACAGCTTGAACGTAGTAAGCAAATAGAAGCAAATGACACACCATGATGGTGTGCACCATCCAGGAACTGTTTAGTTTAGGAAAGTTTTAAAAGTGCCTTTACCAAATTAATAGGACAAGGAAAAAAGAAGCATGCAATCACTTCTTTTCTTATAAGCCATAAATACACTTCATAAAATTTAGTATCCACTTCTGATACTTGAAATGGAAATAGGGGATATGCTTTATAAATATCTTTTAAATACACATTTCAATCCAAAAATTACCATCATAATTCATTGTGAAAATGCTACAAGTATTCCATTAGAGTCACAAAGTTATGAGTGCCCTTTATCACTACTATGGTATAACATTTTTCCAGAAGTGCTAAACAAAGCAATTAGACAAGAATATAAAAGCAGTCCTGAATGTTGGAAGAGACAAAACAATCATAATTTGTAGATAATAAGGTTGTATTCTTGGAAAATCTCGAAATAATAGAAAAAGTGGGCACTGTGGAATGGGGGCTTGCCTCCTTCAGCCCTGAGCCTGCAGAGTCTAGCGTTGGCCTGGCCCAGAGTCTCTGCTTGATAAATGCCTGTGGATGAGTGCAGGGTCTTGAGGCCAGCATTCCCAGAGCACGCTCTCTGGAAGGAGTGCAAATCCATGTTATGGGATAAGGCATTCCATGGACAAGTTGGGTTGGGGAGCATGAGATGGGATCAAGACAAATGAGTTTGTTTACCGCAGAACATCTTAGATCCTTTAACATGAGGATACACATCATGACCCTCCAAAAGTCTCCCAGCCATCATGACTGCAGAGCCCCTTGCTTGGAGCACTTTGGGGTATCCCATATCATGGAACATTCTGGGATGGAGTATGCCCAGAAGAATATTCAACAAAGTATTAAACTAGGGGATGGGATTTGGGTGGTCACTAATTTGTCTTTGTGCTTTGTGTTGTTCGAAATGTTAACAGCGAGTGAGCAGGTATCATTTTATACACACACAAGATAAAAAAGAATAAACACTAAAAATGCGATCTTTTGCTGAATGTCAAAACCAACTTTATTTTACCCAATCATGAATTCTACAGAAGTTGTTTGGAAAGATGAAAGGCCAGTTTGAACCAAATGGAAACGTGTAAAATAGCAGAACCAGATTTTTGGTACGCAGATTCCACCTTCCCCATCTACTTATAGAGGGACTTCGGGGAAATCACTTCACCTCTTTGAATCTCATTCTGTGACACAGCCATCTCACAGAGTGGACGCTTCAACAGAGTAAGACGTAATAAGGCCCCAATCAGTGTTAGCTACTTTCACTATCACTAATGTTGATGGCCCTAAATTAAATTGTGCCCCCTGAGTATGTCTCAGTGTTTGAGATAGTTTATTCCAATCTGTTCAAGTCATCCTCTTCTACGCCCAGACCCCTCAGCTTTGCTAAAGGACCACAGACAAAAGGTTTCAGGTGGGTCCCGGGTTTAATCACGCTCACCTTTGGCAGGTTCCCCGCTGGCCTCCCTCTGACGTGTGGTTGTACCCACAGCCCGTCCCCTCCCAGTAGGGGCTGTGGCGACGCTGAGCAGCTATGGAGAACCCAGCCTGGGGAGAGACTTTGGGAGGCACAAGAATGCTGAGAAGTCGGCCCTGCAGCTGGGTCTTGTGTTTGTTTATGGAGCAGTTATTACAGTAACATCTGGATGCCTTAGATGATACCGGGAAAAGCAAAGATTATGTTTAGCTGTCTGATGTATTTTAAGGGATGTAGCTTTTATTCTGCATGATTAGGAAGTAATTAGCGGCTTAAACTTGATGCCTTCACTCAGAGTTGATTCCATGACTCTCTCTCCTAGTACAGGATGAGGAACGTGGTGGAATTCCTTTTATTAATAAATTACCATTGTCTACCCCATGTTTTTAGCCTCAATGCAGAGCTTTCTGTCCTTGTGTTGAATAATTGATCACTTAAGCTGACTTTTTCATGGGGTTCCATGAGTCTTGGGAAAGGTGAAATGAACAAGTTAGCCAGTTGGCCTGACCCTCTAACAACCTGCACCCAAACAGCCCCAGCCACCGCCCACCAAGCAGAAGAGAATAAAAGAAAAAAACAGGAAAAAACTGAACTCCAAGTCTAGTGTTGGACGAGAGGGGTCCTCAGGATTGTGACTGGGTTACTCTGTGTTCGCGTCCCGCCTCCTCCGTGCAGCCTCCGTCTCCACCTAAACTCAGTGCCCTCCTCACCTGCTGAGTGGCGCGGGTGGCAGCACAGACCTCGTCGTGCTATTGGCGGGTCCAGGAAAGAGGCCACGTGAAGGGCCTGGCACCAAGGGGGGTGCGAAGTGTCACACACAGAGAAACACACGCATGCACATACGAGT
Source organism: Mesoplodon densirostris (assembly GCF_025265405.1). Taxonomy (NCBI): domain Eukaryota; kingdom Metazoa; phylum Chordata; class Mammalia; order Artiodactyla; family Ziphiidae; genus Mesoplodon; species Mesoplodon densirostris. Next base: position 3,702,851 of record NC_082676.1, read on the forward strand.
GCAAGAACGTGTGTGTGCACACATACATGCCTGCGCACACACACACATGAGCGCTGGGATTGAAGTGGGAACCACCTTCAGGACTGCTGTGAAGACGACATAGCAGAGTGCACCCAAAGCACTTGGAATGCCGCCTGTCATATAACACAAGCTCAAAGAACAGTCATTGTTGTTATTGTTATCAATGTTAGCTTGGTTTTTATTTATTCACAAACCAAAATATGTCAAACTCTCACCCCATCTTACTCTGGAATATACATGCTTGCTTTTTGCCAAAAAGACTCTTGCCAAGGAATGCTTTTGCTCTGTGTATTTAGAAAACCCAGCCTAACCTACTCTTGGCTTTACACCAGGAGCCAAGCTGGCTCTACCTAAGACAGCACCCCAACCCTCCCCAGAGGAAAGCCACTGCCCCTCACCAGACCACTGCCAGGTAACGCAGCTGAGAAGGAACCCCAAATGCCGGAAATGGATTCTCCCAATCTTCTGCATATAAAAAGGTTTTTCACTTTTTAACCTGAATCTCATTAGTTTAAAACTCCTAAGTGTATTCTGCTCCTTTCCCTGGCATTCTTTTTGAGATCAGGAAAAATACAGTTTTCCTCCTTGAGGAAAGCAGGATTACATGTGCACCGACTTCCTCTAGGTAACACAGCCTCAGCCCTATAATTAAGATCCCCGCCATCCACAGCCTTATAATTAAATGTGACATGCACAGGACGGGGAGGAAGTCACAGAAGGCAGGAGGTAAATCACTGGGCTGGTTTCTGCCACCCATTTCCCAGGAGCCCATAAGGAGGGCGGGAGGCCGCACAGGGAACAGGAGCACCCCTGAAGCCAGCTGGAGGTCGCCTGTGCCCCCGCGATCATTTATTTTCCCCGGTGGTCTATTTTCCAAGGTGCTTCGTGGAGCATTAGGCAAGCAGAGCCTGATAATGGCTGCAGAGTCTCTGTCCACCTCCTAACATACACACTGCCCGTGGAAGACACAGCTACTCCATCACACAGGCCAGGGCTCATGCAAAAGGAAATGGAGAATTTGTCCCGAGTCCTTGCCTGCTCTTCAGCCTGACCATTCGTTTCTAGAAGAATACAGGCAGGGAAAATCTCAGGGAAGCTTCTGTGCTTGTTTCCGTGGGTGTGGTCCTCCCACCCCCTATGGGACCTCTGGCTTATAGATCTTCTGTCTCCCCAGGTCCTCCCATTCGTGCTCACCCAGCATCCCGCCTGCCCCCTCCGTTTCCCAGACCTTCTGCAGTAAGTTGGAGTCATAGGGCTGGATGGGGCAAATAGACCAGGAACAGAAGTGGCACATGGGGCTGCCATGCTGTGAAAACCATGCATCTCCTCTTTCTCTTGACTCCTCTTCTTCGGCAAACTTTGCAGGACGTTTAGTCGGGATGAAGTGGCTACATGGTGGCAGAACCCCCTTTAGCTGGAGTGTGGCGAGCAGAAGTCCCCACCCATCAGCACTGGGCAAGCCCTGTGATCAAGAAAGAACCCTTTCTGAGGTAAGGCACCGACGGTGTCAGGGTTATTGCCTGCCACACTCCTATTGCCACTTGAACTGAAATAAGCACCTACTATCTGCCAGGCACTGGATGGAACATTCAACAACATAGTAGAAAAGACAGGAAAAACAAACAAGTAAACACATATTAAGAAGCCTGATCAATTCTTTGAAGGACACCAACAGGATTATGTCCTGGACAATCGTAGGGGTAACCTGTCTATCTATTTTGCTCAAGGAAGGCCTCTCTGAAGAGGGACATTAGGGCGAGATGATAAAATTCAAGAAACCAGCCCTGCCAAGTGTGGGAGGGAGGGCAGGGCATTGCAGCAGTGGAACATCTTATGCAAAGGCGCTGCGGTAGAAGAGAGTGTGGGACTCACTAAGGAACAGAAAGGGAGCCAGTGTGGCTGCGAATTGGTACAGGCGTGGACCAAGTGAGGTGGAGGATACAGGTGGGGACACATCACAGGGGCTCCTGTTTTTCCCAGTAAGAGGAGAGTCCATTGGAGGATTTTCAGCAAAAGAGACATGATCTTATTGACTTTTAAAAGGAGCACCCTGGCTGCTGTGAGGAGGAAAGGCTACATGGAGGCAAGAGAAGCAGCAGGGAGGTGAGAGGGAGCCAGTGGGCATCACCCCCGTGGAAGCTGACAGTGGCTCAGGGCAGTGGCTGGGGAGAAGGGAAAAGGGTCAAACATGAGGAGGTTGTCACGGCCAATTAGTCAGGTGCCACCAGTTCTCTAGGCATTTCTGCCCTGTGCCCCACATCCAGATGTTCACAGCTCCATTTGCTGAGGTCCCTGGCCCCTGCCAGCAGCAGCTCGTGGCTTCCAGGCTTGTCCCCTCGGAGCGCACTATGCCTTGACTCTAAGGAAAAACTGGAGGCCCTTGGAGCCAGGGGAGGGCGTCCTGAGAGGCAAGAAGGCCTCCCACGTGGCTGCTGTATCACAGCACAGGCCGGGTGACCCTGGCTTTCCAGCTGTGCCCTTCCAGACGCAGCTCTTCATGTGCCCTGCGCCCAGCACTTACCTCTTCCTCCGCCGTCCCTTAGTTCCCTTTGGCTTGAACGTTGGCACACGGCCTCCTGCAGGTTCTCTCCTTTCAGGCAGACGTTCTCTGCCCGGAGCGTGGGCTCTGCTCCTTGAGAAAGCCACTCCCAACTGCGATGACGCCTCTGAACTGCCTGCAAAAACTCGTTAAACATGCAGAGTCCAGGCACCCATTGCACACCCACCAAAGCAGACCGCTCAGGAAGGGCCCCAGGCAGCTCGTGTCCCTAACAGCCCCTCGGGAGACCTCAAGGAGCAGCCAGTGTAGGGAAGCGCTGAGCCGATGTGTCGGAGTGCAGAGGTGCCTCTTTTTCCTTTCCCCGGACTGGTACTGAGGGACTGGAGCGCGACCTGGCGTGCACGGCCTGGACTTAGCTCTGACCTCACAGGTTGCGAGGGGGTGGTCCCCATGAGAGCCCCTCCCTTCAGATGCCAGCCCAGTGCTCCCAGGTCCCCAGGCCACCTGCACTTCTGACCCACTGGCTACAAATTTGGGCTCCCACAACCTCCCTGAGTTCAGTAATTTGCCAGGAGGACCCTAGAACTCAGGAGACGGTTATACTTAGGATTAGCATTGTTACGAAGGACACAAGTGACAAGGAGCCAGAGGAAGAGATGCTTAGGGCCAGGCCTAGGAAGGCCCCAAACACAGAGCTTCCGTGCTGTCTCCCCTTGGAATCAGGGCTCGTCTCGTCCCCCTTCTAGCACATGGATGTATATGACCACCCAGGAAACTCACCTGCACCTGGGGTCCAGAGCTTTCTCTGTAGGCAGGATGACTGGATCACTGGCTGCACCACTGAACTCACCCTCTAGCCCCCTCCCCTCCCACAATGTGTGATATCACAGAGGTCTAAGCCCCAGCCCTCTGACCACATGATTGATCTTTCTAGCAGCCTCATCCTGATGTATCTCATTAGCATAAACCCGGGTCTGGTCCAAGGGGCCCCCATGAATAGCGAAGATACTATCACCTAGAAAATTCTAAAGATTTAGAAGTTTCCTCTCAGAAACCAGGGATAAAGGCCAGGCAAATCCTTTATTGTATTGCAGGGATGTCTGTACTGCACAAATGCTGGCCACTGAAGGATTCTGAGCTTCAACAGAACCAGTGGGATGCAGCCCTTAGGCATAGGAGACCCCCACCTCCTTATCAGAGGCCAAGGTGCCAGGAATAAAAGACAGTATTGGGTCTGGCCATTAATCATGGGGTGTTCCTTGCCATGGAGATAAAGGAGTTGAACTGGGAGAGAATTTGGAGAACATTCTGGAAGGAGCCTATAGGAGGGCTGTGTGAGTCTCTGGGAAAGCCAGGGTGCCTGAAGGGCAGGCTGGGCTCTGTGGTCTCCACCTCTCTCCAGGACCACAGGCAGGCAGATCTCGAAGGCGGGGGAGAGGAGAAGTGGCCGTGTCCGGCACAGGGACCACTATCTGCACTCAAGTGCTGTGTCCACTTCCAGGCCCTGAGTTTCCATAGTAACTCCAGGCCCTCCCCCTCCCAGCCCCACTGCCTCAGGCTTTAAATGGGCAAGTGAAGGAGAGAGGATAAAATTTGGCTTTTCGTTGACTAGGACCAGGATCCAAGAATTAAACTGCTCCTATTTAAGACCGTTCTCTCCCAGCCCCGTGAGAAGAGGTAATTTCACAAATTAGCCAAGAACCCTGAATAAGTTAACCCCTCTGCGGCAGGAGTACGACTCCATCCACCGCAGAAGGCTTGGGCCCGCACATTCATGATGCTTTCTGCTGCCCTTTCCCTCTGGGCCTGTTCAAATCACTCCAGCTTCTCTCTAAGGAGCCAGCTAGGTCTGCTGGATGCTGCCAGCTCCAAAGAGTCATCAGCATTCAAAGTAGCGACTTGGGCCAGGAAACATGGAAAGGGGGAATTCTGTGCGGGTGACTAATGGATCCAGCATAGAGCCACTCCCCAGTCACAGCCGCCATGTTAAAATTAATTTCCAGGTGACAATAGCCGTCTGACTATAGACAGCTCAGCACAGAGATGGCCAGTCAGGCTCACTCCCAGATGCCTGGTCAGCGATTTCCAAAGCGTCCACTCCGCAGTTCCTGATGCCTCCACGAAAGCCTGGCTCTTTCCTCCCATCTCCCAGTCCCAGGACAGAATCTGGGGTGAGAGGTGAGGGTGGCCGCCCTGATCCATTGCCGATGGCAGGCCCTTCTCCCCGCTCTGCCTCCAGGCCCCCAGGTGAGTAAACTAGGTAAACCTATTGGAGTTCATTTGAGGCTGGCAGGTGTTCCTGGTCAGCCCGACCTCCACAAACACCTCCACAATAAGATTTCTATTAGGGAAAAATGGCTTCAGAGTTTTAAGCGTGTTTCCTGCCCCCAAGTGCCATGGTTTTAATTAACGGTATCACCAAGTGGCTCTCCCTGGCAGATGGCAGCAGTGGAGGCCCGAGGAGGAAAGAGCAGAGCAGCTTCTGTTTGCGTGAATCCTGCCAGCACAAAAGCTGCATCTCAGGGCAGAGAGACGGCAGGGTGCGCTTTCAGGCCACAAGCCTATTCCGGCAGAATCCGGGGCTGTTTCGGCCGCCAGGCGCAGCGGGCTCGCACGGTCCATGCCACGGTGACAAGCGGGGCTGAGGCCATCCCCGGTTTGCTGCAGGAAAGGCTGCGGTGAAATCCAAGCTGCAGCTGGCACATGGGCGGCCAGGCTGCACATTGACACAACAGACCCCCCCTGGGCCTCCCAGGCCCCGACGTGAGTGCCAGCATTGAGAAAATCAATCAGCTGCAGCTCTAACTAATTACAGGCTCAGCTTACCCCACGACTGGCAACATGAGAGGCAAGGCTCTGCATCCCGGCCTGGCAGAGCCCTCAGTTGGACCAGCGTCCAGCTGCAGCGTGGCTGCAAAGTGCCCTCCCCTGCCATAGTGGCGGGGGAGCCACCACCAGACAACTTGCAGGGGAGCCCCTAAGAGAGCATTTTCATCAGCTGCTCACCCGGCAGGGTTCTTTGAGGCACTTATTAATTTTCTTGTTAATAACAAAAAGAGGCAGAGATTCATTGTGTCAACCCCTGTTCTCTCCCTGACTCTCCGTCTGTTTGGCTTCGGCCAGTCGTGTGAGAACGACCCCCGACCAGCAGTGCAGATCAAGTAAAATTCATGCAACCCTCATTATCCATGTATTATCAATTCCTGGAAATGCTTTGCAGAGCAAATTTTCATCGGAAGCTCATATCCCATTATGTGAAATGGGAAAAAACAATAACGCATACCCAGACCGTCCAAAAACCCCCAACCAATTTTCCAGGTATCACTAAAACGCTCCAAAACACCTATATAACAACACACTAAGGATTTTTGCATAATGCAAGTATGTAAAACACCTACTTTCTAATTAGTCCACACCGAATGGACTCATGGAGGGGAATGTTTACATGCAGTATTAACTGCACTGAACAGAATCAGATTCGAAATCTATTTTCCTTCTACACTGCAAGGGGCAGGTATAAAACGTAACCCCACAAATGCAGACACAGATTGAAGATAGGCTCTCCCTAAGTTAGAGCGCAGTTGGGAGTGCCCCCAGTGCCCTACAGGAGCAAGCAGGGCACCACGGAGGGCTCAGCCCAGGGCCGGGAGGTGGGGGGATAACACACACACCTGCCTGCACAGCCTGTGTGTGAGGCCTGACGGGAGGAGAGCCGGGGTGCACCTGCAGCGCTCGCACGGCCTGCACCCGGCCTGCATCCGGCCTCACACCCACGCCGTGCTTTCCACTGCACATCCTCACAGATCCATCTCAGGGACGTTTTATTCTGTGAATGAATTTGGGGGAGATTTTGACAAGTCATTAAGGTGAGTATTCAGGTCATGGAAGTGTGGGTGGCGAGGTGCTCAGTACTTGGTCTCGTCTCCCCTAAGTTCCTTGAGCAATAACTGTGTGTCACAGGGATGACTCTGACCACGGGGGGAGGGACCAGCCTTCCTCTTCCCCTTACCTACTCAAGAAAATGGCCCCTCTGCTGTTTTCCTCATCCACCTCATCCCCATGCCAGCCCAGGCTGGTGTGACATCACCAGGAGGAGGGACAAGGCAGGAGGAAAACGTGGAGCACGACCCCTGAGGATGACTCAGCCAGAGAGTTTGGGAAAGAGGAAGTCTCTGGAAAAGGCACTGGTGAGAGAGCCTGGGGGAGGAGAAAGCCAAGAGAGGGGTTTAAGGTGTGGAGAGAAATAATAACTGGATCTTTTTAAAGTTCTTTGAGAAATTCACATTGGGAATTCACTCACCTTGAGGGCTTTTGGTGGCTGGATTGTGCTTCCCTAAGTGGGACACTGATTTGAGACAGGACAGGTAGAGCCCCAAGTTCCATTGGAAAGTTTGTTTCAGTTTTTCCTCAAATCCACTTCTTTTGTGCAGCAGCATCCAGTTTTTAAGCGGGCCACATGTGCCCCCAGGAAGTCTCGTGTTCAAAGTGTGCCCCAAAGGCACGGGCCAGTCACAACGCCTGGTCACCTGCAGCAGGTGCACCTGTGCTTCCCGGGTACAGGGACCTGCAGCCCTTTCCCTTTGGATGCTGTGGCCATGTCTCCACTGGGAACATGTGCCACATGCATCTTCTCATTGAAAATGCACTGTCACCCTGTCCCGCTGCAGATGAGAACTAAGCCCAGAGCGGGCAGGCAGCTCCCCAAAGGCCCTGCCGACCTCAGTGAACCGGGTTTGGACCCAGGCTGGATGATTTATGTAGGTATATATCTACATTGTTTATATATGCATCCGTATGTGTGCATAGCTATGTGTACATGTAGGTATACACATATCTGGGAGTATATGTGTACATGTAGGCATAGGTATATATGTATGTGTACATGTATGTGTGTCTGTCTATGCATATGTACATGCCTATGCATGTGTGTCCTTGTGTGTATGTGTGTATATTTGTATGTCTATGCGTAGGTCTGTGTGTGTGTGTGTAAGTATATAGATGTGTGTCTATATGTATGGATGCGTGCTTATAGGTACTTCTCTGTGCATGTCCAGAGCAGAGCTGTAAAATCCCCATAGACACGAGGCGGGTGTTCCATGGCCGTGTCCCCAGAACACATTCTCCAAGGACCCCTCAGTTACTACCTGCTGGTCTCACTTCTGGGTCCCTACCCTGCCCTCCCCTGGGCCCCATTCTGGGACTCCCAACCCTCAGCCCTGCTGCACGGGTCCCACTTTCCCCAGAGGCTGCCAGGACCCCCGGCTGCTTCCCTGGCCACGTCAGGTGACTGCAGGAAGACACGATGGGCAAGGCCTTGAGGGGAGGCCTGGGAACTGGCAGAAACGAAGGCCCCTGGAAGGAAGTGAAATCCCCTCTCACTTAACAGCCTAATAAGGATTTGAACCAGAGTCTGAGAGGAATTGTCAGTTTAACTGTTTACTCAGATGTGGAGACCACGTCTCGGCTTTAAAGCGCTGGGAGAGGAACGTGTCAAGCTGGAGAAGGAAGGATGGAGGCCTCTGGCGCCGGCTCCGCCTGGCCTGAGCAAGAGGCCAAGAGGCCCCAGGAAACTGCTCTGGGCCTCCCTAGACCTGGGGCTGAAAGGGGGTTTGGTGGGGAGGCGAGAGCCAGATGTGCAGGTGGGAGAGGGGGCAGCCACCCACAGGAGGCCGCTGGAAATGATGTCAGCAAGACACAGCAAGGAGCCCCTTGAAGACTTGAAGATATTTCCAGACGCCTGGGCAGCCTGATCCCCTGGAGGGAGGGGCCGGCGGAATGAGAGGGTCTGCGAGGGTCACAACTGGATCCTCAGGGAACTGCACAGAACCGGTCAGGTTGAATAATTTGGACAATTTCACATTCTCTGCAGGTGGAATTCCCAACTCTGACCCTCCTTGCAGGTGCCTGGGCCCCTGCCACCCCCGTCCTCCCCTCCCCTCCCCCTCCCCTCCCCCTCCCCTCCCCCTCCCCTCCCCCTCTCCCGTCCCCTCTCCCTCCCCTCCCCCCACCTCCCCTGCCCCTCCCCTCCCCCTTCCCCCCACCCCCAGTGTATGCTGCTTAGCCACACTGGCCTCCTCTCTGGTCTTGAACACCCAAGCCCATCCCACCTCCAGTGTCAAGCCAGCTGCCCCTTCTGCCTGGGGACCCTCCCAGCTCCCGGGCGGCAGCTCCTTCTGGCCACTCAGGTCTCAGCCTTCCTTCCCTGACCGCCCTCCCTAAAGTCGAGCCTCAAATAAATCCCACCCGACACCCTCTTCCCCTCCCCTAATCCGGTTTTCTTTCTTGTGCCTTGCACGATCCCACTTTATCTTAACTCCTTGATAGTTATTTTCTTTCCCTCCTTTGGAATGTGAGCTTCCTGGCAGTCATGGACCTGGTGTGCGCTGATCATGCTGCATTCCAGACCCTGGAAGAGGCCCAGGCACACAGTTGAGGCCCATAAATCCTTGATGAGTGAATGATCAACCACAGCAGCAGGACTGGCCTCATGGAAACATTGTCAAGAACCCCCTATTTAAAGGCAGCATCTCTCTGAGCCTTGGTGCACCAGTAGGAATGTTCTCTGCGGTCAAGGAGCAGAGAGAACAGCCAGTGCTCTCTGCAAGGGGCTGACTTTTGGGAGCAAGTGGGCATCAGTGCCCACTGGGAGTACACGGGAGCCCTGGGGTCCTTGGTGCCGGCCACAAAGCCAATGCTGAGTTTGTTTAGAATCCTGCTCAGGATGAAGGATGGCTCTCACACTGGAGATCTCTTAATACAACAAGCAAACACCACAGGATTTTTCTAAGGCAGCTGCTGCTGGCAGGCCGGGCAGAGGCTCCCTTTCCTGGCTTGCTTCTGCCATCTGCTGGCCACTCACTGACATGCATCGGAGAAGAAGGGTTTATTTTCCAGTCTCACACAAGCTTTTGTTTCCTTCTAGGAAGAAGTCGTTGCCGGTTTTATCCCTCCCTTGGCAGGAGCCGCCTGGCTGACCCATCCCTTGAGTAGGACAGGTTCTAGGCCACAGGTGGGTTGGGGAAAGTCACTGGCCCTGCAGCTATGACTTTTCCCCATTTCACATATTAACTCTGTTATCAACCTCAAGCCTGTGAGTCAGGGGTACTATTACAGATGCAGGCGTTAGGGCACAGAGAGTTAAGTAAGCCTCTCAGAGCTGCACAGCACAGGGGGTGGAGCCAAGCAATAAGGCACCTGAGGGCGCGTTCTACCAACACCTGTGCAAATGGCCCAGATGCCCTCCCCCCCTGCTCCATGGGGCCCCACAGGAGCACCAAAGAAAGAGGGATGTGGGCAGAGTGGAGGACGGAGGAGAGGAGTCCTGCAGTTCATCCTCCCGGAAGCCTAGAGAAGCCTCCATCTTTTGAGCCTCCATCTTCTGATCTGGAAAATGGGAGCATTGAACTACATGATTTCAAGGTTCCATCCAGGGTTCTCTGGACAGGATAGAGAGACAGAGGTATAATGGTTATAGCCCAGGCTCTCTGGTCAGAAAGACCCAAGGTAAAGACCAGACACTTCCACTCACTAGCTCTGTGAACAGGAGGGAAGTTGTGTGTAATCTCTAAGCCCCAGCTTCTCCTCTCCTACCTGTTAATGAGGATAAAAATGAGGCCAGTTGCAAAGCTGTTAGCACTGTGATGGCTCAGAGTAAGTGCTTAATAAATATCACCTGTCATTACAATGCTATTAAAGGCTCTGAGAAGTCCTGCAGGAAAGCCTGCTTCTCAACTTTAGCTTAGCCTCTCCCCAGCCCAGCTGCCTACAGAACCATCGCAGAACCTGCAAGATGCATTGTTGCACAGAGTGCGTTTGCCCTCATCAGCTTACCTTGCTTCCTGAGAGCCATGGGAGCCTCAGACCCCACGGAGAGCAGAATCAGGGTGGGAACCCGGCCCCTTGACTCCGAGCTCTGTGCTCTTTCTTGCTTTTACAACATCTCTCTACCCCAAAAGCAGTTCTCACAACCAATAAACAAAAGAATTAGGAGCCATTCTCCCAGGCTCCCAAGACTAACTATTGCACGTTTGGATTCTGCAGTGCTTATTTGTCAGCTTTACAGACCACAGGCAATTAAGAGTCCAAGCCCGGGAAGCCTGTTGTTAATAATTCTGTCATTATTCTCAATTTTCAGCACCACCACACATGAAACACACATTTCCAGTTTCTTCAAAGGTGCTAAATGGCTTTTGCACTGTGTAGTGAAAGTTTACCATCAGTCAAATGGCTGCAAAGCAGACCTGTGGTCCCCAGGCCCCGGGCTGTGATAACTACTGGTTTGGCCTGACCCACTGGGGCGACACCCTTTCTCAGTGTTTCATTCTCAGGACAGGCGACCTGGACCACGGCAGCCGTCAGGCACACTCAGCCCTGCTGGGCGTCGCTGTCCACCAGGATTTCACAAGGCCCAAAGCACAGGATGTGAATGGGAAACCACTCCTTCCTGCTGGGGCAACACCCCAGAAATGGATGGAGAAAGCCGGTGACCAGCCTCTGTTGGGGTCGGAGTCGAGAGGAGGGAAATGAGTCGGCATCTGAGGCAATGTCTGCAGAGAGAGCGAGTAAGAGGGTGAGTTCAAGGGGCCAGGCTGCAGAGGCTGCAGAGGCTGCAGGGCTGCATTTCCTTTTCAGGACGAGGAAGCCTTGAACCAGAACTCGGAGCTTTTAGGAGTGCAGCCACGTGCCTGCATTTTACACCCACCAGCTAGCCTTCTGAGCTCTTTCCTAGAGTGACTCTTCTCCTGAGACCCCCGTGGGCTGCCCCCGTTAGTAAAACGGGACACGACACGGAGAGGCCAGGAGCTTGAGACGAGGCCCTGAGGATGCCGGGGGGCTCTCCCCACACGGGTGAGTCACGATGCCCCTTTTGCGTGACGCTGCAAAGAGTGAACGTGCTGACTTCACCGAGTGGGGCATCTCAGAGGAGAGGGGAGGGGTGGGCAGGTGAAGGGAGCAGATAAGTGGGAAGGGGTGACCCAGCAGGGGGAGAAGTTGTGACATAGGATGCCCTGTGCCAGGAAGGGCCAGGGTACGTCTGAAGGACAGAATGACTAACAAGGCATGGGGCGTCAAGGGCCACATGGAGGGGCCTGGTGGGCAGGGCCATGGGCGGGGCAGCTTGGAGGGTTTTGAACAGTGTGCTGTGAAGAGAACATGGTGGCCTCACCTAGTCAGTGGGTGGGGGGCAGGGGGTGAGAGCCCCACCTCCACAGGGAGAAGCCCAGAGCATGTGTTCACAGGATGTTCTACAGGACATTGGGCTCCACAAGCCTGCCCCAGAAGCCACCTCCTGGGGAGAGGATGGGGACCTCAGGGACGGGTGGAATTCCCCCTGAACACACACTCATACACACACACACACATATACCCACACACACATACACCATCTAGAGCAGCCCAGCTGGGGCTTGTGTCTCATGCCAAAGGCTTCATCTAGTTACAGGATCTCTGAGCTCCCATCCAGCACAAACATTTCATAACTGGGTCCATTTAGTGTGGTGATTAGCATGCAATGACTTGTCAATAAATACTCACCAAGAGGTACTGATGAGACAGAGATAGGATAAGACATTTAACAGCAACCAAAACATCCAGGAGACACAGGCAGCGCCCTCCTCACCTCCCCCCAGACTCAGAGAAAATCAGGTTTACAAAGCTTCTTGGTTTGAAACGACCAAGGACCCTCACCAAGCAACACTGGCCTCTCTGTGGACATTCGTACAGATGGGACACGGGGCATGTACTGACGATATAACCCAGCAATTCTGCATGCCTGAAGCAAAGGTAAATATTTCTTCCTAATTTTTCTGACTATAGAAGTAATATATTCTCTAGGCATAAAATTTAGGATTTATAGAAGCATATGGAGAAGAAGCCCAGCCGTTGAGCAGTAACCACTATAAATACTTTGCTCTCTTTCTTCCTAGCCATCTATGCTCAGACAGACATTTTATTTTTGCAAAAAATGGGGATAATATAAAAAACTTACTTTCTGATTTTTCTTCAAATTTTTATTTTTAGTATTTTAGCATAATAATAATATATTTTAACACTTTTAATGGCAGTGTATTATTCCATTTACCTGGATATACCATAATGGACCCCCATTGTTCGGTTTAATGTGCTTCCAAGTGTTCATATACATAGTTTGGGGAAAGTTCTCCTTCCAACAGTGGCAGGCTAGGGTCTCTGAACCAATCCTCTCATTTAAAAAATAACAAAATCTGGGACTTCCCTGGTGGCGCAGTAGTTAAGAATCCACCTGCCAATGCAGGGGAAACGGGTTCAAGTCCTGGTCCAGGAAGATCCCACATGCCGCGGGGCAACTAAGCCCCATGCGCCACAACTACTGAGCCTGCGCTCTAGAGCCCTTGTGTGGCAACTACTGAGCCCACGTGCCACAACTCCTGAAGCCCACGCACCTAGAGCCCGTGCTCCACAACAAGAGAAGCCACCACAATGAGAAGCCTGCGCACTGCAACGAAGAGTAGCCCCCACTCGCCGCAACTAGAGGAAGCCTGTGCACAGCAACAAAGACCCAATGCAGCCAAAAATAAAATAAATAAAACATGAGAAGAAAAGAAATAGAAAATTTAAAAAATAATAAAATCTGGACAAAAATTTAAAAATACCCGTTTGAAGATATCAAGGAGTTAGCAGATTAGTGAGAATGAGGGGCCAAAATCTGAGCCCATGAGACAGGAAACCAAATATTTGAATGAATGAATGAATGAATAAATGGATGAATGAGTCAATGAATGAATGAATGAATGAGTGAATGAACAATCTGACAAAAGAAGGAACAAATGGGTCAAACCTGCAGGGCCTTTTGGCAAAAAGCAGCTGCTGCTCGGGCTCCATCCTGTCTCTCAGCAGCCAACCCGTCGATCACCTTGCTCTCCTGGAAGCTGTGTGTGCAGAGAACCGTGCTTGTTTGTGCTGCTCTGGGTGTGTTTGCATTTAGAATCATGAAGTTTACTCAGTTAAGAAATAGAGTGGAAAGCAGGCCTCTGCTTGACAGACAAAACAAAGCAAGGAGAGGGGAGAGGGGAGAGGGCAGCTTCCTCCTGCTCTCAGCTTTACAGAAATAACCACTTTCCCTGCATCCCGTTGGGTGGCAATGAGTTTCCTGGCCACGTCTCTTTTCCTACAAGAACTGCACTGTAAGTCTGTGTGTACATGTTTACAGCTAACCTTGTGGAGCGTTATGTGAATTTATTTAATCCTCACAACAATCCTGGGAGGTAGGAACTGCTGTTGCCATATTATAGAGATGGGAATGCTAAGACCAGAGAGGTGATGTGACTTGCTCATGGTCACACAGCCACAGGTGGCAGAGCCTGGATTTAAACCCTGGCAGCCTATGCACTTGATCACCAGAAGCCTCAGAAACCAATGTGATGATTTCTAAAGAAATTCAGCACATGTCTGCCAAATTGAATCAGCCTGCTATTTCCAGGGACTGTAAGTGCCTTGGGTTTAATTTAACGAAACCTATTATTGGAAAAGATATACCAAGATATTCATTTCTTAAATGATGGGAATAAGGCTGCAATTGTACGGTGTTGTTTTGAATCGGGGTTGGCCCCTCTGTGAAGAGAATGGCTGAGATGAACGGCAGCTTGGGGGCTGCAGGGGGCTTGGGGTCCTGGAGGGTGTGCAGGTCTATCGGTGTCACACCAGGAAGGGAGTGCCAGAACCGCCCCTCACCAAGGGCTCAGGAAGCTGAGCTAAAGGGCTCCCTAAGATCCCTTCTTGCTCGAAAATGATGTGACCAACTCAGGCCGTCTCTCCTGGGGCTTCTTGCTACCTGTGTGGGGTGGCAGACAGCCCACATGGCATTGAGCTGGCACCCACTTCTTCAGGCCTGAGGGCTAGTGTTAGTCTCCCTTCCTGTCCCTTGTATCATTGCTGTCATTCATTTCACTTATACATAAGCACACAAAAGATTATGTAGAGAGATACACATACTTGAATACATTGTTGCTATTATTTTTTAAATAAACTTATTTTCTAGATGAATTAATAATAAAAATAAAAGTTTTTATTTTACCTTCACCTCTGCCTTCTTTGATACTCTTCTTTCTTTATGTAGATCTGAGTTTCTGACCTACATTATTGTCCTCTTTAAAGAATTTCTTTTAACATTTCTTGCAAGGCAGGTATACTGGCAACAAATTCCCTCAATTTCTGAGAAAGTCTTTACTTCCTCTTCACTTTTGAAAGATAATTTCACAGGGAACAGAATTGTAGATTGGTGGGGTTTTCCTCTCAACATTTTAAACCTTTCACTTCACTCTCGTGCTTGCACAGCTTTTCAGGAGAAGTGGATGTAATTCTTATCTTTGCTCCTCTATAGGTATTGTGTTTTTTTCCTTTGGCTTCTTTCAGGATTTTTTCTTTATCTTTGATTTTTCTGTAGTTTGAAAATGATAAGCCTAGATGTAGTTTTAGGGGCATTTCACTGTGTTCAGTGTTCTCTGAGTTTCCTGGATCTGTAGTTTGTTACCTGAAACTAATTTGGGAAACTCTCAGTCATTGCTGTTTTAAATATTTCTTCTGTTTCTTTCTCTCTTTCTTCTCCTTCTGGAATTCCCATTAAGCGTGTGTTACACTTTTGGTAGTAGCCCCACAGTTCTTGGACATACTGTTCTGTGTTTTTTTTTTTTTTTTTTTTTTGCTGTACGCGGGCCTCTCACTGCTGTGGCCTCTCCCGTTGCGGAGCACAGGCTCCGGACACACAGGCTCCGCGGCCATGGCTCGTGGGCCCAGCCGCTCCGCGGCATGTGGGATCCTCCGGGATCGGGGCACGAACCCGTGTCCCCTGCATCGGCAGGCGGACTCTCAACCACTGCGCCACCAGGGAGGCCCTGTGTTTTTTTTTTAAATCTTTTGTTCTCTTTACTTTTAACTTTGGCTGGTTTCTGTTGAGAGATCTTCAAGCTCAGAGATTCTTTTCTCAGCCATATCCAATCTACTAACAAGCCTGTCAAAGGCATTCTTCATTTCTCTTAGTGTTTTTGATCTCTAGCGTTTCATTTTGGTACTTTCTTAGAATTTCTCTCCACTTACATTGCCCATTTGTTCTTACATGTGGTTTACATTATCCATTAGATCTCTTAGCATCTTAATCATAGTTGTTTTCAGTTTCTGGTTTGATCATTCCAATATCCCTGCCATATCTGAATCTGGTTCTGATACTTTCTCTGTCTTTTCAAATTGTGTTTTTTGTCTTCTGGCATGCCTTGTAATTTTTTATTGATAAGTGAATATGATGTACTGGGCGGGTAAAAGGAAATGCTCTAAGTAGGCCTTTGGTAAAAAGGTGAGAAGTTGGGGGAGGGGAAGGGTCCCTTAGCCTGTAATCAGGTCTCAGTCTCTTAATGAGCCTGTGCCTCTGGGCTGTGAACTTCACAAGTGTTTCTGATTTTTTTTCTTCCCCTTAGGTGGGACAGAATGGCTGTTGTGAGCTGGGAGTTGGGCATTTCCCTTCCTCCAGGTGAGTTAGGAGCTGGTAAATCCCCAGGAGGTTAGATTCTGGTTAACTCGTTTCTCCCGAGGGCAGGCCTGATTAAGAACTGAATGCTCTGGTGTATTTCAAAATAGTTCCTCTTTCCCTCCCCTGCTGGAAGCCAGAGTGAGTCCACGACCCCCACCCCTCGCCCCGCCCATGCTCACTGTGGAAACTTGGCTCACCTGGCCAAGCTCCTCCAGGTAAAATTCACACAAGTGTCAGGGCCCTGACACAGGGTACTCCTGGAGTTTCTCTCTCCCAGGCTTGTTCACACTGAACTTCAGCAAATCACCAGAGTTCAGATTTCCCGACACCAGTACTGGCCTCTGCAGAAGTTTCTGCTCGAGTAAGTTGTGTTTCTTTGTATCTGCCTGTCAGTATCTCCAGTTTGGGGGGCAGCAGTTTGCCCTGTGACCTCACTTCTGTGACAGATCGAATAAGAGCCGGTGCTTTTTCAGTTTGTTCCGCTTTTTACCTGTTCTTAGGATGCAGTGGCGTCTTTCAGCTTCTTACATGCTGGGCCAGAAACCAGAAGTCTCTAATGATATTTTTCACATCATATTTTTATGGTTTCCTCCCATTCATGGCAGGTGTTATTAGTTTTCCATTTAGAAGATGCTTTTCCATTTGGAAGGTTTACTTTATAAGTACATTTATCTTTAGGGGAAAAAATGACTGTTGTATTTTTTAATGAAGAAAATAACAGGACCAGCATTACACAAACAGCAAAGATCTTGAAGGTGGTATTTGAACGACAGAAGTTGGGGAGGCCGGAGATAATGGATGTAACGCAGCAGGAACACAATAAGTGTGCTGTAAAGCAGAGCTGTTGTCATTATGATCATTAGCCCTGGTTAGCTGGCCCAGTGTGAGCAAAGGAGCCGGCTTGTGCTAACCCACTTCCAGCCACCGCCCTCTGGAAAAAGAGATTGGCTCTGAGGGCAATGGGGATAACTACACAGGGGACCTGAGCCACTGTGCCTGGTGGTGATTCATTGCCTTCTCTCCATGAAGCTTCCAAACAACCCCTGCTGATGGTTGTAATCAAACCATCAACTTGGGCTTCCCTCCAGCCACAAGAAAAAGCCCCTTATGGCTCAAGCAGATGCTCCTTGGGTTTTAGACCACGAGCAAATTAACGGACTAATTCATCCCCGCTCCTCTAACAACAATATTTCAACCCTGTCAATAGCCACAAACTCCCCACTGGCAGACAAGACCACCCACTGCTCAAGAGACCCCAGGAGTCAGATGACATCCTTTGCCTGTGATTGTTCAGTGGAGTCCTGGAGTGCCAGACCCAGAGCCGGGACAGTAGGCCTCAGTCATCCTCAACCCCATCTCCAGGGTGGGACTTCTCACCTGACAGGCTCAGCCCCAGCCAGTTCAGCCCTTAGCCACGTCAGCCACTAGCGGGAGCTAGAGACGCATTCAAAACACACCTGGGGGCTTCCCTGGTGGCGCAGTGGTTGAGAGTCCGCCTGCCGATGCAGGGGACGCGGGTTCGTGCCCCGGTCCAGGAGGATCCCACATGCCGCAGAGCGGCTGGGCAACGACCGCTGAGCAACGACTGCTGAGCCTGTGCGTCTGGAGCCTGTGCTCCGCGACAGGAGAGGCCACAACAGTGAGAGGCCCGTGTACCACAAAAACAAAAACAAAAACACCTGGACAGGGGATCAACACAGGCTGGTTCTCATGATACGTGAAAACAAAATGGTTTTATTTACATGAAGACAAAAATGAGTGAGGTAGAAGCCAGCAATGTGAAGTATGGCTTGGACTGCGGCTGAAGGATAACCATTCCCTGATCCAAAATGTCAACCCTGCCCATCGTGCTCCTAAGAGAACTGTGTGCCTGTGAGTCATGAAAGGATCTTTTCATTATTATTTTTAAATGTGCAGGAGTCACTATCTCAGTTATATGAGGACACCACTGAAGTGACGAATGGACAGGAAGATAAGAACAAAGCTGAGGTCCTGGCTAGGTACTGAGAGAAGTATGGAATCTGGGTGAGAGAAAGGAAAGCATGGGAGGAGGGTGGAGAAAGGGAGTAGAAAGGGGGAGAAAGGAAGGAAGAAAAGAGGAAAGAAGGACAGAGATAAAGTATTATCAGGACCCTCTGGATTAGAGGTGATAAAATTGGATTAACAGGAAGTAGGAGGATATTGACTCATGGAATGGAGAAATCAAAAGATGCATAGGCTTCAGGCAAAGCTGGATGCAGGAGTCGAAACAATGTGTCAGCACCCAGCCTCTCTCCATCTCTCAAATCTGCCACATGTCCAGTAGGCACCATGGGGCAATGCTGGCCACGACCCACTCCATGGCTCCATCACCCTGCAGCCCAGGGACCCAGGGAAGGAGAGAGACCCAGCGTCTCTATCACCCCTTTCAAAAGACTCCCATTGGCTTGCTAGGGTCCCGTGTTCACCGCTGGACCAATCACTGGGTCCTGGAACAATGGGACACTGATTGGCCAGGTTGGGGCCAACCAGGTTAATAGTCCCACCAGAAACTGGCAGAGAAGAGGAGGGAAGTTCCTAGAAGGAAAGTGTTAGACAAGACAGGAAGGGAAGATGGGGAAACTAAAATTTCCTGGACACTTACTCTGTCCAGTTTAATCCTCTTCATAAACCCGCCGGGTAAGGCATTTTTACCCCCATTTTCTTGATGAGAACATTAAAGCAATGTCACGCCTCGCCACCTTCAGTTCTGCAGACATATCAGGTGCTAGGATGGGACAGTTGTGGATGGATTCATAAGGCCCCAACGCGCCACCACACTACTGAGGAATAGTCCTGTTCATGGGCCCCCCGGGCTGCTGGCCAGTCAGTCAGGCAGCGTCCTGCGCTTGAATGCAGCCCTTGGAATCTTCAAAGGACTTTTGTTACTAAGGATTCACTCACCAGGAAAAAATACCTTCTGAGCCCTACCATATGCCAGGCACTGTGCTAGGTGCTGGAGACACAGGTGAGTAAGAGACAGTCCCAGCCCTCGGGGAAAGGCAGGCAGTCTGGAATGTTGGAAACAAACATTTGTGAAAATATCCTTAAAGAGTCAAATCTGGGAAGGCCTTAACTGTGGGAAACCCTCCAGAAATTTAGTCAATCCAGGAAGTCAAATTTTTTGGATAGTAAAGACCTTACCTCTTTAGGAATAAATATGGGAAGGTGGGGAGGGGGTTCTTTGTTACGGCTTTAGCTTTCTAGGGCGGAAATATTTCTTAACTGCAGCACACATGTTTCCTGAATACCTGGACAGCAATCCTCCAGCCCCTAGAACCACCCTATCCTTCACCATCCAGTTTCAATAACCCAAGGCTCAACATCATGCATTTCTCTGGTGAATTCAGCCCTCTCCAGAATACTTCTGAGGATTCTGAGAAATTGGGGAGGAGGGCTTATACTTTCTGACACTCACTTAACCTTTCCTCTTGCTTCTGCCCAGGACCCTTAATGTCTTTGTCGTCGTTGGGGCCCATGCACTGCTGCATTTTGCCCCAAACTTGAACACGGTGTCTTTTTCTTTACCCAGTACACCACCCCACCAAGGCTCAGGCAGAGTTACTGGACATAAAATTGCAAAATGGTTTGGAGTAGGAGGAATATGACAAAGGCATATGATACAGCAAAAAAGAAAACAGCTGAAAACCGGATGTCAGAGGATACCGGCACGGTAAGCCAGCCTCATCCTATCACAGGAGCCCCTAACTGCTGTCTCCCCCACCCCACACACACGGGGTCCTGTTTTCCCAGGTCCCCCAACCCCACTTCCCTGGTGTCCCATGCCCCACCTCAAATCTTCTGTCTCTGGGGCCTCCCCAAAGAATTGCATTTAGGAGCCACTGCTCAGAGAACCAGGAAATGTAAGCTACAATAGGGAACATTGCCATCCCAGAGAGTGAAAAACATTTCTAATTGGGACATGGAGGACTCACATTTATCTTATTCTTCGGAATAACGTGGCCAAGATGTCCCCATTCCGGGCAACACCCTGTATTTTGCTTCTCGTGACAAACCCAACAAAGAGTTTTCTCAGGCAGTGAATTTTCCTTCCACTTCCTAATGCAGCCAGCATAGATTATGTGCAGTTTTTAAGGAGGACCATCTCCTGGTCCTGTTCCACTCTCAGAGCAGATCGCTGTGGCTCTCCACTTCCACACTGGGAGAAGTTTGCAAGACCTCGAGCCAGCCATTTTTTGGGGGGGAGGCTACCGAAGAAACCGCTAATCCCCTTGATCTTGGTCACAAGTCTGTCATCTTCTAGGTTGTTCTTCTTGGCAGATAATCAAAATGTGCTAAATTTTAAAACCACTTTCCCTTTGGTGTCCAATAACTTGTGGGTTTGGTAGAACCTCTTCAGAAACCAGTAGGGGTGATTTGTTTCCTCTCTCTTCTGCTATTCAAACATGACTCTAAAGTCTGGCCCCAAAGTAGAGATAAAACTCAACTGTGTGTTATGCTTTGGACCCAGAGGGATGTGGCTGGGTAAATTGTGGGTCCTTGTCTTGACGCATGCTATAACCTTGAAATAACCAGACTGCCACTGCAGGAAGAGAAAACTCAAGACAATAATTTTTGGGATTAAACACAGTAAACTGTCCTGCCCTTGCCGTGGAGGAGAAGGGTTCCCCGGAGTGGGGGCCGTGTTCCCATCCTGCACAAAGTCAGCTTCTGGGTGGCCACAGACATTGTGCTTTCAGGGAATGAAATCAGACGTCTCCTTCAGTCGGGACTGTGCCCCCGGATGGGAGAACAGCCTACTGGGCAGTCTTCCCACATTCGGTTACAAAATTGAAATAGTGTTGTTTTCCAACAGCTGTTACTGTGCTGCCCAAACCCCTTCCTCCCTCAAGTCAGTTGGGTTTCTTAGCTTTTCAGTCACTTTCAGCAGTTCCAACAACTTTACTTGGCTTCTGAAGATTCCGTCCTATTCCTTTTAAACTTTCATTTTCCTAAAGAAATCAAAGCTCACCCCACTGGGGCTGATGCTAGACCCTCTGCCCTCGCAGCTCATCTTCCTGGGACACTGCCCTGCCCCCTGGGAAGAGTTGGGAAGCCTGCCTGACCCCATTCCCCAACTTCAGCGTGCATCAGACTTTCCAGGAGGGCTTGTTAAAAGTACTGACTGCCGGCCCTGATTCAGTGGGTCTGGGGATGGGGCCTAGGAATTTGCATCACTAACAATTTCCCAGGTCACACTGATGCTGCTGTCCAGGGACCATGGAGAAAAGCTATGTCAGTAGTTCTAAACTAGCTCTGTGGCTTTTAGACTTTAAGAAATATAATGTGAGCCCTGTAATATAAAATTTTCTAATAGCTGTGTATTTTACTACAATTCAAATGTTTTTGTTTTTTTTTTATTCTTTTCTTTTTATAAATTTATTTATTTATTTAATTTTTGGCTGCATTGGGTTTTTGTTGCTGTGCGCGGGCTTTCTCTAGTTGTGGTGAGCAGGGGCTGCTCTTTGTTAAGGTGCGCAGCTTCTCACTGCAGTGGCCTCTCCCGCTGCGGAGCATGGGCTCCAGGCGCGCAGGCTTCAGTAGTTGTGGCACGTGGACTCAGTAGTTGTGGCACCCGGGCTTAGCCGCTCCGCAGCATGTGGGACCCCCCCAGACCAGGGCCCGAACCCGTGTCCCCTGCACCGGCAGGCGGACCCCCAACCACTTCACCACCAGAGAAGTCCCTCAAATGTTTTCTAATAGCCACATTTTAAGAAGTAAAAAGAAATAATGAAATTAAATTTTAAATATGCTTTATTTATCCCAATATACCCAGTACATCTCAAATATATCATTTCAACATGTGACCAGTAAAAAAGTGACTAATGAAATCTTTTCCCTTCTTTCATACTAAGTCTTCAAAAATCAAGGGTGTGTTTTGACTGCAGCACAGCTCAATCAACTCTCACACACCAGGTGCTCAGGAACCATCTACCATCCCGTGGCTACCTTTCTGCAGTTCCAGGACCTCCCCTTGAAAACTCACAAGCTGCTCGTGCAGAAAGCCCTCCTTGCACCCCTCCTGCCTTGAACCACTTCCCCCAGCGCCTCAGTGTGAACCCACTTTCTCTAATCTAGTGCTGGCCACACTGGAATCACTCGAGGAGCTTTAAAACATCCTGATGCTGGGACCCTCCCCCTCTGCATGTTCTGATTTCAGTGGTCTGCGGTGCAGCCTGAGCAAGGAGATCACGTTAACTCTCTCCAGGTGATTCTGACACCCAGCTCTAACCGTCTGGGGAAGCTCCCCACCCCCAGCAGGACTGTTAGTGCCTAAAGACTCTACCACCCCGAACCTGACCTGGCCCCCACAGCATCAGCACCACCTGGAATGTCGTCAGAAATTCAAAATCTCCAAATCCCATCCCAACCTGCCGTGTTAGAACCAGTGTTTTAATAAGATCACCAGTGATTCCTAAGTACAGTGAAGTCTGAGAAGCACTGCCTGAAGGAAGCGACTTCTTATTCCTCTTCTGTACCCTCTACCTTGGGGTGGGCACGGAGCGGGGAGGCCCCTGTAGCTCCTGGGAAGGGAGATGGAGGTTGTGTACAGGCTACTTGACTAGAGGCTGCGTGTCGGATTCCAGCCCAGCGCTTACACCTGCTGCTCTGTAGCTGTGGGACTTGCTTCCCCTCTCGGAGCCACAACTTCCACAGCCATAAAGTGAGGGAAATGGGCACGGTCAGAAGGGTAAAATTCCGGCCAGCAAAAGCATTTTGTTTGGTTAACAGTTTTCAAAACCCAAATATATTTCTAATTTTTTTTCTTAAAAAAAAAGGAAATTTGACCTAAAATCTCAAAATTCTAGTTTCTCCTGAAAAATTAGGAGATCTGGCATCCCCAGCCCCATATTTCCTACTTTCCTGTTTGATTCTCTAATGATGGTCAATTTCCCCATTAGAATGGAAGTTCTAAGAAGGGAGAGACCCTGCCTTATTTGCTCTTATTACCCCAGAGTCAAGAATTGGCCTCTGCACATAGTAGATTCTCAATTAATTATGTTGGATGAGTGAATGAGAACAGCAAAATGTAGTGTGGGACTTCCAGAGTGCTGAGGGTTGAACTGTGTCTTCCAAAAAGATAGGCTCAGCTCCTAACCCTGGTACCAGTGAATGTGACCTTATTTGTTTATAGAGTCTTTGCAGGTGTGATCAAGTTAAGGTGAGGTTATACCACACTGGGGTGGGTCTTAGTCCAGTAACCAGCATCCTTGTATGGGGAGGGAGATTTGGACACAGAGAAAAAGACACAGACGAGAAGGCCATGGGAAGCTGGCGACAGAGATTGGAGCAATGTGTCTACAAGCCAAGAAACACCAAGGATCGCTGACACCACCAGAAGTAAGGAGAGAGGCCTGGAGCAGATTCTCCCTCAGAGCCCCCAGAATGAACCAACCCTACAGACACCTTGGTTTTGGTTCTGGCCCCCAGAACTGTAAGAGAATACATTCCTGTTGTAGTACCCAGTTTGTTGCAGCAGCCATAGGAAACTAACCCATAGGGGTTAACGTACTAGTTAGGAAGATTTGAAACAGGCTGATGAGGATTACCAGCCATGGAAGTGGGATAAGCAGAGTGTCACAGGCACAGTACACAAACCGAGTGTTCTAGCTTCACCATCTGCTTCTGTAAGAATGCTTATTATGGCTTTTTGGCTGTCCATAAGGAGAGGATGTTATTAAAAATTAAGTAACCCTAATGTATTGGCAAAAAGACAGTTCTAGTAGCACTGCTTTACCCTTGAGGATAGCAAAGGAGTCACTAAAACCTTTGAAAACTTGTGCTTGGAAGGTGGCAGGGGCGGGGGGAGCTACTTTCCTGTTCATCCCATAAGAAATCTACGAGAAAGCAGTAGCACCAGTCAAGGACTGCTGAAAACTCAAAGACAGAGCTGGAGAGGGGAAAAGGCTTTCTGTGTAGGACTCTTCTCTATTTATATCAGAATATGCTCAATTTCGCAAGATACAAATACACTCAAGAAAATCACCTTTTTATCTTCCTTGTAACGATTATTTGTGGATCTTTCTCTCAACACAGTCATCTTTACCTACTTATAACCTCTGCATCGTTGTGATTTTGTATTGTGTGTTTGGCATTTAAGATGTTTCTATGTGCTCATTAGTGTCTAAGAGTAAGCATCTTGTACATGTAATTTCAAGTAGCCATCATGTCAATGCCCTGTGGTGTGTTTATCCAAGGATACAAGTCTCAAGGCTATAACAAAAGGCTGAAAGCCCTTTACAAGTGCAGAAAATATCCATGCCATTTCCTTTTTCCATTGTGATTCTGAGTCCCCCGGAAATTCTTAGCATCTTGCCAAAGAATAAATAGCACATAGGCCTCTCAGGCATCTTACAGAACTAAAGGTCTCAGATGTAGCTTTTAGGATAATAAATGGAATATAGAGTAATAAACATAGACATGTGGTTCCTGTTTTTAAGTGGAAGGATCACAGCTGGCACAGATTTAGAGCCAGAAGTCAGGGTGATTAAGGAGCAGAGTGTTGCAGCACAGTTATAAATTATGGAGGAGCCTGTGAAAATGCTGCTTTTGAGAAAAGCCAAAAAGTTTAAAAATGTATGTTGGAGTCCCTGAAGCAGATGAGTTCAGGACTAGTAGCCTCACCGCATCCTTTGTCTCGTAGGGAGAGAGGAGAGAGCTGAACAGGAGTAGACCCGGGGCCCAGGCCAGCATCTGATGATGCCGAGGGGGACCACCGTGGTGGCTGCCGATGAGAGGGCAGCAAGTCTGCTGGGAAGGAGGCCCAAGGAGGCACATACAGCAAAGGGAGGAAAAGGGGGGTGGGAAGATGGCTGCCTGAAGCTGCCAAGACCCTAAGACGCCTGTCTGGTGAAGCAGCCTGCTCTGGACTCGGGGGCCACAGAGGGAAGAGACAGCTGGCTGGTGGCAAAGTCAAGTCGACACCGACCAGGACTTGAATCTGGGCTGCGCGGGCTCAGAGCCTGCCAGCCAGGGAAGCTCTCATATGGTGCAGAGCAGGGTGACGAGGGGGCATCCCTTCAGGACTTGCGGAGGAAGAAAGGAGTTGATCTCTGCAAGGGCTCAGCCAGGCCCCTGGTGGGTCCTCCCTCCCTGGGCTTCACTGAAGCTTCTTCTCTGGGAACAAACCCCATACTTACTCAGCATCCCCAAGCAGCGCTCTGTACCTGGCAACCAGAGGCCCCTTGAGAGACCAACGTTCCCATTGTAAGGGGTCATCTGCCTTGAGGGCTCCTCAGTGCTGCTTCTGCCTCTCTGTGGACTCCCTGAAATCTGGTTGCCCACGTCTTATTTTACAAGTAGGGGCCCTTTTAAAAATTTAATAGATTTTATTTCTTAGAGCCATTTTAGTGTTACATAAAAATAGATTGGAGAGTACAGAGTTCCTGTATACCCCCTCACTCCTACTCATCCCACAGTTCCCTCTATTATTAACATCTTGCATGAGTGGAGTACACTTGTTACAATCAGTGAGCTAATATACATTATTATTAACTAAAGCCCATAGTTTACATGGGGATTCACTCTTTGTTTTGTACATTCTATGGGTTTTGACAGTGTTTAGTGACATGTATCCACCCTGCTAGTATCATAATTTCATTGACCTAAACTTCCTCTGTGCTCCATCTATTCATCCCTTCCTCCCCTCTGAGCCCTTAGCAACCCCTGATCCTTTTACTGTCTGCATAGTTTTGCCTTTTCCAGAGTGCCATATAGTTGGAATCATACAGTCTGTAGCCTTTTCAGGTTGCCTTCTTTCACTTAGCCATGTGTACTGATGCTTCCTTCATGTCTTTACTTTTTTTTTCCCCTAATAAATTTGTTTATTTATTTTTGGCTGTGTTGGGTCTTCGTTGCTGCGCACAGGCTTTCTCTAGTTGCCGCGAGTGGGGGCTACTCTTTGTTGCGGTGCGTGGGCTTCTTACTGTTCTGGCTTCTCTTGTTGTGGAGCACGGGCTTTAGGCGCGTGGGCTTCAGTAGTTGTGGCATGTGGGCTCAGTAGTTGTGGCTCATGGGCTCTAGAGCACAGGCTCAGTAGTTGTGGTGCACGGGCTTAGTTGCTCTGCAGCATGTGGGATCTTCCTGGACCAGGGATCGAACCTGTGTCCCCTGCATTGGCAGGAGGACTCTCGACCACTGTGCCACCAGGGAAGCCCCCTCCATGTCTTTTCATTGCTGAATAATATTCCATTGGGGAATACTGTGGATGGACCACTGTTTGTTTATCCCTCCACCTACCCGAGGGCATCTTGGTTGCTTCCAAGTTTTGATGATTATGGATAAAGCTGCTTTAAACACCTGTGTGCAGGTTTTTGTGTGGACATAAATTTTCAACTCCTTTGCATAAATACCGTTGCGCAGGATTGTTGGATCATATGGTAAGAGTAAGTTTAGTTTTGTAAGAAACTGCCAAACTGTCTTCCAAAGTGGCTGCACCACTTTGCATTCCCACCATCAATGAACAAGAATTCCTATTGCTTATCTGACTTTTTAGGTGTAAAATTAATAAAGACTTCTTATGGAATTTTAAATTCCATAAGATTTTATTTATTTATTTATTTTAATGGAATAGTCATTAAAAACCTCTCCCTCACCCCCAACTTACCACTCTGGTCTGATTTCACAGAAGTGATCACCTTACTTCTATGTCTTTCCAAGCATTTTTTACTATATGCTGTCAACATACATAAGCTCAAAATTTATTACAATTCTATGAAAATTAAGGATTCAATTTAAACATTTTGACCTAGTGCAAGAACAATCATTTCTCTTCACAGTTTCTAAATCGGCCTGCACTGACACGACAGGTACATTTGTGGTACTTGGAGGAGCAGGGTCATTGTTGGCTCCCTCTGATGTGGTCACTGAGTCCTTAGCTGTTTCCTCTGCCCTAAAGGTAAATGACTAAGACAATGGTGACTCTTCCCTTAAAACCTTGGTCTTCAAGAGCTGGTCATTGGTGCTGATGCAGTCTCATGGTCCATCCCCCCAGATGAACCACTTGAAGAAGATGCTCTCAGAAGTGGACTTAAGATTGTTGCCTTTGCTTTTATATTTTTATATCTAATATTTTGTGTGTCCTTACAGCTTCACATAATCATTTGCAAAAAATATGGTAATGACAGGGTGTAACTGGCTTTCAAGGAAACAAAATGACCTGAGGATTCCCACTGGCCTCTCAGCTTTCATTGCACACAGGAACACAGGCACACACGCACGCACACCAATTTTAGCATCTGCTCAGAGCAGAACGATGGGAGGATCTTTGCAGCAGGGATCACGTGATAAACACTTGTTCTCTCAAGATGCTTCAGTTTGCTTACATCTTCAGCAGTTCCAGAGAATGCCCTTTCCTGCAAGCAAACATTAGGCAGTGCTAGGTGGTATTGTTATTTGCGAAAAACAGAATCAAGGCTTTTGTTGTGGTTCAGGCAGCCTTTTTGTTTGTTTTCACGTGTAATAGCTGTTTTGTATAAGTAGGTGATGATGCATTTCCTGAATCTCTTAGAGGCATGTTTTGGCTGAAGCAGAATGATGAACGTGGACGTGGCCCACAATCTTTCTGCTTTTGGCAGTCTTTCTGTTACGGCGCACAAATCAGGGACATAAACAAAGCCTTGTGCAATCATGACTCCTTAATCAACGGAGCCTTCACCACATTTGTTCCTTTGTCAATGGCAAATGTGTAGGTTATTGCCTTTTTCATTCCATAAATACTTCTTCAATCCAATTCACTATGAGGTGAGTTTTGCAAGACTCCAAAATCTCCCAAGAAGCTAGCAAAGCAGAAACTTTTACACCACCACACTGTGAGATTTAGAAAGACTTCTGGTTATTTCCTTACACCCAAGCCTCTGATACACAAAATAAAAGAATCACATTTATATCACCCAGCATTTTGTGTAAGCGGAATATAATTCAGGAAGAAAGTTTTTTGGTAACATGCTTTCAACACGGAACTTGAGACCTAGGAGTCATGGCATGGGCAAATCTCAAAAATCCCTTATTGCCAAATACAAAAATGATTGGTTGTCTGTAAACAATCATTTTGCAAGCTTTTATTGACCTGCTAGCCTCTATAGAATCAAAATATGCATATAAAGTCGGTTTGAAGTTTGAATGATGAGAGGAAAATGCATTTTGATTTATTGTGTTTTCACTACCATTCAGTTCAAAATATTTTCTGATTTCCCATGTGATTTCTTCTTTGACCCATACGTTATTTAGAAGTGCTTTGCTTAACTTCCAAACATTTGGGGTTGTAAATTATCTTTCTTAATGGTTTCTAGCTTAATATACTCTATATGGTTGTAATTTTTTGAAATTAGTTGAGACTTGCTTTATATCCTAGCATATGATCAACTTTGGTAAACAGTCAGTGTGCTCTTGAAATGAATGTGTATATTGCAATGTTGGATAGATGGTTTTATTTGTGGCATCAATCACATCAAGTCAATTATGTTGTTTAAATACTTGATATCTTTACTGATTACCTGTTTTTATTTGCTTGTTCTATCTGAGAGTTAAAATCTCTGCTTGCCATTTTAGTTTTGTTAATCTTATCTGCTTATATTTTGAGGCTATGTTATCAGGTGCATGCAGACTTAGAATTGCTATGTCATATCTTCCTCATAGATTGAGCCTTTTATGATTTTTAAATGTCCCCATTGATGACTAGTAAGACTTCTTGCCTTAAGGTTTTGTATCTGTAGCTAGATAACTAGATGAGATTCTTTTGGATAGTCTTTGAAAATCAGCCTATCTATCTATCTATCTATCTATCTATCTATCTTCAAAGACTAACCAAAAGAAGATAATATATACAGAAGGTCATATATAGAGAGGATATATATATATATATATATGTATATATCCTTTTACTTTCAACTTTTTCGTATTCTTACATTTAAGGTATATCTCCTTATAAGAAGCACATAGTTATGTTTTTGTCTGACTAGTTTTGTTTTTTAATTAAAACATTTAGTATTTTACATTTAAAATTAAAAAGCTACAGAATAGTTCCATTACCATTAAAAGATTTACCATTAAAAGCTACAGAATAGTTCCATTACCCCTGAAATTTCTTTATGCTTCTCCTTTATAATCAAACCCTCCCCTAACCCTTAACCCCTGGAAGCCACTGATCTGTTCTCTGTCCCTATATTTTTACCTTGTTTAGAAGGTAAAATGGAATCACACGGAATGTCACTTTTTAATAAATTTATTTATTTATTTATTTTTATTTATTTTTGGCTGTATTGGGTCTTCATTGCTGTGCACGGGCTTTCTCTAGTTGCGGTGAGCGGGGGCTTCTCATTGTGGTGGCTTCTCTTGTTGCAGAGCACGGGCTCTAGGCGTGCAGGTTTCAGTAGTTGTGGCATGCAGGCTCAGTAGTTGTGGTGCATGGGCTTAGTTGCTCCGTGGCATGTGGGATCTTCCTGGACCAGGGATTGAACCCGTGTTCCCTGCATTGGCAGGCGGATTCTTAACCACTGCACCACCAGGGAAGGAAATGTCACTTTTTAAATCTGGATTTTTCACTTGGCATAATGCATCTGATATTCATCCATATTGTTGCATGCAGCAATAGTTTTTATGTTTGTTTTGTTTTGCTGATTAGTATTTCTTTTACAGATGTACCATAATTTACCAACTCATCATTTGATGGACACTTGAGTACTTTCTAATTTTTGGCAAAATTTTCACAAAGCTGCTAAAAGCATACAGATTTTCATGTGAACATAAGTTTATATTTCTTTTGGGTAAATATCTAGGAGTAGGCTTGTTGGATCACATGAAAAGCATATGTTAACATTATCAGAAACTCCTAAGCTATTTTTCAGAATGACTGAGCTATTTTGCATTCTCACTAACAATATGTAAGAATTCCAATTGCTCTGCATCTTTGTCAGGTTTTTTATTTTAGCCATTCTAATAGTTGTGTAGAAGTATCGCATTGGGGTTTTAATTTGGATTTCTCTAATGACAAATGATGCATTATTTGCCATCTGTATAGCTTCTTTGGAAAAGTGTCTGATCAAGTCCTTTGCCTATTTTTAACATATGAAAATCAATTTTAAATTTACTACATAAAACTAATTGTATTTCTATATACCAGCTATGAATAATTGGAAATCAATATTTTTAAAACAATATCATTTACAACATCACCAAACAAATGAGGTGCTTCAGTATAAATTTAAAATACTTAGGTATAAATCTAAAATATGTGCAGGATGTGTTTACTCAAAACTTTTATAAAACACTGATGAAAGAAATCAAAGATGACTTAATTGAATGAAAAGATGTAGTATGTTTATGGATTGAAAGATTGACTATTAAGATGACAATTCTCTCAAATTTAAATTCAGTGCAAGCCTATTTAAAAGATTAGCAGAATTTTTATAGACATCCATAAGCTGATCCCAAGATTTATATGGGAAGGCAATCAACTTTTGGTTTTATTGACATTTTTGATTTTGCTGTTTTCAATCTTATTGATATATGCTTTTATCTTTATTACTTCCTTTTTTCTGTTTAAGATTAATTTGCTCCTTTTTTTAAGTTTCTTAAGAAACTAATGATAGAAGCTTAAATTATTAATTTGAGACCTTCTAAAAGGAAAGACTTCTCAAATGCATGTTTGAGATGAATTGACCTTCTTTATTCAAGTACACAAGTAACAGCAGTGACCGTTTAAGAACCCACTGTATGTCAATGGCTGTCATAGTTTTATTTATTTATTTATCTATCTATCTATCTATCTATCTATCTATCTATCTATCTATTTATCTATCTATCTGTCTATCACACCACACGGCTTTCAGGATCTTAGTTCCCTGACCAGGGATCGAACCAAGGCCCATGGCAGTGAAAGCGCCGAGTCCTAACCACTGGGGCACCAGGGAATTCCCAGTCCTCGTTACTTTAAATGTTCACTTCCCAAAAGCTTTTAAGTGTCTGCTCTCTGTGATGTTTCACCAATATTCATTAGTGTGTTCATTTCTCATCAGAAGACTGATAGGATGTAGGAACTGAGACTTATAACAACTTGCCTATGTTGACGCAAGTGGAGAAATTGAGATTTGAACCTAATAATAACAAATGAAGTATTTTTTCAAGTCAGTGCATTGATTTGTTCTACAGATGCTGGTTGAGCACCTGGTCTGTGCCAGCACTGTGCTCAATCCCTGGGGCCACAGGGTGAATGAGAGCCTGTGATCCCTGCCCTCAGGAACTTTCAGTCTATGGAGGATACAGATGCAGGACACAATTACACCAACAGGTGTGGGGTTAGTGTCATCTAATCAATGGTTTGTACAACATTAATGTGGTTCTCTGCTTCCTAGGTTTATTTTGATATTGCGAATCGCTTAACGGGACAAATTGTAGATAAGTCCTTGATTTTCAACATCAGGATCAGCGATGTGAACGATCATGCACCCCAGTTCCCTGAGAAGGAATTTAACATCAGTGTGAAGGAGAACTACACTGCAGGTATGCACGGTGGGGCCTCGGGGCTTCCTGTCCTCTCTGTTCCATGAAGGTTTTCCTGCTTGCATAGTGACAGGGCACTTGGTCCTAGCTGTCTTCAAGGAGACTTTTCCTGTTCACATCCCAAAGGTTGCAGAGTGTGGATTAGAGCAAAATGCTTTGAGGTCTGCAAGCCTCATTTTGTATTGGCAATGAACTGATGTGAAAATTGTCAGTTGGAAGAGCTGATACATAAATATCAATCTAAAATAAAGCCAAATGAATGAGGGAAGAAGCAGCAGAGGTGGGTGGTAGGATCCTGAATATCTCTGCGAATTTCTCGTCTGTAAAATGGCAGCAAAATGACATCTAAAATTTCTGAGCTATGAATCTGTGAGTCTTTAAATCCAAACCACCCTCACTAAAATGTGCATCTATTTTAATAACACAAAAGCATTATTTATTTTGCAAAACAGTCTCTAGGAAATTTGGAAAATTCCAAGAAACAAAAAGATTGAAATGGAAAGCATCTCTAATACTACCAATTAGAGGTAAGTACAATTAATGTTTTAGTTTATATTCTTTCAATATTTTTCTTTGCATTTTATATGTGTGTATGTATATACCCATGGTATATTATATTTATATATGTGTATATATTCACAGATTTATATATATAATTACAAATGTGTATTCATATATCTACATGCTTTTTTTCATCCTTATGGTAGTACAAAATGTATATGTGGGGCTTCCCTGGTGGCGCAGTGATTGAGAGTCCACCTGCCGATGCAGGGGACACGGGTTCGTGCCCCTGTCCGGGAGGATCCTACATGCTGCGGAGCGGCTGGGCCCGTGAGCCATGGCCACTGAGCCTGCGCAACTGGAGCCTGTGCTCCGCAACGGGAGAGGCCACAACAGTGAGAGGCCCGCGTACCAAAAAAAAAAAAAAAAAAAAAGTATATGTGTATATATCAAATATTTATAAATATATGGGCATGCTTTTTTATATGTGCATATTTATGAATTTTCTCTTTAAAAATGCAATTTTGCTGTTTGTAACCTAACAGTATTCTCCTACAGCATCCTGTTGTGTCATATTTTATTTTATGGTATGCTTTAAGGTTTTTAACCAAACTTTTTGCCACCTTTTGCTATTTTTATAAAACATGCTTCAGTGAACATATCTGAGCTAAATGTGTGTGCCATTCAAGTATTTACTAAGCAGAAATTCAGACAGGTAGAATTGTTGGTTCAAACTGCACACACAACTTAAGTGTTGCAGTTTATCCGTCTCCCAGCAACATATGAGACGGCTCAGTGTACTGTTCATCTCTGATTATTAAGTGCTTGAACACACGATAGCTTTCTTGGCCATTTTTATTTCTTTTATCAGTTGCTTGTTCTTTTCTTTGTCCATTTCTGCTGGTGCGATTGTCACTTTTCTACATATATATTAACAATGTCTACATCTCTATGTGCCAATATGTATTTCAAATATGTTTTCCTGGTTTATCATTTCCTTTTAAATTTCGCTTATAGTTTTTTTGCCACACTTTTAAAAATCGATTTACCAGTTTTGTCCTTTAAGCCTGCTACATTTGCAGTCATGACTAGAAAGTGCTTCTTGACCTTATGACTATTTATCCCTTTTTATTTTGTCCAGTATGTCTACAGCTTGACTTTGTATTTAAGTATTTAATCCACTCTGGCGTATGCCTCAATGCCATTTAGCAAAGAATCATCCTCCTACTGGTTTGATAGGCTGCCTTTGGCCGACAGTAACAATTTAAAAAATTCTTTCCAAGTCAACCTATTTTTCAGATGTTAACAGTGGATTTGGATCAAGAAAATACTCCAAATTCTCATGTCCTTTACTTCCTTGTTTCCCAAACACCGTTACTGAGAGAAAGTGCTTTCTGGATTGACCGTATTAGTGGAGAAATACAACTGTCAGGATGCTTAGATTATGAGGTTATGCACACTTTATTGTTTTGGAAAAATGAAATGGGTTCTCGCTCTCTGAGCCCCAGACTTAGGGTTTCTGTTTGCAGTGAGAAACCCTCTGTGCCTAGACTGGCTACTGAAATTGCTAAAATGGACTATTTCTGTATTAATGTTCCCCTTTCCTGTGTCTGAAGGGCTTGACTTTCCTTTTCCTCTCCACTTAGACTGCTCCTCGGCTTGCATTACTAATCAGAGCGGAGGATTGTGGAGGACCACCGTTGTCATCCACGGCCATGGTTCACAAACGTGTGCAAGACGGCTACAACCACATGCCACGTTCAGCCGGGACTGTGTAAGGCGCCTGCGTGGCCTCGGCTTCTAAGTCCCCAGATGGATGACCTCCACATCCTAGGCTTGGTTTTGCTGAGGGAATTCCCCATATCACCCAAGATATGTGCAATGCTCCAAAATAATGTAAATTAGAATCAAGATGTCAACTCTATTGATAGAGAACCAGTTAATAACAGTCACGTGAGCTTACATCTTTACTATTTTGTGCCAGAAACTATGTTCAGAGCATTTACATGGATCCTTAGGTTCTTACTGGTTGGAGCTGCTGCGTGATTTCCATTCTGCAGGTAAGAGAACCGAGGCTCGGGGAGAATGGAGGATTCCTGCTCCATCCACATCAGGGGTTCTCAGTTTCCATACTGTTGACATTTGGGGCTGGAGGAAGGGTACGGGGTAGGGGAGGAGAGGCTGTCCAGTGAGTTGTAGGTTGCTGAGCAGCATCCCTGACCTCTGCCCACTAGATGCCAGTAGCACCCCCAGTTGTGACAACTGAAAATATCTGCAGACCTTGCAGAACTGGCCCTGGGTGAGAAGTCTGGGCCTGAGCTTTGCACACAATGTTCAGAGCTCTGAAACAGGAAAGATGGGTAGGTGGGTTCGGGCCTGGCTTTTCCAAGCTCACCTGATTTGTATATATTGGGTTCCACACAGGATTTCACATGCTACTAGGTCCTCAGGCTTGAAGAAAGTGTTGGCACCCACTGTTCCCATCAGTTTGGAAACACCATACCACTTAAAATACGGAAGATTGCTAAGAGAGAAAGTAAAAACCAGTCATGATCTACTTTCAGTTTCTTAATTTTTCATTCTTCCATATGAACTTTTTTTTTTTTTTTGCGGTACGCGGGCCTCTCACTGTTGTGGACTCTCCCGTTGCGGAGCACAGGCTCTGGTCGCACAGGCTCAGCGGCCATGGCTCACGGGCTTAGCCGCTCCGCGGTATGTGGGATCTTTCCGGACTGGGGCACGAACCCGTGTCTCCTGCATCGGCAGGCAGACTCTCAACCACTGTGCCACCAGGGAAGCCCCATATGAACTTTTAAAAGGAAAATGTCCATTGTATTTGTGTCCTTCTCCTGACCTCTCTCAAGGAGGCCTTTCCTGATGACCTGGTTAAATCCCCAACCTGACCCCTGCAACATACACACACTCAGTTCTCAGCTCCCTGGTGATGGGATTTTTGCTGTCTTGTTCACAGCATCTAAATCAGGATCTGGTACACAGTAGCCTTTGTTGAATAAATAAATGCTACAATTATTTTTTTAAACTGTCATTTAAAAAAATTAATTGTATAGACCAAAGTTGAAATGTTTTCAGTGAAAGCACCTCACCTAACAGTATATAATAACTGAAACATATTTATTATGTTTGAGTCTTGCTTCAAAATCCTTCTCTGGCTTAGTAAAAAGCTGTGCTCCCAAAAGTAGGACTGGAAAAAATATACGCTGTTATTTTGATGTGCTCATCTAGAGAAATTATCTTGTCACCAAAAGTGTTGAATAAGGAGCTATTTGAAAGATCTATTATATGTTAGAAAAATGATCATCTTAATTGAAATAATCATAAGAGCTCTATTTTAGGAGAAGATTTAGATTTTTTTTAGGCAGCATAAACTAAGGTATGTATTATTATTTTAAAAATTCTTTTAAAAGTAGTGCATCACGTTGATTTGAAGGGTACTTTTAACGTTACTCAGCTATTCAGTTATTCAGACACCAAGTCACAGGGAGCAGGGAGAAGATGTTTGTTACTGATGCTTGTTCTGCTGTAACAGGCAGAGTTTCAGATCCTTAGAGGTCAAGTTCAATCACAAGAGGATATCCAGGTGGTTGTCTCCAAGGCCTATGTTTTCTTTCTTCTTTCTTTTTTTCCTTTTTCAATTGCGTTTCTTTTCCTCCATGACACTGAAATGATGATTGCTTCTGTCAGTATAACATTTAGATGGCGGAAGGCTGAGCCAGCCAGGGCATGTTATGTCTTGAGGTCCAAGATGGTGATTCGCCATTTACGTCAGCATGGAGAGTGAAGTTCAATATATTAAATGGCAATGAAGAGGGACATTTTGACATTTTGACGGATCCTGAGACCCATGAAGGGATTTTCAATGTAATCAAGGTACATGCATCCCCGCAGGTAGCTGTAGATGTTGAGGCCCTTTCTGTAGGATTCCTGACAATGAAATAGGCGCCAACAGTGGTGATGATCCGTGTGTTCCGACCCCCATGGCCAGTGAGGAAGGCAGGGCTGCACAATGATTTCTGCCATGGACCCTCAGCCCTTTTGCCTTCATGGCTTCTCCCACCAAAATTATACATATCAATATTAAAGATTTTTTTTAATTCTTTAATTAATTTATTTTTGGCTGCACTTGGTCTTCATTGCTGTGCATGGGCTTTCTCTAGTTGCGGTGAGCAGGGGCTACTCTTCGTTGCGGTGAGTAGGCTTCTCATTGCGGCAGCTTCTCCTGTTGCAGAGCATGGGCTCTAGGCGCGGGCTGCAGTAGTTGTGGCACGCAGGCTCAGTAGTTGTGGCATGCGGGCTCTAGAGCGCAGGCTCAGTAGTTGTGGTGCACAGGCTTAGTTGCTCCGCGGCATGTGGGATCTTCCTGGACCAGGACTCAAATGCATGTCCCCTGCATTGGCAGGTGGACTCCTAACCACTGTGCCACTAGGGAAGTCCCTTAAAGATTATTTTTGATATGACTAATTACTCCAACATTAAATTTTTTTTGTTTTAGGCAAAATTAAATAGATTTATATAGTCCCTAACATTTTTTTCTCCTGTTGTGATAAAAGCACTTAAAGTATTTTCTCTAACCCTATGAGTTCATTGTTTTTCCTCCTGGGTTTGAAAGAAATTAGAACATTTGCACGGACCTGTAAAAATATTGTGGGCTCCTGGCAGTTTGCCTACTGTGACTAGTGGAGAGTTGGCCCTGCTGTAAAGTATTATTGTCTCATTTACTGATAAGGAAACCGAAGCCCAGAGAGGTTGGGTTGTTTTCAGGAAGTCACACAGCTGGAATAGCGGTTCAAACTGGGGCAGTCTGATTCCAGTGCCTGTAGTCTTAATTGCTCTCAGTAGACCCTAGAAGGACCAGTGCCTCTGGGGCAGTGCAAGTGAGTCAACCTGGGGGTCAGTTTCAAAGGCAGATCTGAGTTAGTAGGTCTGGGCTGGGGCCTGTTTCTGCCTGTCAGTGTAACAAGCTCCCAGGTGATGCCGACGGGCCACATCCACCCTGTGAATAGCAAGGCTCTGTGGATTCTCTACACCAGATGCCTGGGGCTGAATTTCCCAAATATTCCGAGTCTTTCAATCCTTTTAAGTCACTGACCACTTTGTACCCTGAATAGCTATGATC
The DNA here is from genome assembly GCF_025265405.1 of Mesoplodon densirostris. Classification (NCBI taxonomy): domain Eukaryota; kingdom Metazoa; phylum Chordata; class Mammalia; order Artiodactyla; family Ziphiidae; genus Mesoplodon; species Mesoplodon densirostris. The sequence goes on from NC_082676.1 coordinate 3,740,021, forward strand.
ATTAATATCTATATTTCCCTAAGCTCCCCTAATTTTTTTGCAGTAGAGTTGTCACATTAATGTTTTATTAGGTTATGGTTTTTGTTGCATTTTTCATTACCCTCTAATGGATGGTGGCTCTTTTCAACCAGGAGCAGGGAGGGGAAAAAAAGAACTCCATAAGTGATCTGAAAATGGGCTGACGACTGTCTTTTGATCGTTATCAAAGATGACGTAAATAATAAATGAAGCACAAAAGCCACAGGCGCTGGGTTGGCAGTGACATGCGTGCTGAGCAGGCTTCGTCTGGCCAGCAGAGCTGCAGGTGCTAATGCCATCTTCTCTCTGCGGCGGCCGCCTTTGGACTGTGAGACTCAGCCAGTGCGGAGCCTGGTCGTGGCCATGGAGAACGAGGAGCCGTTCTTCTCCTGTGAAGGGGGGCAACTGCAGAGGCCCCACAGGCTGTGGCCAGCACCACTGCGAGTGTGCGGGTGGCCAGCGTCAATGACCCGGCCGCCTTCCTCCCCGGGACCTTCATCATCAGTGAAGGCGACGGCGCTGGGCCTGGGACTCAGGTGGGCATTTTTAATGCTACTGATCCCGGACAGAACTGCCAGCTGGATAAGGTGGGGAGACAGGAGCGGGATGGGTGGTGGGTTATGCAGAATGAGCCACATGCCCCAGAGGATTTCTGTTGGAAATTAGCTCCTTTCATGTGCTCCTGAGGACGACTCCATTCCAGTTATGAGAATACCAGAAGCCACCCAGAACACACTTCCCCAGGTTCAATGCCTTCTTGTTTCTATAGCAGTCTCTGACCCCCAAAGGTGGAATCCACTTGTCCATTTCCTTTGCATTTAGCACAAAATTCTTTTACAGTTTTTTCTTGTATTAAAAGAATTTGTTATGTATTTCTAGTTCCCCTTTATCAAAGGTTGTAAACTGGCAGCCCTCTGGCTTCTGGGCAACAGAAGTGTTTTCTTTTTCACTCTGGTAAAATGTATGTAAAGTTTACCACTATCAACATTTTCAGGTGTGTAGTTCGGGAACATTAAGTACATTCATATTGTACTTCACAGTGTACCCTCACCACTGTCCATCTGCAAAGTCTTTCCATCCGTCCCTTTTCATCTTCCTAAACTAAAACTCTGCCCCCAGTAAGCAATAACTTCCCGTTCCCCCCACCCCCAGGACCTGGCACTACATTCAACTTTCTGTCTCTATGAATGTGACTGCTCTAATTATGTCATATAAATGGGATCACACAGGACTTGTCCTTTTGTGACTGACATATTTCACTTAGCATAATGTCCTCAAGGTTTACCCATGTTCTAGCATGTGCCCCAGAATTTCCTTCCTTTTAAAGCTGAGTAATATTCCATTATATGTATATACCACACTTTTTATCTATTCATCCCTTGATGGACACTTGGGTTGCTTAGTGTTTTGTTTTTAAAAACAAAGTTTCGATAATCCCCAAGAAGGTGGCAGAGTGGGAAGCACCAGGAATCTCTCTCCCCATCCAGACAGTTGTGCTGGCAGAATCTGTCTGATGTACCTATTTTGGAACTCAGGAATCTGTTGAAGGCTTGCACCTTCCAGGGGAAGGCAGACTGTAAACTGTGGTTAATTTTTGTCCATTTCAACTCTTAGCACAGTACCTTCCCCAGCGGCTACCCTTCCCCACCTCCAGCCCCACGGAAGGCAGCTGTGAACGTGTCTCTGGAATCGCGCACACTGCTTGTGGGAGCCGGGGTGGGCAAAAAATTAACAGAAGTTAATTCCCTTCTTATCAGTAATTACTTTATATATAGAAAGATTAAGCTCGCCAGTCAAAGGACAGATTGGTAGAATGGATAAAAACACATGATCTGACTCTATGTTGTCTTCAAGAGGCTTTCTTGAGATCCAAAGACACTAACAGGTAACCTAACACCATATACAAAAACTAACTCAAAATGGAGCAAGGACCTAAATGTAAGACCTAAAATAAGACAACTCTTAGAAGAAAACATAGGACAGAAGCTTCACAACACTGATTTGGCAAAAATGATTTCTTGGATATGACACCAACGGCCCAGATAACGAAAGAAAAGACAGTCAAACCCGACTCCATGAAAATGGAAACGTTCTGTGCAGCAACAGACGCTACCACAGAGCGCAAAGCCAGAATGGGAGAGAATACTGGCAAATCGTATGTCTGATAGGGGATTAATACCTAGAAAATACAGAGAACTTCTAAAACTCAACAAGAACAAGAACCACAAAACCCGTGATTCAAAAATGGGCAAAAAGCTTGAATGGACGTGTCTCAGAAGAAGATACACAAGTGGCCGATAAACACATGAAAGATGCTCAACATCACGAATCATCAGGGAAATGCAAATCAAAACGACAGCGAGCTACCACTTCATACCCAGGAGAATGGCTACCATAAGAAAAACAGAAAACAACTGTTGGGGAGAATGTGAAGCAGTTGATACCCTTGTGTACCACTGATGAGAATGTAAAATGGTACAGCCTCTGTGAAAAACAGTAGGGCAGTTCCTCAAAAATTAAAAATAGAATTATCATATGATCCAGCAATTCCACTTCTGGGTATATACCCAAAAGAACTGAAAACAGGGTCTCAAAGAGTTATTTGTACATCCACACTGATAGCAGCATTATTCACAATAGTTAAAATGTGGAAGCAACCCAAGGGTCCACTGGTGGATGAATGGTTAAGCAAAATGTTCTCTATACGTGCAATGGAGTATTATTCAGCCTTAAAAAGGAAGGGAATTCTGCAACCTGCTACAATATGGATGAACCTTAAGGATATTGTGCTAAGTGAAATGTGCCCATCACAGAAAGACAAATTCTGTGTGATTCCACTTATAGGAGGTATTTGGAGTAGTCAAAAGTCATAAAGACAGAAAATATAATGCCAATTTCTAGGGGCTGGCAGGAGGGGAATGGAGAGTTATTGTTTAATAAGTACAGAGCTTCAGTTTTACAAGATTAAAAGAGCTATGGGAATGGATGGTGGTGATGGTTGTACAGCAATGTGAAATATTTAATACCACTGAAATGCACACTTAAAAATGGCTAAGGTGGTAAATTTTATGTGTATTTTACTGTGATAAAAAAAAATAATAATAAAGCTGCCATCATTTAAAAATCAAGAGATTAAGCTAACAACCCGAATTATCTGGATGTTCTTGAAAAAGAGGAAGATTCGGCATCACTGGGTCTGTGTCCCACGAGGTCACGATCATCTGGGGCGTAGAGAGGGTCCTGCATCATGTCCCTTCCACCTCTCACTCAGCGGTTGGCCCCAATCCCCATCCAAGCAGTTCGCTCATTTCTGCCAGCTGCTCGGACCGTCGCGGGCACAAGAGTTTGAGATTCTTAGAGCAATGCTGCTCAGCTTAACCATTGAGAAGGACCATATTTTGCTTCTTTTAATTTCCAATTCACTGTGGAGTAATAATTTTATAAAATATTAAAAAATAAATTACAAACAATGATTCTGTACTTGGGGGTCACAGTAGTGCCACTGACTATAAAAATTCCCCGACACTTGCTCTCAGTTTCCGCTATTGTCTCATTGTGGGCAGCTAACCAAGAGCTCCAGACCAGCACAGGTCCACGCAGGTGCATGCTGAGTTAGAATAAGAATCACCTGGAGGGCCTGTTAAAATGTCCTTTGCTGGGCCTCACCCTTGTGGTTTCTGATTATGAGGTCTGAGGTGGGGACTGAGATTTGCATTTCTAGCAAGTTCCAAGGTGATGCTGAAGCTGCTGGTCCCTGGACCTTGCTTTGGGAACACCCACGTAGAGCCTGTATCTGATTCAGTGCTGTATTCCCATCCCTACAGTATGGTTGGTCCCTTTAAAAACCATGACCTGTCAAATATCAGAGAGATAGGTACTGACCTTTTCCAAAGCCTTTACACAACATGAAAGAGAAGGCACGGAAACTCCCTTTCTCTGGCCCTTTGGTGGAGCTGCACCTTTTCTGTGTTTGCCTGTGGGTACAGGCCTTTCCTTCTGCAGGTCCCTCAGGAGGAACAATGGCTGTGCTTGGCATTCCGGCTTGGTTCCAATGGCTGCCTTCTTTTTTTTTTAAAAGGGTTTTAATTTTTTAATAAATTTATTTTATTTATTTTTGGCTGCGCTGGGTCTTCGTTGCTGCACACGGGCTTTCACTAGTTGTGGTGAGTGGGGGCTACTCTTCATTGGGGTGCTCGGGCTTCTCTTGTTGCAGAGCACGGGCTGTAGGTGCACAGGCTTCAGTAGTTGTGGTGAGCAAGCTTAGTTGTTCTGCAGCATGTGGGATCTTCCCGGACCAGGTCTCGAACCCATGTGCCCTGCATTGGCAGGAGGATTCTTAACCACTGTGCCACCAGGGAAGCCCCCGGATGGCTGCCTTCTGATTCCAACAGGTCTTGGGGAATTCCGGAAGGCTAGGTGTGCCCGCCCATGAAAATGGCATCAGGTGTGCACAGGTGCGGGAGGATGTAGACGACCACGTTGCCTGACCGGATCGCCCATGTTTGAATCCTCTGGGCTCCAGGGTAATGAAGAAAGTCCTGTGCTTCTCTGCAAGGGCAGGCTGCTTTTAACAGTAAGCCACCAGCACCTGCAGGCAACTGAAATTGGCTCTTTTCCAGGACAGAATGTTTTCCCTGAGGTGGACAGGGTTACGTGCAGCCCGACAAGTACAAGGCTCTTCCTATTCCGTGAATACCCATCTAACACTGTAGTCTGGCCTCAGATCCCTGGGCCTTCGTCAGATTCGTGAACGCTCCTAACTTCCTAAATTCACGATAGGAATTGTGTCTGCTGTGATATATTTGGATTTGTCTCTCTTGATGTAACGTGTTAACTTTAAAAATTGCATGTGTTTACTTCTACAAGATACGAACTGGCTTATGATCCAGCAGATTGGGTCAGTGTAGATGAGCTCTAAGGGGCAGTAATCACCAGGAAGCAAGTTGACCGTGAATCCCCTCACGTGAATGACAGCTTTTACATGATCATCGCTCATACTTGTCGATGATGGTAAGGGTTGACCCAAAATTGTCAGGGGGGTGGGGATGTATTTTCTTGCTTCTTGAGGGAAAATGACATGGTTGAGTGTCTTCAGAACACTGGGGGAAATATAAAATAAACCTTTATATCACTGTGGATCCATACTGGTGATTATTTTTGATGATAATTCTTGAAATAGCAAACGAGGGGGCTCTGCCTTGGAGAGAGGGGCAGCGTTCATTCAGAGACAATGAGCCTGATCAGGGCGCTGCCACCGCCCCAGCATCGTTTTCATCTGTTCATAAGACAACTCTCCAGCTCTTTGTCAAAGCCAACTGCATATGATAAACATTAGCACAGTTTCCCTGTACTTCGACCAGCTTATAAGCTCATGTAAATGTGACCATACAAGACAAATTTGTTATCAACCAGGATGCATGGTCTCATGAGCATGTTTTAACACTTTTCTCTATAATCTCCCAAAGCTGGGTTTCTAAACCTACCAAAGCATAAAGCTGAATAAATAAAAAATTTCAAATAACTTTAGTGATTGTATTTAAGAAAAATCTGTAAAAACCCAGGTTCCCAGGGCTATGTGGTTATATATCCCATTTGTATAATTAACAGTAGAATGTTGGTTAGGGAGATATCAAATCTGTGTCCCTAACTGGTGTTAGGTGAGGAGGGCTCCATGATTCTGTTAGGGATGGTTTCACGAATGGCACTTTTTTCAGTGGAATGGCTTTTAAAAATAAGCTTTTATTTTGAGATAATTGTAGACTCACATGCAGTTTTTAGAAATAACGTAGTGATATCCTGAGTACCCATTGCCCAGTGTCCCCCTGTGGTACCACCTTGCGAAACCCTAGTGCAGGATCACGACCAGGACTACAAGATGCAACACCAGTCTGGGTGCAGACTTTTTCATCACCACGTCACACGCATCCCCCCCTCCCTGCCCCCCTGCCCCCCGACCCCCAGCCTCCAGCCTTAACACCTTGCATGACTGATGTTTTTTTCTTTTTTAATTAATTTATTTATTTTATTTATTTTTGGCTGTGTTGGGTCTTTGTTGCTGCGTGCAGGCTTTCTGTAGTTGCGGTGAGCAGGGGCTCACTCTTTGTTGTGGTGCGCGGGCTTCTCATTGCGGTGGCTTCTCTTGTTGTGGAGCACGAGCTCTAGACACCCAGGCTTCAGGCATTGTAGCACAAGGGCTCAGTAGTTGTGGCTTGCGGGCTCTAGAGTGCAGGCTCAGTAGTTGTGGCGCACGGGCTTAGTTGTTCCATGGCATGTGGGATCTTCCCAGACCAGGGCTCGAACCCATGTCCCCTGCATTGGCAGACAGATTCTCAACCACTGCACCACCCGGGAAGCCCATGACTGATATTTTAATCTACTCGGTGATTCTACATTCTACCTCATTCTACAAATGATGTGAAAGGGCAAGTGTTTTGTTTGTTTGTTTGTTTTTTAATTTTATTTATTTATTTATTTTTGGCTGTGTTGGGTCTTCGTTTCTGTGCATGGGCTTTCTCTAGTTGCAGCGAGCAGGGGCCACTCTTCATCGCGGTGTGTGGGCCTCTCACTGTCGCGGCCTCTCGTTGCAGAGCACAAGCTCCAGACACACAGGCTGAGTAGTTGTGGCTCACAGGTCTAGTTGCTCCATGGCATGTGGATCTTCCCAGACCAGGGCTTAAACCCGTGTCCCCTGCACTGGCAGGCAGATTCTCAACCACTGCGCCACCAGGGAAGCCCAAGTGTTTTGTTAACTTATCCTGCCCAGATACTCTGAATTTTCAAAAAGCAGTAAAACAGATTGAGCCCCTGCAGTAAAGCTTATGACTTTCAAAGGGAAACGGCCTCAGTGTTTCTATGGAGTGATTCTTTTCCCAGAGGCTGAGAACGCTAATTTCCCAGGGGTCTGTGTGCATGGAGCAGCCTCTTTAGTTAATCAGCAACCCTCCTGGAATTCCCCCGCCACAGGTGTTCCGCCACGGACGGGGACGGGGACCATGCTGCTCTTCCTGTCAGACACCAGTGACAATGCGCCCACCCTCCACCCTCGGTCTCGATACCTGGAGGTCTGGAGTCTGCAGGAGGCAAGCCCCTCCCCATCGAGGCAGAGGATGGGGACCAGGAGCCCTACTCCGACCCGTTCACCTTCAAATTGGACAAGACCTGGGGAAACACAGAAGACACGTGGAAACTGGGGGAAAATCATGGTGAGTATTCACATTGGTCGGGGATAAAGGATGGAAAAAGACAGAAACCTGACTTCCACAGACTTAAGCAAAAGAGGAATGTGTTAGCTATGTAACCGAGAAAGAGGCCAAGTGAGCCTGTGTCCCAGCAGAGCTGGGGGCTCCGAGGACTTCCTGGAGAAGGCAGCTCCAGACCTTGGCCCTGCCTTTCTCTGGGTCCTTTCATCTTAAGGCAGGCTCTGCTCTGGAGGTGGCAGGGTAGCAGCTGGGAGTCCCTGGGACTCATCCTGGCACCTAGCAAGAAGGTGTACCTCACTGCAAGGCTTGAGTTACCTGTCCTACTCAGCATCGTGGGTGGGGAGGGCAGAAGTGCTGATTGGCTGGCTCTGAGCCCACCCCTGGATCTGGCTGGGATCTGGGCTTAGCTTCTCTTGACCCACACAGGCTGAGAGTTCAGGAAGTGTGGGCTCCCCCAAAGGAAAATTGGGGTGCTTTAACCAGGAGGAACCACCGGCATCCAGTGTCAGCATCCTACTTTGTGCTTCTATTAACTGGTCTCTAGGATGTAACCTGTTTTTTAGTTGAAACTGTGAGTCCATGTTTACAGTTGCCAGACCCAGAGTGTGCCGTAAAGCATTGAAACGTACCCCCAAAGAGGTCTGGTCTTCCGGGAGGTGATCTCCAAGCCCTTGGAATACCCTGCCTGATAAAAGTGTCTCTGTTTACCTAGGGGAGGGGATCTTGTGTCCATCAATAGGAACAATGTGATTTAGGGTGTGACCTTTGGGTCATGTACGCATGTGGGTGTCAGTTAATCAGCCATGTAGGTGGCTAACCAGTTTTACAAGACCAAGTTCTGATAAAGACCCTGGACACAGGGCTCGGTGAGCTTCCCTGGTTGGCAATATTCCATGCATCTTGTCACTCATGGATGCCGAGAGGTGATGTGGTCCTGACTCCATGGGCAGGAGAACTGGAAATTCTGCATTTGATACTTTTCTAAACTCTGCCCCATGTACTTCCTCCCTTGACTGATTTGAATCCATATCCTTTCAGTGTAATAAACCCTAACCCTGCATATACAGTTTTCAACCAGTCCTGAGTCCTTCTAGAGAATTATCAACCTGAGGGTGGTCTTGGGGACCCCTACACTTGCAGCTGGTGTCCGAGTGAGGGTCGCTCTGGCGACCCTAACTTTATACAGAGCCTTGGCACACGGGAGGCACCTAGGAAATACCCACTGAGCAGTTGAACAAATGCACAGGTCAATGCAGCTAAGGTCCCTCTCCCTCTGCAGGTCGCTCAGTGGAACTTTTAATGCTGAGAAGCCTCCCACATGGTGACTACTTGGTGCTGCTTTTCATCGGAGACAAACAGGGACTTTCCCAGAAGTAGACTGTCCATGTGAGGGTCTGTTCCTGTCCTGGTGGATTCACATGTGCAGAGCCCTCCGTCGGGAGCAGGGCTCCTCCAGGGGGTCCTGGCCTCTCTCTGTGCAGCGTTCATAGCTCTGGCAGGTCAGCAAATACAGGAGCTATCCTGGGAATGCGGCTCCTCTCCCCAGGCTGTGAGCCAGGGGGGTGAGTCCTCGGGCGTGGGGAGCAGAGGATGGCCGAGGTCAGCGCGAGGCCTTTGAGAATAACCCCTATAACCCCTGGGCTCGTCAGAGTCCCCGACTCAGATCAGAGGTTGCCACCCTGGTCAGAAATGCTGCCTGCCTGGCAAAGGCAGCTTCTACTTAGTACACAGCAACTTACAGCCATGGAATCTATAGATGGACACTGTCTGAGGGTGACTGTATGGTTTATAATAGCTGAGGGCAGCAATGAACACAAGCTCCCAGGGTTGGCAAAGGCTAATGAGGAAGCTCAATTTTCAAGGAAATAATAAAATATTACTGGTCACATGGTATTAATCAGTTCAACAAATAGTCATCTCACACCTACTTGTGCCCCAAGCTTCGCTAAGTGCTGTGGCTACAAAGATGATGAAGGTGCACTTGACCCCTGAGTTCATGGCTGAGTTACAAGTTAGCAGCACAGGATCCTGTTGGCACCTCTGATCTAGATGAGCTTGTGCACCTCGTTTCCACCTTTCTCTCATCACAGCCGCTCTGCTTTTCCTGCTGAGATGCTCTTTTGTGTCTGAAGCCAGAGGCAGGGATGCTCTATCCCGTGTGAGGAAGGCATCCAGACCCTGATCCTGTGGAACGACGAGAGTGGAGCCGCCCCTGTCCAGGTAGGGGAACTCAGTGCTTGTGTTTCATGTCGATGCGAGTTAGGCACGGCCGTACTGTTCTCACTCACCGTCCTTTCTCATTTCACCATCTCACCATATTTGAATAGCAAATGGGAAAGAAAGTCCTGTGAAAATTGTCCAAGCCCACTAAATTGATTTATTGTTCTAGGGCATTGGTTCTCAACTGGGGGCGATTTTGCCCCCGCTTTCCCCCTGCCCCCAGGGGACAGTGGGCAGTGTGGAGGCATTTTGGTGGTCACAACTCAATTGGGAGTGCAGTGGGGGGATGAGGCTTTTGGCGTCTGGCGGATAGAAGCCGGGGAGGCTGCTGAACATCCTACCGGACACAGGACAGTCCCCCCGACACAGAAGTCACTGGCCCGAGTGTCAGCAGTGCCCAGGCCGAGAAGCCTTGTTTAGGAAACATGGCCGTTGCCGGGCGGAGCTTCTCTAAACGGAGGACACGCTCTGCTCCCTGATCACGTGGGCCCGCGCTGGCTTCCTGGCCGTGGGGTGGGGTGAGGTAAGGCAGAGCCCACTCCTGCAGCCTCTCCAGCAGAGGTGGCGCAGAGAGCCCACTGGCCCTGCAGGGACAGCCCTGGGCCTTCGTCACGGTGGGCGAGTCATCTCTGCGCATCCTCAGCCGCGAGCGAGGGAGGATGAAGCCAGCCTCACAGTCGGTTGTGGGTCCAGGAAGAAGAAGCCCATGACAGCACCTCACAAGCCTCCAGCACAGGTGGAAGCAGCCAGCGACGGCTGGGTTTTCATACCTGCTGCTTCTGACCCTGGCCCTGCCTTGGCTCCGTCGCCCTCGTCACCAGCTGGGCCATGAGATACAAGCACTGTGAGCGCTCCTGTCTGTCTGCACTTCACCCTGAACTGAGGCTGGTTGATCCGAAAGACGAAAGCCAAGAAACGTCAAAAGGGAACACCGTCTTTCACACAGAAGATTCAAGTTGCCTCATCTGCTGTTGTCTGAGACCTGTACCCTCAGTTTTCTCCTGGAAGGAAGAGACTTAGTGAGATGATTTTGGGAAAAGAGAGTCCAGTTAACTCTGGTCCCTGGCTCGGATAAATAGGGAGATATTCTAAAAGATGATTGGTGGTTGGAGAAGCTGGTGGTTGACCAAGACTCCTAGGGTTCTTCCCACATTTTCTCTCCTCTGTTGGCACAAAGGAAGGGGAAGTAAGAGCCTTGGACCACGCTGAGGGTGCACACACCTGTAAGTCCACGTCTGTGCAGGCCTGCGTCCAGCCCTCCCTGTCGTGGGGACAGGAAGGCAGAGGCATGGTCCGAACTGTCTAGATAGTTGGGATTCCCAGAAGGAATGCCCCCTGCCCCCAGCTATGAGAACAGCAGCTACCTGTTTTGATTTGTTTGTGTAATTTTAAGAAGGAAACCATCCTGACAAACAACAGTCCTTTGTGGGACAGATAGAATCCCCTGCCTCAGGCAATTCTACTCGGCTCTGATGCTCAACCATCCAGGAAAATGGAAAGAGCTCCTGAGCCAAGGGGCTGTGCTTAGCCTCCCACTTGGTGGGTGGAGCTGAGGCTGCCCAGCTGGAAGGAGGCCAGTGGGGAGGGCGTCTCCCCAGGCACTGGCTGAGGGCACTGCCAGTGTGGGAGAGGTGCTGGTGATGCCTGTTCTTGTTGGCCAGCTGCTTAGTGGTTGTCTTTTTGGGAAGGAGGAGCAGCTACAGAAGCAGAGTGTGTGGAAGGGAAGCTTGGTCATTGCAGGGCTAGGCCAGGAAGGTTGGAGGGGATCTGGTGGCATTGACCAAGGGCCAGCTGTCAGAGGGACAAGAGCACCCAATCCAGGACAAGGGACCTCTAGCTCATCTTGTCCCAGCAGATGTCCTTTCCCTCATCTGCTACTCACAGCCCAGGACACACCCCCGTTCCTGCCACAGTATCTTAGGGCTCTGAGAACAGGGATCCAACAAACCTGGGTTTCGGTTCCCAAACTGTGTCTTATCAGATACAGAATCTAACCAATCCTTGACTTTCATATATAAAGTGAGATCAATGATGTTCTTTTTCTCTCACACTTATTGGACAGTTTAATCAAATAGCACATGTAAATTAGTCATTACTGGTACATAGTAAACAGTGGCTGCTACTACTAGTATTATTAACCGTAATTACCAATTATGTCTTTGTAGCCATTGGTAAATAAGGCTACGCCAAAGTTTCCACACTTCTCCGTTATCCATCTCCGTTAGCCTGAATATACCAGCCTGCATTCACACACCGGGGACATTGTACACTCCTGGGGAGACTCCTGCATCCCGGATGCCATCACTGATTCCACCCACCTTGTCCTATTCTGCCGCCGGACACCCCCAGTCAAGAGGGTCTGCAAGATAGCATAGGGGCCTGCCCTCTCTGTGGGGAAGCTGGTGAGCTCTTAGAGAAAGAAATCCAGCACCCATCAGCTTTTGAGTCCCTCAGTGAATATTTGTTGAATGAGGAATGGATAAGGCTGCACACAGCACTGCCCAACCGTGGTGACCCCAAGAGCCTTCATTGTGGGTCTTAGAAGAGGATGAGAACAGGCCTTTAGACGCCGAGGCCCTAGTGAAATAAGGCTTTTGGTTTTGTTGGTTGGTTTTTGTTTTTACCATCACTTTACATGAAACACTAAACAACAAGAAACTCCACTTCCTAACCAGCAATTACAGAAGCATCCCCTCCCCAAGTATGTCCTCTTGCTTTCTAGGGCAGGTGTATTTTCCAGAGTCTGGATGCTTTCTGTGATGGCATAGAACGATGCATCTGGGGGAGATGATACTCCTTGCTCTCTGCATTTATTGCCGCCATCTGTAATTTCAGCTCCTGTCATATTTCTTTCCCTGTGTCCCACAGGAAAGGTCATACGTCAGGGATCAGATGTCAGCCCTGTCCATCAACACAGCCGAGGCAGGCGCCAAGCTGTGAGCTAAGGTAAGCGTGGCTCATTTGCTGCTTGGGTTGAAACAGAGGGGTGGCTTTGCTGATGGTCCCCCTGGTGGGGGACACCCTGGCTGCTCCGCCAACCCCCAACCCAGGATGATCCTCCGCAGGCCTGATCCACACCTGCCTCCACCCCAGCCCCACCTTCAAAGGCCCTGGGATTCTGCTCAACCTCACATGCCTTCGCCTCTCAGCTCAGGTGTCAGATGACTCAGGGCCCACATTCCAGTCCGTCCAGTGCTACCATTACGACTTTTTGCCACATGCATATGCCACTTGCACTAGTGTATTAAAATGTTTTTTTCTTTATATGGACTTGTGTACAAATGAAATACACTTCTTTAAATAGGAAATTTTATATTTCAACTGTAAAGGAAGAACCAGTTTTCTTGTATAAAGAGCAGGTAAGTGGAACGCAGACACAATAGAAATAGAACCCAGTAATTCCAGGTAGAAAATGTGGAAGGAGAGAGAGAGCCAAGCCAGGCTGGCACCCGATGGAGACTTTCTCCTTGTTGTCATTAGGAGTATGGAAGAGGAATTAGAAAGGGACTAAGTTTCTTGCTATGCAATTCAATGTCATTTAAAACCCTGTTCCCAAACTGGCTGAATCTTCCCTTCTCTAAGAGGACGATGATCCCACTTTGAAAAAGAGCGAGTTGACCCAGGGCTGCCATCATTTATTGGGCAGGTGCCTGGCTGGGGTGAGCAGGTCCAGGTCCAGAGGACATCTGCCCACCAATCCACGCTCCCAGGGGAAGGGAGTGCAGAGACTCCTGGGGGGCTGGCGGGGGCCTCTCTTTCCTTAACTGGTCTGTAAGTTTCCGGAGGCCAGAGCATTGCTCCTGGTAAGCACACTAAGAGCTCTGATCCACTGACCGTGCCCTGGGGTTTGCACTCTACAAGCATAATCCCACTGCATTTTCACCAGACCCGTGCAGGAGGGTATCTTGCTGCCCCATCTGCAGGGGAGGACACTAAGGCCTGTGGCTTCTATTTCTTGGAATGTCTCTGGGTTCCCTTTATGATATCCTGCAAATAGTAAGTGCACCTGTGGTGGCTGGTTGAGTCGACAGCCATTCACATACTTTCCCTAAGTGAAGTTGTCACTTATGATTTATCAGGTAACCTGATATTTTAAAATCTGTGACAAGACATGAACTATCTTAAAACTGTTGCTAAGGACCATTGCCTGCTTTATTTTCTTTGAAATTTTATTGCATGATTGAAGGGCTTATATTAAAATAATAGAAACCCAAAGCAAAAATTGCCCACACTCCTATCCCTAAATCTAAGCAATTTAATTTGTCTGTGTTACCTTCTAGATCTTGTCCATGGGCATATTCAATTGTCAGGTGTCTATAACGTCATCGGTAGAATGTTAGAATCTACATCTTCAAGTCACATTGGGGCATGCAGTTCCATTTCACTATCATCCCTTTTCCTTGCTTCTCTCCACCTTTCCTTTTCTACTCCCACTCCACCACCTCCCCCATCATAATGCCAGTTTTATTTGCATATGAGTATCTGAGCAGAGAAAGGTGTGCCTTTGTTTTCAACTGGAGGGAGACGTGTTGTCTTTGGAGTTTCCCCCAGCATTTCCCCCAGGATTTAGGCGAAATGCTGCCATCTTCGCCAAGTGCATCAGACCAAGTCCACTTTGTGCTGGGGACTCTGGTGAGTTCCACAAGCTCACTCCCTCCTGCTGGGACTTCACTGATGACTGACAGCTGGTTCCCTTGAGAGGCGGCCCTTCTAGAAGATTCTGTGATATGGGTAGAACAAACACATAGTCAGTGAAAACCCTCTCATCTGTCTACCTAGTTATTGTGATCATTGGTTGTTACTGAGTTGTTATTTGATAGTGCTGATCAAATATGAAACTTCTCAGAACAGCCACAGATAGGTACATTTCCCTGTGTCCATCTCTTATAGTGATCATCTATAAGATCAAGAGCAATGGCCTTGGCCCTGGGCAAATTCCAGCCCGGTGATTCCATACCTCCTGCCAAAATGAACCCCAACTCCCCATTATACACTCCATGTACAAATTCTACAACTATGGCTTTGCTTTTTAACATGACTTTTCAGACTCACAAGAAGTTGTAAAAATAGTTCAGAGAGTTTCTGTGTACCTTTCACGCAGCTCCCCCCAAGAATAACACTGTATATAACCATCGTATGCTTTCAAAACCAGAAAACTGACTGTGGTACAACACTATTAACACAGGTCTCAAACACAGACCTTATTTGGACTTCACTAGTATAACTAGCTCTTATTTTAACAAAAAATTTACTTTTCTGACAAGAACTAAACGAGGTTCTCAAGGTCCAAAGAGCCACAGTTTTTATGATGGAAATTTCTAAAAAATAATTCAAGATCTCTATAATTCATTATCTTTTCTCAGGCTGAGTTTGCACCAAGATTAAAAATGTGCTCTTCTTTTTTGCGCAAACATGGTGCCATGAATCCTTGAAAGGGCTTGTGTATGATAGGTGTGTCCCTCTGGTCCTGGAAGGGCCAGCTTCACAGGCGTGGAACCCAGTCAGTCCCACAGGGCCCCGTGCTCAGAAAGGCCCTGTGCTTGGTTAGTGCTCTACTGTGACCATCTTGAAATTCTTCACATCTGGACAAGTGGCTCACATTTTTATTTTGCACCGGGTGCTGCAAATTATGTAGCCAGTCCTGAGTCTTAGGGGTTGCGTGCGTCTCATTCACAGACTTTGAGGCCATGCTCATGGCACAAAATGAGTCTTATGGGGATTTTGTGGACCCAAGATGGGGCTTGAAAATCTTATATTTATTCTCATGCTCCATCCCCACAAAGCAACTATAAAACTCACCCATGGATTTCTGCTATGAACACCTACACGGCTATTGTTAGAATTATTATACCTTTAGTGCAGAAGCAAAAGGCAATATGATTACAAGAATTTCTGGCTATGTGTTTGTATCCTTGGGTAATTTATATGAAACCAATAAACACTTCATTCTTTTTATTTGAATCAATTAATTTTTCATTTTTAAAAAAAATTAGGGTCGTGGCATGTTTTTGATCCAAGAAGTGTGAGAAACAAATACTCTCCTCCTGTAAGTACAGATGAAGATGTTATCATGAAAAGAGTTACCTTACTGTCCTGATAGCCATGGGAAGCCCTGAAAATGGGAAACTGGGAAGGGAGGAGGTGAGAAAAAACATACCCAACCAACATTCAAATAAGCCAAAAGAAGTGAATGTGGGAAACAGATGAGAAGTAAATAAAGTACCTACATCTAGACTTGAAAGCATCAGAGTTTTTCAGTCCCCTGGCAAATTTCTTTTGCTGCTGAGAAGCTAAGAACTTGGTGAAGGCCTGAATATTCTTTTGCTTTGATTCTTTACAGATTTATAGAAGTTTTGAGCTAAGGGGGCCATAGAGGCCATCTAGTCCATCTTTTCCCCAAACCTTACTAGCAGCAGAATCCTTCCTTACAAACGAGATCTTACAAAGAATGTCATTATAAATAAAACAGAAAAGAGTTGTTTTTTATTAGTACCAATTTTGAAGTACATTAACATTTATAACATATACCTATTACCAAAGCAACAAATAAAAATAGTGATTCAGTTGAAAACAGCAACAAAAAAGAAGCTAGATATTGTGGAGGAAGTTTGCAAAATTTTACCTTAGCACCTAATTCATTGCCTCACATTGTTGAAATTAGTTCTTAAAGTATCAAGAAAATTTCAATTCATGCCAATAAGCAGTTTCAAATATTTTTTATGGAGATCAATTTATCATATCAGGTTCTCTTTGATTCAGCAAACAAGAGACAAAAAGCGTCATTCAAGTTTCATAAAAGCAAATTATAAAATTTTTGCTTTTATTAACATGTTGGGGGGGGCTCAGTTTAAAAGATGTAAACTCTTCTCCATTATATTAGAAAAATAACATTAAGTATTATTATTAAAATAATTTTCCCTAAAATGAAATTCAAATACTCTTGCCGGAGTATCTTTGAGAACTCATAGGTCCTGGGGACACAGCTGAAGCCAGGGTCTCAGTGCAGAGAGGCTGGGTGAAGGGAAATGGTGCTGTAAGCCAGAGTGGACACACACGGGGCAAAATGCAGCAAAATGCAGCAAAATGCAGCATGTGGTAGGACCTAAAATTGGCTCAAGGCAAAATCAACCCCGAGTTTGGAGGCTGGCGCAGCCTCTTCCAGTGCCCAGGAAGGACCGTGGTGTCTGACCCGTGAGCACATTGGAAGAAGGGCCCATGTCTCTGGGATCATCCTCTTAGAGGCCCATGGGAGCTGGAGGGTGGCCGACTGAGAGCACAGCATCTCTGGGCAGCAGGTCCCCAGGGCTGTTTGTAAGGGTCACCCCTTGCTCTCTCTTTGGCTAAGTGTGTTTAGTTCAATTCACAATGGTGTGGTGTGCTGTGTTTATGTATATAGATATGTGTACAGATAGGTGTGTGTGTGTGTGTGTGTGTGTGTGTGTATCCTCATGGACATGTAAAATTATTCCAAGCTTTACAATTTTTTTACATACATCTTCTGGAGTGCCCTAAGTACCCCTAAACCCAGGGGTTATCAGAAGTCACTTCAGCCATAAAGCCATCAGTGTTTTAGAAACACAAATCGTATCATGTCACTCTCCAGTTTAAACCTTCCCAACGGCTGGCCATTGCCCTGTGATAGTCCGCAGCCCTGAGGCCTAAGGCCGTGTGGTGGCCTCTGTCCTCCGCCTGCAGGTCTGAGCTCCCTCCAGCCTCCAGGCCTCTGCTGGCCCTTCCTTCTCCCTGGCCCCTCTGTTCCTGTCTCCTGGTCCTTCTCCTGAGAGGTCCCCAGGCTCAGGCTGGGTGAGGTCTCTCTTGCACCTTCCACGGTCATCACTGTGTTTCTCTCACCCTGGGTGCTGGCCCCGTGCCTGCATGAGCCCAAGAGTGAGGCTGCCTTGCCTTACCCTGTGCGGGCCTGACTTACATGATGCAGTTGGGGAATCTGTGGGTTCCCAGGCAGCCCCCACATGGTGCACGCTGAGTCCATCTCCTCACTGCTCTAGCCCACTCCTCAGCCAGTACCCCAAGACCCAGGTCCATGAGCACTTGCCCGGTGAATGAGTGGAGGGCGGCACACCCACTACCACACGTGAGGTGCGGCTGACCCAGCAAGGGCAGGAAGAGGAGAAATTAGAACCTGGGGAAGAGCCATGCGGTCGGGGGAGCAGGAAGTGGGATGAGGTTCCCTGTGGGAATCAACTGTTTGCTAAATCTCGTTTGTGGAATGGTCCCAAACCCCACTGGCCAGGCTTGCTCGGCTCACTTCTTCCCTAGAAGCCAAGGCGTTGAAGGTTCTATCAGTCAAAACTGGCAGGGCCTGCCCTCTCTCCCACCACACATGTAGGTGACATCTGATCAAAATGCCCTTGGCCCGCTGTCCCTCAAGGAGAGCTCTGACAGCCCTCTGCCCAGTGGTGGCCCCCTGTCTGCTGGCCAGAAGAGGCCATCAACTTGGGGGGAGCTGTGAGTCCTTGGTGGTGTTAGGACTCTGCTTCTTTGCTTTGTAGGTTTACCTGGATACTGTGGTGCCCAGAGGACCCCTGGAAGTGAGGGTACGAGTGATGGCAGGGATGCTGAGTCAGGTAGGAAGGCCTCTCCTTGCTGGTGAATGGGTTCTGCTTCCCCATCTGGCCCCACACTGACCTGGGGCCACTTCCTCCTAATCACTGTGTCAGTCAGCTTGGCTACATAACAAAATACCACAAACAGGCAGCTTAAACAGCAGACTATTTTTCTCACAGTTCTGGAAGCTGGAGGTCTGAGATCAGGGCACCATCATGGTCAGGTTCTGGTGAGAGCTGTCCTCCTGGTTCACAGATGGTCACTGTCATGCTGCGTCCTCATGTGGCAGAGAAAGAGAGAGAGAGCAAGTTCTCGGGTGTCTCTTCTTATAAGAACACTAATCCCATCGTGAGGACCCCACCCTCATGACCTCATGTAACTTTAATTACCACCCAAAGGCCACACCTCCAAAGGTCATCACATTGGGGGTTAGGGCTTCAATACAGGAGTTTGGGGGGACACAATTCAGTCCATAGCAAGTACTTTCATGGGAATCCTCATTCCAGGAGCATTTCTGCAGATCAGCACAGCCTCAGACAACAGTGAATGGTCTCTTTCTGTGAAATTATGAAAGATGTGGGTTGACTGTGCTGGAGGGAATTATTGGACAATAACATTGTCTCTCCTGGAAGGTTCCTCAACACAGCCACCCTCTATTCTTGGGCAAATTAAACAGTGATTTGGGAGTTGGGGCAAACGCATGGGTAGTTTAAATGGAAGGGGCTAGAGCAGGTGCTGTGGAGAGACGTTCTCTGTGTGTGCCTGCCCCCACCCCACGCAGGGAGGGACACACACAGAAGCTGCAGGTGCTGCTTCTGACCCTAAGGAGCCCCATACGTTGCAGGAAAGTTGGGGCTCAGACCTGTGAAATCATAAGTGCAAAGGAATAGATCAATGCTTGTTGGGCGTCATCTGCCTAGAATTACTTTACTTGGCAAACTCGTGGATGATAATCACTGCGTACCCGGCCCTGTCCTAGGGAATCGAAAGGTATTAACTCAGTTCTTACATCAGCCCACCAGGGCAGGTTCTATTATTTTCCTTATTATAAAATGAGGAGGGCTTCCCTGGTGGCGCAGTGGTTAAGAATCCGCCTGCCAATGCAGGGGACACGGGTTCGAGCCCTGGTCCGGGAAGATCCCACGTGCCGCGGAGCAATTAGGCCCGTGCACCACAACTGCTGAGCCTGCACTCTAGAGCCTGCGAGCCACAACTACTGAAGCCGGCGTGCCACAACTACTGAAGCCCATGCATCTACAGCCTACGCTCTGTGGCAGGGGAAGCCACCACAATGAGAGGCCTGCGCAATGCAACGAGGATTGGCCCCTGCTTGCCACAATTGGAGAAAGCCCACGTGCAGCAAAGAAGACCCAACAAGCCAAAAATAAAATAAATAAAATAAATAAATTTATAAAAAAATAAATAAATAAATAAAATAAAATGAGGAAACTCAGGGACAAAGAAATTAGGTACCTCATTCAAGACCAGTCTGTAGAAACGTCTGCGACAGTGGGGACAAGGCCCTGCCCACCACGGCACTTACCTTCTCTCGTGGCTCCCCTGCAGCAGCTCGGTGGTGCTGACATCCCCAAAGGAGACCCTGGTTACCCACCTCGCGCCTACGCAGAGGAGGGCAAGTGTGAGCGAGCAGAGACCCGCAGTTCTCTCGCCTCCGAACATGACCTGTCGCCCGACTTGCTGGACTCTTTGGGGCCAAAGGCTGCTCCACTCGAAGAAATATATTCTAAGTCAGATTTTTGTTTCTTAAAAACTGCATATTTTGGTGAATTGGAATAACTCATGAAGGGCAAATCACTATTCTAGAATGTTTCTTCCTTACTTCCTTTTTAAAAAAATTACCTTCTAGTTCTTGAATGAGGTTAAACTGAGTCTGGATTAAATGCTTGGACATTCGCAGACCAGACATCTTGAACCAAAGTGAAACAGCAGGTTATACTTTTTAAAAATTCGATTTGTCAGGCAGATTTTCTAGAGAAACTTGAATTGTGTAATTCCTTGCTTCAGCTCATGGAAGCAGCTCATGGCTGCTCATAGCCCAACTCTGAGGGTAAATAAAATATAATCCACTGATTACCCCCAGCTATTTGGGAAAAACTGGGGAAACAGATTTCTTAAGTGCTTATTTAAATTTCTATAATTATGATTCTGCTTCAGTTTAAGTAAAAAATAAATAAATAGGGAAATGTTTTCTAGAACATTTGTGATCAGTATTTTTAGTGATTTTTTTTAAACATAAATATTAACCCCATTGTACTTTTTGAGTAGATAAATAGATAAATATTTTATCATGAGAGAAATGATTATACTTAAAATTTATGAGCAGTACATACTAAAAAAAACAAACTGACATAATTTAACTTGCATGTATTATGTAAGTAAAATAACTTAGGAGCCTTTGAGTGAATACATTCTGATTAAATTTTATCTATGCACAAAACCACAAACTTTAATTGATTTCTACATGTCCACCTACTGCTAGTGTAAATTGTGGGGGAGGGGATAGTTTCCTTTAAATATCTAAAAAAATGTAAGTAGTAGGACATGTGCCCTATATATACTCAGTTTTCTTGTCTGAGTAGATAAGAAACTGGTTAAGCAGAATTTTAAATGCTACCAGGACACTTTAATGTATATATTAGATATCTAAAAGCCTGTGGCAAATTCTAAAAAATTTATATAATTAATGAGCATAGTCTTTTGTTAGTCCCCTCTTGAACCCGAGGGATAAATCAGGAGAAGCACATTTATGTCAAATCAGTGAAATGCTATATTAAACCTAAATTTTAGCTGACGCAAGCTTAAAACTTTCCCTTTCTTTTTAAAGAAGCTATGCAAATGCTTACTTTAAAGAGATCTCAAGAGTTTGTACATAGTTATTTCATGTATCACCTAGTGCTTTGAGTAACTGAAAAAGAAGAAAAACCATCTCCAAAGCACTGGAAAGTCTAAAGCTGACTCACAGTTGTGTAGAACAGCTATGCTAATGCTGGGATGATTCCGAGGAGAGTATAGGACATTTTCTGGGTAATTCAGGATAACAGTAATATCTTAGGACAGTATACTTTTTGAGTCTGAATGGTCGCTAAGGATCAGTAGGTGGTCACTGGACCTTCCTGTATCTGAGGCAAGGGACAGAAAACTATGGCCATGGGGTAGATGTGGCCCACCGTCTGTTTTTGTAAATAAAGTTTCATTGGCACACAGCTGTGCTCATATGTTGTTTAAGGGCGTCCATGACCCCTTTGTGCTGCCATAGCAGCACTGAGTAGTCACGATGGAGACATATGGCTCACAAAGCCCAACACATTTACTTCCTGGCCTTTTAAAGAAAAAAGTATGCTGACCCCCTTGTCTAAGGCATTATTTTGGGGAACCCCACATTGTAACAAATGTATTAAGATATATCCATACTCTGTTAAAAACAAATACATTGCCATACAATTAGGGAAGGTTTTAGATAAGTTTGCTTTTGGCTATGGGTAACTTGGCTCATTTACTAATGGTTATGAAATCTTGGCAGTTGTTGTGCATATTTGTGAATTCTTGCATTATGAGGCTCTCTCCAACTAATTGTTCTCAAAAGTAATAAAATACTCATGAAAAATTCATGAAGCCCAAATTTAACAGTTAGCAAGAACAAAATGTTATATTTTGTAGGTATTTAATTAGACATGTATTAATTTTGATTTTGCTGCTTTCTTTGTGTATTTTGAAGCCTGTATATATGTTTTCGTAGGTCTCAAGCCTTTGCGATATATTGTCCAGTGGAGACAGTGGTCCTGTTGGCATTTTATGAAGCACACCTGGCATGTACTACTCGGACTCCTCCCTTTAGATGCCAGACTATATTATATATTATCACCTGTCCCAACTGATGTCTGCAGGGAACATTCTTGGGTGTTGGCCGGTTCTCCCCACAAGTTCATTTTCAAGTCTGTCTACATGCTTAGAAAGGTTTCCATTAGAAACATCAGCACCAGGAGGTTTTGGAAAAAAACGTTAGCCTCCAGTGGAATTTATGTACACTCGTGAACTAAACAAAGTCTTACTAATGGCAACGAAGAAGGCAATAGAACAGAAATAGTAAATATTTTCCTAGAAAATGTGATTTTATTAAGAACATTAGCCTCCAAATTACTTAACAATCCAAAGATAGCTGCCATCTCATAAGTTAAATATTTATTTTGCATTTTATCAATTTTGGGTTTCCATTTATATTAACGGTCTCCTTGGCTTTATGGAGTTTTTCATCAGAGGAGTTTGTTTTACTTACTTTTATGATTTACTGAACACAGAAGCTATCTCGGTGGTTAAAAACTTTCCCAAGTGAGGGACTTCCCTGGTGGCCCAGTGGTAAAGAATCTGCCTTCCAATGCAGGGGATGCAGGTTCAATCCCTGGTCGGGGAACTAAGATCCCACATGCCGCGGGGCAACTAAGCCAGCGCACCACAACTAGAGAGAGAGAAGCCTGTGCACCGCAGTGGAGATCCCACGTGCCACAACTAAGACCCAACGCAGCCAAAAATAAATAAAATAAATAAATATTTAAAAAAAAACTTTCCCAAGTGAAACACTAACCCAGGAAATCTTATTTTATGTACTTGTAAAGTAGGCATAGCAACAGTCCCCTCAAAGATGGCATGTGGGCAGAAGACTGCAGACCTTGGGTAGTCATTGTCTCTCCTGAAATGTGTGTTAGAGGCCAAACAAATCTGCCATCAGGAAGAAGGAAGAAGAGAAAGAATGCTGTAGATATAAAAACAGGAAAGACTAGTCCTTTCATTTTTCCCAGCATGAGGACACTGGTGCTGGAATGGCTGCAGCAACTGCTAATTGTCTCAATATCTGTCACCTCTCCTTCCTCAATAAAAGAACCCTGAATTATTGGCCATCGAGAATGGGAATGACATTTCCCACCCTCCCTTGCAGCCAGGTATGGCCATGTGACTACGTTCTGGCCAATGGAAGGCAACTTCCAGGAAGTGTCCTTGAAGCGTGGAGATGTAGACTCATCCCTTCCCCCTCTTCTCTTCTACTGGCTGGAATGAGAATGTGATGGCTGGCACAGGAGCAGCCATCCTGGACATTGTCGTTAGAGCTGACGCATGGTACACCAACAGGATAGAAGGGGTGGAGGTCTCCGACACCGGAGAGCCCTACTGGACCCATCCCAGGACTACCTTACTCTGGACTCAAACTGAAAGAGAATTAAATATGTCTTGTTCAAGCCAATGCTATTTTGGATTTTCTGTCACTCATGGCCAAATCTAATCTTAACTGATACAAAATATAGGACCAAGATAAGCAAGCTGTAAGTAGCAGAACTGAAACTTGGGGCATTGGCTTATGGATGTGGTTGGGGGCAGGGACTCAGATACTGGGGGCTAGAGGACAGGTGACCCATATCGTGCAGAAATAAAGCATTTGCTAACAACTCTC
The DNA here is from genome assembly GCF_025265405.1 of Mesoplodon densirostris. Taxonomy (NCBI): domain Eukaryota; kingdom Metazoa; phylum Chordata; class Mammalia; order Artiodactyla; family Ziphiidae; genus Mesoplodon; species Mesoplodon densirostris. The sequence goes on from NC_082676.1 coordinate 3,763,484, forward strand.
CTCTGCTGTTTTTTGAAAAGCAACCCTTGCTCTGAACAAGGATTGAGGAAGGAAATGGTAGGAGAAATTCATAATGTAGAAATGAATTAGCTGCTTCTCACTGCTTATAGCAAAGTCCCACAAAAGAGATGGACATGGGTGACTGCTGGTCAGGGCAGGAGTGGCATGAAAGGTAAGGCAGCTATGCTCATGGAGACCATCTCTGCCTGAAGCCCGCAATCTAAATTGACTGAGAACTGGGTAATTTGGAGCCTTGCAGGGTTGAAAAAAGCAACCGCTGCATCTCTCAGATGACATCAATCATTGAAAAGGTTCTGTGCAAAGCAGTGCACTTAGTGGAAAATAAAACCAGTGCCCCATCCTACCAACTTGTAAGCCTTGTGGCAAAAGTCACTTTAAGGATGTTGCCTTCCTACCCAGGCCTGTTGCTTCGGGTGACTCAAGGTGGGCGGTACCATTGTGCTCAGGGACAGGAGACGTTGGCCAAGCGAGCGTGGAGGCCAGCAAGAACAGGCCAGACGCTCCACGGTTATAAACTATGTCTCAACAGAGAGAGCTGGCTGGAAACAAATAGATAGAAATCTTTATGTTTCTGAAAAAATGCTTTGCCAAAGAAACCACAGCCTGGTCTGAAAAAACCTGGGATTGTTCAACCCCAAAGCAACCCCTGAAAACAAGGAGCAAGCTGTGAAAACCATGCAGGTCCCAGGAAGGGCGTCCCCTCCGGTACCCACGCCAGTCAGCTGTGGCAGGGGAGACAACAGCAAGCACGCAGGTAGGGGCCGGGGGCGGCGACGGCTGCAGAGGTGTCTTCACTGTTCCTGCCTCCCAGGATTTGCTCATGTGTATGGATCAATGATAATTGTGTTTGTTAGTTTGCTTTTCTCCAAATGGGCATTTTTATTGCAGGCGTCTTACTGTTCATACTTATCTACCTTATGTTGGTGTATTGGGAACCAGGAACTTACTATTTAGTTTGTGGGTTGTAAAACCATGAAGAATCTCGTCCATATCTGTTGGAGAGGACTGTGCTTTACCCTAGGATCTTGGATTGTGAGCCAGATGCAGTAATTGGGTGGGGCTTTGCACTTGGTTCCGTTGGGGGGTGTGTGGGAGGGATTCTGTGTGTAGAAGAAGGGTGAGCACAAATATGTGGGTGGCCAAAGCGTGGACGGCTGCGGAGACTACTGTCCCCCACCCCCATTGTCCCTTCTTTCCTTCTTCCCCAAGTTTGAGTGAGGGCTACGGCTTCCTCAAATGAAAATGACATTACCCAGCCCTCCTTGAACTAGATGTGACCAGGTGACCATGTTCTGGCCAATGGGACTCGCAGAAGCAGAAGCATATGTGCAGATTCTGAGATGGGCCCTCGAGGAGAACAGGGATGCCTTTTTCCAGCCCTCTCCTCTCCCTGCAGGCTGGAACATGGCTGTAAAAGCAGACTATCGGGGGACCTTGGGAATGCAGGCTTCCGACCATGGGGTTATGTGTTACAGCCTCATCCCTCACCCTGGAGACCATGAGAGCCTGAATCACCTCACTTTTTACAAGAGAGAAATAGACACTTGTCTCTATTTATTGGGGGTTCGTGTTCTGTCATTCACAGCCAAACTTAGTACTAATTAACTCAGGTTATATAACCTAAAAAACAAAGCAATAAATAGAAAAACCATTGACATAACAAAATATGTGCATTATGCTTCAGAGTAATTACCTTGTTTAGTTAATTTTATTCATTGAACAGATTTTTTCCATTATGTTCAAATATTTGTACAGTGAACGTTTCATTCTCCCCTGTGCTACATGATAGCTTAATATAGTTCTAAAATTATTTTCCAAAATGGCTGTCACTACCCTGTGACAAGATTCTTTTAAATATCCTTTTTTTCTGTCCACACGGTATCATTTTGAGCTTGGATCTGAGTTTTGGAAACTGCCAAAAGTCATGCAGGACCTCGCCGGGTAAGCAGGTCGGGGATAAGCCTGAGTGACAGGACCGTGGGCTGGGAATGGGCGTGTAGCCGGAGGATGGGGCCCAGAGCCTGTAAAACGTGTGAGCCCATGGGCATCGCCGTGCAGCTGGGCCCGGTGAGCTCAATCAGTTTTATTCTTTAGTTCTTGCCTTGTGATGTTCAAAACCCCCTAGGATTCTGTGGCAGAATGAATTCACATACCTGGAGAGGTGGTGTTACCAGGATGCTTGTGTTAACCAAGATGGTGCTATGTCTGGCAATCAGGAAAATCCACACATAGATCTGAACCCATGAAGGAGGTCTTCACCAGGGAAAGGTTGGTGAGCATTTCCCGGGTTTGAGGAATGATATCGCCAAGGTCCACTGTTCATAGTCTCCAGACCCTGCAGTTTCCATTTTAACTAATCATTTACATAACTAATTGAGGGAAAAAAAGAATGATTTTATTGTTATTCTTGTTCACATCGTCCTAATGACCCTCCTCCAACAGCTGAAATTCACTCTATATTTCGCAGTCTCTGTGGGGAGAAGCCCAGTTTAATGAAGTCAGCAGCCACTGAGAGCTTTAGGAGGCTGTATTTTAAAGGCTCCTTCCACAGGCCAGTTGTCCCAACCAGGGCGATTTTGCTCCCAGGGACCCTGGGTGATGTCTGGAGACACTTTGGTTGTTACGACTTGGGAGAGGGTGCTCCTGGCAAGGGGTGGGTGGAGCCAGGGATTCTGCTAAACGTCCCACAGGGCACGGGATGGTCTTCACAACAGAGAATGGTCCAGTCCAGAAGGCCAACAGTGCCAAGGTTGCAAAACCCTGCCATAGACCCACTCAGTCCCCCTCTGAAATAACATTCGGATGGCAAGAAGCTAATGACCTCTGTTTTAAAAGAACTTCCTCTCTGAGATGAGCTGAGAGACATGATATTAAGCAGTGCAGTAAACTGTGTATCTCAAGGGCTCCCTCTGGGCCAGGGCTGCCACCCTCACACGACTTACCCTGGGTTGACACTGTCCTGTCATCAAAGTGGTCTTAAGCCACTGCATGCAGGGACTGAAAACAGAATAAAGATAATTAGACAGGAGTTGCTTGCCCCTGACCAAAACGAACCTAGAGTAGACAGAACTCATACGGTAAATGCTTTCAACCCAGAAAAATGAACTCACTGTGCTAATCACTATGCTTAACAGGAAGTCTACATGGAATCTTTAGAGTCCTCAGAGCCCAGAGGCAGGCACAGGCCCACAGTGGGACATGTGGTCTGAAAAAGGGTCCGGCTCCTGGCTATGCAGGGCTCTGCCACCCCCTTGCTGGAGACTTCCCCAGTCTGGGCATCAACATCTACTTATAAGACAGGGTTCATTTTGATGGATGGTTTTCCCACCTGAGTTCCCCAGAGTCTCAGCATTTTCAGGGACATCAGTGTGACCCAGAATCAACTATGGCAGGGGAACTTCGGTCTGTTGGTATTATAGGTATCTGGCTGTATGTCTGTCTTTCCACAAACATCTCTTCACCCTTCTTCTGGGAAAGCACATATGGGAATTCCTATGGGCAGTTCCCTTTCTCTTCATCCCCTGCTCACATGGGCTCTAGGGGTAGATCATGAATGACCTAAGCTAGTTAGCATAGCAACCATAATTGGCTCAGAGATGCGCGTGTCAGCCAATCTGAGCCAATGAGGGTCAGGCCCAGTTCTACTCAAGTCTTTGGGTAGGGCTGGAACCTGAGTGGGTACAAGTGCAGGGGCAGTTGCAGCCACTTTGCCACCATGAGGGGAAGCTGCAGAGCTTTGGGGGCAGAGGGCACCACATCAGGCAGTATGCAGGGGAGCTGAGATGAGAGAAGGACAGAGGCTGGCTCCTAATAACCTTGCTTTGGTCCTGCACCAAGTTGTGACTCCACAACTTCCCCTGGACAATTACCTGTACTGATAAGGTTACTTTTGTGCCTAATTCAGGTTTTTAGAAACCAGCCTGAGTAAGAAAATTTCCTCAAATGAAATGACTTGCTTCAAAAGTTTTAACTGGGAGTCAGACTTTCCCAGAGACCCCTCCTCGTGGCCTACTCCCCCTGCTTTGAGTGGCTTAAAGGGATGGTGTTGTTGAGTTGGGCCACAGCTGACAGGGGCTGCAGCAGAATACTTATGAGGAAATGATGAAACCAAGACTAGCAGAGCCTGGGAAATGGAAACACCGGGCTTTGACCCAAACATCCCCTTTCAAGAAAGTTCTTTATTGTCACTGAGGTTTGAGTCTCTATATTTGTGTGTGTAATAGATGTCTCCTCCTTAGAAAGATTTGGTTATGGATTCAGGCATCTGAAATTGAATACTTGAGAGTTAATTGAATTTAATTAATTATTTGTAAAAACTTCCTCAGGTTCTTTAGATGAAAGGAAGGTAATATTCATGAAATTCTGTTTGTAATTTCCCATCTGTTGCATTTTGTAAGCAGCTTTGCAAGATATGCAAGGTTCTTTGGAAGAAGGTCTGAGGGAGAGCAGGAAGGGGACAGGTGAGAGGGCTGCATGATTCCTGCCCTCACTCTGGGTGTTCATCAGGGGCCGGGAGGTAAGCACTGTCTTTGTATTTTCACCTTCCGGATCTGTCTTTTTGAAGGTTTTATCTCCTACTTTGGAAGCATATTAACTTAATCTATCATTTGATTTGTAAATCAAGACCCCCAACAGACAGCTGTCTGCTTCTCTTAGCATTTTATTTATTTATTTATTTATTTATTTTCTGTACGTGGGCCTCTCACTGTTGTGGCCTCTCCCGTTGCGGAGCACAGGCTCCGGATGCGCAGGCTCAGTGGCCATGGCTCACGGGCCCAGCCGCTCCCACGGCATGTGGGATCTTCCCGGACTGGGGCACGAACCCGTGTCCCCTGCATCGGCAGGCAGACTCTCAACCACTGCGCCACCAGGGAAGCCCCTCTTAGCTTTTTTTTTTTTTTTTTTTTTTTTTTTTTTTTTTTTTTATGCGGTATGCGGGCCTCTCACTGTTGTGGCCTCCCCCGTTGCGGAGCACAGGCTCCGGACGCGCAGGCTCCGGACGCGCAGGCTCAGCGGCCATGGCTCACGGGCCCAGCCGCTCCGCGGCATATGGGATCCTCCCAGACCGGGGCACGAACCCGTATCCCCTGCATCGGCAGGCGGACTCTCAACCACTTGCGCCACCAGGGAGGCCCCCCTCTTAGCTTTTAATAACATTGGTGACATGGAGTGGAAGACTTGACTCATTCTATAAGTCAGTTTTTAATACGGAACAAACACTGAGTTGTTCCTCAACAGCCGTACAGGCTAAGAACAATTTTAAAATAATTTAACAGTATTATAATTCAATAACTATAATTATTAAAATGCTACCATATAGACCTGAGTGTTGCAATGAAGGGGAGAAGTTGGAATGAGAAATTAACCCTGAAATTAATTTCTATGTTAGGGAAGTTAGTGCAAGCAGCTTTAACAGATAAATCCACAAATTCCCTTAACCCAACAAAGGTTTATTTCTCATGTAGGCAAAAGCCAGTAACTGTACAATTTGGACCTCCAAGTTTGCTGTGGCAGGGAAAAGATGAAGAAATCACAGTGGCTCTTAAATTCTATTGGCCTTAACTTAAGGGAGGCTGCGAGATGGAGAGGAACACATGGATACTGAAAGCACATTACCTCTCCACCACCGTAAGATGGATTTCTATTCTTGTGTTTGTTAGTCAGAAACTAAACTTGAGACTCTGATTGATTGATTTAAACAACACGATCTAATTCAATCTTTTTTTTCTTTTTTAAAAATTTATTTATTTATTTTTGGCTACGTTGGGTCTTCGTTGCTGCGCACGGGCTTTTCTCTAGTTGTGGCGAGCGGGGGCTGCTCTTTGTTGCAGTGGGCAGGCTTCTCATTGCGGTGGCTTCTCTTGTTGCAGAGCACGGGCTCTAGAGTGCATGGCTTCAGTAGCTGTGGCTCATAGGCTCTAGAGCAGAGGCTAAGTAGTTGTGGCGCACGGGCTTAGTTGCTCTGCGGCACGTGGGATCTTCCTGGAACAGGGCTGGAACCCGTGTCCCCTGCATTGGCAGGTGTATTCTCAACCACTGCGCCACCAGGGAAGCCCCTGATTTATTTATTTTCTGGCCACGCTGCACGGCTTATGGGATTTTTGTTCCCTATCCAGGGATCGAACCCGGGCCCTTGGCAGTGGGAGCATGGAGTCCTAACCACGGGACTGCCAGGGAATTCCTGGCAGATTTAGATGGTGGAATTATGAAGAACTTGAATGTAGCCCTAACATATTTCCAACACTGGTGTCCCACAGAGGATGAAAAACACTGTGTATGGAAGACATACTGTAGGTGTTTAAAACATCTGCTGTGGTTTGGGAAAAGGCCAGGGCTTGAAATCAGCTCCGTCATTCACCTCCTTTATGATTAAGTTTACTCAACACTTTGAGTCTTTGTTGCTTTGTCTGTAAAGTGAGGAAAACAATAATCCCTCTCTTGTAGGTTTTCGAGAAATCATTGATATCACCATCATCAACATTCTCATCACCATTACCACCAGCTTCACCGTCACCATCTCAACCATCACTATCATCACCATCATTATCACCACCATCACTATCACCATCACTATCATCGTCACCATCACTATCATCACTATCACCACCACCGTCTCCACCATCACCACTATCAACACCATCATCACCAACACCACCACCAAGATCATCATAATCACTTATTATTTAGACACCACATTCCCATGGAAGGGTCTCTAAATGCTAACTTCTAACTCCTATTGCCATAGCTTCAGAGAGAACTCCACTGTAAGTTTAAGCAGTGGTGCATACAGTGTGAGGGTAATGGGAAAATGCGAGTTGACCTGGGGACTTTGCATCTGTGGAACCATCTACAGAGTCTCAGTGGTCATTCAGCTGCTGAGCGCTGTCCCTACGAAGACATAGGCTAGCTCTGAAACGATCACACTGAGAGCTTGCATAAATACAGGTTCTAGATCTAAGGAAGTCTGGCTACAGGTCTGGGAACCTGTTTTTTTGTTTGTTTGTTTGTTTGTTTTTTGGTACGCGGGCCTCTCACTGTTGTGGCCTCTCCCGTTGCGGAGCACAGGCTCCGGGCGCGCAGGCTCAGCGGCCATGGCTCACAGGCCCAGCTGCTCTGCGGCATGTGGGATCTTCCCGGACCGGGGCACGAACTCGTGCCCCTGCATCGGCAGGCGGACTCTCAACCACTGCACCACCAGGGAAGCCCCTGGGAACCTGTATTTTAAATATGATTGTTAGTAGCTCTTAAATAAGTTGTAGATTATTGTTTAAGTTCAGCCTGTATACAGACTGCATCCATTCATGCATTCTTGCATTCGACAAATATTTATCGAGCACGGATTAAGTGCCAGGCGTATGTTAAACATTTCCCTACGTTATTTCTCACATTCTGTTATCACCCTCATTTTGTAGATGAGGGAGGTAGACTTGGGGAAAACAGACGAGTAACTTGTCCAAGGCCACATAGCTAGGAAGTGAACAGGGGGCATTTGAGTCCAGAGCTCACACTCCTCACCACCCCTTAACAAAAAGGGGTCTTTGCAAGGAGCCAACAGAGCATAATAGGCAATAAAATTGTCAGGCCACCCCAGGGCTAAGGAGAATATAGTGGGGGTCATGTGTCTGTTCTCGGAGGTTAGGGCCTTGGAAATGGCTTCCTGGAGGAGGTGTCTGTTATCCAGGTGGGCAAGAGGTGTGTGTGTGTGTGTGTGTGTGTGAGAGAGAGAGAGAGAGAGAGAGAGAGAGAGAGAGGGAGAGAGAGAAAACATGGCAGAGGAAATAACATATGCCAAGGCCTGGCAATAAATATTTTTTCCTGCGTGAACCGTGGGAACTGCACTACAGTGGTGTTTCTAGAGTGTGATTTCCTCTCCACTGGTTTCATTACTACTTATCAGAGGCACACAAAAGAGTTTCTTTTTCTCTTTCTACAAATTTTAATAGAAGTTCCTTTAAAGCATAGTAGGAAGAAAAAGAATAACTAGCATGTCAAACCCATGATATTATATATGGTAGTTCTTGGGATGCAGCTAAAGTTAATATACCGGTTAAGAAAGTGCATCAGTAGCAATAACATTACGGAGTATGAGAGGGAAGGTAAAAACAGTGAAGGTGGAAAGCCCAGGAGCGCTGAAGATTCAGGAACCCTGGGCCAGAGGGTGTTTCTGTCCGTTCCAGCTTAGAAGCTCTACACTTGAAGTTTGTCTGAGTGTGAATGGCTCTTTTGTCAGTAATGTCACATTCTTCCCAGTGGGGGCAACGGCGTCCCTGCTGCTGTTAACCATGAAGGGATGATTTGTTCCCAGTATTAGGACCTGCAGGGCCAAAGTCTGTCCTCGGACTGGTCAGGTGGAGCTTTGAGCTCTGGGGAAAGGGTCAGGAGGGAGGCCACACAAGTGCTAAAGTAGCTGTGGGAATCAGCCCAGCCTAGAGCAGGGACTCACAGTTCAAGAATGTTCTCTGGCCCCATGCTGATCATAGCCGCAGAGCCCTGGGCACCAGTAGATTGGCTAAAAATACCCTGGTCGTGGGCCAAGGGCTTGCATTTAGAAAACTGCTCTCCAGAAGCAGCCCCAGGGAGAGCTGATATAACACGGGCAGCAGGCAGGCCGCCCAGCCACAAAGGTCAGCCAGCTCAGGATGCTCGCAGCTTCAGCTTCTGCCAAGACGGCGTTAGTACTCAGGCTCAAACGAAATGCCACTTTCAGCTCCTTTGCTTAAGAGATTTTCAGAGCTGTGCAGCCGAGCCCTCTGTCTGTTCTACTATCTTCATGGCAAGACTTTGCTGGCTCCTTAGCAAATGAACCCCTCAAGTGGAAGGGGCAGGGCTTTAACCCGACAGGGCTTCAGAAGTGCTCCCCCACTGTCTCTGGGAAGCTGCATTTGAAATCACTGCAAGTCACAAGTAGAACTCACAGGAACTTGGGTGCCAGCAACATGCTTTCATGTCTCGGCTTCTGAGGAGGGACAGCTGTGGGCAGGAATTCTGTCCAACTCTTGCTTCTGACCAGCCTGGTGCAGGGGCTGGGGGAGCTGATTAATGCCCCAGCTATGAACAGGGAAGACACTTAACTGAGAAATCACACGAAACGCAAGACTGTTATGTAATGGTTTACGAGCACAAGCCGTCTCTTCAAGCAGACGTTCGTGGGGCAGAACCGGGTGGAACGGCTCTTTAATAGTATAATTCACGGCAGCTGCTTTAACTGAGTACCTAGTACGTGCCAAGCACACAGAGCTTCTCTGTGTACCATCGTGAGTAATCCTCATGGCAAGCTCACTGGCCGGACCCTTGCTGCCTCTGCTCTGCTCACCAGGGCCCCGCGGGCTGCTTACACCTCACTGCTGGTCAGGGGAGACTGAGGATTGGCCCAGGGTCCTCGGGCACTGCTGACCTGCCTGGGTTGATGCTCCCAGGTCTGGGCAGGCAGGGAGCCCTCGTTCGGTGCACTGAGTGATCTCATGGGCCATGATTAATAAGGCCGGGTCATGATCCTAAGTCTAGTTATTTTTGAAGGTAGGATTTGGCCAGAATCCTGAGGCTAAAATAGAAGCCACACTTTGGATCCCTTGTGGGGTATTATCCAGGGCTCCTGGTGACCTTTGTCCTGGCCCAGAAGCCTCTGGCTCAGACTAGAGTAGCGGTTCTCAAAGCAGGGTGCCCCTGGCCCAGCAGCAGTGGCATCACCCAGGAACTCCTTAAAGAGCACATTCTGAGGCCCAGCCCCGGGCCTACAGGCTCAGAAACCAGGGTGGCGCCAGTGCTCTGTGTGTTAGCAAGCCCTCCCGAGGGCTCTGACGCTCGGAAGTCTGAGAACAATGGCCGAGGCAGATGACAGGTCCCCCTCACTTCCTTCCCCGTGGTCCCTGAGAACCGCTGTGCTGACAGGCAGGGCTGAGGTGGGTCCGGGTGAGTGGTGCCTGATGGCGAGTTGTCCCTCTTGGGAAGGGCTGGGCTGGGGGCTGGTGTCAGGTCCCCGGTATGTGTGGGACAGTGAATGGTGCTGGCCCACCTGGGCCAGCGTTTCAGGACGGCCCTAGAGAAGGGTGACCAAGTCACAGTCACTGAAAGCATGCTTCTGTCCTGACGGCTGCTCCAAAGTGGCGAGGCCTGCTGAGGGGGGGCTTTCCAGGCTTTAAGGGAACAGAAGATCTGGGGACTCTACTGTGCCTCAGGCTTCAGTAGCCCCAACATCTCGAATGCACAGAGAGATCGGAGCTCAAGGCTAAACGTTAGCCTCTGCTTTGGACTTTGTTTTCACTGTGAAGACAGATTGTCCAAATAATGCACGTTTCAGCTTTGGATGAAATACCCAGCGATTCAGGATCTGCGTTCGTTTGCAAAGTTTAGGTGCCCAATAAATCATTCTCTTGCAGAGATGCCATTAACTAATAATTCAAAGCTGGTAACCTTCAGTCAACCGTGATTAAAGAACTTTTGCTGAATGGTGGGGGATAACACGTTTTCCTGAATGCCAGCGGCAAAATCTGCTTACACCATCCATCTTTACTTTGATAAACTGCCCTTAACTAATAATTCCAGATGGAAGGATTTTAAATCAAGCATGGGGGTTGGCAGGATCAGATCAAACTCTCAATAATGGTAAAGACTATTTTATTGCCAACTGTCTTCAGATGGGCGATATTCATTTAGGTTCTAAAGAGCGGGTGATATTCCAGCGCTTCCCAGGCACTTACAGAATGTGGGCCATTCACACCCATTGCGTAAGGGTGGGGCCACGAGGTGCAGCTTTCACATGCTGTGTTCTTGGAGGGGAGACCAGGCTCTGGGTGTGCCCCTCCAGCCTGTCTTTCCCATGCTTGGCCTGCAGGTGCCAGCTGGGATGGCCTGGCCAGCATCCGTGACCAGGTCGTGTTTCTCCTCTGGCCCCCGACCCCTCACACCGCCCCTCACATGGCACTGGGGAAGTATGCCCCCTCCCGGCTTGTCTGCCTACCCAGCCCACTGCAGGCCAGCCTTCTGGGGGCAAGTGCTGTCTTACCTGCTTCTGTGGTACATGACACGGTGCCTGGCATGAGCTGGACACTTCATCAGAGTGAGCTGCAGTAGCAGATGAGTGGACAAAGCCCCTTGCTGGTTCACGCTAAGGATGGATGGCTACAGGATACACAGCAACGATGGATGGAATGTGCCAGACGGGGAGCTTGTTAACATGCAGGTGCCCGGGTCCCACCTCCAGAGCCTCTTTCGGCAGGTCTGGGCTGGGGCCTTGGGAGCCTGAGTTTCAACATGCTTGCCCAAGCCCGAACCTTCTGCCCTTACCTTTCTTCTTTGCTTCTGAGAGCCGTGCCCACAGCCTTTGAGCCACTGGCTCACCTTTCTGACTAGACTGTGGTGAAGATACTGGTGACAGGGGTCCATGGTCCTTGAACACCCACAAATGAATGGTGCGAGGTGTAACAGGGAGCATGGAGGTCCAGATGGCCAAGGGAGATCAACTTAGGATGAACGGTTGTGAAAACTGCACATTTATTCATCCGTTCAGCAAATATTTATTGAGAATCTGCTATGTGTATCACACTGTGCCTCTCCCCATGTGTGAAAGTTTGGACAAACTGTTCAGTCAAACTACTGGGCAAACCTTTGTGGACCTCTCCTCACATGCGGTCCGTGAACCCTCTGACACCTGGCTACTCAAAGTGTGGTCCGTGGACCAGCAGTGCTGGCACTACCCGGGGAGCTTGTTAGAAATGCTGAATATTGGGCCCCACCCCAGGACTGCAGCCCCTGTGTCTGCATTTCAATAAGAGACCAAGATCCCCAGGTGACATGTGTGCACATCAAAGCTTGAGAACCACTGGTCAAACACCCACTATTGGGCCAAACACCTTATATCCAAGTATGTGTCTGTGATGGAGTGCATAGCTTTCATGCGATTCTCACATTGACCTGTGACCCCCAGAATTTAATCGTGGCCTCGGGGACCATCTAGTCCAGGGCTGTGTTGATAAGAAGTTGTGCTTCCTTGATCGAACCCTGTGAGCGATTTGGGATAAGATTTATGATGGGGCTCGACCTTATGCAGTGATGAAGGAGGTGAGCGAGTCTCCAGAAGGCTGATACCTTCACATTGGGTGGTTGGCCTGAAGTTACCAGGGTGAGCAGGGCAGCACACAAAGCAGGAGGGGCGGGGAGAAACTGGAGCCCACAGGAGGGACTAGAACCTGCCTCTGTCTCACACCACCTCTAAGTCAACAAGATGCTTGACTTGATGGCCACCCTCACACATTGCTGGTCATGCACCTGGTCCATGACTCACTGGAGCTGGAGGAGCCACTGGTCCCATTACTGCCCCAGGACAATCAGGTGAGACCCCATCAGAGGCAATAAGCAGAAGCTTCCACAAGGCCCGGCCCATCAGAGCCCATCTCACGCCGCTTCATGTCTGCCTTCCAGACGACCCAGAGACCTCTCCTGGCTAACCCTGACCTGGAACACAGAGCAAAGAGAATGTGGGAGATGTAAGTCCCGCTCAGATGCACCGAGGCCGGGCAAGGTTCTCACTCTCGGCAGTCGCCAGGGCCAGGCGGTGCTGTGATGGGTGGAGAGGGACCGGCAGGGCTGTGAGGACCTCCATCCAGGTATACATTTCAGGTAATGAAAGGTGTTGAGGAGAAAGTAAAGCAGGTAATAGGACCGAGAGCCTCGGGGCAGTGGAGGCAGGCCTTGGAGTCCCCAGCCTGTACCTTCCCTCATGAAAGTTTACAGTCAGAGGGGCCCAACTAGTAAACAATTGCAGGAATCTATGTAAAAGGACGAGTAGGATGATGCTTCGGGGGATTTGATCTAGCCAGGGAGCTCCAAGCACAGGGCCTTGGATCTTGATGCAGCAGAACCCATGGGGATGCAGTTTATTTCCCCCACATGCTTTCCCTTTGGCTCTAAATGGTCCCTGGGACCTTTCTGTGACCAGCCAACCTGTTACATCTCAACCTCACATTTCAAAAAACACTCAGGGACGTGGTTTCAGTATCATCAGCTTCCAGGCACAAGTCCCATATTAAACATTGTGAATGTCAACCTTAGTACATTATTAAAGATGTTAAAAGCAATCAAACAACAACAACTAAAAAACCCCTCCAACACTACATGTTTTGTTCCATCCTTGCACAGCTCATGCCTGTTAACTATTATGTCCTGGGTTCTCTCCAGTCAACCTGCAGAGGCCCGTGGACCAGTGGCATCAGCATGTCCTGGGAGCTTGTGAGAGATGCAGGACCTCAGGCCCTGCCCCACCTACTGAAAGAGAACCCACATTTTAACCAGATTCCTAGGTGACCTATTTGCTCAGTAGAGATTGAGAAGTGCTGTCCCAGGGTCTCCTTTATGACCACTGTATATTCCTTCTTTTTAACAAACGCTGCACATTTTGTGGAGGGGAGTGAGGGATTATATGGAGAGAGAAGACCTAGACAGTCATCTTTGCATGTCTTTTGGAGTCTGGGAGAATTTCTGCCTGCTTAAGAATTAGAGAGTCCAAGCCCATCAGTGAGTTAAGGGTATATAGTTTACTTTGTATATAAAAGTTTTGAGTCACTGGAGAAAACCTTCACAAATTACTTCTTCCCCCCTGAAGGAGGCAATGTGTAGCCAAGCAGGCCTGAGACCCAAGCCCAGGCTCCAGCAGATGTCAAGCCAGAACAAAGGCTGCAGACTTCCTAAGAAGCCCGTTAAGCTTAGGCTGGTAGCATGAGATACCACCATGTGGTTTGGGGCATTTTTATTTTGAATTTCCTTTGTGGTTTAGAACTTGAATTTCAGCTTCATGGTAGACCATGGTATTAGGGTGATGAAATCATAAAGAACACCTAGACTGACAGTAAGAAACCATCACCAAGGGCTGCAATTCCTCGTTCATCGTTTATTATGCAATCCATGGAGTCTGTTTATAGCTTCTCTCCATAGATTTCAACTATGACTCATCAAAGACTAAATCAGCCCATTTTATAAACATTCTGTCTCTCTATAGCCAAATGCTTTCAGATATCCTGGATCATATCAGCATACTGGTCATTAGAAGGGAGACCTGTAGCAGTTCACAGATTACAGATATGATTACAAAGCCAAAGCCCAGAACTGGAAAAGAAGATTACAAAATTAACCTCTGTGTCCCAGGCTCACTTCTAAAGCGTGTCACACTTTATAAGATGTCAGCCTCCCAGAACCTGGCACACAGCCAGCTTACAGAATGCTTACCGAATACAATATTCCTGCAAGACTTTTACAATAAATCCAAGCTTAGAATGTATCAAATTTTCAGTACCGTAAAAGATGGTGTGTTCTCTCGATCAGCAGGGCAGTGAACATATATTTTTCCATTCACATTATCTTCTATAGAAAACAAACCAATCTCTGGATATTAATCTACCCCAGGTCCAATAATTAAATATACTAATTCCATGTCGGCAGACAAATTATTGAACAGCTGGAAGGAGAAAAAATAAGGGAAAAATGAGGGTGAGAATAAGCCACTATGCCTATCAAATATCTAGGCTAAGATTCAAAGGCATTTTTAAAGAACCATACCCAGCAATTACAGATCTGAGAATTTACCCTAAAGAAATAAACAGATAGGTAAAAGATGAAGGAACAAGGGATATAGCAGCAGTTTGGTTTGTAATAGTGAAAAATTGGAAACAACATAAATGGCCATCCCTATGGAAATAATCGTGTAATGGTTCTCCCCTCACGTGGCATGGGGCTCTGCTGCTTTTCAGGATTTATATTCCCTGCCCCAGAAGGAGGGGTGTGACACATGGTAAAACAAGAAAGGCAACCAGCGGGACAGTATGCTCAGTGTGATCCCATTTTGTTAATACAGATTCATAGTAGTGAATGTGCAAAGATACATACCAAGTTGTCCATACTGATTACCCCTCCAGAGAAGAGTAATAATCATACAGCTAACTTTACAAATTGCTTAGAAGGAGCCAGCTTATATATGCCAGCTTATATATGCCTTACTTGCACTAACCTGCTTAATCTTTTTTTGTTTGTTTGTTTGTTTGTTTTTCTGGAACTCAGGCCTCTCACTGCTGTGGCCCCTCCCGTTGCGGAGCACGGGCTCCGGACGCGCAGGCTCAGCGGCCATGGCTCACGGGCCTAGCCGCTCCGTGGCATGTGGGATCCTCCCGAACCGGGGCACGAACCCGTGTCCCCTGCATCGGCAGGCGGACTCTCAACCACTGTGCCACCAGGGAAGACCTGCTTAATCTTTTAACAACCCTCTAATGAAGGTACTATCGTTGACCCCATTGTACAGATGAGGAGACAAAAAGTCTAATTTGTATAGTGAGGATGTGGTACATCTGGAATACGAACCCACTGAGTCCCGTGACTCTTGGGAGTATTCACTGTTAACCTCTGGGCCTTCCAAACTGTCTATAGATGGGGTTTTTTCAGTAGGTATATATTATTTTTATAAATATTGAACAAATATGAATCATTTAAAATTTTTTTCTAGGAATCATAGAACGTCAGAGCTGTAGGGGACTTAGTATATAACTTAAAGACCCATGGAGGTCAGGAAGGCGGTGGAAATGAACAGCAGGGGCCGAGTATAAAAATCCTGGCATCCAACATCCCCATGGGACTTCTTTGGTGCCTCAGTTGACACTCAAACCTCAAAGTGAGGGAGACAATAGGGAGTGGTGGGGACTGTGACACCCTGGGTAACTCAAGCCCCAGCAAATTCCTACCATGTGGGGATGTACTCTCCAAGGAACCAGATCTTCCCATTTTGAAAACGCCTCTAGAAGTGCAGAATTTTTAATACAATCACCCTATTTTTTCCAATTTTTAAAATCATGGTACAATATCAAACAGGCCTGCAGGCTGGAACTAACCAGCCTGTTGCCATATGTGATTTTTTTTAAATTAATTTTTATTGGAGTATAGTTGCTTTACAAGTTGTGTTAGTTTCTGCTGTGTAGCAAAGTGAATCAGCCCTGCATGTATATATGTGATTCTGACTTTCTCAGCTCACTCTCACATGGAGCAGCGATTTATCCAAAGTCATACACTCATGTAGAGGCAGGGTGGGCTCTAGGACCCAGGCTTCCTGACTCCTGACCCTGGCCAGTGCTGCCCTTACCACTCCACTACCTGGCCTCCGTAGCCTCCTGCCAACAGGGGCGTGCTTAATTGGGGAGGATGGTGGATGATGGGGCCCTTCCTTAGAGCAGCTGCCTTATCTCACCCGCAAGTTTGGGAAAGGGTCCCGAGTCTTCCCCCTCCAGCTCCAAGGTCGTGATAATCCATCTTCTCTTCGATCGCCGTAGAGGCTGGCTGTCTCCCTGGAAATCACAGTGACCGTGATGAGGAGGAGGGTGTTGGTGGTGCTAGGGGCGCAGTGACTGATACGCCTTTTCTCTCCCATCCTCACAACAGTCTCTGATGCTCAGCAATTCCAAGTGCCCGTTCTCTCTACAACCACAGAGCCAGTTCTAAACTGGGGGGCATGTGACACCCAAGGATTTTACATTTTTATGTGGCTCATGAGATAATTTCAGGGGCCATGAAGACACAGCACTAAAGATCATTGCCTAGTGTGTGCTCGCACCTGCTCTAAAGTAGACATGCACAGAGTTGTTGAATTAATGGGAGATTTACTGCCCCTCTATTTCTCTCTCCATCTTTCTGAAATCCTTGGTGAGAAAGTCTCCATTCAGTGCAGTTGGGTCTTGAATTCCTCTCTGTTTACTCAGGTCCCTTGTAACAGACTTAGACTCAGACGTTAGGGTCAGAGATTTGTCAGGCAAGGGAATATAGATAGAATTTAACTATGTGGTTTCATTTGTTTTATATATATTTTACAGTATAGCCAGTTTCTAGTCACATTCATTTTTATTCACAAGAATGTACTTTAAAAAATTATGTAATTAGAAAGTGAGTAGATCACGAGAACTACAGGAAGGAAATCATAAGGTGGATGAGAATACAACAAAACCTCATGATGGTGGTGGTGACTGCATCCCTGCACTGCCCTGTACTCGCACACTGGGAAATAGCAAGCCTGCTGTCTCTAATTCCCTAAAGAAGAAGAGTGTGGGCAAACCTCTGGGCCAGTACTGTATTGGTTGATTCCTGATGTTCACAGATTGCTCGTGTTCTAATTAGACATAAAAGCATCGTCTGCAATTCTCTTCAGTCCTTTGAGATTCTAAAAGGCCACATCTAGTTACTAATTTATTTGGTGCCAACCAAATATTGACAGGGCACTGAAAAACTCAAAATTGCAATCCAGCTTCTAAGTAAAGTACAGTCTCACTTGGTTTATCAAGAAACTGAATTCCAAACCCCACCTTTGTTTGATTAGTAAGACCATCATTTTCTTGTGGGACACTGTTGATGATGTTGACCTTAAAAATAAAAATGATATTAATTAGTAGGGAATGTACTTAGCAGAATCAGGTAGAAGCTGCTGGAAGTCACCCAAATCTTCTAGAATTAGGGGAAACAAGGAACTGCATTCAGTTTTGATAACTATAATTTCTTGTTCTTGACATCTCAATTCATAATTACCACTTCCCTTCTGTAACTGTAGGAGAATTCTGATTAAGTATTACCAACGGTAGGGACATTTAAAACCCTAAATGTTACTGTTATGTTAGCATAACATAACAAATGGGTAATCAAACCGTCTATTCAGGGTGAGCACAAATGTATTTACATGGGCACATGTACAATAGCACCAAACGTTAATTGGTGGTGGGATTCAAGTGGGCTTTTTTTTGTTTTTCTTTTATGTTTACCTTATTTTTAGACTTTATCATACAATCAATAAAATTAAGGAATTTGGTACTTTACATAATTATTTACATTGAGAATTGTTTCTCATTTTTATCTCAACAAATTTCCCCCTCAAAAAAAAACCCCGGGGCTTCCCTGGTGGCACAGTGTTGAGAGTCTGCCTGCCGATGCAGGGGACACGGGTTTGTGCCCCGGTCCGGGAAGATCCCACGTGCCGCGGAGCAGCTGGGCCCGTGAGCCATGGCCACTGAGCCTGCGCGTCCGGAGCCTGTGCTCCGCAACGGGAGAGGCCACAGCAGTGAGGCCCACATACCTCAAAAAAAAAAAAAAAACCCAAACATGTACAGTAAGAGTGTTGAAGTACCAAGAGAAAGAGACAAGCCCTGCAATGGATGTCAAACCAACACAAAACGTGTGTCTGTATGTATATGTGTATGTGTGTGCGTGCATATGCATGTGTGTGACACCCATAGTTGTACTTCATTCATTTTCACTGCCATATAGCATTTCACTATGTGAATGGAGGACAATTTATCATTCTCCTAATGATGGCCATTTAGGTTATTTCCAGTTGTTTGTTATTACACACACACAAAAGAGATGCTGTGGTTATACATATCCATGTGCACATAGAAAATTTCTCTGGACCCTGGTTTTCACTTTGGTTCACTGTGGTCCCTGACGCTATCAGAGACTCCACAAGGCTAAACACGTACATAATAATCTAAGATACTATTTGTCTGTTTTGCTGTGTGACATTTGCACTGATGGTACCAGAGATTGGTGACAAAACTGCTGATGCCTCAGCACCAGTGGAGGCCATGGCACAAACTCCTCTGATAGTCGTGCAATCCTCATCACCACGCACGTGCAGGAAAGAAGAAGGAAGGGAGGGAGGAAGGAAAAGAAAAAAAGCCGGTCTCGTTTAAGAATGATGTAATGGGTGAATTCATTTAGTGATTGAAATCCCTTGAGGATGGGCGAGGCAGGAAATGTTATTAATTTATCCCATTGCCACACCTGCATGTCTATCTTTTAAGCACCCTGTGTCTACGTGGGAAGTATGCATGAACCCCAGTGCTGCCCATCAGTGTGGAAGGTTTGTCTCAAAGAAGAGCACGTTTGTGATGATCAGAGTTGACAGCTGAACAGGCCACTTTTTTTTTTTTTTTTTTTTGCTGTACGCGGGCCTCTCACTGTTGTGGCCTCTCCCACTGCGGAGCACAGACTCTGGACGCGCAGGCTCAGCGGCCATGGCTCACGGGCCCAGCTGCTCCACGGCATGTGGGATCTTCCCGGACCGGGGCACGAACCCGTGTCCCGTGCATCGGCAGGTGGACTCTCAACCACTGCGCCACCAGGGAAATCCCAGGCCACTTTTTTATGAAGCAGCATTTTCCTTGAAAGAACGACTGACTTACCATGGCTGTTCGGGATCAGGTACTTGACAGGTCGTTGGTAATGAAGAGAGTCAGCCCATCACTTTGAGAAAAATAATGGATAGTCATGTTGCCAACAGTAAAATTTAAGCTCTCAAGCAAAAATTAGAATTTTGGAAAATTTGTGTCTGCTACTCCGAGCTTGACAGCTTCCCAACAGGTAAAGATTTTTCTGCTGATATCGGTGGACAGATTGACGAATGTGATTTTTTGATTTTGTAGAATGAAATATGTCAACATTTGGAAGATGTTCGTTACTCAGAGAGCTGAGTTTCCTACTGATTAAGACATCACGGTCCAAAATCATGCACAGGTGAGAGTCATCTGCAATGCAAGAAACACAAATGGTTTTAATGGAACAGAGTAAGGAAAGTTCATTAATATGCTTTCAGATTCCACATTGCAAGTAACTGTTAAAAAAGGAGCACTTGTCAAGTTTTGGTGTGATGTCAAAAAGAATACCCACAATTATCTGTTCCAGGCTATTAAAATATTCCTCCCTTTCCATATATACCTATGTGAGGCCAGAATTGCTTCACATACTTTAACCAAACAACATTTACAACAGACTGAATTCGGAATCAGAGAGGAAAATCCAGCTGTCTGCTTTTAAGCCAGACAGCCAAGAGATTTGCAAAAAACATAAAAGAGTGCCATTCTTCAGACTGAATGGAATTTTGAAAAATATGTTTACTTTTCATAGACGTGTGATTTATATTAACATGTAATGGATTTATCATTAACTTTAATGAATTGAGAAATACGTTTAAAATTTCCCAGTGTTGGGAATTCCCTGGCGGTCCAGTGGTTAGGACTCCGTGCTTCCACTGCAGGATGCCCAGGTTCGATCCCTGGTCAGGGAACTAGGATCCCACAAGCCACATGGCGTGGCCAAAAAAATAATTCCCAATCTTAATTTCTAACATGGTAAGCATCAGTAAATATAACCACATAAGCAACAGTTCTTTGGGTTCTGCATAAAGTTTGCGAGTGGACAGGCATCCTGAGAGCAAGAGGTTTGATAGCTGCTCCTCTAGGATTTATACCTAAGATCTCCCGGGACAGGGTAAGTGATCACCAGCCCACCTAGAGCCTGCCATACACCCCTTGTTGTGGTCGCCCCCCCCCCCCGCCACTATAAGGATCTATCCTCACCCAAAAGCTTGTCGCAGCATAAAGGACTGTGTAGTAAATAACAGCGTCATAGAAAATAAAGAAACATTCTCCAAATCTTCATTTCTTGTGGTCGGCCACCCTTCCGGTAAGTGGGGTTTATTATTGGGTCATCTGGTTTTGTTAATGTCAAATATAAACGTATTGGTTTCCTGCCAGAGACTCTATTTCTATCTCTTTCCCTAAAGGCAAAGAATTTTTTTAAACTCTTTCCAAAATCTCAAACATTGGCTTATTCAGACAACAAATGCTTCTTGATTAATGTTGTTAATTTTAAATTAAGGGCCTAACTACATGTGGAATTTTAAAATGGAGAAAATTGCAGGTCTTGAAACAGAATGAAGAAATTCATTCCATTTCCAAGACAGGTGTATTTCCGGGTGGCCCAGGTCATGAACAAGGGATACATTAAGGTTTTGTCTCCTCTCTGGCCTCAGTTTCCCCTTCTGTGAGCAAGGGTGTGAAGCGAGGTGTCTTTAAGGGCCCTTTCAACAGGAAAGCTCTAGTTTCATTTTCTTATGATGGCACATAAACAGCACAGCCGACTGTCACTAGGGGCCGGCTGGAGCACTGGAAAAGAGGTCTGAAATAGTGTATTTCTTCGCCCAGAGACACCTGAAATTTCACATCCTTGTGTGCACATGTGTGTTGTTTCTCCTCTCTTTATGCACCGCTTGGAATTTATTTCACTGTCTCGACTGGTGAGGCAGGAAGACTGGAAACAGTTATTTTTGTTGAAATGATCTTGTAAGTACGCTTATTATATTTCCCATTCCTGCCAATTTTAGGCTGTTTGTCCAAAGAGGATGCCATTCAAAAGATTTACATAATGCTTTCTATAACGCGACTGGGGAGAAAACTTTCTCCAAGCGCATCTCCAGCTGCGCTGTCCACCTATTTCATGGGAGTGTGGCAGGTGGGCGGTCACTGTAAGGTCCAGCCTGCCCATCACATGATAGCTGCTGCTGACTTGAGGGCATGTCGCCGGCATTGTGCAGGCCAGGCTGAGTAGCCATGGCACCTCTGGGGAGAAGTTATCTCAGTAAATGAAGGCTTTGTGTCTATAGAGGGTCCTAAGAACTAAGAGACCTATATGGAAATAAATCTTTCCTGAAAATATTTTTTACAGCAAACTTGAATTCAAGAACAATTTTTTTTATTGAGGTATCATTGACATGCACCATTATATTAGTTTCATGAGCACAACACAATAATTCAATCAATATTTGTATTTTGAAATGATCACCACAGTAAGTCTACTTAATATGTCACCATTTATAGTAACAGATTTTTTTTCTTGTGATGAGAACTTTTAAGATCTACTCTCTTGGCAAGTTTCAAATATGCGATTTGGAATTATTAACTAGAGTTGCCATGCTGTACATTTCAGTTGCTTTAAGCCACCTAGTTTGTCCTTTGTAATAGCAGCCCTTGGAGACTAGCACATGGGTCCAAACATTCTCTGCATATGGAAGCTTGGCTGATCCTTTACAGGTGCGGATTTGGCATGCAGCAACAGAAAATGGGGTTCTCAGGGCTCTTAGGACAGAGACCAGCCACTCTGCCCCCTGCTGAGGGCTCAGCATCACCTCTGACCATATGATCCCTCACCTCCTGCAATCTGCCAACTCTGTTGTTCTTGAATGAAGGGGTTGAGTGAGTTAATCAGGCAGAGTATAAATGCTAACAAACTTTTCAAAGATGACTCAGAATTTCCCAGATTAAAAACAACAAGCAACCATAACAGGCTTTGTGCACTAACTTCTTTCTCAAACCCTCCCTCCTCTTGGGTCCTGGAAGCTGCCACAGCCCAAAGCTGAGGATGTGCAGGCTCTCAGGACTGGAAAGGGCAAATAGGGGAGCAGGACCCTGCCTGTGGCTTGTCGTGGAATCTGGGACAAAGACCTGCAGCAGAGTCACAGCTTTGTCCTTTGCTTCATGTCAGGATGACAAAGCAAGGGTGGGGGATTTGGGGAGAAAACTGTCATAGCCATTGCAGCTCTTCAGCAGAATGGGTACCAGTTTTAAATCTGGATCAGAGGAGGAGGAGGGGGTGCCTGCTTTGCATGTCAGAGCTGGTCAGAAGCCAACGTGGGAGGAAAAGGTAGGGGTGGAAAGGAATAGGTTACTTACAGCCCGCTCAGCAAATAATTGGGCACCTCCCAGGTGCAAAGGTCTTCGCCAATTAAGGGTCCAGAGTGCAGATTGCTCAAAACCTCTGAATCCTGCTGCATCCCATTCTCTCCCTTGGCCTTGATCCCCTGGAATCTACATAAAGCTGCTTTCAACAAACACGGAATTGCTACCCACAGTCCAGTCCTACTGCCTAGCCAACCCACCACACCCTCCGACCTGAATCGACCTGCCCGGGCTCTGTGCTAACACAACAGAAAGGAGAAAAAATACACCTCTGTTTTCTAATGAGTCCAGTTAGGGGTGAGGGCAGGAGCAAGACAAAGATGGGGACAGGGTTTGATTTGTGATGTATTCAAATCCAGGCGAACGTGGGCTACTAAAACAGGATTCTACCAGAACACACAACTCCTCATGGCAAAAAGTAACCAAGAGGGCTTCCCTGGTGGTGCAGTGGTTAAGAATCCACCTGCCAATGCAGGGGACCAAGGTTCAAGCCCTGGTCCGGGAAGATCCCACATGCCGCAGAGCAACTAAGTCCCTGTGCCACAACTACTGAGCCTGCGCGCCACAACTACTGAGCCCATGCACCTACAGCCCGTGCTCCACAACAGGAGAAGCCACCTCAACGAGAAGCTTGCGCACTACAACGAAGAGTAGCCCACGCTCTCCACAACTAGAGAAAGCCCGCGCAGCATTGAGACCCAACACAGCCCCAAAGCAAATAAAATAAATTTATAAAAAAAGGTTCTTCCATGTTAAAAAGTAACCAAGAAAGTCCTCCGAACACCAAGCAAAGGGTGCCAAAGAAGGCATCGAATTTCAGAAGCAGAGCTGGCTAGAGGACTGGGGACTTTTTGTTGGCTCTTTTGTTTACTGTTACACCCCAGGGGCTATGAAAGCACCTGGCCCAGAACGAGTAGCCAATCAGTAGTAGCAGCCCCGGCCCTGAGTCAACAGAGCAACCATTTCACCAGGGCTGCGAAAACAAGAAAGATGCAGATTCTCTGTATTACCTCATTGACTCCCACAGATAAGTACAAGCATTAGCTCTATTTTCAGGTGGAGGAAATAAGGCTTAACAAGGTGAAGTTAGAACCTTTAAAACCCGGATGCCCAGGCCACACCCCGTAACCCAGCGCAGGCGCAGCATCTTGACCCCGGCCCACTGCAGGGCCTCTTGCCTCTGCCCTCGGCCGGGTTTATAAGGAGGAACTCAGCAGCAACACGAGAGTTCCACGGCTCTCCCTCCCCCTCTGAGGAAAGTGACTAAGCAGGTCGTGACCCACAGCATGTGCAGCAGCGTTAACTTCGTCCACTGTAAGTACAAACAGAACAAGCCCATACTTTTCTCACCTTGATTATACTGTTTGTTTCCCAGTTGAGCCCAGGCAACTGGTGGGGGACAGGGGAATTTAGCTTTCCCACCCCCATCGGTTTGCTCAAACCGTCTTTGACATACTCAGTTGAGATTTTCTCAGTCTTACGTAAGGTGAATAAACGTATGCTTAGGAAATGTGTTGATATAAATCTAAAAGTGTGTGTACTATATACACCGGCTTTAAGGCGAGTCCCCTTAGCCTGTTCCCACTACTCTCCCAAACAGATCATGGCCCTAAACCCCTCCTTGGTATAAATTCTGGAAAATCCTTTTCCTCCCCTGTACTAAAGTTCCCAGCCCCCTCGCCCTCAGCTGCAGCCGATCACATGCAGTCCACCCCCGACCCCTTACCCTCGCTCTCAGCTGCAGCCGATCACATGCAGTCCACCCCGACCCCTTATCCTCGAAGGGGCGGAGCCAGCTGGAGCTGTGCTCTCAGTTCCTGGCACCTGGCAGATCCCACGTGCCAGGCTGTGGGTGCCCGTCCCTGCTCACCTGCAACATCAGCAGTGCGAGAAGCAGCAGCAGCATGGACTGGGCCCTGGAGCTCATGCTGATGTGGGGACACCTGGGATACACCCAGAGCCTGCGGGCGATGGTCAGTCCTCTGGGCCGTGGGCTCACCTGCAGCCCGGCCTTTCCAGCAGGCCCTCTCCTCCAGTCCCTCTTTTGTCACTCTGTCCCAGGCATTCTCATCTCAACTCTCCCCTCCCTGCTCCCTGGCCTTTTCTTTTTTTGAATTTTTGAATTTTATTTTATTTATTTTTTTATACAGCAGGTTCTTATTAGTTGTCCATTTTATACATATTAGTGTGTACATGTCAATCCCAATCTCCCAATTCATCCCACCACCCCCCACCCCCCTGTCGCTTTTCCCCCTTGGTGTCCATACATTTGTTCTCTACATCTGTGTCTCTATTTCTGCCCTGCAAACCAGTTCATCTGTAGCATTTTTCTAGGTTCCACATATATGCGTTAATATACGATAATTTGTTTTTCTCTTTCTGACTTACTTCACTCTGTATGACAGTCTCTAGATTCATCCACATCTCTACAAATGACCCAATTTCATTCCTTTTTATGGCTGAGTAATATTCCATTGTATATACGTACCACAACTTCTTTATCCATTTGTCTGTCGATGGGCATTTAGCTTGCTTCCATGACCTGGCTATTGTAAATAGTACTGCAGTGAACATTGGGGTGCATACGTCTTTTTGAATTATTGTTTTCTCTGGGTATATGCCCAGTAGTGGGATTGCTGGGTCATATGGTAATTCTATTTTTAGTTTTTTAAGGAACTTCCATACTGTTCTCCATAGTGGCTGTATCAATTTACATTCCCACCAACAGTACAAGAAGGTTCCCTTTTCTCCACACCCTCTCCAGCGTTTCTTGTTTGTAGATTTTCTGATGATGCCCATTCTAACTGGTATGAGGTGATGCCTCATTGTAGTTTTGATTTGCATTTCTCTAATAATTAGTGATGTTGAGCAGCCTTTCATGTGCCTCTTGGGCATCTGTATGTCTTCTTTGGAAAAATGTCTAGGTCTTCTGCTCATTTTTGGATTGGGTTTTTTGTTTTTTTAATACTGAGCTGCATGAGCTGTTTATATATTTTGGAGATTAGTCCTTTGTCCGTTGATGCGTTTCCAAATACTTTCTCCCATTCTGAGGGTTGTCTTTTTGTCTTGTTTATGGTTTCCTTTGCTGTGCAAAAGCTTTGAAGTTTCATTAGGTCCCATTTGTTTATTTTTGTTTTTATTTCCATTACTGTAGGATGTGGATCAAAAAAGATCTTGCTGAGATTTATGTCAAAGAGTGTTCTTCCTATGTTTTCCTCTAAGAGTTTTATAGTGTCCAGTCTCACATTTAGGTCTCTAATCCATTTTGAGTTTATTTTTGTGTATGGTGTTAGGGAGTGTTCTAATTTCATTATTTTACATGTAGCTGTCCAGTTGTCCCAGCACCACTTATTGAAGAGACTGTCCTTTCTCCATTGTATATCCTTGCCTCCTTTGTCACAGATTAGTTGACCATAGGTTTATCTCTGGGCTTTCTATCCTGTTCCATTGATCTATATTTCTGTTTTTGTGCCAGTACCATACTGTCTTGATTACTATACCTTTGTAGTGTAGTCTGAAGTCAGGGAGTCTGATTCCTCCAGCTCCATTTTTTCCCCTCAAGACTGCTTTGGCTATTCAGGGTCTTTTGTGTCTCCATACAAATTTTAAGATTTTTTGTTCTAGTTCTGTAAAAAATGCCATTGGTAATTTGATAGGGATTGCATTGAATCTGTAGATTGCTTTGGGTAGTATAGTCATTTTCACAATATTGATTCTTCCAATCCAAGAACATGGTATATCTCTCCATCTCTTTGTGTCATCTTTGATTTCTTTCATCAATGTCTTACAGTTTTCTGAGTACAGGTGTTGTACCTCCTCAAATAGGTTTATTCCTAGGTATTTTATTCTTTTTGTTGCAATGGTGAATGGGATTGTTTCCTTAATTTCTCTTTCTGATCTTTCGTTGTTAGCATATAGGAATGCAAGAGATTTCTGTGCATTAATTTTGTATCCTGCAACTTTACCAAATTCATTGATTAGCTCTACTAGTTTTCTGGTGGCATCTTTAGGAATTCTCTATGTATAGTATCATGTCATCTGCAGACAGTGACAGTTTTACTTCTTTTCTGATTTGGATTCCTTTTATTTCTTTTTTGTCTCTGACTGCCATGGCTAGGACTTTCAGAACTATGTTGAATAATAGTGGCGAGAGTGGACATCTTGTCTTGTTCCTGATCTTAGAGGAAATGCTTTCAGTGTTTCACCATTGAGAATGATGTTTGCTGTGGGTTTGTCATATATGGCCTTTACTATGCTGAGGTAGTTTCCCTCTATGCCCACTTTCTGGAGAGTTTTTATCATAAATGGGTATTGAATTTTGTCCAAAGCTTTTTCTGCATCTCTTGAGATGATCTTATGGTTTTTATTTTTCAATTTGTTGATATGATGTATCACATTGATTGATTTGTGTATATTGAAGAATCCTTGCATCACTGGGATAAATCCCACTTGATCATGGTGTGTGATCCCCTTAATGTGTTGTTGGATTCTGTTTGCTACTATTTTGTTGAGGATTTTTGCACCTATATTCATCAGTGATATTGGTCTGTAATTTTCTTTTTTTGTAGTATCTTTGTCTTGTTTTGGTATCAGGGTGATGGTGGCCTCATAGAATGAGTTTGGGAGTGTTCCTTCCTCTGCAGTTTTTTGGAAGAGTTTGAGAAGGATGGTGTTAGCTCTTCTCTAAATGCTTGATAGAATTCACCTGTGAAGCCATCTGGTCCTGGACTTTTGTTTGTTGGAAGGTTTCTAATCACAGTTTCAATTTCATTACTTGTGATTGGTCTGTTCATATTTTCTGTTTCTTCCTGTTTCAGTCTTGGAAGTTCATACCTTTCTAAGAATTTGTCCATTTCTTCCAGGTTGTCCAGTTTATTGGCATAGAGTTGCTTGTAGTAGTCTCTTAGGATGCTTTGTATTTCTGGGGTGTCTGTTGTAACTTCTCCTTTTTCATTTCTAGTTTTCTTGATTTGAGTCCTCTCCCTCTTTTTCTTGATGAGTCTGGCTAATGGTTTATCAATTTTGTTTATCTTCTCAAAGAACCAGCTTTTAGTTTTATTGGTCTTTGCTATTGTTTTCTTTGTTTCTATTTCATTTATTTCTGCTCTGATCTTTATGATTTCTTTTCTTTTGCTAACTTTGGGTTGTGTTTGTTCTTCTTTCTCTAGTTCCTTTAGGTGTAAGGTTAGATTGTTTATTTGAGATTTTTCTTGTTTCTTGAGGTAGGCTTGTATTGCTATAAACTTCCCTCTTACAACTGCTTTTGCTGCATCCCATAGGTTTTGGATCATCGTGTTTTTATTGTCATTTGTCTCTAGGTATTTTTTTATTTCATCTTTGATTTCTTCAGTGATCTCTTGGTTATTTAGTAATGTATTGTTTAGCCTCCATGTGTTCGTGTTTTTTATGTTTTTTTCCCTGTAACTGATTTCTAATCTCATAGCGTTGTGGTCAGAAAAGTTGCTTGATATGATTTCGGTTTTCTTAAATTTACTGAGGCTTGATTTGTGACCCAAGATGTGATCTATCCTGGAGAATGTTCCATGTGCACTTGAGAGGAAAGTGTAATCTGCTGTTTTTGGATGGAGTGTCCTATAAATATCAATTAAATCTATCTGGTCTATTGTGTCATTTAAAGCTTGTGTTTCCTTATTAATTTTCTCTTTGGATGATCTGTCCATTGGTGTAAGTGAGGTGTTAAAGTCGCCCACTATTACTGTTTTACTGTCAATTTCCTCTTCTATAGCTGTTACCAGTTGCCTTATGTATTGAGGTGCTTCTATGTTGGGTGCATATATATTTATAGTTGTTATATCTTCTTCTTGGATTGATCCCTTGATCATTATGTAGTGCCCTTCCTTGTCTCTTGTAACATTCTTTATTTAAAGTCTATTTTATCTGATATGAGTATGGCTACTCCAGCTTTCTTTTGATTTCCATCTGCATGGAATATCTTTTTCCATCCCCTCACTTTCAGTCTATATGTGTCCCTAGGTCTGAAGTGGGTCTCTTGTAGACAGCTTATATATATGTGTCTTGTTTTTGTATCCATTCAGCTAGCCTGTGTCTTTTGGTTGGAGCATTTAATCCATTCATGTTTAAGGTAATTATCGATATGTATATTCCTATTACCATGTTCTTAATTGTTTTGGGTTTGTTTTTGTAGGTCCTTTTCTTCTCTTGTGTTGCCCACTTAGACAAGTTCCTTTAGCATTTGTTGTAGGGCTGGTTTGGTGGTGCTGAATTCTCTTAGCTTTTGCTTGTCTGTAAAGCTTTTGATTTCTCCATCTAATCTGAATGAGATCCTTGCTGGGTAGAGTAATCTTGGTTGTAGTTTCTTCCCTTTCATCACTTTAAATATGTCATGCCACTCCCTTCTGGCTTGTAGAGTTTCTGCTGAGAAATCAGCTGTTAACCTTATGGGAGTTCCCTTGTATGTTATTTGTTGTTTTTCCCTTGCTGCTTTCAGTAATTTTCCTTTGTCTTTCATTTTTGCCAATTTGATTACTATGTGTCTTGGTGTGTTTCTCCTTGGGTTTATCCTGCCTGGGACTCTCTGCACTTCCTGGACTTGGGTGGCTATTTCCTTTCCCATGTTAGGGAAGTTTTTGACTGTAATCTCTTCAAATATTTTCTTGGGTCCTTTGTCTCTCTTCTCCTTCTGGGACCCCTATAATGCGAATGTTGTTGCATTTAATGTTATCCCAGAGGTATCTTAGGCTTCCTTCATTTCTTTTACATTCTTTATTCTGTTCCGCAGCAGTGAATTCCACCATTCTGTCTTCCAGGTCACTTATCTGTTCTTCTGCCTCAGTTATTCTGCTATTGATTCCTTCTAGCGTATTTTCCATTTCAGTTATTGTACTGTTCATCTCTGTTTGTTTGTTCCTCAGTTCTTCTAGGTCTTCATTAAACATTTCTTGCATCTTCTCCATCTTTGCCTCCATTCATTTTCTGAGGTCCTGGATCATCTTCACTATCATTATTCTGAATTCTTTTTCTGGAAGGTTGCATATCTCCACTTCATTTAGTTGTTTTTCTGGGGTTTATCTTGTTCCTTCATCTGGTACACAGCCCTCTGTCTTTTCATCTTGTCTGTTTTTCCGTGAGTGTGGTTTTTGTTCCAAAGGCTGCAGGATTGTAGTTCTTCTTGCTTCTGCTGTTTGCCCTCTGGTGGATTAGGCAAACTAATCCCTGGCCTTTCTTGGTTTATCAGAGTGGGGTGGGCTGAGCCTTAGCCTTTAACCTCATTAGCTACAAGCAGAATTCTTAGGAATGGAGTGGCCGGAAATAAAACTGCCCCTGCTACACATACAGCAGACATGAGGCTGGGAATCTGACCCCAGGAGTTTAGGGCTCAATCAGAGGAAAGTGAAACCAGTGGCTCTGAGGAAGCAGGGGTTTAGTTTCTTTATTTTTAGTTTCCAAAAATCAATGGAATGCCCAGTGATCTCTTTCTGTAGCAGGGTATTTTAATGTTTATTTCCTTATAGTCTCTATCATTTGAAACCAGAGAACTGGAAAAGGAAAGGATAACTTTATCAAGGAAAAAAGAATACTTTTTACTTTCCAAAGCACTAACAATCTTTATCCCAACCATGTCTCTAGGCTCTGGGGTTTATAGACTTTTTCAACCAAAATCTCTTTTACGCTTAGATGAATCTGGCTTTTTGAGTTTGGGGTTAAAGGAAGAGGGAGGACGGATGGGAAAGAGACTCCCTACAGGTGGGGTCTCTGTACCAACCTGGGGTCTTTGCATTAGAATTCTGAAAAAAAGACAAGTTGAGGTTCTACCATACCAATACTTAAGGCTGCAATGACCAAGTTTAAAACAAAATCTGACATCCATTAGTCCTCATTACCTTAACCTATTACCTTGTTATCACATCACCTTGTTTAAAATAGTAACCAGTTTTTCAGCAGATGAAATAGAAGATAGGCTTTCTTGCCTTAACATACGTTCATAGCTCCACGAGAGGCTGCTGCACATTTTAAGTTGAATAGTTTATAATCTGAATCCACATTAATAGTTTGTTATTGAAAAGAGTAACTTAATGTAATTTTAAGATCTCTCTGTATTTCCTGTGCATAAAGAGAAGCATAACAATAATTATCAAATTTACAACCTTGCATTTATTTTCAAAGTGGATTTTTTTTAATTAATTAATTTATTTATTTATTTTTGGCTGTGTTGGGTCTTCGTTTCTGTGTGAGGGCTTTCTCCAGTTGCAGCGAGCGAGGGCCTCTCACTGTCGCAGCCTCTCATTGCAGAGCACAGGCTCCAGATGCGCAGGCTCAGTAGTTGTGGCTCATGGGCCCAGTTGCTCCACGGCATGTGGGATCCTCCCAGACAAGGGCTCGAACCCGTGTCCCCTGTATTGGCAGGCAGACTCTCAACCACTGCGCCACCAGGGAAGCCCCTCAAAGTGGATATTTTGATTCCATGTAAGTCTATTCAAAAACTTGATTAAGTTAGAGTCACTAATTCAGAATTTATAGGTGAGGTGAACTAAAACATGTGTAATGTTCGTGAGAGATGCAGGTTGTACACCCCTAATGCTGGCACTGAAAATGTTGATCAAGAAAGACAGTGTGGGGCTTCCCTGGTGGCACAGTGGTTGAGAGTCCGCCTGCCGATGCAGGGGACACGGGTTCGTGCCCCGGTCCGGGAAGATCCCACATGCCGCGGAGCGGCTGGGCCCGTGAGCCGTGGCCGCTGAGCCTGCGCGTCCGGAGCCTGTGCTCCGCAACGGGAGAGGCCACAACAGTGAGAGAGGCCCGCGTACCGCAAAAAAAAAAAAAAAAAAAAAAAGAAAGACAGTGTGTGGGGCTTCCCTGGTGGCGAAGTGGTTGAGAGTCCACCTGCCGATGCAGGGGACACGGGTTCGTGACCCGGTCCGGGAAGATCCCACATGCCACGGAGCGGCTGGGCCCGTGAGCCGTGGCCGCTGAGCCTGCGCGTCCGGAGCGTGTGCTCCGCAACGGGAGAGGCCACAACAGTGAGAGGCCCGCGTACCGCAAAAAAATAAAATAAAAAGAAAGACAGGGGCCTCCCTGGTGGCGCAGTGGTTAAGAGTCCGCCTGCCGATGCAGGGGATACGGGTTCGTGCCCCGGTCTGGGAGGATCCCATATGCCGCGGAGCGGCTGGGCCCGTGAGCCATGGCCGCTGGGCCTGCGCATCTGGAGCCTGTGCTCCGCAACGGGAGAGGCCACAACAGTGAAAGGCCCGCATACAGCAAAAAGAAAAAAAAAAAAAAAGAAAGAAAGACAGTGTGTTGGCCTCCACAAATCCGGAGAGGGGCTGGGGAATGCGAGTGAAGGGTTCCAATTTTATATTTGCTTTAAGTTGAAGAAAAGTCGTATTTTAATATATTAAAAAACAACCAAATTTTCAACATCCTCAAACATTTAAAACTAACTGAGCAAGAAGAAGCCAGTTTCCTATATGGCAGTCCTTCTCAGTTAGGCTGCGACTCACTCGGCTGGTGACTCTGGGCTTCACCTGCCTCTTGTCTTAGGTGAGTCAGAGCTGGAAGATGTCAAGTTTCTCTGTTCTGTGTATCCACAATTCCGGGGAAGACCGTCAGTGTTCCTGTGTCCTTAGAAGTGCAGTAATACCTTATGGCCACAAGGTGGCAGCTCCCAGCTCAATGTAAGCTGAAATGAAGAAAGTGATGGTGAGATAAAAATTTCCTGACTGGGCTTCCCTGCTGGCGCAGTGGTTGAGAGTCTGCCTACCAATGCAGGGCACACGGGTTTGTGCCCCGGTCCGGGAAGATCCCACATGCCGCTGAGCTTGCGCGTCCGGAGCCTGTGCTCCGCAACGGGAGAAGCCACAACAGTGAGAGGCCCGCGTACCAAAAAAAAAAAAAAAAAAAGAAATTTCTCGATTAAAAGGAAGGTGAGGGTGAGAATTAATTATCTAGACTCTACATTCACACCTTGGGTGTTGAGGGGTGCCCAACCCACCTCAAGTTCTCCGTGTTTTTTATAATGATAAACGCATCATGAGTGCATCTAAGCAAGGATTTTGTCTTGAATTATCCCTGTCAATCAGGGTTCCTGCAATTGCCAGGCACTCACTGAGTTTCATTTTCAGGGTTGCTAGTCAAGACAACTGAAACACGTTCATCTTCCATCTTTTCAGGGAAAAGCATGTTGCGTGGGAGGTTTCCACTGGCCCAGGAAGTGGTGAGTAGAGTCCTTAACTGAGAATAAAGAAGCAGTAGTTCACGACGCTCTAAACAGAGACACCAACAGTTAGGACCAGACACCTCAGCCTTCCCCCAAGTGGCAGGACTGACCCGGTGGCCCGCAACCTGCACCACAGCCCAGTCTCCTGATCCCAGCCCACCCTCTGGTGAGGAGTCCAGGGGGGCGGGTGTCAGCTGGCTTCCTTGGGCCTCATTTGCAGTGAGAGCTGATCCCACCTTCCCTGCTGCAGATGGATGGGATGCTTTCTTTCTGCTTCAGGAAATCAGCGAGTTGGATTTCTCCTGTGAATGGGACGGGAACTTCCTGAGAATCACTGGTCAAGCACGAGGGTCACTGCAAGACGAGGCCCTGGCGTCCCATCCTGGCTTAGACTTCTGCTTGGACAGTGGCTGGCTGGCCGAGCCCTGTGCCCAGCTGAGATGAAGGGCCTTGTGGTGACCAGCAGGACTCAGAGAAGGATAACGGAAAAGTGCCCATCACTTCCTCCGTTGAGTGTGGCGAGGAAACCGAATTTCTCCTGTGGGTCAAGTCAACATCGAAGAACGGAAATGGTCAGGTAGGAGCCTTCTTCCTGCCCCCGCAGTGGGATGCTGCTGGTCGGGAGGGGGAGGACAGCTCATATGCATAGAGGAGTCCAGAGTTGGACATTTGGACGCCTTCTCCACGGAGTTGAGACAACCTAAGCGACCACCTGGAAACAGAGAAGAAGGAGGGAAGGAAGGTGTCCCAGTGGGACCCACAGCCATGCCCTCCTGTGCTGGTGGGAGCTAGAGAGAAGAGGGGAGAGTCTGTTTCTTCATAGGGGAAAAGCTTAACTTCTGAGAACAGTCTCCAAGGGACAAAACAAAAAACAACCCAAGGAAGGGCTGTGCTTCCAGAAATGGGGAAGTGGTTCCCACAAGCCCAGCCCTGCCTTATAGAATGATCACCTTTCAACAAGACATAAAACAACAACTGCCTGGAGCCTCTGGAGAGAGACCAAAGGCGCAGAAACTAAAGGGAACCAGGTGCCTGGAAAAGGATGGACAGACGGAGGATGGACAGACGGGCCGAGAGCCAGGTGTTCACGCAGGATCTGGGTACTGAGCGTGTGGGTGTTCCCTTCACAGTTCTTTCAAATTTTCTGTATGTTCAAAATTTTTTACAATACAGTACTGGTGAAAAAAATCACTGGAGTGAATTTGACTCCAGCAGTAAAAATAAATAAATAAATAAATAAATAATCCAAGTTATTATTAAGTGTAGTTTTACTCCAATGTTAATATCATGTATCTAGTTGTAGCCCAATATCTAACACATGTACGGGGGAACATATCTAATGTGTTAGATTTCATGACAGAATAAAATAATTCATCACTTGTATTTCCTGATTTATTTTCAGTGACTCACAAATGTTTGTCTCCTATATGGGTGCTTTGTAGTCACATAGGTTGATCAGAAGTGGTCCCTTATGTTTTAGTATTTTGAGTCCGCCACCAAGAGCTGGCCAGAAAATTTCCGTTGAGAGATTTTAATCTCTTGCCCCTATTTGTTCAACTAATCATTGTAGGTGAACAACTGGGTGGGGGGAAATGCTGGCAAATACAACAGATTGGAGTGTTTTTCGCTTTTTGCAAGTATTCTGATAGTAGAATCACCAAGCTGTTTCTTCAGTTGTTTATGTATGTAAATGTTTTTATGCTTTTTTAGGGAAGAAGAAGGAAGATAAAGATTTGAGGCTGTTTACTTTGTCTCCCCACATAAGCTACCCTGTTGAGGTAAAAATATATGCTTCTTTTTTAAATTAGAATATTTTCAGTTAAACTTGATAAATCATTCATTTCATTATTGCAGAAGACCTGTTAGCAAAAAGCATTTCATTTCAGTATTTAGAAAATTGAACAACATAGGAAAAGGGCCAAGCCTTCCTTTTCTTTCTGTTTCCTTTATTAAGGTGGACATCTCCAGAGAGATGAGTTCAGAGGAAAACCTTGGTGACAGGAAGTGGTGACCCTACCAAACCTGGCCAAAATGTTGAATGAAGAATGTGAAAAAGTCAGCTGAAGGCAGGGTGAGTTCTCTACACCTGGAGTTTAAAAATAGAAGAGTGTGGGTGTAAGAAAAACATACTCAAGGTGGATGTGTTCTGAGAAACCTCCACTCCTTCATACCCACCTGTGGCACAGGTCATCAGAGCCATGAAGCATGCAGGTTAGTGTCCTATTCTTTTTTTTTTAATTGAAGTATAGTTGATGTACAATATTAATAAGTTACAGGTGATTCACAATTTTTAAAGATTATATTCCATTTATAGTTATTATAAAATATTGGCTATATTCCCTACATATATCCTTTTAGCTTATTTTATACATAACAGCTTGTACCTCTTAATCCCCTACCCTATATTACCCCTCTCCCCACTGCTAACCACTTGATTGTTCTCTATATCTGTGAGTCGGCTTCTTTTTGGTTATAGTCACTAGTTTGTTATATTTCTTAGAATCCACATGTAAGTGATATCATTCAGTATTTGTCTTTCTCTGTCTGACTTATTTCACTTAGCATAATGCCCTTCAGGTCCATCCATGTTGTTGCAAAGGGCAAAATTTCCTTCTTTTTGATGGCTGAGTAGTGACCTATTCTTGAGGTGAAGAGTCAGCTAAGTGCCTTTAAGCCCTGGAGAAGGTAGACAGAGGTAAGCAAAAGACTTTGTTAGTGGCCAAAGCACGAGAGGGGACTGGTCCAGCAGGTGAAATGCTGTCAAAGCAGCCACTTCAACCTTGCAGGCTTTAAGTGCCATAAAGGCAGGTTTCCCAAATTTTAACCTCCAAAGATGTTGTTAAAACACAGACTCTGATCCTGGAAGCCAACGTTTACCTTTACCCTTGTGAGTGCCAACTTAAAAAAAAAAAAACACACAATGTGAGAGTTGTGAGTTAAGTTTTATTGGGGGCAAAATGAGGACTATAGCCTGGGAGATAGCATCTCAGATAGCTCTGAGAAATCGCTCCAAAGAGGTTGGGGGGAAGGCCAGTATAGATGTGATTTTGGTGAAGGGGGAGTACATGCAGTCAAACACATATTTTTTGCAGAAGGTTTCTGCTAGTCGCAAGGAGCAGACGTCACCATGAAGGATTTTAGTGCTTTTCTAGGTACGAGGAGATACAAGAAGTGGGCTCATAAAATCAGCTCCTGAAAATATCTAACTATCTGAAGACCTGTTCTGCCACTTTTTCCCAGAGCACAGAGTGCCTCATCTCTGCTCTCCACCCTGAGCTCCTTTCAGGGGGTGTCGAAGGTCAGCGGCTGCAGCAACTGCTGCAGGATTAAATGTGATTTAATCCTTGTAGAGGTGGATGGCAAGTGCCAATTTGTAGTTGACATGGGGAAGGAAAAATAATGTTCCCCCTACCCTCTAGCCTCTTGGCTGAGATCCCCTGTAATAAGAGACAGAATAACACGAGGAAAACCAACAGAAGTTGAATAACCTGTATGCTCCCTGTATACATGGGAGACACCCAGGAAAAGTGAGGAACTCCCAGGGTAACGTCTCAGTTTTCAAAGCCTCTCCAGTGTCTGCTGTTTCTCAAAAATGATCAGCCTAAACAAATCCTCATGCCAAAGAGGCATATTTTGTGGCGACAAGTTCTGCCCCCCTTCACCCTCTTAGGGTTCTTTTGGGCTGGGTCTGACAGCTACATTGACATGAGACAGACCAACAGGAGAAAAGCACACCAGTTTATTTAACACGAGTCTCACAGGACCCAGGAGGCTTCATAAAGAATGAAGACCCAGAGAAATGGTGACACTAACTTGCTTTTATATTAGGTTGAACAAAGTGGGCAATTGTCGAAAAGTGATTTACACGATGTGGAAGACTAGAGGGAGTTAAGAATCATTTGAACAAATAAAGTTTGTGTAGAGTTCTCTCGGTCTCAACTTCTCATCCCTGACGATGAAAAACGTCACTTTCCTCCTGGTATAAGGAGCACATCTTTCACAGAGGAATTTAATTTCCTGCTTTTAAGAGAATGCAGAAAAGTAGGAGTGTTTTTCTTGTACTTGCTGTTTTTCAAGTGCCTTTAACTCAAAATCATCCAAATGCCAGAGCAGGGGTGGTGTGTTCTGAACTCCTTCACCATTAGTGGGTCTGAAGTGGGGCTCACAATACGAGGAGCAAGGCATAAAATTGTGCTAGCTGAACGGAATCGAAAGTTAAATATGCATCATTAGTTTTCTCTAAAATATCATGCAAGCCGGGACAGTTATATGTACGAATATCCCATTTTTTTAAATTCCATATATATTTTCCAGTGTTATCACAGTTAATTCCTTAAATACCAAATTGCTGAGGACAGAGATATATGATTGGTATTTTTTGAAACAGGGTCTCTCTGAAGATTTTTATAAATGAATGATTTATGTTCCTTCATGGAGCATTGTTTCTATGCTATAAATAGTGTTTTATTATGATCAAAGTCGATGCAAGGAGGCTTTTGGACTGAGGGGGTTTTAACCCCTTCTCTGCCCGCCGAAGCAGACCAAACCCTGAGCGGAATATTTCCTGCAACTGCCTCAAGAGCAGGAAAAACAGCCCAATCACCAACAGCCAATCAGGCTTTCCCAAATGGCACGACCACCTAAGCCACAGCCAATCAAATGATTTCCTTGCTTCTGCATCCTCTCTATAAACTTTTCCGTCCTCAGCTCCTGTCTGGGAAGTAAGTAGTGCTCCTAACCTCTAAGGCTTTGGTGCTGCTCAATTTGAATGGATTTGTGCTCAAATGAATCCTTAAATCTTTCAAAGAGAAAAGTCTTAATCTTCTTGTGTCTGAAATCAAACAGTCCTCCCCACTCCCCATGTCTTTTTGATTACAAGAAAAATGTCTCCATCTGGTCAGAAGGCATTCACAGAACCGATTCAGCACTTCCCGAAAAGGTTTAGTGGCCACAAGAGCCGCATCCAAAGGTAATCTACCATTTTCTGTACAAACAAATGATTTAAAACCTCTAGCATGGTTAACTTTCAAATTATCAAAAAATTATTTGTAAACCCCGTTAAAAACAAGACAGCAGGCCCCAAATGAGTCGCTTATGCTAAGCCCCACTTCACCAAACCGAGACTTAGTAACAGTTTCAGCTCTCCCCAGACGGAATCTTCAGCCAGGCTGTCGGAACAGCCTAGCCGGGACTCCTGCCTGGTCCGCCCCCTGCCATCCTGGCCCCTAAAGGAAGGCGACCTTGACACAACCAATCTGCTTTTTGCTGGTATAACTTTCTTGTCCGGCTCCCTTCTGCCTGTAGTTCCATTTTATACAGCCCCTCAGAGCTCCTTTCTAGCTGCTGGACTGGATGCTGCTGATTCGTGAATCACAGAATAAAGTCAGTAAGATTTAAATTTACTCAGTGAACTTGCTTTTTTACACCCCAAAATTATTTTTTTTAACTGCCACTATTTGGTAGACTCAAAAGAGGGCACCTCATTGTCAGAGTGAGTTTAGAAAGAGGGGCAGGAAACCTTTCAGAATGCTTACGCCAGTAGCTGCTCACAACTGCCATCTCCCAATCGGGGGGCTTCCTCGAAAAGACACGGGGCTCATTTCTGGATGTGTAAGTTCACGTGCAATAGATTTCTATCACGTTATGTCAATTTTATTGAATTTTCATCTGCTTCCCTAACCAGATGAAATAAAATAATAAAAGGAAGAGGGACCCAAGAAAGGTACAGCCAGGGATGCTCCTCAGATGCATCTAGTACTGTTGCCATGTATGCTGCTCAGTATTAAGACAGGAATTGGAACAGAATTTCCCCCTCAAGCAGTTTTTTGAACTAATCAGGGAAAGAAATAAGACAAACTCTGAAATAAAACTGCATAAAAGGCAAATGAAAACCATACCAGAAAAATCCAGGCAATATTTTTCTAGTGTTTAATTGATCTCAAGGAAGGAAAAAGTCCAGATGCACAAAAACCTACGTGTATTGTTTTATTATATACAAAACCAAGCATACAATAATTACACAGAAACTAACATGCTGAATATTTTCAGGCCATTTTGAATGGTGCTCTGTGCATGTACATGAATAAGTAATAAATACTGCTTCTCTATTACCTTGAAATACAGTACCACCAGGAGTTTTATATTTTTATTTTACTACTCACGTAAATGAGCATAAAGGAAAGAGGAGATAGATAATATTTAAACATGTAAAAGGTAGAAATTCTTCTTTCTGGAAACTAACCAAATAGGCCTAAGCACCACTACTAATCAATGATATCCTCTCCCCCATCTTTTCTGTCATAACCACCAATCCCACCCTATTCCAGTTAACTTACAAACCTTCAGCCAGTTTAGTCATTAAAGATTTGAGAAATAGTCTCAAACAATTGTAGCTAATACTGATATATTTTTGTAATTCATTTTTGTACTTTTTTACAACTTTTTCCCCTGATCCTAAGCTTGAAGCAGTTCTTCTTACATTCTCTAAACTTTGGGGGGGGGGGGTTTGCTACCATTTATTTTATTTTATTGGATCATTTTAATTGGTTTAAATGCAACATGTATGTAAACAACTCCACAGAAATGAGAGGCACTTCTTAGAAATACAATGACTCATGTCACAAGATTCAATGGCTTCGATTTGATGAGCCGAATGAGCTCCTGACTCAACTCTCCAATGTTGTCTGCTTGAATGGCAAGACCTTTATGTGCAGCATTTAGTGCATTAAGATATGTGCGTCAGAAATCATAAAACTGTGCTTATGTCCATAATGAACCTATATTCATTAGGAGCTCTGATCCAATCACAATAATGTTGGTTAAAATAAACTACCAACCCGAGGCAAAAAAATAAACAAGTAAAGCCACTTTTCAGGCTTTTAAGACTGTCTTAACATGTGACATTATAGCTATCCCCCCAAATTAAGCAACTGACTTCAAGTCAAAGAGCTAGGAACAAATGTAACACCCGAGGCGTTACCTCAACATTTCTTAATCAGCTCAGACATACACGAGGCCGGGAAAGGTAAACTACGTCACCCTCACCCTCCACATCTCTGAGGGTACCTGCACAGGTGCATTACTGGTAGAGGCGGCAGCTCAGCATAAACCCTGTAGGATTAATATCAGGCATATATATATGTGTATATATGTGTGTAAATATATGTAATGTGCTTACAGAGATTTATCGACCCTGAATACTTCATAAAAAGCTGCATAAAAATCTAGCAGAAAAAGACTCATGAATTGGGTACTGGCAGTGTATATAGGACTAACCCATCTGTACTCACAGGAGCAGGGCCGTCGAGGGATATGTGGGGTGCCACTCAGGAACCACAGAAAGGAAAAGTAAGACTAGCACTATGTTTTCAAAACACTATACTTACACTGAGTACAAAAGTTATAATATAATTGCAAACCATGGAAGTAATGCCTGCCAGATGTACATCATTTGTTCATTTATAAAAATGCATAAGATTTTATTGTAAGCAGTGCTTTCTCCAGTAGGGTGGTGTGAGAGAGAATATAAGAGGGACTCTGTAAATAAAGTCTTAGAAGAAAAAAAAATTACCATAAAAATTTTTGTTGTTTAATACAATTAAAATCAGATTTTAAAATGGCATCTTAATATTCAACTTTGGCCTATTTTAATTATTTATAAATGCATCTTGTCTTTATGTTAACTTAAACAGTGCCTTGGATGACACTGAGTTACTGGGTGAAAAGTCTGCAAGTTAGTAAATATTTTCAGATGAAAAGTGCCAAGTTTTTCATTTGTCCCAAAGGTGAGAAAACAGAAACATATAGGTAAAAAAACAAATAGAATAATCGTTTGAAGGGATAAAATCAGCTACAGTCATTAAAACATACTGTATATCAAGAAGTAGTCAAGCAAAGGTTCTACAGATATTCACCATAATATCAAGAGAAATCTCTCAGCACAACCATAGGGACAAGTAGATGTGACTTAACAGCAGTCAAATAAGAAGCATTTAGGGGAGTCAGGAAGCCGTGGGGCCAGGTGAGGAGGTTAAGACATTCAGTAACTTTATCCATGGTCCGCCCTCCCACCCCCTGCTCCCAGCAAGATTATAAAGTCCTGCTCTTGCAAATGAAGACAGATCATCATTCTGATGATTCTTCCCACGGCACCTCTTCAGAGAAGCCACACACGCCGGGGAGTCTGGTGCCACCTGTTTCATTCTTCCTCCCATCACGTGCTAACAACCGTGCTTAGGCCCACCGACGTCCACTGGGACGAAGCCTGCACGCTATTTTAACTTCAGCTTAGAGAATACAGAAATGGACTTTGCCACCACCTCTAAATTGAAAAGGCCTTTTTTTTTTTTTTTTTGCGGTACGCGGGCCTCTCACTTTTGTGGCCTCTCCCGTTGCGGAGCACAGGCTCCGGACGCGCAGGCTCAGCGGCCATGGCTCACGGGCCCAGCCGCTCTGCGGCATGTGGGATCTTCCTGGACCGGGGCACAAACCCGTGTCCCCTGCATAGGCAGGCGGACTCTCAACCACTGTGCCACCAGGGAAGCCCGGCCTTGTTTTTTTTTGTAAACCCGTATCAGGGAAAGTGTTTGAAAGCACTAGATTCCACTGTCTGGAAGGAGCAGGCAGCTTAGTGATAAATGACTTTGCTCATAATAGCTGCTCCGTAACTCGAGGAAGAGCCGAAGCTTCCCCAGGAGTGAGATGCCCGGACCTTCTGCTTGAATAGTTTAGGATGAGGATGCAGAGAGCCCTATTTCAGACATTCAGGATTCTACACCGTTTGAAGCAGTACGCACTAGTTTACCTACGCTGTACGTGGCCTGGCTGAGGTTTCAGAAGTTTAGTCCACTCTTCCCTTGGAGAGCTGTCGTTTTATTTCTTTATATGGCACAGATCTTGGTTAATTTTCATCTGAAGGGCTCTCATTTGCCTAAGACTGT
This sequence comes from Mesoplodon densirostris, assembly GCF_025265405.1. NCBI lineage: Eukaryota > Metazoa > Chordata > Mammalia > Artiodactyla > Ziphiidae > Mesoplodon > Mesoplodon densirostris. The sequence goes on from NC_082676.1 coordinate 3,805,162, forward strand.
CAACGCAAAATATGGTTACTGAAAGACACCCTTCTTTGGAAACGACCCTGTTGTGGCTTGGATGGGCGTGGCATGGACTAAAGAACTGGTCAACCTCTTCAGTGGCAGTAATCCCAAAGTCTCTTAAAATTCACAGTATTGTAACTTTTGGAAGAGCTCTAATATTGAGGCACCTGCAGGTCCTTGCAATTCATCATCTCAGTTATGATTTGAATTTGTGTGTGTTTTGTTTTACTCCATTTGTTTTGAGCTTTTTCTCGCTGGATACAGTGGCTCGAGCACAATTATTTGCATTTCCCTTTTTCTTAAGACTTGCATGTGCTGGCGCTCTGGAGGCCTTGTAGCTGTCTGTGGAGTCCCCGATCACCGCTGGCTGCCTGGGAAAGCGAAGGTTCACGCTGCTCTCGATCTTAGGGTCGCCACTATCCCCGCAGGATAGATCCCAGTGCTGCAGCTTAGAGCTCTTGTTGGATTTCTTTTTCTTCTCCTCTGTCTGCACGTCCAGGGTTTGCTTCTGAGAACACAGTCTGCTGCCACTCAGCACATCGAGGGGTTTGGTGGAAGCCTCACACGTGTAATAGGACGGATGGACTTCTTCGCGGTGCACGTCTTTCTTTCGTGAAGGGCCTGACTTCGGAGGCCCTTCCTGCTGAGGCCTGGACAGAGCGTGGGCAATCAGCTTGCTTCTCCCGGGGCTCTTCAGAGCCCCCGAGGTCCCAGGGGCAGTGGGAGGCCTCGCTTTGGCCCCCTTTCCTTTCTCGCACTGGACAGTCTGGATCTGCAGCCACTCGAGCTGGACAAGCCTGTCAATGTACTTCCCCAGCAGCCCCCCGGTTCTGGGCACAGCCTCTGTCCTGCGCTCAGAGTGCAGGAGCACAGCCATGTCCCTCAGGTCCCAGGAGTTACACGGGGCCGGGAGGAAGTCAGGGTAACAGTATTCGGGCTGGGTGGGACTCTGCCCTGGGTGCAGATCGAAGCGAACCGCGTCAATCTCTTCGGCTCGAAGGTGAAGATCTGGAGGCGTGAGGGGAGAAGGGGGGACGGGGATTCTTTCTGAATCAGAGAGATCACTGGCACTGTCCTCCTCAGCATCTTCTTTGATAATTTTCATCGTCTGAAAGTCCAGAAACAACTTGTTCCCTGAGGACCCCCGACACCTGTAGCCAAGGGGACTCCTTTTGGGGTTTCCTTCCGGGGAAATGCTTTCCTTCAGTTTATCCCCAGTTGGTTGGGGGACACATTCTCCGAGACTGCTTTTCAGCTGGGACGAGATATGGGGGACTTGGGATTTACTCTGCCTTTTTCTTGAATTCTTTGGACGCTGTACTTTATTCCAAGAGGGGCCTGCATTCATATTGCTGCGAGAAATAAACCTGCAATTCTTAGTCCATCTGACAAAAACTGGCTAGCCGATGACTGAACAAAGGAACCAGAAGAATCCCCTAGTGGTATGTTTCAGCTATCGCGAGGCATTAGAAAATTTGAGGCCCCTAAACTCACAGAACAAGTTACAGGGCAATTTTCCACTTGATACTCTACTTAGGAAACATCATGGTGCAGGTGCCAGAGTAAATGCATGGATTCTATTTTACATCAAACATTAGCTTTTAAGAAAAACACTAACATTTCATAAAGTGCTTATATTATCATTTTAAACATTAGTTTGGAAAACATCTCTCATAGGACGCTCAGTCTGTTTTCTTAATGATGAGCAGTGTTTAATAACGTGAACAAGTAAAATCCACAGCTTTCTTTTATGTACCTATTTTCAATTAAATGTAAACAGGATGTAAAATACAAGTTTTACAGAACTTAATCACTGATTGGTGGTAATTCTGAGCTGACAAAAATCTTAAGGAAAAGTGTAGCATATACAACCTACACCTTAAACCAAAAGCTTATCAAAGTGTTTTCAAATAGAAAACACACTCGGGAAAACTGTTTAGAGGAATAGGAATAAAATGATACCTTTTAACACAATATGAATTTAAAAAATAGGTTTAATGCAATCCTTTGAATGGCGGGGAAGCAGACATTGTGAATACCGTGTGCGTTACTAGCATGGCAACTGATTCTTCCTCTAATTTATTCTGAGGCAGGATCTCATATCAGAGGTGAAAATATTTTCTTTTTGACTTATTTACCAAGAACGTAGCATTTTGCCAAGAGGAATAATACTTCTCAGCAACATCAGTCTGGCGGGGTTAAAAAAATTGGGTGGTAAACATGCTTTGTGGAAACCTCAGAGGTTCATTTGTCTGGTTTACATTTGTCTGTGTTTCCACCACACTAAGCAATTATTTGAAAATGTGTCACTTCTTAATAAATAAACATGTTGGAGGTTAAATCATTGCCAGTAGCATAACACATGCTCAATAAATGTTGACGAAATGGATAAAGGAATTGCCATTATTTAGAACTCATAGCCAATATTGTTAAAACTTTCATTTACCTCTAGCTGTCTGTGTGCATCCATAAAAGTTATCAGTATCCTTTTTATATAAAAGGAAACTAACATAGATGATTAAGGGGTTTACCCCAAATTGTGGATTCTGCTAACAGTGCAAGAATTGTGACCTCTGGAATTTTTACCAACTAGTAATGTTTAAAGTCATTTCTGCCAGACAAGAAATATAAGTATATATTTCCTATCAACAGACATATTTTTTCCCAACCACACATATCAATCTGGAGAACTGAGATAACGTGCCTTTTGCAAGATAAAGCAACTACATGAAAAACTATTTACCTGCTTTTCTGATAAGATTTATTCACCCTATTCCCTTTCTTGAAAAAGTCACACGGCTGATCATCATCTAGGGTTTGATGGACTGTCTAAAAAACAGACACGTAGTTAATAAATACCCTGAACACACACACACACACACACACACACACACACAAGAAACAAACAGGAAAAAAACCCAACCAATCTAAAGATTTTACTTCAAAGTTCACATCACCGTTGCTGTAGCGCTCGAAATATTCTTGCTCAGTCTGTTGGGAGATGGTGGCAGCAGGGGAAGTAACTTCTTTATTCCTCTTATACTTGGAAAGGACTCCTTCCCACCGGAGCTAGAAGCAACAGAACAGTGTCGGTAAGTACTGACTGCAAACGGTCCTATCACCAATATTGTGTTGGTTTTCACTTGTTTGTTCTTAAATATTCAAATTGTATAGAAAAACTGGTGGAAGGATATTGCCTTCTATTTACGGTTTAATCTTTACTTATTTGTTTTTCACAGTGGATATCAGATACAAGATCACACTACTACAAATGGATTCCCTCTCTCTCTCTCCCCATATCCACACATACACACACACAAAATCCCCTTGGAAATAACATGCTGTGGAAATTTGTGGGGCTAATTAAGGTCGGGTGTTGCTCCAAAGTTCCCATGTCCATTCATTCATTCATTCGTTCGTTCTTTCAACAAATACTTACAGGAGTGCCTAGAAAACGGCAGGATTACACACACGCCCTGCTCCTGTGGAGCTTAAACTCTACTGTGGAGGCTCCCTTTCAAGTCTCCTGCCTTCACTATCACATCAATCCACGAAAAGGTTATCAGTATCTTCATACACATCACACGATGTTATCTCTTTGTGACATTTTGTTGATTTGTACCACCCAAGGTTGCTTTTCTCCTCTTATTTTGAGTGGGCTACTAAAAGTGCCCCATTTGAACGTGAATACGTATTTCTTTCTTCCATAATATCCCCTGCCTCTGAAAAATGGAAGAGGTGGGATTATAGAAGATTTTTATTTCCTTCCTAAAACTTTGCTGTATTATTTTTCAAAAGAAGCACGTGTGCCATTTTGGTCAGTGTACATACGATGGGAATACAAAACACACGCGGGCCCTCACAATGAATGAATTATACCATAATCAACGGCTTGATTCGTTTTGGGCGTAGAAAACGTTCTTTACCAACCCTCCTCCAATTAGCCTGGTGCACTCCCATCTTCTCCCCTTCACCTGGGAAGCTTTACACCCTAGGCTGTGCCGTTTTCTGCACCAAATTAGAAAGAGATGACAGCCTGCAGGGTCCCTAAGGACGCAGAAAACAAGCTCCGGTTTCCCTGAGGGTTCCGGCTCCCATCGGAACAAAGCTAAAAGTCTGAGATTCTGGCTCCAGAAATCCGTCCCAAGCGCCAGAGGCTGCTTGCTTAAGGGCAACCGCATACGTCACCCCAGCGTATGAACTGTTGCTCCCGCATCTTCCTCTCTGGCGCGGCGCCACGAGACAGCCGCAGCCGCTGCCACGCTGCCCGCTCCCCACCCCCGGGGACGGTCCCGGGCGGCAAAGCATTGTGGGTGCCGTGGGGATAGGACGCTTCTCTTCTACGCAGCGAGGCTCCCTCGGTCTGGCCTAGGGTCCAGGCTGCAGTGCAAACGTCCAAAGAGCTGGCTAGCCTCGAGGCTTAAAATCAGCCTGGGGACGGGCTCCTGGAAAGGCCGGGCTTTGCACGCCTCCCCCACCCCCATTAACCCAGAAATCCGAGGACCAGCAGCATGCACGTTCCTGGTCCTCCGTTTGTGCAGACGCGGATCTATGATCGATCGGCGGGCGGGCCAGGCAGACGCGGACAGAGGTTGATCAGACCTGTTTCGCGATTGCCGAGGACACGTGACGCGGCCGCCGGCCTTCCTTCCCGGACCGGGGCGGGAGGCTGGACTGCGGCGCGCTGCTGCAGGCGCGGCGGCGGCGCTCGGGCTGCGGGAGTCCGCGCGCGGGCCGCGTCACGAGGGGCGGGGCGGAGGCTCGCCGGGAAGTTGCACCGACGAGTTGCAGCAGTGTAAGTAACGCCAGGGCCTGGGGGTGGGAGCGGCTGCTGGGCGGACACCGCCTTCCCCCAGGCACCCGGGAGGAAGCAGAAGGCCGGCGCCACCCCGCGCTCCGCGGTGGCCCCGAAAAGCTTCCACGGGAGCAAGCACTCATCTCTTGCTTGAAATCAGCTTTTTTTTTTTTTTTTTTCGCCGCCCAAAGCGAAAAACCCGGGCGGGGATTCGAGGGGCGAAGTGGCTGTCGAGGGGAGGGCGCAGCCGGCCCACTGGATCCCCTGCAGGCAGAGGTTCCGGCGGACCCTCCCCAGGGGCTGCTGAGCACGGCCGGGGACACCGAGGGAGCGGACGCAGGGTCGGAAGGTCGCCCCTCGGTTCCACCTCCCCATCGTCCGACGGCCGGCCGGGCCATGTCCAGAGGCCCGGGCTCCGCGGTCCTCCCCGCTGCCGCCGGTTTCCGGAAGCCCGCCCCGCGGAGCCTCAGCTGCCTCTCGGACCTGGACAGCGGCGTGGCCCGGGAGTCGCGACCCTGCAGACCCCCCGGGAGCCCGGGCAGTGCGCCGCCGCCGCCGCCGCCCGCGCCGTCCAGCTGCGACCCCTGCCTGCGGCCCATCATCCTGCGGCGGGCGCGCTCGCTGCCCAGCTCGCCCGAGCGCCGCCATAAGGGCGCAGGCGCGCCGGGCGCTGCGTGCCGGCCGGGCTGCAGCCGGCAGAACCGTGTGCGCTTCGCCGACGCTCTGGGCCTGGAGCTGGCGCAGGTCAAAGTGTTCAACGCGGGCGACGACCCGTCCGTGCCGCTGCACGTGCTGTCGCGGCTCTCCATCAACTCGGACCTGTGCTGCAGCAGCCAGGACCTGGAGTTCACCCTGCAGTGCCTGGTGCCCGACTTCCCGCCGCCCGTCGAGGCCCCTGACTTCGGCGAGCGCCTGGGGCGGCAGCTCGTGTGTCTGGAACGTGTCACCTGCTCAGACCTGGGCATCAGCGGTACGGCGCGCGTGCGCAACCTGGCCTTCGAGAAGCAGGTGGCGGTGCGCTACACGTTCTCGGACTGGCGCAGCGCGCACGAGGTGGTGGCGCGGTGGCGCGGGCCGGCGGACACCGAGGGCGCCGAGGACGTCTTCGCCTTTGGCTTCCCGGTGCCGCCCTTCCTGCTGGCGCTCGGCTCCCGCGTGCACTTCGCGCTGCGCTACCGCGTGGCCGGCGCCGAGTACTGGGACAACAACGACGGCCGCGACTACAGCCTCACGTGCCGCAACCATGCGCTGCACATGCCGCGCGGGGAGTGCGAGGAGAGCTGGATTCACTTCATCTGAGCCTCCGCGCGCAGGCCGCACCCGCGCTCACTTCCTGGCTGGGCTCTCGCATCTGGGCAGTGGCCCTTCCTCACACCCCATCCCCTAACTGAGGTCGTCTGACCTCACTTCCCACTGTAAGGTGTGCTGGTATGGCCCGTCCTGTCTTCTACTTGCATCGTCTTTGTCACTTGGTCTAAAAAGTAACCTCAGGTGCCAGAAGGCCGAGCTGTGTCCTATGCTGGGGCGGGGTGCTAGGTGGGTAGACGCATGGGTGCGTTGGCTCCTCTGAAGAAGGCCCAGGCAGGTGGTTTTGGAAAGGCCTGCATCCTCCCGCTGGGAAAGCCTGTGGCTTTTGCGTGTGTCCTGATGGGGTCTCTGTGAATATAGCTGTTATTTATCATCATTGTGACGTTGGGACTTTTTACCGTTAGTGGATGCCTTCTTCGGAACATTCTGGATTTAATAAGCTAAAAAAGAAAAATGTCATTTTGTGTGTTTATGCCCATTGTAAACAGAATGTACAGTGTGACCCCCATTATGGTCCCTTGTGGCATTCCTGCCCTGGGACAAGAAAAACCTGTGATCACATTTGCTTGCCAATGTCTGTAGGCTTCTAACAGCCGGGAAACTATTAATAGGCAAGAAATTTATGCCTCATCTGGTCATCTTACAACCATTCCTGGGAGTTCAGGCTGCCCGGTTAGGCTGTGTGTCTCCTGCATCAGCAATTGCGAAGGAAGAAAATGCTTAAAACTTTTAACTAGCAAAAGAGCCAGCCCTTTCTGCAGTCTCTGTTTGCACGTCATGTATTATTCTTGTACATGTTTGATAATTATGTATCTGCACTTTATCAGGCCATTCTGTTTAGATTTGAACTACCTAAATATTTAAAGAAATTCTGCCTTATTTCAGTTTTCAGGCAACTCTATGGAATTTCGGGCAACGATGCCCTTTGCGATGACCTTTTTGATGAATTAAGGTGACTCTCTTTATGTCTTCTTAAGCGTCAAAGGTTCCAGCAGTCATCATTCAGAAATCATGTTACCAAGTGGAACTAGCAGGTGTTTTCAGCAACAGCCAGACTGGAGGAAAAACAATACACAAATATTTATACTTTTTAAGTGTTTTAAGCTGTATTTATTTATGCCTGGTTCTATCAGCTACCTGCCAACTCTGTTCTTTGTGCCTTCAGATAGAAAAGTTTATAACCTCGTCTGGACTTGTTTCCCAATTGTAAAATGTTAAATGCTGTTGTTGTTTTTTTTAATCTCCAACAAAGAAGTCAAGGCCATTGTCCCCTACAGAGTGCCACAAGAACTTAAAACCTCAGTGAGGGGCTGGCAATTGTTTTTGGTGCTGAGTGGTGGTCTGACGGCAGGTGCTAGCACTGAGGTGTGAAAACCCTGCTAAGATGGACACGGTCTCCAACTTGGGAAGCTGCTTTCTGAGACAGCTGAAACCAATGTAATCAATTTTGTGATAGCTGTCACCAATGCACTGACTCTAAATTTTTGAATGCTTGTTGCCATTTGTTAAATAAGTATGTAAAGGACACGTTTTGCCTTTTAACCAATTTCTTTTTTATAATTGCAACTGTGTTGTTTTTAAAATTCCATCAACAGGGATGGCTTTCTTTGGTACCTTCTGATCTAAGAATATGGAACTTTGATTTAAAATATTGTGACTAAATTGAACAATAGTTGGCTGTTAGCACTGTGTACGCCATTGACATGCAAGAGGGAGAGAAGCCTGGTTGCATTTCCTGCTATTTGACAAACTGTCTAGTTAGTTCAGCAAGCCTGTGAGGGCCTCAGCTGCTATGCCCTGGGTTCCAGCCCAGCGTGCAAGGCAGTTGTCCACAGCATTCAGGTATGAGCTAGAGCTGGCAAATGTATTGCTATGTAAAGGCATGTAGAGAATCTTATAATCCATATGAAGGTCACTTACCAAAAAGGTTCTGGTCACGGAATATGAAGTAAATGTTATATCTTTAATATTAAGAGAATCTCCATGTGCCTTTGAAAAAAGATCAACGTTTAAAAAAATTTAAAGCTTAAATATACCTGCCTAGTTAATAAAGAAGCTTTGGAACAGCTTAAGGAGATTTTCAGGCCTGAAAACACAGTTATGTGGCCTAGATGTTCAAATTTTGTTGTGGATTGTGCAATTTTTGGGTTGTCTTCCTAAACATATTTTAATACCTGCCATTTAAGGTGTCTTCACCTAAGCCTAAATATTAAAGTATATGTGCACAAGTGGTTAGTTGAAGTGTGTTTTTCTTGTGGTCTGATTACTGTGAAACAAGGCTTTAGAAGCATGCTGACTGTCATTTCACATATAAGTCTTAACATTCCTAAAATGCTGTCACATTTAGGATCTTGGCTAGATAAGTAAATAAATGCATTGTATGATGGCACCTCAACTTCAGTAGCACAGTTCTGTATGTCTTTGAGAAACTGAAATACACCCTTTTATGCCAGGTCAGTATGACATGTGAAGAAAGCTCTAGTGGGACATAATGGATGGGACAGTTACTGTACTTCCTTAGTGCTTACTGAAGCCTGTATATGGAATAATTAGTGTGTATCTGCCTTCCCCCCCAGCACCCCGATCGTGACTGGCACTCAATTACAAAGCTTGGAACACAGGGCAAGGAAACTAACACTTATTGTGTCCTCTCTTATTGGCTTGCCTAAAATGTTAGGTGCTGTATGTATTTGATTTCATTTAATTCTGAAAATTGCACTACCTGGTAGATAATTTCCCCATTTTCTCAGCTGAAATGAATGAAGCTCGGGGAGGTTTAAGGAGCTCACCTAGAGCCCTACAGCTGGTAAGTAGCAAAGCTAGCATTCAAACCCACGCCAAAGCCCAACCTCTCTCTGCCATGTGATAAGATGTACCCAGTAAGAGCTTGTTAAATTTAATTGAAAGCCCATTTGGATTATGAGTGATAAGATTTTCCACCTGACATCATATTCTAAAAACCTATTTAAAAACAATTCAAATAAGGTTAAGTAAAATGATTTTTTTCTTCCATGCGATAGTCTACTGATGTTTCTGAAACAATCCTTGGGCTTTCTGAACACATGAAGCAATGAAAAGGGCTCTGACATTCTTCTTCTCTCTACTAAAAAGTGGCAAGGTGAGAAATCACTAATTTTTTGTGCTTGTATGCTGTAATCATTTCTGAGTTGCTTGCACAGTTTACACCACAAGCATCCATTGCTTTTATCATTTAAACTGATACTTTAAATTGAAACATTCTAAAAAGCCTGGGAATACACTGTTGATGAGTCCCCTCAGTGCCAAGCCTAGATGGCCTCAGCGCTCTGTGCCCCAGGGGTCTGGGGTTCAGGCTAACGAGAAGGCAGTCACTCGCAGACCCTGCTGCTAGGAAACCCTGGCAGGGGCGGGGCGGGGCCGAAAGGGCGGGGTCGGAACGTAAGATGGGGCGGGGTGGAGCGCGGCGGTCAGCGGGGACAGGGCCGGAGTGATTCCGCTGCCATCTGCTGGCCCGCAGCGTGCACCTGTCTCAGGGCACTCTGACCATCGTGTCCACGCGGGTTCGCCGGGTGCCCCCGTGTCACTGCGGCCCCTTCCAGCCTTCGCGGGTGGCTGTCGGGAGCCCTGAAGTCTTCTTGAGCCGCCGGCGCTTCCGGCCCTCCAGGTTCAAGTCCTGTGGTTAGAGGAGGGACACTGTCGCCTTCTCTCGCAGTGCGTCCGTGCGGGGAGGGCTTCAAGGCGCGGCCGGGGGTCGGGGGTCGGTGTCGGGGCGCGGCCGGCCCATTTACCTGAGGCCCTGAGCCTTGCCCACCTCGGCGGCCCCGGTTCCGGCCTCCGGCGGCACTTGCGCCGGCGTGAGGGGCGGGGCCTGGTAGGCCGGCGGCGCTGATTGGACACGGCGCCGACCGCACGCGACGCCGATTGGACGGGTACTTCCCGCCTTCCCTCGGCTGCGTGAGGCGCCGCGGCGATCGCATAGGCGCGGAGACGCGACACTGGGCGGCGGCGGCAGCGGCAGCGGCAGCGGCAGCGGCAGCGGCAGCGGCAGCGGCAGCGGCAGCGGGACTCCGTGCGGAGGCCTACTCCAGCCGGCAGGTTGAGCTGGGCGCCGGGGAGGACTTCCCTGACGGCGGGGTGCGCGAGTGGAGCTGCGGCGTCGGCTGGGCCTCAGGGGGCGGGCTAGCGAGCGAGAGAGCGGCCTCCGGACGGTTGAGGCGAGCCGTTGAGGAAACGGCCGGGGCGGCGGTGCCGCCGGGGCTGAGGGGGGCCGACTCCGGAGGGGCGTCCGATGGGCGTTGCGGGCCTCGCGCCGACGGATCGCGGGGCGTGCGGTCGTGAGGGGCCGGCGGCGGGTGTCCAGGGCCCGGGTGGGGTTGGGGGTATCTGGGGGAGCGCGGATCCGCTGGTCGGGGGATGACCGAGGACGCGAACAGTGTCCGGAATCACGAAATTGAGGGCGACGCGGGTGGAGACGCGGCGGGCCGGGGCTTCTGGAGCGGGCGCGGAACCCACAGCTTAGCGTCGTAAACGATGTAATAGAGCCCAGGTGTGTGTGGGAGGCGGGGAGGGGTTAGCAGCTGGCCTCGCGGTGGCCCGTGCTCTCCGCTTTCCGGAGAGCCAAGTGCGCACACGTGTTTCCCCTCTCGCCGCAGCCCCTCCCCCCGTCCCCTGCCCCGCAGCCTTTTGCCGCGAGCGCGTTCTCCCTGGTCCCCCTTTCCAGGGGGGAGCCACATGTCCTGATGTCCCTGGTCGCAGAAGGAGGATGAAACGGGTCTGTGCGCTGGGTGTCGTGGGTGATGCCACTACAGGTGTCGTGAAGTAGCTTGTGGTAACCGTTTAGTGGTGACGGGAGAAGGTGGTGGTTCCTCTCCGACTCGCGGGCAGCTTCCGGCCTCACAGTCCGAACTGTTCGACGTCTGCTCTGGTGGCGCAGAGGGCTTTGCTGCTTTCACTCATTAAGCTTTGGGGAAAGAATGTTTGCCTGTGTCAAGTTGTTGGGTGTTTTTTAAACCTTCCTCCTTCCATCCGCCGGCGCGTGCACGTTCATCTTGTCCCAAGGTTTGTGTTGCCTGTAAGGAAACCAGGGCGCCAAGCCCGCTTAGTTGACAGCCTCCCCCGCACCCCAGACTCCTCTCGAAAAAGTATAATTCTGTGCTGGGTCTCTCAGGTCGTTCTGTTGTTGCTTGTGCTCGTGCATAACGCTTCATAAAGGTATTTTTAATTGTTTACTCAGGGCGGTGGAAAGATGAGTGTGTCGCTTATGTTTCCCTCAGGACTTAGCCTTCCCTCTCAGTCGCAGATGTTTGTGTTGTATCATGGATGGTACCCAGTTTGGGGCTCTGTTAGAGCCAGTATGCATTCAGCCTTGGAAGGGAGGGAGGAGTCGCTGAATTGTTTAGTTCCGTTTTTCTTAAAAAAAAACTCTACCTGGGTAGACATTAATTAATTTTCCTTCCCCTTGACAGACTTCTTGTACAAAAGTAGATTAGGAACTAAGCCGTCCTGTGAGCCTTGTGGGCCTCTTGGCCGTAAGTAATTCCTCTGGGCTGTATGTCATGTCTCAGAGTAACCTTGTAAATGACATGGCAAATTCACACTCAGGTTGCTGTAGCTGTGATGCAGGAAAGCATTCTGCCATAGGCAGGCCCGCCCCAACAGTTGCTGACCCTAGGGAAAGAGTACAAACAGAGGCCCCTGAAATATTTTAAGTGCTTAAACTTTTCAATCAAGTTTTCAAGTGGTGCAATAAAGTCTTCAGTTTCACACAGATACCTTCATCGTAACGAAATAGAAAAGTTTGTGTGAAGCTATTATTTTTATGACCGAGTATTGGCAAAATATCAAAGATAACTGAACGCATTTATTATGGATATTTGATGATGGACTGCCGAATTTTGGATAAGTAATAATGACCTATATAATTCATAAATTAGTACACATTTCATAAACTTCTTTTCATTTTAGCAAAATCAGTAAATATAGTCAAGATTTTTATTTTGTGTTGTATTGACAGTATGATTTAAGGATTAAAACAACATGTAATTTTGTTCAAAATGTGCTAATTTGAGTATACTTTTACCAGAAACATGAAGTGTAAAAAATTAAAAGGTACTGTTTCTTTAATATAAAATATTCTTTAATATTTTCTGAAATACTAAATTTTTCTTAAAATTAAGGTAGATACAAATTACTAACGAACATTAATCTAAATACAATTGTTCTCATAACACTGAAATTATTTTTGAATAAATCTTATTAAATATTTTTATAAAATAAACTTAGTCACTATTCTAGTGTTTGCTTGCCATCTAACTAAATATGTCATGTTCATGCGGTTGTCTAGATTTACATATATACAAATTAAAGAATAATAGCAATTGCTTAGAACTACAGAATGTTTCTCAGTCACTATGTGCAATTGTTGAAAATACTGTGCACTTAGTTGCTAGTACTTCCAGAGCCACAGGTTAGAATACAAAGAGAAGCAAGAAAATGGACGTTTGGCACTATTAGGAAGCAGTTTTTCATTATGCAAGAATCAACTGTAGTTTTGCTCTGCCAGAGGAAGGATTTGACAGTTAACTAATGTCTTTTCTCTTACCTGAGCACTTAGGTTGCTCAAATTTTACCTCCTTTCTGAAGCAGAGACTAAAATGTCAGTATCAGCACAACCTGCAATCTTCTCTGCATTGTTTCAGCCTACCCTCCCCCGCCACCCCTGCCCGCCCTGCCCGGAGTCCCTTAAACATTATTATTATGGAAGATTTCTAACATACAACATAAACAGAATAGTGTAGTTAACTGCAGTCCCCTTCTTTTAAAGGCATAGGCAAAGGAAATGTTTCTCTAGGGCTTGAAGGGTGTGAGTTATGCCAGTGAATGTGTTCACGGTTATAGGACCTGCTGGGGCAATACTGAGTACTGGATTCAGAGTGAACAGAGTCCTTAATGAAATTATGTATGTGTGTGTGAGAGAGAGAAGGAGACAATGATGTACAAAAAGTTCATATCTATTACTTTTTATGCTTTGTGCTTTTTATGTTTTAAATGTTTTCACATTGCAGAGTCATAGAGATATCCTGTGTTTCCTTCTAATGGTTTTTAAACATTTTTATTTTACATTAGGTAGTTAATTCATCTAGTTTGCTTTGTGAATGCGGGAAATAAGGGACTTGATGTTATATTTTTATATGGTGAGTCACTTTTCCCAGTGCCAGTTTGCGCATTTGGGAGCATTTACTGACTAATTTACATTTACTATTTGCAAAACCTTCTTACTCATATATGAAGTTCCAGTATATACTTGGGTATGCATTTGGATTCTCTTTTGGTTATTGATCCATTTGTCTATTTCCTATTTTTAATACTGTTTTTAGTAATTGCAACTTTGTAATATGTTTTAATAACAAATAGGATGATTCTTCCATTTATTTTTAAATAGTACTTTTGTTGGTTATAGAACTCTACCTTGAAGTTTTTTCTTTCAGAACTTTCTAGTTTTCTTTTCTCATAGTGTTCTTGTCTGGCTTTGGTATCAGCATAAGCCTGGCTAATAAAATGAGTTTGGAAGTGTTCCTTTCTCTTCTATTTTTTGGAAGAGTTTGAGGATTGGTGTTAGTAGTTCTTTAAATGTTTGGTAGAATTCAATGGCGAAGCCATCTGGTCCTGGACCTGTCTTGTTGGGAGGTTTTTGATTACTGATTCAATCTCCTTACTAATAATTGGTCTGTTCAGATTTTGTTTCTTCATGATTCAGTCTTCATAGGTTGTATGTTTCTCCTAGGTTCCATTTCTTCTAGGTTGCCCAACTTGTGGTCAGAAAAGATGCTTGATATGATTTCAGTCTTCTTAAATTTATTAAGACTTGTTTTGTGGCCTAACATATGATCTATCCTGGAGAATATTCTATGTGTGCTTGAGAAGCATGTGTGTTCAGCTGTTCTATGAAAAGTTCTGTATAGTTCTGTTAGGTCCATCTGTCCAATGTGTAGTTTAAGTCCAATTTTAGAGCACTTTAAAGAAGTTATTATTCTAAGTCTTTTGGCTTTCATAGTTTCTATTGGTCATCTACTAGTCGTATAGATGCTACTTAAAAATAACCTGTCTTTTTTACTCTCTGACAGCAGTTTGATTTTTTATTTTGATTTTGATCTTGATTTTCAGCAGTTTTCTGTGGTGCACCAGGGTTTGGGTGTTTTTTTCTCCCCCTGCTGGGGTTCATGGGGTTTTTTGAATCTATTGTTTGATGTATTTTATTGGTTTTGGGAACTTCTCAGTCATCATTTCTTAGATATTGCTTCAGTCACATTCACTATCTCCTCTCCTGGGATTATAGTTACACATACGTAGGGCTTTATAACTTATCCTCTGTGTTCTTTTTTTTTTTTTTTAACGTCTTTATTGGAGTATAATTGCTCTACTATCGTGTGTTAGTTTCTGCTTCATAACAAAGTGAATCACTTATACATATACATATGTCCCCTTATCTCTTCCCTCCTACATCTCCCTCCCTCCCTCCCACCCTTCCCATCCCACGCCTCCAGGTGGTCACAAAGCACCAAGCTGATCTCCCAGTGCTACGCAGCTGCTTCCTACTAGCTATCCATTTTCATTTGGTAGTGTATATATGTCCATGTCACTTTTTCACCCCGTCCCAGCTTACCCCTCCCCCTCCCCATATCCCCAAGTCCACCCTTTAGTAGGGCTGCATCTTTATTCCCGTCTCGCCCCCAGGTTCCTCTGACCTTTTTTTAGATTCCATATATATGTGTTAGCATACGGTATTTGTTTTTCTCTTTCTGACTTCACTCTGTATGACAGTCTCTAGGTCCATCCACCTCACTACAGATAACTCAGTTTCGTTCCTTTTGATGGCTGAGTAATATTCCATTGTATATATGTGCCACATCTTCTTTACCCATTCATCTGTTGATGGACACAGGTTGCTTCCATATCCTGGTTATTGTCAATAGAGCAGCAATGAACATTTTGGTACAAGACTCTTTTTGAATTATGGTTTTCTCAGGGTATATGCCCAGTAGTGGGATTGCTGGGTCGTATGGTAGTTCTATTTATAGTTTTTTAAAGAACTTCCATCGTGTTCTCCATAGTGGCTGGATCAATTTAAATTCCCACCAACAGTGCAAGAAGGTTCCCTTTTCTCCACACCCTCTCCAGAATTTATTGGGTTTTTTTTGTTTTTTTGTTGTTTTTTTGTGTGTGTGGTACACGGGCCTTTCACTGTTGTGGCCTCTCATGTTGCGGAGCACAGGCTCTGGACGCACAGGCTCAGTGGCCGTGGCTCACGGGCCTAGCCGCTCCACGGCATGTGGGATCTTCCCGGACCGGAGCAACAACCCGTGTCCCCTGCATTGGCAGGCAGACTCTCAACCACTGCGCCACCAGGGAAGCCCTGTTTTTGTTTTTTTATTCAAACAGAAAGTCACAGAAATTATAATCAACCTCATCAGTTCACTCAGTCCCATGTTCCAGCATTTATTGTTTGTAGATTTTTTTTTTTTTTTTTTTTT
Organism: Mesoplodon densirostris; assembly: GCF_025265405.1. Taxonomy (NCBI): domain Eukaryota; kingdom Metazoa; phylum Chordata; class Mammalia; order Artiodactyla; family Ziphiidae; genus Mesoplodon; species Mesoplodon densirostris. The sequence continues at coordinate 3,820,780 of NC_082676.1, forward strand.
TTTTTGCGGTATGCGGGCCTCTCACTGTTGTGGCCTCCCCCGCTGCGGAGCACAGGCTCCGGACGCGCAGGCCCAGCGGCCATGGCTCACGGGCCCAGCCGCTCCGCGGCACATGGGATCCTCCCAGACCGGGGCACGAACCCGTATCCCCTGCATCGGCAGGCGGACTCTCAACCACTTGCGCCACCAGGGAGGCCCGTTTGTAGATTTTTTGATGATGGCCAGTCTGACCGGTGTGAGATGGTATCTCATTGTAGTTTTGATTTGCATTTTTCTAATGATTAATGATGTTGAGCATTCTTTCATGTGTTTGTTGGCAATCTGTATATCTTCTTGGGAGAAATGTCTGTTTAGGTCTTCTGCTCATTTTTGGATTGAGTTGTTTTTTTTTTTGTTATTGAGCTGCATGAGTTGCTTCTATGTTTTGGAGATTAATCCTTTGTCAGTTACTTCATGTGCAAATATTTTCTCCCATTCTGAGGGTTGTCTTTTCCTCTTGTTTATGGTTTCCTTTGCTGTGCAAAAGCTTCTAAGTTTCATGAGGTCCCATTTGTTTATTTTTGTTTTTATTTACATTTCCCTAGGAGGTGGGTCAAAGAGGATCTTGCTGTGATGTATGCCATAGAGTGTTCTGCCTATGTTTTCCTCTAAGAGTTTTATAGTGCCTGGCCTTACATTTAGGTCTTTAATCCATTTTGAGTTTATTTTTGTGTATGGTGCTAGGGAGTGTTCTAATTTCATTCTTTTACATGTACCTGTCCAGTTTTCCCAGCACCACTTATTGAAGAGGCTGTCTTTTCTCCACTGTATATTCTCGCCTCCTTTATCAAAGATAAGGTGACCATATGTGTGTGGGTTTATCTCTGGGCTTTCTATCCTGTTCCATTGATCTATATTTCTGTTTTTGTGCCAGTACCATACTGTCTTGATTACTGTGCTTTGTAGTGTACTCTGAAGTCAGGGAGCCTGATTCCTCCAGCTCCATTTTTCTCTTTTAAGATTGCTTTGGCTATTCGGGGTCTTTTGTGTTTCCATACAAATTGTGAAATTTTTTGTTCTAGTTCTGTGAAAAATGCCAGTGGTAGTTTGATAGGGATTGCCTTGAATCTGTAGATTGCTTTGGGTAGTAGAGTCATTTTCACAATGTTGATTCTTCCAATCCAAGAACATGGTATATCTCTCCATCTATTTGTATCATTTTTAATTTCTTTCATCAGTGTCTTCTAATTGTCTGCATACAGGTCTTTTGTCTCCTTAGGTAGGTTTATTCCTAGATATTTTATTCTTTTTGTTGCAATAGTAAATGGGAGTGTTTTCTTAATTTCACTTTCAGATTTTTCATCATTAGTGTATAGGAATGCAGGAGATTTCTGTGCATTAATTTTGTATCCTGCTACTTTACCAACTTGATTGATTAGCTCTAGTAGTTTTCTGGTAGCATCTTTAGAATTCTCTATGTATAGTATCATGTCATCTGCAAACAGTGACAGCTTTACTTCTTTTCCAATTTGGATTCCTTTTATTTCTTTTTCTTCTCTGATTGCTGTGCCTAAAACTTCCAAAACTATGTTGAATAATAGTGATGAGAGTGGGCAACCTTGTCTTGTTCCTGATCTTAGTGGAAATGGTTTCAGTTTTTCACACTTGAGGACGATGTTGGCTGTGGGTTTATCATATATGGCCTTTACTATGTTGAGGAAAGTTTCCTCTATGCCTACTTTCTGGAGGGATTTTTTTTTGTTGGTTTGTTTTTTTTGCAGTACACGGGACTCTCACTGCTGTGTCGTCTCCCGTTGCGGAGCACAGGCTCCAGACGTGCAGGCTCAACGGCCATGGCTCACGGGCCCAGCTGCTCCACGGCATGTGGGATCCCCCCAGACCGGGGCACGAACCCGTGTTCCCTGCATCAGCAGGCAGACTCTCAACCACTGCACCACCAGGGAAGCCCCCTGGAGGGTTTTTTTTTTTTATCATAAATGGGTGTTGAATTTTGTCGATAGCTTTCTCTGCATCGATTGAGATGATCATATGATTTTTCTTCAATTTGTTAATATGGTGTATCATGTTGATTGATTTGTGTATATTGAAGAATCCTTGCATTCCTGGGATAAACGTCACTTGATCATAGTATATGATCCTTTTAATGTGTTGTTGGATTCTGTTTGCTAGTATTTTGTTGAGGATTTTTGCATCTATGTTCATCAGTGATATGGTCCTGTAATTTTCTTTCTTTGTGATGTCTTTGTCTGGTTTTGATACCAGAGTGATGGTGGCCTCGTAGAATGAGTTTGGGAGTGATCCTCCCTCTGCTATATTTTGGAAGAGTTTGAGAAGGATTAGGTGTTAGCTCTTCTCTAAATGTTTGATAGAATTCGCCTGTGAAGCCATCTGGTCCTGGGCTTTTGTTTGTTGGAAGATTTTTAATCACAGTTTCAATTTCAGTGCTTGTGATTGGTCTGTTCATATTTTCTATGTCTTCCTGGTTCAGTCTCGGAAAGTTGTTCATTTCTAAGAATTTGTCCATTTCTTCCAGGTTGTCCATTTTATTGGCATAGAGTTGCTTGTAATCTCTCCTGATCCTTTGTATTTCTGCAGTGTCAGTTGTTACTTCTCCTTTTTCATTTCTGATTCTATTGATTTGAGTCTTCTCCCTTTTTTTCTTGACAAGTCTGGCTAATGGTTTATCAATTTTATATTGTCAAAGAACAAGCTTTTAGTTTTATTGATCTTTGCTATCATTTCCTTCATTTCTTTTTCATTTATTTCTGATCTGATCTTTATGATTTCTTTCCTTCTGCTAACTTTGGGGTTTTTTTGTTCTTCTTTCTCTAACTGCTTTAGGTGTAAAGTTTGGTTGTTTATTTGAGATGTTTCTTGTTTCTTAAGGTAGGATTGTATTGCTATAAATTCCCTATTAGAACTGCTTCTGCTGCATCCCATAGGTATTGGGTCGTCGTGTTTTCATTGTCATTTGTTTCTAGGTATTTTTTTTATTTCCTCTTTGATTTCTTCAGTGGTCTCTTGGTTATTAAGTAGTGTGTTGTTTAGCCTCCATGTGTTTATATTTCTTACATATTTTTTCCTGTATTCGATATCTAGTCTCACAGCGTTGTGGTCGGAGAAGATACTTGGTACAATTACAATTTTCTTAAATTTACCAAGGCTTGATTTATGACCCAAGATATGATCTATCCTAGAGAATGTTCCATGAGCACTTGAGAAGAATGTGTCTTCTGTTGTTTTTGGATGAAATGTCCTATAAATATCAATTAAGTCCATCTTGTTTAATGTATCATTTAAAGCTTATGTTTCCTTATTTATTTTCATTTTGGATGATCTGTCCATTGGTGAAAGTGGGGTGTTAAAGTCCCATACTATGATTGTGTTACTGTCGATTTCCCCTTTTATGGCAGTTAGTAATTGCCTTATGTATTGAGGTGCTCCTATGTTGGGTACATAAATATTTACAATTGTTATATCTTCTTCTTGGATTGATCCCTTGATTATTATGTAGTGTCCTTCTTTGTCTCTTGTAATAGTCTTTGTTTTAAAGTCTATTTTGTGTGATATGAGAATTGCTACTCCAGCTTTCTTTTGATTTCCATTTGCATGGAATATCTTTTTTCCATCCTCTGACTTTCAGTTTGTATGTGTCCCTAGGCCTGAAGTGGGTCTCTTGTAGACAGCATATATACAGGTCTTGTTTTTGTATCCATTCAGCCAATGTACGTCTTTTGGTTGGAGCATTTAATCCATTTATACTTAAAGTAATTATTGATATGTATGTTCCTATTACCATTTTCTTAATTATTTTGGGTTTATTATTGTAGATCTTTTCCTTCTCTTGTGTTTCCTGCCTAGAGAAGTTCCTTTAGCATTTGCTGTAAAGCTTGTTTGGTGGTGCTGAATTTTCTTAGCTTTTGCTTGTCTTTAAAGCTTTTAATTTCTCCATCAAATCTGAATGAGATCCTTGCTGGGTAGAGTAAACTTGGTTGTAGGTTTTGCGCCTTCGTCACTTTAAATATGTCCTGCCACTCCCTTCTGGCTTGCAGAGTTTCTGCTGAAAGTTTAGCTGTTAACCTTATGGGGATTCCCTTATGTGTTATTTGTTGTTTTTCCCTTGCTGCTTTTAATATTTGTTCTTTGTATTTAATTTTTGATAGTTTGATTAATATGTGTCTTGGCGTGTTTCTCCTTGGGTTTTTCCTGTATGGGACTCTCTGCACTTTCTGGACTTGATTAACTATTTCCTTTCCCATATTTGGGAATTTTTCAACTATAATCTCTTCAAATATTTTCTCAGTCCCTTTCTTTTTCTCTTCCTCTTCTGGCACCCCTATAATTCGAATGTTGGTGCATTTAATGTTGTCCCAGAGGTCTCTGAGAGTGTACTCAATTCTTTTCATTCTTTTTTCTTTATTCTGCTCTGCAGTAGTTATTTCCACTATTTTATCTTCCAGGTCACTTATCCGTTCTTCTGCCTCAGTTATTCTGCTGTTGATCCCTTCTAGAGGATTTTTAGTTTCACTTATTGTGCTGTTCATAACTGTTTGTTTGCTCTTTAGTTCTTCTAGGTCCTTGTTGAACGTTTCTTGTATTTCCTCCATTCTATTTCTAAGATTTTGGATCATCTTTACTCTCATTATTCTGAATTCTTTTTCAGGTAGGCCGCCTATTTCCTATTCATTTGTTAGGTCTGGTGGGTTTTTACCATGCTCCTTCATCTGCTGTGTGTTTCTCTGTCTTCTTATTTTGCTTAACTTACTGTGTTTGGGGTCTCCTTTTCGCAGACTGCAGGTTCGTAGTTTCCATTGTTTTTGGTGTCTGTCCCCAGTGGCTAAGGTTGGTTCAGTGGGTTGTGTAGTTGGAGATCTCTGGGAGATTTTTGCCGTTTGATATTATGTGGAGCTGGGAGGTCTCTTATGTACCAGTGTCCTGAACTTGGCTCTCCCACCTCAGAGGCACAGCACTGACACCTGGCTGGAACACCAAGAGCCTGTGCTCCACACGGCTCAGAATAAAAGGGAGAAAAAAAAGAAAGAAAGAAGAAGATAAAATAAAAAGTAATTATTAAGAAAAACAATTTTTTAAGTAATTATAAAAAAAACCGGACAGACAGAACCCTAGGACAAATGGTAAAAGCAAAGCTATACGGACAAAATCACACACAGAAGCATACACATACACACTCACAAAAAGAGAAAAAGGGAAAAAAAAAAAAAAATATATATATATATATATATCTTTGTTCCCAAAGTCCATCTCCTCAATTTGGGATGATTCATTGTCTATTCAGGTATTCCACAGCTGCAGGGTATGTCAAGTTGATTGTGGAGATTTAATCCGCTGCTCCTGAGGCTGCTGAGAGAGATTTCCCTTTCTCTTTGTTCTCACAGCTCCCGGGTCTCAGCTTTGGATTCCGCCCCGCCTCTGCGTGTAGGTCGCCGGAGGACGTCTGTTCTTCGCTCAGACAGGACGGGGTTAAAGGAGCTGCTGATTCGGGGGCTCTGGCTCACTCAGGCCTGGGGGAGGGAGGGGCACGGAGGCGGGGCGAGCGTGTGTCGGCGGAGGCCGGCATGATGTTGCAACAGCACGAGGCACACCTTGCATTCTCCCCGGGGGAGTTGTCCCTTGATCACGGGACCCTGGCGGTGGCGGGCTGCACAGGTTCCTGGGAGGGGAGGTGTGGATAGTGACCTGTGCTCGCACACAGGCTTCTTGGTGGCGGCAGCAGCAGCAGCCTTATCGTCCCGCTCTGGGGTCCGAGCTGATAGCCACGGCTCGCGCCCGTCTCTGGAGCTCCTTTAAGCGGTGCTCTTAATTCCCTCTCCTCGCGCACCAGGAAAGAAAGAAAGAAAAAGTCTCTTGCCTCTTCGGCAGCTCCAGACTTTTTCTCGGACTCCCTCCCGGCTTGCCATGGCACACTAGCCCCTTAAGGCTGTGTTCACGCAGCCAACCCCAGTCCTCTCCCTGTGATCCGACCGAAGCCCGACCCTCAGCTCCCAGCCCCCGCCCCCGCCTCCCCCGGTGAGTGAGCAGACAAGCGTCTCAGGCTGGTGCGAGCTGGTCAGCACCGGTCCTCTGTGCGGGAATCTCTCCGCTTTGCCCTCTGCACCCCTGTTGCTGCGCTCTCCTCCGCGGCTCCGAAGCTTCCCCACTCCGCCACCCGCAGTCTCCGCCCGCAAAGGGGCTTCCTAGTGTATGGAAACCTTTCCTCCTTCACAGCTCCCTCCCACTGGTGCAGGTCCCGTCACTATTCTTTTGTCTCTGTTTTTTCTTTTTCTTTCTTTCTTTTTTTTTTTTTTTTGCCCTACCCAGGTACGTGGGGAGTTTCTTGCCTGTTGGGAGGTCTGAGGTCTTCTGCCAGCGTTCAGTAGGTGTTCTGTAGGAGTTGTTCCACATGTAGATGTATTTCTGATGTATTTGTGGGGAGGAAGGTCATCTCCGCATCTTACTCTTCCGCCATCTTGAAGCTCCTCCATCTTCTGTGTTCTTGATCTGACTTCTGTTACCCCCCCCCCCATATTTTTGTCTCTGCTTCATTCCAGATATTATCTTATGGTACCACTTCCATTTCTCTTTTACTTCATCTGTGTCTAATCTGCTATTAAAACCATCAGTTTTATTCTTTCTTAATAATCTTATTATTGACTATTTTTGTTTTTAGGATTATTTGGTCTTCTTTAAGACTTTCTGTGGCCTTCCTTACTGCCCACCCCAGTTTCCAGTTCTCTGCCACAATTCTCAGTCTTGTATTATAATCATTATGTACACAATACTCAGTTATTTTGAAGTATTTGTCTAATAACTACCATTTGGAGGTCCTGTGGGTCTTCTTCTTTTGGCTAGTTCTGTTTCTCACCTTTTAATTAATTCATCCAAGTCTATGAATTGTACTTTAACTGCTGATTTGGTTGTATCCTATAGGATTTTATATGTTCAGATTTTCTTAGTCACTTAAATATTTTATCATTTCTGTCTTTCTGTATCCCATGGACTATTCACATGTATGTGTTTAAATTTCCAAATATATAGGAAGTTTGAAGCTATCTTGTAGCTGATTTCTAAATTTATTTCATTGTGAGAACAGAGAATCTGTTATGTTTATTCTTTTGCATGCATTTGCGTTTTGTTTTTGCTGTGGTGACTTGAGATTTCCTCTTTTATTCTTACTCAGAAATGTCCTCACAGTATGTCTAGATGTACTTTTTCTTATTTATCCTGGAATTCCATGGACTTTTTCAACTTGTGGATGTTTATATTTATTTGGGAAAGTTCTTGGCTATTATTCAGCTGTTGCCATCCCACTGCTCTTTTTTATTTAAAATTTTTTTCTGGATTTCTCATTGAATAGATAGTGGAATGTGTGCATCTCTTCTTCATATCTCAACTTTTTATTCTATACATTTTGTTCCTTTGTGATCCTGTGATATCCTCAACTTTGTCTTTTTATTCCAAGGAATGTTTCCTCCTAAAGCTTTCAGGCCTATGGTGTAGTGGCAGTGGTGGACGCTCAGGGTTCTCTAGCCTACCTTGTTCCTCTTACGGTTCCTCATATTCCCCCTGTTGGTTGCTGACCTTCAGTACTTATTTCTTACCTCCATAATTGAGTTAATACAGGCTAAATTTCCATCTTCTTTGATGGCCTGGGGAGAAAGAGAAAGATTGAAGCCAAGCAGAAAATAGGTACACCCCTTGTTGGGAATTGGGAAAGCAAACCGGTGGGTCCCTGCATTCCCAATTTCCCAGGCAAAATGATAAAACAACTACCAACTATTTAGAGATCTTGGAATCATTGCTGGTATACTGGAATCCCCAGCTAGCCACAGACCCAAGAGTCACCCATTTAATATTTAAGCTAGAGCAGACAACCATAACCAGATGGGGCAAAACCACAACTAAGTCGTGGATAGATTTGGGTGGAGCAGCTGGACTCTAGCTGCTTAATTGCAGAGGCTGGCCTTGTGATTTCATTTCCCTCACAATAACCCAAACCCACATTTTACTGATCCCAAGTTTTGGACCCCACCTACCTGCATTTTAGTATGAATTTACTTTTAGAAAGGTTAAGTAAGTATAAATTACAAATAAAACTGAAGTTTCCCATTGCCAAATAGCTGATTATGGTTCTGTGCAACTCTCTACTCTTCCTCCCCAATAAGCTGACAGATAGCTGTGTCAGTGTCCTGAGTGGTGTAGGTGAATGTCACTCTACACACACACACACAGGTGCATGCATGCACACAAATATGTGTATACTTATGTGCACCTAGAGGTATAATCATAAATAATACAGTTTCTTTTTGCATATAAGTGGCATTATGCTGTATTTGTCATCTGGCAACATGTTTTTTAATCACTAAAACTGTTTGGCTGCCAATATCTGAAATTCTGGTTCATTTTATCTAACTGTTATCTTTACAGAATTGATTAGCATATGCCACATTTTATTTATTCATTCCTTTCCCTCCCTCCCATTCCTAGCTCCCATCTAGGTACTTTTGAATTTTCTCACTCAGAACGATGCTGCAGAAGCATCTTTATACTTGGCTCCCTATGTGTGTGGATTCAGTGTTTCTCTGTGGATCAGATTTTTTCCCCCTGGAGTTAATCTTTGGAAATGCAGGATATTTTTTTTGCTCATCCCTTTTGTATGTCTCTTATGTATGTCCTCATTGGCACTTTAAATATCTCTACTGGCATGTCTGCAAGAAAGTAGACTGACCTAGTGCCTCTTGTTGCCTTCAAGATATACAGTCCTGTATTCCTCCTGGATTAAGTAATTAATTTCCCCTCTATGTTGGATTTCCTGAGGTTCTATTACAAAGCTCTTCATAGTACAGATTATTTTAAAATTGTTCTAGTTATGATGTCTAGAAAAGATTGTTTTATTTCTTTTCCTTTATAGGACTAACCTCCAAACCTCCAAATTGCATTTGCAAATGTTAGATGCTTTTGTTAAGATGGTGCTTAATGTAACCCTGCTGTTTCCTATTTCCATTCTCTTTTGAAGGGAAAAATGTGTTTAGGTTATCTTTTCCTCCTTTCATTGCATATTTGTATATTCTTACATATCCTGTTCTTTGACAGTATACTTGCATATACTTCCCTTCTTAAATATTGTATTACTAGTTTAAATTTCATTTAGGCATTAATTCAAGATTATTTTTCTTCTTGTTCCCAAAGTTGGAACAAAGTTGGGATCTCTGATGAGGGAGGTTCACATTTATATTCTTTCAGTGACTAGTTTTGTGACCTTTTGGCAGGACTTTGACATTTATTTAAGTCATTTATAAAAAGGGAAAGCTTGAATAAATGATCTTCATTCTTTCCTCCAGAAACTTCTTTGGACAGATTCAAATGAGTAATTTCATAAGCAGTGAGGAACTTGAAGAAACAACATTTATTGCCTTTGGTATAAGCAGCAATGCTTATTTATGTGTGTTAAGATTTTTAAACTGTAAACATATAAAATAGATTGTAAGATTCAGAAAGTATATGCTTTCTTTTGTAGGTGTTTGTTTTGTCCACCTGTTTTAAAATTAAGTCAAAATGCCAATAAGACCAGATCTCCAGGTATGTAGTCCTAGACCAAAAGGAAGTCTTTTATTTTAATTCCTAAAATCACTTTTTGTTTATTTATAGGTATTAAATGCCATCTTTTTAGGAAAGACAAAGCTTACTTGTTTTTATGAAATGGTCAAGAGTCAAATAATTGAAATTAAAATGTTATCCTTTTATTTTTTCAATAGATTTGTTTCCAAAAGCTTTATTAAGAATATAACGTACTAAAGATGATTTATATATACCTCTTACATAGAAATGAATCATACACTGATCTATGTATCATTTATGGCTGGATACTTTTATATCAAGGCTTAAAATTGTGAGATACTTGCATTTAGGCGAATCATATTAATGTATGAAAATTCCTTATTAATGGAGGTGTACTTTAATAGCAGGGATGGCAGTTTTGTAAAGCTTATAAATATAGAATATAATAAATAATAAGTTATATGTACATGTAATGCTTAAGTTATATTGGTTGGTATAGTTTCTAAAACCTGTCTTTATGCAATTTTTTTTTAACTATTTAAACTTCATGAAGAAGTTGATATGTTAGGGTTTTATCCATGGTATTAAGTATTAGTTACTATAAAGTTGATTTTTCCTTCATTAACAGGTTTTTGTTGAGTTTAGCATAATGATGACTTTCCAGTAAGAAATATGAAGTGGAAAATTAGTAAAATATATTTTTCCTGTATAGAGCTTATTATTATCAAAAAACTTAATCTCTAATTCTGTTACTCTGAATTTAATAGTGGACAGTTTTTTTAAATAAGTGAATTGATATTATATAAGCTCTTTTGAGAATTTTCAAATGTGAAAACAATTCCTAAATTACTTGATTTCATAAGGTGACTAAGGTGACTTATTTGGGTTTTGATTCAATATATTTGCCATTTTCTATATTTCAGCAGTTGGAAAAATGCATTGATTATGCTTTAAGAAAAAATGATTTCAAACCTTTGAAAACACTTTTACAAATTGATATTTGTGAAGATGTGGAGATTAAATGCAGCAAACAGTTTTTCCACAAGTTGGATGACCTTATGTGCAGGGTAAATATTCATTTTTGTTGAATGAGTGTTACAGTTATTAGATACCACTCTACTTTTTAGGAAGAGATACTCCGTTGGAAGGAATGAATAAAAAGGCTTTGGCGGGCTTCCCAGGTGGCACAGTGGTTGAGAGTCCGCCTGCCGATGCAGGGGACGCGGGTTCGTGCCCCGGTCTGGGAAGATCCCACATGCCACGGAGCGGCTGGGCCCATGAGCCATGGCTGCTGAGCCTGTGTGTCCGGAGCCTGTGCTCCGCAACGAGAGAGGCCACGACAGTGAGAGGCCTGCGTACCAGAAAAAAAAAAAAAAAAAAAAGGCTTTGGCAAGCTCACTTTTAACTATCTAAATAAATGCTTGTTTCACCACTTGCTTTTTGTGTGTGTTTGTTTGAGGAGTCCCAAATAACATGTTGGATTGTTGTTTTCTAAATAATATATTTAAAATCTGTGTTTACATAGTGTTACCATTATTAACTGTTATCTAAACGGGAAAAATAGCTTACCTGTTTGAAGTTGAAACAACTTGAACTATTTTTTAAAAGCCTATCAGCATATTCATGGTGTGTGGACAGTGCTTGGTGCTTGCAAAAAATAAAACAAAAACAAATAAAAATCATCGAAAACCTTGTACTTGATTTATCATGTATAAAGTATTTTTATATGTGAGAAAAAAGTAATTATTGACAATCTCCACTAGAATTTGATGTTTGTTATGAATCTAGAAGAGTGAGTAAAAGTTTCTCACATCGGGGGCTTCCCTGGTGGCGCAGTGGTTGAGAGTCCGCCTGCCGATGCAGGGGACACGGGTTCGTGCCCCGGTCTGGGAGGAACCCACATGCCGCGGGAGCGGCTGGGCCCGTGAGCCATGGCCGCTGAGCTTGCGTGTCCGGAGCCTGTGCTCCGCAATGGGAGAGGCCACAACAGTGAGAGGCCCAAAAATTTCTTGTATAGGGCTTCCCTGATGGCGCAGTGGTTGAGAGTCCACCTGCTGATGCAGGGGACACGGGTTTGTGCCCTGGTCCGGGAAGATCCCACATGCTGTGGAGCGGCTAGGCCCATGAGCCATGGCCACTGAGCCTGCGTGTCCGGAGCCTGTGCTCCGCAACGGGAGAGGCCCGCCTACCGCAAAAAAAAAAAAATTTTTCTTGGATCCCTTAGTTAAATACATAAGGTTTTTAGAATGGAAGGTAACTGATTCATTGCATCATAAGTCTAAGGTTTCTTGAGTTTATACACGTCTGCAATTTTTTACTGAGTTTGTCATTCACTGGCTGAGTGCCTGTAAGCAGGTTGCCTTTTTTTTTTTTTTGCAGTACGCGGGCCTCTCACTGTTGTGGCCTCTCCCATTGTGGAGCACAGGCTCCGGACGTGCAGGCTCAGCGGCCATGGCTTGCGGGCCTAGCCGCTCCGCGCCATGTGGGATCCTCCCGGACCGGGGCACGAACCTGTGTCCCCTGCATTGGCAGGCAGACTCTCAACCACTGCGCCACCAGGGAAGCCCCAGGTTGGCTTTTTTAAACCACACTTTTGTCCTTTGCAATATGGAGATTATGATTATGATAATGACTAACACTCAGGATTTGTGAGGATTATAACGCTCCTAGCACAATGCCAATTCCATTCTGTTTTGTATTTACAGATGTTTAAATGTATAATTTGCATTTCAGGAGCTGAATAAAAAGGATATCCAAACTGTTTCAACCATTTTGGTTTCTTTTGGAAGATGTGGCAAAAATATCAGTATATTGGGGCAAGCTGGACTTCTAACTATGATAAAACAAGGACTAGTCCAAAAGATGAGTATAGAATATGTAACATATTTCTTTGAGGGAAATATGATTAAAGGTGTGTTTTCTAATTAAATGGTTCAAACTTGGAAAATAAATTTGGGAACTGTATATAAAACTTTGAGATAAAATATTTTTATAACCTGTGGTATATGTTAGAAAAATAAAGATCACAAGGGAACTGTATACAAGGTCCTTGATAATTGTGTGAATTTAAGGTCACAAGACTCCCTAAGGCCTTTACTTGCTTTATTTTCTTTTTAGCTCATCTTAACCACTATCTAACTTAATTTACTTTACTTTTTATATCGTTTATTATTATCTATTTCCCATTTTAGAATGTAGGATATTGATTTTTGTCTGTTTTGTTCATTGTTGTATACCGAGCACCAAGAACAGTGCCTAAAACATAGTGTGTACTCAAATGTCTGAGTTAATAAAAATAAAATAATACCAAAATATTTCAAATAGTAAAAATGCCACAATAATCTAATGTGTAATGATAATTTATTCTTTATCTATGAATATGAATGTGCATGAACTAAGAATTTGAAGGGGGAAGTAAAGATTTTCTTCTTGGAATTGGATTAACTTCATCCATTCCCATCTAAAAAATGGGAACATATAGTGAGTTACTAAAAAGCAAAAACAATGAAGGTGTTTAAGAGCATAAACTTATTTTGATACAATACTGGAATTTTTATTTTTAATGTTTCTTTGTTCTTAGGTTTACTGTTTGTATGAGTACATTCTTAAAATTATTAAAATTGAAGTCAAAGTAACTAATGTATATACATTTCTTTTTCTACATGGTTGCCTGGTTTGAAAAATCCAAGGAGATTATTCTGAGTCAAGGAAATTCAAAAGATGAAGCTGTTATAAATATGATAGAAGACTTATTTGATATTTTGATGGTAACAATCATATTGATTCACTGATGTTATAAAGCATGTGTTTATTTAAAAACAATTTGTGTTCTATATGCCCTGAGACTAAAAGTCACTAACAGGTTGGTTAGTGCATTTATCCTGATTAATTAGTTAATACATAAAAGTTAAATAATTATGTGGTGAGTTCATATGTAACCTGTTATTTTAATACTATTTGTAATGGTTTATAATATAAGATAGTAAGTTTTAAATTAAATATTATTCACTTTCAGGTCATACGTGACATCGATGATGAAGGTATAATAAACATTTTATTTCTACTGGAACAATCATTTGCTGTTAGAGTTTTGGTATAATCTTGCAATTCTTTTAGTATTGTTCTAATATTAGGAATTCATTACCTAATTCAGGGATCGACAGATTTTTTTCTGTAAAGGGTCAGATAGTAAATATTTTAGGCTTTGTGGGCCAGGAAAAAAATTGATGGTATTATGTAGGTACTTACTTAACAAGAAAGAAAACAAATTTCCACAAATGTTTTATTGATGCAACTCAAAATATAACAATAATTGACTACAGTGTTTTTGTAATACAGGTCTACTAATGAGAATAGCACTCTTTTTTGAGAAGATGACGTTTCTCTTAAGGTTCAGAGTTAGTGTTTGCTGTTATAAAAATTAATTGCAGGGCCTCCCTGGTGGCGCAAGTGGTTGGGAGTCCGCCTGCCGATGCAGGGGATACGGGTTCGTGCCCCGGTCTGGGAGGATCCCATATGCCGCAGAGCGGCTGGGCCCGTGGGCCATGGCCGCTGAGCCTGCGCGTCCGGAGCCTGCGCGTCCGGAGCCTGTGCTCCGCAACGGGGGAGGCCACAACAGTGGGAGGCCCGCATACCGCAAAAAAAAAAAAAAATTAATTGCAAATATTCATTTGTTCATGCTTATCTGTAGTGAAATTTTGTGTATATTACATTAGAAAACGTCTTTTCATGCAGATAATGCCAAATACTGATACCAGTTCATGAGCATGATTTTTAATTGAGCATATTCATCACTTGGAAAGCATTTACAGAATTATATTAGACTTTTTTCTTAATATTTGCTTTTTAGAATGCCATTACATTGCAGATTAATCACGTTTAGTCGAAGGTTAGGTAGAAGCTCCTCAGTTGCAGAGTTAAAATGAATTTTGAAATTTTGAAATTAGGGAAATTTCCTTTGCACCTACATCAACGTCCAGAAATGCTGCTGGATCTGTAGTTGGAGCTTGGAAAAAATATATCCCCTATAAATTTGTTGTTGGAAATGGAGATGTCATTTCTTGTCTCAGCTTTTGACAGCCTAGGAGATGTATAAAGCAGCTGGACATTACTTGTGATTCAGATGACCTTTGTTTCATTGAAATAACTTTACTGAAGTATAAGTTTCTCATATACGCACTAATTTTGCCTTGGACTTTGGTGTTGAATTCATTAAGAAACACTATCAACTCTGCAGCCCAAGCTAATTACCAAAGCCATTCATTTAGTGGTGGCTAATGATGGCTAAGTTCATAAGAATGAATGAAATTCACCTGAGACTACTGGTTCAGTAAATCATGATAGATTCACATATTTCCACAGAGTACCTGCTGATGAATACAGCCATACAAAAAGGGACAGTGAGTTGGATTTGGTTTGTGGGCCATAATTTGTCCTTGATCTAATGAAACAAAATTTTCAGTAGTACACGGAGAGTATAGAACATGTTACAACTCATCATTTCACTTGTGCTTGGCAGTGCCTTATGTCAAACAATAAACTCAAGTTATTTTATCTCTGTGTTGGCTGAGGAAGAATTACCTAGGATTGGTAATTGGGGCTGGTGAATTGTTTATAAATAAAGGAACAGCTAATTGCTGCCAAAACGTTTAAAAATATCAATTGCTATTTATTTCAGTAGTAGTTAATACTACCTTTTCATTGGTTTCTTTGCAATTAACATAACAATCTAGTCTAAATTCTTAAGTTTTTAAGGGAGAAAACAGTCCTAAAGCACCAGTGATTATGAAGTGATCCAACTGGTTTTTTTTAAGTAAATCACTTTATCTTTTCAAGTAATTCAGTGATTTTTTTTTCTTTTAACGTAGTCACTTTGTAAAGTGCATTTTCTGTTGCAGCGTTGCCATTATTTAAAATTATTTTAGAACTCTGCATCATAAATTAGCATGTAGCAAATTCCTCTTAATATACTTAGTATTAATAAAGCCTTGTCTTTTGAGAGAATAGTGTCAAATTTTAGAAATAGGTCAAGATATTTAGATCTTCATGAAGTCCGGAGGTGTTAATGGCCGTTACGGAATTTTAGAAGTATGACTATAAATTACTGAGGCCAGTTTTCATAAAAACCTCAAATTAGACGTTTCCAGTTTTGGACTGTATTTATTTATCCAAAAAAGTCATACTGCTTTAAGTGCCTCAAAGGAGAAGCTGGATCTGGGCTTATTCCTTTGCCAGAGTTAAAATCAGTCACATTTGTTTGAATGGTGTTTTTTTGAAGTTACATAGCTAGTTAATGGCAGAACCAGGACTGAATTTCATGCTTCCTGGTGCCCAGGCCAGTCCATGGGCCGCCTTCTGAACTGAATTAGTATGTCTGATTTCCATTAACACGTATAAGATTGTCATTGAAAAGAGTTTAAAATACACATTTGTCAATAATTTATTTTTATTCAGGTAAAAGGCAAGTAGTGGAAAGTTTCATACCTCGAATTTGTGCCCTGGTTATTGACTCAAGAGTGAATATTTGTATTCGGCAGGAGGTAAAGTCATTTTTTAGATTTTCTTTGAAAACTTAAAGAGAAGGTGAAGACAATTTGGTAGCAATTTATCAAATTCAATAATTATTTTATCTTGGCACTAAATTATCATGTAGTGTATCTCTGTTGTCTTAATTCATTGTCTGACACGATGAAATATATTGTGTTGGCCAAAAAGTTCCTTTGGTTTTTAAGTTAAAAACACATTTTACATTTTCACCAAGAACTTTATTGAACAACATATTCACCATTTTGTTCCACTACTTTCTGCCATTTTTCAGGCAACTTGATAATTCCATCTTCCAAAACTTTTTACCTTTTTGAGCAAAGAACTGTTCTAGGTACCTTTTACAGTCTTCCAGGGAATTGACATTTTTTCCATTAAGAGAATTTTGTAAAGACTGAAATAAATGGAAATCCGAAGATGCTATGTCTGATGAATATGGCGGATGAATCAGAACTTCCCAGCCAAGCTGTAAGAGTTTTTGCCTGGTCATCAAAGAAACATGTGGTCTTGTGTTATCCTGATGGAAGATTATGCGTTTTCTGTTGACTAATTCTGGACGCTTTTGGTCGAGTGCCGCTTTCAGTTGGTCTAATTGGGAGCAGTACTTGTTGGAATTAATCGTTTGGTTTTCCGGAAGAAGCTCATAATAGAGGACTCCCTTCCAATCCCACCATATATACAACATCACCTTCTTTGGATGAAGACCGGCCTTTGGTGTGGTTGGTGGTGGTTCATTTCTCTTGCCTCAGTGTCTCTTCCGTTCCACATTATTGTACAGTATCCACTTTCCATCGCCCGTCACAATTTGTTTTAAAAACAGAACGTTTCCGTTATGTTTCAGTAGAGAACTGCATGTGGAAATACGGTCAAGAAGGTTTTCTTCGCTTAACTTATGTGGAACACAAACATCAAAGCGATTAACATAACCAAGCTGGTGCAAATGATTTTCAACACTTGATTTGTATATTTTGAGTATGTCAGCTATCTCCCACGTGGTACAACATTGATTGTTCTCAGTTAATGTCTTGATTTGATCGCTGTCAACTTAAACTGGTCTACCCAACCGTGGAGCATCATCCAGGGAGAAATCTCCAGCATGAAACTTCGCAAACCACTTTTGACATGTTTCATCAGTCACAACACCTTCTCCATACACTGCACAAATCTTTTTTTTGCGCTTCAGTTGCGTGTTTACCTTTCTTGAAATAATAAAGCATAATATGCCAAAAATGTTGCTTTTTTCTTCCATCTTCAATATTAAAATGGCTACACAAAAATTCACCAATTTTGGTAAGTTCTTTTTAAATGCACGCTGATATGACAGCTGTCACAATACAGTCTAACAAAATTGTTCCGAATGAAGTTAAAGACAACTAAGCGCTACTAGAGCCATCTTATGGAAAAAAAACGCCAAACACACCTTTTGGCCAACCCAATATTACCTAAATATGTATTGAAAATTCATAAGCATGTGGGTTTATGTATACATATATAGCTCATATGAAAATAAACTATGCCATGTAGATATTAGTAGTTCCTAAGTATTTAAATGCTAAAAATAACCTGTATTAATATATATATATGTGTGTGTACATGTGTGTAGTCATAAAAACAAATATTAATAGGGTAATATTTTTTGCTTTAGTTCTTAGAGTAATAATAAACATATGTCATACTGCAAAGAGTATACCTTCTTTAAGTACAGGGATCATGGTATATTCTATTTTTGATATCCTGCGTTTTATGTTTTCTTATAGTCACTATTTTATACTTTATATTCTTTCCTCCACCCTTATTTCCCTGCATAAAATGCTGTGATTAAGAAAAAATAGGCTTCTAAGTTTATATACCTATAATATATATCTAAGTACTTAATGTTTCACTGAATATATAAAGTTAATGGATTATGTATTTTTCTTTTCTAGACTCTAAAAAAAATGAATGCTATGCTGGACAAAATGCCTCAAGATGCCAGGAAAATACTCTCTAACCAAGAAATGGTCATTCTCATGTAATAATTTGTACATTTGTATATTTCTTTAATTAGTGGTTCAAGTCAAGAATTTAAAGGATGTTTTATAAGGCAAATAAGGCAACCATGAGTTGCCTTAATAATTAAAACTGATAAACTCTTGTAGGTTTCTAATATAATTTATATATATGTTTTCTGCCAAAGTCTGTGATACTAATCAATTGTAAATTTTGGTGAAGTTTTTTTCCCCCAAACATATGAGCTTTCTAGTTAATTGATACTTGTCTAGTATATATAACCTGTTGTTTTGATTCACAGGAGTAGTATGGGAGAAAGGATTTTAGATGCCGGAGGTAAGTCTGTTTTTTTCAAAATGTTCATATTTGAAATTACTCCAAATTTATTAATAGACTATAATATCTAATTAGTCAAAATAATATTAACATTATAATGTAGTAAAATTATGTGAGGGAATTATAAACTAAACTAAAAAAATAAGTGTGATAACAGGAGTTGTCAAATATAATTTGTGCCTAGTGGTAGGTTTTTGAATAACTTAATTTTCAAGTAGATTTGGATTCCTTTTGTGAAGAAATTTCTTAAATGTATTTTATGAAATTAGGAGGTTTAATATTCTTGGGATTGATAGATTTGTTTGTAAACAATGTTTCTATTAAAAGAGCTCAAATTTTCTTTCCATATGAGAAAATTTTGATGTAGTGATTTACATATAGAACAAACCACTGGTTTAAAGTACTTTAAAATAACTTTAAATATCATGATATGCAAAAGGAAAACAAAGATTACCTGTGATTTATAGACTTTTGTATGAGTTATTTTGCAATTCACAGCTCTAATAATGGAATGGAGGAATCTTTGAACATTTAGGAGTTTCTTTTAAATATCCTTAAAAATATTTTTTTACTCCTTCTATTAGTAAACTTATTTTGTTATTTGGGCTATATTCATGCCTGTAATGATGAGATGTTTCTAATCTCTATGAAGAAAATGACAAAAGATGAGTAAATTACACTACGTTCCTTATTACTCTTGCTTGTTCTAACAACTTATGAAATGTATTGACTTTTATAAACTTTAATTTTCATAATTTCAAATAATACATTAATTTTTTTTTAAGATTATGACTTACAAGCGGCTATCATAGAAGCTTTATGTAGAATGACCACAGAAAAACAAAGGCAAGAACTGGCGTGTCATTGGTTTTCAATGGATTTTATTGCTAATGCATTTAAAGGAATTAAAAACTCTGAATTTGAAACAGTAAGTAGTGTAAAAATAACAAATTAAAAAGTTTTTTTAAATTACTCTGTTTTTTAAAAGCTCTCTCTTTTTTAAAAATTAGGATTGCAGGATATTTCTCAACCTTGTAAATGGCATGCTTGGAGACAAAAGAAGGTAAACAATGCAAAATACAACCATTTAATGATAAAGAAATAGAGTTCAAGGAAGAGCACACAATGGTAGGCTGAAATAATCCTCCACTGGTCTTATTTTGCTTTGTACTTTTTAGAGGAAAGAATACATTTTTATTTAATTAATATTAATTAATAACTTTGTCTAAAATTGGTTTACTGTATTTCAGAATTGCATATATATTATAAATTTTGGTATTTAAGGAACAATAAAAATCTAGGTATAAATATTACTTGAGCTACCTCCTTCGTACACATACTGGAATAAAAATATATAGCAAACATAAATCATCTTCTTTTATAATTAACATATTGTAAGGATGTTCTTTCTGCAGTTATTTAATCTCAAGAATGGTCATGGAAGGCTAGGTAGTATAAATTTTTATCACTTTTGACAATGACAGAAGAGGTATTTTTGTAGTGCAGTGCCTGGCACCTTACAGGTGTTCAGGACACATTGGATTGAATGAGTTCACGTTTAGTTTACCTGCTAAGGAAATGAAAGATAGGGTGAGGGTTGTGCGCAGGGAGTCACACTATTTGGATTTGAATAACAGGTCCCCCTCTTCCTGTTCTAATGTTGGACAAGTTATTTAACCTTACTCGCCTCAGTTTCCTTAGCTGTAAAACAAGAATACTAATAATATCTACCTCATATGTTTGTTGTGAAGATTAAATGAGATGGTTATACACTTAGTACTTATAGTAGTATCTGACCAAGAAAGTATTCAATGAATTCAGCCATTTTTATTAGCAGTATTATTCACTTCTACTCTTCTTTTCCCATATAACCTTATGGGAACTTCCACTGTATCAGTATCACTAGTATAAGCTAAATTAGCAATCTCTGTTCATAGTCGATAACATGAAAAGTAATTTGGTTCAGTCACTTTAGTCAAAATGGTAGGCTGAGTAGTATCCTCAAAGTAATATGCTGTCTTTCGGAAACAGATTTCCCATGAACTCTCACTTTAAAGAGTAATAAAGAAGGAAATAGGATTTTATTTAAATTGTTGTCCCTACTGCCTGATTTCCTTTTGATCCTAGGTGTGATTTGTATGGCAAGTGAAAGTTATGCTGTGAAGGCTTATTAATTTTTTCTTTAATTCAGACTACTTTTTATTTCAGGGTCTTTACATTTCCTTGTTTATCAGCATTTCTTGATAAATATGAGGTAAATTTTAAATTTAGTATGTGTTTTAGTTATTAGATGAATTTTGATGCAAAGGTCAAGTGAATTGTAGGTCACAAATTGACAAGAACATTAATGTTAGTCATAATTAGATCACAAATACAGCCGGTCTTGTATTCTGGATCTAAGTGACATTTTATGAAATGGCACATTTGTAGCCAAGGATAAGTGAAATATAAAGGTTGTACTTCAAATTTTCTTATGTTTCCTTCATCAAGCCCATTATTGTTTATCATTCATGAATATATTCAAACATGAAAATATTTTCAACCTTTATTTGTACTTGGAATATTTGTGATTTTTTGGAGCTAGCTAATTTCTGTGTAAAATATTAAGCAGCATTTCTTTTGATTGTTTCTAAACTGATTTAAATGCTGTACTTGCCTGCATACCTTCCAGCTCTACTCTTTTCTTTTTTTAAAAAACTCAACCATGAATAGAACATCATAATTTTCTGTTGTCACTTTTAAAAGCATAGTATATTCTAGTTTTATATGTTTATTTTATTAGTTGCAAATACCATCAGATGAAAAACTTGAGGGATTTTGGATAGATTTTAATCTTGGGAGCCAGACTGTATCATTCTACGTTGCTGGAGACAATGATGTAAGCTTTAGATACCTCTGTACCATTTTGTGTGTGTGTGTGTGTCTGTGTGTGTATAATGTTGTAATTCAACTTAATATGGATTTCTTTGATACTTATTTTCTCGCTATTTTAATAGATTTCAATGTTAGCTCTAGTAGTTTTGATGAGCATGGTAACCTATCAAGTTAATTAGAAATGAAAATTATTTCTGATGTCTGATTGCAAGAGAAAAATGCTAAAATTTAATACTAGTGTTTAAATATGAGCTTTTCAGAAATTAATAACATGTTAATTATTAAAATTTAACATTCACATGAACAAAGTGAATTGAATCTAGAAAAGACAGCAATTACTCCAGTACAGAAGCACTCAGTTAAAAATAACATTAACAGATGATGACAAATGGTCTTACCTTATTATTTCATAGAATCTTCTGTTTGAAAATAGTGAGGGATTAATTCTTTTTTTGTTTGTTTGTTTACATCTTTATTGGAGTATAATTGCTTTACAACGGTGTGTTAGTTTCTGCTGTAAATCAGCTTCACGTATACATGTATCCCCATATCCCCTCTCTCTTGCATCTCCCACCCCTCTAGTTGGACACAAAGCATGGAGCTGATCTCCCTGTGCTTTGCAGCTGCTTCCCGCTAGCTAGCTATTTTACATTTGGTTGTGAGGGATTGATTCTTATGGTGGTACTTAGAAGTGAATTTTAGTTCTTTTCTTTCTGTGCTATATTGTAACTATGTTTAAACTTTCCAACCAGGCAGTATGTTTTCTACTGACCTCTTTAACCTGAGGAAAATTCTTGAGGCCTTGTTTCCAAATAGCCACCACTTAATATTTGCTACATTTGCATACTTCTAGCTCAAACTGTATGGCCAAGATCTGAGTAAGAGTTGATTTGCATTTACTAATCTGAATGCGGCTGCTGATAATACAATGAGGCTTTAGTCTTTTTAGTCTCTCTCTTGTAAAATCCTGCCTTTTGTTCCAGGTAAACTCTTTATAGACAAACATTAACCAAATGCCTCTTAGGATTTCCATGTACTTTTATTTCTTTTTAGAGTACCTTTTTAGAATGCTTAATTAAAATTGAGCTCCAAAAACTAGCACTACTTCTCAGGGGTACTGATGGTTTTCATTAGTGTATTTATTCTTGCAGCGTTTTTAGGTGTATTTTTAACTGGATTTTCTTCAGGAAGTGGACTTTCATTTTGGGAAAAGAGGATAGAATAGGACTGATGTGGTTCCTGACTTCACTCACTTGGTCTAATGGATGATTCAGACAAGGATATAGTAATTTTAGTATTATACTTGATGGGGATAGTATAAAATGCATTTATAAGTATTAAATGCCTCTTATGTTCCTGTCACTGATCTAGAGATGCTGGGAGAGAGTTCTTCTCACAGAGATATTTAGACTCCTCTCCCCTTTGGATTTCTATAGCAGTAGTGCATTCTCCCTGTCTTCAGGCTTACTCTCCTCAAAGCCATTCTTCCATATTGTGGCTGCTTAAAACCCTCCCTTTGTCTCTTTAACATGGTGTTTGAGGGCCTTTATGACCTGGCCCCTGACTATTTCTCTGATAATCAGACTGTTCTCTGTGCTTTCTGTGTTCTAGCCACATTCTTTTTTTTTTTTTTTTTTTTTTCTTTTCCTCTAGATCATGCTCTTCAAGTCTTTCTACTTGCTGGTTCTTCTGCTTAGGAACCTCTGGATCTTTGCATCTTAGTTCCTTCCCAGTTAGATTTCAGCACAAATGTCACCTCCTTATAGAGGTATTCCCTGGTAACTCAGTCTGAAGTAGCCACCCAGCCACATTATATCACACTGGCCTCTTTTTTTCTTTTATAGTAGTTATTGCTACTTAAAATCCTTTTGTTTATCTGTTGTTTTTTCTGTTTTTCCCCCCGTAGAACGTAAAATTTATTAAACCAGGGACATGTCTTTTCTCATTTATGGCTATTCAAGGGCTCATATTTATTTTAAGAATGAATATATAGAATACTCAAAGAACTGAAAGATACATAGTATTGTTAGTGCATAGAGTTCAAAGGATATTGGAAAGAAATAAGGCAGGCAGTATAGAGCCAAAGAAGGATTATAAGTAGGAGGCAACATCAGTTCAGTGAATATTTAATAAGAACTTACTGTATGCCAGATATATGCTAGACACTGAGCATCACATTCATGTAAAAGATTCTCCTGGTGGGGATCTCGGAGAGGCAGCAGTGAGTGGTGGCGTGAAGCGAGATCTTAATTCCCTGCCCAGGAGTTGAACCTGGGTAGCCTGGATGAAAACCAGGAATCCTAGCCACCAGACCCCCTGGCTCTTGCCCCCAGTGAAAAATGCATTTCTTACAGAGGCAAAAACTGTAAAAAAAAAAAAAAAAAGGTACAAAGTTTATTATTTAGAGACATAGCACAACAACTAGTGGGAGAGCACACAGAGAAACACTTAGTTTAGTTAAGACGGAAGCAAGGCAGAGATGCACACCGGGCGAGGAAGGGTGTGGGCCTCCTCCCTAATGAGGAGGAGTGCAGTAAAGAGGTGGTTAAGTCATTTATATAGGGCAGTTCTTCCTGGTCTTTGTTTACCTTTGGCCAATTATCTGGTTTCTCAACACCTGACCTGCCCTAGGACCCTCCCCGAGGTGCATGCGCAACTTTTTTCTAAGATGGATTTCAGCCCAGAGGCCTAGGGGATGGCCTTAGCATCACATATTATGGGGTGGTGCCCCCTCCTTTTTGAACCCCAAGGAGCCTTTCTGTGCATGTGCAATGTTTCCCTTGCACCAAGGATGGGAAATGCATGATGTCTTGATCTTTTAACAGGGTTTAGCCCCTCTCTGTCCCTGCCATAAAATTGTCCAATGTCCAGTTATCTACCCTATTCCTGTTGTTGTTTCTTATACTGAAGCGCAGATCTCGAAGTATGGACTGGAGTCCGGTCATAAATATGTAGTTCAGAGCCGGTTTGTCTCTTGCCTCAGGAAACGTAAACTTGGGGGTTGGGGGTTGTAATGAATGTCCAGCCTGGAGCCCATCTTCTTCTCACCCCAGGAAGTTGGAACAGGAGGCCAGTTGTAAATGTCTAGCTTGGGGCCCACCTATCTCCTGCCTCAAGGAGAACAGATTAAAAAGGGACAAGACCAGAGGCAGTTAGGAGACTTGCAGTAATCCAGGTGAGAGAAATCATGGTGGCACAGTTTTGGAAACTGACAGTGGGGATGGATGGAAATGGATGGATTCCAGAGAAACTTGAGGAGGTAGAATTGAGCAGACTTGGTAGTCTGTTTGTAGTAAAAAGAGGAAGGATTAATAAAACTTGGGTAACCGGATGGATGAAGATGCTGTCACAGGAGGATCAGTTTTGTAGGGCAAGATGATGAGCTCAACTTTGGATGTTTTGATTTGGAAGTGTTTGTGGGGTATTCAGCTGAAGATATCTTGTAGGCAGTTGGATATACTGGTCTGAAGTTGAGGTGAGAGAACTGAGCTGTAAGTGGAGATTTAGAAGCTCTCTGTATATAGATGATAAATAAAACCATGGGATTTAATGAGTGTCTACATGACAGAACTGTGAAAAACACAAATATATACAGGATAGGTAGAAGAGACTCTAGCCTGAAGGATACTTGACGAATCAGCCAAAAAAGAACAAATTAAAAGGGTATCATGTTATAGAAGACAAAGGAAGGGTGTTTTATGAGTGGAAATGATGAACACTGTCAAAACACGTTAAATAAATAAAAACTGGCGATCCATGAAAGAGCAGTTTCTCTTAAGTGATGAGGATTTAAGCATTCCTGGAAAGTTGAAATATTTGTAGAGGAAGTAAAGACAAGGGAGAGAGAACAGTAGAAGCTAAAGTGAGATGTGGATTCAAGGGAGGGGTTTTTGTTAGGTACTTTAAGGATAAGAGTTTTAAAGTTGATGGCTGGGGTGACAGATTAAATAAAAAACTGAGGTCAAGAGGAGGAGAGTGTAGTAGAGGGAAAGTAGGGGGTGAAGATGAAACAAGTAGGCATAATATATCAGTAACTGTTGAAGCTGGGTATGGGCATATTTTGGATTCATTATACTATGATTTCTATTTTTTATAATCTGTTTGAAAATTTTTATAATGTAGACATTTTTTCAAAAGGAAAGCTTTGAACCAGGTGCCTCCATGTATGAGGAAGAGTCACTTTAAAGTTAGTAGATGATAACCGATAGGTATGTGTGCCAGCTGGCATGTGCCGCAAAGGAGCAAGGTTTTTACACACAGAGAAATGTGAAGCTGCTCAAAGTGTTGGGGAGAGAGGAGGAGACCAGCCCTTTCCTGCCAACCCTGAGGTTTTGAGGTCTGGGAGAATTAGCACCTTAACTGGAGAAGGCTATAATTATAATAGTAGTAGTGCCCTGAAGAGTACAGACTGGTTTCAATTAAGGCAAATAAGGGAGGGAGTTAGTGAAGAGATTGAGGACTTAGCAGAATTTCTATACAATGAGCGGTCCTTAAATAGCAAAAGAATTGGATCTATTTTCATCATAAGATTACTGAAGGTTTTAGGATCCCATCTTTTAGGAATGGTTCTAATTTTTACCATGACTTTTTTGTGTGAATTCATATTATTTTATTCACTTATACAAATTTTCAATGAAAATACTTGGAAGGGGAAAACATTTTAGGTTATTATTCACATGCATTCAGTGTTTGAATCTAAGGACAGTCATCAATTAATGAGTGGGAATTGGGGGATGAATATGATCACACAACATTTCAAAGGAAGAAATGACAGGATTTGGTAATATTTTTTAAAAGGGTATACTCTAATAAATATGAATGGCTAGTCATTCTTTGCTTTGGCTTAAGAATAGGAAACCATAAAAGTAGTCAATACTGTCATTTACTTTTAAGAATGAACAAATAGATTAAATGCAACAAGTATAATATATTATCTAGTCAATTGATGGAGCAAGACATGTGTTATATCAACCAGTTACTTAGTGATACTTATTTAAAAAAATAATAATAACCTTTATTGTTTGTATAACTTAAAATGGTGTTTAAAGGAGCCTTAAAGCAAGAATGAATTATTATTTATGATCAAAACCTGTTTTTAAATTTAAGAATCATCAGTGGGAACCAGTCACTGTGCCTGAGGAAGAAGTACAAATATACTGCATTGAAGGTATTAAACTTGTTTTTGATATCTTCTTGATTCTGCTCGAGTAGAAGTTGCCCACTCTATGGAAAAACACAATAGACTGATGAAAGCAGATCAACATTTCCATATGTTCACATTCATAAATTTGATAGTTCAATATTATCAAATTCCCTGACCCCACATTTCCCCCAATATCTTATATTTATTTCCTTCTCTATCTAGTCTAAAACCCATGATCAGTCACTTTCTTGTCAATACGTGCTGTACAAAAATCATACACCTTGGCAGACTGGCACCACTCCAAATTCAGATATCAAGACATATTTTAGTTATCTCAGTGGGCATGTAGTGGTATCTCATGATAGCTTTTATTTGCATTTTCCTAATAACCAGTGATGTTGAGCACTTTTTCATGTGCTTAATGGCTACTCATATATCTTCTTCGTGAAGTATCTGTTTAAATATTTTTTCCCTTTTTTTTTTCTTACTGGACTGTCTTTTTTATTATTAAGTTTTTGAGTTCTTATGTATCCTGGATACGAATCCTTCGACAAATATATGTTCTGTGAGTATTTTCTCCCTATCTGTATCTTGCTTACTCATTTTCTCAGTGGTGTCTTTAATGAGCAGAAGTTTTTAAATTTGAAGTCCACATGATCAGTTTTTTTTTCATGGTTATTGCTTTGTGTGACCTAAGAAATTTTGCCTACTACCAAGTCACAAGATGTTCTCCTGTTTTTCTGTAAAAACTTTATGGTTTTAGCTTTTATGTTGAGGATTATGATCCATCTCAAATTAATATTTGATTATGGTATAATATAGGAGTTAGGTTCATTTTTTCATATGGGTATACAGTTATTTCAGGACTATTTGATGAAAAGGTTTTCCTTTCCCCACTGGACTTCATTGATTCCCTTGTTGAAAATCAAATGACTGGTAGAAGTGCAGGTCTTGATGCTGTAGTCCATTCCATTGATCTGTTCCCTATGCCAGTACCACATTGTTTTAATTACTGTAGATTTATAGTGAGTCTTAAAGTGAGATAGTGTAAGTCTTCTAACACTATGGGTTTTTTTTTTTCAAGACTGTTTTGGAAATTCTAGACCTTTTGAATTTCCATGTAAATTTTAAAATTGGCTTATCAATTGCTACAAAAAGCCTGCTAGAATTACGACTGGGATTGTACTTTGATATCTGGAGAAATAACATTGTAACAATAGTTACACTTCATTGTGATGTATTATTTTATATATTATTGGAATTGGTTTGCAAAATTTAGTTAGGAATTTGGTATTTCATGTTCTAGAAGGTCTGTAGTTTTCTTTTCCTATAATGTCTGTTTTTTTTTTTTTTTTTTTTTTTTAAGTTTCAGAATCAGGGCATTGTTAGCTTCATAGGCTGAATTGGCAAGTATTCTATAGTCTTCAGTTTTCTCTAAGAGTATGTGTAGAATTGGTATTGTTTCTTCTTTAAGTACTTGGTAGTATTTACCAGTGAAGCAATCTGGGCTTGCACTTTTACTTTTCTTTGCTGAAGGCTCTTAACTACAAATTCAATTAATTTAATAGATAGAGGGTTTTTCTGGTTATCTTTTTTTTTACCTTGAGTAAACTTTGGTAATTTGTGTCTTTCAAGTAATCATGTTGTCAAATTTATTGGCATAAAGTGGTTTATAATGGTCCCATCTTATCTTTTTACTGTCTGTAGATTCTGTAGTGATGGTCCCCCTGTTGCTGCTGATACTGCTAAATTGTATCTTTTTTTCCTAATCAGTCTGAGAGTTATATCAATTTTATTGATATTCTCTAAGAGCCAGCCTTTAGTTTCATCGATTTTTCTCATTTTTCTGTTTTGATTTTCAATTTAATTGATCTGTGCTCTTATATCTGTTCTTTTCTTCTGCTTACTTTAGTTGTAATTTGCTTTCCTGTCTCTAGCGTCTCAGGGTGAAGCTGAAGTCATTGACCTGAGACCATTTTTTCTCTTTTAATATAGCCATTTAGTGCTTTAAATTCTTCCCCTAAGTACTTCCTTAGCAACATCCTACAAATTGCCGTGTGCTGTGTTTCCATTTTCATTAATTTATTCTTTTTAAATTTCTCTTTTGGTTTCTTCCTTGACCCATAGGTTTATTTAAAAGTGTTTTATTTAGTTTCTATATACTTGAGATTTCAGGGATATTTTCCTGCTACTGATTTCTAACTTAATTTCATTGTTATGAGAGAGTATACTTTGTATGATTTTTGAGAATCCTTTTCAGTTTATTGACACTTATTTTATGACCCAGAATATGGTCTCTCTTGGTGGATGGTGTGAGTGCACTTGAAGGAATGTGTATTCTGCTGTTGTTGGGTGGAGGGTTGGGTTGATAGTGTTGTCATATATCCTCCCTCATTGTCTACATCCTTGTTCTGTCACTTATTGAGGGAGGGGTATTGAAGTCACCACTAGAGCTGTGGGTTTTTTTCTATTCAGTTCTGTTATTTTTTTGCTTCAGATATTTTGAATTTCTGTTATTAGTTTTATAAACATTTAGTGGTATTATCTTTTCTTCATAAATTTATCATTATGAAATGACTCTTTTTCCTGTGGTAATATTCTTTGCTCTGCAGTCTACTTTATATTAGTATACTCTCTCCAAGTTTCTGTTGGTTAATTATAGCATGGCTTAGCTTTTCTTTATTTTTAAGTCCTTTGTGTCTGTATTTAAAGTGGGTTTCTCATAGGCATCATATCCTGATACTGGGCATCATATCAGAGACTGTCAGTGTAATTTGACAGTCTCTGCCTTTTGTGGTTTTTAATGTGATTATTGATTTGCTTTAAATTCATCATCTAGCTTTTGTTTTTTCTATGTGCCATCCCATCTGCCACGTTTCTTTTCTTTTTCTCTTTTTCTTCTTTGGTGTTAATTCATTTTCAGTGGTTTCATTGTATTTCTTTTGTTGGCTTTATATCCACCTTTTTAGTGGCTGATTCACGGTTTATTTTATACATATTTAACTTAATAGTGTGTATGTTCAAGTAATATTATACCCCTTTATGAATAGTATAAGAACCTTGTAGTAGTAAAGTTCCATTTTTGCTTTCCTGACCTTTGTGCCATTGCTGCCAATAATGCTAAACATTTTTTCGCTTCTGAATGTGTCAAAGACCTCATATTATGTGTAATGATATTTTTCTTCATGCAGCCAATTAGTTTTTAAAGAGATTTAAAAAGTGGATTAAAAATTATTTTATATTTACTCACATATTTACCATTTCCTGTTCAGCTTTCATCTGTATAGACCCAGATTTCCATCTGGTATTATTTTCCTTCTGCCTAGTATTTCTTGTCCTGCAGATATGCTGGTGATGAGTTCTTTCAGCTTTTTTATGTCAGAAAGTCTTTATTTTGTTTTTATTTTGCAAAGTATTTTTGATACATATAGAATTCTAGATTGCCTGTTGTCTTCCTTTCAGTGTACTTGAAAGAGGTTACTCTGCTTTCTCTTGGCTTGCATTGTTTCTGATGAGAAGTCTGTCACTCTCATGTTTGCTCCTTTTTGTTTAGTCTTTTATTCCCCTGGCTGATTTTAAGATTTTCTCTTTATTAATAGTTTTAAACATTTGATTATAGTGCTTTAGTGTAATTTTCTTCATATTGTTCGTTCTTGAGGTTCATTGAGCTTCCTTCTAAAGTTTTTATCCATTGTTATTCAAATATTTTTTTCTGCTCCTTCTTTTTTCTCCTCCTCTCTGGAGGCTCTGATTACATATATACTAAGCTATATGAAGTTCTCCCATAGCTCACTGATTCTCTGGGTTCTCCACCCAAACTCCAGGCTTTTATTTCCACTCTCTTTTTTCACTTCGGTAGTTTTCTATTGCCGTGTTTTGTTGCTAGTTAATACTTCTTTCTGTAGTGTGTAACCTGCTTCTGTTCTATCCTATAATGTTTATCAGGCATTATATTTTTCATCTCGGGAAGTTTGATTTGGGTCTTTTTTTAAAAATTTATTTTATTTATTTATTTTTGGCTGTGTTGGGTCTTCGTTTCTGTGCGAGGGCTTTCTCCAGTTGCAGCGAGCGGGGACCACTCTTCATCATGGTGCGCGGGCCTCTCACTGTCGCGGCCTCTCTTGTTGTGGAGCACAGGCTCCAGACGCGCAGGCTCAGTAGTTGTGGCTCACGGGCTTAGTTGCTCCACAGCATGTGGGAAGTTCATCCAACTTACTTCATGTATCAATAGTTTATAACTTTTATTCCCAGACCAGGGCTCGAACCCATGTCCCCTGCATTGGCAGGCAGATTCCCAACCACTGCGCCACCAGGGAAGCCCTTCATTTGGGTCTTTCTTAAAGATAAATTTTAAATTTTAGAATAGTTTTAGATTACAGAAAACTTGCCAGAGTAGTGTAGAAAGTTTCCATATACACCCTCACGCAGTTTCTCTTATTTTTTTTATTGTGGTAAAAATCACATAACATAAAATTTACCATCTTAACCATTTTTTAGTGTATATAGTTCAGTAGTGTTAAGTACATTCACATTATTGTGAAACAGATCTTCAGAACTTTTGTCATCTTGAGAAATTGAAACTCTATACTCATTGAACAGTTCCCCTTTTCCCCCTCCACCCAGCCCCTGGTAACCACCATTCTACTTTTTGTTTCTATGAAATTGACTGTTTTAAGTGGAATTATGCAGCATATGTCTTTTTTGTGACTGGCTTATTTCACTTAACATAATGTCCTCTCCTGTAGTTTTAACATCATACATTTTTATGGTACATTTGTCATTGCATCTTAAAAAAGTCTACTTGGATCCTATGTCTTCCTTTATCTCATTCTTTTTCCATTCATAGCCAATTTGGGGAGAATAGTTTTTACTAAATCTTTCCCTTTCTCGCTCTTCATTTCTGTTCTTTTCTACATTCTGTTTTACATCCCACTCCACCAAAATTTCCACTGAAATTTCAGATGTCAAGATAATAATTAACTCTTTCATTATCAATATCAGTATACACACTTCAGTCCTTATACTGACCCTGGTGGCACACCGCAGACTCCACAGGGATAGTGTCTTCTGTGCTCAGGACTTTTCTAGACCTCGCACTATCTCTCTTCATCTGGCTGTTCATCTGTATCTTTTAATATCCTTTGTAATAAAGTGGTGATGTAGTCTACCTATGTGGAGCAGGCAAGATCTGAATTTTTTTACATGACTGGCACTCATGGAAGTTAAAAAAACGTGTGGGCTCTGGAGATCAAGCAATAGTTCTAGTGAAAAAGAGCATCTACCGTTGCAGACTGAAGGAATGGGGAAGCAGCAACACAATAGGGTGAGGTTAGACCCTTTTACGTTCAATTTATAGGAGTACATAAAATACAGGTTCCATGGACAATTAAGTGTTCGAATGGCTTTGCAGGAGAAAACATATTATTGTATTCATTTAAGAACAGTATACTGGAATCCTACAGAAATATCTAGATAACATTATAAGATCCAAATATGTTGATATCTATGAATACTTGGATTTTATAGGAAGCAACAAAATAGGAAGTTTTCTGGTATTTCGTAATATTGCTAACTAAAAAGCAAGCCACGATATAGTCTAGGCAGTCAAAGCAAATATCAGAAATTTCAACAAAGTCAGCAATAAAATATAACAAATATCAACAAATTCTTATGTAGATAGTCATGACATGTGGAGAATGCTTTGTAGGAAAAGGTACAAAGCATTCAGCAAAATAATAAATTGGAAGTAATTCTAATACTATGCTCATGCAAGCAGTGAAGCAAATACTGCATTTACTCTAAGTTCTCAGCAAGCTGCAGAAAAAAATTCAAATGCATATCAGAGGGATATAACAATAAACAAAAATATTCATAAAGATTATAAGTGTTCTAATCTTCATCATCAAAATCGGAAACATTATCATTTTCAACGTCACCTGATCTTTCATCTCTAAAGCCTGAACACTTTTACTGTTGAGACTTGTGACTGTTTTTTTCTTTCAAAAAATAAAATAAAAACTACCAGCATTTTGGATTAGAAACTGCGTTACCACTATCTTCAGGCAACTAATACTTCTTAGTACCATCAAAGGACATCACAGAGGAAGTTTTACGACCATATAGCTGCAAAAGCAAATAAGACATTTTCTGCTTCGGCAAGCCTCATAAGGATCAAAGAGTTTTATAGCCAATAGGGACATTTGTCCTTTAGGGTAGAGCATGGAATGGCCAGCGGAGCTTTTCCTAATGCAGACACAAAGTTTTGTCCTTGGTGTGGTCCTTCTCCCTCAGGATATTTTCCTCTTGCCCAAAAGCAAACACTGGGGGCAGGTGTGGATACTTCTCAGTCAGCAACAGGAGCACCACCAGAGGTAGGACAGGACCATAGTGGCCTTCGGTCCATAATACAGGCACATTAATTGGGTGCCAGGTAGTTTTCTGTAACTTTTTGGAGGAAGGGAGGTGAATACTTCATATAAAATGGCACTTAACAGTATTTTCACTGGATTGGTGAATTTATTGAGGATTAGCACTGTATCCTTCCTTCACAATATCCTTGTACTCAAGTGTTTATCAAACGTTCATTGTCAACACGTTTGTAACTGTGGATTTCATAGAAATGTCTGAATAGATGCTTATGCCTAGGAATAGTTATGGAATTAAAGTTATTTGCTTTTTTGCCTGTTTTAAACTAAGAAAATAGTTTTCTCAGATGTGTTCAAAGAATATTTATTAAGAACCTGTTAGTGTCCAGAATGTACTCAGGGCTTTAGTTCGTTAATTATTGTATTACCTTGTAATTTATAGATCAGGAAGCTGAGACTTTGAAAAATAAACTGAATTGTTGATTTGTTTACGGAAGTAGTTAGTACCAGAATTGATTAATTTAAATACTTTTAAATCCTAAAAGTTAATTTTATTTCAGTTAATTTTAATTGGTATGCTGCATGCTTTTCTTATTTATAGTATACCTATAGAGTGGTATCATAGGAATGAATGTAAACTAATCAGTGTGATTCATTTGTGTACAGTGAGAGAATCGAAGAAGCTACTGAATATAATTCTGAAAAATAAAGTAAAAATTAGTAAAAGAGAAGGGAAAAAATTGCTTTTGTATTTTGATGCATCGTTAGAAATCACTAATGTGACACAAAAAATTTTTGGTGCAGATAAGTATAGGGTAAGTTAAACTCTTTTTAATAAACATTTATTTTCATAATTCTGGAAACTTTCAGTTATTTGGGACTAAGTTTCATTGATTTTTTCACCTACAATTCTTTATAAAATAACATGTAGATTTTTAGTCCTTTAAATTTGTATTGTGGAATGGCCATCAGATTGTTAGCCATACCCTTTCAGATACCGATTAGAAAGAATCTCAGATGACAGAATTAGCAGAAGCTACTCAAAACATTTAATGAATTTCTGTGAGGTGTTTAAAAAGTGAAATGAAACAAAGACTTGTTTTCAAGATATTAAACATTGTGAGAATTATAGAATGTGCCTCAGAAGAAGTAAGTGGCATATAGAAAATGAAGTATAGATGTTGAAGAAAGAATGCACATTAAGAGTCAGATTTGAAGGAAAGGCTATGGAGGTGGGCCTTGAAATGGCCTTTGAAGTTAATGAATGAAATTTAGATAAGATGCTTTCCAGGACTGTGGAAGACGATATGAGTCGGATATTGTTTAACTGGGAATCAAGGTGGCAATTCATGTTATGTTTAGGGAGATGTTCAGTTGACAAGCTTGGATGGTCCATGTCTTAGTTTGTTCAGGCTACTGTAACAAAAATACCATAGACTGGGTGGCCTAAACAACAAACGTTTTTTTCTCATAGTTCTGGAGGCTGTGAGTCAGATCAGGGCGCCAGCAGACTCAGTGTCTGGTGAGGGCCTGTTTCCTGGTTCATCGATGGCCATCTTTTCATGGTGTCCTTACATGGTGGAAGGGGTGAGGGATTTCTCTGGGGTCTGTTTTATAAGAGCACTAATTCCACTCATAAGGGCTCTGCCCTCACGACCTTAGCAACCCCCAAAGGCCTCCACTCCTAATACCATTCTTGGGGACTACGTTTCAACATATGAATTGTGGGGGAAAAATTCAGTCTATAGCGTGCAAAAGATTTATGGTGAAGAATAGCAGATAATATGCTTGTGAGGAACCCTTACCAAAATAGCAGGCTAAGACCGTGGTTACTGGGGACTCATTGAATTATTCTGAAAAGAGTATTTATATGTATAAATAATAATGATTTAAGATAATTTGGCAATTTTGGAAGGAAACAGGTATAGGAAATAATTGTATTAAAATGGAAAGAACTGGGAGAAAATGACATCCCTTTGCATTAATTTTACTTTAGGAATTTACCAGAAAACGAGGCACTTCGGTTGCCAAAACATCTGTGCATATTCTTTTTGATGCAAGTGGATCACAGGTATGTGTCTCACTTACTTGATTTTTACCACTGGGCTAAGCTTAACCCTAAATAATGATAGCACAGTAATAAAGTTCATCTTGGAGGGTGAATATCTAAAAAATAAATTGTCTCAACATAGTGCCCCAATAAGATGTATATACTTTTTAAACATATTAATAATCATTTATTTCAGTACAGAAGGTAGATTGTTATTAATACCAGTTTTGGTAACTTTAAATAAAAATCAGAAGTACATGTTCTTCCACTAATGCCACAGCCTGTTTTATGTCTATTAACATTTGAAAAAGGACTAAAAATTATAACAGTACGTAGATATAAGACAAAAAGAATTGACCTTTTGAGTGTGAGATGAATGAGCGCTTCACGAAGACATCCAGTGATTTTTGAGAACTTCCCGTGGTTTGCAGTTTTAAACACTTTTTCCTTATTCTCCCACAGATTCTAGTCCCAGAAAGTCAAATCTCACCAGTCGAAGAAGAACTTGTTAGTTTGAAAGAAAAAGCTAACCCCCAAGAGGAATTTGCTAAACCTCCAAAATATATCAAAAACAGTAATCAAGGGGACAGAAAAAATAGTCAGCCTGAGGTATATATGGCATCAAAATAGTCATTTATAAAATAGCATAGGTGAAATCATTGCTATATATAATTACAGAAAAAAGCATCTAGAATTCATATGTTCATCAGTAACATTTCAGAGTATTTCCCCTGCCTTTTACAAATGCAAACAAAAAATAAAGTGTTTCAGCAGATTGTGTTTATATGTAAGGTTTAGGGATTTAGGACAAGGTATACTATACACTTGTAAGTTTCAAATTAGAGATATATAGGAAAGTAACTACCACTTTTTGCATTTATCCTTTCTGTTCTGTCTCTGCACTGGCCAAAACAAATTTATAATGTAATGTTCTGTTTACTGGCATGAGGAAAGAAAGCAAAATACTGGATTCTTTCTCCTCCTCCTCCTGCTCCATTGAGGATCTCCTCTAGGCCGCATGTGATAGAACCATTTCTCAGCCCCCTTCTCCACATCCTGCTGTGACACTTGACATTGCTAACAGCCCTCTCTTTCTTTTCTTTTTTTTTTTTCTTTTTTTTTTTTCGTGGTACGCGGGCCTCTCACTGTTGTGGCCTCTCCTGTTGTGGAGCACAGGCTCCGGACGCGCAGGCTCAGCGGCCATGGCTCACGGGCCTAGCCACTCCGCGGCATGTGGGATCTTCCCAGCCCGGGGCACGAACCCGTGTCCCCTGCATCGGCAGGCGGACTCTCAACCACTGCGCCACCAGGGAAGCCCAGCCCTCTCTTTCTTAATGTCTTCTCCTTTGTCTTCTATGTTAGCATTTTAATTCTCTTTTTACTTCTGTTACTACATCAGAGATACTTTCTCTCAGTGTCTCCTAAATGTAGGTTTGCTCTAAAAGCTTGATACCCAGCTTTCTGAACATCTCTATGCCTTCTCCCTTAGAGAGCTTCCTTCCTGTGCATAATTTAAGCTCTTAAAATGTACCAGGCTTCTGTTCAAGTTCTATAGCTACGTCTCCACTTACTCTTTTAATATTTCCCTTGGTTGTGTCTCTTCAAGCCCTTTCCTAAAGTCTACCTCAAACTCTTTATCTTTTGCCTCAAGTTTGCATCTGCCTCCATACTTCAGTAATGTTACCATTCATTTTTCTGATGATATCCTTGATTCCAAACTCTTCTCCCCCCATACCTAGATAGAACCAAGGTGCTAGTGATTGTTCTTTCATAGTATCTCTCACATCATTTCCTCCTTATTATTCCCTTTACCGTTACTCATTTTAGCATACCTAGGTTCTACAGTAACCTTCTAATAGTGTCTTTGACACTATTGCTCCATTTTGTGAGCTACCCTGTGTCGTACACCACTGATTTTTCTTAATACCAGTATCCTCATAGCATTCTTCTGCTTAGAAAGCCTTGTCATCTCTGTATTTATCCCATTAAATCTAAGTTTTGACTTAGTTTGAAGACATTCTGTAATATTACTCTATCAAAATACCTTCCACTTTAGTATGGTCAGTTGCTTTACTGTCTCCTATTTTATGGCATGCTCATTCTTGCCTCTGTTCTTTCATTCATGCTGCTTTTACCTCTGCTTATCTAAAGTGTACTTACATTTGTAAATCTTTGTTCATTTTTACTTTTTTTTTTTTTTTTTTTTTGTGTGTGTGTGGTATGCAGGCCTCTCACTGTTGTGGCCTCTCCCGTTGCGGAGCACAGGCTCCGGACGCGCAGGCCCAGCGGCCATGGCTCACGGGCCCAGCTGCTCCGCGGCATGTGGGATCCTCCCAGACCGGGGCACGAACCCGCATCCCCTGCATCGGCAGGCGGACTCTCAACCACTGCGCCACCAGGGAGGCCCATTTTTACTTTCTCAATGGAGCTTTTCCAGATTATTTGTTTTTACTAATCTCTCACCTTTAGGCAACTATAACTCTCACAGACTCTTCCATACATTGTGTTACTATTTTTCCCTGTAGTCTGTGTCCTTCATTAAATTAAAAGTATCATTTTTGTCAACTGTAGTTCCCTCAGATGATTAGATTATAGAAGCCTTTTTTTTTGTCTTTATATCAGAATCATAACTTGAGTACTTAATAAAAATGCAGATTCTTAGAGCCCCCCCCCCACCTTAAACCTACTGAATCATAACGCAAACTCTGGAAGAGATCTTAACCACACTAAAGTTTGAAAAACATTGCACTGTTGTTAAATACCCACTGTGTTTTCAATAAGGACTAACTGTTTGAAGCATTTATGTGAATATGTAACTTTTTGGATCTCATTCATTATATACCACTAGAACTGTAATTTCTTTAAGAAGAATCTGCTGATTCAGTAGCTTCTTTTCTGGTTAATCTTAGAATTCACTTTTCTCCTGTCCTTCCCCACCTTTCCTCCATTGCCCCATATACATACCTACTCAAAACTCCATCAATATTTTTTTCTCTGTCTTAGAGGCAAGTGCCTTTTTCAAAACAGCTGTCTTCTCCCTCTTTATGGTTTGTCATCATGTACTCCTTTGTATGGCATCCTCTGGAACCTCCTGTCCCCTGTAGTCCCTCCTCTGCTTATCTACTTCTGTTGCTCTTATCAGTCATTCTAGGCTAAAGTTAGAAAATGCACATCTTTTTTGGAACACTAGCTTGTGTGCCACTGAGTCTCTGAACTCCTGTAGCTGCATTTTACTCTAAAGGCAGTTTAGTCTTCACAGAATATTAATACAATTTTTTAAATGTGTGAAAGTTTTGAAGAAGGCTTAATGTTATGAAAACTTTCACAAACAAGTTTACATAAATAGGTGTTCCAAACATTATCCTTATGAAATACAATAGGAAATCGTGAGCCAATGGTTAACTAGATAAACTGAGTGTCAATAAAATATTTTCAGCTAATATATAAAGGTACTATACTTCTAAGTCTGGATATTCTTTAAATATTCTTTAAAACAACATCCTTTACTTGTTTTGGCTATCTGTTCAATACCAAACATTAGGATAAAATCCTTCAAGTCAGGCTAAACTACAGATATTTCTGGATATCATATTGTTTATAAAATACCATATGTCTTTTGTGTGTAGTCAAGGTGACATGTGAATAAAATTATAGGATATTTAATTTCAAAAGAGAATGTATATTTACTCTGGGTTTTTTTTTTCTCATGGTTTAAGATAATTACTCCTAGCAAAAGAAAAATGTCTGAAGCATCAATGATTGTTCCTGGCACAGATAGATACACTGTGAGAAGTCCAGTACTTTTAGTCAATACATGTAAGTTTTATTGTCTTTGAAGATTCCT
Source organism: Mesoplodon densirostris (assembly GCF_025265405.1). Lineage (NCBI taxonomy): Eukaryota > Metazoa > Chordata > Mammalia > Artiodactyla > Ziphiidae > Mesoplodon > Mesoplodon densirostris. The sequence continues at coordinate 3,859,479 of NC_082676.1, forward strand.
AACAAGTATTATTGTTTTAAGCTGACATTTTTAAAATTCAAGAGTATTCTGGACCTAATTTATCTAGAGGATAATTTGGGGATATAAAAATTAATAAAATATGAACCACAAATGTCTTCTCTCAAAAAATTACAAATGTCTGAGAAGTTTAATGGGTATCCATATAAACATTATTCAGAATATTAATATCCAGCATTAATAATTTGTTGTAATTTTAAGTAGGAGCCAGCATAACATAGTGGATAAAACATTAAATTAATCAGGTTGCTTGGGCTTGTTTCCCCACTCCTGGGTATGTACTTTGTAGCTAAGTTTAGAACCAGTTTCCTTTCTATGAAATGGGACTAAAGTGTCTAACCTCATCAAATTGTTTAAAGGATTAAATAAAAATTATTCATTAAACAAGAAATGTTGTGAAACATTTAGACAGTGCCTGGTACATACTAACAGCTAAATAAAAATTTTAAAATAATCTGATACTGTGTACTAGTTGCTATAAACAGTATTATTTAATCTTTATGATAATTTAATAGTGACCTTCTGTTCCCAAAATCTGATTGCCTACTGGGAAATTATCTAATATTTGACAAACTTCTCAAACTTAACAGGTCCAAAATAAATTCATCTTTCCACCCTCCCTGCCAGTTTTTCTCCATTTCTTACCTTGGAATATGGCGTCCATATCCAGTTACTCATCTAAATCAGAAACCTGGGACCCATCTTAGAATCCCCTTTTTTAATCTTCCTCAGAAAAAAGTATCTCAGTGAGAACAACATAGAAAATCCTACAAATATAGCAGTCCTTTGTCCTCCTTTTTAGCAACACTACGAAGAAGAAGAATTAAACCACCACTGCAAATGACGAGTTCTACAGGAAAACCTGGTGCTTCTAAAACATTGGAAAATGGAGTGGATAATGCTGTATCACTTAAATCTAGACCATCTGAAGAAAGAAATAGAGGAGATAATACAGACAAAGTAACTTTGCTTTGAAAGCATTTTTAAATAAATTTTTATCAAGTTATTGTAGAAATGCATAATTGAGCTAACTACCTTTTCAAGCAGTGAGTGTCTCACTTTTCCTACAGTATTGCTTTTTAAATTTTTTTAGATATCATTTATTGTCCTTGAAAGTAAGGTCTTATCAGTCATTTACTATGCTAACAAAATAAAATTTAGAAATATTCAGTGTAACTGATTTATGCCTTCACTAGGAGAAATGGACTTGCCGTCATTCTTTGGTTTATTATACAAATTAGTGTCTGCTGTGGGGAAGGTTCTGGTTTAGAAATAAAAGACACAAGTGGAATCTGTCTTTTAGTATCTCAAAGTCTAGCATGGGAATTAGACAAATTAATAAGATGATTATAATATTGTATGTGTTCTCAGATGTACATACAGGATGCAGTAGAAAACTAGTAGAGGGGCAGGTGCCTAATCCCAGAGCTGGAGGGGAAGCTGAAGATCAGGAGATGCTCTTTTAGGAGATGGAGAAGAGTTGATTTTTGAAGGGTCAATAAAGGTTATTAGTCACATGGACATCGAGGAGGGCATTCTTTCCAGGAAGTTGAAGGGGGGACAGAGCAGGGAATGGATGAGAGAAAGTTGTGTCTTGGAGAAATAGGCAATCAGAGATACAGATACGTTTGTAGATGAGGAGGAACACCTGAAAGCTTTTGTTTTCTCTGAAGTGTGAGCATGGTGAGCTTCTCTTGGGGACAGAGCCTTGAAGTAGAGGGCTCAGAGGCACACTGAGGTTTGGAATAACTACTGAGAGAGAGTGGAGAGGGGGAAGAATGAGCACAAGTGTTAGGCAGTGTTGAGGGCCCCGTGCAGATTTAAGACTATGAAGCTTACCATGGCGTTAGTTCAGAAGTAAGTATAATTTCCTCAAATAAAGCTTAGCAGCCTTGGTGTTACAGTAAAAAAAAAAAAAAGAAAGATGGTGGATGTAAAAAAAATTTTAATGGTTATGTGGCCGAAAGGTAAAGGGTGCAAGAGTTGAAGATACTAGGAAAAAATAGTCAAAGTAATGGTTCAAATTGTCTAGCTAAGCGTTTCTTAATAGGGGCAGCATTGTTTAGCTGTGCAGTGTGGTTCTGAATGTTGTAGGATGAGAAGTGTCCTAGGCCTGTGCTTACTTATTGTCAGGAGAGCCCTTCTGTCATTGTGACAACAAAAAACACACCTGTACATTTTCATACTGCTCCTCCCCCAGTAGGGAAGACAGCCAGGATGAGGCAAAATATCTTAGTTAGAGGGTATATTTTTCTGAGAGTGACGGCAGATTTTTATTTGGTCCGGGCAGGTATGTATCTGTGGCTGTGGAAAGAGGGAAGCTTGCTACAGTCAAGAAGTTACTTGTGCAGTGGCCAAAACTTTATAAAATAAGTTAATACTTCATAATTTACAGTTCATATGTATGTTAGTGAAAAGACAGAATAGATGCAGGCTATGAGATCAATAGCAAGAGAAGATAATGCCATGGAGGTGCTAGAAATTCTCAGAGAGGAAAATTGAATTATTTTTCTAGCTGTGGCTGAGATCAGAAAATTTGTAGGATCTTCTGCCTCCTTATCTGCAATGAAAGTTACTTTCTTATGTTTTAGGATAGGCAATATTCTAGAATGGGCATAATCGTTATGAAATAAATAGAAATACTATCCAACTTTTAATAGTAAGGCAAAAAAGTTTTAAACTTTAATACTCTGACTTTTAAAAGTTGTTTTCACATAATGCCTTGATTCAAATTTATATTAAAATTTCTCCCCTGTTTATAGCATATCGAAACTGCTGAAGTTAGAGAAAAGACAGAAAATAAGGACGTTGAATTCCCAAACCAAAATTTTAGTAAGTAATCTTTGGTTTAATTTTAGTCATTCTTTACACACACACGCACACACGTGCGCACACACACACACACTCTCTCTCTCTCTCTCTCTCTCTCTACTTCCCTTTCATTTATTTGAAAAAAAGATTTATAATGAATACATTCAGCTTTATGAAAAGAACTTAGAGGTTACAAGCCTTGGTTCCCAAGAAGTTTGGGTCTGGGAGGGGGAAGATGAGATCAATCAATCTTTCCATCCCAATATGTGAACTTTGATCAAATTCTAGCTTTCATTTTACCCTGCCAACTGCATGAAAAAATGAAAATACCATAATTTTTGTTTTATTTAGGTGAACTCCAGGAAATTGTTCCTGATTCACAGGCAGTGGGAAAAATAGATAAACCTGTGTAAGTATGAGAAAACCCATCAAATCATTTAGCCTATAATAATGTTACTTTTAGATGAGTGTAACAGATTTAAAGGACAAGGCCTTTATATTCTTAGAATGGTAGTATTGGTTATAGAATTTATCATCTTTCAAGTATTATTATGATCGTACAATGGGGAATAGCCTATATGTTTCTTCAACCAACATAACTTCTCAAATTGAGAGACTTAAAATGAATGAGATTTTTAAAACAATAAAGTATGAATGTGAAGAAAATTAACCAAGTTTAGATATACATGAAGATGTGTAAGATATGTGAGATGTATTTAGGTAGATACCAAAATAGTAGCAATAATGGAACTTTTAAAATAATATTCTTTAATCTTGATCAGTTATGTGGTAAATTTTAACTTTCATCAGGACTTATGAAAATATTTTCATACTTGACTGTTAAACTTCTGTCAATAAACATTGACTAAATAAAAAGAATCAAGGCCTTATATCAGTCATAGGCTAATGTTTTGTGATAAGCAAATGAATTTATTTTGCAGGTTACCTGGTGTTTTAGACAACACCTGTGGAAATAGAATGCACTTCAAACAGGCATGTTGGACACCTGTAACAGATATTAATCTGTGTAATAACCAAAGAGCAAGTACTTCATCAGGAGACACATTTAATCAAGGTGAAACACAGTTTTCTCTGTATATAAAATAGTTGTTCAAGGAAATACTCATTTCTTGAAATGTCTTAAATATTTTAGTTTTAACAAATTTTGTATATGATCAGTTTATACATTTAATAAGGATTAATTTCTCATTTTCCCACTAGATGTTGTTATCAACAAAAAACTTACTAAACAAAAATCATCCTCTTCAATATCAGATGATAATTCACAGGAAATGGGAAAGGTGCAGTATGGGAAAGAAATAATGCAGCATAACAAAATACATAAAGCAGAAGTAGAAGTTTGCAAAAGAAACAAACAACAACAACTAAATCATTCTAAACATTTGGAGGAGAAAAATATTGAAGATACAAAGCAGAGTGATTGGCATATTGAATCTGAAGCTACTTTTAAATCAGTTCTAAATAAGACAGTTGAAGAATCTGTGATCTGTAGGAAGAAATACATGCTGTCAAAAGATGTGAATACTGCTATCTGTGATAAAAGCCCTTCTAGAAAAAATGCAGAAAGTCATAGAAAATCAGGGAAAAGATTGACATCTGAATTTAATTCCCGGGATTTGAAACAAAAAAAAATGGTGAGCTTTCAGTGTGTTTTATTTCTGCACACCCATAATATGCCTACCTAATAACATAAAGTGAAAGAAGCTTGATTAATTGCTACAAATTTAGTGTTCGTAATACCCTGTCTTTTTTTAATTGAAGTATCATTGATTTACAATATTACATTAGTTTCAGGTGTATAACATAGTGATTCAATATTTTTATAGATTATACTTCATTTAAAGTCATTACAAAATAATGGATGTATTTCTCTATGCTGTGCGATTTACCCTTGTTGCTTATTATCTATTTCATATTTAGTAGTTTGCATCTCTTAATCCCATACCCCTATCTTGCCCCTTTCCTCTTCCCTCTCCCCACTGGTAACCACTAGTAATACCATGTTCTTTAATTCAAGCTTAGACTCTGAGAGTGCATGCCTCCTGAACCCCTTTCTGACCTCTCCCCAGTCCCAGCCCTGATAGAACCCATGTGCCTGCTGGCACATAGCTGGCATGAAAATAGGTGTAGCATGAATGAACCCTGCAGTTCGTTGTCTCCTCTTGTTGGGTCTCTCCCACTCTGTCCCTCAGATTCTTCTGAACATGCATATAGAACTGTCTGTGCCTCTCTTATGGTGCTTACCTTTCTTTTTTAATAAAAGGTTATTTTGTGTGGTCTTTCCCCCTGTTTTAACCTATTAGAGTCTAAAGACTGTGTTTTATTCAACGTTTGTTTTCCTGCATGGCCTAGCACAGCTTTGCACATAGTAGCATCTGAAACATTTCTTGGATTATTGCCTTAAAGTTTGACAAGGTTTTTCAAGAAAGTATGTAAGTGGGGTGGAGGAGACTTATCTTCTATTGTAAATGTTGCTTGTCCTCATTGGAGACTCCACTTCTTCAAATTAATCATCTGTAGAACATCTCCAGGAGAGTTTTAGCTAGTTTGCACCATACTTTGAGACTGAAAGTTTACTTTTGTGTGTGTGTGTGTGTGTGTGTGTGTGTGTGTGTGTGGTACGCGGGCCTCTCCCTGTTGTGGCCTCTCCTGTTGTGGAGCACAGGCTCCAGACGCGCAGGCTCAGCGGCCATGGCTCGCCGGCCCAGCCGCTCCGCGGCATGTGGGATCTTCCCGGACCGGGGCATGAACCCGTGTCCCCTGCATCGGCAGGCGGACTCTCAGCCACTGCGCCACCAGGGAAGCCCTGAAAGTTTACTTTTTGTAGCAGTTAAAGTTATAAACTTTTTCTTTGGTCATTGCTACCAAGATGCAGATTAAGAAAATTTTCTAATCAGAATACATTTCCACTGCCAGTAATGCAATCGCTTTTGTACTATGCCTTAAAAGACCCAGGTTGTACAGGCCTTCATTTATCTTCCAGAGTATTACTAATACCTGGGTGGCCACATTTCTAGAGTCAGTGTAAAATGTTCATATATTGGAGCATCTTAGTGTGCAAGTGAAATATTTAATAGCCAATTTTGTAGTTGTTGTATATAATTAGATATTATTTCATTTGTCGTGACCAGACTATTCTTTATTTTGTTTTTAACCTGCAATTCCCTTGTTCTGCCTCATTTGGCTACTTTCATTTTTAACCAAATCCTTTTGGGTCACTTTCTTCTTGATTCTCAGTACGCTATTCTCTCTTCTTTGTAGTCTTAGCTGCTATTTAGTTCCTTCAGACCCAGTGGAAGTAAGTTTCTTTTTGTCTGAATGCTGATCTGTCCTTCAATTTTAATTTTAAACTGTTTTCTTTGGAATTTAGAATCATTCCACAGAATTTTTCTGATCTAGTCATTTTTTTCCTGGGAGCACAGAAACTTGATCTTTTCTAAACTGTGCTTTTTTTTTTTTTTTTAAATCAACTTCCCGTTTTCAGAAGTTCTCTTTGCTCTTTCATAGCGTCACTCTCTTTATTACTGTGCAGCATTTCCTGCCACTCTCATTCATGGGTGACTCTCATCTAAGGTAGTCATCTGTCTGATCATGTCTTTCTATTCACTGGATAAACCCAGAGAAATAGAACCTCTGTAGTTCAGTAGTACAGATTTCCCACATTGGCTTTAATTATGTCAGAGTTCTTAATAATATTATATTATTATACACTGTTTTAGGGGAGGTTTGTTTTTGCTACGTTTTTATCAAGGCAGGTATACCCTGTCTTCTGGTAATCTCAAGAAGGGATAGTAAGTAATAACTTATTATCTATTATATATAAAAACATATGAACTTAAAAATGGTTAAAATAATAGGTTTTATGTCATGTTATGTTTATATTATATTTTACCATAATTTAAAAAACCCATATGCGTGATGCCCAGAAAAAAAATAAAACTAAAAGCAAGAGAACTCATATCTTTAAGAGTGTTGTTCAAGTTTTCTTTTAACAAGATAATCTAAAATTATGCAGATAATATTCCTACATTGTAGTCTTTCCATTAAAAAATTAATAGAATTTTTTAGAGCAGTTTCAGGTATACAGCTATACAGAGTTCCCATATACCCCTTCACTCCACCCCAGTTTCCCCTGTCATTAACATCTTATGCTAGTAGATTTGTCACAAATGATGAGCCAGTAGTGAAACATTATTAACTGAAGTCCATAGTTTACATTATAGTTCACTCTTGGCTTTCTGTATTCCATGTTTTTTTGACAGATGTATAACAACAGATATTGACCCTTAGAGTATCATGCATAATAGTTTCACTGCCCTGAAATTCCCCTGTGCTCCATCCCTCCCTTGTTTCCTCCCTCCCCCGCCAAACTCCAGGCAATCACTGATCTTTTTACTGTCTCCATAATTTTGCCTTTTCCAGAATGCCACAGAGTTGGAATCATATAGTATGTCATCTTTTCAGATTAGTTTCTTTCACTTAGCAATATGCATTGAATGTTCCTCCGTGTGTTTTTATGGTTTGATAGCTCTTTTTTTTTTTTTAATGCTGAATCCATTGTATGGACATACCAAGATTTGTTTATCCATTTACCTGTTGAAGGACATCTTGGTTGCTTCCATGTTTTGACAATTACAAATAATGCTTCTATAAACATTCGTGTGCAGGTTTTGTGTGGACATAAACTTTCAACTCAGTTGGGAAAATACCAAGGAGCATGATTGCTGGGTCATATGGTAAGATTATGTTTAGCTTTGTAAGAAACTGCCTGTCTTCCAAAAGTGGAAAAAATGGCTGTACCATTTTTGCATTTCAGCAGCAATGAGTAAGAGAGTTCCGGTTGATCTACATCCTTGCCAGTATTCGATATTGTTTATGTTTTGGATTTTAGCCATTCTTACAGGTGCTTGGTGGTATCTCGTTGTTTTAATTTGCACTTCCCTAATGACAAGATGTTGAGCATCTTTTCATATTTTTATTTACCATCTGTATATCTTCTTTGTTGAGTTGTCTCTTCAGATCTTTTGCCCAATTTTAATTGGGTTGCTTCCTAATTGGTGAGTTTAACAGTTCTTTGTGTATTTTAGATACAAGTTCTTTATCAGGTATGTATTTTACAAATATTTTCTCCCAATCTGTGGTCTGTCTTTTCATTCTGTAAACAGTTGTTTTTTGCAGAGCAGAAATTTTTAATTTTAATGAAGTCCTACTTACCAGTTTTTTCTCTCATGGATTGTGCTTTTGGTGTAGTACCTAAAAAGGTATTCCAAACCCAAGGTCACCTAGATTTTCCCCTATTTCTCCTATGTCGTCTTCTAGGAGTTTTATAGCTTGCACTTTACATTCAGGTCTATTATCCATTTTGAGTTAATTTTCATGAAGGGTATAAAGTCTGTGTCTAGATTCTTTTTTTTGGCATGGTGATGTTCCAGCACCATTTGTTGAAAAGACTAACTTTTCTCCACTGTACTGCCTTTTGTTCCTTTGTCAAAGATCAGCTAATTGTATTTATGTGGGCCTCTTTCTGGGCTCTCTGTTTTTTCCATTATTCTATTTGTCTGTTCCTTCACCAATACCACACTACATTGATTATTGTATTCAGTATCTTTTTAGTAAGTCTTAAAGTAGGGTCAGTCCTCAGGCTTTGTTCTTCTCTGCTGATATTGTGTTGGCTACTCAGGGTCTTTTGCTTCTCCTTGTAAATTTTAGAATCATCTTGTCGATAACCACAAAATATCTTGCTGGGACTTTGATTGAGATTACATTGAATTTATAGATCAAGTTGGAAAGAACTGACATCTTGACAATATTGAGCTTCTTAAAATACACGAACATGGGGCTTCCCTGGTGGCGCAGTGGTTGAGAGTCCGCCTGCCGATGCAGGGGACACGGGTTCGTGCCCCGATCCCGGAAGATCCCACATGCCGCGGAGCGGCTGGGCCCGCGAGCCATGGCCGCGGAGCCTGTGTGTCCGGAGCCTGTGCTCCGCAACGGGAGAGGCCACAGCAGTGAGAGGCCCGCGTACAGAAAAAAAAAAAAAAAAAAAAAAAAAATACACGAACATGGAATATCTCCATTTATTTATTTAAAAATTTTTTTATTTTATATTGGAATATAGTTGATTAACAATGTATTAGTTTCAGGTGTACAGAAAAGTGATTCGGTTTTACATATACATATATCTTTTCTCCATTTTTTTTAGTTAGTCTTTGATTTTTCATCAGTCATGTTTTCCTCGTATAGATCTTGTACATGTTTTGTTAGATTTATACCTAAATATCTCATTTTGGGGGGTGCTAATATAAGTGGAATGTAATTTCACATTCCAGTTGTTCATTACTGGTTTATAAGAAAGCGACTGACTTTTGTATATAAACCGTGTATCCTTCAATTGTGCTATAATTGTTCTTTAGCTCCAAGGATATTTTTGTTGATTTTTTGAGGTTTGCTACATAGACAGTGATGTCATCTGTAAACAAAGACAGTTTTATTTCTTCCTTCTCAATATGTATGTAGTGTATTTCCTTTTCTTGTCTTACGGCATTAGTAAGACTTCTAGAATGATGTTGAATAGGAGTGGTGAGAGCAGACATCCTTTCCTTGTTTCTGATATTAGTGGGAGAGTATCTAGTTTATAATGTTAGCTGTAGTTTTTTTTTTAGATGTTCTTTATCAAGGTGAGGATATTCTTCTCCATTCCTAGTTTTCTGAGAATTGTTATTGTGAATGGGTATTGGATTTCGTCAAATGCTTTTGTGCATCTACTGATATGATCATATGATTTTTCTTCCTTAGCCTGGATTTTATTTACTTCTTTCTTCATTCATTCATTCATTCATTCATTCATTTACAGCTGTGTTGGGTCTTCGTTTCTGTGCGTGGGCCTTCTCTAGTTGCGGCGAGCAGGGGCCACTCCTCATCACGGTGCACAGGCCTCTCACTGTCGCGGCCTCTCTTGTTGTGGAACACAAGCTTCAGACGCGCAGGCTCAGTAGTTGTGGCTCACGGGCTGAGTTGCTCTGCGGCATGTGGGAGCCTCCCAGACCAGGGCTCGAACCTGTGTCCCCTGCATTGGCAGGCAGACTCTCAACCACTGCGCCACCAGGGAAGCCCAACCTGGATTATTAGTTGATTTTCAGGTGTTGAATCAACATTGCATACCTGGAATTAATTCCACTTGGTTGTGGGTACATAATTCTTTTTATACATTATTGTATTCAATTTGCTAAATTTTTTGTTGAGGATTTTTGCATCTATGCTTATAAGAAATATTAGTCTACAGCTTTCCTTTCTTGTAATTCCTTTGATTTTGGTATTAGGATATATTGGTTTCATACAGTGAGTTAGGAGGTACTCCCTCTGCTTCTGTCTTCTGAAAGGTTGTGAAAAGTTGTATAATTCTTCCTTAAATGTTTGATAAAACTCAACAGTGAACCCATCTGGGCCTGTTGCTTTCTGTTTTGGCAGGTATTAATTGTTGTTTCAATTTCTTTAATAGAGTAGGCCTATTCAGATGATTTATTTCTCCGTGTGTGAGTTTTAGTAGAATTTATCTTTCAAGGAATTGGTCCATTTACTCTAAGTTATCAAATTCATGAGCATAGAGTTGTTCATAATATTTTTTAATTACCCTTGTGATTTATCCATGTGATCCATAGTGATAGCCTCTCATTTCTGATACTAGTAATTTCTGTATTTTTTTCTTAATGAACTTGGCTAGAGGCTTATCAATTTTATTGATCTTTTCAAAGAACCAACTTTTGGTTTCCTTCAGTTTTTTATGATTTTTTCCCCCCATGGATAGAAACTTTTTTTTAATCGCTGCAAAGCACTCTGCACATTTCTATATGTTAAAAGACTTATCCTAAGTTGTTGTAATGCCTGACAAGGCCCAAACTTATTAAATAATTTCTTTAAAAAAAAATAATTTCTGGGGCTTCCCTGGTGGCGCAGTGGTTGAGAGTCCGCCTGCTGATGCAGGGGACGCGGGTTCGTGCCCCGGTCCGGGAGGATCCCACGTGCCGCGGAGCGGCTGGGCCCGTGAGCCATGGCCGCTGTGCCTGCGCGTCCGGAGCCTGTGCTTCGCAACGGGAGAGGCCACAGCAGTGAGAGGCCCGCGTACCACAAAACAAACAAACAAACAAATAATTTCTGACCCCTTTTATTTCTCTTTGTAGTTATTTATAGAACCAGATTTTTTTCTTAAATTTTCTTTTCAGCCTTTTTTTCCTTTGAAGGTTAACTTGGTAGAGTTTTTAAGTAGCTAACAAATTGTTTCAGAGAGAAAAGTCAAAAGGGAAAGGATTTACTGATGCAGCAGAATCTTTGATAAGCCAAATTAATAAGAGATACAAACCAAAGGATGGCGTAAAGTCTACAAGAAAATTAAAGGAGTCTTTGATTGACAGGTATGTTCTTAAATTTAGAAATGAATATTTTTCTGAGAGATACAACTAAATTATTTTACCTAGTTTTAAGGTTAGTTTTAAATATATGTCCAAATAATGTAACTTTCCATTAGAAAACACAGGTACTTATTTACTTTTATAAATAGAATCTGTTTAAATTATATAGAAAGGGAACTACAATTGAAATTAGTCATTCTAGTATCTGATTACATTTTATAAAGTATCAAGAGCACCATATTGATACAGCATACCATTTCAGAAATAAATCTTAGGATATAGACATTTTAGAAATGTTATTTATTGAGCCTAGTGATGAGTAAGACTAAATATATTTACATATATTGCTTAATAAAATATGAAATTTAAATGACCTGAAATGAGTTATTTTGCATTGTATATATGTATTCCTTGTTTGCAATCTTTCTGAAGGTTTTCTTTTATTATAAAATGTTTCTTTATAGGCTTCCAGGTAGTTAATTCATGTTTAAGTTAATTCTGACTTTATATGGCATGAAAAAAATTACTCTGTCGTGGCAGAACCATTCATTTAAATTGTCTGGCACCTCCTGCTGCATGAGTGATTCAACTTAGACTTAAGTTTTTTTGTTGCTGTTTACTGTGTGTGGAGTTGCAAAAATATCACACTAGGACTGTCACATTTCAGTTATTTGTAGCATATTGAATGTAGACTTAGTGATCCAAGTATGTTTTACCTTATATAATATGGATTTTATGAAAAACATTCTACTGACATTTAATTGCCTTTTTAACTTTGACAAAACCTTTTTTATAGTGGTTTTTCAAACAAATCTGATCTACAGCTCAGTAAGGTAAGTTTCATGTATTTAACTACACCAAATGTATAGTCACACTCTATGATATTTGACTTTACAGTGAAATAGAATAGTAGTAGGATGGAAGTAGATTTAATGTTTTCAGCATATTGAAAAATGGATTAAACAACTGACCAGATTAGTGGCAAGTACTCAGAAAAGCCCCCTAAACTTCTGTTCTGCTTTTCAAAGAAAATGCTTCTTTTACATACATGTGTGATATTTTTACTTTTTGGTACATGATTCAGTACCATTTTTTCCCTAACTTATCCCATCTCTCTTAACAGTAAGATCATTCTGAAGTCCATATTTTTGTTAAAAACATTTATTATTCATCCAGGTTTAAAATATCAATTATCTTTGATTTATTCCTCACAATTATCTCCAGTTAATTTCAAGTTTTGAGCTTTACCTTCTGTAAGTTCCTCTTGAGTTTTCCCTCTCCTGCCTGTGCCAACTCCTATTTTTTTGAGTTCTCATTTCTAATCCCTGGGTTATTATAATATCCTTTATGTAATTCTTTTTGTCTCTAGTATTTTCTCTGTGTCAATCCATTCATGACATTCAATACTAGCTTTATTACTTTCCAAAGCACACAGCTTCAATCATGTCATTCTCTTATTGAGAATCCTTCTTTGGTCTCTGTTTTTTTTTGTGTTTTTTTTTAACATCTTTATTGGAGTATAATTGCTTTACAGTGGTGTGTTAGTTTCTGATTTATAACAGAATGAATCAGCTGTACGTATACATATATCCCCATATCTCCTCTCCTTACTGAATTAAGTGGAGACTTAAGCTGGCTCCCTAGACCTCTTAAAAGTCTGTCTTATTTCCTAAAATTAGTTCCCTAGACATGTCTTATTTAGCTGAAACATAATAAATTGAGATTCCCTGAAGTGTCTTTCCTAAGTGTTTATTCTTTTTCTTCCCCCTTTGGAAAGAACTTCGAAGCGAGTTGCCCGGTTCTTTCACCCTCTTTTCTCCCTGTCAAAACTTTATTCCTCCTTGCAAGCCTTGCTTCAGAGTCTGCCTTCTTTATGAAAACTTTCTAAGGTGCCCTAACTCAAAATCCAAATGGGCAAGAATTCTCAATCTATGCAATGTCTTTGTACCTTTTTATTAACTTTGCAGTTCTTTTTTTCTCTCTTCTGTCTTCTACTAGAATGCGACTGTTTAGAATCATCTTTGTATCCTATATAAGTAAGACCTTTGCTCACATTTGTATCTTCTTTAATATCTGCTCATTTTTGGATCTTCGGTAATACCTAGCAAACACTGGCATGCAAAAGATGAATTGAGCAAATGTATCTAAACAATGGTAAAAATCATTTTGGAAAGGACAAATCAGATCAGTGATTAGAGGAGTAAAATATTGAAGGATAAACTTTTTGGAATAATGTAAACTTTTATTATAAAACAGCCAAAAGAAATAATAAAATTGAAGATGAATCACAACTAAAATGAATATTTTAGTTTTAATATTTCCAACTTCCAGATATTAAATTAGACTTCTAATTATTTCTGATCAGTAATCAATCATTCAGTGATATTTGTGTACTAATTATAGTTAAATTACTTTAATAACATAATTACACACTTAAGTATGTTAAAATTTTAACTTTTCTGCCTACTTTTTGATCAGATTGAATATACTTTGAGCAGTGGGCTATAGAAATAGATGTACACACATCTTTTCCTAATAATACTAGTTGATTGATGCAATATTGTCTCTTTCACATGAGATTTTACATAAACCGTAGCCTCTCCTGAAATTTTTCTATTTAACAGTTTAAAGCAAATGAGATACTGGGGGAAAAAAGTAGAAGCATGATTGTTTTGTGATCCTAGAATCACTAAATTCAGCTTGTAGAATACCAGTGAGGCCATTTGCCTATGTACAGTAATGTCAATAAATATTAAAGATATAAGGATCGTTTGTATTTGATTTGCAATACTTTCTATTTATTATGTTCTCAGTTAACACTTAAGTCTTCAATATTTTTTAAAGTGTGGATGTTTATAAAGAAACTCACAAATGTAAAATTTATATTAGAAACACGACTAGATAATATATGAAAATTTAGTTGCATCTGTTGTTTGACAAGTAATGTACAAGTTTGAATGGTTTTATGTAAATTTCTTCTGTATATAGGAAAAGGTTCAGAAAAAAAGTTATAGACAATTGAAGACTACTTTTAATGTTGCTTCTGAATGCCCATTGTAAGTAATTTTTCATAAATCTTAAAAGTTTTCTTCATATTTGAAGGCAATAAATTTATTTGTTGTATAATGAAGTTAATATTTCTCTTCATTTTTACAGGAATGATGTCTACAGTTTTAATTTGAATGGAGCTGATGAGCCTGTTATAAAACTTGGAGTAAGCTAGAAATCAGAATTTTGTATTTTGTACAAAATACTAAATTTTGTATTTAGTTATTCAGTATTTATTTTGTACTTACCATGCAGTTATTAGAGCATGTTTTCTAATTTCCATCCTCTTATAGATATGCTTTAAAATATTTTAACATATATTATTAAATTCTTCAAAATTTATTTGGTACCAACCTAGGTATTTTTGGTTTTCTTTCAAATCTTTTGGACTGAAGTAGAGAAAAATGAGTAACTGGGGCCACTTTCTTTACTGATGCAACAGATTTAATCTTATTTGTTTTTAATATAGTTTATATTATTAGCTTCTTAAAAATATTTTAGTAAGATTAATTTTATTGTCACATCTTACATGAAGTTATAGAAACAAGATTTTTATGTTAATTTCTTTTAATTGTTGTTTACCTTCTAACACTAAGAACTTTTTTTAATGCTTATTCATAATATAGATCCAAGAATTTCAAGCTACAGCTAGAGAAACCTGCGTGGATAGTTCAATGACATTGTAGGTATTTTTATTATAATTAGATGGATCAGTTTAAAATACAGTTTTCTCAGTTGTTCTTTTTCTTAAATATTTCCTCCCAGTTTGACATTTTAACATATCAAAAGAGAGAGTAAAAATGCTGTCATAACTACTATTATTCTATTATTTTAACATTTACTTCTAAAATTAATTTGCAGATTCTGTACACTTAATATTAGTTGTAAGCTGTGAAAGGACTAGGCTTTTCATCTAACCTTGTTACTTTATAATTAACTGAGGTCAAAGAGAGTAAGTGACTTGGCCACATTTATATAGGGACTTAGTAAAAGAGTTAAGGCAGAAAACCCAGGTCTAACTGTCCAGTTGCATGCTACCTTAAAAAAGTAATTAAGATTTAAATTAATGCATATTTTTGTTTAAGGTTAGGTTTAAGGAATCATCATGAACTTGAACCTTCTCTCAAGACAAAAGATAAAAGAGTAAGTTATAATATCCTAATGTGTCTTAAATTAAATCAGTATTTCTTTTACTAATTTTTCAATGCCAAAGATTATCCCATAACTGGAACATAAAAATATTTGGATCACTTTTTTTTTTTACTCTGGAGATTATCCATGTTCCTATTTTGACTTTTCCTGTGGTCTCTGAGCTATTTGTAATCATCTAGTAATAGAAAATATGACAACCTTAGTTACTCTTTTCAGTGGTATTAGGTTTTGTGTCTATGGAAGTAAGCTGTTTTGATTTAACTTTTAATTAACAGCAACATTGACAGCAAAATATAAATCTCAATCTCTGATCTGGATTTCTGAGTGGTTTTATTGGATAGGTCCTTAATGCCAGATAGATGATTTAGTGTGCTAAAAAAAATGAGAAGTTAGTTTTTCTGAGTTTTTTGGTGGGGTTTTTTTATGTTATTTTATTTTTTTGGTTTAACTTCCTTTGTATGGCATATAATAAGCCAGATTCCTTCATCTATTATAAGGATTGTGTTTTTTTGTTTTTACAGACTGTAACTAATCATAAAAAGAAAAATCTCTTTAGTGATACTGACACAGAATACAAATGTGATGACAGCAAGACCGATATTAGCTGGCTAAGAGAACCAAAATCAAAACCACAGCTAATAGACTACAGCAGAAATAAAAATGTGAAGAAACATAAAAGTGGGAAATCGAGTAAGAAATCACTTTTTAGAGAAATTCTGTAAATGATTTTACCATTTCAACTGTATGAAATACTTTGTTGGTTGATAAGTGTGTTTTTGTTATGTAGATAGTGTTTATAATTACATACTCTTTTGAATAGGAAAAGAAGTATGAAAGTAAATACACCAAAATGCTACAGCGGTTTTTGTTTTATCATTTTTGGTAATATGGTTATATTTAAATTTCTTTTTTATTGGAATCTTTAGGGACACAAAATATGGTTTATCATAATCTTTGGTTCATGACACACTCTCATCATTTCTCTACTCATGGCCTACTCTTCAGTTATTTAGCTAATTACTGTGAGTAATGTATTAAGTACTTATGAACCCAGCACTGTAAACAAAATCAAAGGTTGGACAACACCCCACTCCCTGCTTTTTAGGAATTCATATAGATGCAATAAAAATTTATTGAAAGGAAAACAATTTTCTTGCAGAAATATTTTTGCCAAAATCTTTCACAAAATGTTTTCCCAGCGTAAGTCTTCTGCTTCTTGAAGTAGCTGGATAAGAGTTTGAGGTATGCATTTTTGGCTAGACATAATGGCCATTTTCATAGCTTAGATAAATTTCAGTGTTTACTAAACCACAGAGATTTTATATATTCCATTTTTAAAAGAGGGTAACGTAACTCTGAGCTTTTAAATTTATATTTGTTTTAAGGAATCAGTTTTTATTTTCTTTCAGGATAAAAATAATTGTTAGTGACCTGTGGGAGTTGGGGGAGGGAACGATGGCTTAAAAAGAAGTAAAAATAGAGGAAATAGGAAATGCACTTTGGCATGTGTTTAGAAATGAGGCTGAATCTTGAAAACAGATGAGAGTTCAATCATATACATGAGGAAGAGAAGTACTGGGATTATCATATATACGAGACAGCAGGAAATAGCAGAGTGTACTCCGGAAGGGCAGTATCTGGGTGGCTGGCATGTAAATCAGACTTGTGGGAAAACGTCGACCAATGTGGCTGGGTCTAGTCACAGTGTGTGGACTCTGAAGCAGTGTGTTATAAGCCAAGGAGAAACATAAGATTCACATACTCTCAGGGACCTTATAGTCTAGTAGGTATAAGTAAAGACATTCATGACATGGGAAGTTATGAAAGGTTAGAATACTGAAGTCAGTAAATACTCTTAAAATAGAACACTTCTGAGTGAACTGTTTTGTTTTTATGGTTGAATGACAGTGAGCCAATATGTACGAGCTGGTTTATTGCCAGGAAGACCTTGGATAATCCCAATTCATTATTATTTCCTGGGCTGGGATAAGCCCAGTTCTTCGGCTTCAGTGAATATTTAGAAAGTGGAAATTGTCCTGGAAATGCAAAAAAGGGAATAGGGACTGAAGCAACTCTTAATAATATGGGTAAATCTTAGAAACATAATGATGGGTGAAAAATAAACCAAATCATAGAATATTTCACATAATGTGATACTGTTTTATAAAGTTCATTATATTGTCTAGGGATATATATCTGTGAAGTAAAACTTTAAGAGCAAGTGACTAAGAAACAGATTTCAGGATAGCGATGACCTTTTGGCAGAGGGGATATGGAGGATCGTGTAAGAGGGAGTACACAAAGTAGATTCAGTATTATTCATAATCTGGTTCTTAGTGGAATGGTAGATTCATGGGTGTAACTTTATAATGTATGTTACATATTCTCTTGTATGTTTAAAAGTGTATACTGTAAAATAAAGGAGGAGAAGGGAAATTGGTAATTCATGTTGTACCAAACTGTACTGTAAAAGTTTATCAATGTCAGTTTAGTCTTATCTTGAAACTTAAATTTTTGAATGAGTTTAAAGGTATATTCTTGTTGTTTTTATGATTTTAACTTACATGCAGAAATATTCTAACAATTTTTAATGTCAGTTCTTATCTATTTGAAAATTTTAAGCTTATTTTCTTGAATTGCAGGACCATCTTTGGAAAGGAGACAGCCAAGATCTAAAATGGTAAAACCAGGAAGTCTGTGTTCAAACATCCCTTTAAAATTATTTTTCTCCTTGTAATGAAAAAATATCATTTGTCCCCTCATAATTTTATCCTTGTTATCAGTTCCTTGTTTTCTATAATTGTTCCAAGCTTTGCACACTTACTTCTACCTTCTGCCTTTTTGAATCATGTTGACTTGTTTTAAGTCTATTTTATTCTGTGGTTGTAGGTATTTTTGATATCTTTTCCTTTCTCTCTCTCTTACTTTAGTTATGTTATATATATCAGGCCTCACAGAGCTTTAATGATAAGGATAAAAAGGTGATAAAGATATATTTGAAATGGAAAGATAAAATCCAGTCATTTTAAAAGTATTAATCAGGAATCTTTTTATTCCTACAAATATACAGATCTTGTCACAGTGCCAATTTTGTAGCAAATAGCTTGTATCTCAAAATATTGATCTAATATATTCAGGAATTTTTCTCCTAAAGACACCCAACAAAAACATCACCAAAAAGGTAGATGAGACAGTTCCAGAGGGGAGAACAAGACTTCCACGACGAGCCACAGAAACCAAAAAAAATTATAAAGATCTCTCAAATTCAGAATCAGAGAGTGAACAAGAATTTTCACATTCATTTAAAGAGAAAGTAAAGGTAAATAGATACAATTCAGATTAATAGTTTCTAAAAGCCTTTTAAAATATTAAATATAGAATATACTTTTGTAAGAATGTCAGATTTATCTTGTCACTTCTTTTTAAGATTTAACCTTCCATATGAGAAAACTTATATAACAAATCTAAAAATTGACCCTTAGGCAATATAATGTTAAAATTTATAATAAGTTGGCATTATTGTTGCAAAACAGATGTTTGTAGTAAAATTATAACTTTAAGATAATACCTTTGAATTAGAGAAGTACTTGGTCTTTCCAAAATTATGCTTCAAGAAACTACAGACTGTTGGGAAGCTGTGGATCTTTTCCTTGAATGAAAGCAAAAATATTGGATCTGAGGTTCTTTCCATACCCTGCCCCACCTCTGTTCACTCCTGACTTCTAGAGAGCTGAAGGAACTTACCCAAGGTCACACAGCTAGGAAATGGTTAAAAAAAAAAAAAGATTTGAACTCAAAAGAGTCTGGCAGGTCTCTGATCATTACACTGTTCTCATTTTAAATCATTAAACCTCCATCGCCCCCTGTTATTTCTTACCTGGAAGAACTTAAGGACTTCATAACTTACCTCCACATTTTCTTATCGCTTCCTACTTTAATTTACTATGCAAATAGTTAGGTAAATCTTACCAAGTCAACTCTCATCTTACCTTCTTCAAAGGAAAACCCTGAAAATCCCCAAACAGACATTCAAAACATCGAAATACCTTTCCAAGCTTATTTTCTCACTTCCCCAGTATATACACAGAACTGTACCAGTCAAATAGAATAACCTGTGACTGCCAAACAAGACCTGTGCTTCTCGCTACCTTTGCTCATATCAGTCGTCCTCCATACTCTCAGTATGTTCCCTTGCCATCTTCTTTTACAAACTCCTGAGCATGTTGAGTACTATGAAATCGGGGAACTCCTTCTGCTTCTGGTTTCCCTAAACTGGAAATCATCTTTTTTGAACCATTATAGCATTTTATTTGTATCTATTAGGATATTTATTATAGTCTATAATATTTTCCTGTGAATTTGTCATATGCTTTCTTGTGTATTAGAAGGTCTTTCACTACTCATGTTGAGGCCCCTGTTATGCATGTAGTGATACAAGGCATTTAATAAATAGTTCAATGTAATTTAATTAAATTGTTTTATGTGTCCAAGTATAAATTATTTGTATTCGAGTATAATTGAAAGACATCAATACATTTAGGAGAAGATCCATTCCAGACGCAAAACCATGAAACTGCCAAAGAAACAGCAGAATTCCTTCACTGCTGAAACACGAGAGGATGTATCAAAAGAATGGAAAAACTCATCTCTACTGAAAGATACTATAAGAGATAATAGCCTTGATCTATCTCCTGTACCTTTATCTGGGAGTCCGTCATCTATAGAAGTAATGAGATGTCAGTATCATTTTTTTCTTTTAGTTGAATGTTCAGTAATTTTCTATTATAACTAATTATGTGAAAATACAACTTGAAGACTAATTTTGAGGGATATGTTTAAGATTTTCAGTAGTCAAAACATTTTTAAACTAGTTAATGCTAGTAACTTGGTCTTTGCTAAGTAGACTTGGGAACAATATTACTATGACACTGAAGTTTTACATGTTAGGAAGTTGAAGACCAAACGCTTTAATATAGAAAATATTTAATGTATACTTACAAATTATAATGTGAAAGCTTGAATAAACCCTTATGTTTTCAGCTCAAAATATATTTAATAAGAGGGAAATAATGATGGGGATTTCTATTTTCTCATTTTTACATTTCAGTGACAAAATTCTCCAAGGAATATCACGGTCAGTCTTTGGACCTGTAGTGGACTATCTTCATAAACAATTGAAGTTTTGCTTTTATTTAAAGATAATTGGGAAAGAAAAAAATTATTCTTTGGAGCTCTGGCATATGTATATTTTTTTCTAGTATAGAAACTATAAGTTTCTACTTTTAATATCTTTTTCATTTCCCTTTATGGATATTTTAAAGCATTTCTAAGTGCCTGTCATTTTAGCTAAATTCAAGACCATTCAACACCAGTTAATGTACATTTCCTCTAAAGTAGCTACTTTGTTCTTTTCTGGAATATTTTCATAATGCTTGGGACCACTGTCATCTCAGATAAGCACACACTCAGAAGACAGATGCACATGGCCTGATTTGATTTGAAAACTGTCTGTCTGAGAATTCACTTATACTAAGACTTATTTCAGCCATGAATTTTCTCATCTATATATAAAGGATGTAGACCAGATGATTTCCCAAGCCATTTCTAACCATAAAATTCTGTGACTTTAAAATGTATCAGTACTGGTGTCAAAATTACTCAAGATAATAATTAGGTTGATCATTATAGTGCAGCCCATACTATAGATATTTGTGTTTGAAAATGTTTTGAAAGTTCTTATAGTTAACAATTTTGTTTTAAATTGAGCCATTAATATTTTTCAAAGTCTTATAAAAATATTTTACACTTAATTTTATCTTGATTTATTGAACATTTATCCTTTCTAAATACAGCTAAGATTTGAGGATTTGATAAATTACTATATTTTTTAGAATTTAATAATACTGTTTCTAAAGATGTCAGTGATTAACACCTGCCATCTCTTTTTGTGTTTTGTGAGGCAATATAGGTATAGAGAAAATAACAGAAAGCGATTTTACTCAGGATTATGGCTGTATAACAAAATCAGTATCACCTTATCCAAAAATTTCATCACCTGAATCTTTAAACAGTGGAGTTGGAAGTCCAATAAAGTCACCCAAGAACAGTGAGAAGAATTTACTACGTGCAAGAGAAAGTTGCTCACCAATTCCACGATCATTCTTTTTGGTAAGGAAAAAATGTATATATATATTTTTCCTTTATTAGATATACCTGAAGGGAGTAAATCATTTGCCTCTAATCTTAATCAAATATACAGTGCTTGTCTATTTAAGGTTTTGAGTTTGGTCTGGGGGAGAGAAGGAACCTACCAATATGTAAAACAGCCTCAGTGAACTAACAGACTGATACACACAGGAGAAAGATGTAGTGGTATGAGAATTAGTACAGAGTACTGATAAGAATTCTCTGATAGGAACAATCACTTCCAAAGAGGTACTACTTACTTGTCTACATGTCAGAACTACATTTCCTAGATTGGAACAGGCTTATTCCTGCAACACAGGCACTTCTTTCCGGTTTCACCATAACTCGAAGTCTGTAACCTTTTAGTTACTAAATCACAAGTTGGCAAAGCAAACTGACAAAGAATATAGTTGAAAACAGTATGACTATAGCATTTGCTTTAGAGATTTGTAAAGGAACTTTAGAAGTTAAATGGCATGAATATTAACGTAATGGTATATTGAAAAAGTCTTTATTCTGCTGCTCATGTATTGTTATATGTACCATTTCTTATTAATAAAATATGTACATACGCTCGAAAGTCTTTTAAAAAGGTATTAGAGAAAGGAATCAATTATGGGTCAAAGTGAGGGAGTGTAGCTAAAAATATAATGTCTATGAGGAGTAGTTTGTAGTTTGAATTCTGCTTTTTTTTTAAAAGTTGTTTGTACTTTGGTACCAGTTTACAAAACCCACCTCACCTCCTTGGCTTGGGCTGTATAGATGGCTTAATTTGGAGAATTTTGAAGTACTGATAAAGCTACAGAACTGATTGCCAAACAGAATCGTATATGAAACCTTCAGTGTGCCAAGCATAAAAATAAAAATGCAGTTATGCTTTTTAAAGCAGATGAGTCTAAACCGTGGCCTACACACCTCCCTCCCTCTCTGATAACCCCCCAAAAGCACCTTTGCAAGACTCTTAATTTCTACAGACCACAATTTAAAACCATTTCCCACTAGACCGTCATCCCATGGTCCTTTCTCAGTATTGCTCTGTCATCCCTCCTTTCCTTGAATCCTTTCTCCCTTTAGTATCCCATCTTGCAAATCTCAACACCTAGGTCATCCCCACCCGCCTACTTTGATGCTATCTGTGCTAGATGGAATTTTAACTGTTACATATATTGGCTGGACATTTACAGGAGATATTGTGTTTCCCATTTTCTGTTGACTCTTAACTAGGTATTGGAAATTTGCTATATAAATTAGTTGTACCATTTTATACTCTCCAACAATGCTATGTGCTAGTGCCCATTTTTCTACAGTTTTTTGCCCATCTGATGAGTGTAAAGTGTCTGACTTTAATTTGCATTTTTCAGATTAACAGCATCAGTGAGTATTTTCATATTTTTTGGCCACTTTGTAAATTGTGTTTTTTCTGATTTTTAAATTGAAGTTTGATTTTTCCTATAAATTTGTAGGAGTTCTTACTGTATTCTGGAGATTAATTCTTTATTGGTTATATACAATGCAGATGTTCTTTTTCTAGTGTGTAGCTGTCTTTTCACTTAGTTAAATCAAAATATGATGTAATGAAATTTACCGAACTTTTGTTCTTCAAGAAATCCTTCCCTCAGTTATTGTCATAAAAATATTTTCCTTTCTTGTGCAAATGTTAGTTTTAACTTTGAGGTTTTCCATCTTCCTAGGCTTCCTCTTTGCATATGGATAGTGAATTAGTGCAACATCATGCATTGGATACCCCTCCTTTCTCCATCACTTGTGGTGCCAGTTTGGTCACAGCCTTGGCAACCACATGGGTCAGCGGTTTGGCCAGTAGAATACAGAACAGTGCCTGTCTATCTTGGAGCTAATACAACATTGCTTCAATTAGTGTAGTTTTAGGGTTTCACCACCCCCATCCTCACCCTCATCTCATTCTGCTTCTAAATTCTCTTGGCCCTGTACTTGTCTGATAAAATTTAGAATTAGTTTGTCTAAGGGAAGAATTGCCATTTCCCAGTATTGTTACTGAGATTTCTCATCGACGTATTTCATTTTTCTCTCTACGTTTTGGTCTTATTTCCAACAAAGTTGTGTCAAATCTTCCACAGAGAAAGTTGTGCTTCTGCCGTGTTTTATGGGCCTTTTTCTTTACTGTATGTAAAAAAAAAAAACAAAACTTTAAAACAATTGTTTTCTGGATTTCTAACTTTTTGCCTTTGTGTAGAAACACTATTGATTTTTTTTAAAATTTTTATTTATTTATTTATGGCTGTGTTGACTCTTCGTTTCTGTGCGAGGGCTTTCTCCAGGTGCGGCAAGTGGGGGCCACTCCTCATCGCGGTGCGCAGGCCTCTGACTATCGCGGCCCTTCTTGTTGCGGAGCACAGGCTCCAGACACGCAGGCTCAGTAATTGTGGCTCACGGGGCTAGTTGCTCTGCGGCATGTGGGATCTTCCCAGAC
Organism: Mesoplodon densirostris; assembly: GCF_025265405.1. Lineage (NCBI taxonomy): Eukaryota > Metazoa > Chordata > Mammalia > Artiodactyla > Ziphiidae > Mesoplodon > Mesoplodon densirostris. Next base: position 3,883,569 of record NC_082676.1, read on the forward strand.
CAGGGCTCGAACCCGTGTCCCCTGCATTGGCAGGCAGACTCTCAACCACTGCGCCACCAGGGAAGCCCCAACACTATTGATTTTTATATGTCCCCACACCCTTGGCAAATTCTCTCATAATCGCCTGCCTAGATTCTCTTGTATTTTGAATATAGATAATCATAAACTGGTTTTTATGGTAATTTTTGCATTTTCTCTTCCAGTCCTTATACTGCATGGTCTTTTCATTTTTAAGGTTACTATGACCTGTAGAGCAGTGCTAAATAGATACCATGCTAGCATGCATGCTTATCGATAGTTTTCGGTAGATACTTGTTATCAGATTAATGTTCTAATTGTTTAAGTGCCTTTTTTTCAGTTATGAATGGGTGTTGAGTTTTAGTAGGGAATGAGTTACTCCCTCAAAATTTAAGTAGTTTGGTTTAATGTTGTGTTTTTCTTACTTTAGTTTTCTAACTTCCTTTGGGTTTCTGTGTGTCTTGTTCATTCATAGCCCAGTTAAGAATACTACTATTGTGAATAGAAACAATATAAATTCTGTGGTACAGTTGGCCCTCCATATCCATCGGTTCCACATCTGTGGATTCAACCAACTGTGGATCACTATTTTATGTATGGGACGGTAGCATCAATGGATTTCGATATTTGTAAGGGGTCCTGGAACCAAATCTGCCCCACAGATACTGAGGGAGGAGTGTACTTATACAGGAAATACAAAAACTGCAACAGCTATTCAGATGTAAGCAGTTATAGTTGAGAAAAAATTTATGGAAATTGAACCTCCAAATATGAAAATCATATTTGAAGCAAAAGAGGGGTATATATGGTAGTATATCCATCAAGCTTTCCTTAAACTAAGTTGGTTCTTAGAAGAATCAGATTACGGGCCTTTAATAATAGTTACAATAATTTAGTGTTTTCCAACGGTTTTTATCTGAAAATGTGATGTTTAAAATATGTAGGATGGGGCTTCCCTGGTGGCACAGTGGTTGAGAGTCCGCCTGCCGATGCAGGGGACACGAGTTCGTGCCCCGGTCTGGGAAGATCCCACATGCCGCGGAGCGGCTGGGCCCGTGAGCCATGGCCGCTGAGCCTGCGCATCCAGAGCCTGTGCTCAGCAAGGGGAGAAGCCACAACAGTGAGAGGCCCACGTAAAAAAAAAAAAAATATGTAGGATGGTTTGATCATAGAAAAAAAGTTGAAAGTTTTAAAATGAGATGGTCTTAAATAGGCTGTCACTGCTAAACCACTGACATATTTATAATTAGGACTTTCTGGTTTCATGATCATACAGGAATTTGGGTGAGCTTTTTATCCACTATAGAAGTCCACCAATCCATCAACAAAAATATTTTAATAACCTATAAAATACAGAATGTTTAGAATTTTACAGCTTGGAGTGGGCTGGATTTTGTCCTGGACCTAAGTGGATAGGTTGGTATATACAGACTGACTGGAGAAGCAGCAGTAACCTAAGTACAGAAAGGCTACCGGAAGTGGACATGCATTTTCATAAAACAGGAAAAACACTAATTTGACTGTAACAACAAACTTGTGTATTGAAACAGTAAGACATAAGGTTAGAGGACAAAGATATGGCTTAAAGATATAGCTTGAAAGAACTAGTTTAGACTTTTCTATGGCTTCCCATTTCCTGACTCAAAGAAATCAAGATCCTAATAAGGAAGAACTGAAAAGTAGGAGTAGTTTTAAAAAGCCAGCTCAAAACTATTGCTGTAATTTAAGATTGAGGTTAACATAAGAATTTAGAATTTAGGTAAATGCATGGTAGTGTGAGACATAAAAAGGTATAGAAACAAAACAATCTGAAAAAAAAAGAATTGATAGCCTTTGCAATTTACTGTCTTTAGGGTTTGAGAAAGATGGTCAAAGGTGAATCCAAGAGTAATTACAGAATTTTTTTTCCTATTTCTGATACATACTTTAGGAAAGTCATTCAGCATCTCCATTATCCATGTCTAGTGAAGGAAGAGAGAAAATGTGGTGTGGCATGTCCTCTGACTCCACTCATGTATCAGGTTTGTAGTCAGAAGACTTGCTTTTTAAAAAACATGTTAATCAGCAAAATACTACTGTGAAATTTCATCTGAGGGAATTATATATTTTAAGTCAATTTAGTTAATGTTAAAATGAAAGTAAGTACAATAGAATTTAATGCACAGTTACCTACAACTATACAGATGATGGAAAAAAGTCCTTTTTTATAAAAGCAAGTATATATTAGGTATTTGTAATTAAGATTGTAGCACTGTTAATTACTTTTTAACTGTTCCTAAGGCCCTACACAACATCGTAGTCACAAACGAATGTACACAGAAGACAATCTAAGTAATCCTGGTGAAGCAGAATTGGAAGAAGAAGAAGAAAGAGCAGACTTGCTTCCCAAGAAACTGTCTAAAGGAGAAGGTGCGGATCATCACACTTGGAAAGGTGGGTGGAGCAAATGCCTGTGTCAGAACGCATTGATGTTTGAAAATAGTTTCTTAGATCTTGAGCGGTTCTATTCACAAAACAAATTCCTTTGTAAAGATAACTTTGTATAAATCCAAGAAGGATAATGCTGTATCACAAAGTTCACTTTACCTGAATAATGTTATATAGTAAGGGTCTTTTTACTCATAAATCTCCCTTATCATTCTATCACTGATTACCACAGACAAGTTTTACCAGAGTATGAATTTACTGATAGATGAGTGTGTCACTATACTTGGGTTAATAATGTAGTAGTTAAGAACTAGTTTTAAAAAAAAAAAATCAGTCCAAGTATGTTCCATTTTAATGTTACTGTTTCTGCCTTAATTCCCATGCTAGAAGGTTTTTTTAATAAGTCAAAATAATATTTTAAATGAAAAATATAGTAGTCTTTGATTTTATAATCCTTAGATTACATACAGAATCTAAAAATAAGACAGATTTGTTCTCAGCCTCATGACAAATAATGCTAAATTTGTAACAATGCATATCTTAATTTTGGCTGATTGTCTTCATTTTTTAGTGTCTGAAAGTATATCTCCATTATCAACAAATGACTTTTCTATTCCTGGGGAGAACTGGGAAACTGAAATTTCAGGTATAGGGACGATGTGTGAGGAGCTCAATACAGAATTTAGGAGGAAAGTTCATGTGAGTTGTCATTCTTTAAATTATGATTTATATTTACACCCAATAACATGACAATATGCCACACTTTCTACTAGACTGTCAGTTTGACCCTTTGGCAACAAAACACTTCTTCATGAACTCACCTTTCCTCATGTACTGGTGAAAAATTGGAGTGATTCCTAGGCGAAAAGCCTTATTATCTCATGAGCCCAGTTCCTTTTCTACAATCTGTGCATTACTTGTATTCTTTCTTTTTCTATGGGTTCTGTCTCTTTGTCCTATTTTCCTTTTCAGTTTAACATTTTGAGTCTTCTGTGATTTTTCTTTTTTTTTCTGAACGATTTTCTTTTCATGCCTAGTCTTTTTAATACATTCTTTAATCTCCACAGCAGTGACTGCTTGTGAGGGTACTATATTAAAGTATAGAGGATGAGCAGCCTCAGTCACAGAAATCCATTTCACTTTGTTTCACCAGTTCTGTACTTACAGATCCTTAGTTACTGAGGTTCCAACATGGTGATATTTACAAAAACACTTTATAAAATAATTTTTAATTATTATTGTTTTCTCCACCTATCTTTTTCTCACATGCCTATATTTAGAGTAGACAGTTCTTTTTGCCCTCCTGTTAAGAGAAGATATTTTTCTGCACAGGTTATCAGCCCTATCTCTTCTTTGCCTTTTTCATCTCTTCATGGGTAAAATCTGAAATTATTTAAGATTCTGTATTTCTTTTGTTTTGACTTGATTTATCCAAGGTCAATCTCATCTAAACAGAGAAGCCCTGATTCATATATCCTGTTACACATCTGTGACTAGCTGCGAATATATGTTTTTATGAAAAATGGTAATAAATAACTTTGAGTGTGACTCTTATGCTGTGTTCCTGAAGAGAATTATATAATCAGTAGCATTTTTGTAAATGTAGAATGTCACGTACTTATGAAAATAATTACCAATTCCAACCCTCAGTCAGAGCCTTCCTGGTGGAACTAGGCCCTGCTCTGACTGAGCTTATTTATTAACACTTCAGTTGAAATCACTGAGTTTTTAATTTTTCACTTTTCTAAGTTCTTCTTAGGCATTTATATTTCATGGAAAAGGCTTTGGCCTTAATATAGTCTTGGTTAGATTATTATTTTGTAAAGATTTTTCAAGTGAAAAATGAGTATTTTTCAGATCCGCCACAAAATGATGGATAATTTTACTAAGCAGTCTTGGAAAATGGCTCAACAACATATAAGAACAGTGAACCATCAGATTCAGGAGTATAGGTCTGTGCTAAAAATCCCTTCTGAAATATTCTAAGTGCTGTGCTATAAGTGCTATCTTTTTTTTTTTAATCTCATTTTGTTTCTTTAATAGGATTAAAAAACTTGAAAAATTCCAACTCATCATCATAGAGGAGCTGGAGAATTTTGAAAAAGAGTCACAGTCTTTAAAAGATTTGGAGAAGGAGTTTGTGGTTTGTGCTTTTAAGAGTTTAAAAATAATTTTAAAACCTCATTTTTAAAGAGCTACACTCAGGAAAACTTCTATTAACCTTCTGCTTTTAGACCACACCATAAAGGATTTTGTTTTTTAGAACATAATTTAATCTTAGATTTTTAGTTAGTTTCATATACATACACTAAAAATACAGACTTAAGTTTATGATGCAGGGGAGGGATAAATTGGGAATTTGGGATTAACCAGACACATACTACTATATATAAAAATGGATTAACAACAAAGACCTACTACTATATAGCACAGGGAACTATATTCAATATCTTGTAATAACCTGTAATGGAAAAGAATCTGAAAAAGAATATATGTGTATGTATAACTGAATCACTTTGCTATATACATCTGAAACACTGTAATCAACTATACTGTAATCAACTATACTTCAGTAAATATATAAAGTTTATGATGAATACCTTTGATGATGATAAAGGAGAAAGTCTGAGTTTGCTTTCAATTTTTTTTTAATCTGAAAGAGTATAGGACATCTGCAATATTCTTAGCATATAGCCAAGTTTTTTTAATTAGGAATATAAATATAGTAAATTCTGCTAATTTTTAGTCATAATTATACTATAATCAGTTTTATATTTTGAAATTTAGGGCTTTTGGGAAAAGGTATTTCAGAAGGTCAGTGCCTATCAAAAAAGTGAACAGCAGAGGTTAGTATGACATTCTTAATGATTAGAATCTATAACATTAGATTTTTTTATTGTAATAGTTTAATTTGTTAATTAAAATACAAAGGTAACTTTCACTATTTTATTTGTTAGACTTCACCTTTTAAAAGCTTCATTGGGAAAGAATGTCTTCTACAACATTGATTATGAAGAAACTATTTTTACATCTGAGGTATAAATTTTATATATAATCTCTCTCAATATTAGTCAGTCTAACTTGTCTTTTTGTTGTGAAAATTTTACAGTAAATTTCATGGGGGAAATTATTTATTCACAGATGTGTCTGATGAAAGAAAACATGAAAATGCTGCAAGACAGACTTCTTAAGGAAATGGTAAATCAGCTATCTAGTTTGGGGTTTTCAAATGGAATGATCAGTCATGCTTTTATATATTTAAATGGGAAATTCTTCCACAGGTTTTTCTTCTTTCTTTTGGGATTGAGAGAAGCCAGTTTTAGCCCCACTGGGGTTCTTTAAGTTTTTAAAATTACAATGGGAGCAAATTTACAGTAGAAAAATAGGGGTGATTTAAATAATGAATCCCTCTCCTAAGGAAGAAAAGATGGATTTAGAAATTTAAAAATAAGCTAGAAGCATGATTTCTTTGTATGCATCTAAGCATGATGCACTGCAACAGTCCTGATATGTCTTCTGAAGTCCTGTGTCAGGCAGAGCTACCCAGAAAGAACTACTGTCTACTTGGACAAGACTTCATTTCCTTAGATTTGGGGATAAAAGTAGCTGGCTTTGCAGAGTTCTAGTAGACCAGCAACTGCAATCAGGGGTTGGGGAGGGGGGAAGGTGTCTAAAGGTACTTCTCCAAGTGAACATGCCTTTGGTGTTTTCTCAAAGATGGAGGCATTTCTATGTGTATTTTAGTACTAATCTTTGATACAGGATATTTTAATACACTTTTATTAAATTTTAATAGAACCAGTATGCTGATATAGCAGAGGATCAGGATGTGTGGCTAAGCCAGTTCAGCTTAAAAGCACATAAGCTAACTAACTAGACTGATTCTTGCTGAAGTTCTTCTCCAGACTACAGATTTAATATTTAAAGGAAGAAAGTAAAAAATACCTTTCATTGATTTCGGGTTTAAAAGATGAGGTCTTCTCGCAACTGATCATCTAAATTCATCTAAATATATCTCAAATATCAGTAATAAGCACATAATTCTGTAGATATCTAGGAACAGACCCTGGGGAATTGGGTAGAATGAACACTGATACATAATATCTAATACCTTGATTTTTTTCTTGGCCATAGCAAGAAGAGCAGCTTCTTAATGTACGCAGAGGACTGATGTCATTATTCATGGCTCATGAAAGAAACAATGTGTGATGTCTAGTTGTTATCAACAAGTTTTATCCAGTTATTCCTTTGTGTGTATAGCTGAGGAATACCAGAGTAGCTCTACAAAGAAAACACATGTCACCCAGGCAAGAGTACCTTTGTAGGAACCTCTAAATTCAAAGAAATGTCCTCTAATGGATGAGAAAGAACCTACAGTCACTATAACATGACTCTTGAGACCCAAAGACTTTTGTCTGTACAATACTATTTTTTTTAGAAAGTTTTGGGAAACCAATCAGTAAAAGAAATTGGCTTGTTTTTGGAGTAATATTTGGATGAGACAAATACTGCCAAGTTAACTATACTCATAAACTAATTATTTCTTTAATAAACTAAAATTTATCATATAAAATATATTTTTAAAGTTTTAACTAAATAAATAAAGTATTATTAAAATTTACTAGTTCAGAATATACTACAAGTAATAAAAATTTAGTGATGCATAGAAGGGGGAGGAGTCTGATTTAAAATGCTTCCCTGAGTGTAAATCAGTACTTTCAGCACACTGTTGGAGAGTATATTTATTCAGTTATGGCTCCATTGTATTAGAAGGCACTAACTAGCCTAAAATAGTTAACATGTCTATCTAGAATTAAAATGGTATTAACTCGCAGCAGGCTTTTGACAAGTACTTTTTAAACCCTAGTGTTCATTGTAATAATATATTTTGCTAGATTAATGTATAAAAGTGAATATATTTGCTTTAATTATATAATAAAGTTGAAATAAATGCTGTCACTGGGATTTTATACAATTATTTTACTTTATAAATCATTTTCCTGTTTTATGAACATTGGATCAAGCAAAATATCCTCCAATCAATCAGACATCTGAAGTATAACAGCACGCAGCCTCACTCACTGCCGCACTTACCTGCTTCACGGTAGCAGAGTATTTGGATGTTACTGGTATTTAAATACAGTGGTAAAGGCTTCTTAGTCTAGATAAGCAAAGGAAAACCCTTCACATCTTAGCTTTATCCCATTGCTAGAATCAGCTAAGATTTACTGATTGATTGATACGGTAGCAGGGATTCTATGTCAAGAAACAGTGACAGGTCTGCTGTACTATTAACTACTACTCAGGAGTTGAAACTCCATGTTGCCCCGTGAGACTTCTTTAGAATCAATCCCATCGTGACACACATCCTTGTTTGCCTCATCCTTGGCCAGACCTTCCAAGACTCCTAAATAATACATTATGCTAATTCCTATACCGTGCTGTATGTGTAATCCTACCCAGGTTCCTACTTCCTCCCAGCTCTTTAAACTGTTCTGCTGTGACCTTGTCATGACCATAGTTGTGCCCTGAATCTCACCTTCAAACATCATCACCCCAGCTTGCTTTCTAGAGTAGTCCCAGGCTGTTTACTCCACCACTCTTTTGCTATGCCTGTTAGTTACCCTTCTTGTCCTACCTTCTTTCCTTACCGATTCTAGGGTCATCAGTACAAAATAATAGTCTCTTGCCCTCTCTCCTCTCCTCAACTTTATCCACTAGTTCATATCCCTCATTCCACAACCTGAACATCACTTGAGAAGTATAATCAAGGTTTAAATTTATGACTACATATTTCAAGTGGCTACACAGCATTGCTCAGTAATCCTTATTCTGCCCTGTTCAACTGCCTTCACCGTGTTTCCAGAGTATTACTGTACATCAGTACCTCTTTCCTTAGTTCTTTACCTTTTAGGGGATGGCCTTACCTCATACTTTCCTTATCTCTTCTCCCTGAAATCTAACATGTTACCTGCATCAATACTGGCATTTCTGGTTTCTCACATGTTCCAGCGGCAGAATAGCCTCATTATTTCAGGACAATCTAATCCCCCTGCTAGTGCTCTGAATCCTGTTGTCTGACTTCTCTCTACTGGTGTGTATAGCCCACACTTTTTTTTTAAAAAAAGGACTTTGCCAACAAGTTCCTCTTTAACTGCTGCCCTCCCTATGTAATTCTCTACTCACACAGAACGTATCAAAAGAATTATCGCGAGTTACTATCTCAACTTACACACTTATTTGCCCCTTACCTATCACCTCCCCTAAGTCCAGCTTCTGTCCCTACAATTTCACTGAGACAGCTTTTATCAAAATCACCAGTTATTTTACCAAATCTTATCTCTGTGTACTTCTCATGCAGCTTCTCAGTGCCATTCCACAGTTAACAACCCCCTTGGCTGGCACATATTTTCCACTCTTTCTGGGCTCATTCCTGGCTTCCCTGTTACCTCTTAATAGGGGGCTCATTCCTAGTCTATCACTTCAATCTATACCTTCTCAGGTAATTTCATCTTTGTATTGATGACTTCCAAATGTAGAAACATGCTGACCTTTACTTTGGACATTAGAATGTCATATACACTGCTTTATTGATAGTTTTAATAAACATCTCAATTCTCCACAAACAACTCGATTTCTCTCAGCAGCAGTCTCTCTCACCACCAGAGAAAAGAAAAAATAAACCTGTCCTTCCATCTCAGTAAATGTCACTTTTATCCACCCAACTATTCACGCCAAAACCTAGAAGTAATTCCTGATTGCTCCATTTCTTTTGGCCGGTTAATCAATCAACAAGTCCTGCAGATTGTACTGCCAAAATATGTTCTACATATATATATACTTTCTGTCACTTCCACTGTCACTACCTTTGACAGTGTCAACATCATTTCTCACATAGACGATTTCAACAGCCTCCTAAATTACTTTCCAGCGTGCATACTTGCCTTTTTACAACCCATTATGCACTTAGCAGCCAATATGTTCTTGCTAAATCATAAATCACACCATGCTTCTGACTCCGTATGTAAAACTCTCCAGTGAAAATACATTCTTAACCAATGGGTCAAAGAAGAAATCACAAAGGAAATTAGAAAATACCTGGGGACAAATGAAAATGCAACATAAAGCAGTGCTCAGAAATTTATAGCTGTACATTTATATACATTAAAAATAAAGGTCTCAAATCAATAACCTAACTTTATAACTTTAAAGAACTAGAAAAAGAGCAAACTACACCCAAAGCTGTCAGAAGGAAGGAAATGATATTAGAGATTTTTTTTTTTAAAGAATGGAAAACTAAATAAAACCAAAAGTTGATTCTTTGAAAGTCCTTCATTAAGTCTTAGTGATGCAAACACAGACAGCTGAGTGGGTCTTTTATCTCCTGCCAGGACCCTGACTGACACCCCAGATGACACAGACCCTGCCTGCCCTGCCCACTTTTCTCTCCTCACAGCCTCCTTAGGGAGACTGAGCTATTATGTCCATCCCACACATCATGACTCTTCCTTCGCCAGGCTCAGGCCCCCTCCTCCCTCCCAGAACCATCTTTGCCAGTCTTATGGCTAATAAAGACCCGGGTTTGACCTGCTCCTCTCCTGCCTCTGCCCTTGCTCCAAGAGATGAGACAGATCACTTCTCAGTCAGCAAGTAGGCGACAACCCGTGGGCACACACGTGGTGGGAGGCACAGGCATGGCTCCGAACTGCCTGCCTTTCCTTCACTCACCCCCAGGGCTCCAACCAGGAGTCCTGTCTGGAAGCTGGAAGTGGCCAAGGGCCACTTGAGTGGGACAGGGGGAAGAAAAGGAAGGCCTGGGGTGAGGAGAGGGAGGTACTTGCTCTGAGACTGGGTCCTCTCTAGACCTTTGCCCTCTTCCCCCACCATCACCTCCCTTTGGTTGAACAGCCCTGAACCATGGGGTCAATGCTGTCAGCAGCCCAAGGCCGAGTTTGCACAAAATCCATGTGTCCTTTGGGAAACATGATGTCAGTGTTCGCTCAGCATATAACCCCCTCCTATCTAGGTCTGAGGTCCTTGGAAATGGAACCTTAAAAGGAGAAAATCTGGAAGACACCTCCTGGAGTACTGCAAATCTGAGCCATGGGGCTTCATGAGCAAACTTACGGAAGTTATCCCAACTTTGACTTGAGGAAGTCATCCAAGCAGAGAATCTAAGGAAGTCTTCTGGTGGCTCCGCCTCCCCCTTCCACCGCTGTCTCCCACCCCCAATCCACCCCTACCCCAGATCTAACCTCCCTCCCTCCCTCCAACTACAGCTTCAGTCCCCAGGGCCAAGACTAAGGTGAGGAGAAGTGAGGCACTTGCCTTGGGGGGCAGAATTTTAAGGGGATACCAAAAAAAATTCATCAATCAAGATAAATAATATCTGAATGCAATATTTTAAAACATAAAAATCAATGCAAAAAAATCCAAGATGAACAAAATAGCAAATTTTAAAATAAACCTCAGAAAGGGGAAAAAAAAGTTGATTCTTTGACAAGATCAAGAAAATTGATAGACCATTAGTTAGATTGCCTAAGAGCAACAGAAGACTAAACCTTCTAAAATCAGAAATTGGGAATATTACTATTGACCTTACAAAAATAGAATTACAAGAGAATTATGAACGACTGTATGCCAACAAATTAGACAGCTTGTATGAAATGGATGAATTCTTAGAAACACTAACTACCAAAACTGATTCAAGAAACAGAAAATCTGAACAGACTTACAACAAGTAAAGAGATTTAATCAGTAACCAAAAACCTCCCAGCAAAGAATTCTACCAAACATTTAAAGAAGAATTAATACCAGTCCTTCTCAAATGCTTCCAGAAAACAGAAGAGGGAACATTCCTAACTCATTCTATGAGGCCAGCGATACCTTGCTACCAAAGTCAGATAAAGACGTCACAAGAAAATTACAGACCAATATCCCTTATGAATATAAATGTAAAATCTTTAACAAAATACTAGCAAACTGAATCCAGCAGCATATTAAAAGGAGTATATTTAATGAAGGAGTTGAAAGATCTGAACACTGAAAACTACAAAACACTTTTTGTAGTTGAAAGAAAGAAGACCTAAGTAAGTGGGAAAGACATCCCATGGACATCCCATCCGATGGCAAGGCTTAATGCTGTTAAATGGCAATACTCTCTGAAGCAGTCTACACATTTAATGCAATCCCTATCAAAATTCCAAGCCCTTTCTGCAGAAATGAAAAAGCCAATCCTAAAAATCACACAGAAATGGAAGGGACCCAACACAGCAAAACAATGTTGATAAAAGAATAATAAAGTTGGAGGACTCACAGTTCCCAATTTCATACTTACCATAAAGCTAAATTAAAACAATATGGTACCTACAGAAGGATAGACATAACAGCAATGAAATAGAATTGAGAGTCTAGCAATAAACCTATTCATCTATGGTCAGTTGAGTTTCATCAAGGGTGCCAAGACCATTTGGTGGAGAAATAGTAGTCTCCTCAACCAATGGTTATGGGATAACTGGATAGCCACATGCCAAACAAAAAAATTGGACTCTCTCATACCATATGTAAAAATTAACGTTAAATGGATCAAAACCCTAAAAGAGCTAAAACTATAAAACCCTTAGGAAAAAAACGTAGTAAATCTTTATGACCTTGGATTTGGCAATGGATTCTTAGATATGACACCAAAAACACCAGCAACAGGAAAAAAATGTAATTTGGACTTCATCAAAATATTCTTTTAAAAAAGGACTTTTGTGCATCAAAGAATACTTCCATGAAAGGAAATAAGAACCTACAGAATGGGAGAAAATATGTGCAAATCATATATCTCATTAGGGTCTAGTATCCAAAATATACAAAAAATACTTACAGCTCAACAACAAAATGACAACCTGATTAAAATATATGGGCAAAGGACTGTGGATAAACAGTTCTCCAGAGAAGACATACCAATGTCCAACAAACACATGAACATATACTGAGCATCATTAGTCATTAGGAAAATGGAAATCAAAACCATAATGAGATCCCAACTTTATACCTGCTAGGATGGTTAGAATAAAAAAACAGTAAGTGTTGGCAAGGATGTGCAGGAATTGGAACCCTTGTGCATTTCTGGGGGAATGTAGAATAATGCAGCCACTCTGGATAACAATTTGGTGGTTCCTCAAAAAGTTAAGCAAGGGGGCTTCCCTGGTGGTGCAGCAGTTAAGAATCCGCCTGCCAATTCAGGGGACACCAGTTCAATCCCTGGTCTGGGAAGATCCCAGATGCCATGGAGCAACTAAGCCCACTCGCCACGACTACTGAACCTGCGCTCTAGAGCCTGTGAGCCGCGACTACTGAGCCCGGGCGCCACAACTACTGAAGCCCACGCACCTAGAGCCCATGCTCTGCAACAAGAGAAGCTACTGCAATGAGAAGCCCGCGCATCGCAACGAAGAGTAGCCCCCTGCTCGCCGCAACTAGAGAAAGCCCGTGCACAGCAACGAAGAAGCCAATGCAGCCAAAAATAAAATATATTAAATATATTTTTTAAAAAAAGAAAAATTGGGGCTTCCCTGGTGGTGCAGTGGTTGAGAGTCCGCCTGCCGATGCAGGGGACACGGGTTCGTGCCCCGGTCTGGGAAGATCCCACATGCCGCAGAGCAGCTGGGCCCGTGAGCCATGGCCGTTGAGCCTGTGCGTCCGGAGCCTGTGCTCCGCAACTGGAAAGGCCACAACAGTGAGAGGCCCACATGCCGCCAAAAAAAAAAAGAAAAATTGTACAATTAAAAAAAATTAGACAAGGAATTATCCTATGACTCAGCAATTCCACTCTTAGTTATATACCCAAAAGGATTGAAAACAGATATTTAACAAATACTTTCGTACAAGAATGTCCACAATAGCACTATTCACAATAGCTAAAAGGTGGAAACAGCCCAAATGGCCATCAAATAAACAAACATGTAGTATATCTGTGCAATGGAGTATTTTTCAGCCATAAGAGGAAGGAAGTATTGATTAATGTTACAGTGTGAATGAATCTCAAAAGCATTAGGCTAAGTGAAAGAAAATAGACACAAAAGGTCACGTATGATTCAATTTACAGGTAATATCCAGGAATTATAAATTCATAGAATCAGAAAGCAGGTTAGTGTTTGGTAAGGGGAGAACGAGGAGTAGCTACCTAAAGGGTATAGGGTCTTCTTCGGGTGTGATGAAAATGTTCTGGAACTAGATAGAAGCGGTGGCTGTACAACTTTGTGACTGTATTAAATGCCATTGAACTGTATTCTTTAACACTGTTAGTTTCATGTTATCTCCTTTTCACCTGAATTAAAAAACAACAACAAAGAACGTCTCCAGAGGTTTTCCGTAAAACCCAACCTTTATATCATGGCCTAAAATGCCGTACATGAGCTAGCCTCTGCCTCTTTCTTCACTCTGATTTTCTACTCCTTTCTTCTTGTACAGTATACTTCAAAAATTCTATGGGGACAGGAACCTTGTCTGCCTTGTTCATCACTATTTCCAGAACCTAAAAAGAGTGCCTGGAAAAGTAGGCTTGCACAGTGTGAATAAGTGAGTGAACAGATGTAGTGTTTCTAGGGAGGAATTTGCTAATAAGTACAGAGAGGGCCAATGTGCCTCCTAAAACTCTTCAGATCCTCAAATCCCATATAATGTTGGTATTTCTATTAAAATTGATAAAGTATTAGTCAACCAGCCATATGAGCATCTATTATGTGACATGTACTGTGCTCAGCTCTATATACAAAGGTAAGAAATGAACCCTCTCCTTGTACTTAAAAATGGTATCTATGTGTTTTTAAAGCAGTCATGTAGAATCATATGGATTTCTATTTTATTGGCACCTTTGAAGAATTGTGTAGGCAAATCAGAGGTACACAGGCTGCATTACCAAAGACGATGTCATATTTGTAATGGTTAGTTTCTGTTTTTTAAAAACATATTAGGTCAAGGGGCTTCCCTGGTGGCGCAGTGGTTGAGATCTGCCTGCCGATGCAGGGGACGCGGGTTCGTGCCCCGGTCCGGGAAGATCCCACATGCCACGGAGCGGCTAGGCCCGTGAGCCATGGCCACTGAGCCTGCGCGTCCGGAGCCTGTGCTCCGCGACAGGAAAAGCCACAACAGTGAGAGGCCCGTGTACCGCAAAAAAACAAACAAAAAAACATATTAGGTCAAAAGAGCCAATGGAAATATCCTAAAACAACATCTAGAGGGAAATAACTCAATATTTTTTTCAGGAATACAAATGTGTTGAATGAGATCTATATGTTGTACAATCTTGAACTGTAGATAATATAATTTTGGTTTACGCTGTGATAGCAATAATTTTAAATAAACGGAAGTTGGAGCAGTGTGTTTCACTGTCACACTAATGAAACATTTGCCTTTAATATCAATAGGGCCTTTGTTATTTTTACCTAACTTGATGTGCATTCTACACATGTCAAATAACTACTGTCAGTGTGAGCTTATGAGTTTGAAATTTGTAACAGATTTGACATTAAAATTTCAAGCTTATTTAGAAATAAAATTAACTGTTCTGTGTAATTCAACATTTTCTATTATATATTTACTTAAACTTTAAAAAAAGTTTTTAGAGCAGGAGTAGGCAAACTCTTTTTTAAAGGGCTACACAGTAAATGTTTTAGGTGAAAAAGGTAAATTTGAGGATACCATGCAGGTAGTTTAAACATGTCAAATGTAACCATTTAAAAATGTAACGACAATTCTTAGCTTGCAGACCATTAAAAAAAAAAAAGGCAGATTTGGTCTATGGACTGTAGTCTGCAAGACCCCTAGTTTAGAAGAAACATTTTGAAGATCAGATCTCTCTGTTCTTTACTACAAAATTTATTCCTCAATTTATCTTACTATAGTGATTTAAATCAATTTTGCATTAGTAGATGTTAATGATTATGTTAATTAACTAATATAGCTAACATTTCTTGATTTTCCTATTTCAAACATACTAAAAAATAAATAAGCATTGTTGCTAATGACTTATACGTCTTACCTGGATCACAATTTAACACGATGTTGGTGCAGGTTTACGACACTTCAATTAAATGGAGCTGTACAACGGTAACTGTTCCAGAAGAACACATGGGAAAGGTCACAGAAGAGAGAAAAAATTTTGCAGCATTAGTATAGCCAGGCAGAAACTTAAATACTAAACTCTACAGACATCACTACAGAGACTTAAATGCCACCCAATTCTGATACCATAGATGCCCAACAGATCCTTGAGTGGGCAGTAGACTGTGGTTTTCATCTAGCATTTAATTCTTCCTTAAACTGGCACTCTAGGGTGACGAATTCTGCTGTCTCTGACCTCAGGGCCTAGGGTGAAGCTCTCCAAGTTGCTAAAGATATTTCTTCAGCCATTCCATCAGCACCACCTAATAACAGTTAACCCAGTCAGTTATCATACGTGAGTTCATATTTATGTCTAGGTTCATTAACATATTGAATTAAAATGTAAACATGGAAGAATCATAAGTGCTATGAATAAACACCTAAAATAGAAGTCTAAGCAATGTAAAAATTGGAGCAAACTGTTAGGTCCTTCCTGACAGGAAGTCAGTTTGACTTTCAGTATGTTCAGCTGTTTATGAGCATCTTCTGAGATGTTCCTTTCACGTGAAAAACTCTGAAAAAAAATTTTGGAAAAAAACATGGGTAAATGGGTATTGGAAAAATGTGGGACTAGTAATTTTAACAGTATAATTAGAATTTTGCATTTCTGGACTTAGCTATTGAAGAACTGTGGATATGTAGCTAAAAACTGACATTCAAACTTCCAATATATATTAGAATAAATTTAGACTTGTAATTACCATATATTTCCACAAGGTGGACCTCTTGATGTTAGGTGTTTTTTAATCCATTTCAATTGTCCAAAAATTACATAATATAATTTTAAAGCCCCTTTAAAAAATTTTAAATGTACGTTTTTTACAAAGTCATACAATGTACTCTTCTCCCTATCATACTGGCTTAAAACTTGATGCTTCGAAACATGATTCAATTTCCTGTCACAAAATTACCAGTTAAGTTTTTTAAGTCTTTTAAACTCCTTAAAAGCAATTTCTTTAATGACTTAATTTTGTTTAAGTCAATCATTTTATTTTGTTAAAATAAAAGTGAGTTATAAAGTCAATGCACAAAAACCTCATTAATGACTACTACTAGTAGCAGTCATGAAAAATTCTTATAATTCACATACTATATCTGATTGTTATTGAATAAGAAAGCAGAATTGTTTTTTTCTAAGTCTTCAGGCTCCTAAGAATATAAACGTTCCCTTCAAATTTATACAGATGTAAATTCATATACATATGCATGTATATCACCAGTACCATGTGATTTATTAATTGCTTTTTAATTTTGTTCCTCCAACTAACTAGGATGAAAGAGATTTGAGATGGCATGTTGTATACTTATTTAGTGCAGGATTCCATACACTTAGTAAGTGCAGAGTAAATACACGTACTTGATTCACAGTTTTAGGTTATCTCAACCTCTGTAATACCTTCTAAGAACATGAAATATGGAAATACAATTTAGGGAAAGAGTTTATGATTAATAAAAATACAGTGATAGAAGTTAGATACCATTGCAAATATTTTGATTACAATGAAAATATCTTCTGGTTTTATATCTTAGAACCCTTGAGTCTGGACCAAACCAAAAAATCCTGCTTTGGATATCTTGTATTTTATCATAAATTTTTAATTTTATTTATCTATTAGTTATGGGTCTTTACTTGGGCAAAGAAACCTGAACATGTGTCCCATCTATCAGACTACAACTATAGCTGCAGTTTAGTTATTTTCTAAGCACGGATCCTTTTTGCTTTGGGGGCCAGAATGATTTCTAAAGTAAGGGAAACTTTTTCCTTTCTTTGCTTCACAGTAAGCAGTTATATGGATATTTCTACGTGATGGAGATTGGAATCTTATTTTTACACAGTTTGGCTCCAATTAATATTTTAAATTGAATAAAATATAAAATAGGGAGCTAATATGTACTTAAAATAGAAAATAAGTATTTTGGGGGTTGACTGGCCACAAGTAACATCTTATGTATAAAAGAGTACACACATATATATATTAAATATACAATATATATACATACACATAAATGCTTATAAAATTAAGGGATTGGCTTCTAGTTAGGAAGGATTTAGATATCATTTCATAGACACAGAAATTGAGGCTCAGAGAAGTCAAGCGATTCACAGAAGGTTACACAGCAAGTAAGAGGTAGAGCTGGAAGTTTTCTACCATACAGTGATTTCTTATAAAAGACCCCAATTCCATAAACTGACAGTATGTTTGCTAGCATCTAGGACTGATCACAAGTCCCTTAGGACAAAGTGCTACAACAAGGGTTGAGCAGTTTCCATGGGCACCTGACCTACTGCAGCCTTAAAGCAGCAGAACAGGAAAAGTCAAGGAGAGCAATGAGGTAGCTTGAGCAGTGAGAAGTCACAGGCGAGGTTCGGCAGCTCCAGGGCTACCTGGCAACCACACCCGCAGTGGACAGAACTTGCCGGGCACTGTGCTAGAACTTCAGCCACTTTCCCTCCTTTATCTCATTTAGAGATTACAGTAGTGTTGTGTGTGTGAGAGAGAGAGAAAGAGAGTCTCAGGTGGGGCGGGGAGGGGGTGGGAGAGCTTCCTGCAGAGGAAATAAATACCTTGCTGAATGGCACAGAGCTGGAATTTCGGCACAGGTTCAGCAAGATCCCAAAGCCCTTATCCAAGCACTGTGCTCCCTGCCTCAATGGACCAGGAGGGAGGGCTCATTTTCATGAGGACGCTTACTCGAAGGCCAAGTAAAAATATATTTCAGGGAACATTTATTTTTATTTAACTTACTTTCCCCCTTTGTGCCAAGATTACCTTTCACATTTGTGCCAGGGTAAGTTTCCTCTTTATGATCTCCACTCCATCTAAACCTTTGTCTCTTATAACAGAGTTTTTAATAATGTTTGCAAATATGAAATTAAAAATACTCTTAAAGAGGGCATAATTTTCCTTTTGGTAGAATTTTTCAACAAGTTATTACTTATTTCTAGGTTCATTACTGAATGATACATAAACTTAAATTAACTTGAAAAGGATAATTTGATTTTCTAAGGCACAAACCACGTATACTAACAGAATTTACAAAACAAAACGCACGAAAAGTTTGAATTCTCCTTTATGTGTTTGGCTTCTGATGGCTCAAAAGTAATAAAATTGGACTCGTTTCACAGCCTATTCTAAAAAATCTCTCACCCCAACCCCAAGAAACTGTAACACCCAGGTTAATTTCCTGCAATGAGTAGTCATTTAATTAAAGAACAAAATTAACAGGAATCAAAATGTTGCAGCTGCATTTTTTGTTAGACATTATATAAAAAAAGAATAATACAGTAAGTCATTTTGTATGACACGAACTTAAAGAGTTCTCAAATTAATTGTGATCAGAATAAAAACGTCTTTTCCACACGGTACTGAAGACACTGCGTACACATCCCTCGGTCGGAGCCTCGGCGCGGTGACCCTGCACACGCACGCGGCCGTCCCTGGTCACACCGCAGAACTGCAAAACAAGGCGGGAAGGCAAACAACAGTTTTCTTCTGGTTGAGTTACTTGGGGTCTTTACTGACCCCAGCAGTTCACACTCCTCAGACACCAGAGAGTGAAGAGTGTCCTCTGCTGGTCCTCTTACAGGTGAGTGTGGCCAAGATTTCACCTGTGTGTGTGGTCCTGCTCCTCGCACAAACACAGCAGGGAGTCGTGAGCTGAACTTCAGGAAAGTTCCCTGATGAATGTTCAGTGTTGGTATCAAAAAATTAAACACAATTCTTCTCAGAAGAAAATCTCTATGGCCTGTGGAATCTAGAAATTACAAAAAGACAAATAACTTAAGGTTACACATTTCTAAGTTAAAATTGCCAAAACCTTCCACAAATAATTCTGTTGCTATAAAAGCTTTGCACAGGTCCAACGGGTAAAACATGAGGATGGACCTGCCTGGATTAAAGTAGTGTAAAGCCGCAGACGGCGCCCACTGCTCGGGCTCCAGCCATAACCCAAGAGGAATCAGATGCTGAATTCTTAAGCCTACCTAAAATTTAGTTTGAAAAATGCTAGGTAAGCACTTGAAGAACACAGAAAGAGCAGAGCTTTGCTAAATCAGTAGAAGTAATGAATTGATTAATACAACAAATTATTGGATATTATAGCAGTAGAGTTATAGTTTTGTTCTTGTAGAGTTAATAATGTGTTTGTGGCAATGTTTAATGCACTTAAGAAAATCTCATGTGACTAAAAATATTGTTCTCACTTTTAAAAGTTGACATTAAATTCTAAAATGTAGTGGTATAAAAATCATATTTCAGGGACTTCCCTAGTGGTCCAGTGGTTAAGACTCCATGCTTCCAGTGCAGGGGTTGTGGGTTTGATCGCAGGTCAGGGAACTAAGATCCCACATGCCACACAGTGCGGCCAAAAAAAAAAAAAAATCGTATTTCCTGTTGTCTAAGTTTTGGGCTCACTC
Source organism: Mesoplodon densirostris (assembly GCF_025265405.1). Lineage (NCBI taxonomy): Eukaryota > Metazoa > Chordata > Mammalia > Artiodactyla > Ziphiidae > Mesoplodon > Mesoplodon densirostris. Next base: position 3,903,583 of record NC_082676.1, read on the forward strand.
TTAAAATTCTGTAAGAAAGCTATCAAGGACTTATGAGAAAATAATACATATCTTTAGTAAACATCTCTTTCAATAATGTATAATGAAAAAATGTATTAAATATTTTGAAATTACCATACATAGAATATGTAGTAATTATATCTTTTTTTCTTTAACACAGAATTGAACATTAAAAATAACTCCGAATGTTTTACAGAGAATGTTTATTTCCTAAACATTTTTTAGTGTTTTGAACACTCAAAAGTAAGGTGATTTATTCCTGCCCAAAAGTATGCCAGTCATGGGGGGGAAACAAATATTTTTAAACAAACTATTTACTTGCTTCATTTTTTTCCTGCTCTTCCAACCTCTTTTTCTTCCCTTGATATATACAAAGTAAAACTATCGTGTAGGAGGGAATTCTGTGTGCCTGGTTTCTCTTCTACAGCCACAGTGGCTCACAGAGTAATCTTTTAAATAACAGTTGCAGTGGCCACTTTGTGAGGAGCAGAAAAGGAAGGGAATCCATTGTTTTAGTTTAAGGCAGTATCTCCATTCAGGGTTTCCTTTCTCTTTGTATTTGGGGCCTGAGCATCTCTAGACCAAGGGAGAAATGACAAAGCAGCTGGTGCAGTTGAAGGCTCATGGCATCACAGGCAGCCTCTTTAGAATTAAAGGTATGTGAGAACTTCATCATGACTTGTCACGGCCATGGACAAGAAGGGGAAATGCTGGAAGGATATGCAGCCAACGAGCACTTCAGCATCAGCAAGACACCCTGTGCCACTTTTGTTTATGGTCACGTGGACAGAGAGTATATTCCCCTTGTGTGAAAAGTCTTGATTATGGAAGAATCAGTCAATATATCCCCACTGGAATATAAGCTCCATGAAGACCGGACCCTCCTTTACCTTATTTATAGTTGCATTCTCAGCACCAAGAATGGCACATAGTGATACTCAAATATTTGCTGAGGAAACAAATACATAAATATTTGTATAAATAAATCAAGGAGTTCTATAAACTAGGGAGTTCTGAATATTAGAGAAGGGGAATTAAACATATAGGCAAAGTACATTCAGTGCTTTGAGACTAATTTCCTTAAATATACATTAACTACTTAAATAAAACAACAACCTGTGTAATACTGTTCTCCTACATACCACCTTTCACCAAGCCCTGTAAGAAACCATGGGAACGAACAGCACTTTCAATTGAGTTGCATTCTGTCTGTTCAAGACAGTTCTCTGCAGAAATACTGAATTTTTTTACCTGAACACACAGTGCTTTCTGACATTTTTTTCTTTTTAAATAAATACCATGTTATAAGTATCATGAAATTCATACAAACAGAAATCTGACCTTGTCAGATGCTTGCTTGATGCATGTACCTCCATTTCATTACTTTTGTATTCATTCAGTTCTTTACGAATTGCTGCCTGGAATTTAAAAACTGCACATTATTTTTCAGGACATTAAAAAGTTAACATAGGAAATTAGTATCATGGTTATAGATTGACAGCCATTCCTAATACTTGCTGGCTTTTGTTATTTTGTGATAGATTAAAAAAACCTTTTGTTCAGCATGTAGACTTTTACATAGTCATTTTTATAGTCCTACCAAGCTAGTGCATAGCTGGTATTCTGGAAGTGTTTAGTGAAGTTATTTGCTGTGCTGGAGTTGGACGATATCCCCCCTCCCCCCCTCCCACCCCACCACGGCACATCATAGAGGGATCAAGCACATGCTTAGGGCACTTATAAAGTCGGAACATCGAAATAATGAGAGAAGTTCAGCTTTTGGTGAACTTACTTGGAATTCAGCAATTAGATAATCTAGAAACAAGTTATTCTAACTTCAGAATACATTGTTGTTTTGTGTCATTTGAGAAATAACCTTGCCGTTACATGTGGGTGAGATGTGCATCTCAGTCTTTTCAGGGCCTCTCATCTGGCCCTCCTCCAGCTTCCCAACACCCACTTTCATTGTGTGCTTCTCTCAGATAAACCCTCCAGGACCAGGCCAGACAAAAACATCAGACACAGCCTCCGGGGCAAGGAAAGGCTTTGCATCGAGTATGTAGGGACGTTACTACTCCCAGCTCTGCTGCCAAAGATGCCTGAATTCTCCCTTCACGGCTGGGCTCCTCTGAGCACACCCACCATGGGCAACAGAGAGGGTCAGTCCAACTACAGCCTGTCTGCATTTCTCCAAGTGCATGCAATGCTTACGTGCATTCATTTATAACCTCACGGACTCACACTCAGCATATGAAGAACGAGGAACAATTAGCAAAGTCAGCAAACTCATTGGCTGAATGTATTATGTTCCTCTTCCAAAAGGCTTTAAGAGTTCTGAAAATCACTAGAGGCGGGAAGGTAGGAGAGACTGTGTAGACAGACGCTCCTGGGTTTAAGTTCTGCCAGTCGATAGCACCTGACCCAGACAAGCCTTACCTGTCCCAGCCTCTCCTGGTCACCTGTTCAATGGCACCTCTACTGGGATAATTACAACACCTCTCTCTTTGGGATCTTTTGGAGGATTAAATGAAATAATAGCTGGCAGGCTGGGCTCAGTACAGGGCAGCGTGAGGGCTCGGTGGGTGTTAACTCCCTCTGCTTCACCCCTCAGCCTCTGCCCCACCGTCTCCTTGCTCTCCCCGCCTCTCTGACCAGGAGGTCCCCAGAGACACCTCAAACCAGACCGGCCCAGGACAGAGCCCAGAGCCGCCTCCCTCTACACCGGGGAGGGTCTCCTGAGGGCCTCTCACCTCTCCTCCCTTCCTCGTCCCCACTGCGGCTCGCTGTTCCAAACGATGCCATCCAGCTCTTTTTTGCCAGCCCTGCCTATTCTGATTTGTGCCCCAGATCAGAGCTTATCAACTTCACATTCTTGACATTTGGGGCTGGATCAGTCTCTGTGCGGGCTGTCCTGTGCACTTCCGGGTGGTGAGCGGCATCCCTGGGCTCCACTCAACAGACGCCAGTAGCACCGCCCCACTGGTGACAACCAAAAATGTCCCCAGACATTGCCAAATGTCCCTAAGGGCAAAACTATCCCCTGGTTGAAAACAAGACCCGAAATCTGGGTTGTATTTGTGAAAGCAACATCTGGTCAAGCTCAGCCTTAACTGCAACAGCTGATGGCGCCCACTGTCTAAGAATAAACTCCCTGGCATGACGTGGTTTGCCCTTCTTACACACATGCACCCCCAGCCAGCGCAGACAGGTCTGTTCCGCACCTTATCTGCTGCCGACAGTCTTGTCCAGGGCTTGTCTGCCCGCCTGTCGTAGTCCTGTGCTTTCGCCACCTCCACGTAGTCACTGAATCGTATCAGAATTTTTCTGTCTCTCAGTTCATCAACTGTGGGCCTCTGATTCAGCTAAAATAAAAGATAACCATAGTTAGGTCTCAAATGCCAAACTAGCTTTCCTAAAGTACTCTGAACAAACAGTACCCTTCTACAAATAAATAGAAAAGTCTGAAATTGTGAAATATAACCCTAATGCAAAGAAAATCTCTAATTGGAAGGGCTTAAATTATACCCTCTTAAATTACAGCCTCCTCCCCTTAACATATCTCATCAGGAGCACTCACACCCCCAGGAGGCTAGCGTGCCCTGTCCACAGCACAGCTCAAGGAAAGGCTGATGAATTAACTTAGGAAAAATTTCACAGCAGCAGCTGCTTCTTTTCAACTATCATTAGGCAGGATTTTACCAAAAAAGCTTCTGATAAAGTTGAAATGCTAAATACTACTACTAGTGCTCATAACTCAAGCTCAGGAAGGATATTCTATTAACTTCAAGCAAGACAAGATTTCATTATTATTATTATTATTTATTATTATTATAGAACACAGAAGAGAAAGGATAACATCAGATCACTTGAATTTAGAGATGGTCAGGGCTTTAAAGGGAGATCAAAGTTTATAGACTTGCTACCTATGTTGGCCATAGTATGTTTTGACTTAACTTATTTGAGTCCCAGATACAAACCCTTGAGGCTAATAAAGTTTTCTGCAGTCAGGAGCTTCTAGACAAGTGGAAGGTAACCAAAGAGTCTGAAAGGTAACCGACACACTGATATCCAGGCACACTTTGCTTAAGCACTGTGTAAAGAGCTTGAATAAATGAAGAGCATGCCCAGTCAATGTCTGACTTCCTGGAAACAAATGGAAACGTCATCTGGGCTGCACGGCCACGCCATGCTCTCTGGTGCTAGGTGAAGACATCGTCCACGGGCATGTCGGTCACACCACGGGACGTGGCAAAAGGCACTGCTTTTCGAGCATCTGGTGAGTGAATTCACGGTTACCCCAGAAATCATCACTCATTATCACAGAGCGAGGCCCTTTATCACCCGTCCCAGCTGCTACAGAAGCAGCTTTCCTCTAGTCCACCTTTTCCCCCTTAATATTCAGAACACAGGTGCTTAAATGATAGTACCTTTCTTGTCAATCTTTGCTTGATTTCTCTTCTTTCTTCCTGCTCTGTCTGATCATTCCTTTCTGTGAAAGATTAAAACAAAAAAAAAGGAAAAGAAAAGAAAGAAGCAGGTTGAGACTTTCTTCTTTTTAGCAGGGAAGTGTCCTCAAGATCTGCACATTTCTGGAAGCTAAAGATGTTAACACAAAGGACACCTGGTAGGTGACACTTTTCTCCACATCACAGTTTGTTTTTTCTCTGCTTTGCCAATTGCTGCTCAGGAGATTATGGTCTCACTGTCCACAGAAACACTTGTAGAAGGGAAGCTTTGCCATCGTCACAGCCTGGTTCTCCTGGACCCTTCTCTGTGTCAGAAATAACCGCACAGATTGACGCTGGGCATTTATTTGCGGGAGAAACAGGAAGAAGCTCTCTCTCCTAATCAAATATCATCTTTCTCTCTGTATATTTACATTTAGGAACATAGATGGCAAACAAAAATAGCTTTAGTAGATACGTTACATATATATTCATACATATATATATATATATATATGAATGATTGCATATTAATAGAACTGTCACTGCGTTTTCCCCCCCCTTTTCCATGTAATAGGTGTACATACTTTCAGCCAACCAGCATAAGGTAAGGAACATTCTCTTCAGATTCTGGGCAGCATGTGCCTGCTTGGAATTCATATTTTCAGGATGTATTTCAAATCCAAACATATCCAGGAACCCAGCTGACTCTCCACTGCAGAAGCAAGATGCATGACCTGCCGTTTAAAGGACCCTTAGGTCCTGGCACTACCCACATTTCCACAGTGCTGCTAAAATCCCAGCTCTGGCCAGCACCCATCTGCCCCTGAATCCTCTTTCAAGGTGAGCACTTAAAGCTGAAGCCCTCAGCATGTGTCAGAGAGGAGGCGGCTGATCCATCGTGTGGTGATGACACTGGACGTAGACAGCCCTTCAAAATGGTGCCCAGCAGCCCAGACCCACCTAGTTCTGCCACGAAGAGCCAACTCAGTGAGTCCGGCCTTTAAAAACTCCCTTTCCCTTTCAGTATGTTTGGGTTCAGATGAGTTAGAAGCAGCTTTTTAACCCTTCCTCCCAAGGAAACATTATTTCACGTTGTTTCTCAGACTACCAAGAACTTTAGATGTGTCCGTCTTTAAGGTACTCTGGGGCCAGTGTGGATTAATGAATATGCACCTTTCTGACAGTATCTCATTTTACTGAAGAAAACTAGCAAATGTATAAAAAGATCCTTAGTACCAAATACACTCAATTGCCTTTTTAATGAATGTACTTGTCTTGGATAGGTTGCTAAAAAATAAAATAAATTATAAAGGACCCTTAGTTTTTCACCAAAATTGGCTTTGCCTGGGGAGTGTGACTATTAACATGCAGGCCGTGCTCACACCTACACTTGGGAGCTAAAAATGGAACAGAATGCTGAGCTGTAGTGTAGAACGTACGCTCTGCCCTGGGATACCAGATAATGGATGTCCTATTTCTGGCTCTCTCTGTTGCTAAATAAAGCTTCAGGTCCCTGGAGGGGGCCCAGAATTCCTCTCCTAGGAAAGGGATCTCATCTGTCAGCTCTCCTAGAAACACCACCAGGTCTGAGAAAGGAAAATCCTGCGATTTGCAGTTAACATAAGCTCATATTACCTGCCTTTATCTAAAACATTTCAAACATTTGTGCATTTTGGGGATTTGGTATACAGGCGTTTAACATACTAGCCATTGTACTTTTCAGTAGTTTTCTTTAAAAAGGATTCATCTCTCATTTGGGTGTTTTAGAAAAGGAAACCAAACCGTTATGTTCCTGTTCTTAATCTATGTGAAAAACCAGAAGAAACCATAGTTATAAGCGCTAATCAGAAAGCTGATAATACAGTTAGAAAAAACTGTGAAAGTACCACATAGAAGGCCAACCATGAGGGATTTAAATGATGATATGAAACGAATTCTTCAGATTTCTTAAAAATAGGCCATGAAAAAATCCCAAGTACAGCCTCCATGTGAAAACACTGAAGCAAGATCAGATCTTTCTGTTTTTTAGCTCGTGAACAACAAATCAGCTTCATTACAAGTTCATATGAGCACAGCAGGGGCTTCGGAGAGCTGATCTTTGGGTGCCCAGCAGGGTCCCTCTCAGGGCCAGGCACTCTGTGGGGCACCAACTCCAAGGCGTCCTTCCTCAGAGCCTAAGCCACAGATTCTCTGAGCTCCCCTCAGCGATAGGTTTGTGGATCTCTTATTCTCAGACCCAGAAAGCCCGGTGCCTTATACAAAACAAGGGAGCCATGATCGGAGTTTCCATACCCAGATTTACTGGGAATAGTGCCGGGAGCTTGGACAGTCACACATGTGTCTTCTGTAAACGCTCAGATATGCACCGCTGCTCCTAAGGCAGTGGTTAGAGCGTGGACGACGAGCCAGGCCACCTGGGCGTGAACTTCAGCTCCATCCCTTTGCCAAGACTCAAGTTAAAAAGTCACAGTAGGGCTTCCCTGGTGGCGCAGTGGTTGAGAGTCCGCCTGCCGATGCAGGGGACGTGGGTTCGTGCCCCGGTCCGGGAAGATCCCACATGCCGCGGAGCGGTTGGGCCCGTGAGCCATGGCCGCTGAGCCTGCGCGTCCGGAGCCTGTGCTCCGCAACGGGAGAGGCCACAGCAGGGAGACGCCGCGTACCGCAAAAAAAAAAAAAAAAAAAAAAAAAAGTCATAGTACCTCCTGGGGTCTAAGCTTCCTCGCTAGAGAAAGGGGGACAGCTGTGCGAACCTCACAGCTGTGTTGTAACAATTCAACGGGGGAACATAAGCAAGCACTGCGTACGATGCCTAGCAGAGTGGGCCCAACGCGGGATGATCAGTTGTAATATCATAGCATATACAGGGGCCACCGTGTCTTACGCTGTTGTAACCACAGATGCACAGGCCCAGTTCTGAGCGTTCCTCTGACACGATCACAGTTAGTCATGAGCTCCCCACTTGAAGGGGAGCAAACACAACGGGATGATATTCTGCGCAGTGATTAAAAGCCGAAAACGCAGTAAGTGCGAGCCAGTGTCAAGGGCCTGCGAGGACGATGTTCTAGGCTGGACCAGCTACAGTCAGTCGATTCTCACCTCCACGGAACCAAGCCAAACAGCCACCTCAAACCAGCAGTGAAATTCTCAAGGACTGCTGCCCAGGGCATTCGAGAAGCTTCCGGCTAGGCATGGACCTGCCTCCTGCTGGATGGCGAGGGAGGGACCACCAGGGCCACAGGGGTGAAGCCTGTTTTCCTGCCCCTGCTGTGCCCTGAAGGTGAGTGCCGTCAGCTCCCGGGGTCCACCTGCCATCTCTGCTCACCAAGCACCAGCTCTGATATTCAGGCTTCTACGTCTATGTGCAAAGACTGACACAATTAGAAGCACTTGCCGGTGGGAGGGCCTGGCCGTCCGCAAGACCAGAGAGGAGGTCACCACTGACGGGAGAAAAGCCTCTGCCCACTCTGGGCAACAGACCAGTCTGAGGATGGCACTGCCCGGGCCTTGAACTTGCCCCATTCAACTCTTGGATTACTACTTCAGGGGCACCTGTGACTTATGAGCTTTATAAGTAAGTGATTTAATTTTTAAAAATTCAAATATTTGGTAACAAAGAGCTTGACATTTCTAGCTGCCCACTTGATTAAGCATGTTAGCAATGAAAAGCTTTTCTTGAAATCCTCAGAGGTGGCCTAGTTCACGTAATATAGAATCGTAGTTTCCATATCTTAAGTTTAAAAAATAAAACACAGAATTCCTTTTTTTTTGGCTGTGCCATGTGGCTTACAAGATCTTAGCTCGCCAACCAGGGATCGAACCCGAGCCCCCTGCAGTGGAAGCGCAGAGTCCTAACCACTGGACCGCCAGGGAAGTCCCTAAAACAAAGAATTCTTAATCTTAGGGTTTAAATATTTCCAACAGTTAATAAAGGTGCTGAGGCAAAGAAAGGGAGAAGGAATCAGATAGGACTCGGCACCTGGACCAGAGGTTCTGCTGTCTACTTTGAAACAGAAGGTCAGCCTCGGGACCATCTTAACTTTGTAAAAAGATGTTCATGGGATGAAAAGCCAAACTCAGAGAATGTCTGCAGTGTGCATCCATAAAGAGGGGAGAAAATGAAAATATTTTTAAAATCTAGGCCCTTAGAAGATACTTTTTGTAGAAAATGTCTCGCAAACTAAAGTCTGTTGACCAGATACATAAGAAGTACCTGAGAAACACTTCTGAAAGGGTTTTACCACCCAAATCATCAGTGGCTTTAATGAGATGGAACAGTGTTCGCTACATCGTGGAGGCTATCCCTGGACACCGGTGTTCAGCACATGTTACAGCCGCACACCCAACTGGGGAAACCCAAGGGGTGTGAAGCCAGGAGGGAGGGTCCTAGAATTGCGGGGTTCTAAGCCACAGGCAACATTTCCCAAGGCTTCTCCGTTCCTTCGAGCTGCTTTATGCCCCCAGCTGTAACCACCAAGGGGCGAGTCCTTCCCTGGTAGGATTTATACATTGTCCACACCTGCCTGTGATGTCCCAAACTGCCAGGGACAGACATCTGCTTGAGACCCAGCCTGCAAGAGGATATGGATTCTTCTCCCTTCCATCTGCAGGGCCGACCAATGAGATAACCCTGGAGTAGGGACATCTTTAACGGTGCTAGGAGAGCTTTTTTCCTTTTTAAACAGGATGTGCCTGGGTGTTTCAACTTGCCCGGGGGCTTTGCTTTCAGAGTCCCTCAGCAGCTCAGACCTAACAGGAACCCAGGAGGGCTCAGGCCACTGAGCCGGGTTCCCGCAGCAGCCTCAGCACACGTGAGGGGGGGCCTCAGGGCATCACCCGCTACTCACGTTTCAAGATGTTTCTTCTCTCCAGTTCTTCCACGGCGGGTCTTTGGCTCAGCCGTCTGCGGAAAAACACTAGAATTACATTTTGCACCATGGTGGCTGCCGGCGGATTGCACCCAGGGTCTGCGAGGGTCCCAGGCGGGTGGCGCACCCGCTGAAGATCGCCTCTCCAAAAGCGGGAGGAGGGGAGGGGGACCTTCTCCGGCGGCTGCCCCTTGCGGGCAAATCGAGTTAGACCCCCGTGAGGGAGGGAGGCGGTCCTCTGTCACCGGGCGGCTGGGGCAGTCCGCGCTCCCGCTCCGGACGGGCAGCTCTTCATGTCCAGATCTGCTGCCAGCCCGGCCCGGCGGGCTGGACGGCTCCCCAGGTGGCGCGTCCGAGCTGCGCGGAGATCCACCTGGGAGATGGTCCCCTGCCCGCTGGCGGAGGGAGGGGCGGGCAGCCGCGTCTCCAGTTTCTGTGTCCCCAGCTCCCGGCGACCCGGACACTGGCACTCGCCCTGGTCCTGCTCCTACCGCGGTCCAGCCTCACCCGCCACCCGCCACCAGGGTGGTGATGGAGGGAGCTCCTGCCTCTACGGGCAAGGAGCCGAGGCGCGTAGAGACGAAGCACATCCAATCCAGGCTGGGAATCTCCTGGGCTGAGCGCGCGGAGCCGGCCACGCCCACAGCTCCCCTCCCGCCACCAGCCCTACCCGCCCGGTTTGAGAGATAGGAAGACAAATGATCATTTCCTTTCAAATGGCCTCTCATTGAGGGAGTTGGAGGACACAGCCAAAAAGAAAAAAACACATAAATAAAAGGCTTGTCAGGAGAGGGAGGCATAATTAGCCGAAATTAATGCCAAGCTCCAATTATTTTTGTAACTCCAATAATGCTGTCCTTGGGGCACAGCCAGAAGGCTTCCCACTTCCGGATCCTGTAGCCGCTGCACAGAGACAACAGGCTGAGCAGCTGAGTGCCCACAACGCGGGTCCACAACACTCCGCCCCAAAGGGGATGTCGCTTCCATAAACACTTGCCCGCCGTTTATAACCCCTGTCGCAGCACACAGCCCAGGGCGGCCCGCGGGCTCAGTCTGCTGATGGGTTCCTCTGGGGACTTGTGTGTCGGCTGGCTGCTGGGTGGTTGCCTAACATCTTGTCTGGATGTCTGCTGAGACTTGAACCTGCCCCCCACAACTCCTGGCTGGTACCCAGGGGCCAGGGCCTCCCAATCCCTCCCAAGCACCGGGCACAAAACCAAGCTCTATGGGTGGGGCTCCCTCAGCCTGATCAAAATCCCCCAAACGCCATTCATTCACTCACTCACTAAGTGACTGGCTAGCACTGGCTCTGTGCCAGGCACTGCTCCGAGCCCCAGGACACAGTGGTCCCTGCCCTTGGAAAGCTCACAGGCTAAAGAAGGCGGCAGACAACAGTAAACAAACAAACAAGACCATCCCAGGGAGTGGTCAATGCCATGGAGAAGACAAAATGGGGGGCAGGGAGGATGTGATGGACGAGTGATGGGGTAGGGGAGCTCAGGGGAGATCCATTTCCACAGAGACCGCAGGAAGAGGAGGAGCCAGCCTTGGGAAGATCACATTTCTAGACGGTGTCTCCTAACTGCTCACGTGCTGGGCTTGGGGAGGGCAGGGAGGAGTGATCAAGGCAGACTTCCTGGAAGAGGAAACTTTTGGCAGAATTGTGGAGAATCCATAAGGCATGCAGAGCCTGGTGCTTAGTGGCTGCCAGCTGACCAGCCAGGATGCCCACAGGGACAGCTGAGGATGAGGCCACACATCTCCTCAAACCTGAAAAGTACCCCCAAACCGCCACTCACTTTGCCCCGACAGAGGCTTTTTCTTCCTGGAGCCCTGTTCTCTTCCAAAATGAGGACTAATAACAGACCTTCACAGAAGTGAGAGAATTGAATGAGAAAATGCACAAATGCACCTGTTACCATGCTTGCTCAGGACAATGGTTTCTCAAGAACTGTCTGGAGAAAACCCAGACTGTGGGTTGTCAGCTGATCATGGACTGAGTTCTCAGAAAGTGTGGACATCTCAGCACCAAAACCTCCGCCACTGGCCCGAGGGGGGAAGGCAGGTCTCCAGCTGGCCGCTATGCACCTCCTGGATGCTGCCAGGATGAGGCCACAGCAGCTCCACAGGGCACCTCCGAATGGTCCAGAAGGGGTAGTCCGCTGGGTGGATGCAGCCCTGCAGGTACACAGCTGTGAGCGAAGTGCAGCCTACTGGGTTCTCACCAACTTGCCGCTCTACCCAGAGGGAGTCCAGGAGCTCACAGCTGGAGGAGAGGGCCCAGGGCGGCACCGCCAGCCCAATCCCCTCCCTGTGGGACCCCAATCACAGGGGGAAGGGTGGTGCTGCAGGTCGAGAGCCCCTGTCTAGACTCGCCCCTACCTGTACCCGACACCCCACTTCATGAGACTGAGAACTTCTACCTTGAGTTAACCTGACCTTCCGTGTCAGATGTTTAGTGAGCCTATAGGACACGCCTGGCCCTGGGATGTGGTGATGAGAAGTTAGACCCAGCCCTGCCCTCAGGAGCACAGGCTCCAGGGGCACAGACGTTCAGCCCATTATCACACAAACAACCAGGCATTTCTGCCTGGTGACCAGCGCTAGGAAGAAGAACCGACAGCACTGTGAAAGCCTACAGTAGGTGGGCCCCCCTGGACAGAGGCACTGCCTGAGAAGATGATGCTTGACTTGAGATCTGAGATCAGAAAGATAAGTGGGGATCGCTAAGCCAGGAGGGGAGGCAAGAGCACAGCACGTGCAAAGATCCTGAGATCAGTAGGACTCCTGCAGTGCCATTTGGACTGAGTGGGGGGGTGCGTGCATCCATGGGGCAGGACCCACCCAACCTGCAGTCCTTGGTGAGGTCTGGATTTATTCCCAGAGCCCAGAAGGCACTGAAGGGTGTGAAGCAGGCAGGGCAGGATGGGGCATGGGCGTGCCAGGATTGGATGTACCTTCGGAAGCACTTCTGGACTGCTTTCCACAGAAGGACAGAGAAGAACCTGCCCCCAGGAGACATGGAGCTGCTCAGGGGGAAGCACAGGTGCCACAGACCCGTGAGTGGTTGAGGGCCCACGAACTGCTCAAGACAAGGGGAGGTACTGGCTCTAGACTAAAAACACTGCAAATTCCAAATTAATACACGTTGGACTAAGTACATATTAAACACAATATTCCGCCCATTTGCTGCCTGAGACTCAGCACCACTCTCCACATGGGCTGGGACTTCCCAAAGCAGGAGTGGCGACAACCCTAAGATCAAGTGCAGACAACATGATTATGCCCACTTTACAGATGAGACCACTGGGGCTCAGAGAAACAAACATGACCAGGTCTTATCCCCCACGTAGACCCCAGGGTCTGGCACAGGCAAACACAAGTGGCCTGAACAGGGAGCAGATGGATGGATGTTGGCTCCTCTCCCTCTCCGAGGCATGTGCTTGGGGTGGCCCAGGAGGGATGCTGCCAGAGCATCCTTGCTTTGGCACCTCAGCAGCAAGAGGCTCTCCAGGACGTGCGGAGACAGCCCCAAGGTGGCAGGGCTTTGGGGGTGGAGGGGCGGGGCCTCAGGAGGGGCGGGGCCTCAGGAGGGGTGAGGTAGGAGAGTTCAGCACCCTGAGGGATTCCCCAGCTCCACCCACAGGCCGCTCCCTCCTTATTCAGAAGCTGCCACTGTGGCTGATGAGCAGGTGCCGCCTGGAACTGGGGAAGCCACAGTCTATTTCTGACTCTCCCCGCTGAGAAAGCAGGAATGTGGCAGCCAATTACAGCGCTGCGTGGGCGTGGGAGCGACACCAAGAAAAGAAACCAGGAGAGAGAGAGTCTGCCCTACCCACCTGCCGTTCCCCTCCCCACGCCTGTTCACACAGGAGAGGCAGGCATGCTGGGGGACCAGGAGCGCACTGGACAGGCCCTGGGGACTTGAGTAGGAGGTAAACGTACAGGCCACCTGGGACAGGACAGGGTGGGGGGCAGGGCAACTGCGGGTCTGCGTGCAGTGTGGGTGTGAGGGCCCCCATAGGGGCTCCCCAGCCCCCCGGCATCTCCTCTGAATAGGTCTGCGGTGAAGGCCGAACTGTGCACCTGACCCTGTGCCGTGAGGACAGCCGGCCAGTGAGCAGGAGACGCATGAACAGGGAGGAATGGGGGACAACGGGTGGAGGGAGGGGATCCACGAGGCCACTGACAGCCGGGTGACCAGGGTGCCCGGAGTGGGTCTCAGGAGAATAAGTGATGTGGTTATACCATCCACATCCCTCAGGCTGCAAACTTCCATCCCCCAGACCAGCACCAGGGGCAGGACCCAGGCAGCGTCTCAATTCAAGTCCCAGCTCTGCCGCTCTGCCGGTGGGGTGACAGGGGCCAGTGCCCCCCCACCTGAGCCTCCAATCCCCTGGCCCTCACCTGCCCCAGGGAACCCAGGGGTGCCGAGGGGGTCGAGAATACTAAGACACGGAGGAGACCGGCACACGAGCAGGTGCGGGTATTATTACGATGACCAGCATCTACACTGCTCTCCCGGGTGTGGTGGGCCCAGGTCTTCTCCAGCTTCAGCCAACAGAGCTGCCATCTCCACCCCGCTGGCAACCTCCCTGACCCCCGGGGTAGGGGACAGCCTGGCCGCCTGACCCATCAGAGCACCACGGTCCAAATTCGGCAAGCAGCTGTACTTTCAGCTCACCCAATATTTTTTAAAAAGCAAATATGAAGCAAGTATTAATCCACTGGGAGTTTTCACTCTAAAAAATCAGTTTTGCAGCTTCTCTTGATATTTGGGAGAGCTGGCTGCTCCAGATCCACACCTCCCTGGCCCTCCGCACCCCTGGCAGCACAGCTGGAGCACAGCAGCGGACTCTCATCGGCCCCGCGGCTCCCCTCCCAGTGGCCTCTCTCCCCTGCGGGCTCTCCATCTGGGTCACCTGTGGGACCAGGGTCCAGAGGGGGCCGGGCCCTGGGAACCCCCTCCTCATCCTCAGGACCCCCTTCTGGCTCCTAGACACATTGGGGGCGAGTGGCCCGTGTTCCCGGGAGCACCTGACGTGGCTCCAAGGACAGCAGGTCCAAACCTCAGCTCTGCGGCCCGCTGTGGACGAGTGGCCCCGGCTGAGCGCCCCACGGGGGCATCCAGCTGCTGGCTTTCTTCCTTGGGGAGGATGAACGCACAGTCAGACCTCTTTCCAGGCACACCTGTCTCCCATCCGCCAGCTCAGGCCCAGGGCCGCCACGCAGCCTCCGTGCACGGGCCGGTGACGCCCTCTGGGCTCCCCGCTTCTCTCCCACACAAGGGGCTGATGACAGTACCACCTGTCGGGGTGGCTATGGGGTAAGTGAAATGGCCCAGAAGCCCCAAGCCAGGTACTTGACACGCAGCAGGCCCGCCCGTAGTCGGTGGCCGTGTCGGAATCGTCCCTCACACACCCTCGCGGGGCCTCACACCAGGCACAGCTCCAGGGGCTGCGGGTCATGCCCCCGCCGGCCAGGACTGCCCCCCGGCACTGCACGCGCCCCGAATCGCCGCTGCCTCCCCACGGGGCTCAAGGAAACGCCTAAAGTCACCTCAGCGTCGGGCAAGAACCAAGACGCAATCCTGCCAAACAAGGCAGAATGCCTTCCTGGAGAGAGAAGCCAGGGCTGCAGAACAGACAGCTCTCCGCCCACAGGGACGCCGGCTATTTTGGGAGCTCCTTCCTGGGAACACCGATCCTCCTCCACTACCAGCTTCGAGTCACCAAGGAACACCGGGAGTCCCCGCCTGGGACGGGGTTCCCCAGAGGCGCAGCCTCCTCTGTTCCCACGGGCGCTGTCAGGGTGGGGGGACCACCAGGGACACGTAGGCAGGCCGGGGAGAGAGGGCCAGGGAGGGGAGCCTCTCCAGGAGGTGACACGGAGACGAGGCCACACAGAGACCAGAGCCAGGCTGCAGGCTCTGAGGGGCGGAGCTGTCCACGCTGGGGAACAGCAGCGTCCCCCAAACCTTAGTCCCCTCTGTTCTTGCAGTTACCCTGCGAGGCCGAATTATCAGCCTGTTAGGGGCTTGCCTGGTGAGGCGCGGGCCGCAGGTCCCCATCACGGCACCTTGTGACCCAGACACTCCAGCTGGCCTAGCATCCGACCCCACCTCCTCGTACTTGCTTACGGTCCAGTGTCCCTGCTTCAGAGGCTGGCATCTGCTGTGGTCCATGCGCTCACGCCAGACCCCGAGCCACCCTCTGCTCCCAGCCCCCAGGCATCTCCGAGTCCACAGGGTTCCAGCACCGACACCTCAGATGTCCATCCCCTCACTCCACGCCTCCCACAGCCGCAGGCTGGCCTTTCTGAAACATGACCCCCACTCTCACCATGACCTCAAACCCGGGGTCCCACCGCACTCAGGACCAAGTCCAAGCCCCACGAGGCCAGCGAGTCTGCAGGGACCCTCCCCAGACCCTGCGCCCAGTGACTCCCACACCGAGCTGCTCATGTCTCCCTCAGCACAGGCATCCTTCTCCTAACTCAGGGTCCCCAACCCCATTAGACCTTACACCCCCTTTATAACAAGTATTCTGTCGCACCCCCTTTACCCCAACCCACCGACATGCATAATTTTTAAAAGTCAGTGGGATGTCCGGCTGTAACACACAGGAGGAAGGGAAGGCAAGTTTTAATCAAATAACATATATTCAATACATAAGTGCTCAGTGTGAGCACGTCACGTGATGTGGTGAAAGCACCTACACAAAACCACCACCATGACAACAGCAGCAGCTACGTACGCAGAGAGACGGCCCTGGTCACTCACACCCCCACGGCGATGGCACCACAGAGGAGCCATTTCCCGAAATGAGCAATTCTCGGTAAAGTTCTGAATGAAACCAGGTGTGTCAATTTCCATCAATTTCCAAGACACTTGTGTTCAGGGAAACTGTGACGAAACTGCCAGATCTCCCTGTGTGTGTCCACTGCACACCCAGGCTGCAGGCTCAGGTCATTCTAACAGCTTTGGACCCTCCGAGCATCCGAGGAGCACTGAAAGTCAAGTGGGGTGGGGGTGAGTCCTCCTTGCTCAGGAAGTGCCCTCGCCTGCGGGACGCCCGACCCCCTGGCCTGACCCGTCACAGTGACAGCCCACGAAACCTCCCCAGGTTTGCCAGGGGCCACAGAACAGCTGACCTAAACCCTGTGCTCTCAGGCAGACATCTCACCTCCTCCAGGAAGACCTCCGGCTGGACGGGGTGGCCCATCCTTCATCTCCAACCCCGGGCCTCAGAGTGTGCTCTTCAGGTGAGCTCTGATGATGACATTTTGGTATCTACCAAGATTACAAATGCAGGTATTTATCCTTTGACCCAACAGTTCTGGTCTAAGCAGATGTTTTCTGGAGAGTTCATAAGGACACGGTGCATGACAGCAGAATTCAGGGCAGAGCTCTGGCGTCTGTTTAGAGCTTGGCTGGAGACACTGTGGTCCGCTAGCAACAGAGCTCCAGGCAGGTGTGGGAAAGCAAGGGCACTTCTCGATAGGTCCTCCCTGGAAGCCCACCTGGCTGGACTCTGGAGCGTGAAAACAAAACTGGGCTCCGAACCCAGCCTTGGTGTGAATTCTAACTTCTCCACAAATCAGCTCTGGGATCCCCCATCTGCTCACAAACTTCTTGCTGCCTTGGCCGTGGGGCCGGCAGTTGGTGGAGTCCACCTGGTAAGGCCCCGTCCCCAGTTCTGCAGTCCATCACTCACCTAGGTGCCATGGTGGAGGGGTTTTGTAGATGTGATTTAACGTCCATAATCAGTTGACTTGAACTAAGGGAGCCTGTCCTAGATGGTCTGGTGGGCCTGGTCCAATCAGTGGAAGGGCCTTAAGAGCAGGGCTGGGGCTCCCTGGCAAAGAGGAAATTCTGCCTGTAGACAGCAGCCTCGGTCCATGCCCAGGAGTTCCGGCCCTTCCCGACAGTCTGCCCCACAGATGCCGTCAGCAATGTCCTGTCATAAACCGCTTAATATACACCTCCCACTGGGGCTGGGCCTCTGGGTCTCACAGACACAGCCTCCATTCTCCACAAACGAGGATGACAGTATGGGAGAAGCTCTCTCAAGTTACCTCCACTTATCTGAACCCGGGTTAACCGACACTCTCAGTCCTTCTGGAAAAGCAGACCCCACTGAGCACACGTGGCAGGCAGCCCTGGCCCCGTGCAGTCCGTTCCCACAGAGAGCTGGGCACCTGTCAGGAACTGGTCTCCTTGTTCCCTAACCTATGCGAACCAGGTGAACTCGTTTCTGTCATTAGGTGATTTAATCAGACTTTACACACATTGATTAAATGATTCGATATGGATGGAAAAAGAAAATGTTATTTCTATGAGAACCGACTTGGCTGCTTTGAAGTCAGTAAAGGCAGGATGTTGAAACACGGCCGTCGCGGGCAAGCATGGGAGACGAACGAGTGAACAGTGGGGTTTTCCATCTCTGGGGGGACTCTGCTTCCAGGCGTCTTTAATTCTCACTCCTCTGCAGAGAAGTCGGCGCTAGAAATTGTAGAAGATGCATCCAACGTTTGTCTCACACGGGAAAGAACGCTAATTGTAGATCCTTCTGCAATGAGACGTCTTTGATGCCGTCCGAATAAATGCACCTCTGAATGACTTAGGTTAAAGTGTTTCGAGCATGAACAAGTCCCGTTTATAATTTCTCCTTCTAACCGGCTTTGGGATTAATGACCCGTGTTGAGCGTGGAGTCGGGGGATCTGCCTTCGCCCTCCCGGGCCTATGATCTCCTCCGGAGGATGGCTCAGCCCCGGGCAGGGAGGGTTGTCCACTCAGTACAGAGGAGGCTAGTTACCATCATGGTTATTACTGCTCGTGTAAAGCCCGCCTCCGAGTGTTTCTAAACAGCCCATGGACAGCGGCAGCCTCTGGGCAGAGATGGGGAGGGAGTGAGATGTGCCATTTAAGTTTTACCATGGATATCGGTCCCTTATTCAGATTTGGAAAATTAAAGTAATACATAATGCTCCCCACTGCCTGCCCGTGGCATTAGGACCACTTTGGTCCCTGGTCCACAGATGTTTATGGGGCACCTGTCGGTGCCAGGCCCTGCCCCTCCCCTCCCCTCCCCCCTCCCCTTCCTGGGGAAGCTCCCCCGGGTCTTGGAGGGCTCCCAGCTCCTCCATCACCAAGAGGCTCATTCATGTGCTGGGCCGCATCTCCTGGTTCCTAGCTCCCCTCCCCAGCAAGTCTGGGAGCCGAAGGCAGGTTAGTACGGCGCCCGAGGCCCAGGGCAGGGGCTCAGCAAGGCTGCAGTAAACAAGCAAATACTGGGTGAGAAAATACCAAAGCCAAGAGAAGAGCAACTCCACTTGATTCTAAAAAAGGAAAGAGCACCACCCTACACACCAGGTAGCTTCTACAGGACACGGAACTTCAGCAGCACTAAGAAGCATCGGCCTCAGCAGCCCGGAGAGGGGAGGTTAGGACCTGCCTGGTAGGGCGGGATGTAGGACCCCGACAGCGCCCTGTGCACCACGCACGCTACTTCCTGTGTCCCACAGGCATCTCACCCTCTCTCCCTTGACCTCCCTCCCCGCCCTGTGTCCTGAAGGCAGCCCCTGCATCCCTTTTGTTCTCTCCTCCATCCCCAGGGCCCTGTGCTGAGGGGGGCACATAGAGGTTGCCCAGGAAGTGTCTGCCCTTGAACTGCAACGTCATGGGGGGGTATCACTGAGGAAGGGACAGCGGTATCTGTCCACATCACCCCAGGGGCCCCTCGGAGTCCCCCTCCCCCTCAGCTTCCCGCCACTTGCTGAAATCCCTGGGCCCATCTCTAGACGGTCGGGAACACAAGGCATTTACAAACCTCCCAGAGCCTATAGGGGCTTCCACACAGACTCCTTGGACCAGACTGCTTTAGAAATCACTGTTACCTCACAGACACAAGGTTTTCCATTCACTTGTCCATCTGTTTGCTCCTTCCTTCCATCCTTCAGTCTATCTCAACAAAATTAATCTGAACACCCACTGTAGCAGACACCGCTAGCTTCCTATCCAACCTCCATTCTCCCTTCTTACATAGCACCAGAAAGCTGATTCTATTCAGGGAAGCTTCTTTTCCAGCTAAGCATGGCCACGTGAAGGGGTTCTACCAAGGAGCTGTAGGGAAAGGCGTGCCAAAAAGCCTCTAGATATAGTCTTTTTGAAGAGCTGACTCAGCTGGGATCTATGCACCTTTGGGACTTGAATGTGATGTCTGGTGCTCCTGCAGCCATCTTGGACCATAGAGGGTAAGTGCCAGTGTGAGGATAACTGAGCAGGAAGATATTGATAGAAGGAAGCCTGGACGCTCAGTGACTGTGGAACAACCATGCCAGGCCTGACTGTCTGCAACCATTCCACGAAGCAGGGTGCCTCCAGGCCCAGTGTCCAGAACCAGCCTGACTGGGTCAAATCTCAGCTCCATGACATACTAGCTGTGTAACTCGGAACATCTTACCTAACCTCTCTGAACCACCATTTCCTTAGCTATGAAAGACAGCTAATAATAGCATTTACATCTTAGGCTTCGGTGAATGCAGGCAAGGCACAGTCTCTGGCACACGACACACATTTAATAAATGTTAGCAAGCTACCACTGCACTATTATCACTATGACTACAGCTCACACAGGATAAGCCCTGACTCTGGGTAAAGCAGGCAGGTGTCACACGCCCATTTCACAGGCTCGGACAGGTGGAGAGCGATTAGCCTGGGCCCCCTCGGTCCGCGCCTCCCAGCCACGTGAGCTCTAAACTGCCAGTCCCCCTGCTCCCCTGGGTATGGGATTCGTGTTGTTATTGATCCTGAAGGGGGATTGAGGTTGCTTTGCATTTTCTTATAAAACATGTTGTACTTTCCTTGACAGACTTCCAAGCAATCAAGGAAAACAAGAGCAGCTGACCCCACGGGAGGACTCGGGGGCCATGAGCTGACAGGACCAAGGGGGGCTGAGCAACACCTGCGAGGGCCGCCCAGCCCCAGATGCTGGCTCTTCTTCCTTGAATGTCATGCGTTCTAACAAAGACCGAGATTCATATGTGTCCTCCGAGGTGTAGATTTTGTCAAACGTTTCCCGACTTGGGAGTGCCGTTTCTCTATCGCTTAGCTACTTCCATCTAAAAGCAGAACACGCGCGACTTTACAGCCACCGCTCGGCCTGGACTGTGCCAGCCTCGGCCTCCCAGGACCATCGCACCCCTCTCTCCAGGGCAGGGGTCTCGTCTTGCCCTCCCCCGACAACATCCCACAGGGCCTGCTCCCAGGCCTGCCCCGCGACTCCCTTTTGTATTTTGCAACAAATCCTTGAAAGTGCCTCATTAATCCCAGGCTTCCTCTTCACACTGGAGGCTAGGTACTAGTCACAGCAGGCCTCTCCCCACAGCAGCGGAGCAGGGAGGCGGTACCAGGCTAAGGGCCTGGGAGGGTTTATCTGGATAGAACAGACCTGACCTCCGTGTCCCCTGAGGTTTCTAAACAGAGGGAGACTGAAAGCCCCAGGAACATGTCCAAGATTCCCTGGAGGGCTGGGGAAGTGAGTCAAGAAAATCTGCTTCACCAGAAAAGGAAGAAAAGCAGAGAAATTGCTAAACACAAAGAGTCTTTGCTCCTGGGATCTCAAAATCCTCTGAAGAGGGTTGTAGAGACCTGGGCCCTGCACATCCCAGCCAAGGGGTGGCTGCTACCTCGAGATCAGCATCCCAACCAGCCACTGCACTGGGTCGGTCCTGAGCTGGACCTGCAGGAACTGAGAAGTCCTGGCCCCGCCCACCCTTGACCTTCCACCACTTTCAAGGCTCCCTTTCTCTCCAGGCAGGAGTCAGCCTGAAGCTCCCGACCCAGCTTCAGATGTGGGCTTCATTCTCCTGGAAGTGGGGTCCCTGGACCTCAAGGAGGTCGAGAGCCACTGTTTCCTAAGTGCTTCCTATGTATCAAAGACAGACAATGAAGATGCTGAGGATGACGATAAAGATGTGGATGAAGATGTCCCTAAAGATGATGGTAAAGAAGATGAAGGGCTTCCCTGGTGGCGCAGTGGTTGAGAGTCCGCCTGCCAATGCAGGGGACACGGGTTCATGCCCCGGTCCAGGAAGATCCCACATGCCGTGGAGCGGCTGGGCCCGTGAGCCATGGCCGCTGAGCCTGTACGTCCGGAGCCTGTGCTCCGCAACGGGAGAGGCCACGACAGTGAGAGGCCCGCGTACCGCAAAAAAACAAAAAAAAAAGATGAAGAAGATAGACAAAAATGATGAAGACACCTGATGTAGATGAAGAAGAAAAAGATGTATAAGACATTGATGAAAATGACGCTGGTGATGACGAAGATAAACAAGGTGATGAAGATGGTGATAAGGATAAAGACAGCGACAGTGATGAAGATGCAGAGGAAGAGGATAAAGTTGGTAAAGACACAGATGAAGAACAGGATGGTGACACTAATCGTGGTAATGGGTCTTCACACATACCCCCCTCAACCCTTGCGACAATAACTGAAAAAGTATTAAGTGCCCACATGGCCCAGGTACTGTTCTAGGGATTGGAGGTATGGCTAAGGGGTGAGGGCTCCTTCGGGGGGGTGATGAAAATGTCCTGAAGTTGATTGTGGTGATGGACACACAACTCCATGGATATACTAGAAGCACTAGACTGTGCACTTTGAAAGGGTGCATTGTATGGTATGGAAATTACGTCTCACACTATTAAAATTCCCTATCCCCATATTTATTTGTTTTATTCCCTGGTGCTTCCTCCCTGCCACACAGAAGTCTAGGCTTTTTACGTGTCCTGTCTCTTTGCATCCTTTCTGCAGCCCTAGGAGATGGGCTCTGTTTTAGTTATCCCCATTTTACACAAGAGGACAGTGAGGCACGTGCCAGGGAGGTCGCCTGCCTGTAGTCACACAGCTGGAAAACAGCAGAGCGGGGACAGGAACCAAGACATCCTGCCCAGAGTCCAGGCTTTCACCACCACACAGAGATTCTCCCTCTGATCACCATTAGAGCCATGGGGGCGGTGTGTACACAAGCTCTTCCAGAGCAGCCCCCTCCCCTGCCAGTTGGAAAGAAAAGACCTGCCGGAGCTGCACAGGACACTGGTGGTCACAGTCTCTGCTCTTAATGCTTCTACTGCTGACCTTCAATTCAGATTCTGACCCACTGTTTTCCCTACATTAATTCACCAGTCAAAATCCCCCATTCTCAGCGCAAACAAGAACGAGCTTCTCATAAAACAAGTGACATCGTATCACAGGTGGCAAACGGGTGACCCCCTCAGGCCAAATACAGCCCACAAATGTGTTTTATGGGGTCCATACTTTCTTTTTTAAAAAATGTGAGTCGACCCCCAACATTTAAATAAAGGAAATTTTACATCGGAATAAATATTTCCAGTTTCTCTTGGAAAATTCTGCCCGCACTGATCTGGCATTCCCAGGCTGACACCCACAGCTGCTGAGGGGCAGGTGACCCCTGCAGCAAGGACACACGTTTCCCAACCTGCCACAGCCCTGCCCCTGGCCCGGCACTCACAGACGGAGCCTCTGGGCTTGTGACTCCTGTTCTGTGAAATGAGCTGGGAGGACAGTCTGACCTCCCCACTCCAGAGCCATCCCCATCCCAGGACACTGTCTCTTCTCTCCCCCTGAAAGTGCTCAGGAAGCTTTGGGGTCAACTTTGTCGTCCACCAACCTTCCAGGGATGGTGAAGGGGGAGTTTGGGGGGCATCCCTCCCCAGGGACTCGAGGACCTGCAGCCTAATCACCTGCTTTGCGGATTCGGGGTTCACCGTACAATGGGGGGCACATTAGGCCTAAACCTCATCCTTCCCACCACAGCTGTACTTCCTCCTGCTGAAGAGGCCCAGCTATTAGTTTTCTGCTCAAGAATTCTCTTGGGCTTAATGAATTGCTAGTCTCCTCATTACGCATCTACCTTCCTTCCTCTATTGCCTGCAAATCCCTTTGGAAGTTGTCCCACCAGCCGTTTCAGAGACCGAGCCGACGAATGGCCTTTCGTGTACCAGGACGCCAAGTTCAACCCTCTGAGGTTTCCCGCCGTGCAGTCAAGCTGGGAGAACATCTCGTGCTCTCCTCGTGGACGGCGGCTCATTAATGAGCCGCCTCCTTCACCCAGAGGCCTCTCCTGAGTCCATCCCGCTGGGCGCCCAGGCTGCAGCCCCAGGTCGGCTGTGAGATTCCCCCTCCCAGAGCTGGGAACCCTGGCCCGGCCCCTCCCCGGCAACGTGAGGAAGGACTCAGTCGCCCCTTGTCCTGTTTCATCCAAACAGAAGCACCTTGCCCCTGACGTGCCAACCGAAATCCCCAAATTACTCAGCAACGTCCCACGGCTCAAGTCCTGCAGGCTTTCAGAATGAAGAAAAGTGGGTTTCAAGTCCCCCCATTGCCCTTGGATTGCATTTAATGCCACTCTGTTTCCACAGATGGACAGGGCTTATTCAACCTGACACACAGAAAGCCCTTCTGTCCCCAGGGGCCCCAGGGGAAAACGGCTGGCCACCTGCTCTCCCTGTCACCCTGATGTGAGGTCGGAGGGAACACACGGTGGTAGGAAACGCACCCATGACCAAAGGAACCACACAACCCCGGAAACCTTACTGGGCCTTCAGTGACTGTGACCTTCAGCTGTGCTACTCGTAACTTGCAACCTGGTTACTTCAAAACCGCCAGTAGGGCTTCCCTGGTGGCACAGTGGTTGAGAGTCCGCCTGCCGATGCAGGGGACGTGGGTTCGTGCCCCGGTCCCGGAAGATCCCACATGCCGCGGAGCGGTTGGGCCCGTGAGCCATGGCCTCTGAGCCTGCGCGTCCGGAGCCTGTGCTCCGCAACGGGAGAGGCCACAGCAGTGAGAGGCCCGCGTACCGCAAAAAAAAAAAAAAAAAAAAAAAAAACCGCCAGTGGAGGCTCCCCCATGCAGTCCACGCTCCTGCTCGTGGATCGAACCCCTGCTAACAGCGCCAGAGACACGGCCAGCTCTGTGCCCAAACGCGGGCACGAGCCTTCCTCAAGCACCTCCCTTCCTTCTTCCTGTATCCCCTGCCCCGGCGCAGAGTATCAGCCCCTCCCCATCCCGGCACCTCCTCAAGCCCTTAGCGGGGTCCTGCCCCTCGTCCGCCTCCACCCACCCACGCCCCGCGGCCCCACCGTCACGTGATGACGTCCACCTTGGCTCTTGCAAGACCGGCGTCACATGCCCCCGTCAGGCACCCCAGCCTGACACCCCCCCACACGTGTAGGCAGAGGGGACTTCAGACGTGCCCTCGCCCCGCCACGCCCCTGCTCGTGAGCCCTCAGGGGACCCTCACTGCTTCTCAGGAAAGGCCAGACGCCTCTGTTCACCATTTACACCAATTTATGGAGTGGCTGCTCAGTGTGTCAGGGGCACCCCAGGCGAACGAGGCAGGATCCCAGTGTTCTAGCGGGGAGACAGACCCCAAAGAGGCAAAGGAAGGAATAAAGGGGACTTTCAGACAGCAGTAAGTGCGGTGAAGAAGGGGGATGATGGGACGGAGTGTGGGGGACATCAAGGGAGGTCCCCCGGGAGGGACCGGAGGCAGCCGCGTGCGGACCAGGAGCCAGGAGGGTGCCCACCACCGGGCCCTGTAGCCCTGCAGCCTTCCCGCTGGCCCCGCTCAGCCCAGCCCTCCACAACCACACCACGTTCTCCAGAGGGCGATGCGGGTTCAGGCCGCGGGACTTCCTTGCGGCTGCTCTCTGCTTGGGACATCCTTGCGCTCCAGCTGCCACGTGGGCTGCCACGTATCGAGCCATCAAGACCGCGCGCCACGTCACCCCCTCTCTGATGCCTGCACCCCAACTCTTCCTCCGTCCTGCCGGATTCATCGCTCCCTCCTAGACCCTCCGCTTCCACGGCTGATTCGTACGTCTATTTTGCACGTATTTTATTAGATAGGATGCACCTCTGAGCCTGTCTTTCCACCTCTGCTCCCCAGCACCCAGCCCCTGCGCTCTGCAGGGACCCGAGGTTTGTGACGGGGCTTCTGCGCCCCAGGAGACATGCAAGGGTGTGAGATGCGATGCTGCAAGAGAAGGCATGTCTGCTCTCCCGCGGTCTCGACCTCCCCCGTAGGTCATTTACAACACCCTCTTACGTCACGGCAACCGTGCATACACCGAGGGGCAGGAGGCAAAACCTGCAAGGAACTTCAGGTTCGGCAGTCACAGCTGCTATTATACAAGTCGGGGGTGCCCACACCAGGCCCTGACCTAGGAGTGTCACGTCCTGCATCCGAGGTGGGGCTGCAGCATGGGCATCGGAGGGTCTACTAGGGACCGAAGCCGAGGCACGTGTACAGGACCCCACACCGCATGGAACACAGAGGGAAGGTTCTAGGGCTGCCGACGCTGAAGCAGGCAAAGGACCAGCGGAGGGTGCGGATGTTACTCACGCGTTAGTTCTGATGTACCAGGAAGTGGATTGAGCCGTAGTGCGTCACGTGCTCTCTGTGCTTTTGTGGAAGATGAGATGCTCCCGGGGCGGGGCGCACGTAGAGCGAGGGCTCTGGAGCCCACGGTCTGGCTGCTCCGCCACAGACACTGGGACCCAGCAGGGAGGACCGCTCCTGCCCAGCACTGCGGTCCAGCTAGAGACACAAGCAGCTCGGTGCCCAGCCTGCGGTCAGGGCCAATCTGTCCCATTCGCCGCTGTTCATGTTGTCATGAAACCTGGGTCAGAAGCTGGCTCTCCCCACTCCACTTGCCTAAATTTACCAAAGGACACTTCAGTGGAAGCGAGAGCTATCATCCGCACAGGTTTCGGTACAAGTTCACAGCAGAACGAAGGCGCCCTGAGACCAAGCCCACCCCCAGCTGGCCCCTTCGAAGCCTGAACGACAGCTTCTGCAGGAACACTGTCCCCACGTCGCAGCGTGTAACGTCCTCAGGACCTGAAACAGACCTGCCCCACCTGCAGCACATCTGGAGGATGGAGATTCTCGGCTGTCACACTGTGTCCTGACCCTCTGTCCCCAGAGACACTAAGGGGGACACTAAGGGGGGGGGGCCCAGCAGACACAAAGTCCTCTGGGACTAAAACTAACCATCACAGGACTTCCCTGGTGGCACAGTGGTTGGGAGTGTGCCTGCTAATGCAGGGGACACGGGTTCGAGCCCTGGTCTGGGAAGATCCCACATGCCGTGGAGCAGCTAGGCCCGTGAGCCACAACTACTGAGCCTGCGCATCTGGAGCCTGTGCTCCGCAACAAGAGAGGCTACGACAGTGAGAGGCCCGCGCACCGTGATGAAGAGTGGCCCCCGCTCGCCGCAACTAGAGAAAGCCCTCGCACAGAAACAAAGACCCAACACAGCCAAAAATAAAAATAAATAAAAATTCAAAAATAAGGCTCAACATTTAAAAAAAAAAAAAGCCCTAGTTGTTAAAAGTTAAAAAAAAAACAAAAAAAAAAACTAACCATCACAGCATGCTTCTTCTCCTTCTAAATCCCTGAATATAAACTCCCAGAGGCAGAGTGTTCGGTTAAAATGTGCAAACTGTCATCCTGGCTCTTCACCTGCCCAGTTATTTTCAAGTCACATGGCTGCCAGCAGTGGGATGGCATGGAAACCACCACCTCACTAGGGTGGGATATTCTTATATCATTATCAGTATTTACATTAGTAAAATATAACTTAAAATATTTAATATTTTAAAGTTTTATTGTCATTTTAATTGGGGATGAAAGGTTCTTCGTTACTATGAATTTTTTAATGTCTGTAGTTACTAGTGAAGCTGAATTATTTTCATGTATTTGTTAAGAAATTTTGCTCCCTCCCTCCTGAACCACAAATTCCAGGCTGTTACCCACTGATCTGCTGGGTTCTGCTGACAACTGGTTTTCATTCTTGAATGATGACATCATCTAATTCAATGCATTTTCCTCCTCCTCTTATCATTTCTGGAAATGTTGCTCATGTAAATAAGCCATAAAAAAAAAACCCACTGATATGTGAAAATAAGCATTACATGTAGTTTTATTTTAAAAGTAAAGATTCTGAGGCAAACTAAAAGTCTGTTGATTGTGGGAGGGAAAGGCAAAGCTGGTAGGTCTATCCCCT
Source organism: Mesoplodon densirostris (assembly GCF_025265405.1). Lineage (NCBI taxonomy): Eukaryota > Metazoa > Chordata > Mammalia > Artiodactyla > Ziphiidae > Mesoplodon > Mesoplodon densirostris. The sequence continues at coordinate 3,930,988 of NC_082676.1, forward strand.
CCTTAACACACTAGACCCCTATTAAAAATGAACATTTGAATCCTATGTAAAAGAATGGAAAACCCTTCTGACATGATGTTAGATGGCAAAATCTTATGCATGCTAAGAGGGCCTCCATCAAAAAATATGTATTTTTACTTACATTTTTATAGTTAAAATTGAGAAATGCGTTTGAAATCATGTATAGAAAACTATACCCCCTAGAGATAAAATTAAGAGTTGAGCAAATTAAAGCAATCCTGAGGAAAAAAGGACAAAGCAGGAGGCACAACTCTCCCAGACTTCAGACTACACTGCAAAGCTATGGTAATCAAACAGAGTGCTACTGGCACGAAAAACAGACATATGGATGACTAGAACAGAATAGAGCCCAGAAATAAACCCACACACCTACACTCAATTAATCTATAACAAAGGAGGCAAGGATATACAATGGAGAAAAGACAGTCTTTTCAGTAAGTGGTGCTGGAAAACTGGGCAGCCACATGTAAATCAATGAGATTAGAACATTCCCTCATACCACATACAAAAATAAACTCAAAATGGTTTAAAGACTTAAATGTAAGACCTGAAACCATAAAACGCCTAGGAGAGAACATAGGCAGAACAGTCTTTGACATAAATTGTAGCATTATTTTCTTGGATCTCCTAAGGCAAAAGAAATAAATGCAAAAATAAACAGATGGGACCTAATTAAACTTAAAAGCATTTGCACAGCAAAGGAAACCATCAATAAAACAAAAAGACAACCTACCGAATGGGAGAAAATATTTGCAAATGACATGACTGACAAGAGGTTAATATCCAAAATCTACAAACAGCTTGTACAATTCAATATCAAAAAACCAAACAATCCAATCGAAAAAATGGGCAGAAGACCTAACTAGACATTTCTCCAAAGACATACAGATGGCCAACAGGCACAGATGCTCAACATCACTAATAATTAGAGAAATGAAAATCAAAACTACAGTGAGGTATCACCTCACACCAGTCAGAATGGCCATCATCAAAAAGTCTATATATAACAAATGCTGGAGAGGGTGTGGAGAAAAGGGAACCCTCCCCTACACTGTTGGTGGGAATGTAAATTGGTGCAGTCACTATGAAGAACAGTGAGGGGGTTCCTTAAAAAATTAAAAATAGAACTATCACATGACCAGCAATTCCACTCCTGGGTATAAATCCGAAAGAAACAAAAACACTACTTTGAAAAGATACATGCACCCCAATGTTCATAGCAGCACTATTTACAACAGCCAAGACATGGAAACAACCTGAGTGTCCATCAACAGACAACTGGCTTAAGGTATATGTACATACACACACACAGAATATTAAGCAGCCATAAAAAAGAATGAAAAACTGCCATTTGCAGCAACATGGATGGACCTAGAGAGTATTATTCTTAGTGAAATAAGTCAGAGAAAGACTAGTACTATATGATATCATGTATATATGAATCTAAAAAATAATACAAATGAATATGTATACAAAATAGAAACAGACTCACAGACACAGAAAACAAACTTGTGGTTACCAAAGGGGAGAGGAAAAGGGGGAGGGACAAATTCGGGGTATGAGATTAACAGATACAAATGACTATACATAAAACAGATAAGCAGCAAAGACATACTGTATAGCACAGGGAATTATACCCATTATCTTGTAATAACCTATAATGGAGTATAATCTCAAAAATGCAGAATCACTACACTGTACACCTGAAACTAATGCAATATTGTAAATCATCTATACTTCAATTTAAAAAAAAGGAAACTACTGAAGCACTTCTGGAGAACTACAGCAGCCAGAAAGAGAGGTGACAAAAGCAAACTCAAACTGAAATAGAGATGCTCACCAACAGTCCTGTCTCACTCACAATCACTCCATGACCTCAGCCTCCATGTGGGCATCAGTTTCACGTGAATGCTTTAGAAAAATTTCAAGTCCTACATGTTTGGAGTTACTGGCAAATAGGCAAAACCTCCAACACTGAATCATCAAATGGCAAGAGTCTGTTGTAATGCCTATACCTTAGGTTTCTTGTAACCATGAAAAAATGTAACATAGGTGAAAGAGTTAGAACACAGTGTGATCAATAAATGTGAGACTCCTTCCTTCCAAAAACGAAAAAAAGAGTTGAGGAAATTAAGACAAAGGCCATACAACAGAAGATCAAACACAGACACACAACCCAAATGATACAACACACTTGTGACAGGTATCTGCATACTTGGCTCTGAGCTTCCTGGTGGCCAAGGCAAAAAGGGAAACACAATTAACTACAAAATGTGCATTCTCCTTAAGATACTAACAGACAGCTGTTACACAGAAGTACAGCTTATTTTGATCCTGAGGCCTCCAAGAACGGTCTTCCAAGGGTGACAAGGAAGGGGACACAGTGCAGCCTAAGGCGGCAGTGACACTTAGGAGAAGGGTTCTGTTAAAATACAGATTCCTGTTCAGGAGATGTGGGGTGGGGCCTGGGAATCTGTGCTTTCACAAAGCTCCCTGGTGATTTGGATGGACGCCCTGATGTTGGAACTGGCGTGGATCGGGTGACCAATTACCCCCGCATCCCATATTTCCCACTGTGTGAGCACAGGCAAGTGACTGCACTGTTGTGAGCCAGTTATCCTCATCTGAAAAATAGGACCATTAACAGCACCTACCCCAGAGAGCTCTTGCAAAGCTCCAAGGAGGTAATATGCGTGAAACGCTTAGCAGGAAGCTGGTACACAGAAGACACCGAATACATGTTAGCAACGACCATCATAAATAACCACACCTTTCTGTCCCTCCTTAGAGGGTGCTTATGGGGCAGGATTCAAGTCACCCAGGAGGAGCTGGGCTCCCACCCGGCACTGCAGGTCGGGAAGAGGAAAAGCAGCAAATGTTTATCAACATCTGTTATTATGCAATCCCCCACCCGCTGCAATGATGCCTCAACACTTCCCAAAGGAGCAGCTTCCTTTGCAGCAATTAAAATTAAGCCATTTTTTTCCTGCTAAGCCCAGAAAAAGTAAGGTTTCTGTATTTCCTAAATGTGTCCACAGAACTGAGACCCTGCACTGTGCCCCAGCTTTCCTGACACCTTCAGCAGAAAGAAAGTACCACGGCTAACGCTCGGTTCACGGTGCTGATTATACGGGTACCAATCTCCATCTCCATCCTTAAAAGCATCAAGCCTCCTCCTTAGAATTCCGCAGATTTCAAGGCAAGCACGGGGCAAGGGAGCAGCAGCACAGAACACTTTTTCCTGGGAATCTGTTTCCCGCAGGCCTGAGTGGCGGCAGCCTGTTCTGGATGTGGGAGAACAAAACGTACAAAGGGACCGGCTGGAGGGTCATTTAATGCACGTGCATTTAACGCCTGTGTTAACGTGCTACTGGAGGACGCTACTGAGCATTAATCAGCTTCTCACATGCGGTCCCACAGCAGAGGACGCCCCAAGGGAGAGACTTAACAGAAGGTTTGTGCATCACTCCGGAGGTGCCCACCGGGCAAAAAACACCAGTCACGGACGAGAACAATGTACTGACATTAACAACTATGCTAACACGACCTTAGCTCTCCAGGCGCCACTTCTACAGCAGCTCACTACCCTGGCCTGGCCTGCTGGGCAGCCTCTGCCCCTGCCCGGGTGACAACTAGCCCGAGTGCATCCAGCCAGGACCAAACAGCCGCAGCTCCACCCCCCTGAGCGCCTCCTGCAGGGATGCACTTTCACCTGTCTGTCCAGGGACTAACCTGGAACCTTCCAAAGGGGCCCCAGGAGGAAGGTGCTGCCACGGTGTTGACTTTACAAACCAGGGGGAGATTCAGAGAAGGCCGTGCTGGCCCAAATCCACACCGCTGTGACGGAAAGCCTGGGATTTGAATCTACTTGTCTACGTTTCCCCAGAGCCCGTGGTCGGCCGAGAGTCTCTGTTCGCTAACTGCACTGTTCCGGGGGTGGGAGAATATTTGCATCCCCTCCGGTTCCCGCCAACACAGGCATGGAGTGTTTTGCACAGAAGCCCAGGGCATTGGCTGGAGGCCTGAATGTCCCCTGATGGAAGCCACACCAGTATGAGAAAACACAAAGCAGAGACTTAGATAAGCCAGGCCCCCAGAGCTCTGTTTCCCCTGCCACCCAGGCCTGGGGGTTCTAAGGGACCACCCATCGCCTGACTCCCAGCCCGCCTCCTCTGAGCTGTGTGACCCTGGGCAAGCTCCTTAACCTCTCTCATCAAACCTTAGTTTTCTCATCTGTAAAATGGAGATGATGATAACACCTACTCTATCGGTTCCTGTAAAGATTAAATGAAATGGGGGAAAGGAAGCAAAACATACTGTACGGGGTCTGCACTTAAAAGGGAAAGTTGTCACCTGATCACTCTGTAGTGTATACAGATGTCGAATTACAATGCTGGACACCTGAAGCTTATATAATAATAATAATAAAAGAGAAAGCTGTCGGGCATCCTTAAATGGCGTGCACACAACCCAACTGAAGACAGTAGTTTCTAGAACATGCCCGCTGTGTGAGGCACGGGAGCTGCGGGCCCGTAATACTCTGCAGATTCATTTACACACGCTGTGAAGGTGAGCTGGGCTCCCATATAGAAAGGGGGCGACCATGATCACAGGGCTTTACTCCTCCTTTACTCCCAAGCTGACCCTGACTTCATGCAAATCCCCAGAGCCAGCACACAGAGTCAGGGGAGACCGTGACCACTTCGTCCAGAAAAGCCCTAGGAGCGCCCAAAAGATAGAAGAGTAAGGGTCTGGAAATTTTTTAAAATACACAATACGAAAACACCAACTGCACTTCAGGATACAGTGAATGGCACGTTGCCACAGCAACCAGAGGCTAAATTATTCAGCAAGGGATGGCAGAAGAATCTCTGAAAGGCGGCAAAACAAAGACAAAGGATCCAATTAAACCACTTCTGCAGGGGAAACAAACTGGGCCGGCCAGGAAGGCTACATCTGCCCACCTGGGATGTGACTTTTCAACCACGCTCTCTTTGTGTCTAATTCTGGGGTCTCTTTTCCGTTTTTAAAAATGGTGACAAACGTCCAAGGAGCTACTATGCTCTAGTCCAAGCTTTAAAATGAGTTATAGATTCCTTGAGTAACAGTCCAGGGCCTGTGTTTGGGGTATCACTTAATTAGGGGTCCTTTGAGGTTTCCCAGCACCCCACCTTTTCCCACCTCCCGTCTGCACCGGGAAACAGGAGTGGGGTCCCCAGAGTTCTCTTAAGCCAAGCACCATCACGACCATTTTGTTATCCTTGAATCACATATACTACAATGTTTACTATTTTTTTTTCTTTAATTCACTTAATATTCTATCTTGAAAGAGAAGTTGGTTTGTTTAGCAAATAGAAAACCATTATCGCTTGGCACAATTAGATGACAACTGCAAGAATAATATGTGTAAACATCATTTTTTTGACTTTCCGGCAGGGAAGAATGTTTTAAAACAAGGCACAAATAATATGGACCATAAAGTATATCAGGGCCCAGGAAACTTTACCCCGTGGGCTGCTGTTTATGTTTGTACATAAAGCTGCATTAGCATGCGGCCGCACTCACTCACCACGCATTAGCCACGCGTTAGTGTGACGACAAAGTCGTGTGGTCACAGCAGACACAGTAGGATCCACAGAGCCAGAAATATTCAGTATCTGACTCTTCACAGAAAAAGTCTGCTGACACCTGAAGTATACGATCGATAATCTGATAACTTTAAAAATAAAAAACTTTCACATATCAAAGGAAAGCATGAACCAAATGACAAAACCAGTCCTGGAGAGGAAGGAGAGGTGTCATTCACAGACCCGGAAAATACTGGAAGCTGCAATTTCCAGAGTAAAATCCTCAAATCATTAAGATAAAGAAAACTGCAGGTAATGTACATGAAAGGAACTGAAAAAAAACAGACAGCTAATAAACACTGAAAAAAAAGTTCAATCTCATTAGAAAGGAGAGGAAACCACGCCTCCTGCGACGGCGCATCCCATCCATGAGACAGGCCACAAGGACACCAGGCTGGATCTGCCAGCATCTCCCCTTGGCCACGAGATCGATGCACCTGTGTTTCCACCCCTCCTTCCTTCCCACCCGTATGCATTTACTGAGCACCCATCTGGTCTGTACAAAGCCCCAGAGTGGGTACCAGCCACACAGGAAGAGGTCTGAGGATGCTCTCCGGGAATATGGAGCTCAGGGGAGATCTCTCCCTCATTACCCACAACTGTATCTCTAGCAACGGCCACGGCGCCTGCCTGCCCCTCATTTGAGTAAAATAAGCCTTTGCTGAATGACTAGACACAGAGTGATACGTGCGTGGTGGGTTGACAATCTCACTGCAATCAGGCTAAGAACGTCCAACCTGGAGAGGACGCCTCAACCCGTTAATATCAGGGAATTCGTGAAAATCCCCCTCTCAGCCCAGAGACTGATCAGGTGGAGGTGGGGCGCATCAATCTGTATTTTAAAAAGCCTCTCCCTGGTCTGGGTTCAGAGCCGATACAGGAGGAGGGGCTGAGGACCTGGCTCCCAGGCCCCACCAGCCATGGTGAGCACCGACTTACTGAGCACCTACTTTGTGCCAGGGCTCGGCCATACGCCTTCCTTACGGGATCTCCCCCCAAATTCACAATGACCTTGAGAGAATCAGCACCCCACTTTATAGACGAGAAAACCAAGACCTGGGGAGGTAAGGCCGCTGGTCCAAGGTCCCCCAGCACGTCAGCACAGAGCAGGGCTATGTGATTCCAAGCCCTCAGGACCCCAGCTGGGGACCTCGGCTGCCTGCAGAAAATGTGCGCCACACTGAGCCCACCCCTCCTCCACTGTGATCCCGCAGCTGGTATCATCCCCATTTTATAGGTAAGAAAACTGAGGCCCACAGAATCACAGCATCTGGGCACTGGGCTTCACCCCCTCACACTCATTGCCCTCCACTCTGAAAAAACTCAAAGGATTTCGGAGGGTGGCAACACGGGGGCCCAAGCTCCCCGGCAGAGAGCAGAAACAAGGGCCCGTCCACCCGAAACGGGGAGACTTGAGCCTCGGACAGAGGAAAGACCACCTGGAGAAGTCCAGGGTGACCTTCAGGTCAGGGGTCCTCGACTAGAGGATGGCTCCATCCCCCAGGGGACCCTTGGCAGTAACTGGAGACATTTTTGGTTGTCACCATGGGAAGCAGGGTGAGGGGCTGTGAGCATCTCCAGGGTAGAGGCCAGGGATGCTGCTAAATGTCCTACCGTGCCCAGGACGGCCCCATCAGAGTCATCCGGCCCCAAACATCAGGAGCCCCGAGTTCGGGAGATCCTGCTTCCGGCCCTCGCTCCTCCGGAGGGCAGGGGGGCGCCACAGACCAGGAGCACTGGCAGCCCCCCGGAGCCTGTCCACACCATAGGCCTTGCTTGGCTTCTATAACCAGTGCTTCTCCACAGGGAAGAGTGGCCCCCAGGGGGGATCGGGCCATGTCTGGGGACATTGTCGGCTAGCAAAAGGGTGTGCAGCCTGCAGAGGCCAGGGAGGCTGCCAAGCATCTGACGGTGCCCCGACGGCCCCCGCGGTGAAGAGCCATCTGGCCCTGAGCGTTGACAGTGGCAAGGCTGGGAAATCCCGCCCTGGGCACTGCGTTTGGAGCCGGGACAGCGCGGTGTGGGGAAGGTGGGACATCCGAGGGGTCAGGCTGCAGGGCCGGGACCAGCCCCCACTGTGCCCACCGCCACTTACTTGGAGAGTTTCATCTCAATCTGCTGCCGGATCTCCTGCCTCTCTTCAGCCGTCCTCCTGGGGAAGATATTGCGGTCTTCCAGTTCCTGCTTGCTGGGCCGGTTCCTCAGTTTCACCGCCAGGAGCTCCTTCTTGCACTTCCTCGGCAGCGTTCCTAAGAGCAGGGGCACCGAGAAAGGGGGTGTCAAGGAGGTGCTGGCTCCCAGTGCAGCCAGCACTTCCTGCCCTCCTGCAGGAAAGAACCTAGACCAGAGCCAGGCGGGCACGTCTGGCAGCTGTGATACCCTCCAGCAAACGGTGGGCAACGCACCTCCCTTCACAAAGGCCCCCACACAACCACGCCTTCCACAGGCGCGGGATCGTTCACGCATCCGGGGTCTCCAGAGACAGTCCCGATCGACACCCTTTGCCCCAGAGCGATTACTAATAGCACCACGTTTTCTTTCAGAAGTGCCCGGGTGCAGATCCTAAATTACAGTCACTTTACCCATGGTGGTCCGTCCCCCCATCGCCCTGTCACCCCCCTCTCCCCTCTGCCTGTGACCCCGTAGCCATGTGGGTCCTCTTCCATTCCTGGATGATCCCAACTCAGGGTCTCTGCACCATGTCTTTCCCATGCCGACCCCCGTGCTCTGCCTGGACCATCCAGGGCCGGCCACCTCCTGAGTCACGCTGCTGGCCTTGAGCCCTGCCCTCAAAGAGGCCCGATGGGTCCTCCGATCACCATCACCCACCCGGTTAACTCCTCCCCTATCTGGCCTCTTTCTTGTTCACTAGGTTATCCTCCATCTCCTCCACTAGTTTTTAAGTTCGACAACAGTCTGTTCTCCTGGGTCCTGGAACAGTGTTGATGCAGCAGGTTATCAAGGAACACGGTTGAGTGAGCCTGGTTCAGGGTCTAGGAGGCTGACATTGACTTTTAGTTCTACACACGTCCAAGCAGCAGAGTGACATCGGTGTGCATGTAAGGTCTTAAGGAACGACGTTTAAACGTACTGAAGAGCAGAAAAGGGGGCTGGCTGCATTCATGTACAGAAAAGGAACCGGCATGGAGCTGCATGAAGAGCGGAGTCCTTACCTGCCCCCCGCGAGCACACGTGCTGATAAAGGGCAGGGAACTCCGGGGCACAACGTAGACTGCAGTTTTGCAACGTGTGGTTTTGTGCTTTTACTAGGGCATGGGTTTAAATCCGGGGGCTCAGACCATCATCCAATGAGGTCAACCCCACAGGTGGAGGGAAACTTTATTTCTTAAGAATAACATCTCCCCAAAGAAAGCCCATTCCTACTGTGGGGTACAGGAGTACAAAGCAAGAAATGTCTAGTAAGGTGATAGTTTAACAGACGTCTGGGATAAAGTAAGATATAAAAAATTGGACTTGACTGAGGCTTGAGTTTCTAATATGAACTTGTTTGCTGTGTGTTTTATTAGAGACAAAGAGAAAAATAATGACCCCCAAAGCCATTTCAGGCAGGACTCCAGCCCGATTTTGTTTTAATAGCTTTATACATGACTAGAGTCCTGTATTTATAGAATCATGAAAGCCTAAGGCAGTCACATGCATTTTTCTGTTGATCTTAACTGCATGGTCTGGGGGAAACTGAAAGCTAAACTGGCATTTATGAGCCGAGGGAGTCTCAAAGGTCTCAGGACAAATCCTTCGTGAATGTCAAAGGTCTGATAGGTGGCGAGAAGGATTGCCATTTTTAGACAACCGTAATATGCTAACCATGAAACTACACTGAATGTGGTTTCATCTTTTCAGCTTTTGATAAAGAATGTCTTTAAGCCGACTGCAAATGTCTCAGCATACTTGTCATTACAAACTTTAAGCATATTTGTTCTTAACTGAGAGAAAGATCCTTTCATCAGAGATTTCTAGATGTAATGAGAATTCACTCCACAGGAAATCTCTGTGCTAAGAGCAATTAATTCTTCTCTGCTTATTCATCCAGGCCCTAAGAGCACAATATGGCACCCAGTAGGGCCACAATGAAAACTTCTGGGCTGACGGTCTTCCCCAGGCTATCAAGAGGTTATCAGATTTGACTACTACTTAAAAGTCAAAAAGGGAAACTTCCAGACAAATAGCTTAAAGTGAGGGCTTTTCATGAAGTTGAGTGGCACGTCTACACAACTGATGGAATTAATCTAAACGAGCAGGGGGTCCAGAGCAGGATGTGACACAGAGAAACAGAGGCCAGGAGACCTTCCTGTCCTGACGATGGGAACAAGCCACCCTCTCCCCCAAAGGCCCCCAAACACACTTGTGATCCTACCTTTGAGGCCAGAAATACCACTTCCAAGAGTCTGCTCCCAAAACAAATGGGACAAGCACACAGAACACACATAAGAGGGTGTTCACACAGCCTCATTTACGAAAGAAAGAAATTAAACACAACCGAAATACGACAAGACAGCATGTGTTAAATTATGGCTCATCTGTATCATGTGAATATCGTGACCCTATCATGAACCTATCATGAACCTATCATGAACCTAAGAACAGTAGTATATACATTACTGAGGGACAAAAAGACAGACATGATATGTTGCTACGAAAAGCAACTTGTAGGAAAGTATGTACGTTTTATATATAAATATATCTGTGTATGTGTTTGCATCTAATTTTGTGTGTGTGTGTGTGTGTCTGTGTGTTACGCAGGCCTCTCACTGTTGTGGCCTCTCCCGTTGCGGAGCACAGGCTCCGGACGCGCAGGCTCAGCGGCCATAGCTCACGGGCCCAGCCGCTCCGCAGCACGTGGGATCCTCCCAGACTGGGGCACGAACTCACGTCCCCTGCATCGGCAGGCGGACTCTCAACCACTGCGCCACCAGGGAAGCCCTGCATCTAATTTTGTAAGTATTTATAATCTTATAAATCAGCATAGAAATGCCGGAAATGGATTTTACTTATTAATTTTGGTTTTCTGTATTTTGTTTTTAATCATCAACATAGCTTCCTTATATCAAAATAAATGTTTAAAAAGAAAGACCTTTGTGGAGTGATAGCAGTGAAGATGGTGGAAAATTCTCTCCATAAAGGCAACAAAAAAACTGCAAAATCATCAGAGTCAACTTTTTCAGAACTCTGTAAATTAACCAAAGGGTTGCAGCACCACAGGAATCTTTATTCAAGGAAAACTGGATGAATCTCAGGAAGGATGGTTTACTCTGTCTCTTTCTCCCCTGGCTCTTTCTCCAGCTTGGCAGCAGCCTTGAAGCACTGTTTTCTGCTGAAAACCAGGGGCCTGGCAGCCACTGGAGGGAGGTGAACAGGCTTCATTCCCAAAGAGCTGTCATCATTTGACCTGTCGCTGGTTCCCTGAAGACCCCACTGCAAGGCTGTCTGCATTGGATCTGACTCAGAGCTGGCCCAATGCAAAACTACCTTCTCCCCAGGGTCGTGCTTGTCAAAAACAATACTTTCTTTCCAAACCCAAGGCTTTCATTTATCTTTAGACCAGTCTTCCTCGATACTCTATGGAGTTCTTGATTGGCCAAAGCCAATAAAAATCAACGCATAAGCCAAATATTGTAAGTCAATTAAAAGAAAAACCTTAGGGCCTCCCTGGTGGCGCAAGTGGTTAAGAGTCCGCCTGCTGATGCAGGGGATACGGGTTCGTGCCCCGGTCTGGGAGGATCCCATATGCCGCGGAGCGTCTGGGCCCGTGAGCCATGGCCGCTGGGCCTGCGCATCCGGAGCCTGTGCTCCGCAACGGGAGAGGCCACAACAGTGAGAGGCCCACATACCGCAAAAAGAAAAAAAAAAAAAAAAAAAAAAGAAAAACCTTAGAAGAGAAAAAGAAAGGGACTGAGAAAATATTTGAAGAGATTATAGTTGAAAACTTCCCTAATATGGGGAAGGAAATAGTTAATCAAGTCCAGGAAGCACAGAGAGTCCCATACAGGATAAATCCAAGGAGAAACACACCAAGACACATATTAATCAAACTATCAAAAATTAAATACAAAGAACTAATATTAAAAGCAGCAAGGGAAAAACAACAAATAACACGTAAGGGAATCCCCATAAGGTTAACAGCTAATCTTTCAGCAGAAACTCTGCAAGCCAGAAGGGAGTGGCATGACATATTTAAAGTGATATGTCATGCCACTCCCTTCTGCAAGCCAGAAGGGAGTGGCATGACATATTTAAAGTGATGAAGGAGAAAAACCTGCAACCAAGATTACTCTACCAGCAAGGATCTCATTCAGATTCAACGGAGAAATTAAAACCTTTACAGACAAGCAAAAGCTGAGAGAATTCAGCACCACCAAACCAGCTTTACAACAAATGCTAAAGGAACTTCTCTAGGCAGGAAACACAAGAGAAGGAAAAGACCTACAATAATAAACCCAAAATAATTAAGAAAATGGTAATAGGAACATACATATCGTTAATTACCTTAAATGTAAATGGATTAAATGCTCCAACCAAAAGACACAGACTGGCTGAATGGATACAAAAACAAGACCTGTATATACACTGTCTACAAGAGACCCACTTCAGGCCTAGGGACACATACAGACTGAAAGTGAGGAGATGGAAAAAGATATTCCATGCAAATGGAAGTCAAAAGAAAGCTGGAGTAGCAATTCTCATATCAGACAAAATAGACTTTAAAACAAAGACTATTACAAGAGACAAAGAAGGACACTACGTAATGATCAAGGGATCAATCCAAGAAGAAGATATAACAATTGTAAATATTTATGCACCCAACATAGGAGCACCTCAATACATAAGGCAAATACTAACAGCCATAAAAGGGGAAATCAACAGTAACACAATCATAGTAGGGGACTTTTAACACCCCACTTTCACCAATGGACAGATCATCCAAAATGAAAATAAATAAGGAAACATAAGCTTTAAATGATACATTAAACAAGATGGACTTAATTGATATTTATAGGACATTTCATCCAAAAACAACAGAAGACACATTCTTCTCAAGTGCTCATGGAACATTCTCCAGGATAGAGCATATCTTGGGTCACAAATCAAGCTTTGGTAAATTTAAGAAAAGTGAAATCGTATCAAGTATCTTTTCTGACCACAACGCTATGAGACTAGATATCGAATACAGGAAAAAATCTGTAAGATATATAAACACATGGAGGCTAAACAACACACTACTTAATAACCAAGAGATCACTGAAGAAATCAAAGAGGAAATCAAAAAATACCTAGAAACAAATGACAATGAAAACACGACAACCAAAAACCTATGGGATGCAGCAGAAGCAGTTCTAATAGGGAATTTATAGCAATACAATCCCACCTTAACAAACAGGAAACATCTCAAATAAACAACCAAACCTTACACCTAAAGCAGTTAGAGAAAGAAGAACAAAAAAACCCCAAAGTTAGCAGAAGGAAAGAAATCATAAAGATCAGATCAGAAATAAATGAAAAAGAAATGAAGGAAACGATAGCAAAGATCAATAAAACTACATGCTGGTTCTTTGAGAAGATAAAATTGATAAACCATTAGCCAGACTCATCAAGAAAAAGAGGGAGAAGATTCAAATCAATAGATATGAAAAGGAGAAGTAACAACTGACACTGCAGAAATACAAAAGATCATGAGATTACTACAAGCAACTGTATGCCAATAAGATGGACAATGTGGAAGAAATGGACACATTCTTAGAAATGCACAACCTGCCAAGACTGAATCAGGAAGAAATAGAAAATACGAACAGACCAATCACAAGCACTGAAATTGAAACTGTGATTAAAACTCTTCCAACAAACAAAAGCCCAGGACCAGATGGCTTCACAGGCGAATTCTATCAAGCATTTAGAGAAGAGCTAACACCTAATCCTTCTCAAACTCTTCCAAAATATAGCAGAGGGAGGAACACTCCCAAACTCATTCTACGAGGCCACCATCACTCTGGTACCAAAACCAGACAAAGACGTCACAAAGAAAGAAAATTACAGGACCATATCACTGATGAACATAGATGCAAAAATCCTCAACAAAATACTAGCAAACAGAATCCAACAACACATTAAAAGGATCATATACTATGATCAAGTGACGTTTATCCCAGGAATGCAAGGATTCTTCAATATTTGCAAATCAATCAACACGATACACCATATTAACAAACTGAAGGAGAAAAACCATATGATCATCTCAATAGATGCAGAGAAAGCTTTCGACAAAATTCAACACCCATTTATGATAAAAACCCTCCAGAAAGTAGACATAGAGGGAACTTTCCTCAATATAATAAAGGCCATATATGACAAACCCACAGCCAACATCATCCTCAATGGTGAAAAACTGAAATCATTCCCACTAAGATCAGGAACAAGACAAGGTTGCCCACTCTCACCACTCTTATTCAACATAGTTTTGGAAGTTTTAGGCACAGCAATCAGAGAAGAAAAGGAAATAAAAGGAATCCAAACGGGAAAAGAAGAAGTAAAGCTGTCACTGTTTGCAGATGACATGATACTATACATAGAGAATTCTAAAGATGCTACCAGAAAACTACTAGAGCTAATCAATGAATCTGGGAAAGTAGCAGGTTAAAAAACTAATGCACAGAAATCTCTGGCATTCCTATACACTATTAATGAAAAATCTGAAAGTGAAATTAAGAAAACACTCCCATTTACCATTGCAACAAAAAGAATAAAATATCTAGGAATAAACCTACCTAAGGAGACAAAAGACCTGTATGCAGACAATTAGAAGACACTGATGAAAGAAATTAAAGATGATACAAACAGATGGAGAGATATACCATGTTCTTGGATTGGAAGAATCAACATTGTGAAAATGACTCTACTACCCAAAGCAATCTACAGATTCAAGGCAATCCCTATCAAACTACCAATGGTATTTTTTACAGAACTAGAACAAAAAATTTCACAACTTGTATGGAAACACAAAAGACCCCGAAGACAAAGCAATCTTGAGAAAGAAAAACTGAGCTGGGGGAAACAGGCTCCCTGACTTCATACTATACTACAAAGCTACAGTAATCAAGACAGTATGGTACTGGCATAGAAACAGAAATATAGATCAATGGAACAGGACAGAAAGCCCAGAGATAAACCCACGCACATATGGTCACCTTATCTTTGATAAAGGGGGCAAGAATATACAGTGGAGAAAAGACATCCTCTTCAATAAGTGGTGCTGGGAAAACTGGACAGCTACATGTAAAAGAATGAAATTAGAACACTCCCTAGCACCATACACAAAAATAAACTCAAAATGGATTAAAGACTTAAATGTAAGGCCAGACACCATCAAACTCTTAGAGGAAAACACAGGCAGAACACTCTATGACATAAATCACAGCAAGATCCTTTTTGACCCACCTCCTAGAGAAATGGAAATAAAAACAAAAATAAACAAATGGGACCTAATGAAACTAAAAAGCTTTTGCACAGAAAAGGAAACCATAAACAAGATGAAAAGACAACTCTCAGAATGTGAGAAAATATTTGCAAATGAAGCAACGGACAAAGGATTAATCTCCAAAACATACAAGCAACTCATGCAGCTCAATAACAAAAAAACAAACAACCCAATCCAAAAATGGGCAGAAGACCTAAACAGACATTTCTCCAAAGAAGATATACAGATTGCCAACAAACACATGAAAGAATGCTCAATATCATTAATCATTAGAGAAATGCAAATCAAAACTACAATGAGATATCATTCACAACGGTCAGAATGGCCATCATCAAAAAATTTACAAACAGTAAATGCTGGAGAGGGTGTGGAGAAAAGGGAATCCTCTTACACTGTTGGTGGGAATGTAAATTGATACAGCCACTATGGAGAAAAGTATGGCGGTTCCCTAACAAACTAAAAATAGAACTATCATACAACCCAGCAATCCCACTACTGGGCATATACCCTGAGAAAACCATAATTCAAAAAGAGTCATGTACCAAAATGTTCATTGCAGCTCTATTTACAATAACCAGGACATGGAAGCAACCTAAGTGTCCATCAACAGATGAATGGATAAAGAAGACGTGGCACATATATACATGGAATATTACTCAGCCATCAAAAGGAACAAAACTAAGTTATTTGTAGTGAGGTGGATGGACCTAGAGACTGTCATACAGAGTGAAGTCAGAAAGAGAAAAACAAATACAGTATGCTAACACATATATATGGGATCTTTAAAAAAAAAAAAAGAAAAACAAATGGTCAGAAGAACCTCGGGGCAAGACAGGAATAAAGATGCAGACCTACTAGAGAATGAACTTGAGGACACAGGGAGTGGGAAGGGTAAGCTGGGACGAAGTGAGAGAGAGGCATGGACATATATACACTACCAAACGTAAGGTAGATAGCTAGTGGGAAGCAGCCGCATAGCACAGGGAGATCAGCTCAGTGCTCTGTGACTACCTAGAGGGGTGGGATAGGGAGGGTGGGAGGGAGGGAGACGCAAGAGGGAAGAGATATGGGGACATATATATATGTATAACTGATTCACTTTGTTATACAGCAGAAACTAACACAGCATTGTAAAGCAATTATACTCCAATAAAGATGTTAAAAAAAAAAAGTAAAACCTTGATGTTACCAGATCCAGCTCAACTCCAGCCAATGTTGGAGAGCTTTTCCCACGCACAGCTGACAGACAGGGCTCAGGAAGCAGGGTGGGCCATGCTGGCTCTTCTCCCAGGACCCAGCATGGCCCAGAGAGCTGCTGACCCCAGAGCTCTGGGCTCCACCTCACCGGGCGGGGGGCAGCCTCCCGAGCTCCACGCAGGCCCACACACCAGCGTGTGTGGGACTCAGAACATACCCTCAGCCCCGTCTCATCAGCGCCCATTAGCCACCCGGTGGAGAAAGGATGCTCGTGGGGGGTCTCAGGCCTTGGACCACTCTCTTCCTTGTGAAGCCTCCCTTCTCTCTCCCTACGCACCACTGGCCGGCATCCTCCCACTGCCATAGCCACGCCTCTGTCTCCTTTGCTGGTTCTGCATCATCTCCCCCTCTAGACGTGGGTGAGCCCAGGACTCAACCCTCAAACCCCTCCTCCACGCTTGCTTCCTACACAACCTCTTCAGTCCCACGACACTAAGGACCAGCTGCCAATGCTCAGAATCTCCCTCTCTAGCTACATCCTCTCTCCTGAATCCATGCTGCATCTTCGGCTTCCTTCATGATGTCTCTACCCAGGTCCCAATCAGGCATCTCAAACTTAGCACGTCCACAACTGAGCTCCTGTTGAAGTGCTGATAGGTTAAGCGACAGAACCGAGATTCATATTCAGGCCTGAGCTCAGCATCCACACTCTTAGCCGTGACCTTCACAGATCTGTTAGGTTCAGCAAGGCACCATCTCTAGTGCACCTGTCGTATGCCTGGCCCCCAAGAGCAGAAATGAGGACCACGTGGTGCACGTCCCACTGAGCTCACTCAGGTGAGGGAGGGAGATGTGAAAACAAGCATCTGTAATGATCTGAAACATATTATGTGTGTTCCTATTTGCATGTCCCCACAAAGTATTCTAATTATCTGTTTGTGTGGATTTCCCTAACCACAGTCATTATCGGAGCTTGAAACATTTTCACTCAATGGAGAAAAACAAATCTGCTGAGCTCATCCATGGAGAGGACTCTGCCTTGTTCATTTCTTTCCCTGCACAAACTCGGGAAATGTCTGCTGAATTACACAGCACAGGAGGAATGAACAGGCCACACGAGGAAGGGGGCTTGTCAAGATCAAGGAAGGGTTTCTGAAGGAAGGAGCATCTGGGCTGGAACCTATAAGAAGGATTCCCTCCTGAGGACCTGTCATATCGGAACCCAGCTTGTTCCATACAAGGGATGTGCCATGAAAACTTGCCTCGGGCTCCAAAGGAAGAGTGGTGACTTTAACTTCTACTTCTGACCAGGATGGAGTAATACACACTGAATATCCCACCCACAAATAAAACAAAAATCAAAATATATGAAACAATGGTTTTGATGACACTAGAAAGGACAGTGACGCCTGAGGTGGGAACCAATAATAAAGCGAGAGCCCTGTGATGACCCAGCTTACTGCCTCTGGAGATCTCCTAGGCCGTGGACCGGGGAGAGGCAAGAGGAAGGGCTTGGAAAACTCCCTGAGTTGAAAAGATGAAGCCTTAGAGCCCAAGACGGCGAGAGTCTGCAGGGTGGAAATGGGAGGGAGAGCAACACAGACCGAAGGTGGAGATCTGCAGAACCAGACCCTGGACGTAAACTCAATAAAATCAATGATCACGTGAAGTGTAAGCAGTCTGAACACCTGAACTAGAGGCAAAAATTCTTAGGATGGACCAAAAAAAGCAAGAGCGAACTACATGCTGCCTACAAAACATGCACTTTAAATAAAAAGATGCAAATATTATAGATGAAACGTACAAAGGGAAAACGAGGTACCATTCTAAGATTCATCAAGAGAAAGCTGGGGACTTCCGGGTAAGATGGCGGAAGAGTAAGACGCGGAGATCACCTTCCTCCCCACAGATACACCAGAAATACAGCTACACGTGGAACAACTCCTACAGAACACCTACTGAACGCAGGCAGAAAACCCCAGACCTCCCAAAAGGCAAGAAACTCCCCACATACCTGGGTAGGGCAAGGCGGAGAGATTCCCGCGCGGGGGAGCGGTGCCGAGCGGCGCTCACCAGCCCGAGAGGCTTGTCTGCTCCCCCGCCGGGGCGGGCGGCGCTGGAGCTGGGGCTCGGGCTTCGGTCAGAGCGCAGGGAGAGGACTGGGGCTGGCGGCGAGAACTCAGCCTGAAGGGGGCTGGTGTCCCGCAGCTGGCCGGAAGGGAGTCCGGGGGAACTCTGGAGCTGCCGAAGAGGCGGGAGACTTTTTCTTCCCTCTTGGTTTCCTGGTGCGCGGGGAGAGGGGATTAAGAGCGCCGCGTGGGGGAGCTCCAGAGACGGGCGCGAGTCGCGGCTGGGGGCGCGGAGCACAGAGGCGGGCGTGGGGCGCTGGGGCTGCTGCTGCCGCTGCCGGGGGGCCTGTGTGCGAGCGCAGGTCACTGTCCGCGCCGCCCTTCCGGGAGCCTGTGCAGCCTGCCACTGCCGGGGTCCCGGGATCCGGGGGCGGCTTCCCTGGGGGAGCGCGCGGCGCGCCTCGGGCTGGTGCGACGTCGCGCTGACCTCTGCCGCTGCGGGCTCGCCCCGCGCTCCGTGCCCCTCCCTCCCGCCCGGCCTGAGTGAGCCAGAGTCCCCGAAGAGGCTGCTCCTTTAACCCTGTCCTGTCTGAGCGAAGAACAGACGCCCTCCGGCGACCTACACGCAGAGGCGGGGCCAAATCCAAAGCTGAGACCCAGGAGCTGTGAGAACAAAGAAGAGAAAGGGAAACCTCTCCCAGCAGCCTCAGAAGCAGCGGATTAAAGCTCCACAATCAACTTCATGTACCCTGCATCTGTGGAATACATGAATAGACAACAAATCATCCCAAATTGAGGAGCCAGGAGTCAGTGCTGTGCCTCTGAGGTGGGAGAGCAAACTTCAGGACACTGGTCCACAAGAGACCTCCCAGCTCCACATAATATCAAACGGCGAAAATCTTCCAGAGATCTCCATCTCAACACCAGCACCCAGCTTCACTCAACGACCAGCAAGCTACAGTGCTGGACACCCTATGCCAAACAACTAGCAAGACAGGAACACAACGCCACCCATTAGCAAAGAGGCTGCCTCAAATCATAAAAAGTCCGCAAACACCCCAAAACACACCACCAGACGTGGACCTGCCCACCAGAAAGACAAGATCCAGCCTCATCCACCAGAACACAGGCAGTAGTCCCTTCCACCAAGAAGCCTACACAACCCACTAAACCAACCTTAGCCACTGGGGACAGACACCAAAAACAACGGGAACTACGAACCTGCAGCCTGCAAAAAGGAGACCCCAAACACAGTAACATAAGCAAAATGAGAAGACAGAAAAACACACAGCAGGAGAAAGAGCAAGATAAAAACCCACCAGACCTAACAAATGAAGAGGTAATAGGCAGTCTATCTGAAAAAGAATTCAGAATAATGATGGTAAAGATGATCCAAAATCTTGGAAATAGAATAGACAAAATGCAAGAAACAGTTAACAAGGACATAGAAGAACTAAAGACGAATCAAGCATCGATTAAAAACACAATAAATGAAATAAAAAATACTCTAGATGGGATCAATAGCAGAATAACTGAGGCAGAAGAACGGATAAGTGAGGTGGAAGATAAAATAGTGGAAATAACTGCTGCAGGGCAAAATAAAGAAAAAAGAATGAAAAGAACAGAGGACAGTCTCAGAGACCTCTGGGACAACATTAAACGCACCAACATTCGAATTATAGGGGTTCCAGAAGAAGAAGAGAAAAAGAAAGGGACTGAGAAAATATTTGAAGAGATTATAGTTGAAAACTTCCCTAATATGGGAAAGGAAATAGTTAATCAAGTCCAGGAGGCACAGAGAGTCCCATACAGAATAAATCCAAGGAGAAATACACCAAGACACATATTAATCAAAGTGTCAAAAATTAAACACAAAGAAATCATATTAAAAGCAGCAAGGCAAAAACAACAAATAACACACAAGGGAATCCCCATCAGGTTAACAGCTGATCTCTCAGCAGAAACTCTACAAGCCAGAAGGGAGTGGCAGGACATACTTAAAGTGATGAAGGAGAAAAACCTGCAACCAAGATTACTCTACCCAGCAAGGATCTCATTCAGATTTGATGGAGAAATTAAAACCTTTACAGACAAGCAAAAGCTGAGAGAGTTCAGCACCACCAAACCAGCTTTACAACAAATGCTAAAGGAACTTCTCTAGGCAAGAAACACAACAGAAGGAAAAGAACTACAATAACGAACCTAAAACAATTAAGAAAATGGGAATAGGAACATACATATCAATAATTACCTTAAATGTAAATGGACTAAATGCTCCCACCAAAAGACACAGACTGGCTGAATGGATACAAAAACAAGACCCATATATATGCTGTCTACAAGAGACCCACTTCAGACCTAGAGACACATACAGACTGAAAGTAAGGGGATGGAAAAAGATATTCCATGCAAATGGAAACCAAAAGAAAGCTGGAGTAGCAATTCTCATATCAGACAAAATAGACTTTAAAATAAAGACTACTAGAAGAGACAAAGAAGGACACTACATAATGATCAAGGGATCGATCCAAGAAGAAGATATAACAATTGTAAATATTTATGCACCAAACATAGGAGCACCTCAATACATAAGGGAAATATTAACAGCCATAAAAGGAGAAATCGACAGTAACACAATCATAGTAGGGGACTTTAACACCCCACTTTCACCAATGGACAGGTCATCCAAAATGAAAATAAATAAGGAAACACAAGCTTTAAATGATACATTAAACAAGATGGACTTAATTGATATTTATAGGACATTCCATCCAAAAACAACAGAATACACATTTTTCTCAAGTGCTCATGGAACATTCTCCAGGATAGATCATATCTTGGGTCACAAATCAAGCCTTGGTAAATTTAAGAAAATTGAAATTGTATCAAGTATCTTTTCCGACCACAATGCTATGAGACTAGATATCAATTACAGGAATAGAGCTGTAAAACATACAAACACATGGAGGCTAAACAATACACTACTTAATAACGAAGTGATCACTGAAGAAATCAAAGAGGAAATTAAAAAATACCTAGAAACAAATGACAATGGAGACACGACGACCCAAAACCTATGGGATGCAGCAAAAGCAGTTCTAAGAGGGAAGTTTATGGCAATACAATCCCACCTTAAGAAACAGGAAATATCTCGAATAAACAACCTAACCTTGCACCTAAAGCAATTAGAGAAAGAAGAACAAAAACATCCCAAAGTTAGCAGAAGGAAAGAAATCATAAAAATCAGATCAGAAATAAATGAAAAAGAAATGAAGGAAACGATAGCAAAGATCAATAAAGCTAAAAGCTGGTTCTTTGAGAAGATAAACAAAATTGATAAACCATTAGCCAGACTCATCAAGAAAAAAAGGGAGAAGACTCAAATCAATAGAATTAGAAATGAAAAAGGAGAAGTAACAACTGACACTGCAGAAATACAAAAGATCATGAGAGATTACTATAAGCAACTCTATGCCAATAAAATGGACAACCTGGAAGAAATGGACAAATTCTTAGAAATGCACAACCTGCCAAGACTGAATCAGGAAGAAATAGAAAATATGAACAGACCAATCACAAGCACTGAAATTGAAACTGTGATTAAAAATCTTCCAACAAACAAAAGCCCAGGACCAGATGGCTTCACAGGCGAATTCTATCAAGCATTTAGAGAAGAGCTAACACCTATCCTTCTCAAACTCTTCCAAAATATAGCAGAGGGAGGAACACTCCCAAACTCATTCTACGAGGCCACCATCACCTTGATACCAAAACCAGACAAGGATGTCACAAAGAAAGAAAACTACAGGCCAATATCACTGATGAACATAGATGCAAAAATCCTCAACAAAATACTAGCAAACAGAATCCAACAGCACATTAAAAGGATCATACACCATGATCAAGTGGGGTTTATTCCAGGAATGCAAGGATTCTTCAATATACGCAAATCAATCAATGTGATACACCATATTAACAAACTGAAGGAGAAAAACCATGTGATCATATCAATAGATGCAGAGAAAGCTTTCGACAAAATTCAACACCCATTTATGATAAAAACCCTGCAGAAAGTAGGCATAGAGGGAACTTTCCTCAACATAATAAAGGCCATATATGACAAACCCACAGCCAGCATCGTCCTCAATGGTGAAAAACTGAAACCATTTCCACTAAGATCAGGAACAAGACAAGGTTGCCCACTCTCACCACTCTTATTCAACATAGTTTTGGAAGTTTTAGCCACAGCAATCAGAGAAGAAAAGGAAATAAAAGGAATCCAAATCGGAAAAGAAGAAGTAAAGCTGTCACTGTTTGCAGATGACATGATACTATACATAGAGAATCCTAAAGATGCTACCAGAAAACTACTAGAGCTAATCAATGAATTTGGTAAAGTTGCAGGATACAAAATTAATGCACAGAAATCTCTGGCATTCCTATATACTAATGATGAAAAATCTGAAAGTGAAATCAAGGAAACACTCCCATTTACCATTGCAACAAAAAGAATAAAATATCTAGGAATAAACCTACCTAAGGAGACAAAAGACCTGTATGCAGAAAATTATAAGACACTGATGAAAGAAATTAAAGATGATACAAATAGATGGAGAGATGTACCATGTTCTTGGATTGGAAGAATCAACATTGTGAAAATGACTCTACTACCCAAAGCAATCTACAGATTCAATGCAATCCCTATCAAACTACCAATGGCATTTTTCACAGAACTAGAACAAAAAATTTCACAATTTGTATGGAAACACAAAAGACCCCGAATAGCCAAAGCAATCTTGAGAACCAAAAACGGAGCTGGAGGAATCAGGCTCCCTGACTTCAGACTATACTACAAAGCTACAGTAATCAAGACAGTATGGTACTGGCACAAAAACAGAAAGATAGATCAATGGAACAGGATAGAAAGCCCAGAGATAAACCCACGGACATATGGTCACCTTATCTTTGATAAAGGAGGCAGGAATGTACAGTGGAGAAAGGACAGTCTCTTCAATAAGTGGTGCTGGGAAAACTGGACAGGGACATGTAAAAGTATGAGATTAGATCACTCCCTAACACCATACACAAAAATTAGCTCAAAATGGATTAAAGACCTAAATGTAAGGCCAGACACTATCAAACTCCTAGAGGAAAACATAGGCAGAACACTCTATGACATAAATCACAGCAAGATCCTTTTTGACCCATCTCCTAGAGAAATGGAAATAAAGACAAAAATAAACACATGGGACCTAATGAAACTTCAAAGCTTTTGCACAGCAAAGGAAACCATAAACAAGACCAAAAGACAACCCTCAGAATGGGAGAAAATATTTGCAAATGAAGCAACTGACAAAGGATTAATCTCCAAAATTTATAAGCAGCTCATGCAGCTCAATAGCAAAAAAACAAACAACCCAATCCAAAAATGGGCAGAAGACCTAAATAGACATTTCTCCACAGAAGATATACAGACAGCCAACAAACACATGAAAGGATGCTCAACATCTTTACTCATTAGAGAAATGCAAATCAAAACTACAATGAGATATCATCTCACACCAGTCAGAATGGCCATCATCAAAAAATCTAGAAACAATAAATGCTGGAGAGGGTGTGGAAAAAAGGGAACACTCTTGCACTGCTGGTGGGAATGTGAATTGGTACAGCCACTATGGAGAACGGTATGGAGGTTCCTTAAAAAACTACAAATAGAACTACCATATGACCCAGCAATCCCACTACTGGGCATATACCCTGAGAAAACCATAATTCAAAAAGAGACATGTACCAAAATGTTCATAGCAGCCCTATTTACAATAGCCCGGAGATGGAAACAACCTAAGTGTCCATCATCGGATGAATGGATAAAGAAGATGTGGCACATATATACAATGGAATATTACTCAGCCATAAAAAGAAATGAAATGGAGCTATTTGTAATGAGGTGGATGGACCTAGAGTCTGTCATACAGAGTGAAGTAAGTCAGAAAGAGAAAGACAAATACTGTATGCTGACACATATATATGGAATTTAAGAAAAAAATGTCATCAAGAACATAGGGGTAAGACAGGAATAAAGACACAGACCTACTAGAGCATGGACTTGAGGATATGGGGAGGGGGAAGGGTAAGCTGTGACAAAGTGAAAGAGCGGCATGGACATATATACACTACCAAACGTAAGGTAGATAGCTAGTGGGAAGCAGCCGCATAGCACAGGGAGATCAGCTCGGTTCTTTGTGACCGCCTGGAGGGGTGGGATAGGGAGGGTGGGAGGGAGACGCAAAAGGGAGGGGATATGGGAACATATGTATATGTATAACTGATTAAATTTGTAAAATAAAAAAAAAAATTTATTGAAAAAAGAAAAAAAAATAAAAAGAGAAAGCTGAAATGGTCTATTAACATCAGACAAGGGAGATTCCAGAGCAAAGGAGTTACTCAGGGATAAAGAGGATCATCCCAAGCGACAGAGGGACAACTTCATTAGGAAGATGGGACAGTCCTAGATATTGATGGCCCTTCTAAGAGGGTCCAATATATGAAGCAAAAACTAATAGAACTGAGAGGAGGAGATAAATCTACAGTTATAGTTGGAGATTTCAGACCGCTGTGTAAGTAACTGGTAGAACAAGTAGACAGAAAATGTGTAAGGAGGGACACATCCCTGGTGGTCCAGTGGGTAAGACTCCATGCTCCCAATGCAGGGAGCCCGGGTTCGATCCCTGGTCGGGTAACTAGATCCCACATGCATGCCACAACTAAGAGTCCGCAGGCCACAACTAAGAAGTCTGCATGCCGCAACTAAAGATCCTGTGTGCTGCAACAAAAATTCCACATGCTACAACCAAGACCCAGTGCAGCCAAAGTAAATAAATAAATAATTCTTTAAAAATGTGGAAGGATACGGAGGATTTGACCAACACTATCAAGAAATCTGATCCGATGAACATTTATGAAAACACTCTAACCCACAACACAAGAATACACATTCTTTCCAAGAGCACGTGCAATATTTACCAAGACAGACCATACCCTGGGCCATAGAGCAAGTCTCCATAAATTAAAGAGTACTCAAGTTATACAAAGTATATTCTTTGGCCAGAGTGGCATTAAACTGGAAATCAATAACCAGAAGATCTCTAGAAATATACCCAAATCTTTGAAAACTAAATTTTAAAATTCTGAATAACCTACAGTCCCAAGAATAAATCAAAAGGGAAATTAGGAAGTATTTTGAAGTAAAAATTAACACAGCTTGTGGGAAATTTACAGCATTAAATGCCTAAATTAGAAAAGAGGAAAAGTCTCAAATCAATGACCTCAGATTCCATCTGAAGAAGTTAGAAAAAGAACAAATTAAAACCAAGGAAGTAGAAGAGAAGAAATAATAAAGATCGAAGTAGAAACTGATGAAATAGAAAATAGAAAAAACAATAAAGCTGAGAAGAGCAACAAAACTGATGAAACTCTAGGCAGACTTATCAAGGGAAGTGGAGAGACGAGAGTGAGAAGAAGAGGGACACACACACACACAACCAGTGTCAGGAATTAGAGGTGCAATAACCATCTGCTTCAACCCAAACTACCAAGACTCACTTAGGAAGAAATATATAACCAGAATAGACCTATATTTATTAAAGAAATACACTTTCTACTTAAAAACCTTCCCCCATTAAAAAAAAAAAAAAAAAAAAAAGCCCTGCAGGCCC
The DNA here is from genome assembly GCF_025265405.1 of Mesoplodon densirostris. Lineage (NCBI taxonomy): Eukaryota > Metazoa > Chordata > Mammalia > Artiodactyla > Ziphiidae > Mesoplodon > Mesoplodon densirostris. Next base: position 3,957,104 of record NC_082676.1, read on the forward strand.
TGATGGATGTATTGATGGATACTATGAAACATGTAAGAAGTAAATAATTCCAATTCTATACAAATTATTTCAGAACATTGAAAAGAAGGGTAGACGTTAAAACTCATGCTATGAAGCCAGAATTTATTGTGACATCAAAACCAGAAAAGATACCTGCAGAAAAGGATACTAAAGATTAACAGCCCTCCTGAGCATGGATATAAAAATCCTAAACAAAATGGTAGCAAATCAAATCCAACAATTTATACAAACGGTAACACATCATGACCAACTGGGAGGCAAAGCGGTTTATCATTTGAGAAGCAACGAATATCATTTGCCAAATTAACAAGCTTTGAAAAAGAAAAAATGTATTAGGTCACCCTTCCATTTACGGGGTGTTTGCTGACTCTTATCAGAGCCCGCCCGCCCAGAGGGTTCCGCCCGCTCACCTCAACGGTGAGTTAACGAGAGGTAAGGTTAAGTTCACGGCGGTGGGCGCTGTCCCAGGTCACAGCTAGGAGCAGGGCTCAGGCTGTCTGCCTTCTGGCTCAGAGAAGCGTGACCTCTCACTCAGCTGTAAGAACAATGCACGCTCACTGCAAACAACCGAAGCACAACAGCGGTATTAAGAGGAAAGGATCCCCTTTCCCCGCCCACATCTCGCCTCCAGAAGAAACCACTACGGTTGTTTTCTGGCACTTGCTTCCAGGACTATTTCTCTACCATTAACCACTGACACTCCCACTTAACTCTTCTGTTGCACACAAGTAGGATCACACCATGCACAGTACAGCGAAAAGCTGGCTTGCTCACACATCTGCCTCTAAAGAAGGACGGACGGATCCAGCTCCTTCTCTTTTATGGCTGCAAATGATCCCCGAGTGTGGATGGCACATAATCCCATCACTTGTTGATCCAGCTCCCTGGGAATGGACATCTAGGTTAGCGCTCATTCTTGCTCTCTTAACCAAAGCTTCAGGGACTGCCCTCATTCCCGTATTTCCCTGCACATGGATGAACATCCCCATCAGCTCCGTCCCTGAGAAGGTGAGCATCCCTGAAGCAAAGCCGCCACGTATTTTAGGTTTAGACAGACGCTCCTTCCCCCCTCCACCCTGGATCATTGCCTCGCTACTGCTTCCAGAACCACAGTCTTGAAAGGAACTGTAAATGGGGTCGGGTATAAAGAAGAACAGAAGGCTGAGGAGTTAAAAATAAACTCAGCACGAGATCTTTTTCTCAATTAGTCACACTTTGGAATTTATCCTAAGGATATCATTACAGAGATGCGCAAAGTCGTAGCTACAAGGATGCGTATATACTCCTGCCGTTTCCCCGCCCCCCAAAACTGCATGTCCAGACTGGCAACCGTGGAATCCAGGGGGCTCGGCCGCGTGAGGCTTTGGCATTTGAGTGGGAAGCAGCGGAAGGCATGGGTGCCCCGAGAGAGGAGCAGGGCAGGGGTGCCCCCCACTGGCTGCAGGAGCCCCGTGTGAGGAGTCCTCGCACCTGCCTCGGCACGAGCAGGGATGCTGTGGGGCCGTCATTAACCTGCTGTGGAGTTTTCATTTCAGACTTCATACTTTTCAATTGTGGAATCTACATTTGGTTCTCTTTTATAGTTTCTGGTTCTCTGCAAAGATTCTCCATCTGTTCATTCATCCTGTTCTTTAAGACCCTGGACATGTTCACGACGATGGCAGGTCTATTTTGGTTTCGAACACGGTCGTCTACTCCGTGGCACGCTCCTTACTCCGGAGGCTCGGCCTTCCTGGGGTTTTGAAAGACGGTCCACGGTGCTCCCCGAGGTCTCTCCGCGGTCTGGGCTGGATCCCAGCATCCCTGGCCTCCAGCACCAGGCTCCTCCCTTGCCCCTACAGGTGATCTCTGCTAAGTCCTGGGGAATTCTGTCTGCCCTCGGCCAGCTGAATCTGCACGGGAACTTCCGGGGCCCCCTTCACAGACCCCCCTTTTCCAGGACCCTGTCCTACAAACTCCAGCTGCTTCAGCAACACAGAACCGCATCTAGGTCTCCCCCTCTAGGTGTGATCACCACTCTGCTTGGAGGCCACATCCCTGCCCCACTCCCCGCCCAGGAAGATGCTCCAGGCAGAAAGCTGGACGATCAGTTGCAGGGCTCACTCTGTGTGTACCTGTCTTCCAAGGATAAAAGTGAATTTCAGTGTGAATTTCAAATGTGAGCTCGTACTGCAATTTCCGTGGATGATTCTGTGCATCACTATAATCCCACAGCCCAGAGTTCTCTGGAGTTTGGAGCCTGGAAAAAGCATCGCTGCCTGTCACAAGAGAAAAGAGAGGGTGCCCTGCTGTGTCAAGAGCTGTGTGCAAGGGACAGGGGGTGGAGTCTGGGCCCTGAGTTCCAGCCCAGACCCATCTCATAACAACTACCCATGGAGCCCAAACCAGCCGATTAATCTCCTGGGCCTCAGTCTTGTCATCTGTGAAATGGAGCAATGGAACCCAGCCCAGGTCATATCTCCTGTGTCTCTTGCAAGGTTCATCACCTCAGTCGTCACTGAGGACCTACTACGTGCCGGGCGCTGGGTTGAGAATGACACAGAAATGGGCCACAGTGCCTGAGCCAAGGGAACTAAGAATCTGAGACAAGGACAAAGCAAGTCCCCCTGAAGCCTGCCCCCTGCCAGAGAACAGGAGGTCTCTGTGGTCACCCAGCTGCCGCAGTCAAAAGAAAGGATGGCTTTCCAACCAGGGCTGCTAACCTTCCTCTGTGACTTGGAGCATCCAGGGTCCCATACAATGCAGACCCTGATTCAGAGGGTCAGGGTGGAGCCCAAGACTCTGCATATCTGAGCTCCCAGGGGACCACTGGTGAGGAGGCCGGGGACCCTTCTCTCTGCTCAGCTCCTCCTGTGCAGGGGTTTCTGTGTGCCATTGTGGTCAGCAGGATAATGGCCCCAAAGATGTCCATGTCCTGTCCCCTGCACAGAGGGACCGCCATCAACACCTGTCCACTGCTGGGTGGTGCTAAGCACACTGCCCACCTCATCCTGTGTCATCCTCATGGTGGCTCCCTCAGGCCCTAGAAGACTTCTGCCCCGAGGGTGGCCTCCTGGTCCAGAGCAGGTCACCCCGCTCCCCATTAGGACAGAGAGGCGTGGGCAGCCAGGGGCAGCCCTTATGCCCTCTCCAGAAGGGCCTGAGGGACAGTCTCACAGAATTAAGACTTCAGGTTCTTCAAGTAATTCTCCAAGGGAATTGAGATGCCCTTTTTGAGGGGAAACTGAGGCTCTAGGAGAACTGAGGGCCCCAAGGCCGTGCATGCTGGGCCCGAGTGGACAAACCTTTAGGGACACTGAGGTGCCCTGGAGAGCTTGCTGATGGGTGATCCCTCATGGCTACAGAGCTAGAGAGACCTGCGTTCAAAACGGGCACGTGTCTCCCCAACCCCTTTGCCGTGGTTTCCTCAACTGTGAAAAAGGGACAGTGATAGACAGTACGTGCCCCGCCAGGGGATTAGGTGATAGAATGGGAGAGAAGCTCTCAGGAAAGTACCCAGGTTGAAGCAATAGCGCAAAGAAACAGCAGCTCTGCTATGTCGGATTATCACTGGGCCTACGAGTCCCCCCGCATGGACCTGCTGCTTGGTGCTCAGTGAGAACCACCAGACCCCCACAGGGTCACCCGCAAACGGCCCACCAGCTTGTCCCAAAGTGGCCCCTCTTCCGAGCATCCTGCATCCCAGTGGCTCCCTACAGCGCCACCTAGTGTGCATGCTGGGAATGGCCGGTTTCCAGGTAACGTCAACCCCAGAGCCCCAGGCCAAGCCCAGGCAGTGACCGCTGGTGTTCTGTTCCCTCATCCTGCAGTGAGGACAGGTGATCCCTCTCCTCACCTGACTCAAGTGACTCTTCACATCACAGGATTCACCGCAAGGGGCCTTTCAATAACCTTCCACCACATTTAAGATAGGATTCAAATAACATTACACATTTTAGCTTTTACTTTTCACAAGTGGGTCCAGGCAAAAGGATGCCAGAGCCTGCAAAGAGGGCCACCCTTTCTTTCAGTTCAGGAAACACCACAAAGCGCCCGGCCTCACCTCTCCCCATAGTGGTGTTCCTGTGTCGTCACATCATGCAGCCCGATGTGTCAGGATTTCTGATCCAGACACGGCCCTCTTCTGCCTCCTTGCCTTGATGCTGACTGTCAGCTTTTAATGCAGCCAGAAACTCCTCAGGTGGTCTAGTTTTTCCTTAGAATCCTTGGGGACCCAGAGCTGGGACATGAAGTACTTGTTGAATAAACAACAAAGCAGATTTTTGTATAAAGCTCTGTGGAAAATTCTAGGTTTTATACTATGGTGGACCTATCAAGGATGAACTTTGGAACAGGTGCACCAGGATCACTGCCCCCCCCCCCCCGTCTATTCACTTGCTGAAATGCCAATCTCTGGGCCTCACTTTCAGGACTCAGTAGGTCAGGCTGTGGTAGAAAATGAAACTATTAACACAATGGCTATTTCATGTCATCTTTCCTTCATAACTACTTTTGTGTGCATTTTATAACGTTTGCAATACATTAGTATGGTACCGCTCATATATACAGTTTATAAATAAATGAAAATAAATGTAATACATAATGAAATAAATAATGCACAAATATCCAGCATATACTTTTTCTTTGCTCCTGGGATGCACCAACAGAAAGCTTTGTGACCCTCTCTTTAGATTATTGGTTCTAAGTGCTCATCTGGTCACAGCCCCACTGAGAATGGTTTGCTAGGTCCCTTGTTTTCAGCGTAAAGCCCTGCCCCTGAGTGTCACTAGCTGTGGAACCCCTCCTGGGGGTTCTGTTTAGGTTCAAGATGCCACCCTGCCTGCTCAGGACACAGAGCAGCACCAGGGGTCCCACTGGGCAAGTCCTCAAAGCAGGTCACACAGCTCCCCAGGACCTCTGTCCCTGACAGATGATGCAGCTAGGATGGAAGGCTCAGGCAGGTGTGGGAGCTGCCCTGAAGCCATGCAGGGATCACTCCCTCCTATGACCACTGCCTGGAGTGAGCTGTTGGGGTCCCTTCAAGAATCACTGCACTCAGAATCCCAGGTGTTTATCGCTTATTCACACTCGTCCCCAAACAGATGCAATTTGCCAATAGGAGTGATATTTTTTGCCATTAGCAATATTGACACTTCACACCATGGCTGGGATTCTTAGCCTTCTCAGGTTACCTGGGAAACTGACCAAAGTGATGGAGAGTGAGATTCTCACATCAACGTTACGCTCACACCAACTAAGACCCTCAGAATTGGCCCCCTTCCTGCATACACATGCTGGGCCCCAGGCGGTCCAAGCCAGCTTTAATTTCCTAAGTGCGCCCACCTCTGCCATGTCTCTGAGACTGTATCCACCCAGCAAACGCTTACTCATTCTTCAAAACCCTATTGAAAACTCCTCTGGTCCTCCTCCTGACATCTGCCCACCACCTAACCTGTTCTTAGCCCAGGCGTCAGCTCCTCTGTTGCAGGCATTGTTGAGTTGTGTTACGCTTGCCTGCCTGTGTGTTTGAAGACTGAGAACTCCCCAAAGCAGAAATGGGGTCTTTTCCAAAAATGCCTATCCTTACTGATTTGCTAATGATAAAAGTAAGACATGCTCATTAAATCCAAACTAAGCAGAAGACACGGCAAGAACTAGAGCAGAAATCAGGGAAGTTAAAAATAGGACATCAACAGAGAAAAACCGACAAAACCAAAAGCTGGTTCTTTGAAAAGATCAATAAAATCAAGAGTATCGAGCCAGACCAAGAGAAAAAGGTAGAGGACACTAATTGCTAATATCAGAAATAAAAGAGAGAACATTACTATAGGTAATATGGATGTTAAAAGGATATTAAAGGAATCCTATGAACAACTCTGTGCCCACAAATTGGATAACCTAGATGAAATGGACGAATTCCTTGAAAATACACAAGCTGCCAAAACTCACACAGGAAACAGACGATCTGAACAAGCCCCTACTAAATAACCTGAATCAATCATTAATAATCCTCTAAAACAGAAAGCACCAGGGCCTGATGGGTTGACAGGTGAATTCTACCAAACTTTTAAGGAAGACATTATATCGGTTCTCTACAATCTCGTTCAGAGGATAGAAGCAGAGGGAATCTTCCTCACTCATTCTATGAGGCCAGCATTACCCTAACACCAAAACCAGACAAAGACAGTACAAGAACAAAGATCAGTATCTCTCAGGAACACAGATGCAAAAATCCTTAAAAGATTAGCAAATCGAATCCAAAAATGTATAAAGAATTATACACTACAACCAAGTGGGATTTATACCAGGTATGCAAGGCTGGTACAGCATTTGAAAGCCAATTAACATAATCCATCACATCAACAGGCTAAAAAGGAACAATCACATGATCATATCAACTGATGCAGAAAAGGCATTTGACAAGTCCAACAACCATTTATGACTTAAAAAACTCAGTCAAGAGTGACGTCAGCAGGGAATTCCCTGGCTGTCCAGTGGTTAGGACTCTGCACTTTCACTACCAAGGGCCTGGGTTCAACCCCTGGTCAGGGAATCACGTCAGCAGCACAGTGGATGAGACGCCCCTTTGTCTCTCCTCTTCAATCTACAGCTAAACAAACCTGCCTCTGCCCACCATGTCAGGACACCAGAGAATTCTGTACATCTGTGCATCTGAAGGTGGGTGGACTGGAACACACAGAGGCCGCGGAACCTGGGGAACAGCAGAGGTGGTACTTGTGATCCTGGAACCCCAGCCCCAGTAGCCAAGCCCACAGCCCCAGAGAACTCAGTTGCATCAGAGGAGACAGTGGACACAACTCCAGCCTCCTGGCCACAGTGGTGTCCACAGCCACAGGGGAACACGTGGCAGTGGAGGCAGGGCCTGTGATCCATCCCTCCAGTCACAGAGGTGCCCATAAATCTGGTCCCCCTCCCTGCAGCAGCAATACCTATAAACCCCAAAACCCAGGACACGACAGAGGCACTCACGACCCTGGCTTCCCCTACCACAGTGGAGCCTGCGACTCAGAAGACCCCAGACACAGCGGAAGTGCCCGTCATCCCAGGGTCCCAGGTGGTGACCAGCAGCAGCAAGGCACCAATGACCCCAGATACTCAAGCAGGGACAACAAGGGCACCCAGTGGAGGGTGGAAAGTGCTGATTCTCAAAGGTGATCTCAGGTAAGAGAAACCAAAAACTTGTGCTATAGCACGACCTACTGGAAAAGAAGAGAAAGGCCTCTAATTTTTAACCTGTTGAATTGTTAGAATCGAGTTAAAAAAGAAAAAAAGAAAAAAAAAAAAAAAAACTTTACCTAAAGAAAAAAGGTGTTTACTAGTTCAAATGCAACAGCAGAGGAACAACTCATCAAGTGCCAGGGAGAACCACAGTAACCTTGTACCACAAAAAGAAAATGACAATTCTCCAGAAACCAAACTTAAAGTCATGGAATATTACGATCTCACTGATAGAGAATTCAAAAAAGCTGTCATGAAAAAAACACAATGAGCTACAAGAAAGCTCAGAAAGGCAGTTCAGTGAGCTCAGGAATAAAATGAAAGAACATAAGGGATATTTTACCAAAGAGACTGAAACACTAGAAAAGAACCCAACGGAAATTATGGAGCTGAAGAATTCAATAAACAAGATGGAGAACACAATGAAAAACACTGGAAATAGAGCAGACCACATGGAAGAGAGTATTAGTGAATTTGGAGATGGAAATCTAGAAATGATTCAGGTAGAAGAGAGAGAATTAATATCTTAAAAAATGAGGAAATTCTATGAAAACAAAATGGCTCTTTTAGGAAGGACAACATTAGGATAGTGGGTATCCCGGGGGGAAAAGAAGGAGAGGGGCATAGAGAGATTATTTAAAAAAAAAACAGGGCCTCCCTGGTGGCGCAAGTGGTTGAAAGTCCGCCTGCCGATGCAGGGGATACGGGTTCGTGCCCCGGTCTGGGAGGATCCCATATGCCGCGGAGCGGCTGGGCCCGTGAGCCATGGCCGCTGAGCCTGCGCGTCCGGAGCCTGCGCGTCCGGAGCCTGTGCTCCGCAACGGGGGAGGCCGCGACAGTGAGAGGCCCGCATACCGCAAAAAAAAAAAAAAAAAAAAAAAAACAATAGCTGAGGGCTTCCCCGGTGGCGCAGTGGTTGAGAGTCCGCCTGCCGATGCAAGGGACACGGGTTCGTGCCCCGGTCCGGGAAGATCCCACATGCCACGGAGCGGCTGGGCCAGTGAGCCATGGCCGCTGAGCCTGAGCGTAGGAGCCTGTGCTCCACAATGGGAGAGGCCACAGCAGTGAGAGGCCCGCATACCACCAAAAAAAAAACCATAGCTGAGAACACCCCAAACCTGGGGAAGGAACTGGATATACAAGTCCATGAATCTAAAGGAACATCTAATTACCTCAGAAAAGACATTCTTTCTCTAAGACACATTATATTAAAACGGTCAAAAGTCAATAACAAAGAAAGAATTTTAAAGGTAGCCAAAGGAAAAAGAATGATAACCTACAAAGGAACTCCCATTAAGCTACCAGCAGATTTCCCAGCAGGAACTCTATAGGCCAACAGACAGTGGAATGACATTCTCAAAATACTGAAAGAACTGTCACCCAAGAATACTCTATCCAGCAAAGTTATCATTCAGATACGAAAGAGAAATAAAGGCTTTCCCAGACAAACAAAAGCTGAAGGAGTTAGACCTGCACTAGACCTGCCTTACAAGAAATATTGAAAGGAACTCTTCTACCTGATACAAAAAGGCAAAAGTACACAAATCTTTGAGTAAGGTGCTAACAGACAGAATCAGAAATTGCAACTATATATCAGAATAGTTGGGGTTTTTTTGCGGTACGCAGGCCTCTCACTGTTGTGGCCTCTCCCGTTGTGGAGCACAGGTTCCGGACGCGCAGGCTCAGCGGCCATGGCTCACGGGCCCAGCCACTCCGCGGCATGTGGGATCTTCCCGGACCAGGGCATGAACCTGTGTCCCCTGCACCGGCAGGCGGACTCTCAACCACTGCACCACCAGGGAAGCCCCCAGAATAGGTTTTTAAACATTTATTATAGTATAAAGGTTAAAGAGGAAAAAAGCAGTAAAAATAACTATAGCTACCTTCAATTTGGTAAGAAACTCACAACATAAAGAAAGATAATTTGAGACAATAAACACATAAAACAGGAAGAGGAAAAGGATGGAAACCATATAGGCAAATGAAGGTAAGATGCTATCAGCAGAAAAAGGACTATTTTATCTATGATATGCTTTATACAGACATCATGGTAAGCACAAAAGATAAATCTAGAGCAGAGACACAAAGCATAAAAAAAGAGGAAACTGAAAAAATATCATAGAAAATCACCAAGCTGAAATAACAGAAACACAGGGAAAAAGAAACAATGGCGATATAGAGCTACCAGGAAACAAAAGATAAAAGGGCAGTACTAAGCCCTCATCTCTCAATAATCACCCTAAATATAAATGGATTGAACTCACCAATCAAAAGGCACAGAGCGGCCACCTGGATAAAAAACAAGACCCAACTATATGCTGCTTCCAGGAGACCCACATCAGCTCTAAAGACAAACAAAGGCTCAAAGAGAGGGTATGGAAGATGATATTACAAGCAAATAGCAGCTGAAAAGAAAGTGGATGTAGCCATACTCATATCAGACAAAATAGACTTCAAGCCAGAAAAGGTAACAAGAGACGAAGATGGACATTATATAATGATAAAGCAGACAATTCATCAAGAAGACGTAACAGTTATTAACATACATGCACCTAACACAGTAGCACCAAAATATATAAAGCAATTATTAACAGGACTAAAGGAAGACACTGACAACAACACCACAGTAATAGTTAACCCCATACTTACATCTATGGATGGATCATCCAGGCAGAAAGTCAATAAGCAAACAGTGGCCTTAAATTAAACATTAGACCAGATGGATTTTATAAACTTGTACAGAACATTCCATCCAAACCCAGTAGAATACACATTCTTCTCAAGTGCAGATGAAACATTCTCAAGGATAGACCATGTATTGGGACACAAAACAAAGCTCAGTAAATTTAAGAAGACTGAAATCATATCAAACATCTCTTCCGAACACAACAGTATGAAACTAAAACTCAACTACAAGAAGAAAACTGGAAAAATCACAAATATGTGGAGACTGAACAACACGCTACTGAGCAACTATTGGGTCAACAACAAAAAAATCAAAAAAGAAATTAAAATTACCTAAAGACAAATGAAAATATGGCATACTGAAATCTATGGGATGCAGCAAAAGTGTTACTAAGAGGGAAGTTTATAGCAATACAGGCCTACCTCAAGAAACATGGAAAATCTCAAATGAACAATCTAATCTTGCACCTAAAGGAACTAGAAAAAGAAGAACAAAGCCCAAAGTCAGTAGAAGGAAGGAAATAATAAAAATCAGAACAGAAATTAAAAAAATAAAATAGAGACTAAAAAGACGATAGAAAAGATCAATGAAACTATGAGTTGGCTCTTTGAAAAGATAACTTGACAAACCTTTGGGAAGAATCACTAAGAAAAAAGAAGACTCTGATAAATAAACTCAGAAATGAAAGAGGAGAAATAACAATGAAAGTCACAGAAATGCAAAGGATTACAAGGATTATAAGAGAATAGCTGTACTCCCAACAAACTGGGCAACCTAGAAGAAATGAACAAATTCTTGGAATCATACAAACTTCCAAGACTGAATCATGAAGAAATAGAAAATCTGAAAAGACTGATCACTAGTAAGAAGATTGAAAGAGTAATAATAATAATAAAAACTTATCCAGAAACAAAAGTCCAGGACCAGACAGCTTCACAGGTGAATCTTACCAAACATTCAAAGATTTAATATCTATCCTTCTCAAACTCATCCAAAAAGTTGAAGAAAATGGAACACTTCCTAACTCATTTTAAGAGGCCAGCATCATCCTGATACCAAAACCAGAAAAAGACAACACAAAAAAAGAAAATTACAGGCCAATATTTCTGATGAACATAAACGCAAAAATCCTCAACAAAATATTAGCAAACTGAACACGTGTGCTACTTAAAAGGATCATACACCATGATCAAGTGGGGTTTACTCTAGGGATGCAAGGATGGTTCAACATCCACAAATCAATCAATATGATACACCACACTAACAAAATGAGGGATAAAAATCATATGAACATCTCAGTAGATGCAGAAAAAGCATATGACAAGATTCAACAGCCATTTATGAGAAAAACTCTCAATAAAATGGGTATATGAGGAATGTGCCTCAACCTAATAAAGGCCACATATGACAAACAAACCCACAGCTAACATTATACTCAATAGTGGAAAACTGAAAGTTATCCCTCTATGATCAGGAAGAAGACAAGGGTGCCCATTCTCACCACTCTTGTTCAATGTAGTACTGAAAGTCCTAGTCAAAGAAATTAGGCAAGAAAAAGAAATGAAAGACATCCACATTGGAAAGGAAGAAGTAAAATTGTCACTGTCTGCAGACAACCTAATTTTTATGTATAGAAAATCCCAAAGACTCCACCAAAAAACTACTCAAAATAATGGTTACAGTAAAGTTGCAGGGTACAAAAACAACAGATGAAAATCCACTGCATTCCTATAAACTAACAATAAGCTAGCATAAAGTAAAATTAACAATTCTATTTACAATTGGTACCAAAAAAGGAGTAATTTTAATCAAGAAGGTGAAAGACCCGTACACTGAAAAATATAAGACATCGGTGAAATAAATTGAAGAAGATACAAAGAAACAAAGATACTGTTCTCATTGGATTAAAAGAATTAACATTGTTCAAAAGTTCACATTACCTAAAGCAATCTACAGAGTCAATGCAATCCCTATCAAAATCCCAATGACATTTTTCACAGAAATAGAACAAAAAATTCTAAAATTTACATGGAAGCACAAAAGACCACAAATACCCAAGCAATCCTGAGAGAAAACAACAAACCTTGAGGTATCACACACCCTGATTTCAAACTATATTATAAAAGCCATAGTAATCAAAACAGCATGGAATTGGCAGAAAAACAGATACATAGATCAAAAAAAGAACAGAATTGAGATCTTAGAAATAAACCCACATATATATGGACAAATAATTTACAACAAAAGAGCAAAGAACATACTACAGAGAAAGGATAGTATCTTCAATAAATGGTGCTGAGAAAACTGGATAGATAAGAAACTAGACCACTGTCTCACACCATACACAAAAATTAACTCAAAATGGATTAAAGACTTGAATATAAGACCTGAAACCATAAAACTCCTAGAAGAAAACATAGGCAGGATGCTCTTTTTACATCAGTTTTAGCAATATCTTTCTATGTATGTCTCCTCAAGCAAAGGAAACAAAATCAAAAATAAACAAATAGGATTGCATCAAACTAAAAAAGCTTCTGCACAGCAAAGGAAGCCATCAACAAAACTAAAAGACAACCTACCTGATGGGAGAAGATATTTGCAAATCATATAACCAATAAGGGGTTAATATCCAAAATATATGAAGAACTCATACAACTCAACAACTCCAAAACACAAAATCTGACTGAAAAGTGGGCAGAAGATCTGAACAGACATTTTTCAAAAAAAGACATACAGATGGCCAACAGGCACATGAAAAGATGTTCAACGTCACTAATTATTAGGGAAATGCAAATCAGAACTACAGTGAGATATCACTTCATGCCTGTTAGAAGGGCTATTATCAGAAAAGCAAGAAATAACAAGGGTTGGAGAGGATGTGGAGAAAAGGGAACCCTTATACACAGTTGCTGAGAATGTAAGTTGGTGCAGCCACTATGGAAAACAATATGGAGATTCCTCAAAAAAATAATAGAATTACCATACAATCCAGCTATTCCACATGGTTATTTATCTGAAGAATACAAAAACACTAATTCAAAAGGATATATGCACTCCTATGTTCATCACAGTATGATTTACAATAGCCGAGAGATATGGAAACAACCTAACTGCCCATCAAGAGATGAAGGGGGGCTTCCCTGGTGGCGCAGTGGTTGAGAGTCCGCCTGCCGATGCAGGGGACACGGGTTCGTGCCCCGATCCCGGAAGATCCCACATGCCGCAGAGCGGCTGGGCCCGCGAGCCATGGCCGCGGAGCCTGTGTGTCCGGAGCCTGTGCTCCGCAACGGGAGAGGCCACAGCAGTGAGAGGCCCGCGTACAGCAAAAAAAAAAAAAAAAAAAAAAAAAAAGAGATGAAGGGATAAAGAAGTTGTGTACATATATACATACACACACACAGACACAAACACAACAGAATACTACTCAGTCATAAAAAAGATAAAATCCTGCCATTCGCAACAGCATGAATGGACCTGCAGGATATTATGCTGAGAAAAGTCTGACAGAGAAAGACAAACACCAAATGAAATCACTCATGTGTGTAATATAAAAAACAAACAAATAAACAAACCAAACCAAACCAAAATGTAGATACAGAGAACAGAGTAGCGGTTACCAGAGGGAAACAAGGGGGAAGGCAAAATGGACGAAGGGGGTCAATTGCATGATAATAGATAGAAACTCAATTTGGGGTGGTGAGCATACTGTAGTGTATGCAGAAGTACAAATATAGTGTTGTACACATGAAACTCATAACGTTATAAACCAGCGTTACCGCAATTAAAAAAACCACATCAGTAAACTTAGCAAAGAGGAACTTCTTCAACTTGACAAAGAATATCTACAAAAACCGAGAGCTAACAACATCTCTAATGGTGAGAAACTCAAAGCTTTCCTGCTAAGATCAGGAACAAAGCAAGATGTCTTTTCCATCATTCCTTTTCAATATCACACTGGAATAGGAGGTAATGCAAAAAGAGAAGAAAAGGAAATAAAAGGCACACAGAGTGAGAAGACATAAGACTGTCTTTGCTTTCTGATGACACAATTATCTATGTAGAAAATCCAAAAGAATCGATGAAAAACTCCTGGAACTAATCAGTGATCGTAGCAAGGTTGCAGGATACAAGGTTAATATACAAAAGTCAGTTGCTTTCCATTATACCAACAATGAACAAGTGGAATTTGAAATTAAAAACATAATGCCATTATATTAACATCCCCCAAAATGAAACAGTTATGTATAAATCCAACAACGTATATACAAGATCTATACGAGGAAAACTACAAAACTCTAATGAACAAAATCAAAGAAGAACCAAATAAATGGAGAGATATTTCATGTTCGTGGACAGTAAGACTGAATATTGTCAAGACATCAGTTTTTCCTAATGCGATCTATAGGTTCAATGCAATCCCAATCCAAATCCCAACAAGGTATTTTGTGGATACTGGCAGACATTCTGAAGTTTATATGGACAGGCAAAGGACTAAGAATAGCCAACACAATATTGGAGAACAAAGTTGGAAGACTGACACTACTCGACTTAGTTTATAGTGTGGTATGGGTGAAAGAATACACAAATACGTCAATAGAACAAAATAGTGAGTTCAGAAACAGACCCACATAAATACAGTTAACTGATCTTTGACAAAGGAGCAAAAGCAATACAATGAAGCAATGATAACCTTTGCACAAATGGTGCTGGAACAATTGGACATCAACATGCAAAAGAATAAAAATAAAAAATGAATCTAGACACAGAACTTTCACCTTTCACAAAAATTAAGTCAAAATGGACCACAGACTGAAATGCAAAACACAACACTATAAAAGTTCTAGATCACCTAGGAGGAAACCTAAGTGACCTTATGTATGGTAATGACTTTTAGATACAAGACCAAAGGCACACGCCAAGGAAGGAACAATTGATAAGCTGGAGTTTACTAAGTTAAAACCTCTGTTCTGTTAAAGACAATGTTGAGAGTATAAGAAGAAGAGCCATGGACTGGGAATAAATATTTGCAAAAGACACATCCAATAAAGGAATGTCATCCAAAATATATTAAAAACTCTTAAAACTCAACAATAAAAAAACAAATCACCCAATTAAAAAACGGGCCAAAATCTTAACAGACACCTCACCAAAGCAGATATACAGATGTTAAATCAACACATGAAAAGATGCACCATATCATGTGTCATTAGGAAAATGCAGATTGAAACGATAATGAGGTACCACTACAAACCTATAAGAGTGGCCAAAATTCAGAACACTGACAAACACCAAATGCTGGCAAAGATGTGGAGCAACCGGAACTTTCATCCATTGCTGGTGGGAATATAAAATGGCGCAGTCATCTTGGAAGACTGTTCGGTGGTTTCTGACAACACTCAACATACTCTTAACATGTGATCCAGCCATTTCACTCTTTGGTATTTACCCAAAGGAGTTGAAAACTTATACCCACACAAAAACCTGCACATGGATTTTTATAACAGCTTTAGTCATAGTTGCCAAAACTTAGAAACAAACAAGAATTCCTTCAGTAGGTGAAGGGATAAATAAACTGGGATGCAGCCAGACAGTTGAATATTATTCTGCATTAAAAAGAAACGAGGGGGTGGGGGAGGAGAGAAACAGGTGAGGGAGATTAAGAAGCACAAACTTCCAGTTAAAAAATAAATGAGCCACGGGTAGGAAATGTACAGTGTGGGGAATATAGCCAATAATTATGTGATATCTTCGTATGGTGACAGATGGTAACTAGATTTATCATGGAGATCATTTTGAAATGTATAGAAATATTGAATCACTATGTTGTATACCAGGAACTAATGTAGTGTTGTAGGTCAACTATACTTCAAAAACAAACTCACAGAAAAAGAGATCTGATCTATGGTTACCAGAGGTGGGAGATGGAAGCAGGGGGAATTGGATGAAGGTGGTCAAAAGGTATAAACTGCCAGTTATAAGATAAGTAAGTACTAGGGATGTAATGTACAACATGATAAATATGATAAATATAATCAACACTGATGTATGTTATATATGAAAGTTTCAAAAGAGTAAATCCTAAGGGTTCTCATCACAAGGAAAAAATATTTTTTCTATTTCTTTAATTTTGTATTTATGTGAGATGATGGATGTTTATTAAACTTACTGTGGTATTTCAGTATGTATGTAAGTGAAAAACATTACGCTGTATACACCTTAAATTTACACAGTGTTACGTGTCATTTATATCTCCACAAAACTGGAAGAAAAAAGAAAAAGAAAAAAAGAAAAAAAATTAAATATCATCTAGCCATGAAATGGCAAGGCAGAAACATAAATGTATATTATTAAGTGAAAGAAGCCAATCTGAAAAGACTACCTACTATATTATTCCAAATGCAACCTTCTGGAAAAGACAAAACTATGGAGACAGTAAAAAGATCAGTGGTTGCCAGGGGTTGGGGGGAGGGACGGATGACCAGGCAGAGCACAGAGTATTTTCAGGGCAGTGGAACTTCTCCATATGATACTGTAAGGACGGACACGTCATTATACATTTGTCCAAACCCACAGAACGTACAACACCAAGAATAAACTCTAACAAATTATGGACTTCGGGTGACCGTGTGCCAGTGCAGGTTCATCAGTTGTAACAAATGCACCACCTGGAGGGGATGCTGGATAATGGAGGGCGCTGTGCAGGTATGGGGCAGGGGAATACGGGAAAAGTCTGTATTTCTTAATTTGCTGTGAACCTAAATTGCTCTAAAAAACAAAATCTTTTTTTAAAAAAACCACCTTTGATGGACTTGAGAACGTCCCCAATTACCAGGCGCTGACTGCACATGCCCACAAAGGTACCGTGTGTGTGGACACATATGCACGCAAGACTATGTGGGAGCACAAACACAGCACACGAGGCACAAACACAACAGCCTGTAATGCATCTTTGTGTTGATCGAGACATCGTATGTGCCCTGCATGGAAATCCAACGGCCAGACCCAGACTAAAGCAAATACATTTTTCACTCCAACTGGATCCAGCAGGTCTTCTAGCTGATTCAGGGGTAGGGCTGCCTCGGATGGGGCCTCCACCACCTCCAGAAACTAAACCCTAATGTAGCTACTACTAGAGAATTCAGGCTGCCAAGATGTTCGATAACAAACACTTCCTGGGGTGTTCACGTTGGATGAGACGCCACCTGCAAGGGCTCCATCGACAGTGAGTTATGAGGATAAATAAATAAATAAACACCCGCACAGTTTCTATGGTTAATAATTGATGAGGCTGCTGCCTGGCGCTTTTCTGCTTCTGCACCACAGAGATCTACAAATAACACACCAGCGTGACGCTGGGAGCGGGGTTTGAACTCGAGAGAAGGAAATAAAAGGAACTCGAGATAAGGAAATAAAAGCTGATCACTGTCCTACCAGGCCAAGCAGAATACGTTTATGGGCCTTTCCCACTATGAACCATTTTCCCCCAAAAGTAAGATTTATAGACTTTTCCCAGAACCAATATTGAATTTGTTTTCCTTCAAGCATGTTGTCCCAGAGATTCGTAACTTTGAGGGAGTTGCAAACACACGTGAGAATATGGTAAAGGCCAAGAATCCACTTTCTGCCCTGGATCTCAGGGGTTCAGGGACCCCAGATTGTGTACCGTGGCCTCAACTGCAGATGTCAGGGGTCAGTGTGTGGGCGTCGGGAATCCCCAGATCTGCCTCACTGCGTGCAATGGGCCCAGCCCTCCACAGGGCGCTCTTAGGGTTGGATGTGAGCTCTTGACCTTGAGCCCTAGACAACGGTGCCCACAGAAGGCCCACAAGAGGGGTGGCTTCACCTGGGTTTGCAAACGCAGTCAGTGCAGTCCTTCCTGAGCACAGCCTGGCGGGATCCTGGGCATATTAACAACAGCAGAGTTTCTAGAAGGAGTTCCACCCTAACCCTCTTCCTGTCACCACAGTCAAACGCCAAGTTCAGTTAAGGACGCCGGTTTGAGAAGACAAGTAACAAGAGACTCAGGTTTGCCCCACGTCCTGGGAGAACCCTCGGAGGTGGCGAGACGGCTGATCTGCCACGTGAGGCTACAGACACCATCTCCTTTCATCCCGACACCCTATCATTCACTGACATTTATTGTGTGTGTAGGGACTGGCAGAGGAGTCACTTGTTTATGCCTGCCGACTTCCTGGAGGAAGCGGTGTTTTAAACCCCGTGGAGCCGCACACACTTCCTGCATGGTGAGCATGGGAGCCCTGTGGTCAGGGCATGTAAGAAGCAGGGAGGGTGCGTGGCTGGGTCCCAGGGAGCATGGAGAGGAGACAAGACAGGGGGACAGGGACAGGCCACGCAGGTCCTGGTGAGGTCAGGGCATTAACCCTCTCGGAAGCCACTGGAGGGATGTGAGCGAGGGGTGACATTCCCTGACGTCTGTCTGTGTGGAGGGGCTAGGGGCTAGAACAGAGGTGACGGCGCAGGCAGGGAGCCTCGGGGCAGGCTGAGCGCAGCAGAGGAGGACTGGCCCCATGTCTTCAAGGAGGAGGCATTTGCATGTCAGGTGCAAAGTCCAGAGAGTGGCAAGGTGGCCCCCGGCCACGGAAGGTCAGAGGCCCTGCTCACAAGGACAGGGAACAGTCTGGGTTTGGAGACAAAGATCAAGAGCTCAGATCCAAAGATGTCAGGTCAGCCACACCTCCGAGACCCCAGGGGGACCTGCTGAGTTAACAGGGCAACCCCTTGGAGCTCGGGCCACGTGGGCTGGAGGACCTGTCGGATTGGCAAATGGTATTTAAAGCCACTCATCCAGCAGCTACTCACTGACTCCTACTTAGAACCAGGCACATGGAGACAAGGGGGCACCACCCCACGTGGGACAGTACTCAAACACATACGTTAGGTAATCAGTAATAGTCGAATAATGATAGACTTGTGGGGAGACAGACAACAGTCAGATAAGGACAAAAGTCAGGGTAAAATTGCAACTGTGTCGAGCTCTGAAGGAAGGTTCCCAGTGTTGTCATCAGAGCAGCGGAGGAGAAGGTCTGAGCTGACCAATGAGGGGTCGGGGGGCGAGGCACGCGGGGACCCGCTCAGACCGCAGGGACAGTGCCCCGGCTCCTTCCCACAGCAGGTCTCGTCTGAGGCGTGTGGACTGGTCCCACTGCTGAGGACCCGGGCATGGGGTTGGGGGTAAAAGGTCCCAGGGCCCAATAAGAAAAGGAACCCGCTACACCATCAGGGGTGACAGTGCTGGGTAGAACAATGACCCCCAAAGATTGGTGCACCTGGAACCTGGGAATGTGACCTTATTTGAAAAAAAAAGATGTAATTTGCTTTTGCAGATGTAATTAAGGTAAGGATCTCAAAATGAGGAGATCATGCCAGATTATCCAGATGGGCCCTAAAACCAATGACGAGTGTCCTTATAAGAAAAGGAGAGGGGGCTTCCCTGGTGGCGCAGTGGTTGGGAGTCTGCCTGCCGATGCAGGGGACGCAGGTTCGTGCCCCGGTCCGGGAGGATCCCGCATGCCGCGGAGCGGCTGGGCCCGTGGGCCATGGCCGCTGGGCCTGCGCGTCCGGAGCCTGTGCTCCGCAACGGGAGAGGCCACAGCAGCGAGAGGCCCGCGTACCGCAAAAAAAAAAAAAAAAAAAAAAAAAAAGAAAGAAAAGAAAAGAAAAGGAGAGGACACGGAAGAGCTGATGTGAAGACGGAGGCAGAGGTCAGAGCGATGCGGCCACAAGGCAAGGGCCACTGGAGCCCCCAGCAGCTGAAAGAGGCAGGAAGGACCCTCGCCTAGAGCCAGAGGGAGTGCGGTCCAGCGAGCAGAAGCCAGGGGTGCTCCAGACACCCTACAAGGCCCAGGGCAGCACCACCACAGAGAACTGTCCAGCCCCCAGTGTCACTGGTGCCGAGGTTGAGGGACCTGTTCCAGCCTGTGAGCCCTGTCTGCACCAGCCGTTCTCAGATGTGTCCCATATCACCCCATCTGGCAGGATGCTGACGGGTGTTTAAGGGAAAGGGTCCCAGGGCCAGATAAGTTGGGGAAACATCACAAGCTTCATCCTCTTCTTAGATGTCCAGGGCCCTACGGCTGTGAGTGTCTGCCACAAAGACCTCAGTTCGACTATCTATCAGCCTCTTCCAACCTCACGGGTGCCGTGTCTCCCTGCATGCACCACAGCACATGCCCCCAGAAGTGCTTCACTAGACCAGCATGGAAAAGGCCCAGAGGTATGCAAGGTCACAGGAGGGGGTGACAGTCAAGGCCAGTGTCTAGCCCTGGGCTCCTGGTCTGTCCACCTGGTCACGATTCCCCCTGCCTGTACCCACTCAGTACCAGCCAGCTGAGGTCCAATGCCAGCCCCTCCCCGACTCTCCACCACCACCAGACCGGGTCCCCGGTGGCTCCACCCAGAGCTCTGCCTGTGGCAGTGACGCTCACCATGAGATGCTTTCAGGAAGAACAACAACCCCTCACTTAGGAACAACAATCCTCCCCAAAGGCCTTATAGCCACGTCCAGCCTTGACCCTCCTACAAGAGACACAGCTCAGCACAGTCTGCACCAGGACTGAGCACCCTTTTACCTTCATCAGGAGGGGTCACAATGCTCTGTCTTTCTAAGCCCCCAGATCTTCAAGAGTAAGACAGACCAAATACTCTGACCTTTAGAACATGTTGTGAGGACAGACACAGACCTCCTAGGGCCTCGTGAACATGTGGTCCTGAACAAACAGATGCTGCCGGGCTTATAGTATTTCTGAGACGACCGCTCACATCAGCCCCTCTCTCCTTCCCTCCCTCCCACTTCCATCTCATCTCGCTTTCCTATTAACATTTTCTGCTACATTTTCCAAACGCTGGCCATCCGAGTGCCCCCGACACCACCTCCTGCCGTGTCATCCCAAGCACTGATACTGTCACTTGCTGAGCCACTTTTGTCTTTCCAATACATGTGAAAATGAATATGCAATTGGCAAAATAAAACAGATTCACTCAGGTCCATCCTAACTGTGCCCTGAGCCTGCCCGCAGGCAGCCGGCTCATGAAACAAGGAGAGGGGGGTATCTCTCTCCATCACTCCCCTGCCCCCTCTGTGCTGGCGGCAGATGTGCCCCCTCGAAGGCGGCCTTGGGTGCGTGCCTCCGGTGGGAGGTTCCCACCCCGCAAGATGCACCCTCCACTCACCAGAGATGATGGAGTCATTCAGGGCCTCTTCATCTTGATACAAAAGCAGGTCATCCTTGAGTTCGGAATTCATGATCAGGTTCTCTTTGTTCTCCTCGGACTCCTTAGTCACGGTCCACTTGCCGTCTGAGGCTCCATCAAAGCTCCAAGCCTCGCCCCGCTCCTTGCCCCGCTCCACACTGCACGTCCTCGACAGCCGGACGTCCACGCGCTTCTTCGGGGACCCCTTACTGTCCCTGCCTTGGAAACTGAACCAGAAAAGCAGTTCGTGTTATACGTTGTCCAGCTTCACCTGGAAACCCTGCAAAGTCAACTTGAAGACTTATAATGGGCGTTGCAAAGACGACCCCCAAGTATGTGCAGCCGATACACGGGACAAGAAGTGCCAGAGGCACACACGGCTCTGAGGCCAAGGCAAATGGCTGCTTAGAACGTGCTGTTCTGAATGTCACAGACATGCAGGTAATAAACCCTGCCAAGGCTTAGAGCAGCAAACACTCAGGTCAAGGATTTCCTCAGAACTGAGCAGGGCATTTTATTTGTCCAATATTTCTGCCAAGCCACACGCGTGTTCCATTGTCTGTTTTGCCCTTCGATGACTCACTTATCCTCAGTCTGAGGCGTATGAGACCAAGAACAAGAGTCAGCTTCCGCGCAGGCTTACTTGAGCTCTTGCCTGACGAAAACGGGAAGCCGTCCGAGTCCCCGGACAATGTAACAGCTACTTCTCCCTCTCGATTCTCCCCCGGGATGCTCCCACCCAACCCTGGATCCCTGGATCCTCTGGGAGAAATGCAGGGACTTTGTGGCTGGTCCACACGGTGCACATCACCCACTTGACCCCTCCCGGAAAGTGGCAACTGAGACCAGCTACAGACCAGCTGCACAGTCCAGTGCAAAATGAAAACATGAGCTCCTTGCTCAGAAGCTAGGAATTCCAAGACGGTGAGAGCAGAGCATTGAGTCCAACCCGGAGCCCACCCCCCACAACTGCCCCCCATAAGGCTGGCCGCAGATGGGGACGTGGGCACACGGGTCCCGCTGCCAGGGGAGGGGCCTCACCTGTCCTGGCGGTGCTTGGTGGCCAGCGCCCTGTGCAGCTCCTCGATGACTCGGCTGGGGGGCAGCGGCCGGTGGACAGTGGTGAGATGTGGGGACCCCGTGGGCGTGGAAAGCTGGCCTCGGAGAGGAGGGTCAGTACTCTTCCCGCCAGAGCCTTGGAAGAGCGTAGCCTGGCCTGGGGCGTGAGAAGAACCAACAAGAAGATAAGTCTTCGGGGGCAGGGAAGTGGGGCTTTGCTAAAACACAGGAGCCTGTGAGCAGAAAGGACACAGGGCTCCCAGCCAGGCGAAACCCCTAGGACCAGATGCTGCACCACGTCCCTTCGCCCCCAAAGCCACAGACGAGGTTTGTCCCTGACCAGCTCCTGTCCATCCTCCAGCCCTGAGCTGAGCCCATGGCAGTGCCCACAGGCCCCCTGCCCCCTGCCAGGTCTCAGGCACCAAAAGCCTCCTTCCCGTTTCTCTACTACAAGCTCCTGAAGCCACACTTCCTTTTGCGGGACGTGGAAGAACTCCCCAAGCCCTACAGCCACCGCTCAGCCTGGAGCACCGCACGGCCCCCTCTGCTTCCCCGCGTCACCAGTCCACGTCCGCTGCCAGCCCTGCACCTCACCAGAGGGGGCCTTCCGATCACGGCTCTCCCATTCTCCTTGGGACGAGATGCGGCCTGATGATGGCAAATCCCAAGGCCCTGAAGGCTGCCCGTTAAACGTATTTTCTATATTTTTTCCTTTTTTTTCTTTTTTGGAATTGAAGTATAGCTGGTTTACAATGTCGTGTTAGTCTCAGCTGCGCAGCAAAGTGATTCAGATGGATAGAGACATATAATGTTTAATACTTAAACATATTTTGATATGTTTAAAACGTTGGCAACACATTTTTAAACTATTAACCACGCAGACCCAGCAAAGCAGGTCTGTGCGTGGGATTTGGGTGCCGGTGTCTCCCTGACACCTGGGGGAGGGTGGGCTGAGGAAGCTCGTGGGCTGCGGGCCGCTGTGGCTATCTCAGCCAAGCGAGCACCCGGGGTGGGTGGGGAGCGCTCGGTGTGTAGCCTGGGTCCCCTTGTGCCCCACTTAAGCCCAGGTGCAGGGCCTTTCTCCTCCTCTGCTGCCACCTAGTGGCCACGTGCTGAAGCAAATATTTCCCTCTAAAGGCAATGAAGACCAAGTCGCCAAAATGCAGTCTCAGCTGTAAGAGATCCAGGCCAAAGTTCGTAACCCTCCCCTCCTGTCCCCGCCCGCTCCTAACCCAGTCCCCAGACTCCTCGGTGACCTGTCAGAAAAGGTCTCCGAAGTTCAGGCGCTCCTCGCCCCTGAGGGGCTGTGGGGAGTCAGAGAAGCTGACCCAGGACTTAGGACACGGGGAGAGAGGAGGACTCACGGGACATGAAACAGGCTGAGGTCTGATCCTGTCTAAGCACAACGGGGACAGAGGGTCCCTGAGCTAATTATACAGGAGCCAGAAGAAAGTGGGACGGATGGTGCCTTATCCAGTGGACTTCCCACCGTCTCACGTTTCAATGGATGGAAAGGGGATTAGCACACAGACTGTAACAAGACGCAGATTATTTGCCTCAAAACTTTAGTCTGTGTGACCATGTCACCCAAGGACTGAACACTCTGATTCCCAGAGATGGAGAAAGAGGCAGAAAGCAGCCAAAGGAGCCAGATCTGACTGTTCCTTCGATCACAGCTACCCACACTGGCTGAGCACCTGCTGTATGCAGGCGCTGGGATCTAGAGGTGATGATGGCAGAGTTCCCTCGACTGTAACGTGGGGACACGTTCCCTCCCCAGAGGGGCTGGCCTCCTTGCGGTGCCTGGGGGTGGGCAGCTCCTGAAAAGTGGTGAGCAGTTGTATTACAGGTGGTGTCCAAGGATGCAGCACGCACAGCTTTACTCTTAAAAACAATGGCCTCTGTGTGAAAGGCCTGCTTCCCCCGAGACCTGCAGTGTCTCCTGTTTCCAGCAGGGACGGGACAAGAAATACCCAAACCTGAAAAGACAACGCCCCTACTTCCTGGGACCCTTCAGCCAGTGTGGCCAAAGCTACAGGAGGCGATGCCTTTGCGGGCCTCTGCTCAGCCGTGCTCCCCTCTCTGACCACCACCCCACAGTCCAGTGTGGATTCCTGGCTCTGCCTTGCTGGACGGAGCTCTCACAGAGATGAGCAGAGATCATGAGACAGAGAGACAGAGGAAGGGGAGATGGGGAGCGGGAGGGAGAGAAAAGAGGGGATGAGAGGGAGAGGGGAGGCAAGGAGACAGACAGACAGACAGACACGCTGACTTAGAAGCAGAAAGAGAAGGACAGTCAGACACCTGAATATCCAGAAAGACAAAGCCCCCATCCTGGGGGCTGTGGCTACGCTTCCTGCATTCACCTTCTGGAAGAAGCCTTTGAGCACTGCCCCACGTGTCTGGGGGAGCCGGGGCTGTCTGCCCCTGACAACCCGGGCTCCTCCTGGCTAAGGACCGCCCTCCTGTCTCCAGCTCTGCTCGCCTGGACCCGCCCAGAGCCCCAGAGCATCGCAGAAGCCAAGGGTGAGAACCAGCCCACAGTGGGAGCCCCATCAGGACGGGTCGGAGGCATGGATGGATGAATGGAAGGAGAAATGAAGCAAGGTGGAGGGGTGGGTGCACGTAGGCCTACCTGTGACACTCCTCGTGGTTTTGGAGCCTGCCTTGGGCGGTGGGGTGGGCATCAGCGGCGGGCTGGGGAGCTGGCCCACGGATCTCTCCAGGGGTCTGGGAGGACTGTCCAGGGAGTCGGACCCAGCTAAGGCTTGAGAGGGCTCGTCCGTGGTAAGTGGGAGGCTGCCAGCAGCACCTGCTTCTTCATCTCTGGATGTGGAGGACATCTTGGCTGGTTCAAAAGCAAAACAGAGAATTCACAAACCACAGTTCCTCTGGCTGGGGTGGGTGTGAAGATAGCAAGGGAGCTCTGGCTGGGTGGGCTTGTTATCACAGAGCAGGGTACAGAGGGGTCACCTCTCATACACATTTAAGGAGGAGGAGGAGGAGGGAGGAGGGAGGGAAACAACTTCAAGGGCGTGGGCGATTCTGTCCCTGTTCCACTCAGTAGGTAGCACTAAAGCTCCCACCTCACCTGGGCTGCTGGCCACAAACACAGGCTTCGGAATCAGATGCCAGTTGGCCCCTGCACTTATTCTGCGACCTTGGATGAGTTCCTGATCTCCTGTGTCTCCATTTACCGGTGGATGACATAGGACTAACAGCAAGGGTCCCTCACAGGATTGTGAGATTTAATCAAGTAGCGACAATGAGCTGTGTGGCTGGCACACTGCAGACCCTCGGAACCCGCAGTGATTGGTTTTACGTGCCTGGTTAACAACAGTCCTGCCCCTGAGTGAGGGCTGTGAGCTGAGTGGCAGGGGCACAGCAGGGAGCTTCAGCTCTGAGGAAGGGTCAGCCTGTCCACGGCCCCCACCCCCGCTCCTTCCAGCTGCTGGCTCGGGCTTCTCCCCCTCCCAAAGCACTGCTCCCCCCTCCCCTGGCCCGTCCACCCCTGGGCTTTCTCCCAACCCGTCAACCTCTCCTTCCCCGTCTCTCTTTCTCCAGCTCGAGTGCCACCATCCATCACTCAAGAGCCATCTCACCAACACCCCCCAAGCCCTCTGCCGCCCCTCCTTTGCATTTAGCTAACTGGGAACACCGCATCTCTGGATGAAGCCTCCGTCTGCCGGCTCCTGTCCCTGTGGAGTGCTGTGGAAGACAGACGGCGACACAGAAGCCCCAGTCCTGGCCGTCTCAGGACCACCACCCTCAGGGCCCTTGGCTCTGGCCCAGCAGGTGGTCACTCTGCTTCAGACCTCCTGTCTCTCTCCTACCTGCAGCTTCTCACGCCCTCCTCCTGTGCAGCCTCACCTCCAGCTTTACAGGGGAAAATGAGCCCATCAGACCAGGGGCTGGGGGGAACGGGGGGAGCTCAAACCCAAACCTACCATCCCCGACACACCCTTCCTTCTTCCCTGACACAAGAAGAGAAGCAGCCTGCCATCCCCACCCCGGGACCCCAGCCCCCCTGCCCGCTCAGAGCACACACCCCGGGTGCCCCGCGCCCCACATCGCCTAATGTCATCTTTGCAACCACCTAAGGGGGAAGATCCTAACACCCTCTGGGAACAGCCTGACCGAGCTGGCCCCAAAGTCACCGTGTGGGATTCATCCATCAGCCAGAGAACGCATCTGAAGGTGGCACTGTCCGTGGTGCTGACCGAGGCAGGCTTGATCACTGCCCTCACAAAGCTTCAGTGAACCTCTAGAAAGGACCACTGCGTGTCCCAGGCATCCCATTGCTTATCACCGTTTCTGTTCTTTTGGCGTCCCTGTTGGCAGCTGAAGACCTCTCAGGCCAGGCCTTTTCCCTATGAAGCTCATGGAAATGCAGTCTTTGCCTTAGAAGGGCTGTGGCCCTCCCAAATCCTGATAAGCAAGATCTGAGAAAAGAAGTGTCTCCTTCCCACCCACTGCAGAAGACAGAGTCAGGTTTGTACCATGAGGTTAGTCTGAGCTGAGAACAGCCACTACACAATGCTCCTTACCTTATGCCCTGCACGGATACCCACGTGAAAACACTATGGTTTTATTTTATTATTATTATTGACAATGATAATAATAAAACTGTCCTCAAAAGCATTATTTCTTCATAGGCTTTTTTTTTAAAGATTCCTAGACTTCAAGACTATTGCTATGTCCCATGAACTGTGACCTGTAGCTTCTAAGAGTCTACAATTCTGATTGTTTTAGTTAATAAGTTAATAAGCAAAAATAACCTTAAAATAAACATTTTGTGCTTCTAGGTAAAAACAGTTGTGTGCTTTCCTCGCTAAGCCATAGGTGAGTGTGGAAAGGTCCCTTTTCTCCATGTGGGCACTGGGTCTCCTGGCTTGTGTGAATCAGAGCAGGGCAGTGGACCCTGATCCTGGGGAGGCCGTGCTCCCGGGCCCTCAGTGGCCAAGCTTGCGGCCGGAAGCACCGGCTGAGGGGCCGGAGTGAGCTTGCGTACTCGGTCCAGGCTTGGTTTCTGTCCTCTAGGCATCCAGCATGCTCCCAATGCCATGGTTTCGGGGGAGACAGGTGGCACAGGAATGGCTCACCTGACCTCAAGCTCACCACACCAGTCTCCCCGATCCATCCTTTGCCTCTGTTGTGACTGACTCATTTCCAGAGGAGCGACCTTGGTCTCCACCTCTCTGAGCCTCAGTTTCCTCATCTGTACAAACATCTGTATAAAACACCCTCTCCTGCCCACTACAAGGGAGGGAGACTTGCATGAGGTCGTGAAGGGGATGTCTGAAGCTCTTCAGCACTTTGGACAGTCATGGGCTATGCTGCCAGGGATCAAAGCATTATTTTGGAACATGGATGCGTTTTCCTCTCATTCTAGGTCAGGGGTTCTCAACTTTGGCAGTATTGACATTTGGGGCCAGATGATTCTTTGCCTGTAAAATGCTTAGCAGCAGCCCTGGGCTCTATCTGCCAGAGGCCAGAGTAGCAACCAAAACTACCTTCAGACACTGCCCAGTGCCCCCTGAAGGGGAGGATGCCCATGGCTGAGAGCCCCTGCTTGAGGCAGACACTACTTAGATTCCTAAGGGGATGCTCTGTGGTGTCTCTTGGTGAGGGAGGCCTGTGGTGAGACCCACAGCTGTGACATACCCTCCTGGGTCCTGCTATTATGGAAACCCCGACCGGCCAATTGCTCCCTCTGGGCCTTGGTCTCCCTGCACGGACCTGGGAGTCTGGACAAGGTGGGCGTGTTTGAACTGGGCTCCGTGGGTCCCCTTGGGAGGGCTGCCGAGACAAGGGTTAACAAGGAGACGGCCCTGGGTCAGGTCCCCACACCCGCGTTGGCCAGCGCAGGTCCCCTTGGCTCAGTCTCAGCACAGTCCGCCCATGTCTATCCCTGTACCCTCCTCTGTGGCTTCTGGACACCTCGTCCCCTGGTTCCCTCCCGCCGCTCTGGCTGCAGCTGCTCAGCCCCTCTCAGGCTCCCCCCTGGGCTGCCCCAGGACCCAGCCCTTGGTCTTCTTCACCCTTAACCCACCCTCTCATCGACTTCTCTCCTCCAGTCCTCTGGCTTCAAATCCATCTCAGCTCTGTCAACCCCCTTGACCCTTTCTCGGAGCTCCAGACTCATCCATTATCGGCCACACTGACACCTCCATCTGGAGGTCAAAGAGTCAAAATGAATCACGTGCAAACCCATCTCTTGATTTCCCAGGAGAAACCCCTCCCCAGTCCCTCTTCTCTCTCACTCACTCATCCATCCATCCATCCATCCATCCATCCATCCATCCATCCATGCCACAAGTGTCCTTGAACAGTTATGGGGCCCAGGTACCCTCCTAGGAGCTGTGGACATGGCACTGACCAAGACAGGGCCCCACCTTCACCAGACTCAGCACACGCTCCCCCCCACCCCCCAAGCTGTCCAGCCAGGCTGGACACAATGCTCAATCCCTCTCCTGTCCCCTCCATCTCATACCCACCCCTCGTATCTAATTCATGAATACGTCCTGGGCACTCTACTTCCAACATATTTCTCGGAAATACCGTCCTCCCAGTGTCAGCTGCCACAGCCTCTGCCTGAACCTCAGCAATGACCTTCAAGCTCCTTCCCTTCCACCCATGGCACCCCAAACCCATTCTCTAAATCAGGGTCAGCAAGCTTTTTCTGTAAAGGGCTTTGGCTTTGCAGGTTATAAGGTCTCTGTTGGTGCAGAAAACTCTGGAAGGGCTGGGCGACCCGAACAGCAAACTCCCCTGGCTGCGCACCCAAGTGAGCGTGTGGCCACCCCTCACCCTCACTGCCACCCAGTAGACCTTTCTCAGATGACAGAAACGCCTCCTTCTCTGCTACAGTGAGCTGACAAGTGGCCGGTGCAACAGGGGAGATGGATTTTTTATTTTCTTTGGTTTTAATTCATTTAAATAGCCATGCAGCTAGTGGACAGGGCAGCTCTGGATTTCTGGGAGTGGGTCAGTGGTCGCAGCCCTTCAACCAGAGAGGTCGCAGAGTAAGATTCTAACAGCC
This sequence comes from Mesoplodon densirostris, assembly GCF_025265405.1. Lineage (NCBI taxonomy): Eukaryota > Metazoa > Chordata > Mammalia > Artiodactyla > Ziphiidae > Mesoplodon > Mesoplodon densirostris. The sequence continues at coordinate 3,986,341 of NC_082676.1, forward strand.
CCAGGGAGGTCCCCCCCCCACCGCCACCAGCCCAAGAGGCAGTGGGTTCCCCACCCTCTGCTCTGCGGGCCCCGGGACCCGACACACCAGGAACGCACCCAAACACCCTCCTCCGATGTCTCTCCTCAAAACTCATCACACACTGACCCCCTCACCCCCTGACCTGTCTGAGGGATCCTCGGTCTAGGAACCTGGTGTCTCACCGTCTCCTTTGCCAACCTACATCTTCCTGCGCACCTCATGTGAGTGTGCAGCTACCACTGTATTTCAGAATCTTGTCAAAACTGAAACGTTAACATCTGTTAAAGTCTCAAGTGTTGGGGCTTCCCTGGTGGCGCAGTGGTTGAGAGTCCGCCTGCCGATGCAGGGGACGCGGGTTCGTGCCCCGGTCTGGGAGGATCCCACATGCCGCGGAGCGGCTGGGCCCGTGAGCCATGGCCGCTGAGCCTGCGCGTCCGGAGCCTGTGCTCCGCAACGGGAGAGGCCACAGCAGTGAGAGGCCTGCGTACCGCAAAAAAAAAAAAAAAAAAAGTCTCAAGTGTTATATCAAAAAAAATTTTTTTTTTAATGTAGAAGCCGACATCAGCTTTTGCACGTTCCCCGCGTTTGGAATCCCTCCCTCGGGGTTGTCCCTGTCCGGCCCTGACCAGCAGAGGTCGCTTCTCACCCACTGAGCTCCCAGCCAAGGCCCTTTTGCCTGGGGCGTGCTGCTGGGTGGTGGGCTTGCTTTATACCCAGCTATCACCCACTGGAGACATTCTGAGACCGAGAGAGACCAGCCTGAGAGGAGGGACCCAGAGGGCTGGGGGGACAGCTGCCATGGTCAGTTTTACAGAACCCCAGTGACACCCGGCATGTTCTCCGTCTCGGCTTGGACAGCTGGCCCTGGGCAAAGAGACTGGCCAACTCCTGGAAAGAGGTTCCACAGCTCAGGGCCCAGCGGTTGCCAAAAGCTGAGTCCCAGGTGTCAGTGGGACCAGCACAGGCCCTGGACATCGATGAAGTACGGCCACCAGCTGGGAGGCAGGTACAGGGAGGGGGCCATCTCTGCCTGGTACCCGGGTTCACAGTGCCAGCACACGAGCTGGTCGTATAGACAAAGACGGGCTGGGTCTGACCTGTAGCCTGCAATTTGCCAACCCTCTTCTAGACTGCAGAAACAACCCGTATTTCAGAAGCAGAGCAAAGCTTGGCCCTAGTTTGGGCTACAGAGTGTTATAGTTAACAGCACGTCTGCGGATCAACCCCCAGCTTTACCACTTATGTGCTCTGTGGCCTCGGGCAAGTGACTTAACCTCTCTGGGCCACTGCTTTCTAATCTAAAAGCAAAAACAAAAAATGGGGCTAAGATAATATAGCACACACAGAACAGGCTGAGTGCCACTTTTCCTTTTAATTAGTGCACTCTTGGGCACGCCAGAGCTCAGCCCCTGCACGACAGAAACACTGAACGGGATCCTGTCCCACGTAACATTGAAACAAGGGGTTCTCCTGGGCTTTTTTTAGGGGATGCTCTGTGGCTGACACAGAATGATCCAAACAAAACCAGGAATCACCCCAAACACAAAAGTCCGAAGTCAACCCAAATCACTAAACCCAAACTGAGGATCAAAGAAAATCACGGTCAGAATCTTTGACAGTGTTTCTCCTTCCTGAGATATCTGCGATCATTGGATATAACCTCCATGCCCCCAGCCCTACCCCACGGTTTGGGGCACATAGAAGCAGCAGCCCCAATCCAGGTGTCACCACCTGGCCAAGGAGAGGCATTGCCCCCAGCGCAGCACAGGGGTTGATTCCCAAGACCAGGCTCTTCACCTTCCTGGAAGGGATCACAAACTCATACACCCAAGGGGCCAAGCAGGAGCTGAGAGGTGAGCACCACCCCCCCCCCCGCAAAGGAGATGACCTCTTCTCAGCTCCCAGAGGCCGCAGCTGCGTGGGAACACGGGCCCAGTGGGCGCGGACTTTGATTGTTGAAAAGCAGCTAGCTGCACATGCGGATTTTTCACGAATGCTCCTGACTTTTAAGCCTAGGCTTAAAAATGTTTGTCTGTTTCTTCAAAAATGTTCGAAGAAATGAGTTTAAGGTGTCTGAGTTAGATTACGATCCACTCCCTCACTGAGGGGGCTTTGCTCAAGGCCAGTCCTCTCAGTAGAGACCAGGAGCCGCAGCCCTGGTGGAGGATTCCAGGGCTGCAAGAGACTCCGGTGGGGATTGGGGGGGATCCCCTACTCAATAGCAAAGTGCAGGTGCACCCACACCCCCACCCACACGTGCTTTTAGACAGCAGGGCCTCTGTGGGGCGTTTGCAGGCAACCCGATACCAGGCTTTAATGCAGCACCCTCCCTCCAAGGGCTGCTTTTCCATGACAATGACAAAAGTGATGATGATGATAAAGACCAGGACAATCCCTGGGAGCAGCAGCAAACACTTTCTGAGCGCTCAGCATGAGTGAGGACTGAGCTAAGTGGTTTAATTCTAGCAACGCTGAGAAGTGCAACATTATCCCCATTTATAGTTGATGGCACAGGTTCAGAGAGGTTGAGTGACTTGTCCATGGTCACACAGCTTGGTGAGGTCAACCTGATGTCGAAGGCGTTGCTCTCAATTCCCTAATTCTATTCCCTTGGATGAGTTACTTAACCTGGGTACCTCCTTTCCATCATGAGTAAAAGGGGGCAACCCCATCAATCACCTGGGGGTTACATGAGCCAATATACGCAACAGCACTTAGAACAGCGTCCTGCACACAAGCGGCCGAGCTTGGCCACTTAGAACAGCGTCCTGCACACAAGCGGCCGAGCTTGGCCCTTGTTGTCATCAGCATTATGATAAAGGTCAGTAGCTGCTAATACACTAACCACACCCCAAAGGAATGAATCGGCCCTGCTTTGGAGATTGGACATGGCCCTGTACTTTTCCATATTTTTGTCTGCTATATTTTACTTTTAAGTGAAACCATGCTTTTAATTTCAATTTATTTATTAAGAAACTATCACTACCCTGAATGAGAAACCCACACCACTTGCTCTAGTTAATGAAAATTAACATTACTACTAAAATGTTTTCAAGTTGTTTACATGTGCCACCCAGATAACATCATCTCTCCTACCCCAGGGGCTCAGGACCTCTCTGGGGCCAGAGTGAAGGAAGAGCCCCGGTGAGGGATGGAGCTGCATCCCATCACCACAGACTACACACTGACCAGAGGCCCAGGGCTTCTCCTACAGTGCAAACCCCACTGTGGCTCCAACCAACCGCCCTCGGGGAACGGCTGCCCTCGGGGAAGGGCTGTCCGGCCCAGCCCTCTCTCTCTCCATCCTATCCCGGCTCTGACCACGTCTACCTACAGCTCTGCCAAAGTCCAGTGGTCTTCCCTATCCCAGGCCAGCCACAGCAACCAAAATCCAGCCCGTGGGTTGTTTGCAAATAAAGCTTGCTGGCACCCAGCCATTCCTTCTCCTTTGCACATCCTCACCTGGCAGAGGTGAGACCTTCCTAGCCACAAAGCCAATGAGATTTACAGCCGGCCCTTTACAGAGAAAGCAGCCGACCCTGTTCTCAGTCCTTGCAAGGGTCCCTCTTCCCGCCAGGACGCTCTCTCCTCTCCCTCCCTCTCTGGCCGGACAACTTCTACTCATCCCTCTACCCAAGCTGGGCTGCCCTAGTCTCCAGAGCACCCACTGCATGGACTCAGCGCCAGGGGTCACCAGGTTTGCTCACCTGGCCACAGCCACCTGGGAGGAGAGAGCCAGGCACATTATCATCACAACCCCAGACCCAACAGCACGTCTCACCAGGAGAAAAGTCCTTAATACAGATTTGTGATCTCAACAAACCAACTCTGGTCTCAAGACTCCATCTCCAAATCAAGAGCGTGGACAGAAAGCACCTGAGGTTAGAGGGGGCGCTGACGGGAGCAGAAAGCCTGCCAGGGAGGGGCGCCAGTGGGAGGCGGGGTGCAGCGGCCCGCAGAAGGGAGGCTCCACGGTCAAGGGCAGTGCTGGGCTGCTAGGACTCCAGGCGGAAGGCAGCGCTTCAGCTGGCCATCAGAATACCGCCAACCACTGGCCCGACTGAAGTCAGATGGTGGGGGGCACGGGGACACAGTGGTGACAAAAGGGACTCTGCAGGAGAGACCAGGACTGTCCAAGAGCCACAGCCCTCCAGACCCCAAACTCCTATCATGTCTCCAAGCTGGGGTGAAACCGGAGGGGGACAGCCATCCCCAGGGAGAGTAGGGCACGTCTCTCGGCAGGTGCCCACGAAGGCCAGAGGGATGCCGTGGACGGGGCAGCAGGGGAAAGTGCAGGTGTGAGTGGCGTCTGCGGAAGCAGCAGCGGAGCACAGGTGCCCCCTCAACCCCCGGCTCTGAAACCAAACAGCCAGCCAGAGAGGCCCGTGCACACGCCCGCATTTCTCAGCCCAACACTGTGGGGACCCAGGACACGTCGCAGCCGCCAGGCCGGGCCTGGCAATGTTTATGGCTGCAGTTCTACAAGGGAGCAGGCCTCCTGCTTGACGGCCAGGTTGCCTGGAAGGTTTCTATGAAAACACTGCTAACAGGTCGGAGTGAGCAGGGGGTAGAGACCTCACAGCACACAGTTTCTGTGGCGGGTTCGTGCTTTTCTTCCTCGCCATCCCTCCCTCACTCCCTCTCTCCTCCCCTCCCCCATACCTGACAACTGCCCTGGTCTATTCAACTTAAACCACAAGAACCAGCACCACAGCTCCTACCAAGAATCATTCAACGTGGCAGACGCTGCCCTGAGCTCCTCCCACCCTGCAGATAACCCGATACAGGCCATCCTTTCCTCCATCCTGCCCCACTGCCTTGGGGTAGCTAAGATGCTCCCAGACATTAGCTTCTTCGGAGAGAATTTTCCCGCTCAGAAGTTCAGAGGGAACAAGCAAAGACACCCCGGGAGGAAGGTGGATGGTAAGGGACCTGTGACCATCTGGAAGCACCTTCATCCACAGCTCTGACAGACTTAGGAAGATGCTGGAGAAACATGCTCCAGCAAACATTTAAACTCAACCACGTGGTGGAGCGTGGCAGGGCTCAGAGCCCTGGGCACGGCTGCACCTCTGAGGATGGTCTTCTACCACAGCTGCTGCCCAGCTCGGGCTGGGGACCTCCGTCGCCACCCAGGCGGATGGCCTCCTGGGAGCAGCTCAAACCCGGCGTCCAATCAATACCTGCATCGTCTGAAGGGATGTCCGAGGACAGCGTCTCATCCAGGGAAGCCTGGTCCGTCCCAGTGGCCAAAGGGCTCCCCAGCTGGGCTTCCTCCAAGGTCAGCGGCTCCTGCTTGGGCGTGGAAGGTTCACTCTGTGCAACTCGGGGATCTCCGTCGGGGCTGCACGCTTTGCTCTCAGCGTCTGCAAGGAAATTCCGCTGTCAGCTGAGCCTGGCTCCCTTCCTCCCTGCTTTCATTCACACGCAAAGTGACCTCCCAGGAAGTACGCTATCCCAGGCCTGGTGTGGTACCCTGCACGCTCTCGCACACCCTGGAAATCCCTTTCCAGAGCCTTCCTAAGGGAGCACTGAGCGTCACACCCGCTGGCCTCTGGCTGCACCACTTCCAGCCTGTGCACTCTTACTTTGACACCCGTGGGAGACTGGACAATGCCCCCCACCCATGTTCTCGCCTTTGTGGTGCCCCCGACCCTTGGCCTCTGCCTTGGGGCTTGCTTTGGCCAATGGGAAGTGAGCAGGTTTGATGCAGCAGCGGCTTTAAAAGTACCTGCACATTCCTGCGCATCTCTCCCGTACCCGGACCTCACCCTGAGGACAGGCCCAGCCAGCCTGCTGGGGATGAGAGATGGCGGGGGCCGGGGAACAGAGCCAAGGCGCCCCCATCCTGCCAGCCAAGGCCACCCAGACAGGTGATGACAAACCCTAACTGCTGTCCATCCCGGAGGTGCTGGGTTGCTACTATCGAGGCTACAAATTACCTTTCACCTCAGCACCCACCATCCTACCATAGTTCCCCATCACACAAATGCTTCTCGTCTGTTGGATCTAGCATTGTGCCAGTGCTGGAAAGGCGGAGATTAACAAGATAATCTTTACCCCCCAGGGGGCTCAAACTGTGGGTGGCCACACAACTGCCCACACGTGGCACTTCCAGTCCAACAGAGGCACAGCCAAGGGCTGAGGCGGGAATCGGTGAGTCCTTGGTCTAGGCAGGTGGCCATCCCAGTACGGAGGACTCCAGGCTCTTAAGAGGGCTGAAAGGAGGACCTGGCACTCCCCTTGCTGGGGCTCAGTGGCTGGAGCCTTTGAGGGTCTGGCCTTTGACTGGTTGATCACCTTGGGTCATATCTTAGTGCTGAGGGGCTGGGCGCTCAAGAGCATAATAATGGGTCCAGATCACACAACCACAGAGTGGCAGGTCCAGGCAGGGAGGCTCAGCCAGCCGATCATACTCAGCCTTCGGAGACGCAGCTCACAGCCCAGTGCATGCAGCACCCACAAAGCCCCCGGCTCAATCCTAGGGCCCATGGCCAGTTCATCCAGGCCACCGCAGTGCAGCGTGCCAGCATAAGCTGCACACGTCCCCACAGCTGGGAGGCAGTGGTGTGGGAGCACCAGCCTTGCTTGGAGGCAGCGGGGAGAGGAGGAGAGATTTACTTCAGAGCCAGGGGTCCGTTGCTTAAGTCAGTCCTGGTTCCTCTCTGCTGTCAGGTAGCAGTGTCCCTTCCACTCCCCGAAGTGCCCCGGTGGGACAAAAGGTATAAGGTCACCCTCTCTACCCATCCCACCCCACGGCACATGGGGTTTCTTGTGCCCAGGCAGCAAGTGTCTCCAGGCCTCAATTTCCTCTTCTATAAAATGGGGCTAATACTCCTGGCTTCGCAGAGTCAGAGTGAGAATTCAGTGAGTGAATGTCTATAACGCATCTGGCATGAAGCAAACACCACGTGTGCTTGTAATTACCCTCACTGCTGCTCACAAAAGGAGGAAGAGGACGATGACAAGGGTGATGGTCTGGCCACTCGGCCCACGTGGTATCAACAGGGCCCTCCCCACGCCCAGGATTCGGGCCAGGCCTGCGACGTGACCCTGCGGAGGACGTACACTTGTAATCACTGTTCACCATCTTCCGTCTGCTGCACGTCCCCTCGCAGGGAGAGCAGAATGGCCAGAAGTCTGGAGACTTGGGTCTCAGAAGATGCCATCTATGCAGCCATGTCACCTGGCCTGGGGGGTGGGTCTAGACCAGGGACCGACTACCCTTCCCTAGCAAGAAGCAGATGGCCAGTATTTGTATTTTAGACTTTTTGGGCCACATGCCACAATATCCATGCTCCATATTCACCTTTGTTGTTTTTCTCCCCCCACCCCCACAAAAGTCCTTTAAGTTTAAAACCATTCTTAGTTCAAGGGGCTTTACGAAAACAGACCTGGGGCCAGATCTGACCAGCAGCCAACCAACCTCCACCCAGGAAAAGACCAAGACACAAGCCAAGAGAAGTCACCCAGTGGACACAGTTAAGATGTCACCAAGCTCAAAACGACAGCTTCCTGGACCCTCTCTCACGACTGGTTTTACTCATACTTGAAACACAGCTGTGACAGTCTCTGCTACCAGCGCACTTGGCTGCTGGGGACAGAGGTGACAGCCAGCACTGACAGGCTGTGCACAGCTAGAGACACAGCACAGCACTCCGCTGGCACCATCTCACCTGAATGTCACAGCTCCCCGCCCCAGTAGGTGTGGCTACCACCCACCCTTTACAGATGGTGACGCAGAATCTTAGAAGGGGCGGGTCATTTGCTGCTGGTGATGGTCCCTGTCATTAATAATAACGGCATCTCCATCATCATCATCATCAATGAAATGGTCAGAACACTGAAACTGCGAGGCCCAAAGGTCCCCAACCTCCACTCGGGCTCAGCAAAGGCTGCACCCGGACGCACAGTCCCGGGATTCCTCCACCTACTTTTACGGCTTAGCGGACTTGCAGGACTTTTCTGGGCTGTGCTCAAAGCTCCGGCTCATAATCCTGTTCAGTGAAAAGTCACAGTTCTCAAAATAGCCTGGGCGGCAGGGTCGTTGCTAAGCAATGCTGGCAGGCAGGGTTGGGGAGCTGTGGGCAGCTGGTCCCCTACTCCTCTCACTATACTGTGGGCGCTCCCTCCCGGCCAGGTGCTTCCGAGGGCGGCAGAGGGGAGCCGGGACCGGAGGCTGGGTTATACACAGAGCAGCCACGCTGAGAGGGGACGTGCCCCAAACAGGCAAACACGCACCCCGCACACACGCGCCTGCATGCACACGCACGCACGCCTGCATGCACATATGCACGCGCACACACACACACAGCCCCTGGCGCTCTTGCCACACAAAAACCAGCCAGACTTGACTCGTCACTGCCAACTGCCCCGAGGACAGGGACCCTCGTGTCTTTCAGGTCACGGAACACAGCACCGCGGTAACAGCCACCTCCTCCTTATATCCAGTGACAGAGAATGAAAGCCCTTAAACTATTAAGACAAAGCCAAGCAGACACATTCAGGAGGATGGAGTAAAGTCGCTCAGGGCACACACGGCGTTTGGACAGAGAAATGGGCCAGCTCCTGTCCTCACTCATCGTATGTGGGCCAGGGACCCGGTGCAGGGGCTGGGACACCAGCCTGCCCTCGCCTGTCACAAATGTGTCGCTGGTCAAAGCTGTGAAGACGGAGTGAGAGGAAAAGGTCAGCTCCCGGTCCCTCATGCAGACCTGGTTGCATCTCACACAACTCCTAACCATACTAGTAGGGTCCTTCCTTGATCCGGCACATTCCCAGACCTTCAGGAACCAAGGATAGGTCAGAGGGGTTCATAAAACGCATGTGTTGGGCTTCCCTGGTGGTGCAGTGGTTGAGAGTCCGCCTGCCAATGCAGGGGACATGGGTTCGTGCCCCAGTCCAGGAGGATCCCACATGCCGCGGAGAGGCTAGGCCCGTGAGCCATGGCCACTGAGCCTACGCGTCCGAAGCCTGTGCTCCGCAGCAGGAGAGGCTGCAACAGTGAGAGGCCCGCGTACCGCAAAACAAAACAAAACGCATGTGTTCACAGTATCACAAAATAACCGCCCCCCCCTCGCCCCGTAGAGCGGGGAGGGCAAACCCGTGCCCTGGACACGGGCTCACTTCCAGGACGTGCAGGCTTTCTCCTGCAGGCCCGTCCACAGCCAGCTCACACTGCTTCGCTCCTGACCGCTTTGTGGGCAGACTCCAGGGGGCTGACCCAGGGGCGTGTCCGTGTGCACGCGTGTGCACACCTGTGCAGGGCAGAGGACCTTCCTGGGTTTGGCCTGGCCGAGGAAGTTCAAGTGTGAGTTCCTGAGGCTGCTAAGAACCGCAGACAGCTCTGGGAGGGTCTACGGTCCCAGCCTGCGGGGGACCTCTCTGGGGCCCTCGGTCACTGTCGGAGGCTCGCTCAGCCCCCCAGGCGCCCCCTGGGTGTGAAGTCCAGGCTCAGTGCGGGGTAGGGGGCAGCCAACCACAGGGGGGCGCTCCCGGCTACAAAGCCGGCCAGCCGAGCTGGGCGCAGGTGGTGGCAATGAAGATGATTCCTGAATCCAAGCCGGGGGCCCTCTCTGAAGTGGGGGGTGGGGGGTGGGGGGCGGCTCAACTCAGCAGGAACCCTGCTGTCCCACCTCCAGGACAAATTCAGGACCGACAGAGGCTGACCTGGAGCTCGACTTCACCCCAGTGAGAAAAGGCATTTTCTGAGCAAGTGCAGGACCGAAACAATCGCTCCAAGAGGTATGCACCCCAGGAGCCTGTTGGCAAACACTCTCACATCTCCCCTTACCCTTGTGCGTCCATTCGAGGTAATACAGTTAAGAGTTCAAGGGAGATGAGTGTGTGGTGAGCCCACACCCCTGCCCCCTCCCCCCGACCCAGGTCCCTTCCCAGGGGCAACGCCTGCGGCCCTGCTTCTAACACGCACCCCCCAGCGACAGCCCCGCAGGCTCACTGCAGACTCAGCCCCCCTGCCCCGTGGCTTCCCGGGGCGCCACGGCCACAGAGGTGCCGGTCACCCAGCCGCCTGCTGGGGAGTCGAATTCTCTCCATTCCGGCTATGCTGCAGGGAGAGGCAGGGAGGAGGCAAGGCCCTGTCAGACACTCACCCACCCCGCTTCTCACCTCCCCTAACCCGAACCCACCTTCTCTCTCCTCCTCCTTGGGGTGCCTGCTCCCTTCCCCCACGGGGGTCCCGCTCGGGCTGCTCCACTGGGCTGGAAGACGCTCCCCAGTCCCCTCATCGCTCTCTGCTTCTCATCCTTGGCGGCACCAACGCTGGAAGCAGCTGGGGAGGCTTATAAACTCTGGACGCCTAGGTCCCACCCCCAGCGCCTCTGATTGAAGAGCTCGCCAGGTGACCCTAATTACAGCAAGTTCTGAGAAGCAGCCTGTTGACTCCTACTGCTATAAGACCCACTCCACCATCACCTCCCCCAGCCCCGGACCAGGTCAGGGGCCCAACTCACGTTCTTCACGTGCTACGTGCCTTTTCTTCACCATACTCAGCTCAGCTGTGATTTTATATTGATTTGTGGGATTATCTAATGTTTGTTCCCCACTGGACTGTGAGTTCTGGGAGAAAGGTATTTTGCTCACTTGTATCCTCAGCAGCTAACACAGACCCTGGCCCATAGCAGGTGCTCAGTAAAATGGTGTGACAATGAGCGCATTGTCAATTCTTGAGCAAAGAGACCGTGTTTCAGGCCCCTCCGGTTCCTGGTCCACAGTCACTTAGCCAGAGAGAAAGAGTGATCTAAAGTCAGGGTTGGCAAACTACACCCTGGGGGCCACATCTAGCCCACGGTCTGTTCCACAGAGCCCCGAGCTACAAAGGGATTTTACCTCTTTAAATGGCTGAAAAAAAATCAAAAGAAAAATAATACTTGATGGCACATGGAAGTTATATGAAATTCAAATTTCAATGTCCCTAAATAAAGTGTTACCAGCACCCAGCCAAACCCACAACTTTGTGTAGTGTCTGGGGCTGGTTTTGCCTGATAACAGCAGGGGTAAGTATGGACCTCACAGCCTAAAATATCTACTGTCTGACTCTCTCCAGAAAAGGCTCGTTGACCCCAATCTAAAGCAGTACTGCAGGTGTGCCGGCGTGCGACCTCCCCGCCAAACACAGAAGTCAGCAGAGCTGGCCCCTGAGCACGTCAGCCATGCGCTCACCCCGTCAACTCGGCCGCTGGCTCTCTGTACCGAGGCCACCAGACAAAATCGTTTTACAAAGATTCAGAGTTTAGGAAAGGAAAAACCACACTTCTCCTGGAAGTTTTTCCCTTTAATGATTCACCTATCACTTTATCTTTGACGGGAATCAAATCCATGTTTTCCTTCATCAGTGATAACATTTTTTAAAATAGATGATAAACAGACCTTCATATTGTTTTCATTTTCCCTCCTCCTGCCCCAAGAGTTAAGGTAAGTTTTGTTGGCAACATATTCAAAATGCCAGAGTTTGGAGCTTTTTGGTTCCATCCAAATTCAAACAGTCCAGATTTCCATCTCAGCAACGACATTCTCCCAAATCTGAGTCAGACTGGAGCGTTTCACATCTGAACGCCACAGGACTTGATACCAAGTGTTTTTTACAGGCAAAGTTTGATTATTAGCACTAAGCAATTTCCCACGTTATGTTTCCCCTGAAAACAGCATCAACATCAAAGTACTTTTCCCTTTGCATCTAAAGAAGAGGAATGACCACAAGGGCCCTACCAGACGCAGAGCACATTATAAATCTGGATTCACGGACTCCATGGGCTCCCTTTCTACTTCCTGATACCTGGGCCAAATTACAAAGAAACCAATAATATTTTAAGGCTAAAAGGGAGACAGGAATGCCATTTATTCATGTGAATTCACAGAATTGGTTCTGTGAGGCCAGGTTCTTTCAATCATGAATTCACAGAATTGGCAATTCACAGAATTGGCTCTGTGAGGCCAGGTTCTTTCAATCAGGAGGCAAGAGCTTGGTCCAGCTCCAGAGAGACCTGCAGGGAGCAGTGAGGTTTTCTGAGACCTCACCACCCCTGCCAAGCTTTAGGGTCTCAGAGAACTAGAAAGCACGGAAGTTTAGCGTCAGGACCCAAGTCCTGTGCCTCATGCCATCACCAAGGGAGGAAGATGGGGGAACTCAAGAATTCTTAAATTAATTGTGCTAGTGATAAAACCTGGTGTTTCTCAAAGATGCAAACAAAGGTGGCTTTGCAGACACCACGGTGATGAAGGTTTCTGGACCACAGTCTGAACAGCATCCGGGCCCTCCAGCTGCGTGACGCAGGGCAGTTACCTCCCAGACCCTCCCTTTCCTCACCTGGAGACGGGGGATAACACCACACCCAGTCCCAAGGATGCTGTGAGGACAAAAGGTTGAAGGCGAGTAGAACGCCCAGCAGGGCACCCAGCATACAATCAACCCTTAATAAACGGCGGCTGTAACACTAGGGGGTCATGGGGAGCAAATAACTCACCCGAATCCAGGATTAAACTATGAATATGAAGAAACAAAAGCCACTGCTACCACTTTGGGGCAATCAGGACTAGCCACTAGCTTCTCCCACACCCAGCTCGGGCGGGAAGCAATCCCTTATCCCCAGGGCAGGTGGCTGCACTCAGCTCCACGCCCCATGAGCAGCCGACTCTTAGACTCACTGATGGGTCCTCAGAGGCCCAGGGGCTGAGCCGTGGGTCCTAACTGGACCCACGGAGGCCTCACTAAGGTCCAGGAGCCACAGCTGGATACCGGACTCCTCCAACTTCCACTCCACCCTGATGGGCTCACTGGACCCCCGTGAGACCCCCAGCTCAGCGTTCCTGGGCCCAGCCCTGCCCGGCCCGGGGTGGCCCACTTACCCTGCTCCATCAACTCCAGGAGCCCCTTCTTGATGAGGTCCTCCCGACCTTGCCTGCTGGCCATCTTCTTCTCCAAGGCTGCACACAACACAGACATCCAGGTGAGTCACGGGCAGAGCGCCGCAGGGCCCCGCCTGAGCCCGGCCAGTGCCACCTCCAGTGTAGGAAGACAGCAGAGAGGCGGCAGGTGACCGTGGGTTAGGGGCCCCCAGGTGGGGGCGTGGTTCAGGAAACCGAGCTCCCCCCTAAGCAATGTGCTGAGCAGGGCAGAAGGGAGGGACGGTGAGCACTGTTTAAGGCAGTGGCTTCTGTGGCTCATCTGAGAAGCAACGCTCCGTGTACCACCCTCTCCAGGCTCCCATTCCCACCCTCTGCCGACTCCGCCTTCATTTTCCAGCCCAGGACCTTGTCCCCCAAATACCCTGGGGTGCTTTTCTGTGGTTCTATTTTCACCTGCTAAATACATCCTGACCACCCTTTTGTCTGTTCACAGACCAGTCTTCTGCCCAACTGTCCCACCAGAGGCTCCTCCAATGAGCCCCAGGTTCATGCTTTCAAAGAATGTGCCAGTAGGGACTTCCCTTAAGAATCAGCCTGCCAAGGCAGGGGACACGGGCTCGAGCCCTGGTCCAGGAAGATCCCACATGCCGCGGAGCAACTAAGCCCATGCGCCACAACTACTGAGCCTGTGCTCTAGAGCCCGTGAGCCACAACCACTGAAGCCCACGTGCCACAACTACTGAAGCCCACGTGCCACAACTACTGAAGCCCGACGCCTAGAGCCCGTGCTCCACAGCAAGAGAAGCTGCGGCAATGAGAAGACCGCGTACCGCAATGAAGAGTAGCCCCCGCTCACTGCAACTAGAGAAAGACCATGTGCAGACAACGAAGACCCAATGCAGCCAATAAATTAATAATGTTCCTTTAAAATAAAAAGAAAGAAAGAAATAGTAGCTTTAAAAAAAAAAAAAGAATGTGCCAATCGAACAGGAAGGAGGCGGCCAGGCCCCGATCCCCCTCCACCGAGCCCAACGTGCGGAAGGAACCTCGTCAATTCCTCCTTTGGAACAGCCCTTCCGGCCCCCTCATCCCAGGGCAAACCCTCCAGCGACTGGCCCCCTGCCCCTGCCTTTCCCCTCCCAGGGGCCGGTCTCACTCTGCTCTCCTTCTTCTCCCTAACTGTCCAGAAAACGATTTGCCTGCAGTAGAATCCAATTTCCAAACACGAACCCATGTCACCCCTCAGACTCTCTCTTTAAAAGATATGGACAAAGTACCGGCTATAAGCCTGGATCACAAAGGGCCCTGGATCACCCACACGTATGAATGCCCTGCCCCATGTGGGAACGAAACAGCTGCTCGAGTATCAGAGCTTAAAGTCTAGTGGCCAATGACAAACAGGCAATGACCATGAAGTTATTTATTAAAAAATATTCACTGAGCACCTACTGTGTGCCAGGCACAGGGGAGCAAGGCAGGCATGGACTCTGCCTGAGAGCCAGAGCTTTGGGACAGATGACAAACATCTGGGCGAGTGGCATCGACCAGAACCAGAGGGCACAGGGGCAGGGTGTCTGGGGAAACCCGGCTGCTTCCCTGAGGGTGTTTACGCTGAGGGATGAATACAGAAAACCCAAACATACCAGGGAAAAGACATCTGGGGGCAAAGGGAACATAATTTCCTTTCTGAGTCCACTTTCCAATCCAATTTCCAGGTGCCAGCAGTGTGGATAAAACTGAGAAACGGAACTCTGGCTTTGGGAGGTGCAAGCAAAGAGGCGGCCGCCCAGTCCAAAAACAAGAAGTGAGCAGGACGAGGGTGAAGATCTCCAGACAGAGGGACCCCGCTGTCTGACCAGTGCTGGGTGGCAGCATCGGTGGCATCCTGCTCAGATGCACTGACTTGTGAGTCCTCCCAAGGTCCTGAAGAGGCAGCTGGCAGGGGCTGCTGTCTGCAACTCAGGATACCTGTCCCCAGGGCCCAAGCCACCCGACCCCCTCCCAGAGCAGGTACGGGCTCAGATGCCACTTCCCAGACTTCAGGCTTCCGAGAGCCACCTTCATGGTGTCACCCAGTCCCCACTCTGCCCAAACCGCTGTCTGTATTGTTTTTTTTTTTTCCTCTCTCTAAATCATCTTTATTTTTACTTCATCTCATCCTAACCAAGGATGCCTGTGAAAACGGGGATTGGATAGGCTGAAATAAATAACATCCCACACTTTGGGGGCAAAGAATGGTTTAGCATAAATAAATGAAATGCAGAGCTATCTGCAGAATTCCAAATGCTTGATAAAGGGCCCAACGGGGATGCCTGCCCAAAGGCAGGGATGCTGCAGGTCTTAACCTGGAGACCCTCAGTCCCCCGGCAGGGCCCGCACAGCATCCTGAAAAACTCACAGGTTGCTCCCCGCAGCCCAGTGCCAAGTGGGCCAGGGACACAGGGTCCCGAGAGCACGCAGCTCACCCTCCAACCCCACGGCCCAGAGAGCATAAGGGGCTCCCCAAGGTCACAGAGGTCACCCTGCTCTGGCCCCCTAAGCCTTTCACTGATGCCCAGGCGAGGCTTTCCCAACTCGGTGCGTTTGCACAGCTGTTCCCCCAGCTGCGATGCTCTTCCTTGCTTTCCTCCAGGGGGCCAATGACATCTCAGCTCAGTGTCACCTCCTCACCTGGGTCTTCTCAGGCCACTCAGCCCAGGGCAACGCCCAGCCCCACCTCCTCCTCAGCCCCGCCAAGGTCGTGACTGTCACACGTGCTTGTCTGTCGCCTGACCCCCCAGTTGGCGGAAAGCTCTAAGCGGGCAGGGTCTGGGTCTCCCCGTCTACTTTGTGCCTGGCACACAGGAGCCACACAAGGTTCGTCGAATATCGACGTTTGTTCTGCTTTCATCCTTGACGAGGAGAATCTGTCCATCAACCTCTTGGGTAGTTAAAAAAATAAGTTTGTAAATTGCGTAAAAAGTGTGGGTGGAAGTACCCCCTGCTGCTGTTAGGAGTCCCCCACTGGCCCCCGCCACTGGCTTTGCCTCTGCCATCCTCTGAGCCCGGGAGTCTGCACCACTTCAAGGCTGGGACCACAGGGACCGCCAGAGGGAACAGCCCAAGACGGGCATTTACCAGGCGGGTCCCCGAGGTCCAGGACTAACTCCGCACGGGCAGCTCCCTCGCTAACTGTCTCCAGCAGCAGCTAACGGGCCTGCGGGAGCCGAGATGCTGTGTCCCCTGGGGTCCACTTCTCAGGGCACCGACCTCCGCTTCACCGAGGGCACCCTGTCGCCCAGGAACCAGACCCGAGCCCGGCTGCCAGGGCTCCAAGCCCAAGCCCACAACCCGCTGCTGCCTGGCCCTGGGAGCGGCTGCCCATCTGATCCTGCTTCCCGTCCCTGACACGGGCAGGAGTGCTGTGATACGGGAGCTTCTGAGCATTTAGTCGTTAGAAACGTGCTGTGTCGCTTTTACTCTTATGGCCAGTTGTGTTGTCGTCACCACGTGCATCCCCTGGGTCAGTCTCATGGCCAGAGCTCCTGGCTTGGACTTCGAGGGGGCGGGGGCAGCGGTCCAGCCTCTCGTAACCCAGCTTCCCACAGAGCTGAAGGTGAGTGAGGGGAGCTCTGGGGTCCTTTAGTGGGAGGAGGGCATCCGGACGGGGCTGCCCAGGTAGGAGAAGCCTCTTCAGGAGGAGCTTAGGAGCCGGTGAGCGCCGGTATCGAGGCCAAACTGAGGCCCCGACCCTCTGAGTGAATCCCCCAGGGGGCTCTTGGGGACGGTGGGACCCAGGCCCCGGGGTTGTCAAAGTGAGGGTCCAGGTGCAGGAGGGCTGGGTGCTCCCCACTCCGGTGTAGTCAGGGAGGAGAGATGGTTACAAGCCAGGCCTCAGCTCCAGCCTGGCCTTGCACTGACCTTGAGTCTGCATTTTTAACTAGGTCGAGGGTGACGTGCGTGCCCCTTAGGGGCTGGGAGTGAGTGGGCTTCGGGTGGGACCTGGAGCTGCCTCCCCGCCCCCGCCCCCGCCAGGGACCTGGAAGGGCCGGTGGAGAGAGGAGACCCGCCGGAGGTTGAGAGGCCACAGAGCACAGCCTGCCCCTCCCAACACCAGCAACAGAAAGCGCGGTGACGGTGACGCCAGGCCCCCTCTCCCTGGTGCTCACCGGACGTCGTCTGCTTCAATTTTTCATTTTTCTTTTTCCTCCATTTCCAGGGTTTGAAGATTCTGCCCAGGGTGGCCAGTTTGCTGTTTCTCCTCACGGGGGGAGTTCGAATCCCTGAGAGAAGATATTCAGAGCGCACCGCGGGGGTTTGGTCCATCTCATCTGGAAGGCGAAAACCCAGCGAGGGGGTCAGTGATGACCACGCCCACACGACAGCCTGGGGGGCCCAAGGTGACTCCCCTCCTCCCTGGGGCCACCAGTGATCCTCCAAAGCCTGGGGCTCAAGACGGTGGGCCAGGCCATGGAGACGGGGCTTGTTCCATCATGTACCAGCCCATGTTCAGTTGGGTTAATTCATCTCATGCTGCCTGTGAGAAGAGGCAGTGTATCCAGAACCAAGAAGCCCTTAGAGAGACCCAAAGATGCAGGAAGAGCAGGGCTGGAGTAAGCAAGGACCAGGCCAGGGGAGGCCACCAGCAGTCGGAGGGGCCAGGACCTGGGACGGGCCGGTCATCAAAAGACCCAGCCCAACGCCCCATGGGACGGGCATCCCAGGGACGGGCAGCCCCAGCTGGAAGCCTCCAGAACAACCCCTGAGGCTTGACTTCCAGAGGCCTGTGCCTGTCAGCAGCACAAGCCACTCAGCCCCTCTGAGCCTCAGTTTCTACATCTGGAAAATAAAGTTAATCATCAGCCCTGATACCTAGGGTTGAGAGGAAAATTCTGTGTGACCATACGGTGGCCATGACATCTGGAAACATAGGTAAACACACATAATACACAGTTTATTGATAGCATGTTACAATCCATGTGAAGTAATATTATCTATGTTTTGAAACTGTCTACCCACTCTCATTAACATGCTGTGCCAGCACGAGTGACTTTCAGTAGAAATTTTCATAATAATTTTTTTTTTTTTTTTTTTTTTTTTGCAGTACGCGGGCCTCTCACTGTTGTGGCCTCTCCCGTTGCGGAGCACAGGCTCCGGACGCACAGGCTCAGCGGCCATGGCTCACGGGCCCAGCCGCTCCGCAGCATGTGGGATCTTCCCAGACTGGGGCACGAACCCGTGTCCCCTGCATGGGAGGGCGGACTCTCAACCACTGCACCACCAGGGAAGCCCCTCATAATAATTTATATTGTATAAGTAATACAATAATTACTATGGAGCAAAAGTTAGTCACTACTTGTTCTGGGCCGAGTGCTATCATATTTTACCCCCATAGTAAATCTATGAGGTGGAGACTGTTATTATATTCATTTTACAAATGGGTACACTGAGGCTCGGAGCCACAAGCCATTCTGTTAACTGTCAGAGCAAGGGGATGATGGCCTCGGGCAGCCTGACTCCAGAGGCCCCTCTCGTATCTCTAAGCTGCTTCTAGGGTGACGATATAACTTTATCACCCAAAGCAGGACACACATGGATGGAACACAACGGGAGGCATAAACCAAGACCATCCCAGCCAACCACTCTCTCCAGCTGTTTTTTTTTTCCATGCAGCATACAGGATCTTAGTTCCCCAACCAGGGATCGAACCCACGACCCCTGCAGTGGAAGCTCAGAGTCTTAACCACTGGACCGCCAGGGAAGTCCCTGTCTCCAGCTGTTATTTAACTGAGTGTTAAGTGTACACCAGAGGCTGGGTCCGCAGGGGGTCCACAAAGAAACTTCGTGTGGACAGACAGCCCAGGGGTCTCGTTTGAGGACTTCTCCCTGCAGACTTAGCAAACCAGCCAGGCTCCTAAGCCAATGACATTCTCCACCTTGTGTTCAGCTATAACCCCAGTGCCCGGTGCCTAGTAAGGGCCCAGGAAGTTCGGGTGGGGTAGTAAGTGAGCCAGGGCAGTCTAAGGACCGGTCATGACCCCCAGTGCCACACTCCAGGCATGCAGGGTGCAGATGGTCCTTCTCTCCTCAAGAGGCAGTTTATTCCATGTTATTATCCTCTCCTTTCCTTCCTCCGCCCACGGATACCAGATGGGAGTGGAACGGCTGGTGCCATGTGGCCCCAGAAAAGCTGACTGTCCTGGAGGCATTTTTGGCACAAAGGAGAAAGAAATGGCTTGGTCTCCCCAAGCTTCCAGGCTGGTTTGAAGATAAAGACGAAGATCCCCAGAGATGCACACGTGGATGAGGAAGAACTGTCATCGCTTTATTTATATCTCATCTCACTCCACAAAGGATGGGCAGCCGTTATCAGAAACACACGCCCAACAAGACAAATGAGCGTCCGAGGAAATCCAGAGGAAGGGGCGTCTGGACAGAGCCACCGCATCAGGGGTTCGAGACACCACGTGTGGCTCTGAGCTTCCTGGCAGCCAAAGCAAAAAGGAGCAGCACACAGAATAAACTACAAATCAGACCCCGAACCTCACGCCATCTGCCACCTGTATCACTGTGACTTTCGTCCAGGCCACCAGCATCTCTACCCCAGATGCTCACACAAGCCCTCTAATTGGTGTCCCCGTGAACCCCTCTAAATGTAAGTCTGATCATATCGCTTTCCTGCTTACTCCCTGTGGCCTCCCTTCTCATTTAGGACAAAACTGCCAAGGCTGTAAAAGTCTCTGAAATCTGCTCCCAAGCCCCGCCCACCTCACCCCTGCCCACTGGCCCCCTGTTCCATTTCATCAGCAGCATTATTGTGCATTAGCATCTATGGCATGTTATGGAAACCAGAATGTCGTAACTGTTAGGATGCACGTGCCAGAAGCAGGGGTCCGGGCTCACACCCCCGCTCTGTCACTCACTGCCCGGGGCTGAAGTGTTGACACCACTGTCCTCCTCCCTCCCTGCGTTTTCACCTTTGCCCCGGCCTTGCTGGGGGAATGGGGAGGACAGGGGACTTCCCAAGTCCTTGCCTGGGGGCTCGCCATGTGGCTTGCTTGAACCGATGGGAGGTGGGCAGAAGGGACATTGTGGACCCTCCTCATCACCCCTTCCCCCCTCCCCCCACCATCACTATTTTATTTATTTATTTTTTTGCTGTACGCGGGCCTCTCACTGTTGTGGCCTCTCCCGTTGCGGAGCACAGGCTCCGGACGCGCAGGCTCAGCGGCCATGGCTCACGGGCCCAGCCACTCCACAGCATGTGGGATCTTCCCGGACCGGGGCACGAACCCGTGTCCCCTGCATCGGCAGGCGGACTCTCAACCACTGCGCCACTAGGGAAGCCCCCACCATCACTAGTTTAATACATTGCCTCCCTGCTCCCTCCCCACGGTGGCTGGAGCAGGTACTGTGGTTCCCACCTCACTTCTGACACACTCGGGTCCTCACCACACAGCCCGGGGCACGGGCAGGGCATGCTGACCACTGAAGAGACGGCACACCACTCTCCCCTTGAGAATGCATTCACTCATCCATTCACTCGTTCATTCATCTATTCAACAAAAACTTATTGACACCAACCACGTGCCGGAATTGCACCAGGAGGAGAACGCGCAGAGGTGAACAGAAGGAATCCCTGCCTCTGTGGGGCTTCTAGTGGCCAGCGGGAGACGGACAACGGGAGGGGGGATATTAAGAAACCAAGCCTGCTCGCCCCATAGCTAGTTCCCTGCTGCCTTCCTCTCCTTATCTTTCCCCATCACATTCATCGCCTGGTGTGTGTGTGTATGTCTGCGTGCGCACACACAGACACGCACACACACAGACCCACACGCAGATGCACAGTTATTTGTTTGCCTTTTGCTCAGTCACCTCCCTAATTTGAGAGCAGGGTCTGCCTTTGATGGTTGGTTTGCAGCTGAATCCCTGGCGCCCAGAACACATAACATAGGAACCCATGTGGTGAAGGAGATCCTTCCAGACGTGAGGACGGATGGACAGAACCCAGCACCTGCTCAGGGAGTCGGGGGAGACGCGGGGGCTGACTGGCAGCAGAGGGTTATGGAAGGCTGCCGTGAGCGGGGTTACGGGGCAGAAGCCCGGGTGAAAGGGAGCCAACAGTGTAGATGGGCGTGGGGGCAGGGAGGAGGGACCCAGGCAGAGGGAGAGCGAGGCCGAGGGCGTGGAGGAAGAACGCAGGGTGCGAGGGCCGTGGATGCAGCTGGGGAGGCACGCAGGGGCTCGAACCTGAGGCAAACGTCAGCAGGAGCGACTGGGTCTCTTCAGCTCAAACGACCTGATCTGTTCATTTACCAAATATCCAGTGTGCGCGACCAGGAAGACGCCTTAGTCTGAGCGACTCCCCAGGGGCCTGCTGTCACGGGGGGAGCAAAGGTGGGGACG
Organism: Mesoplodon densirostris; assembly: GCF_025265405.1. Taxonomy (NCBI): domain Eukaryota; kingdom Metazoa; phylum Chordata; class Mammalia; order Artiodactyla; family Ziphiidae; genus Mesoplodon; species Mesoplodon densirostris. The sequence goes on from NC_082676.1 coordinate 4,007,611, forward strand.
GGCTCCAGGGGTCTGAAGCCTGCACCTCCAGCACCCTCTCCCCCCGCCCGGCCCCCGGCGGTGCAGGCCCAGGGCCAGGCGGGGTGAGGGCTCCTGAGGGCTGTCACTCATAACCCAAGGCCAGCCATTTCAGAAGAGATGCTCCGTCCAGTGAAGGAATCACTTACAAGCCACCCAAGGGCATGAATGGGTCACCGACGGTGTGCACGGGGGTCCAAGTGAGCAGAGGGGGGCGGGCCCTCCTGGGTACCGTGTGGCCCAGTCACACTAGAGGGTGGGAGTGACTGTGGGCAGGCGTGTGTCTAGCAGAGAGGGTGTGTGCACATGTGCACGCGTGTGCCTATATGGGAGGACGTGCGTGCACCTGTACGTGTGCGTCACACAGACAGAAGGGAGGCTGGGGGGACCGCCACCACCCTCTATCCCCAGCCCCTTGAATTCGCTCAGTGTCCCTGGAGTTGCCCGGGAACCTCCTTCCCGCATCAGGGAGGACTCCCACATTCAACACATTAGCAGACCCCTGCAGTCTCTGAAGAGCACGTGGTGCTAAGTTCCAGGGGCACCTCTGCCACCTGTGAAGCATGAGCAGCTAATTAATGAAAAATGTTTCCCCACATCTGCTGGGAAAGTACAGCATGCAGCTGCAGGGCAGGCAGGAGGCCGCCCAGGCTCCCAAACGACGGATGGGCCAGGCGCCCCGCCCTGGGGCCGAAGGTGCCGGCTCCAGCCCCTCCCATCGCTGGTCCCTTCCACAACTCCAGCCCTCTCCCGGTCCCCTCTGAGGTTAACGGCAGTCAGGGCCCTTGTCCCCCAGGACCCACTGCCACCACCCCATCAACGGATCCCACAAACCTACAAGTCAGGCACTTCTAGAACAAGGCAGTGAAGGACACCAATGCCATGGCCGAGGCCACTGACTTATGGACTAACTTCCACGCCTGGCTCAGGGCCAACTCCTTTATTCCTAATATTCCCTTCCATCCTAGCTCTGATCACCCTCAGATATCATCCTGGAATCTGTTATTTATTGTTATCATCTATTTTTCCCACTGGAACAAATGTTAAGCCTTATGAGAACAGGCACTGTGGCCATCTTGCTCGTCATGGGTCCCTGGCATCTCTACTGGCGCCTGGCACCCAGGAAGTGCTCTAATAAACACCTGCCTGACCTGTGAATCTGGGATGCAGAGCTGCCAGTGCCGGAGCCAGGATGTGGTCCCCGTCCATCTGACTCCACAGTCCTCGCCTAAGGGATGTCTGGCATTTCTGCTTCGTCATCTTCTATCCCCTGACCTGGCCCCGTCTCCTTCCACTTCACCAGGTCACCTTCCCCAAAACACAGTGGAAGGGAAGCTCCGCTCCCCGATTACCAGGTGCCACATGCTGAGCGGCTGGCCTCATAGGGAAGACAGGCACCATCCGTATCAGACAATATTGGAACAGGACCTTTTGCTTGTTTGTTTCACTCATTCATTCACAAATTCATTCATCAAGCATCCGCTGAGGCCTGCTGTGTGCCAGGGCTGCTCTGAGCTTGAGACAGTGAAGTAAACGCAAACTGACACGCTGTCTTGCTCTGCATGAAGCTCGCCTGCTTACAGACGGTGAGACGACTTCAGAATGTGATACGAGCTTTGGAAGTGGGGATGTGGGTCAACAGAGCGTGGCCTGTATTTCTTCGGTGAGTCCTTCCCTGCCCGCAGAGAATCCATCTGGCAATACGTAGTGACCAGCTTCTTTAAACAAAGCACTGTGCCAGGTATGAGGTAGACTAAAGAGGTGCTGGACACCCCCCGCCCTACTGGGCTCACTGACCACGGAGAAAATCAAGGTGCATGGAATCACCAGGAAGAACCAGGATGGAGGATTACAACTGCAGGGGAAGTAACTCTTCTTGCCTGGAGCGGGCAAACCCTGAGAAGGCTACTGCGGGTGGGGGTGATTTTGGAGTTGGGCCTTGGAGGTTGACTAGGAATTGAATACAAGGTGCAAACCCATAAAAGCATGATCGTACATGGTGTTTGGAAGATACCGGTAATGCAGCGGAGCAAGATCTGACGCCGCCAGTCAGAGGTTCAGAGCCCCGTAAAATCTCCATGTATAAAACTGGGATCCACAGAGAGATACCAGCTTTCTATGGTGCCAGCTAATGACCAACACACACACACATACACACACACACATAAAAACAAAATTATCATCATTATCATCACCACCGACGATCAGTAATAGGAAAAGATCATCTCAACCTAAGAAAGGAATCTTTATGATTGATATATCAATAAATATATTGATAAACGAAAAAATAGCAAGGCTGTATTGTCCTTAGCGTTCCTAATTTGCTGGCATGGGTCTGTGTACTTGAACCTGAGAACGCTTAGGCTGGAGCTCTCTGGGTTTCTGGATGGAGGGGATGGACAGCAGTCTGGGGACCAGCCAAGAAGAGCTGTATGTGGCCGTGATAGGAGCCTTGAGGGCAGGGAATCACTGAGGGATCTGGTACAAGATCAGCCCTGCAGAGAATGTCAGTGTGGGCGGCAGCTTCAGGGAACAAAGCAGAAGGCCGGGAGGCCCACTGAGAAGGGACAGGCAGGGCGAGAGCAGTGGGACAGCAGAGAAGGGAGAGAGCAATCCAGAGATGTTGCTGAGGGAGAGTCCTCACCAGAGCTGGGAGGGAAACCAATGTGGGCCAGTAACACAGACAGGAGAATCAAGGAAACCAAGGCTTGTTCTGTTGCCACTGTCACCAGCAACAGCAGCATCTGTTGGACACTTATTGTGTGACAAGCTGTGTCCTGAGCACCTGACATGAATCAGCTCATTCCTTCCCATCAAGACCCAAAAAGGCAGGTCGTTATCTTCATCACTCTCATTATGATGAGGAAAATGGAAGCAGAGATGGGAAACAGTTTTCCCAGGTCACGTGGCTAAAGTGACACAGTGGGCTTGGAAATCAGGACATCTGCTCCAAAAGCCCTTGTCCTAACCCCAATGTTAGACTACTCAGAGCAGATAATAACAGCGCTGGTATCTGGGATACGGGGTGAGGGAGGAGAGAAGATCATTAAAGCCACGTATACTAACATCACGGCATTTAGGGTCAGAAGACCAGTGGCTTGTGGCCAGGCTGCAAGAGATGTGGCCTGACGGCCGCTGTCCTCTAAGAAAGTGCTGGGTGTTTTAATAGACCCACCACCTGGATGGGTCCGAACCTCCAAAACCAAATTTACGAAATGGATTTGAAGTCTCCCAGACGTAAAAGTATTCTTGGTTCGACCCTCTCCACTCCGACTGGAAAATTCTGGAGAAATGACTGAAGCACAGGATAGGTGGGGAGCACTGGTCCATACGCAGAACTAGGGCCACAGGTGAACAGCTTCCAAGAAGGGGGGTGGCAGGGGACGCAGGGCTTAGCAAGACGGGAGAACTTATTTAAAGGGGGAAAGGATTCCTAAAGGTCTGCGGCTCTATTCCCAGCAACTCTGCGGAGTTTTCCCTACAGCTCTGCGAACATATGCATCAGAACCTGTGAACGCTGACAGCCCCTTGGGATGGAAAAACTGCTGCCTTTCCAGTTTGGAGGAAACAGAGACCCCACAGCAGGCTCTTCCTCCTTCTCAGGTGCCCAGGACAGTGCCGGGGACAGGAGTGAATGAATGAAGGAATCAAAGAGATTGATCCTGTGATACAAAAACTGAAGATGAATCGAAACGCGGGTCAATGGTAATTAACAAAGAGCTGAGCCACCTCTGTGCCCCCTGCCGGCAGGGGATAACTATAATTCCTAAGCAACTTCCTGGCCCCACGCTGCCCCGTCACTTCTCCCAGCCACCCCCTACGCAGACAGCATCTCCTTTCTCTCCCTTCCCCATTAGTGGAGGTGCTAAGGAACATACAGAAGGAAATTCAAGAGCCTGGCTGAGCTTCAGAGTGAATAACAGCTCCTGGAATACTGTGAATCGAACAGTAGGAGTATGTTCTCGTAGGAGAACATTCCTTTGAATGCTCGCAGGGAGGCCACCAAATTCTTCTGGGTGTTCAATCCAAAGAAACAATCCCGGGAGGTGGGGATTACATTTTCAGCTCCATTTTACATTTAGGAAGTGGAGGCTATGGGGGGCCCACGTGGAAAGTCATACAGCTGGGAAGTGGTAGGTCTGGCATTGGAGCCCAAGTTCTCCGACCTGAAGTTCCCCATCTGGGCATGACACCAGTGTTTCCCAAAGCATGTCCCATGGAACCCTAGCATGGGCGATGCTTTGTGAATGAAGACACTTGGGAAAACACTACCTACACTAAAAGGCTTCTCTGAAGAGCACCAGCATATATTATCATAGTAAAGACTCTGAGAAGTCCTGCAGTAAGCAACCCCGTTCAGCGGCTTGGCCAGCTTTGCCTAAACAGATGGGTCAGCCAAACCGCATTTACATCTTGCTGCCCAGACAGCAATAACCACACAAAAGCTGTCAAATGGAGTTTGAGCAATAAACCTGAGATTAAGCACTTTGAATGTAGTCCTGCTAAGTGGTGCTAATGACTATTTATTTTTGGAATTTAACACTCTTTTCCCCAGTATCTGTATTCCAAGGGTACCAGGATTCTCTAAGATCTTAGCAGAGGTTGGGTCTCAAAATGTCCCGAGTCTCTAAGCCTCTTCCAGCTGCCTAAGGTCTCCTACACAGAAATGATGCTGAAATTAACTCTAGATAAATGGGCATCATTTATGCCTCTGACACCAGTGGAAAAATCAAGACATTATTAAAGTGGCTTCTTTTTTCCCTCATATGTATCGTGGAAAAAACAGCACATCTAACTAGAAAGCCCATCTGTTTAGTATCAACCCCATAATTCTGCCAATGGTGGCGGGTGTCTGCCAGACATATGGCCAATTCTCCAAGTGAAATCAGCTCAAATCTGTAAATCAAGTGGATCCAAAAAGGCTGCACAGAGCTTAGAACCAGGAGTTGAAACATGAAGATGACAGGGTAAGGGAAGGAAAAAGGAAGGATCTGGAAAATCGGCTTTGTTGTCATTGGGTTTGGTAGGATGCTCTGTATCTGCACACAAGCAAACGTTCATAAAAATTATTTTGCAAGAAGCCCAAAGACTTTGCAAAGACTAAAAGCTGGTTTTAGAGGCATCCTCTTAAAGATCCTATTTTACAGAGTGGAGACAAAGGAGTGTTTCAGAGAGAAGACATAAACAGTAAAATAATGCATCAGGAGAGTTTAGCATCACAGTATAAATTTAGACAAATAACATCGCCCAACATCTTCAAAGCCCAAGTTCCAACTCTGACTTTCCAACCCTCAAGTGTAAGATGAGATTCTTAAATAATGTCAGTCAACGCTTAAGGACATACAAATGTTAATTTTAAAATATGCATACTTTAGCATTTTTCACAGGAACTAAACACGTTTTAAGTGCTGGGAAGATTCTGAGCCAACAGATTTGTATTTAGAAAATGTGTCCCAGACTCATCTTGCCTAGGTCAAGGATGGGCAAGGATTTTCTGTAAAGGGCCAGATAGTAAATATCTTAGACTTCAATAGTAAGTAACTTGGGCTTTGAGGGCCAGACAACTTCTGTTACAATTACCCGACTCTGCTGCTGTAGCATGAAAACAGCAGTAGATGATATGTAAATCAATGGGCGTGGCTATATTTAAATAAAACTTTATTTGCAAAAACCAGTGGCAGGAGGATTTGGTCCATGGTCTGTCGCTTGCCAACTCCTGCCTTAAATGGTCCCTTTGGAAATGTCTTCAGGGAAAAAGTACTACTGGACACCCCAAGAAGAAAAAGGGAGAAAAGGAACATTTTCTGATCCTAAGCCTTTACTGTCCTGCCCACTTCTAACCCCTGGGCTCCAGGCCAGCAGCACTCTGCCCACCCAATTCTGCAGCCTCCTCCCTGGTTTCCAGGCATCCACGAATCCTGCTCCCCTAAGCAAACGGGGCCTTGCATCATTGCCCTGCTTAATGTCATAGTGGCGCCTAGAATGAAATATAAAACCTCAACTGTGACCCCCGAGTCCTGGTCTCTGCTTCTCTCACACCACGCCAAGCCCCTGCCCCACTATGCTCTAGTTCTGGCTGTCTCCTCCCACCACAGGGCTGCCTCCCAGGCCAATCCCTCTAGAGGCAACGCTTTTCCCTGATGAACTCTTACTCCTCATGGCCCCATCCTCTATACTCACCTGTTAGGTTTCCTGTTAGTTTTTCTGCCATAGTCTTCAATAGAATTTATAATGAGCTATTGATTTCATGTTCATTAGTTTAATGTCCACCTTGGCTATCTGACCATGAGAGCAAGTTACTGAGTCCAAGCTCGTACTGCTGGCCACACGACAGACCAGTAAATCGAGAGATGAGCTGTTGGGGCCAGGAAGAGCGACTTTATTAAACGGAAAGCTGGAGACCAAGAAGAGGGTGGACTCATGTGCCAAAGAACCCTCTTGCCTGAGTTAGAATTCAGGCTTCTTTTATACTAAAAGGGGATGGAGTCAAGTCAAACATTTCCTGGCTCCCATCAGCCTCCGGAGGGTATGTGTTACTTTCTTCCTTCCTGCAGTCACTCACAGGTGGGCCTGGTCAGGAGTTTCCTGTGAGCAAGAGGTATTTGAGCCTAATGCTCATTACCTGAGAGGGAGGGTTTCCAGAGACGGGCCATTATGCATAATTTTAAGCTTATAGGCAACAGCCCTTTAGTGATGAACTTGTAAGAGACCACAAAAGGTTCTTCCCTGTTACAAGCAGAGACCAAGTGTGTCCTGTATAACTGCCTCCCTAACCCCCAAACAGCCCAGGGGGGCCCAGCAAGGGCTCAGCAGGTATTTGAGGGGAGCTACAGATTCTTCTATGATCAAGTTCACAGCCCCTGCCCAGGGGGGAGCTGGTCCAGGCACACCTGAAGGTTATAATCCTACCAGAACAAGGCAGGGTTCTCAGGATTTACCACATTGGGTTCCCTCATGAATTTGATGAGCTTTCCTATGTTTTTGCCTGGCTCAGCCTCCTTCTGGCACCTCATCGGTTGAGCTGTGGCTGCTCACTGAGAACTTTCACCCAAGAGCCAAGGATGTGATGCTTGAACACCTGCAAGCCTCTGCACATCTGTTGTCATCGGGGTTCTTGCTTCTCCAAAGGCCCCTGTTCTGGCCCTGGCGCCTCTGGTGACTGTCAAGGAAGCGACAGAACAAGATGGAGATGGCAGACCAGCCAGCCACCGAACAGCACACTCTTCCTGGGGACAAGCAACAGCCAGTGATGGGCCAGTCCTGGGAACCTGCTCCTGCGGGTGTCACCTGTCTGCTCAGACATCCCTAAGGACCTCCCACTGCCGCTGGACAACAGCCCCCTCTGGTGCCCCCAGCGAGGGCCAGCCCAAGCGGCACCGGTCCCAGCCACCACTCTGGGCCGCCGGGGAGCCGCTCAGGGTGGAGGGTGCAGCCAGCTCCGTCCACTCCCCGCTGCACTCACACTGCACTGACTCACTCACACTTCGGTCCACTTTCCTGAGCGCCTACACTGTGCCTCTGACCTGGCCCCTGCCCGCCCAGTCCCAGGGTCTGGGGGTGGAAGAAGGTGACAGTCGTGTGAATGGGCAATTAGGACAGTGCGACTTTACCACTCCTCCCTCCCCTGGACCCACCCAGGTCCTGGTCACCCTCATTGCTCCCAGGTTCCTGCAACGTCCTCCCCTGGGTCATGTCACACCATGTCCCCTGACCCCCACCTTTCCCTGCCTAAACCCTGCTGGTGGCTTCCAGTTGCACCTGGAATAAAATCCCACGTGGTTCCTCACGCCCCGTGACCACTGCCCTCACCAGCAGCCCTGACCCTGGGGGTCTTCAGCTTCCCCACCCTCCTTCTACCTCCAGACCCCTGCACTTGGCAGCCCGTGGAGGCTCCCTCTCCCTCCCGCCTTTGCAAAGCAGCCTCCTTCTCATCTCTGGGGTCTTGGTACCACGGTCTCCTCCATGGAAGGTGCATTGAGCCACAGTGAGACTCCGGCACGGGCCCAGCACACCTCACCCCTTCGGGGCCCGCGCCCCTCACTGAGGTGAGCTGATCTCAGGGTCTCTGCCCGCTGGAGAGATGCAGGCCCAGCCACAGCGGGTTCCTGGGAGATACTCTGGAAGGAATCAGTGAACGAACTGATGATGGACAAGGCACTGTGACGGAGACTGAGACAGGATTCTGTGGGTAGAAAAAGGACTGGTCTCCGGACTCAGGTGAGACTTCCTGGGAAAGTGAGGACACCTGTGGCGAGCTCTGACACGTCAGGAAGAGTTAAGTGAGCTCTAATAAATACTCAAAAAAGAAAAGATAATACTCCATTGTTTGAATGTATCCCATTTTGTTTCTCCATTCATCCCCTGATGGCCATTTGGGTGGTTTCAGCCTTTTGCTGGTTGTGAATAGCGAGGCTATGAATATTCACATACAAGTTTTTGTTTGAACACCTGTTTTCAATTCTTCTAGGTATGTACCTAGGAGTGGAATCGCTGGGGCCTGTGGTAGCTCTGTTTCACTTTTTTTTTTAAGATTTATTTTTATTATTTATTTTATTTATTTATTTTTGGCTGGGTCAGGTCTTAGTTGCAGTGCGCGGGCTCTTCATTGCAGTGTTCAGGCTTCTCTCTAGTTGCAGCGCGCGGGTTTTCTCTTCTTTAGTTGTGGCGCGGGCTCAGGACACATGGGCTCTGTAGTTTGCAGCACACAGGCTTTAGCTGAGGCATGCAAGTTCAGTAGTTGTGGCATGAGGGCGTAACTGCCCCGTGGCATCTTAGTTCCCTGACCAGCGATCGAACCCGCGTCCCCTGCATTGTAAGGCAGATTCTTTACAACTGGACCACCAGGGAAATACCTCACTTTTTTTTTTTAATTGAAGTATAGTTGATTTACAGTGTTGTGTTAGTTTCAGGTATATAGCAAAGTGATTCAGGTATATATATATATATATATATATATATATATATATATATATATATATCCTTTATAGGTTATTATAAGATTTTAAATATAGTTCCCTGTACTATACAGTAGGTCCTTGTTGTTTATCTAGTTTATATATATTGTATATAGTAGTGTGTATCTGTTAATTCCAAACTCCTAATTTATCCCTCTGCCTGCCCCACTTTCCCCTTTGGTATAAGTTTCAGTTTGGGAGGAAATGCCAGTCCTTCCTCCAGGGTGGTTGCACCATTTTACAACCCCAGCAGGAATGAATCACTGACACACGCTACAGCATGGATGAACACAGGAAAAACGAAGCCGGTCACAAAAGGCCACATACCATCTGTGCCCATTGACACGGAACTCCCAGAATAGGTAAATCCACAGGAACACACGTAAATTAGTGGCTGTTAGGGCTGGGGGGAGAAGGGAATGGGCAGTGACTGCTAAATGGGTCTAGACTTTCTGTTTAGTGCTGAAAAGTTCTGGAATTAAAGAATGGGGATGGTTGCACAACAATGTGAATTGTACCTTTTAAAATGGTTAAAATGTTAAATGTTATGTTATGGGTCTTTTAGCTCAATTAAAAACCAGAAAGCGGGCTGCCCTGGTGGTGCAGTGGTTGAGAATCCGCCTGCCGATGCAGCGGATACGGGTTCGTGCCCCGGTCTGGGAAGATCCCACATGCCGCGGAGAGGCTGGGCCCATGAGCCATGGCCACTGAGCCTGCGTGTCCGGAGCCTGTGCTCCGCAACGGGAGGGGCCACAACAGTGAGAGGCCCACGTACCGCAAAACAAAACAAAACAAAACAAAACAAAAAACAAACCAGAAAGCCTGTATCGACCCAGTGGAGCTCCCTGACATGTCCTAGATCCGGAGACAGACCTGCAAAGCCCACCCAGTGGTTTCTGGGTGAAATGAGAAGCAAAGGGTCGTATGGTTTCCCAGTCGCCTGCATCTGAGTGGGGCCTGGCCTGGTGCTGAGGAAGCCCGGTGTCCTGGAGAATAAACGATGCAATTATCCCAGCCCCAGCAGGTCTGTACCGGGTACTCAATGCCGACTCACTTCCAGGCTGCCTCTGGGCCTGGCCTCCTCGTTCACACGTGTCAACTACACAGAATTAGGACTCTGGGGTCCAGAAGAAAGCTGGTCAGGATGCCAAACAATAACCCACACATACATCAGGCCCGTGATTCATGCCAATTTGAAAGAGCCATAGAAACAAAAAGGCTCCTGCAATGTGCAAACTTTGCAATCCCCCTAAATTAAAAATTCGTTAAGGCTCACACATTTCTAAGCGCTCTGGCTGTGGGGATGGTAAACTGGGCTCAGGCCGTCGCCACGTGGAGCCACCACCTTAGCTGACAATCCAGAACACTCTCCCTGTGTCTGAGCACACGGGAAACGGTGCACATCCTGAACTAGCCGGCAGCCCTCAGCCGCCTTAGTTCTTCAAGGCGCGGCCAGGACGTTGGCTGGGGACTGACCCAGGACAGGCACTGGCAGGGCTCTCCCTGGGTCCTGGAGTCCTTGCACCATGGTCATGGCCCTGCCCGGCTTCCATGTGCTTTTGCTCTAACCTGCCCCCTCACCCCTCACCCCTCGGGCTCCTGCAGCTGAGTTGCCCTTTGCCCTCGTGCACAGAGAGAAGGCAGTAATGGGGGCCACACGGCCTGGCCGGCCTGAGCCAGTGAGTCACCTGACGCAAGTCAAACCCAGTCCCCCGGCCTCCGTGTGGGACAGACCCTGAGGAGTGGGATCAGGCTGCAGCTGCCCTCGGCATGGCCCTGCCTGAGACCACCCTCTGCCTGCCCCTCCCGTTCCCAGAGCAGCTGCCCCTTTTCTGTTACCAGTTTCTCCCGGGAGCACTTTTAAGAGTGCCCTCAAACCCTCATCCCAGGGTCACCCTGCAAAATACCCAAACGAAGACAACCATCTACTCTGGATGAGGTGCCGGGGTAAAGCCGATGAGCAAAACTGGATGTGGTGACTGCCCTCACTGGGCTCACAGACATCAACCATCAACCCAAATGCGTAAGTGCACCAAGAAAGCCGGGTAAGCATTTTGGGGTAGATGGGAGAGAGCCGTATGGGAGCATGTGATGGGGGACGAGACAAATTACCCCAAGGAGGTACTGCAGATCAGATGAGAAGGAGGAGCTGGGCTGAGTAATTTTTATCCAGAAAAAAAGAAAAAGTGCAAAACTACCTGGAAAGAGGCAGCTTGGAACATTCACACTCACACCTTTCTACGAAAATCTTCACTGCCCATGCATCTTGCCCACGTTTCCATCAGGAACCATGTGTCCATGAGACAAGTACAGACCAGAAAGGCAGAGTGACTGGCCCAAGATCACACAGCACTGGTAATGTGAAGAGCAGGCTTCAAATGGTACCAGGCCCCCGAGGGTGCCTTGTCTGGCTGCTTTTCACAAACCTCAGAGAGACTGTGGACCCCAATCGACCTCAGTCCTTCCCATCGAAATGCCTTTTTTTTTTTTTTTTTTTGCGGTATGCGGGCCTCTCACTGTTGTGGCCTCCCCCGTTGCGGAGCACAGGCTCCGGACGCGCAGGCTCAGCGGCCATGGCTCACGGGCCCAGCCGCTCCGCGGCATATGGGATCCTCCCAGACCGGGGCACGAACCCGTATCCCCTGCATCGGCAGGCGGACTCTCAACCACTTGCGCCACCAGGGAGGCCCCGAAATGCCTTTTTAAAGAGTCATTACTCTCAAGATCCCTTTATCAACGTAAAATGTTGAATGGTCCTTGGTCACAATTCCCAGCATAACAAGCAAATCCCCATGTGGAAGTTTAAATGCGTTGTCTAAACGAAGCCCTTGGGGACCCCTCAGGTCTTGGCCTCCGAAATCATTTCCTTCCTCAACCATTAAGTACATGAATGTTCACAGCAGCTTTATTCATATCAGCCAAAAAGTGGGGGGAAAAGTCAACAAAGGATGAACAGATACATAAAATGCAGTGAATCCACACAATGGAATATTACTCAGTCATAAAAAGGAATGAAGTATTGATATGTGCTACAACATGGGGAAACCCTGAGAACATTATGCTACGTGAATAATCCACTCACAAAAGATCACTTGTTCTATGATTGCACTGAAATGAAACATCTAGGATTGGTAAATCCATAGAGACAGGAAATAGATTAGTGGTTGCCAGGGGCTGGGGGAGGGGGACATGGGGTTAATTAATGGGTATGAGGCTTCTTTGGGAGGGTAATGAAAATGTTCTAAAACTGGATTGTGGTGATGGTTGCACAACCCTATGAATATACTAATAAAAGCCACTGAATTGTAAGGTGGGTGACTTGTATGGTATGTGCATTATAGCTCAAAAAAGCTGTGAAAAAAAAGAGAAAAACACAAGGTGGTCAGGGCCTGCCTGCATCCTCATTCAGGTCCTTCTCTGAGCTGGTTGAGACTACAGGGGTCTTTCCCTCCCGCCCTCTCTGGGTGGGAGTCTCTCTGATGTCGGGATGGAACTCCGAAGCTGGACTGCCTCCCATAAGCTGTGGTCCTCACCACATCCAATCAAAGGCTCCATATCAAAGCAAGCTCACTTTGCAACATCTCCCAAACCCATCTGGGTTCCTATCCCCAGGGCCACCACTCAAGCCAATTCACCACCTTCTGCAGTGTAGACAACGGCAGGAGCTCACGTCCCTGCCCTCATCCCAACTTCCATTCTTGCTGCTCCACAATCTGTTACCCGCACAGAAGCAGAGTGATGGTCAAAAATAAAATCAGGCTCTGCCATCCCCAGCCTACGCCTCCAGTGGCTTCCCCCGCATTTGGGATCAAACCCAAACTCCTTGAGGCCCCTCTGGCCTCTCCCAGTACCTGCTCCGCCTCGCTCTCTGCACTCCAGCCACACTGACTGTGCTCGGTGGTCCTAGAGCAGGCCCAGTTTGTTGCCGCCTCAGGGCCTTTGCACCCGCTGTCCCCCCTGCCTGGAATGTTTTTCCCCAACCTTGCCACATTGCTGACTGTTCATCCCCAAATCCCTCCCCTCTGACCTTCTCTACCCAGCCTTCCCGTACCTTCTGCAGCTCACTTCCCCGTTTCACTTCCTCTGGGGTACATATTGCTCTCTGACGCTGTCTTGTGTGTTTATCTGCTTTTCCACTGGAACACAAGCTCCCCAAGAGCGGGGACTCTGCCTGTCTGTCCACCGTCGTTCATCCAGGGCAGTAGAGGCTCAATAACTTTCTCTTGGACGCCAAGTCACCCTCTGCTCAGATCCACTGCCCTGAGGATGGGAGCCCAAGAGGCCCAGAATGTCCTCCCCGTGGGGTCTGCTGCTGCCTTCCCTCCACCTCACCGCTCATCACTGCAACCAGACTGGCTGCAACTTCGTTCCGCAGGGTCTTTTTTTTTTTTTTTTTTGCTTGAAGAATTTTACCCATGCTTTCCCTTAGAACACCCTTCTCCTGACCTGGCCAACTCCTACTCTGGGTCACAGCTTAAATTTCACTTCCTTCCAAAAGCCATTCCCAGCTCAGGGACTGGGGGCCCTGCTTTGTGCACCCTGAGCCCTCATATCATCACCCTCCCCCCCGATCATCACATCTCACTCACAGCATCTAAATTGCTGGTTTCACTGGATCTCTTGCTGGAAAGACGCCATGAAGAGAGACAGGTGTGTCTTGCCCACCATCATCAGTCAGGGCAGAATCTCACACAAAGTCCTCAGTAAGGACCCTTGAAAAAACAGCAGCCGATGTGGGTTTATCCTACAAAGCACGGTGCAGCATTGCCACGCTTGGGTTCCACGAGCCAGAACGGACTGGGTGGGGATGCAAGCTCTTATTAACTGTTGAAACTTGGACAAAGTACTTCACCTCTCTGAGCCTCGGTTTCCTGACATCCATGACATAGAGATGACATGAGTACCTACCCCAAAGGGTTGTTGGGAGGATGAAATGAGTTCATGCATGTGGACAGCTTAATACAGTGCCCAGCACACAGCATCTTTGTCACCCAGCCTTTTTTTTCCAGGCTTTTTGGGTGGCCTTCCTGAATCACAGTCGATACCCAATAAATATCTGTTGGATGAGTGAAGACACCACGGAGATCCTGGGCTAGATCTCACAGTTTTCAAGGGAGTCATAAAAAGCACTTTTATCAAGTCTTTCATTTTCAACAGAACGGATATTCCCTTCTAAAGGCAAAACACCAAAGATGAATGACAAAAAGATCAGTGGCTCCTTCTGGAATCTGCAAGGACCGGGTTGGATGCTTTTAGGAGAAGTGGCCATTATAGCAAGAGTCTTAAGATGCTTGGATGAAGCACAATCCTTTTTAAAGATCTGGGAAAAAATGCACAGCAAACAAAAACCAGGAAGAACCAGCGTTCTCAGATCAAAGGAAGGTAGAGAACTCTGTGTGGCTTATGCTTCTTGAGGTCCTGAACGAGGAAGATCAGCCCAAAGGCACAAACACAGGGACCAGCGAACGCGGCAGCGTGCTGAGCGGATGCCATCAGCTGTGTGTCGCCCGGGGCTGGGGTCACCAGAGGCAGCATTATTGGACCCTCAAAAGCAAAGGGGGGGCTTCCCTGGTGGCGCAGTGGTTGAGAGTCCGCCTGCCGATGCAGGGCACACAGGTTCGTGCCCCGGTCCAGGAAGATCCCACATGCCGTGGAGTGGCTGGGCCCGTGAGCCACGGCCGCTGAGCCTGTGCGTCCAGAGCCTGTGCTCCGCCACGGGAGAGGCCACAACAGTGAGAGGCCCACGTACGGCAAAAAAAAAAAAAAAAAAAAGCAAAGGGGACAGGAATTGGGAGACCTAAGAGGCCGTGGCCTCTGTTTCCGTCTCCACGTGCCTGTCCACGTGAACCCCTGGGATCCTCGCGGGTGGTGTTAACGTTTATTGATATGTACGTGCACGCAGTGTGGCCGCTCAGCTCTGTGCAGGGCTCGCACGAAGGGATGGTGAGCTCAGTGGCCGGACGCGCTGGCCTCCCGAGGGCAACTTGGCGGTGCCGCCCCTTCTTCATTGGAAGACCTCCACCGCCCGCAGCACAAGGTGCCTTTCCTCTGCACTCACGGCCTGCCTCATGGCAGAAAGCTGGGGCAGCGGGGACACTGAGATGTGCACACAGGGCCCTGCTTTCAAGGAGCTTACAATCCTATCGGACACCTCGGAAGGAGCCTGGGCTCCAGAGCCAGGAGAGGCGGGTGGCTCCATGTCATGCTGCCCCATGACCGCAGGCAGGTCACAGACCTCTCCACGTCTCCCAGGGGTCCTTGACTGCGATATGCAGATATGCGACATGCTAATGTCAACATCAGCCACGCCCGTGATGAACCTGGAGGGGAACCCGCCGCAAAGACACATGCTTGGGCAAGCCTGACGAATTCCCCCAAAGCCTGTTTAAAGCCCCCCCCAGCATCGAGGCTCAGCTCGGGTCTGCAGGTCTGATTCCACCACGTCTCTCGGGGGGTGAGGTAGGCTAAAGGGCCAGATTGCTCCATCCTGCAGGCTAAGAGCACAAAATCCAGTCAAAACCCCCAGAATCTGTCAACCTTGAAATCTACTTCAGGAAGAAAAACAAAAGGCAGGAATTCTCTTTAAGGGAAAACCACAAATAAGAGAGAATGAATTTCACCCCAGTGTTGCCTGTCAGCACCACAACCCCTGGGGGAGACCCATTATTATATTCATCTGGTGTTACCAAGGATTACGAACTGATTTATTTTAAAAAAAAAACAAAACCCTCATGCAACTATACCCTTTGCCACATTAAGTTTTCATGAGATCTGATGTGTTCTCATCTAGATAAGGAATGTCCCTGGCGATGAGATTCCTGCCCCTCGGAGAGGCCTAAGCCTTTCAGTGACAGCGGGAGGCCATGCACAGGGCAACCACAGTGCCTTAACCATTAAGAGCTGCTCACAACACACGACGGAAAGGCAGCTGAAATATCTTGACATCCTTTTCAAAACAAGAGCCACGCAAAGTGATGATTTGCATATTCCTCAGGTTTAATTTAACTTGCTGTAGATTAGATTGAGCCATTCGAAACAGCCAAAATTCGGCAGTCACTGACCTGCAAAAATGGCAATTTTGTACAGTTCAGCCTAATAGAAGTTAAAATTAGATCTCATTTTATAACAAAATGAACGAAGATGAAATAGGATTAGAAGTGTTTAGGGGAGAGTCTTCTCTACGTCATCCAGAGGGGCCATCCCCAAACTGGAGCCTTTCCTGACGCTGTAACTGACTGCCTTTTTCTTCTACTTTCACACACAAGGCAAGATTTCCGCCAAAGGTCCAGGCAAGTGGAACCAGTGATCCTGGGGCTGGGGTCCCGCTGAAGCTCAGCCACAAACACAGCATCCACATTCCCCTCCCCGATGGGGCCAGATGGAAATGCTGGGCTGTAAGAAGTCCAGGGTCATTCACAGCCACACGGCGACCGGGAGAACCAGGTGGCCTTCAACACCATTCCATGAGCAAGAGAGAATATGCAGCCCGCTGACACAACTGCCCAGTCACCAGGCCGTGCAGAAGCCATGTCAAATCTTCCAAGTGACAAGGTGTTTGGAAGAAAGACAGAAAAAGAATTGTTTTGCTCTTGGCCATCTAACTTCTAGGCTGCCCCAGCCACCTAGCTTCTAAGGACACATGAGGACACTGTCCACGCAGGTTTCTTACCACCTAGGACCTTCCCCCAAGCCCTGTAGGAACGTCTGCAAACCTGGATGGGGGAGCAACCCCAGGATATGAAGCCACTGCCAAGGAGGATAACTCTGTCTACCGCTAAGTTGAAAGACTATGAATCAGACACAGGTAAACTCAGAGAGCTTCTTCAGAGACTTGGGTGCCTTGAATTTTTGCAGTTTTCTTTAGACTTTCAGAAAATGCGATTCTGAAGGAATACTCTAAAAACACACCTGACAACAAAATTCTTTTTGTTCCTCAAGTCATTTTCTTCTCTAAAGATCTCTAACGAGGGGCAGATCATGTTGACATCGTGTTCCTGTCAACGTGGTAAATAGCACAGGCTGGGATGTTGGTCTTCTTGGTGTGCATTCAGCTTCACCACTTAGGATCTGCAAGACCAAGGGCAACTCACTTCACAGCTCTGAGAGTGGGAGCCCCAGGCCCTAGAACATAAGCTCTAATGCAGCCTCCCTTCGAGGGTTGTTTTATCAATTAAATGAGATGAAGCACTCAGCACAGCTCCGCGAATGTAAATTACAAGTTAGCCAGCGTGGTAAGTCCAGGGGTTGCATCCATGTCAATAACCCAGTTGGGTTATCACTCTCTAGTTTAGCGCTGGGGGGAACTGGGCAAAGGCCACACCACCTCCCTGCATGATTTCTCACACTGCATGTACATCTACAATGATCTCAATAAAAAGTTCAATTAAAAAAGTTAGCCAGCTACTTTCATTATTAAGATCATTAATCCTGCCAAAATGGATACACTGAATAAACACTCAAGGGTCCTGTTAACTTTTCATGAAAACAAACAAAAAAATTGTCTCTATGTACCATTAGTGATGGAAACAAAATAAGCGCAGGAATAAAGTAATTTCTCAAAATCATCTTACTGTGACGACTCTATTTAATCTCTGTCTTCCTTTATCAGTGTAATAAACTTCAATTACACTTCATTGATTCATTCGTTCATTCCACTAATAATGAAACAGTGACCAGTGCTGGGAATGGGGACACATCAGGAGCAAGCTGGATTTGGTCTTCATCTGCACTTGGGTTTCTGCCTACTAATAGCCCTCAGGAACCCTTTAGAAAGGAAGGGAAGGCACATTTATTGAGGACCTACTGTGTGCCTGGCCTTGCACTGGGCACAAGGGCTTCCTTGGCAAGCAGAATGAGTACAGCTTTTGTCCTTAAGAAGCGCCACAATTTGATGAGGACACGTGACATTAAAACCAAAATAATTACACAATTAAACTGCAAGTTTGTAAACTGCAACCAAAGTAAGTGTGGAGAGGGAAGAGCATAGGGCTCTGAGACTGTGGTCCTGGAGAAGCTCATGTATGACCATGTCTTTTGTCCTCTGTTTTCTGATGCTCTGACATCTAGAGCCTTGCTGACCCTAGAGGGACCATGGTCCCCCAGGGAGCCAACTCCCAGAGACAGTATACAACTTGCCCATGACCATGGTTTCCAATACAGACCAGCCTACCCAGAGTCACACTCCAGACCCTGCCCTTACTGGGGTCTCATATTCTGGGCCACTATCCATCTGCCTTAATCACCCCAGGGCCAGGTACCAGACCAAGAGGGACATCCCCTACACACCCCAGATCCTGTTAGAATTATTCAAACTCACCACCCCCAACTTAGGTTCCCTGCTCTGCCTGTTTCCTCCCAAGGAAACCACAATAAAGACTCTCGTCCACATTTTCCCCTCGTCCACCCAGTACTTGCAGGGGCCACCCCCTAAGTGGGCCCCCCCATGGCACAGCATGAACTATAGCAAGCTATCTTTTCAAGAGCAGTCAGCTCCTAATTTCTTGCCCTATTATACCTCAAGTAATCTATTAATATACTATATACCTCACACCTAAGAGATGAAAATGTAGGCTAAAGTTGTGGAGGGCAGCGAGCCCTCCAGTGAAGCTGGAGAAGGGGGTGGGGCCAATATGCAGGGTGAGGGGTGGGACTGTAACAGGAAAGAGCCTTTGTTCTGTTACAAGTTCATCACTAAAGGGATGTTGCCTATAAGCTTAAATTATACACAGTGGCCCATCTCTGGACAACCCTGCCTCCCAAGTAATGAGCATTCAGCTAAAATACCTTTGTTTACCTCACAGGAAACCTCCTGACCAGGCTCACCTGTGAATGACTGCAGAGAGGAAGAAACTAACACATCCCCTCTGGAGGCTGACCGGAATCAGGAAATGTATGACTTTACTCCCTCCCATTTTAGTATAAAGAAGCCTGAATTCTAAGTCAGGCGAGATGGTTCTTTGGCACACGAGTCCACCCTCTTCTCAGTCTGCTGGCTTCTGAATAAAGTCCCTCTTCCTTGTCCCAACAACTCGTCTCTCGATTTACTGTCTTGTCGTGCAGTGAGCAGTATGAGCTTGGACTTGGTAACAGGACGAGGGGTCCTAAGTGCATGGACACACGCTCATCCCTGAGTCGAGAACACTCCTCTGTCCCGGGGCAGCACCTCTGTGTGTGGCTCCCTCCCCGCGTATCCCCGACGCCTGGCAGCGCCTGGTGTGGGCCAAATATCTGAGATGCTCTGACTGAATGAATGAATCCTTCCCCCTAAGGGGAATGTGGACAGGCACCTCTGCCTCTACCTCTTTTCGTTTTTCTTAGTTTGCAAATGTCTGAGAATGATGTCACCCTTCTAAACATTCAAGTATCTGTTGAAGGATGCATTGGCTCAATGGTGTATCCCTCCAAGCTCTTAAGGAAGAAATAACATCAATCTCAGAGAGAATCAAAAAAGAGGGAACCTATTTTAGGAGGCCAGAATCACCTTAATGCCAGGACCAGAAAAGGGCATCACTACAAGTGAGAACAAGAGGCCAACCTCTCTCATGAACAGACACAGAAACCCTACACAAAAGTTAAAAAATCAGAAACAGAGATGTGTAGAAAAACATCACAAACCAGCTTATTCCAAATGTAAGGTTGGTTCAACATTAAAAAATCAGTCGGTGATTAAACCACATTAACTGAATAAAGGGGAAAATCATATGATCATTTTAATAGACATAAAAATAGCATTTGCTAGAACTCCACACCCTTTAAGGATTAAAAACTGTTAGCAAATTGGGGACTTCACTGGTGGCACAGTGGTTAAGAATCCACCTGCCAATGCGGGAGACATGGGTTCAATTCCTGGGCCGGGAAGATCCACATGCTGTGAAGCAACTAAGCCCATGCACCACAACTACTGAGCCTGCACTCTAGAGCCCATGAGCCACAACTACTGAAGTTGCGCACCTAGAGCCCATGCTCTGCAACAAGAGAAGCCACCACAATGAGAAGCCTGCACACCACAACAAAGAGGAGCCCCTGCTCAACGAAACTAGAGGAAGCCCACACGCAGCAACAAAGACCCAACGCAGCCAAAACAAACAAACAAAAAAAAACTGTTAGCAAATTGGGACAAGGAGAGCAGAAACTAACACAACATTGTAAAGCAATTATACTCCAATAACGATGTTAAAAAAAAAGGAATACATGCAAAATACCCGTTGCAAACTCATACTTAATGATGAAATACTGAAAGTTTTCTTTCTGAGATTGGGAATGAGATAAAAATGTCTTTGTCTAAGATTGTACTGAAGATTTTAACCAGTACAGTATGAAACAAAAACTTTAAGGAGTGGATAGGAAGAAATGAAGCCATCTTTTTTTCCCTAGAGAAACATTTTTAGAAAATCCAAAAGAATCTCTAAAATAAGTTATGACACTAAAACAATCTAAATAGTCCAACAGTAAGAGGAATGTTTATATATATTGCAGAAGAGAGAGGACAGAGTTTCAGGCGTGCAATAAAAATCATGTATTTGAAAAATATTTAATGATGTTGAAAATTTTTCAAGACATGCTATATTTAAAATCAGGATCTGTAATTATATCTACAATATGGTATCAGTATTAGAAAAGAGTCTGTGCGTATGTTTGCATTAAAAAGGATGAGTGGGATATATGCAAATATTTGCAGTGATTAACTCCGGGTGACATGATGGAAGGTGATTTTCGTTTCATTTATAAATATTCTATAATAAGCATGTAATGTTCTCAGATGCAGTAAAAAAATTCCATTCCTGCCATCCAACGTCTTCTTGACAGTGTAGCATTTGACCTGGGCTTTGAAGGGTGGGTAGGATCCTGACGGGTGGGGAAGAGCTTTCAGACAAAAGGAAAGCCGTGATGCAAGAACAGCAAAACGTTGGGCTGGGGAATGAGGGGAGGCAACGGAGAGAGAGGTGAGAAGGAAAGTGGGGGGCAGACCCTGGAGGGACTTGAACTCCAAACTAACAGCTAACAAGGATGAAGAAGATGTACCTGGGAACTAGGAAGTCACTGATGGAGCTGCGTATGAAACCGGCAGAGCTGAAGGCTCTGGTGAAAGGGGTCAGGTATTTCCAGGAAACACATAAGAACTGAAAAAGAATGAAAAAGGCTAGCTGGACAGCACTATTTACAAGAGACAAGACATGGAAGCAACCTACATGTCCCTCAACAGATGAATGGATAAAGAAGATGTGGTACGTATACACAATGGAATATTACTCTGCCATAAAAAAGAATGAAATAATGCCATTTGCAGCAACATGGATGGGCTTAGAGATTGACATACTGAGTGAAATCAGACAAAGACAAATATTATATGATATCACTTACATGTGGAATCTTAAAAACAGTACAAATGAACTTATTTACAAAATAGAAACAGACTCATGGACATAGAAAACAAACTTATGGTTTGTTTTCTAAAAGGAAGGGGGTGGGAAAAATTGGGGAGTATGGGATTAACAAATGCATACTATCATATATAAAATAGAGAAACAACAAGGATTTACTGTAGAGCACAGGGAACTATAGTCAATATCTTGTAATAAACTATAACAGAAAAGCATTGAAAAAAAGAATATAGATATCTCATATGTGTGTATATATATATACACACACATGTATAACCGAATCACAGTGCTGTACACCTGAAGCTAACACAATATTGTAAATCTACTTTAATAAATAAATAAATAAAAAGGCTAGCTGGAGACTGTGGGGAATTAGAAAGTGTGTGTCTGCCTGAAAGGGGTGGCCAGTGAACTCAGCTGTCCATTTTGCTAGGTCAGATGATGCTCTGAGCCCCAACTTAACCCTACCCCTGTCTCTCAAAGAACAAATCAAGCTCCAAAAATTAGAGCCTAGTCACAATACAGGAGGACTGTTATCATCTGGTGTCTCACAGACTCATCCCTCCTGAGGTCCACTTAGACCCCTGGATCAGCTGGCTTGGGACCAAAAGTGGGAGAAGGGGATGGATGAATGAGGTTGCTTCTACTTTTCCACTCTTATCCATGATACCCAAATAAACAGGACTCTTTGCTTGTTAAGATAAGTCTATTGAGTCAAGGGGGTGAGCTAGGGAGGATTCAAAGAAACCTTTCCAGGAACCAATCTGAAAAAGTAGAGAGAAGGAAAACTCCGAGCCTGGCTTTGACCAAATGCATCCGTGGAAGTGACACATGCCACTCCGGGCGGATGCTTTAGGAGCCACGCCATGGATCTCCGTGTTCCCGTATCTGGCCTCTATGGCCATGGAGACACAGGGTGAGATGGAGCCTCTTTCAAGCTGGTTCCTGAGCATGTGGTCAGCAGAGTCCCTTTGCTGTCCCGTAATCAACGCAGAGAATCAGAGAGGAATAGACATGGTCGTGAGCCCCTCAAACATTCAGGACGTTATAGCAGCACGAGCCCAGCTAATCCCGAATAATCCCCCTCTCAGGCGCGGCCAGCTCTCCCTCCCACCCACCCACACCCCTAACGTACAGACACATGACCCAGGCCTGAGCAAGCAAATTGGAGTGTCACTTTTCACTGGCCACAGTGATCGGCTCAGGCATGGACGTGTGACTGGGCTGGACCCATGAGAATCAATTCCAGGACTTTTTATGGAACTGCTGGGATTAACATTTGGGTTTCCAAGTAAGGATTGCTAAACCCTGAGAACACGAGCCTGGGGCTCTTGACAGCCATTTGCTACTCCGTGGGGAGAGCCTGCCGGGGGGTGAAGCCAAACCAGATGGGCACAGAGCAGACACGAGAGAGAAGGTTCCTGCTGACACGTTGTGTACCACTGGACGCAGCTGCCTGGCCGACCTTGGACGTTTCACTCCTGTGAATCCATCAGAGCCCTTTTCACTTACACCACTTCAAGTCAGACTCTTCTTCCCCTGCGCGGGTTAGGAAACACAAATAGATTTGCATTTCTTTAGGAAGAAAATAATCAGATGCTTTGAGGGAAGCTCTGAGGTAAAGGCCCACAGACATTTGAGGGCCTGAGCAATTGTGGGTATTTTACAGCCAGGAAAGGATGCTGATGGCCCCCCCCCAGGTCAACGCAGAAAGAGCCCAGGGCCGTGCCCCCAGAAGCCAGGCTGGGGACGGCTCCCTTTCTGTCGGGCGAGCTTGGCTTCTCAAACAAGGGCTCAGTTGTTCTGGTGCTTCATGCATGTGTGACCGAGTGTGTTCACGTTCTACGTAAAATTGCAAGATTGGAACCAGCAAAGCAGAACAAACACTTCTTCCCCCAATTAACAGCTCTTGGGGAAACGGCCCAATTATCCTTCCAGGCCCAGGCATGATGTCCATTAATGCCAGTGGGGTCCAGGCAGGAGGCTAAGGAGCCCTGGCTTCTGGGAGCCGGAAATGACTGCTGCCTGGCTGGGGGCGTGGCATTGATGAGCATCCTGCAGGTCAGGCCACTGGGCGGCGGGGTGGGGGTGGGGGGGGTGTCAGGGTGCCATTTGTCACTATTCCCATGCTCGCAAAAGCCACAGAAAAGACTGTCAGAAAGGCACGGAGGAGGAATTATCCGAAACTGGCTGCAGGTTTGGAACCTCGGGGTCATTTCTTCCTCTCTTAGGGGACAGTCCCAGACCTCACCTGCCCTTCGAGGGGCCTTTGTCAGCAGCACACAATTCTTCCCGTTACCTGGGACATAAACCCGTGGAGCGGCTGGGCCTGTGAGCCATGGCCACTGAGCCTGCGCGTCCAGAGCCTGTGCTCCGCAACGGGAGGGGCCACAGCAGTGAGAGGCCCGTGTAACAAAAAAACAAAAAGAAAGCAAGAATGGGCAAGGAGAAAGAATGTGAGACAGGGATCCGCCTACTACATTTGAAAAATCTAAATGACCTTTCAAAAGATTTAGACTTAAATGCATGAGTCAGGAACAAGTGATCCCCAATGACTAAATGTCCTCATAAAAATGCCTTCGAACTGTCCCCAACTGTGGACCATTCAACGCACCAAAAAAAGGCCATTCGTGCTTGTGAGAACTGATAAGACAATGGAAATTATGTCAGTAAATTTCAAGACCTGGTCAATACTAACATATTTATGGTGCTTATCTGCACCTCAGGAATGGAGAATGGCAGAATCAACATAAACACCTTCCAGGGTCTAAATAGTTGGGGAGGTAAAGGAGAGAAGAGGCATTTCTAAAGGATCTCTTTGAAACTGATTCTTGTAACATGTTGGTTTAGAATGATACAACACTGATGGCTCCATCCCTTCTGTTACACTGATGGCTCCATCCCTTCTGTTACAGAGGGAGAGGTTGTGTAGACTAACCTCCAGCAGAAGCTGCATGAAAACATGTTACGGGTCTCCCCATAAGCTGCCCGAGACACAACACATGTCACTGAAGATGTACTTTCCCCATCTTATATTTAACGGGCGAATGTGATCAGTGTAGAGGCAAGGCTATCAACTTGAGGGCATCAGAGCAGTCATACCGATCAATGAATCATTCGTTCATCCCACAAATGTTCTTTGAGCCTCTTCACTGTGCCCAGGCACTGTTCTAGGGCTGGGGGATACAGCCAGGGATGAGCCAGATGCAGTCCCGCCCTCTGTCTGTGGGGAGACAGGTAACAAACAAGCAAACAGCTAGGACCATTTCAGGGAGCGAAAAATGCACTAAAGGAAATCAAAACAGGGGTTTGTGAAGGAGGGTTACTGGGAAGTAAGGATTTCTTTCAGTAAGGGAGGGCTTCTCAGAGGAGGTGTCATTTGAGCTGGGACCTAGACAGTGCAAACACTTGGGGTAAGAGCTTTCTGCACAGAGGGGAGATTAAGCAGGAAGGTGCTGAGGCGGGATCCAGCGAGGCATGTGGAAGAACAGGAAGAAGGCTGGAGCGGCTGCACATTGGGAGGGAAGGGACACAAGCAGGAGAGGAAGCCAGGCCGGGAGGTGAGGGCGACGGAGTCCAGGCCATTTGGGTCTCAGGTCATGGGGAGCATCTGGTGGTGCTCTAAGTGCAACAAGATTCACAGGTGAAATCTAACCATTTTGAAAATGTAAATTTCAATTTTGTGTGTGTGCCAAGAATTGGAAGCCATCAAGATGTCCTTCAATAGGTAAATGAGCAAACTGTGGTGCATCCATGCAAAGGAATATTATTCAGTGATAAAAATAGAACAAGACACAAAAAGACATGGAGGAAACATAAAGGTGTGTTGCTAAGAATCCAGTCTGAAAAGGCTGCATGCTGTATGTTTCCAACGATAGGACACCCTGGGGAAGGCATAGTCACAGTAAAATGATTAGCAGTTGCCAAGACTTCGGGGCGGGGGAAGGGGGGGTGAACAGGTGGCACAAAGGGGACTTTCAGGCCAGTGAAACTATTCTGTATGATACCATAATGGTGGCTACACAACATGACACATTTGTCAAAACCCACAGAATGTGCACCACCAAGACTGAACCCTAATATAAAGTATGAACTTGAGTTAACAACAGTGTATAAGTGTTGAGTTTCAGTTGTAACAAATGTACCACACTAATGCAAGACACTAATAAGAGGAGAAACTGGGTGGGGGGAGGGGGGAAGGTCTATGGGAACTCTGTGTCTTCTGTACAATTTTTCTGCAAACCTAAAACTGCTCTTGAAAATTAAATCTATTAAAAAAGAAGAGTTGCTGGTGAGATGTTCAAATAATCCATTCACATCTGTTCCAGTCTCTCCTGTCCTGCTGGGATAGGACCTGAGTGACCAGTGTCCCCAGAGCCTGGCAGGCAGGTGGCATTCAGGGGGCAACCACCAGGCAAAGGGACAGCCAGTCATACATGGTGTGACACTTTGTCAGATGTCTTGCTTTCCTGGTTCTAATCTCTCAAAACCTCTGTTTCCTCATCTGTAAAACAGAAATAAAATTATCACCTCCTGACCTTGCAGAGATTCCAGGAGTCAGTAAGATGATCACACCAGGCATTTCGTCTGCTGCCTGGCACACGATGAGCTTTTACTAAATGCAGGCAGAAAAATAAAAATCCATGATAGTTTATTGTCCACATTTTTACAGTGTAGATTAGATGGTAAAACTGTTTCACATGTGACTTGAAAATTCCTGTTATAAAAAATATAAAGAAATGCAAGTGCCTACAAAAGTACATAGCATGAAAAAAACGAACGGTCATGTACCCACCACTCAGCTTCAAAGACTCCTAATACGTGGGTGATCGCCTCTCATGTACACCCCCGCCAACTCCCATTCAATCACCCCTGCCCTGCTGCATTATTTTGAAGCAAAGACATTATATCATTTTGATGGTAAATACAGCTTGAATTTAAGTCAACAAATGACTTCTGTTTTTTGAGAGCACTACTCTTGTTGACACATCTCTTAGAATTTTCAGTGACCCGGCTTAGTGAGGGGGTCAGAAAACAGAGACCCTGCTAATTCTGGTGTGATTATAAATTGGTATAATATATTTGCAGGCCAAATTTTCATATCTATCCAAACTTAAAATGCACGTATGATTTGACTCAGCAGTTACAATCTTCAGAACAGATGTTACAAATAAACCTGAAGCTGAGACTAAAGATGCATACACAGATATAAGATTATTCACGGTAGAGCTGATTTTATTGACAAATATTTAGAAACAGCCTCAGTGTCCACCAACGGGGTGCCGGAGAAGAGCGGTTTGCTACTTGCTCTCCGTAGAATATCAGGAACATGTAAAAAGAATGAGGAAGATTGACGTAAATGGATATGGGATGATCTACCGGAAATACTGGCAAGTTAGAAAAGGCACCAAACAGCCTTGACGTGATGATGTATAGTTACCATCATTACGGTGAAAAAGCAGGGTCACACATGCACACGTATGCACATATACGACTTAAGTATATCTGCCAGGAGTCACAAAGAAGGAACTCATAACAGTGGCTGCCCCGGGTGAAGAGGACTGAACCTCCGGAGAATCAGGGAAGGGAACCTTCGTACTGTCTGATAAGAGTGATGGTGATGGTGGTAATAGTACTTACAGTAGCATTCTCCACCTTTCATGATGCTTAACTTTTTTACCTTTACAAAAGCAAGTCAAATATTATCTATTCAAATGTTTTTAGAATAAATGTAAGGAAGAAGGGGGAAAAAGAAAACCATTGCCAGACCAAACGTAATTGCCAAGCCCATACAGAGATTTGAAAGGAATCATAGCATACCGGAGACCGGAGTCAAGAGAACTGGTAGCCTTCTTTTTAATAGCATAAAAAGGAATGTCAGGTCTTTACGGGTCACTAGGGGTGAATGAGGAATCAGTGGATTCCTCAAGAACCAGTGACTTCTGGATTGGAAGTGGTTTGTTCAGGCCATGTGTCTTACAGCTCTTGGCTCTGCCTCTAGAGGGCGCCCTATTGGTTCCAGCCCAAGACTTAGAACAAGATAAGGCAGCTCTGCCGTCTCCTTGCAAACCACAGCCCGAACCCCACGCTGTGGAAGCAGAGAAAGACGACAGCCAATGGGCCTGGCATGTCTGTCCTGTTGGGGTTTGGTCTGAGACGTTTCCCTATTCTTGGACTCCTCTGGGCCCATAAAAAATAAGGAATGACATCCTTTCCACTTAATACGCCAACAATTTTCTGATGTTTTTGTAGCTCAGATGTGACCTTTGTACTTATTTTGGCCTTGGGAATTGGGGATCAGCAGAAACACCAGAACATTTGGGAAAGTCATGCTTCTGAATGAATGTACTTCCCAGGCATTGTTCATTCACTTTCAGTACTCTGTAGTTCATAGGGGCCAAAGCTTATGTGACAATGTGAATCCTTATCAGAGAGAAAAAGATCATCAAAGATGAACTCAATTAGGGGATTTATTTGCGAGCCTAGTACTTGAAGAACTAGCGCCATGGACAGTCCTGTAGACTGTGTACACAACAGGCGATTAATAAGTGTCTGCTGAAAAACACTCTCTAGGAGAAAAGTACCTTACAAAGTCAGTCAAATTTGACCTTGAACTTAAAATATGAATCTTCAGCTGTCCAGCCTTTTTCCCTCCCCAAACAAATCTTTCTTTTAAAATTGTTTCTCTAATTTCTCAATAATTTTTTAAAAATTTAAAGCACACAGAACAGTATATCAAACATACAAAACTGGCGGTTGTTAAAGCTTTCGTTTGGTGTGTGTGTGTGATATACGTAGTGTGTAATGATATACATAACATACATAGTGTGCAATGATATATAAAACATAGATAGTATGTATGATATATACAATATACAGTGTGTATGATCTATAGTGTGTAATGACATATATAATGTATATAGTGCATAATGATATATATAATATATACAATGGAGCATTATTGATAAAGGTGAAATCCTCCTTTACCGCGTTCAACGCCCCCAGAAGGGGACAATGATCATGGATTTAGTATATGTCCTTCTAGTCCGATATTTAGAATGCTCACTCACACACTCTCACTCTCCTCTCCTCCCTCCTTCCCCTCCCCCACCCCTTCCTCACACCATGCTTATCTGATATGCATCATATTGTTTTGTTGGGGGAGGCTTAGGTTTACGAACATAATATCACACTGTAAATTTTGGTCTCACAACTTTCTTTTGTCACAGAAATTTAGTTCATTGCTTTAAACTACTGCCTAGAGCCTCAAGGTAGGAACACACCACATCGGATCTATCTGGCCCCTTACTAACAGCCATTTAGGTTGCTTTCAGGGTTTCATTATGACACACAACACTCTAATCGTGAGGACCACCCTGGCCCATGCCTCCTCGCCCACTTCCACTTGCCTAGGAATAGATATGGGGTGCATGCACATTTCCAATTTCACTTGATATCGCCATACTGCCACTCCAGAATGGCCATCCCAGTTTACATCTGAAATGTCTGAAAGCTGTTTCGCCCACATTTTTTGCCAACACGTGACACTGTTGAATTTCAAAAGGTTTCTTTGCTGATCTCTTGGGTGGAAGATGTCCTGCCCTTTCTTTTCTCTCCCGCCTTCCTTCTAATCTTCTCTGGTCCTTTCTTGGCCTGGAAATGACTACATCCTCCATCCTCATGGGTGACTAGCAGCCACAGCTGCTATGAGGCCGAGGAAGTGGGGGGTGAATTGCCAAAGGCCCCAGGACTAAGAAACGGTAGATGAGTCTGCAACCAAGTCTCCTGGCTTCCGAAGTCCCCTCCCCACCACTTGATATGTTTTAGGGGCCTCTGTGTGTAGGACAGGGATAAAGAAGTAGGTCTGAGCCAGCATGGAAATAAGTAGGATTTTCCTATTTCCGTACAGTCATGACATGGATCTAGGGAGCATCTGAACTCAGTCTTCCAGCAGCAACTCACGAAACATGACGAGCGCACACACTGAGAAAGAAGGTGGAGAGGAAGGTCCCCACTGGGACCACCTGTGCCCACATCCTCTGTCGAAGGCTCTAGAGACCCGCCGTCCACACCTGGGTTGATTGACCTCCACCCGCTGAGCCTTCGTTTCATAACCTGGTAAGTGGGGCGACACTAACCTCATGCATCCCTAGTGAGAAGCCAAGGGGACAACACATATGAGTGACACTGTCACATCATCCTCCAGCTCCATCCCCAGCCCTGCTCCTCCTCTCTGCCCACACATCTGGGATAAATCCCAGCATCCTCTGTTCAACTCTGAGGGGGTTTTTTTATTATTATTATTGCTGACAGTCTCAGTGTCCATCCACCTGGTGAGCCAGAGACCCCGCAAGAGGAAAGCATGGCACGTAGCAATGTCCCCATGTTGGTTCAGGTAAAGCCAGAAGGAGGCAGGGAGGAAACTCAGAGGCCTTCAAGGTCTCCCTGAAGCAGATCTGGGTATCCTAAGGGGCCACTCTGGGAACTGTCAACCCCAAGTGGTCAGAAGCTGACCAGCCTCTCTTCAAAGCCCATTGGCATGTATCTCCCGCCTTCCCCCCACACCGGGCAGCTGCCCAGGGAGCTGGGCACAGGCTGGACCAGGGCAGGAGCCGTTCCTTAGTATTCGCCGAGTCACCCTGGGCCTTCTCAGCCAAGTGGCTGGAATACAAACGCCCCAGTCTGAATGTACAAACTCCACTTAGGTATGAGGAGCACCACTAAAGCAGCAAGGGAGCAAAAAATACAGCCCGAGGTGGACTCCCACCACGCTCGGCCACTTAGGGAGAACAGGCAGGTCCCCCCCTCTAGACAGGTCAACACACACTTAAAGGCAGCATCTCAGGTCATCATTCCAATCTCTCCCTCCATTGTTGACACTCTTTAGAGGCTCTCAGGAAGCCCTGAAAGAGGCTGGCTGTCCATTGTTTGGTGCTAATTGATGCTGTGTTCAGAATCTTAGAGTCAGCACCGTTGGGTTACTTCTGTAATTTACAGCCAGCCACTGTCCTTCTGGACACTTTGGGAATCCCTAAGTGCTCTATGATTTGACCTCCATTTCATTGTATTTTGTGCTAGTACCAAAGCCTTCAAAGCATTTCTCTCTACATATGACCTTCCAAATAGCCTAGCACACTGTTTGCTCTCATCCCAAATAAATGCACATGTACTAAAGTTTAGAGCACATGGTTACAGGATGGGGCTAAGTGCATGAGTTCGTTTAACCCTCCTCAAATCAAAGCAAAATAGACACCCTCTATGAGGTTCATCTCGTGATCATCCCCATTTTCTAGATAGAAATTGAGTTCAAGAGGTAAGATGAGGGCTTCCCTGGTGGTGCAGTGGTTGAGAGTCCGCCTGCCGATGCAGGGGACACGGGTTCGTGCCCCGGTCCGGGAAGATCCCACATGCCGCAGAGCAGCTGGGCCCGTGAGCCATGGCCGCTGAGCCTGCGCGGCCGGAGCCTGTGCTCCGCAGCGGGAGAGGCACAGCGGCGAGGGGCCCGCGTACCGCAAAAAAAAAAAAAAAAAGAGAGGTAAGATGAAAATGCCTGAGCCAAAAATACTCAGTCAATAAGATATTCATGTGAAAATATTCACAAAGTAACATGAGGTTAAAACACAAGATACAGCGTAAACAGCATGATTCCAGTTTTGTTTATGGAATCTATACTTACACACATACAAAGAGGGAAAAACACTGTAATGGGCTCGACCGGGACGACAACAGTGCTCATCTCTGGGTTGTGGGGTTATACCTGATGCTGTTTTTATTTTCATATACCTACATCCTAGCGGGGAGCTGTGGGCAGTAGGTGGCTCTGCCCTCACCTCTCTGGGGCTCAGTTTCCTCATCTGTAATATGGGGATAAAAATAGCACCTGCCTCAAAGAGTTGTTTGAAGACTAAAGGGTTAATTCACAAAGCACGTGGAGGACGGCACCGGGCATGTGGTCCAAAAATGTTCATTGCTAATACCAGCAGCATCTGTCATTGCCTACCCTCCCCCTCCAAGTGAGGTCACAGAGACCCATGACAGTCTCACAACCAAGCTACCAGCACCGGCCTTCGGCAAGGGACAGTCAAAATCACCATCGGGCAGTTGGCCAGATGCTATTTATAAGCCAATGCTCACTCCGGGCAAGCACAAACAAGGACACCTCCGAAGCCGAACCACGTGTGACCTTCTGGATTCTCACCCAATTCTATTTATTACCATTCCAGTCCAGCGGCCCCGCTGGGTCAATGCTTGCAAGGCCTTTGTTCCTCAGACTCGGTCTCACACCGCTCACTTCCTTGCTGAATGCCTTGCCCTGGGTACTTTTTGAGATTTTGCCCACAAGTTCAATGGAGCCGACCCTTCCAATAAAACTTCCTTCCCGACATTGAAACAAAGGAGTGGTGTTGCCTACATTGTAGCTTTGCTCAGAATGTGAAGAGCAAAATGAAAATCGAGGTTGAATCCCTCAGCTCCATCCTTTCCTGTAAAACCAACGTAGCAGAAGGAGGTGCTCTGACTGAGATCAAATTGACATCATAGGGGTGCACTAAGCCTCACTGATGAAGTGCTTCCTTGGCAGTGGGCAAGACCAGCCTTCGAGCTAGAGGCTCTGGCTGGGGAGTGGGGAATCGGGGTGAGGAGAGGGAATGGGGGGATTTCCTGGTCCATCACCACTACTAACTCACAGCGTCACTTTCATAGAATCACTGTTCTCCCTAGAAAATGAGAGAGGTAGACAAGGGCTCTGCAAGCCTTCTTCCAGGTTTAAATCCAGTAATTCCTGTGGGACTAAATTCCTGGTAAGAAATTTATCAGAGATTTAAAAGACAGATAGTAGACAAGCTAAAATGTAAATGAAAAAAGTAAACAAGAAGAACCAGGAAAAGACTGAAAGAGGAATAAAGATGAAAGGAACAACCTTCCCTCTTATCAAAACACATCATACCATGATGATAATTACAACAATGTGGTTTTGTTGTGAGGACAGATTTCAATGGGACAAAATGAAAAATCCAAATATAGACCTCAAATCACATGGATTTAATGTATTTATAGAGAAGGCAATGAAAATCAGGGGAAAGTGGGATGACTCAATACATAGAGTTACAACAATTGGTGGCAAACTGGAATAAAAGTAGGATGATGTCCCTCACATTTACATCAAGATAAATCCCAGATTTACGAAAGCTTTAAACATAAAAAGAAAATGACAGCATAGAAAAAGTAAAAGGAAACATTTATTTAAAAAAAATTTTTTATTGAGGTCATATTGGTTTATAGCATCATATCAGTTTCACCTGTATAACATTATATTTCTACTAAAAGAAAACATGTAAAAAATAAACCTGGACTACAGAAGCCCCTTCTAACAATGGCATGACACCCAGAAGCCACGAAAGAAAGAAAATTTTGATACATTCACCCTACATAAAAATGAAAATTTCTGTATGACAAAAATCACTGTAAGTCAAAAGACTGTCATCAAACCAAGAAAAAATATTTGCAAATCATATCTCAGACACACAGCTAAACTCCCTAATATATGAAATGGAAGAAAGAAAAAACTGGTAGAGAAGTGAGCAAAGTGAAAATCATCCCTGTTGACAATCAGAGGATGATTCCAGCAGGAGAGAGACAAGGTTTCCACCAGGACACACATGAGGCCACATGGAAAGTACAAAGGATCCTTCATATGAATGAATCCTGCTTTCCTACCAAGACATCCCCACCCAATTTGTTCTCCCAGCTCCTCAGCAAAGACCACTGAGATACCCCACAGTGGAAGAGGCTATTCTTGACAATATCCAATCCTGGGCCCCGCTTCCTCATTCCTTCCATTATCATCCATCTCATGCCCCAAACCCTGTACGAAGCCCCTCCCAGCCCTCCTGGCCGGGATGCTACCAAGGCCCCTGGGTGGACACCCTCCCCCATACCCCCTCCTGCAACAAAACTAGCTTATCTGACTGCAGGACCATCACCGGTGACCTTTGATGGCTAGGCTTTGGCGATATGACAGATGGCAAATAATCAGTTAAATATTGATAGTCCCGGCAGCACTGGAGACCCTTCTGGGTACAAAAGGCAGGGGCTCTGGGGATGGTGAACTGAAGATGGTCCCCTTGCCTGGGGTCCCTGAATCTGAAACTCCACAACATGATGCTTCAGTGACCCAATGAAGGAGGACTTACTAGCGGGACGATGAGGAGAGGGAAGACACTTCTTGCTTGGACCTCAGACGTCTATGTACACCACACGGTCTCCACATAACACCTAAGGTCTCTGTCTCCTCGGCACATACTGACTGCACCCTGGGAGGCACCGGGACTTGGGGGGCATGAGGTAGGTGCACTTGGCTTTCATGGAGCTGACAGTCCAGTGGGTAAGAGAGAGAAAGCCAGAGAGGACCCCAACTCAGACACCAACAGTTGGCTCTGGGTGTCCCGAAGGACCAGGAACGTGCTGGGGCCGTATGAAGATGGGGTGCTTGGTCTAGGACGGGAAGGAAGAGCAGAAGTCCGCCAGGAAAGACCTGTGTGTATACAAGTTGCAGGGGGTGGAACCCGTCAGAGTTCCAGTGCAGGTTACAGCATGTGTCAAGGTCCTGAGGTTGGAAGGAACGCCACACCATCATGTGGCCAGAGGGGCAGAGAGGGGCCGGAGCAGGCAGGCAGGACACGTACAGTGAGGCGTTCGTTTGGGTGTTTTTAGTCTTACAAGTCACGGGCAGCCCCTGAGAAATTTTAAGCAAGATCAGAACATGGCGGGGCGGGGGATTGGGATACTGCCATAATGAGATTTGAGGTTTAAAAAGATCACTCCAATTACCCACCAGAAACCCAATTAGGTGGGCCTACCGGAGGAAGCAGGGGTGGGTCAGGATGCAGCTGCATCCTCCCAGAGGAGACAGGAGGAGGCCTGGACCTCGGTGGTGGTGACTAGGGGTGATGGGAAGCAGGTGGATCTGAGAGGTACTCAGCGGCGGAGCCTGAAGGATGCAGGGATATTGCAGGGATGCAGGGTGAGAAGGGAAAAGGCCGAGTCAGGTTGATTCCCAGGTTTCTGGCTTTAGTGGCCAGGGGGGACTCAGCATCATCCCCTGGGAACACTGCAGGAAGGTGAGGAATTGCAGCCTTGGGTCCCTTTCTGAGCCTCGGTTTTCCCTCGTGTCAAGTCAGGGGGCTGGGCTACTGCGGGACTTTCCCCCTTGTCTCACCAGCCAAGTCTGGACTCCAAACCAATCCACACAGCATCCTAGCATCCAAACAAATCACATGAGAGGGGACAGGGGACGGAGCCCACACCGCTCGGCATGCCCCTCAGTTCCAAGCAGGCCCCTGGGGGATCCCCAGGATATTCTGAACGACCCTCAGACAAGTGTGAAAAAACACAGGACTCCATCTCGCCAGGCCTTGCTGTCTCTGTCACGCGCCACTATTGGACAAACCATCTTTCTCCTGAGTCATCCTCCCTACCTGGCCTCAGACATGACCTTCAGGCCATCTGGCCTCCTGGCCATTCCAGCAACTGTGAGGACAGACACCAGGGACTGAGTCCTGCCCTGCTAGGGAGCAACCCCCCAGGGGAGCCCTGCCACAGGCTGCAAGGGGAAGGGCTCTCCCTCCAGGGAGTTAATGTCTCTGCCCTCAGCCCTGGCAAACCCACATGGCAATTCCCCTGGCACAATGATAAGCCCACTCCCTGTAGAAAAGTTGGCTCTTAAGACGTGCATTTAAAAATACCCATGGGGCGGTGTGGGTATATATAGAGAGAATGAAGCCAGGCACCTCAGCCCACACAGAATGCAAATATGTGCCTTGAAATCTATGTTGTATCTTAAATAGAGGCCTGAGATATGAACACCACCAAATCATGGAAATTAGTGTTCAGAACAACCGTGACGTCACCCAGCCCGAGCCTCTCAGAACAAAGGCTCGCATCCTACGATGCTCTGCCTGCCTCCTGGTCCTGATCACCTCCAGACAGCTCCAGTAACGAAGCTGCCCCCAGTCTCACAGTTAGAGAAGAGAGCTTCATCATTATTTATTTATCCATCCAGCATTTAATCATCACCCCCATCGTGTTCCAAAAAGGAGGTAAGCTGGCTTACAAAAATGCCTACAGCAATCTAAAAAAGAAAAAGAGAGAAAACTAGAGGAGGAAAGGAAACACATGATTTTGGCTTAAATACACAAAACACATACTATATTCTGTGCAAAGATTGGAGGTTTGAAATGAAGTTGGATACCGGGCTTCCTAGCAACCCTGGTGAAGACAGAAACAAAATCAGACACAACATTCTCAGAATGTGAAAAATGAAACAAACCAGGCTTCTCTGCTACTAAGAATAACGTCTTCCTGTGGCTTCTCCCGAAGTGGATGTTCAAGGCGGAGCAGGCGTGTTCTTTATGCTACCCCACCAGGGAGCTGGGGAGGGGCTCACATGGCCCCAAATGACCCCCTAACTTCCACTCCATCAACTCCCACTTCCCTGACCCTGCCTTCCACTCGTCTTCTGCAAATCTGTCAAGACTCCTTCCTGTACCATTTTCGTTATATTTGTCATATACGTGCTCAGCTACAGGATAATTTACATCCGAAGTCAACTCACTTTTTGTACCTACATAAATGCATCTATTAAAGAAACTTTACACCTCTGCTTTAATAAGGAAGTCAGAATCAATTTCCAGAAATGTTAAGTGGCCACAAAATAACTACAATGGAAACAAGTCAATATCATTCTATTCTGGCAGGCGCTGTACCCTTGCAGGGCTCCCTGTCTGAGGCTGTTCTCTGCTTGCTAGAAAAGAGAAATCAACCAGCATCCAGTGTCAAAGACACACCAGCCACAAACTAAAATTTTCTCCTTGATCTACAACCAGAAAACTGAAAGAGAATTCAAAGAGAACAGCCATCCGACCACGGGATCCCGTGACAGTCAAAGCCCCATCTGAGTTACATCCGAAACAGCGGCAGGGCATCTGGGACCACTGCCCACCAGGCAAGTGTGTGTAGCCAGTGGCACCAGGTACCGTTCACTCCACCCTCTTCCCTCTAGGGTGAAGTGCCACAGTGTTCCTCTCCGCACTAAAGAAAATAGTTTGTAGCATACTGGAAATTTTAAAACAGGTCCTATTCCACAGAGAATGTGAAACACACTGCTGGAAAATCATCTCTGACACCTGCTGGGGGCTGCGTCCATGCTCTGGGAAATGGATCCTGCCATGAGCTTCAGTACAGTTCAGTTTCAGTAAAGTTCATGAGTCTGAATCCACCTGACACTGCAAACAGGGCTCATGCGTTCCCTGGCAAACATTTCCTGGATCCCGGCTTTCCTCTCTTTAGTTCGCTAGCCTTTTCTTTAATTCTCTGCTACTCCACATTTTAAATCTATCACAAAACATTACATCATCATCATCACCATCAAATCAGCCCCATTTACACAGCAATTACCATGTGCCAGACAATGACACTGTTCCAGACATTTTTTTTTTTTTTTTTTTTTTGCGGTACGCGGGTCTCTCACTGCTGGGGCCCCTCCCGTTGCGGAGCACAGGCTCCGGACGCGCAGGCTCAGCGGCCATGGCTCACGGACCCAGCCGCTCCGCGGCATGTGGGATCTTCCCGGACCGGGGCACGCACCCGCGTCCCCTGCATCGGCAGGCGGACTCCCAACCACGGCGCCACCAGGGAAGCCCCCAGACCTTTAAATATAACTAACTCATTTAATCTTCCCAACAAGCCTTAAGACAGGTACTGTTATTACTCTCATTTTACAGATCAGGGGACTGTGGCAATGAGGGATAAAATCAAGTTGGCCGAGGCCACTGGGCTAACGAGTAGCAGGAGTCAGGATCACATGACCTCCAGAACCACCATCCTGACCCCCTCTGCTCATCCCCTTTCAGTCTCTTTCATAGCATGGCGCTGCACCCACGAACCTGACATCTTGCACGGCACGAGCTGGCATTCCTGCCCTTGAGGCCGGCACCTTATGAATTCAGAGGGAAAACGCACAGGAAAAGTTAGGCACAGGGTGCAGCCCACACCTCCTGCCGTGTGAACGCTACAGCCCCTCGCACCGTGGTTCAACAGTTCGTGTGTTCCTTCATTCATTCATTCAGCCAACACATAACCCCGAGGGACCCTATGGGGCCTTCTATGGACAGATTCCTCCCCCATATCCTCTGCTTTAGCTCCTCTCCGAAGCACCCAGATAATAGTATCTGATGCACGCTTCCTGAGTTGTTTATCAGGTGGTAAAACCACCACCAAGTGGAAGAAATTAACTACCTGATGATCTTGAGCATGTAGCCCCCAGACCTCCTGGCACCCGAGGAAAACGTGAACCCGTGACACCGCCCTGTAACCTCACCATCAACCAATCAGAGAACTGTGCACGAGCTGATCACACACCCTGGGACCCCCCCCCTTCACCTGGCCTTTAAACATGCTTTGCTGAAACCCACTGGGGAGTTCGGGCTTTTTTATTTATTTTTTTTTTTGCGGTACGCGGGCCTCTCACTGCTGGGGCCCCTCCCGTTGCGGAGCACAGGCTCCGGACGCGCAGGCCCGGCGGCCATGGCTCACGGGCCCAGCCGCTCCGCGGCATGTGGGATCCTCCCAGACCGGGGCACAAACCCGTGTCCCCTGCATCAGTAGGCGGACTCTCAACCACTGCGCCACCAGGGAAGCCCGGAGTTCGGGCTCTTGGAGCACGAGCTGCCCGGAACTCCTTGCTTGACGCCGCCAATAAATGCTGTGTTTTCCTTCACCACAGCCCAGTGTCAGTGGATTGGCTTTACTGCACGTGCGCAAGAGGACCTGAGTTTGGTTTGGTAACAAACAGACAGTCATTGGTGGCCTCCCTCCAAACAGCGGAGGAAACTACAGGCAAGGTCCACACCCTCGTGACGGGCACATTCTGGTTGGCGCAAACACAACTCATCAGCAGACAAAAGCACCCCATGGCATGTGGGTGGGGGAACCTACCTTAAATGAGATGGTTAGAGGGGAGGTGACATTTAACCGGAGACCCCCAAAATAACAGGGGCAGTGACAAGACAGGGGACAGTGTCCTTAGTGAAGGGACAGGATGAGCAACCATGGGAAATAATCTGACAAATTCAAGGAATGTGAAAAAAGGAGAACGGGTAGTGTGTATATGTCCATGTCACTCTCTCACTTCATCCCAGCTTACCCCTCCCCGTCCCCGTGTCCTCAAGTCCATTCTCTACGTCCGGGTCTTTATTCCTGTTCTGCCCCTAGGTTCATCAGAACCATTTTTTTTTAGATTCCATATATGCGTTAGCATACAGTATCTGTTTTTCTCTCTCTGACTAACTTCACTCTGTATGACAGACCCTAGGTCCATCCACCTCACTACAAATAACTCAATTTCATTTCTTTTTATGGCTGAGTAATATTCCATTGTATATATGTGCCACATCTTCAGCTCAGTGCTTTGTGACCACCTGGAGGGGTGGGATAGGGATGGGGGGGTAGGGAGACGCAAGAGGGAGGGGATATGGGGATATACGTATGCATAGAGCTGATTCACTTTGTTGTACAGCAGAAACTAACACAACACTGTAAAGCAATTATACTCCAAGAAAGATGTTTAAAAAAAAAAAAAAAAGAAAGGCGAAAGGGGCTAGAAAGCTGTGCATAGCAGGGAGAGAAACAACAAAAGAAAACACTTAGGTGGCACCAACCGTGAGCCTGGAGGTGTGCTCAGCCTTTCACCCTTGACTTGTCCATCCTCAGAACAACCTATGAGGTGGTACTTTCAGCATCACCTGTTTACAGAGGAGGAAAATAAGAAAGGAAGCCACAAAGCAAGCATGCAGGGAGCCAGGTCCAAACCCAGGTGGTCCGAGGCTCCAACTCCAAACTCCCGACCATGACCACACAGCCGCCGCTCCCTGGGATGGAGGATGCGGTGACCGAGGGAGGCATGTCTCAGAGGCCATGGTTGGGGGGTTGGGTTTTATCCAAGGGCAATGGGAAGTGGGGCTGGGACAAGATCTATCTGCACTTTGAGAGCCTCCCGGGCTCTCCCAGAGGTGAGGGTGGAGCAGGGAGACCACCAGAAGCCAAATGAGAGTGGGTGGGCGCAGGATGGCGGCAGAGGGGCCACAAAGGGGACTGAGGTGGACGTGGCGGGTCGAGATTTCATACAACAGGGGTCCTGGCTGCACAGGCAGGATTTGGAGAGCTGGGGGGAACGATGGGGACGTTGCAGCCGAGGCGTGGAGGCTGGACATGGGGGCCAAGCTGGGTTCGGTGGCCTTGCGTCGGGCAGCTGGCTTCAGCGGCAGGTACTTTCACCCACCCACCCATCCACCCATTCAACATTTCAGAGCCCGACTGGGGCTGGGCGTGATGTGATAGCAGGTCAGCAGACGCTACGCTCCAGACGCTCCCCACCCAGGGAAGGAGTCCTGCAGGAGAGGCAGGAGGCAAAACTATACAAACGCACAACAGGAAGGACCTCAGAGGTCCAAAAGCCCTTCCATCGCCTGATTCTGCTTACGTACTTCCCATAACGGTGAACTCCTTTCTCACCATCAGCCAAAGGGAGGACCACGGATAACACAGACAGCTCCCATCTCCAGGCACAGAATACTGGGCCCCCTGGGCCTGCCCCGAGACCACACGTAACGAGAAGCTTCTGCAGGTGCCCTCAGCACAGAGGCCAGCTCCAGACCAGGACAGCCTGAGGCGCAACCTGTGACGCAGGCACCCGGCCCCTGTGCGCTCTGCTGCTCTCTGCTGCTTCATTTTGAAGCAGAAAAGGTCAACCGTGGCACTGGAGGAAAGGCTGCAACGTGAAAGAGAGACCACAAGAAACAGGAAAAAGCAACACCCCAGAGGAAAGAGATGAGTCAGGAAGAGGATGATTTAATCTAAAAACACAAGCTCCAAGGAGAATTCTCAGAGCGGAAGCGTGTGCTCAGAGGGAATTGAAAGCTGTCTGCTGTGGCCTCCCTGTAGGTCCCAGTGCCACCCTCTGGAACCAGGAGGGACAAATCCCCCCCTTTCTTTCCAGGGTTGCTATCCCTTCAGTCTGTTCTAGAATAAACAGCCACAGTCCCTCTCCGTGTTCCTGCAAATTCCAGTTTGCCAAAGTCCTCCAGAAAACACAGCATCTCAAAGTGAACTCAACCTTGAGCAGAGTGTCAAGCTAGACCCTAAGCTCCATTACTGTGTACATTCTCCATCTATGAGCTCCTCGCTCAGAAAGATCCAGGCACAGATACGAGGGTGATAAGGTGATTTCAGGGGGCTCACGGACCCAGCGCAAAGGAACAGAAGTTAGTCCCATTTCAATTCCTCTCTACTCTTCCAGAGAACCCTAGGGGAGAGTCTTAGTTTGGTGCTAAGATGATTCTGATGCACCCCTACCCTTGCAGATCTTGGTGTTTTCACAAGTACAGAGGGTCTTCTGGGTCAGAGACCTTGGTGCGAGATCATGTCTAGTTTGAACTAAATGTTATTTTATAGTCATTGTTTTACTTTTATGGTTACCTTTTATTAAAAGCGAGTGGTTTTCCACTTGAAGTCGCAGCAGAAAATTTCCTTTTAAAACGAGTTTGAGGTAAAAATAAATAGACTTTCTTTTAATAAAAATTAAAAGAAAATATTCAGCCAAGTACCGTAAAGGCGGCAGACAAGGGAGTTGGGAGAGGGCTCACCAGAAACCGTACTGTATGTCCATCTGCCACATCCGCGATGCAGAGCCTTCAAGGTGCAGAGCTGCTGCCCAGCCCTTTACCGGACGCCAGGCTCAGGCCACCAGGTGCCATCTGCTGTGTCCACGTGGATGTCCCACTGACACCTCAAGCTCAACGTGGCCCAAATGAACTTCTCTCCCCCATAACCTGCTCTACCCAGGGCCGTCCCCTCCAAGGCCAGGAAGGGAATTCCGTCCTCCTGATTCTCAGGACAAAAGCTGAGGGTCACCCTCAGCCCTCACTGTCCCTCCCGTCCTGGTTCACCCCCTCGGCCGATCCCACTGGCTCCACCTTCTACCTGCACCTGCCGCCCCCGCCGTGGTCAGTCACCGCCATCTCTGCCTGGATCGCAGCAGTGACCTCAGAACTGGCCTGACTCCCTGACCCTTGCCTGCCCTCATACAGAGGCCTGGGGGTCCCTGAAATCCTATGTCCCATCTCAAGTGTCTGGGTTTCAAACCGTCCGATGGCTCCTGGCACACTGGGCACAAAACCCGAAGTCCTGGCAGGCCCCTCCTACGACCTTGCCGGCTCTCTCCTACTGCTCCTGGATCC
Organism: Mesoplodon densirostris; assembly: GCF_025265405.1. Taxonomy (NCBI): domain Eukaryota; kingdom Metazoa; phylum Chordata; class Mammalia; order Artiodactyla; family Ziphiidae; genus Mesoplodon; species Mesoplodon densirostris. The sequence goes on from NC_082676.1 coordinate 4,049,254, forward strand.
CCGGGGGCTCCCACAGGGGGCCTTTCCCTGACGGATCCTGCCCCCCCGCCCCCGATATCCAATGGTTCATTTCCTCACTGCCCTCGGTTCTGGCTCTGATGTCACCTCCTCAGTGATGCCCACCCTGATTCAAACACTCAGCTGTCTCCCGCCCACTGCACGTAGGCTCCCGTCCCCCTGCCCTCCCTCCCCTGCCCCTTTCCCACAACATTTATTACCAGCGTGCGGGGTGATTCCCTACCGGTGATGGGTACTGGCTAGTGCCACCCCTCCTCCATCAGATGCAGGGCCCCAGGGACCAGCTAACATGCCTGCTCTACTCACAGATATCCCGACAGCCAGAACAGTGCCCACACTCTGGGGCAGTAGACATCGGTTTAGTTCAATGAAGAGGCTAGATTCCCACCCACGGCTACTCCCAGTGGGGCCTGGGCGGTGAGCTTTGTGAATCTAAGCTGGGGGCTTGAAGTTTAGCAACATGAAACTTCTTGTCGTCTCAGCCTCCCAAGCGATCTGCTGAGACAGATGTTTGACTCTTGGGACTCTTGAGTACGTCGGTCACACTGTTAATGCTTTTATCAATTCCATCGTCTACCCAGCTGTTAACCTGCCAAGCTGTTAAAGCAAATACTGATGTTGCAGGACTTAGGATAGAGCCCTGTGGCATTCCTCTAGAGCCCCGGGTGTCATCACTATTACAGTTATCAAAATGTCTCACCATTTTTTTAACATAAAGAAAAGTAGAAAAAATAGTAAAATGAACAATTATATATACACCACCAAGATTCCACAATTGTTAACATCTTGCTGCATTTCCTTCGTGTGGTGTGTGTGTCTGATCTCCACCCAGACAGCTACCTCATGGGAAAAATCACAAGTCAGCAAACTTTTTCTGAAACAGGCCAGACAGTAAATATTCTCAGCTGTGTGGGCCTACAGTCCTCGTATCAAGTACCCCTGTTTGGAAGCTCACATGAATTACTCACTGGGAGATGCAGACCCAGCCAGTCTATCTCCAAGCCCCAAGGCTGAGCACTTGGTTACCCTCCCTGGAGGGAGTGAGTAGCCAGGCCTGAGGGTGGGCAGCAGAGCCCAGAAGGACCAGAAGACTCCCCACCCTGCCCTGCTCTCCCCACTATACTAGTGGGGAAGAATGTGGGCTTGGGGGTCAATGGGCTCAAGATTGGGATGAGGGGCAACTTCCTTACACTTCAAAACCTCAGTTTGCCCATCTGTCAAATGGCAGCAACGGTAGGACCTGCCTTCCAGGCCCTAGTGAGGGTGAGGGAGATGCGCAAAGAGCCAGCACGCGCTGTGTACTCACCCGGTGGGTTGTGGGGGCTGCTGGGAAGACACAGGTGAGGTGTTTTATTTCCCAGGGTGAAATTGAACAATTCTGGATTCCTACTGTGCTACTTACTCGGATCAGAAGCCGTGCGGGAAAAAGAAGGAAGGAAAACGGAGAGATGGGAAAGGGAGGAAGGAAGGAAAGGAGGCCGTCCTAGGGCCTGGCGGCAGCGGCTCACAGGGCCCACGGCGGGTGCCTGACCCCACACACCCCTGCGCCGTGTTTCCCCCTCGACGTGAGAGCCCTGAGCCTCAACTCCGGGCCACCCTTTCGTTCCAGGAGAAGAGCTCTGAAGCTGGTACTAATTCCACCTCTTTGTCCCCCGTCAGGTTCTAGGAGCTTCTCCCCTCAGCGGCACAGGCCCTGAGCTTATGGAATTCTTCTGTTAACAACACAGGGGCGCAACTGCAGTAGGGGAGCTTATGTGTCAGGGAAGAACTGACACATCTTTAAGCCGAGCTCCAGGAAGGAACTTTATACCAGTGCCAGTAAGACAGCCCGAAAGAGACATGAGCCAGGGGCACGATCGTGTCCCAGGGACTAACTCTAACAGCGATGGAGCTGCGTGTGTCCACGCACATGCCCGACACACCCAGAGCAACTTAGCTCTAAACACCCGTCATGAGGCACACACAAAAAAGACAAGAGGAGCCCTCAGCCCTATTACTGTTCCTAACGTGCTAACATGATTTTTGAACTTGCAGAAAAGCGTTAAGACGATATAATGAACACCCTGAGGTTCAGCAACTGTTCATATTTTGCTCTATGTGTTCCATATATTTACTCACACATACTTCTCTTACAGACCGTGGGCACCATTGAACCATCTCAAAGTAAGTGGTCTAAAATTGTGACACTTCACCTCTAAACAGTTCAGCCTTATCCCCCTGAAGTAACATCACATCTAACCAACTAATTCCCTGGATCATCTAATACTCAGCCCTTTCGCGAAATAAAGTTTTTCTGTAAACTTTCATTTCTTTTCCGATCAAGTTCATCTTCAACCATGTGGACAGGATACAAACCAATAGAAGTCCCCTGCTCTGCTATCTGAACATTTTCTAAATTGGCTCTGGAATTAGGCCTTTTCTCCCAACTCTGATTATTTACTGACCTTCACTGTGATTCTAAGAGTGGCCCGGACCAGCAGCATCACCTGGGAATACACCAGAAATGCAAATTCTCACACCCACCCCAGACCTGCAGAATCAGATACTCTGCAGGCGGGGCTGCAATGGCTGGTGTGACAAGCCCTGCCCCCCTCCCCGGGGGATTCTGATGCAGGTTCTCAAACCCTGGACCACTGCTCTCTGCCCTCTGAGCCAACAGCTGGAAGAATACTCCCTCCCTCCCGTCCAGGTGCTCACGCCAGCCAGCCAGCCGGGAAATGAGCACAGAAATAAAATAAACGGTTAGATTTTATTTTGCATGTATCTTTTGAAGTTAATGGGTATGATCTTAACCTCCCACCTAAGTAACGACAATGCAATATGCTCAGGCAAAGATGATTTCTGCCCCACAAAAAACAGATTGCAGAACACAGTAAGCTCTGCAAGTAGATGGGATTCTGCTGTGACATGTCAAATGATGTCAAGAAGCAATGAAGAAAGGGAGCTAAAAATAGCACCACAAGGCTGAGCAGAAAGGGCTCTGGTGCATCAACTCCAGGACCAGAAAGGAAAACAGCCTCTGGCCACTCCTTAGGTCCCAGGAGGCCCTGGACAGGAGAAGCTGGCTGCTCTGTCCATATACCGTGTGCCCTCATGCCCACAGCTCCATGGGTACAAAGCAAAGGGCCCCAGGGGAGGCAGGAGTGAGCAGGTTGCTCCGAGGATGATACTTTATAGTCTAAAAATAGAATGTTCTGCACTTGCAAAGTATGAGCAGTCAGTCACCCCACAAGTAAAGCTATTGCCTTATGTAACAACAATGTAATTAACAATCGCATAAGTCACAGGCTGCCAGTCAATCATACTGACTCAGGGCTCAATTGCCTGGTAACCAAAGAGTTAATGCCAAAATAATAATAATAATACAGGAGAAAAGCAAGTCTATATCTATTCCATGTGGACAGAGAACTACAAACTGCCAAGCCACCCATGGGTGTGGCTCTGGAGGGAAGGTCATTTATGGTAAAGAAACTGCATTTTCATTAGGGCTTCTTCTTTTAGCTCGCCTGGTAAAAGTTGTGAAATTAAACAGCAGCAAATTTGCAGGTGTCTTACTGGGAATATTTGCTTCTCAGAGAGTCACACCTAGGTGACAGCTGACATGATGGCTCTAGGACAACTGTTCCCTTCTCTCCTTAATCGAACAATATACCCTTGATGATTTCTGAATGAACTTCAAGCATGGTGTTTTTTAATGATATGTTATGCGTAGATCTTGGTAAGCGGTTACCATCATTATGAATTTGCATAAATCTGTAATTCATCCTCACAGTATAACATGCCAAGGACATCTCACAAAAGGACTGCTAACTTACCATCTTTGCCCCCCCCCAAGAAAAAAAGCAAGCATTTCAGGAGAGGGGATTTGGCGTTCAGACAACTGCCGTCTCCTGAAGAAATTAGGATACAGATCACCATTTCCCTCTGGGGCCAAAAACTTGCAGCTTAGAAAGACAGCAGGGCACAATCGGGAACCAATTTTGCTTTCAAGAACTTCCCACGACCCATATTACCACTCAGAATTCGTTTCCCCATTTCCCTCTTTGGCCCCAACTTCAGATATCCAACCTCACTGGCAAACCATTTTTCAGAACCCCAAATCCAAAAACTATGCTAAATGCAAACTCACAGAAAAGCAAAATGTACACTCCCCCTCACGCCTCGCCTCCCAAGCAGGGATTCTGTGGTGGAGATTCCCAAAGTGTAATGCCTCCTGACTGTGCAATCTTTTTCCCTGGTGCTAAATGAAGGTTTAAACCTCCACTGTTGGAAATCTCCCCTACTTTGAATTTTGACGAAACCTGGCTTCAGAATAGGACCCCATGCAGTCAAAACGCACATCGACGACAATCTATTATTTCCTGGAAATCAGCTTACAAGCTGGAGAGGAAAAGGCATCCAGGTGGAATTTTTATTTTTAGCCCAGAAGTAATAGGTTAAAGTAGCATTTCTGTGGAAACAAAAGCCTTTTTCTGGTCTCTGTGGCTGAAGGTCAGGGCTGCTGGCTAATCCTGGCCCGACCCACCAGACACCTAAAAACGACCCATCTGTGGGGAGAAGGGCACACCCATCTCTCACCCCAGACTCCCAACCTGGCCGTCTGATGCATGGCGGGGCGGGGCAGTCTTTCCCCCTCCGCTGGCCCTGGTGCTGTTCACTTTTGCGAAGTCTCTCCCTTTTTTAAGAGGCCTCCCCTACAAAAGACGCCTACACCCCTCCCTCCTTGGGAGGTGTCTGGGGGAATCCCACTTACCTTCTGGTCAAAGAATGTTCCTGAATTAAGGTCCTCATTCTCCCAGGCAACTCTGTCTCCCTGCAGGCGCCTGGATCCTGTCTCTCCAAACCTCCCTCGGAGGCAGTGATTGGCAAAGAGCCCTGCAGCGCTCCGGACTACCTCAGCTCCCAGAAAAAAGCTCCAACCCGGAGCAGCACTGCAATTGTCGGGACGCTCCTGTCTGCCTTTTGGGGCTGAACACCATTATTATCTGTAAACATTTCTAAATACAGACATTACAGGAGTGCAGGTGGGGATGGGGTGAGGCGAGCGGCCCAGGGCCTGAGGAATCAGCTCGTGGACCAAGCCCCCCCTGCTCTGCTCAGTGCCCACGATGTGTTCCCCAGGGCTGTCAGGACACTGCCCAGGCCAGCAGCTGGCCAGAGTCTGGCAAAAGTCACCAGAACCAAAGCCCTAAGTCCCACATTCAAAACCTACTGCGCCAGCAACTTCTCCTGGCCTTAGGCGGGGTTCATCTATGAGAGGGGTACTCCCCTCTACCCCCACTGCTGCCACGCTGACCTTGGGGAGAGGGCACCTTGGCCCTGCACAGTCATGAGACGGCTGCTGCAGGCTTATTAGGTCAGGGAGGCTGCCCAGAGCCAAGCTTGGAGGGACCACGGCAGGAGACTGGGACTCTGACCTCCAACCTCGGTCAAAAGGTGCTGAAGGCAGGGACCCTCACTGCACCTTCTATTCCAGGCCCGGATGGGCAGCAGACAGGTGGGGAGGCTCAGCTGAAGGCCCAACACCTAGTGCATCTATACCTCTGTGGCTGGCTTAGGGGTGACCGCCCGGCGAGGAGGGGCCCAGAGCAGGGTTTCTCAGCCTCAGCACTGTTGGCACCGGGGGCCCACAGCGTGCATCGTAGGAGGTCCAGCAGCATCCCGACCTCTCCCCGTGAGATGCCAGAAGCCCCCAGACCCAATTCTGACGACCCAAGTGTCTCCAGACATTGCGATGTCCCCTGGAGGGGGAAGAACTCTCCCTGGTTGGGATTTCTAATCTAGAGAAAGGCAGCTTGGGTCTGAATCCTGCTCTCACCCCCTTATGACGGTGTCGACTTGGGAACGCAAGAACTCCTCTGAGCCTCAGTGTTCTCACCTGCAAAGGGGGTAATGAGGCTGTCAGGTGTTTAGACCACAGGGCCAGAAGCTGATTAGTGAAGGTCTTGCTACTGAGTCCGTTTCGCTGCACACCCAGAGGGGCCCAGATCCTTCCTGCTGATGGAGAAAAACCCAGGTGTCGGGGGCTGGACTCTGGAGCAAGGGTGACCCGGGCCTGAGTTCTGTGTCCACCACATTGCAGCCAGGGCTTCATGCCCCACTGTGTACCTCCATTTCCCCAAGTGTACAGTGTGGATCCCGCTCCCCAGGGCTGGTGTGAGATGAGGTAAGCAAAGTGCTTATCACATAGTAAAGGCTCCAACCAAGAGCTGGGGGGGCGGGGCGGGAAGGGCGGTGCAATCCCAAGAGCAGGGCTCAGAGGAGAGTCAGGCCCCCTCACACAGCCCTGGAGCAAGCACACAAACGCAGAACATTTTTCTGGAGTTATCCACATTTGGGGTCTCTCTGGAAACCTCTAATTCCTGCAGCCACGGATAGGCTGCTTCTGCCTTTCAGAAAAGAGGTCTTGCCCTGCTAATGGCACCTCTCTGCTATCCCGCTGGGGAGGGGCCAGCCCGATGTGCTTACAGCTGAAGTGGGCAGCCAATTTCTGCCCCTTTTCAGGGTCAGGAAAACTGAGGACTGGAATCTCGGCTGAAGGCAGAGGACGGAAACATAAACGGTTTACTCTCCCTCGACTCGCATGCAAATTAGCTCTGCAGGCAGCGCCGGGCTGCCAGGTGGGGGGAATCGCCAGGCCCCCTTTGCCAGGCCTGGTCTCACCCTCACTCATGACGGTCCTGAGGACGGGCACTTCTATGATCCCTCTGTCTGGTAGGGAGACTGAGGCTCCAGGAGGTAAAATGAGCTCCCAAGGCCACATGTTAGGAGGTGGCACAGAAGCCACTTCTGTCTGACCTGGGCCTGGGTGTGGCGCTCCGCAGCTCTGAGGTGCCAATATCCAGGGCCCGTGAGTCACTGTCCAGCTCAGGAGCAGTCCCAAGGGAGCACCAAGCAAGGTCAGGTACAAGGCCTGCTCCCGGGAGCTCCCAACCCAGCTGAGCACCTGCCACATGCTGAGCCCCAGAACCCAGCTGTGAGCAGTGACCCAGGCCAAGTCACTGAGCCAGACGGGGTTAACAGCAGAAACGCCGCTTAGCCTGGTGCCAGGCTCCCAGGAGGCATTCCACGCCCCTGGGGCCAGCTCTCACGAGGACGATTCATCACATTCCTTCCATCTGTGCCCCAGGAGCCCATCACTGACGGGTCTTCCAATACCAGGTCTTACTGAATCCTCACAAGAGGCCATGGAGGGAGGGATTTCATCCCCATTGTACAGATGGGGAAACTGAGACCCAAAGAGGCTCAGGTGGGAGGGAGACCCCAACCCAGTCTCAGGACACTCCTGCCACAATGGCATATAAACCATGAGAAGATGACAGATGAGTTAGGATTATCCCAGAAGGAGGCCCCGAAAGCTCCAAGTTTATTTAAATCCACAAACCATATCGATTCAGACGCTAGGGAGAAACCAGTGAAACGAGGTGCGCTTCTGTCCCCGGACACCTCACAATTCTCTGGGACAGACCACACAATCCACTGGCAACTACCCTGGGCTCTGCCTTCAGGATCTCTCTCAATTCCGTCCCCTCCACGCCACCCCCATCAACACCAGCCTAGACTAAGCCATGCCCACCTCTCCCCTGGAAGCCCATCCACTGTCTCCCCGCTTCCCTGTGAGCTGTCCATCCAGCAAAGGTCAGACTCAGCGGACTTCCCGAATCCTCCTGGGGAGTGTGGGTTGGGGTGGGTTTACCCACCTCGTGGATGAGGAGTGGGGACGTGAGGGCAGAGGGAGAGGCCGGGAGCTGCACCGAAGGCACGGCTGTGCCAGGGGAAGCCAGGAGCAGGGGGTGAGAGGCAGATGGCAATGCTCACCGTTATCCTCATGTCCCGTGTGCCAAGCACGGGCAGAGTCCTGTTTAATCTCACATCCCAGAAGGGTGCAATATCACTCTCTCTGATGTCCAGGTGGGGAAACTGAGGCTCAGAGTGGGCACGTGACGAGCCTGAGGTCACGGTTAGCTCGCAGCAGAGCGCTGTATGACTACTGCCTTCCCGGGACGACTGGGACCTGCACACAGGTTATCTCCTTTACAGCCCCACGTGTCCACAAGGGCTGGGCCTTCCTATCATCCCCGAACTGGAGACGGGAAACTGAGGCTCAGACGGGAAACTGAGGGCACGTGACGAGCCTGAGGTCACGGTTAGCTCGCAGGAGAGCGCTGTATGACTACTGCCTTCCCGGGACGACTGGGACCTGCACACAGGTTATCTCCTTTACAGCCCCACGTGTCCACAAGGGATGGGGCTTCCTATCATCCCCGAACTGGAGATGGGAAACTGAGGCTCAGAGAGGCAATGGGCCGAGGCCCGCAGTGATGAAGCAGGGCGGGGGGGGCATCCAGGTGCTGTGGCTCTAGCACAGGGCTTCTCAGCCCCGGCACTGCAGACACTGCGGCCCAGCCATTCTCTGCCATGGGGGATGCCCCGTGCACCGCGGGATGTTTAGCAGCATCGCTGGTCTCTACCCTCTAGGGCCAATAGCACTTCCTCCCGGTTGTGTCCACCAAAATGTCTGCAGACATTGCCAAAACCACCCCCAGTGGAGAACCGCTGCTCTGGATGGAAGAACACAGGGACATTTGGACATGGGTTGTACGGCTTTTACCTCTAACTGGGGGTCTGAGACTTATTTTCCCTGGAAAATGCATAATAAAAGGAGCATTGCTGGCCCCTTAAACAACATCCCTTCTCTTTGTCCACGCAGCACAGACACTACACCGTGGGCACTGCCCTGGCAACGGCAGCCAATGACGTCTGCCTGACCCCGCCCCAGAATGCGGTCACTCATGAGAGCTGTGGTCACAGCCGCGGGTATCTAGGCTTCCTCACGGCGGAATTTCTGGAAGCATTTCTAGCTGGGGTCTGATAGACCACATTTTAGAATGAAGGACACACACTTTATGCCCACAGCTGTTACCGAGAGGCCAGGCTGGGGACACAGGTATGTGAAGGTGGACCAGGTGTGAGCTCTCCATGCAGGGGGCGGGGGCTTTGACATACTGGACAGGGTGGGTCTTGCCCAAAGTGGGCGGCCACCACCTGGCCATCTGTTCTTCCATTTTTGCAAATTGAGAACACCTCCAAGCATGGCTTTAGGCCATGGAGACAGAGCAGTGAACCAAAGGGAGGGACAACCTTGGCCTCATGAGAGGCTTATTGTGGCAGCTCAGCATTGCCTGAAGCTCTGAGGTTTTCAAGCCATGCCAGAAGTCCAGATGTTTGTGTAAAATCCCCCAACTGTTAAATGCTCATTCAATTACTTACACACACACACACACACACACACACACACACACACACACACACACACACACCGTTCAAGCCAAACCAACCACATCTACAGGCTAAACTTGGCCCCTGGGCTGCCTGTTTGGACCTTGGGTTTCTATCCTTCCTTTCCGCCAGATTCAGAGAAAAGCAGGGCTGGGCCACCTCCCTGGGCTGCCTCTAGACTCCGTGGCTTTCAACCAGGCTTAAGAGAGAAAGGAGAAGGCATCACAACTTAGAGGGAACTGTGACTTACTTGTGACCTTCCCTGGGGAGGAGGGGAGAGCACACTCAGTGCTCTGCCTGCAGCCCTAGGGGGCAGAGACAGCCTTTGTCCCCATTTTACAGACGTGGGAAGTGAGGCTCAGAGAGTTCCAGCCACCAGACTGAGCTCACACAGCGAGCCAATGAGAGAGGCAGAACTTGAAGACACGTGTCTGCCAACAAAGCTTCAGCTTCTGTTGCTCAGCTGAACTGTCCATCTCTCTTGGTACGTCGTTTCCTGAGTTGCCCACCAGGAAGGAGCTTACTTTGGGAGAACCTGGTCTGATATGGAAGAAGGATCCTCCATGGAGAGGGAGGATGTATGTCTCTGATGGGGGACAGCTTTGTATTCCCTGAGAACAAATCAAAACGGCCACTGAGCAAGGGGCTGTACCACCTCCACAAAACAAACAAGCCCCACTAGGACTTAGGAAAGAGCCTGACATTCCCAGCACACACTTGTGGCCAGCTCAGCAGAACCCACTGGTTATTTCCAGCCAGTAATTAAGCAGATGATCCCGACCCTGAAGCAAGATTAAAGCAAGGTCTAAATGATTCATGCAAAGCTCACTTTCCCAAGACATGCTCTTGGTCAGCCTTACAGGGAATCTGCTGCTGAGAGGATGAAGTTTGCACAGCTGCTTGGCATGGAGGCCAACTCTGTGCTCACATCTTCTTTGGTCTATGAGACTAAACCCCAGAGACAGGTGACCTGCTGAGTCAACGTGAGATGGGGATTCTACCTGGACCTTCAGGACAGATGGGAAGGTGAGAGATTCACTGTGTTGGACTGGGCACTAAGCACTTCCAGGCTCTCTCCTCATCCCCAGCTGATCTTCTATCTCATTTCCCGCTCCTCAAGGGGAAGTGGTGAAATCAAACACCTTTGGGTATTGCTAGGAGCACTGTAAATCAGCACAACCCTCCAGAATGGCAATTCTGCATGATTTTTCAAGAGGCACAGAACATTGAACTTCTTCATGTTTCAGAATCTATCCTGAGTAAAGAACCCTAAACACAGAGAACACCACATGCATGAAGGCTCTGCTGCTTTATGAGCAATCAGGCTGAAAATTCTGAAGCAAAGTATCCAACAGAAGGAGGACCGTTTAAGTAAATTTCACTAAAGTGGGTATTCCATTGAAACACTGCTTATGCCTGCACGTTTGGAAACTAAACTTCAATTTGGACTACTTGAAATAAATCCTTATCTCTGGTGACAAAAGAAAGGAAAACAAAGTGAACCAGGTGCAAAGTAAGCGTGTTATACTCTCAGGGTAGGAGGTAAGAGCCAGCACGTTAGGCACGTGTGAGGGTTGAGAACATGTGAAGTGACCAGGAGAAGCCTCGGTCCAGGCTATAATGGTTAACAGAAGGACATTCACTGTTCTCTAATGAATCAGGGCAGAAGCTTTCACAGGGGAGGTCAGATTCTGGGAGCTGACTTGTGAAAGATGGCATCCTGGCATCCAGATGGTTGGCAGAAGATGTTTGCTGCTTCCAGTAAGTGATGCACATGAGACCTGGATTAAGGTCTTAACAAGTTTGTGAGACTGGGATATACAAGAAGATGGGCAAGCAGCTCTTTGGCCTTGGCCAAGGCTGGGGAAACGGCTAAGGCACGGTCGTGATTTCTGCCATCAAATGAGGAGCCAGAATCCTGGGACCAGGAGAGAGATGTCTGAAGGCTGGGGATGGGGGCTATAGGTCAAGGCTGAGATCCAATGGAGAGTGAGACCATGCCTGGTTCTGGGATCCAGGCTGGGTCAGCGAGGAAACCGTGCCAGGAAAAGGGCTATGGGACAAGAAGGAGGGGGGCTAGGGTACAGAGTCACGTGGAGGTTGAGGGCAGGCACAGCTGTATAGAGTGCTGGCTGCTTGATTTATTTCTGGAGGAAGAGCCATTCTAAGGGTACGGCAATGAAGCTGGGCAACCGAAGGAAACTGAAGAAAGGAACTGACAATTTCTCTCTCTCTGTCTCAAAATGCGAAGTTCTTTAGCATCACTCCTTTTGTGGATTTTTCACTTCCTTGCCTTCTTTTTATGAGGGAAGGTTACTGTTTTTCTTATCCATCTGCTTATTATTTATCTATCAACCACCATTTTCCCAGGCTCCTAAATAAAGTATTTCCTTAATAAAAAAGAATCTACAGTGAAGTGGGATTTTTCCCACCTGAGTGTTTAGGAAAGGAAGAATCACAAGCATTTGTCAATAATTCACGCTCAAGAGGAGCGTGGATGTTTCACCAAGCATCGCGTAACCGCGGACACTCTCCAGCTGATGGGTTTGGTGAATATGAAATAGAATCCTGATGTGGAATTCCTCCATTAAAAGTAAAAACAAAACAAAACCCAGACTGGTTCTGTGTCGAGCACTTTCGAGCATTACATGATTCTTTCCATGACCCTGTTCGTAAGTGTTTGCAACTCTGTTGTACAAAGGAAGCAACCTGAGAAGCTCAGAGGCCTCCCCAAGGCCACACAGCTGGGAAGTGGCCAAGCTGGTCAGTGCCGAGAGCCTGGGACAGCTGGGCCCTCCCACCCCCGACGCTGAACCTGGTACCGTGTGAGGCCTCAGGGGTCCCCACGCTATGAAGGTCCTCACAATCTTTACTGAGTTGAGCCAACAATCTACGCATCAGCTTTACAGAACAGCTTTCGCTAAGTAAGGATGAACTGAAAGGTTTTCAGTCTCACTCACGTGAAAAAGAAGAAAAGGTTAAGGCGGGGCGCTTGAGGCTGCCACCAGGTCCGGTCTCACCACCCGCGCACCCATGATCTCATGTTCCCAAATCAGTGGTCCTGATGTCTTTATGCTGCTGTCTGTCCCACCCAGCTACTCAAGCAGCAAGTCTGGAGCCGTCCTTGACTCCTCCTCTCTCCCTGTAGTGGGGTTCAGGGGTGCCCCCCAAAATTCATGTCTACCCAGAACCTCAGAATGAGATCTTATTTAGACATAGGGTCTTTGCAGATGGAATTAGCTAATTAAAATGAGATCTCCCTGGTGGGTCCTAAATCCAATGACTGGTGTCCTTATAAAAGGAGGTGAGGACACACGGAGAAGCCACACGAAGACGGAGGCAGGGATTCGTGATGGAGCCACAAGCCAGGGATGCCAGGAGCCCCAGGAGCTGGAAGAGGCAGGAAGGACCCTCCCCCAGAGACTGCAGAGGGAGCACGGCCCTGCTCACACCTTGATTTCAGATTTCTGGCCTCCTGGACTGTGAGACAAATAAATTTCTGTTGTTTTAAGCTCCCCAGTTTGTGCTTGTTGTTGAGGAAACTCGTAGGCTCTCCTTCACCCACCCTGTTAATTCCATCATCAAGTCACATGAAGTTTACTCTTAAATTACTCAGAGTTACTCCAGGTCCCTCCACCCCACTCCCTACCTCCAGCCCAGGACCAGGGCCTCAGAGCCTCCTGCCTGGGTGTCTGCAAAGAAGCCCGCCTTCCCTCCACCAGCTGCACCCTCCAGCTCCTTCTGCACCCAGGGGATCTCTTGAAAATGCAAATCTAGGGCTTCCCTGGTGGCGCAGTGGTTGAGAGTCCGCCTGCCGATGCAGGGGATGCGCATTCGTGCCCCAGTCCGGGAAGATCCCACATGTCGCGGAGCGGCTGGGCCCGTGAGCCATGGCCGCTGAGCCTGCGCGTCCAGAGCCTGTGCTCCGCAACGGGAGAGGCCACAGCAGTGAGAGGCTCACGTACCGCAAAAAAAAAAAAAAAAAAGTCAGATTCCTTCATGTAGCTACGAAGCCCCATGACGTGGTCTCACCTGCTTCTCCACGTCCTCTCACCTTCCTGCCCTCAGACACACTGGCCTTTGCCTGCGTGGAAGCACACTGCCGGCTCCCGCTGGGGACCCTTGCACACCGGGTCCTCTCTACCTGAATACTCTCGCCTGCCCCTTCTCTCCCTCCTCATCTGGGAATGTCACTCCTCCTGGGGTCTCAGGATACAGGCGTCTTCCTTGGGGGAAACCACCTCTGCCCCTGCCCCCACCCCAGGCTCGGCCAAGGCCCCCTGCCAAGTGCTCACCAGATCCTGGCTTCTTCACACACTCCCATCTGTCATTTCTTGTTCTGTGTCCATCTCTCCCTCTAGACTATGATCCCCCGGTGGGCAGAACTATTTCCTGGTTACCCCCATAACCCCAGGGTCCTGCACGGAGCCTGGCACATAGTAGGTCCCCAACAGATTGAGGTAAGTGCATGAATGAATGAGTGGTCCACAGATGCACCTGGAAAGTCCCTGGAGTTCCAGGTTTACGTCCCCACATGGTCTCCTAACAGCGTTTATTTCCTTTTGTGGGTTATGAGAAACGGATCCAACCCAAAGACATCCAACTGGAAGGCAGTGGGTCCACAGCAAGCAGGACTGTTGCCAGCACTCACTCTGTGAACTAGTAAAGCCAGGGCAGATTTGGTTTTCTGCACCATCTAACTGCCAAGGCCAGTCGTGCATACAGTTCAGATTTCCGTCTGATTAGACATCCTGAGAACTCCCACTGAGAGGCAGGTCTGTCACTGCATGGCCAGCCTGACCGAGGGAGCTGAGGCCACAAACGTGTAGGAAATTACATGTATTGGCATCTTTGGCCACAGAAAGAGTGCCCTATGGGAGGCCAAGCTGGACCAGTTTCCAACACGGTTAAGAAGAATGGACCAAATGTATTCATGGATACATGTTGCAGTCATGGCGGTCAAAGAACCAAGTCCTAAAATGAGGATCCTGGCAATTACCCATGGAGCATTACGATAGAAATGACCACTTGGATTTGTCCCTACTACAGGGAATAACTTTGGAATCACACACCTCACAACATAGCAATATAAGAACAGCCCAGTTGGAAATGACCACTTTCTCTGGCTGAAACTTCCTTAAATCAGAGTAAAGTCATGGTACTTGGGTAAGCTCTTCTGCCAATTATGCCTTCAGCCCAATTTTCCTCTCACTATCAGGTAATAAGAAGCTTTGTAAACTTGGACAAGCCATTGTCTGCTTTAAAATTCTGAAATTTGAAATTAGAAAAATAAGAAACCACAGCATGAAGAGATCCAGTGAAACAGACATTCAGGCAGCCTCATTCTCTTCCTCATCCTTCAGAATTTTGAAAAAGGACATAAGTAAGGGCAAACAGAAAGTATTTTCCAGAAGTGAAGTGATTTCCTTCGCTGGTCTCCTGATTTCCCTTTTCTATAATTTTCACAGACAAAGGCAATGACTACCATAGAATTTCCCTGTTTTTTTAAAAAAATTGACTAAATTAGAGATGTTTCATAAAACAACTCACTTTCTGGCTCTCCAAGAAAATGCTGTCCTTACTGTGAATATGCAGTGCTTACATATGACTAACATTTGTATGAAATCCAGAGTATGGAAATGGAGTGATAGAAAATATTATTTAAGAAGTTTGCCAGCTGACTGCTCTCACCCCTGAGAGTGGTGAGGGAAGCACAGGAGGGGCAGGAACATGCTGGTAGCTGAAGGAAGCTCTGATGGCCAGATGACAGATTAGAAGGTGAAGCAGCTCCAGCCACAGAGTGAGTTTGTATCCACGGGCTCCTCTTTCCCACAGGTAAATCGAGAAGACTAAAGACCCCAAGATAGGGAGTATCTTCCCCAAGTGAAAGACAGCAGCCCTTTGAAAGTGGGGGTCCAAGGGGGAAACTCAAGAGAAATCCATCCTGGAAACTGCAGGCTTTCAGCTACTGAGGTCTAGCGTGCAGGGGAGAGTTGGAGGAAACCCCTTCAAGGCATCACAGACCTTCACTGAGTGTTAGACAACTGCCCTCCCGTTTGGGAGCAGGGCAACAGACCAGAGGGAGCTCTCCAGTGGGGCCAGAGAGCAACAGTAAGTCTCTGTGGCCCCTACGTCTGCCAGCCGGGCTATAACAGAGAAAGAACTCTCAAGGTTCAGAAAGCTGGGACCTCAGATGTAAAACAGAAAGAGACCTCTCAGTGCTCAGAGCCGAAGCCATGCGGACGGAAAGTCCTGACCCTCCTTCCAAAGAACTTGAAGGCTGTAGTGAACTGTATCAAACCAAACCTACAAAAAAGTCCAGACTCAGCTCAACCATGGACAAGACTGACTCAGTGCCCCACCTCTGATAGCCTGAAAGAAGAGGAAAATATTTGATACAAAATGTCTTACATGTGGTAAAAAGTAAGATGCGTGAAGAGGCCATAAAATTTGATCCATGATCAAGGGAGGAGATAGACAAGAGGAGAAGACCTAGCTAGTCTCCAAATATAAATTCCTCTTAATTTCAGTAGTCTAGCTATTGAAACTAACAGATAGGGACTTTAAAGTAACAATGATAAAAATTCTAAAGAATGGCGTGTAAAAGGTAGATAACATGTCTGAAGAGATGGAGAATTGAAACACACAGAAACTAAAAGAATGATCCTAATAGAAATGCTACAGTGGAAAATACAAAGTCAGAAGTGAAGAATTCATTATATGGGCTTAATGACAGACTAAGCAGAGCAATGGAAATGATCAGTGAACTTGAAGACAGGTATAGGAGGCTGGTAGCTCCACAATAGCAACAAGCTAAACTGTAGATCAGCTATTTTATCAGAGAAAGAGACAGCTAAGAATAGCCCTCTTGGCCAAAGATTGGCTCTTTGGCAAAAGGGTACAAATATAATTGGATCAGACTGTAGAGGAACTTAAGCCCTTGAGTATTGTTGAAAATAATAGAGCAATCAGTTGGCAGTTAGTGGAGCCTAACAGCTTCGTGTGATACCAACAGAAGTCAACAGCTTAAAAGAAAAATTAGGAAAAGAAACCCTCAAAGAGAGACCTAATAAAAGTACCATCATCTCAGAGTGACTGTGCGCACCTCCAAGGACGCATCCTCTGAGAAGCAACGCCAAGGACTCCACATTGGGGGTGGGGGTGGGTGGGGGTGGTGTTAAACAAAAAAATAGCCTATCTAAGTCACAAAACATATAAATAAGCAAACAGCAAGCTTGAGAGAAGGGAAAATCAGTATCCAGTGTTGCTAAAATATATTATCTAAAACACCCATTTTGGGAAAAATAGTTATAAAGTGTTAAACAAACAGGAAAATGTGACCAGTACATAAGGAAAAAAGCAAACAACTGAAACAGCCTATGAAAGGACCCAGATGTCAGACTTAACCGACAAAGACTTCAAAGCAGCTATTATAAATATGTTCAAAGACTAAAGAAAACTATTCTTAGAGAGGAAATGGGAGGTCTAATGGCAATGTCTTATCAAAACAGATTAGCAATAGAGAGAAGTTATTTAAAATCAAATGGAAATTTGGAATAGAAAATTACAATAACTAAAATGAAAAATTTACTAGAGGAGATCAACAGTAGCTTGAACTTGCAGAAAAAAAAGAAATAATCAAACTTGAAAGTGGAGAGTATTCAATTTGAAAAACAAAGATAAAAAAGGAAAGAAAAAGAACAAAGGAAAATAAACAAAGGCTCAGAAAATTTGGGGTCACCATTAAGTGCACCAGCATATGCATGACAGGAGTACCAGAATGAGAGGAGAGTGAGAGAGGAGCAGGAAAAAAATGCTGGAAGAAATAATGGCTGAAACTTCTCAAATGTCATTTTTAAAAAATTAATCCAAGAAGCTAAAAAAACTCTAAAGAAGATAAATTCAAAGAGATCCACATCCAGATACGATGTTGAAAGATAAAAACAAAGAGAAAATCTTGAAAGTAGCAAGAGAAAACCAACTAGTGATGAACAAGGGGACCCAAGATTAACAGCTGACTTCTCATCAGCAACAATGGAAGCCAGAAGGCAGTGACATATTCAAACTGAGGAAAAAGCTGTCAACCAAGAATCTTATATCCATCAAAACTATCTTTTAAAAATGAAGGTGAATTAAAGATATTCCTATATAAATAAAACATAGGATTCATTGATAGCATACCTACCTTATAAGAAATGCTAGGAAAATTTTTCAGGCTGAAAGCAAGTGACACCAGACAGTAATTCAAATCAACATACATGCAAAAACAAAGAACACCAGCACAAGTGATTACATAATTATAAATGTATGCTTGCAATTATATATGACAGTATGAATGCATATCCTTCTGCTTTCTTGTGTTAACTGATTTAAAAACCAATTACATAACAATAACAATACAAAGGAAGTGTGTGGGACAAAGCTGTATTGGAGTAAGGAAATCACACCAGATGGTAACTTGAATCCTCAGTAACAAAGAAAGAGAACCATAAATGGTAAATAGGAAGGTTCATGTAACACACATTATAAATATATACTTGCTATGCTTTATTCTCTTTGCTTTTTTAAAGACATAAATTCATATAAAGTAATAATTATAAAAATGTATCAGGGTTTGCAACATATATAGATGTAATATACGTAATAATTATAGCACAAAAAGAGAGGAGAACTTTATAGGAGTAATGTTTCTATACCTGACTGAAATTAAATTAGCATAAATCTGAAGTATTCTGATAAGTTAAAATGGATTTGGTAAGCTCTAGAGAAACCACTAAGAAAATAACTCAAAAGGCATTAAGGAAATTAAAACATTACACTAAAAATTCACCAATTCAAAGAAAATAGTGAAGGAGGAATAGAGGAACAAAAAAGACACATGAGTCATAGGAAACGAAAAGTAAAATACCCAGATGCAAAACCAACTATGTCAATAACATTAAAGGTGAAGAGATTAGACAACCCAACAAAAGGTAGAGATTGACAGACTGAATAAAAAATCAGATCAGATCAACTTTACCCTGTCTACAAGAGAAACACTTTAGAATCAAAGATGCAAACAGGTTGTGTGTAAAAGGATGGGAAAAGATGTAACACTCATTGATGATAATTACCTAGGCCTGTTATTTCATTAAGGTGGTCAAAAGGTAATTTTCTAATTTTATCTTTCTTTCTACATGTATTAATTGGAACTTTTCTATAAAGGAAAACTTTGCATCATCAACTATTTGGATACCCTGAAATATGGTAGGCAGAATAAACGCTTGATTTTTATTTGGTGACTCTCAGAATAGTGAGCTGGTGCCCTAGCAACATATAATGGTGAACAATTATCTACTGAAGTATCATTCTGAAAGCATGGATTTTTAAAAATAATTTTGATGTATTTCAATCAATTGTAGTCATTATTCTGTTTGACACGCAAGCACCTCCTCTTAGCCAGCAGAAAATCATCCAATTTAGTTCCTATATTCTTTTGACATAACCCCATTAATCTTTGATAGCTTCCTTGCTTTCTGGCATGATAAAGCATCTCAGACCAGGAATCAGTCATTTCTCTAAGAAACTGCTTCCTTTTAATGGGAAATGGTATTTAGCTAGCAAACTCTGGGCAGTAGGGGGTGTTCATTGCCACAGGGCTATCACTGCTTCCAAGTCTTTTCAGTGAACAGGTCATAAAGTAGATATTGTAAGAGCAAAGAATATTATGAATTCATGTTGGTATTTCCAATTCAAATTTAATATTATAGGACTCTAGGTAGCTTTAAAAATTATATCTTTTCTATCATGCTAAGAATCTTGATTCCTAACATTACCGTATTTATTTGCTTTTTGCAAGATTATTCCTATAATAATTTCAAAGTAACAATATCAATATTACAACTAACAATAAGACTAATAAATGCAGTTCGTGACTTCTTTGTTTTTATATATGCATGTGTGTCCTTAAACCATACCCCACCAGGGAGAGACAGTTAAAATACTTGGTTTTAAAGTCACTTGAAGAAATTACTTCCTCCGAGGTTAAGTGACCAACTTGATATACAGTTAGGCTCAATTATTATTAATACATCTGATTCCATTTTTCCCTTTTTAAGTTTTTGAATATGTAAAATATATACATGTTTCAGAGCTCAAAATTATGTAACCAAGTACTCTCATAGAGGTCCCACTTCCATATCTGTCCCCTCCACCCTGTGGCTCTCTTCCCTACAGGCAGCCATTTTTCTTAGTTTTTGCTTTATGTTTCCAGCATTTCCTTTAGATAATCTCAGTACACACACACACACACACAAACGCACACATACATCTCTTCCCCCTTATTACACAAAAGTTAGTATACTATAAACACTGTTCTATCTTGATTTTCTCTCACTCAGTGATACAACCTAAGGATCACTCCACGCTGGTACAGACAGCAACCTCATTTTTCTTTATAACCATCCAGTATTCCACTGTGTGGATATATCATTGTTTATCCAACCAATCCACTAATCATGAACATGTGGGTTGTTTCCAACATCTTGCTCTAATGAATAATGACAAAATAAAGAGGTTTGCATTTGTGCTATTTTATATTTTGCCAAGATATTTTGGGATAGATTCCTAGAAGTGGGATTACTGGTTCAAAGGGTAACTGCATATGTAAGTTTGCTAAATATAGCCCAATTTCCTTCCATAAGGCTTATACAGCCAGTTTGTAATGACAATATACCAGTGTTTTTATTTTTTTAACTATTTTAATTTTTTTTATTCGTTAATACACACTGGCAGGACATTCTGGCAACTAATTATGAAGGCAACACTTCATGACTTACAACATACTTCAGTGGTTCTTATTCTAGTTTCTAATATTAAAAATTCCACTGCTGGGCTTCCCTGGTGGCGCAGTGTTTGAGAGTCCGCCTGCCGATGCAGGGGGCACGGGTTCGTGCCCCGGTCCGGGAAGATCCCACATGCCGCGGAGCGGCTGGGCCCGTGAGCCATGGCTGCTGAGCCTGCGCGTCTGGAGCCTGTGCTCCACAACGGGAGAGGCCACAGCAGTGAGAGGCCCGCATACCGAAAAAGAAAAAAAAAATTCCACTGCTTTAGAGAATGCAGTCTGAATGGGTTGATCTCTTTTAAAAAATACACATGCACAGAAAATAAACATGTGTATATCCAACAGCCACAATTTGCAAAGATGAACACTTAACATAGTTGCTTAAGATGGGTTTTCTTTTTATTAGAAGAAACAAACATTACAGATGGAGTTTAAGCCCCTGCTGTAACCTCAGGAGCCCAATCACATCCCCCAACCCTGCCACCACTACAGAGGCAAGGACTATTGACTGAAGTGTGAATTTTCCTGCTCATGATTTCCTGTTCCCCTATTACGCACCCCCAATTTTTTTTTTTTTTTTTTTTTGCTATTGAATCAATGCTGTGATAAACATCCCTGATGACTCTCCTCCTGCTCATGGATATGATCTTCTCCAGGGCAAAGGCCTGGGCAGGCATTGCTGAGTCACAGCGTTTTGAACTCAAGGACGTATGCCATATTGCTTTCCAAACTGGCCGTAGCCATTTATGCTAACATCAACAACACGTAAAAGTTCCTGTTTCTCCAAAGTTCACAAAAACTTGCCATCCTCATATGGCTTGATTTTTGCCAGTCTGATAACTGGAAATAGGATCTCATTGTTCTAATTTTAATGGAATGGGAAAATTTACTTTCAGTTGGCTTTTTAAAGTTAACTTTTCCCCTTACAGGAACAATCGACATAATGCAAAAGACAGAGAACAGCTTATATTATCTATTCTCATCCCTGAGAACTTAGCATCTGTAACCCCTCATATACATCTTGGATGTGTGCAGATATATAAAGCATATACTTTATTAATTTTAGAGAAAAATGCAAGCATAGTCATGCAGATCCATTTGGAATTTCCCAATTTGTTTTTGAATTGGTGGTTCTGCTAGTTTAACTATTTCTTTGTTTTCTGTGTTTCACAGCTGAAATACAGACTTCTAAGAACCCTGTTTTTAAAACATGACCAAAAAACTCTCCACATTTTGTATTATGAATATTATCCTGTACCCAGAGTCTAGTATTTCATTCATTATAGTTTGATTTTTCATGCCCATTTTTTTTTTTTTTTTTTTGCGGTACGCGGGCCTCTCACTGCTGTGGCCTCTCCCATTGTGGAGCACAGGCTCCGGATGCGCAGGCTCAGCGGCCATGGCTCACGGGCCCAGCCGCTCCGCGGCACGTGGGATCTTCCCGGACCGGGGCACGAACCCATGTCCCCTGCATCGGCAGGTGGACTCTCAACCACGGTGCCACCAGGGAAGCCCCCATGCTCATTTTTTATGCTCATCTGTCTCACAAGTCCCTTTATATCTTTTACTATATCCATAAAAATAAAATACATGCACCTCTATAAATTACCCATTTGTGTTTTAACAGATGTGCCAAATTCACCTTTTGACCTGAAGAAAAAAAAGTATACAGGAAAACACCACTTGAGTTTCAACACTGAATAATTTAGAAACCTACCAATTAGCAATTGTGCAATAGTATCTCTAAAATAACTCAGTAAGTCGAATAAAAGCTAATTTGTAAAAGTGTATTCTCATTGCCAACAAAGAAAATGTGGAAAACCACATTATGAGGTTTTTGCTTCTTATTGTTAACATGTGAAGGTAAACACTGATCACGTGCATGTGGAACAATCTGTATCTTATACGGAAGACACACTCCAATTTATCAGTGATATTTTTACACTACAGGAAAGACACCACTGAATATTACTGAGTCATGAACTGGTAAAAAGTCTTCAAGTAATCAGTTGGTACTGGCATCTGAGTTCTTAATAGGAATAAGTATTTCTAACTGTGATTCTAAAAGGATGCTTCTTTTTAATAGGTTGAGGTACAGAAAAGGCCTTCAAAACCAAATAAAAATAAATAGAAACTCAATGAAACCCCAAATCCCCATTATATTACCACAAAATCTACCTTGTATAATCTAGCCCCTAATTTACAACATGCAATATGCACTGTATTTAAAGAAAGAAAACATCAGGCTGCTGCATGTGGTTTACCCTTTGATGAGTTTACTGCATTAATGCATGTGACCGTGTATGACAGAGATCATATGAAAATGCATGCTTTGAAAAATCCTTTAAGAAAAGTACAATTCTATATCTTGGCTGTAATCTCTATAACCATCAGGCATTAAATAGAGTTGTTTTACTCTAACCATTACCATAATAACTTTTCTTATAACAATTTCATAGATAGAATAATTTCATTATTTCATATAATAATTTTATCATTTGCTATTTGCTTTTCAATGTGCTTACCATAAAATTTCATTCTCATTAGCCTTTTTTTAAAAAAAAAAAGTGAGGTCAAGTCATAGAAAGAAAACTCAGAAAATGACTGAACTCAGTAAACAACTACCCAGCACACAAACTCTGGAGCGGAAAATCATTTGATTCCTGATTGTACTTCTAAGTCGACAGCACTGAGCTGGATGGAGCAAGGGAAACTGAAGACTCAATGGCCACACTTCCTGTCTTATCATTTCATCACAGGTGTTTCCAACAGAGGAAAATGAGGTCCCCTCATATGAGCACACCTTTTGGAGGAGGTAGTTCCCAAGTCATCCCCGGCCCTTCCATGGGTGAGGCACACTCTCTACTGCTATTTGTATGTCACTTGTCTAAGAGCAAGCCTCGCACACCCTCACACACCCCACACTGAATCACATCGACCCGATCCGACAGCCTAATAATCCAAAAGTGTCCCCTTTAATTAGTGCTGAAAGGACGTGACAGGGATGGATGCTGGTGAGCTAAGGAAAGGACAGCCCCACGTTAAGCACCAAGGTCAGTGCAAGCCTGTTTCAGGGAAGGAAGGCAAATGGTATCATCAACCCCAGAAGGTCTTCCAACTCCTTCCCCCCATCCCCAGATTCAAGACAGTTTCTCGCTGGTTAAGGAATCGCTAGGAAATTTTCAAGGAGAGCTTTTTTGAAGACTGTAAGATGGACTTTTTTTCTTACTCAATGGCCATTTATGCCCTTTTTCTGGCTGCAGCCCTGGGTCTCCTTTGGGGGACCCACCCCTTGCCAATTCTTTCCATATGATTTCACAGAGGCTGACCACCTCCAGGCCAATAAGACACAATTTCCTAGAGTTTTGTTTTCTTTTTGAACTAGTAGGAAAGGGCAAGTCTCCTCTTTCCCCAAGTGGGCTGGAGCCTGAAGCCTACAAGGGCCCCAGAAGAAGGAAGAGCTGGCCTAGGAGCGGGCCAGCACAGAGTCCCAGGTCAGGAGATGGAGAGGAAGTGAACACTGATGATAAAATGAGATCCTCTGGATGCAACGGGCGCACGTCAGTGTCCCCCTGGACTCATCAGATTTTTCAGCCAATAAATACCCTTTACGTGAAGCCAGTGTACTTGGGTTTCTCGATGGCAACTAAAGCCACACGCAACCAAAAGAATCCTGACTGGTGAGGTAAAAAGCCTTCTGAAGGGAAGGCACCTAGTCTACATCATGTGCCATTAACCACAAGGATGTGTTCCACAATCAACAGGCTACATGAAACAGTCACGTGGCAAGTTTCAAAACTGGAAGGAAAGGCAGAAATGACATAATCCAAGTCCTAGACTTCACAGATGAGGAACCACAGCCAAGGAAGGCCATGAGGGTCACAAGCACGTCAGTGGTGGGTCTGGGACCTGGATCTGGGGATCCTAATCCTTATTATATTTAGGAAACCAAGTTAGGAATCTGGATGCTGTGGGAGATGACTTTCTACAGGGCATGTGTGCCCACACGTGGACACACATGATGATAACATGTTTCTTTCCTTCTGAAACTGTGGAGCTCGTCTCTCAAAGGGATTCAGGAAATCAGTGGGAAAGGAGAAAGAAAGGGATAAAAGATCAAAGGGGACTTGGCCCTGACACTGTCTCTGTCAGGGTTTCTGTTGGAGACATGCCATGGGGTCTCCTCAAGATATCAGGGGTGTTAAGATCCTGGAATAGCCAGTGGGCAGGGGTTCTGGGCTCAAGAGCCTCATGAAAAATACAGCAAAATGGAGGGAAAAGGGAGACTCATTCATTCATTCAAGTCATATTTCAGCCTTCACTGTGGGCCAGGCACTGTGCTGGGTGCTGGGAAAGACTGCTTTCATTTAAGCAATATTCAGGGGGTGAAAACAGGTGCACACACACACACACGAATGTATATTTTGCATTTCCTATATAACTGATAAAAGCAAGATTCAATTGTGTATAAATAATCTATTTCTGGGTGGTGCTAAGTGTGTCCAGGGAAATGCAGTGGGAGTAGGAGGGGAGCGCAGGGGTGGCTGTGGGGGGACAACTGAGCTGCGGTGGCCGGGGAGGGCGCTCTGGAGCTGAAACGGGAATGATGAGAAGGAGCCAGTGGTGCTAAGATCTGAGGGAAGGTTGTTCCAGGCAAAGGTCTTCCTTCTTTCTTCCCTTTCTCCCTCCCTCCCTTCCCCTCTCCCTCACCCACCCTTCCCTCCTGAATCTACACAGGACTTCTGTTTGTTCTAAAAAGACTAAGCACCTGTTATCTGGGTTCGGGGAGGTCAGCTCAGCCCTGGTTTAAAAAAAAAAAAAAAAAAGACCCGCCAACAAAGCAGTACCGGCCAGGCGGGGTAGCTGATACGAAGGGAAGGGTCAGGTGCAAAGGCAGTAAAAGGGATCGACCTGGCTGGGAACGCACCTGTTCCCTACAGCGCCATCTCCAGGTGCTCGGGCCGCACTGCAGCACAGTAGGGGAGCGTCTTGCAGACTCAGCACGTCCATCCATCCACCCCACACACAAGATCTGCTACTAAGTCCCAGCCCTGGGCTAGACCCTGGGGTCCCACCTCTTCAGAGTTCACAATGTAGTGGGGGGCACACAGAGACAAGGAAGAGAAGGTTAACTTGAAACTGAACAACGGATGTCACAGTCATTCTCCTCCACCCTTCATTTCATTTCACATCACAACAGACATAAGTTCATCCAAGGCTGTTTTCACCACAAAATGCAACACATACATGTTTCTCCAGGTACACGGCCCACTTAGCTCCCTTTTTCACTATAAACTTGCTGGCGATTCATGGATTAGTGGCCACCTTCTCCAGCAGAGGGCCAGCTCTGTTGAGGAGGATGTCATGTCCCTTTTGCTCATGGGGGGGCCACGGCCCCAGCTCTGTGCCGGCATGTAGCAGGCATCCGATGGACCTTAACTTATTGAAGGAGCCTTTCCCACCCCACTAGACTCTAAGCTGCCCATTACATCCATGACCTTCAGTAGTCATGAAATAAACATCTGCAGGCTGGACGGGTGGATGGAGGGCTTGCTCTGGAACATTCCGGGTCAGCTATATCAAGGCAGGAAACGCCACTTCAGCCCTGAGCTGTCTGACCTACCTCCTTCCTCAAGGAAAGCCAGGAATGTTCTCCAGTGGGCTCACAGAACAACAGGAAATGGGACTGACACCTCCCCGGGGCTACCCTCGCAGGATCTGCACACTGGGACGACGCAAAACATTCAGGAAGGTCTCCAACCCCGCCTCCCTTTGGTTTGGAACCAAGTATTTTTAGACAAAAGAAAGGGGTTGCGTCAGCAGCATGGAGGCAGGTGCCCCGAGCGCTCCACGCGGATCAGCCCCCATCGCTCCCTTTCAGCTTCTCCCTGCTCCATCAGGCGTGCACCCAAGTTCGCCTGCACTGCCAAGTAGGATGAATTCCCCCCTGGGGTTTTATTTAGATGCATTTGAACAGGCACCGTTTGCCTTCTAATTTTAGAGTCTAATTATCTCGTGAAGATCGACGCCAATGTCTGTTCTCCTCTTAGAGTAAAGACACAGTTTTGTGTAGAATTACTCAAAAAATAGGCATAACTTAAAAAAATTGGTTGGATCATATTACATCAAGCTGCTTGAAATACTAATAAAAACAGATCGCTCCGCGTGTGTGTTGAATTCCCCCAGTGCTTCCCAGTTAAGGCCAATTTAGAGAGACGAAGGAAGCAGGTGTAAACTTAATTCTCACAGATGGGAAAAATTACGAGACATGAAGGGGAAAGGCATTCCTTGACTGTCTGCTGTGTGCTGGGGTGCGGTGCTAGGTATTTCCCACCTCACTCTAATCCCCAGCTTTGAGGTGCAGAATTACATCACTTAAGGCGGGGACTTCCCTGACAGGCCAGTGGTTAGGACTCCCGGCGCTTCCACTGCAGGGGGGCACGGGTTCGATCCCTGGTCGGGGAACTAAGATCCCACATGCCATGCTGTGCGGCCAAAGGGGAAAAAAAAATTTAAATCACTTAAGGCTATTTGGTCCAACTAGATTGCTCTTTCTCTCCATGAATACCCCACCTACAGCCAGAGAACATGCTGGTACAACGTATCTAAATGCTCGCTCCACTCCCTTTCACTCAGGAATCCTGCTACTAGAAATTTAGCCTGAAGAAATAATCAAAGATACACACAAAAAGGTATGTAGCCTGGGGCTTCCCTGGTGGCGCTGTGGTTGAGAGTCCGCCTGCTGATGCGGGGGACGCGGGTTCGTGACCCGGTCCGGAAAGATCCCACATGCCGTGGAGCGGCTGGGCCCGTGAGCCATGGCTGCTGAGCCTGCGCGTCCGGAGCCTGTGCTCCGCGACGGGAGAGGCCACAGCAGTGAGAGGCCCGTGTACTAAAAAAAAAAAAAAAAAAAAAAGGTATGTAGCCTGAAGTCTACTACAGAGTTCTTTATTATAGCGCAAACCCAAAAAATAAACAGAAGCCTCAAGACAGACTAAGTTTCCAATGAAAGAGGAATGGGCAATCAATAAATAAATTTTGGCAAATTCATATTTAGGAGCATTATGAAACCATTATAGATCATGGCTTCAGGTATACAGACATGGTGCAATGCTTATGATACATTAATTTAATAAAGGAGAGACTGAAAGATGCCAATACAGTAAAAATATTTTACATAGAAAAATGTCTGGAAGGGAGCTGAAAAGTAGCCATAAGAGTTATCTCTGGATGGAGGTGGGGAGCTTGTGAATCGTTTTTATTTCCTTCTCACTATTTTTGTTTTCTAAATTTTCAATAATGAGTATTTTTCCTTAAAAAAAAAAAGTCTAAAAAGAAAAACAAAATAAAGGGGCATTAGACAAACAAGCAAACAATGAAATAGCGAAATAACTCAACACGATCCCACATCAAGGAAAAGCCAGAGAAGATAGAATCGGGGTTGGCGCGCTTGCCCGTGTCTCAGTCCCTTTTTTCTATTTAATTCAGACCTCTTCTTCCCAGAGTCTAGATCTCTGCAGAGAGGCGGTCTACTCTATGTCCAGACCTCAACAGGACAAAATCGCCCAGAGAACCAGGGAGTGTGTCACAAGGGAAGCTGTCCACATTCTCCCTGAGACTAGAATAGCCATCGGTCATCCATTCAGGTTTCCTAAGCGACAGGGACCTGATTTTCATGAGAAGACTGGGGCTCTGAGAAGTTTGACTTTAAACAGACAAACAAAGAGTAATTAATAAAATAGGACTAGGGCATCATTGCTGTATACTTTATTTGTACATAAAGAAACACTGAGGGTTTCCCTGGTGGCGCAGTGGTTGAGAGTCCGCCTGCCGATGCAGGGGACACGGGTTCGTGCCCCGGTCTGGGAAGATCCCACATGCCGCGGAGCGGCTGGGCCCGTGAGCCATGGCCGCTGAGCCTGCGCTTCCGGAGCCTGTGCTCCGCAACGGGAGAGACTACAACAGTGAGAGGCCCACGTACTGCAAAAAAAAAAAAAAAGGAAAAAAAAAAAAAAAAACACTGAGAACCATTAGGTCAGAGTTAACTGCTCCCTGAAGGCTGTGAGTTGTCCTTGACATGATAATTATATTTTATATACACACGTACACACATATCTGTAGATTTACTTATCCATCTACGTACCTATCGAAGGAGAGAAAGACAGAGGGACACAGAGAAACTGAGACAGAGGGAGGAGGAAAGGGGTGGGGGGGGAAGAGAAGAGAGAGAGAGAGAGAGATACATATAACAATAATACCATACATTCAGTTACGTGTCCCTACCCTGCTGGTCCATTTTTTGGTCCATTTTTATAACTTAGAAGCTGAGGGCTTGATCTCCAAAGACACATTTACAATCCTTTTGCAGGACAGGTGTACTTGTCAGTATCCTCCTTATAGTTTGTTACATTTGCAACACCCCTATTCTAAAGTTACACCACATTCCTCCAAGATGCAAGGTCAAAATTCACAACTGCAAAACAGTCATCGTCGTCCATGTGATCTCCCTAGAAACCAAGCTTATGTCCTCTCCTGCTGCCTTCTCTCCTGTTGGTTTGAGGCACTCATCAGTCTGGCCATTCATATTTTCCATTTCCTCCCATCATTTGACTTGTCATTTCTACTCTCATCTCTGCCTTCTGAGAAGAAATACGCTGCTGGGTGTGCATCACATTTTTTAAAGATATGAATCAAAAGAAAACATTTTTAAAGTCATGAAATTTCCCATGAAAATCCAGACTTTCAAGTTCTCTTAAAAACCAAAGAGCTAGCGCCCTTGACCCCATGTTCTCGCCTCATCACCACCAGCTGGGCAGAGGAGCAGCGTCCTCCTCGGGCAGGGCGGGGCTCCCCGTGTCTCCCCACCTTGAGGCTGGGACCCATCACTAGGCCTCACCCTGGCCGGTGGATGCCTGCCTGGCCCCAGGACCATCTGCATCCCCCAGCTTGCTCTGACCCAGCCCACGTCCAACCAGGCTCTCGGGGGAAAGTCTTTCGTATAGAGTCCATCCGACATGTTTTTCCATACTGGCTGCACCTGGTCCTACCTACCTTCCAAGGCTGGTGCTACAGGAGGTCAAAACCTTTCCCAGGACTTCTCAGCTCGTGAGGCGCTGACCCAGCTCGGTCTGAATCCACACCGACACCATCAACCATCTGCTCTGCCCTCCTGCTATACCCCCATCCCTGGCACAGCCCCCACGGGATCACACAGGACCAAGGACTCCTCTTCCACTGGTCCACAGAAGTTCCTCTCACAGAGCCAGGACTGGAACCAAGACAACGTCTGCCAGCCTAGTGGGCAACACAGCTGGCTTGTCAGGTCCTTTTTTTTTTTTTTTTTTTTTGCATTCTCATGGAGAATATGGAGGAAGGAAGAGAGTAGACTTACAGAAATCTAATTCCAACACAGTACATCTCTTCCAAGAGTCTAAGAAAAAGGAAACAAAGAGGGTGAAATGGAAAGGGAAATTAACACATGCTAGACACTGATGTAGCACTGACTTTGCTCCATGCACACATATCCCCTCCCTCCTTAGCAGAACCACAGGCATTATGATGTGGACACGGAGGTTCAGAGAGGTAAAGGGACTCACCCCAAACCACACAGAGAGCAGGTGGGAGAGCTGGAACTCAAACCCAAGTGTTTCTGATGCTGATCCTCTCTGTGGCTGCCTCCCAAGATCCTTCAAAGTCAGGTCTGTGAATATTCTCATTCCAATCAGTCATCCCAGAAGAGGTCCAGGACAGGAAGGTGGGGAGGAGGATGAGGTGCAAGTGTGGAGATTCAAGTTAGCTGGAGGCTGGCCAGGGATGTGCCTGTCCCCCTCTTGGGCTCCTATGTGGCCAGAAGAACCTTCTCCTGACTGTAACCAAGGCACTGCTATGAGGGCATCTTGGCCAAAAGGAAAGAAGAGACAGACATGCAAGGTTCTTTGTCTGGGTGCAACCTTCTCCAGGAGCTGACGACAACCAAGTTGGGGGACCATAAGAGAAATGCCCCTGCTCCAGAGTATGTCTCTGTTTCTACTTTAAGCATCTGTCCTTCCAGCTGCCCATTCTTCCACCACTGTCCATCCATCCACCGCCCACCCACACCTCATCCTTCTACCTAGTCATCCATCCACCTATTCATCATCTCTCCACCCACCCACCTATCCATGCATTCTTCCACCCACCCATCCAGTACTTAAGACCCACTGTGTGTGAGGCATTGTACAGGGACTGGGAGAACAAGCTGGACAGTGACCCTGTGTTCACAAGTCCACAGCTTCGCCTATATAACAGACTTCCAACTACTAAGTACCCAAATAACAATTAAATGACAGTTTTGATGAGTGCTACAGAGGTACTTTATTATTTTTTAATTTATTTTTTATTGAAGTATAGTTGAATTACAATGTTGCGTTAATTTCTGCTGTACAGCAAAGTGACTCAGTTATACATGTATATACATTCGTTTTCACATTCTTTTCCATTATGGTTTATCCCAGGATATTGAATATAGTTCCCTGTGCTGTACAGCAGGACCCTGTTGTATATCCATTCTATATATACCAGTTTGCATCTGCTAATCCCAAACTCCCACTCCTACCCTCCCCCTTGGCAACCACCAGTGTATTCTCTATATCCCTGATTCTGTTTCTGTTTCATAGATAGGTTCATGTGCGTCACCTTTTAGATTCCAGATATAAGTGATCTCATATGGTATTTGTCTACAAAGGTACTTTTAAAATGCTGAAAGAACTGATACAAGAAGACCCCGCTTGCTTTGGGGTTGGTGGGGTGATGTCAAAGAACCCAGGCAGCAACTAGTACAGCACTGGGCTAAGAGCCGGGCGTGAGGCAACACAGCGTGGGTTTGAATCCTGACCCTGCAACTGTCCTGCGCTGTGGGTGCACAGCCTCACTTCCCTGGGCCTCGGTTTCCTCAAGTTCAAAAAGGGGATAATAATAGTGGGAATCCCCTAGAGCTGCCCCGAGACTGAGGGAGGTGAGGTGAAAGCTAAGCGTGGTACCTGGCAGATAGGAGTGGTCATCAATAAAGACATTAGCTGCCATCACAGGACCGTCCCTAACCTTCCCTTCTAGCAACTTCTCCACAAGGAAGACGCAGTAAGGAGGATGCTTCTGCCAGAAGAATGAAAGTTACCACCATCCAGGCCCCAGAAGAGGCAGATCTGCCAAAAGAATGACTTTTTCCTTGCTGTTTGTTGGGATTTTTTTTTTTCATTGTGGTCTGTTTGTTGGCTGCAAGGCTCATTTACAAACCGTTCAAGTTGGGCATGATGCCTGGGATGAGGACAGGGACAGTCAGGGATCAAGGATGTGGTCACTGTCTTTAAGAGACTTCACTTCTGAGAAGAGATGCATCCACTGTGCACGTACATCTCCGTGGAGAATTTAATCCACAGAACTTTTACCAGCAGTCAACTTAGCACATGGGGAGCTAAGATGTCAGGGGCTGGCTAATTCCATAACCCCAGGAGAGGGTGGAAGGCACAGCTGGACTGGAAATGAAGGTTGCTCTAGGATGTGCCCATAGCCCCGGCCACCCGTTCACACTGTGATGTCTCTAAGCCTGCAGCAGAAGGACCAGCACCATCCCTGGACACAGCTGGTCACGCGCTGCAGGAGAATATCGGGAAGCCAGAGGCTCCAGGTCTGGTGGCAGGTCCCCCCTCTGACACAGAACAGATTAGCCATGACTAGACCTCAGAGACGAAACATACCACCAGCCTGTGAAGGTGTGATAAGCCAGGGAGGATGTGACAGCCCCTGGGGAGCCTGAGGGAGCAGGCTGCTTTAGAAACACAGCAATCTTCCGGCCTAGATCAGTCTAAAATGCTTCTGGCCACCGTGGATCAGAGGTCTGTGTTTGCAAGATGACAGTCTGGGGCCCATCAGGGGCTTTCAACACTGTCCTTGGGAGAGCAAAGTTTGGATTGCTTGTTATGTTAGAGTGTGGCAACATGCACACTGTAACATGTTCACAAAATAAATAACAGCTACCACTCCCGGTAGCTACTATGTATCAGACACTTTCTATTTATCATCTTTATGCTACATTTTCCATCATTGTGTTAATAATAGTTGCTGATACAGATAACAGCCACCATTTATCACTGGTGGGTGCCAGGGCCCTTCCACACTCTCTGTGTGTCTGTAAAACAGCCCTGCAAGGTATCTGCTTGGGAGCTGGGGAAAGTGAGGCTCTGAGAAGGCCACAGGTCTTTGTCCAGAGCCATGGAGCCTGTGAGTCCTACTCTGGCTAGTCTCCCGCCCCGACTCCCACACTTTTCTTCTCCGCCGCACCTCCCACTGTGTGCGTCCATCATCCAATCAAGTCCAGACTGTGTCACCCACTCACCTGAACTTGAGGGAGTTCTCAGTTTCCTCATCCGTAAAATGGGGATGGAAAGCACCTGGATCTGCAGGTGGTTATGGGGAATGAATGAGCTAAAACCTGCAAAGCACAACGTAGGCCTCACTAAATACAAGCAGCTGTTAAAGTCTGCTCTCTGCAGGCCCGACCCATGCCCCGCCAAACAGCCCAAAGATCCAGGAACCAGATCCTAACAGCTGGCCCAACCCAGAAATTAAAAGGAGTGAGAAACATGACCAGAGGTATGTCCAAGCAGTGACTTCCGGGGACATATCTTATTCAAAATCAAAGTGATGCAAATGCAGACCAGTAATTTTGGGGCATGAACCCCCAACAAACGTGCAAGGGAACAGAGACCCCAATGCCTTTGGCAGGAACATAAACTGATAAAAGCCTCTTAGGAGGACGCATGGCCACTCTGTATAAACAGGAAAAACACAAAGACACTTTACAGCAAGGGCACTGGTCACTGCACTGCTTGTAAAGTCCCTACTGTAAGAGCCCAGAGAACCTTGCAGAGAGGCGGCTACACCACTGAGAGTCCCACAGCCCTCGACCGGGACGCCTAGGAGGCCCGTGTGTGCAGGGCCATGGACAACGTGGGGTGGCACCGTGCGGGCGTTATCACCCCCCTTCTGAGGTACACAAATGTGTGAAAGGGACGCCAAACATGAAGACCAGACTGTTGATGGGGCTTTGTCTCTAAATCATGGGATCAGATATCTTAATTTTCTCCTTCGTGCTTTTCTACGTTTAGCAAATATTTCACCCCCCCCAAAAAAAAAGATTTATTTTTGCCACTAAAAATGTTTTTAATAAGCAAAAACATAAGAGCAAACAAAGCAGGCAGCCTGCCCCACCCTCCTCGCTCACAGGTCATAGCTTGCCGATGCTTGCCAAAGACAGAAGCACCTCCACCTCAGCATTCTCCAGAAAGGACTTTAGCACAGGGACCACATGAGGTGCCACCTGTCCGACACGCTGAGACAGGAGAAAAAGCACATCGCTGCACTGCCCCCAAGGGCTAGCCACTAGCCACAGACAGCTATTTAAATCTAAATTAATTCAAGCTAAATAAAATGTCAGATTCAGTTCTGCAAGCACGGGCCTCATGTCAGGTATTCAGTAGCCAATGGTGGCCAGTGGCTGCCACACTGGACAGCACCGCCCAGATGCAAACTCTCCCATCCTTGCAGAAAGCTCTTAGACGGCGCATCTGTAAAGAAACCTCTCAAGTGTTACCAGAGAAGATAAAAGCATGAAAGGATGGCAGGGGGCAGCACATGTGTTCTGCTGTAAAGGGCCAGAAAGTCAGTATTTCAGACTTTGTGGGCCAGACGTCTCCGGGCAACTACTCAACTCCGCTGTTGCAGTGTGTAAGCAGCCACAGACACTATGTGGATGAATGAGCGTGCTTCTGTTCCAATAAAACTTTATTTACAAACACAGGAGGCGGGCTCGTAGGTCACAGTTTGCTGATGCTTGCTCTAGTGAATACTAGTATTTCATCCTCACTAACAGCCAACACTCAGCCTATTACCCTGTGGTTGGGTACCACCATAGAGGCTGTAGCTGCATTTTTTAATTTGTTCTTCACTGTGACCCAAGCAGGTTAAGACTACCAGTATCCCCACTGCCTGAAGGAGGAAACTGAGCCAGAAAGTTCAAGTCACCAACCCAAGTGGAGGGGCTGGGATCCACACTTAGGTCATCCTGACCCTGACAGCTGCACTTGTAATCATCCATAGTCCAGTGAAAATGAAAGGAAACTTTACTACCGAATTTCTGGCCTCCGGAGCATTAAAATATCACCTTGTGTTGCGAACCCTTCCACAAGCTTCAAAAAGTCTGAATCTACTGTATGTATTTCACGGGCAATAAAATGAAGAGCAAAAGCCCTGAACTGAATGGCTGGGGGAAAATAAGAATATTCATATTTAAACCTAGCAAAGAAATGATGTGAAAATCAGATGTTTTCCAGTAACTTTCCACAGCTGAGTGGTTTTGGAGAAAAAGTGGTTTTGGAAAATTCAAAATGATAGTTAAGTTAGGAACCTATTAATTAACCTATTACAAAGTCTTGGTTTTGTAAGAGCCTCCTGTCTCCACGTTCTAAATAATTAATAGTGTGATCCATTAACCTCGAACTCTTAAACCACTCAAGGAACCAGTGGGTAATAAATAGTGAGCATGGGTGTCTCATTATTAAAATCAAATATGACATTAGCAACTCCTGAGGATACACTCGTCAGTGACTTACGGAGCCCTCTGTGACACGCAAGCCCAGGCAACGTGAAAGTGTACAAGCAAAGCCCCACTTTCGTGAAAAAGGCCTGAACCCCCAGCACCGCCTAAGTCACTGGGGGTCATACAGGTCCTCCCAGCAGCAGAGGCCACCGATAGATGCCTCCTCTCACGCCCCCATCAACTCGCACAGCTGGCCAAGGACACTCCTCTTTGAAACCTCAGGAATCTTCAGTGAGGAAGACACCCCAAAGACTGATGGGGAAGACGGGTCATCTTTTGGCAACTCCACAGGGCTGCCTGGGAGAAGGATGGAGAGTGAGATGTGGGGAAAGCAGGTGGGTCTTTGGATGCTGGTCCCAGCACTTCCATCAGTCCTCTGATCTGCGCAAAGCCACTTCCTCTCTCTAGGTGCTTGTGATAATCAGAGCTCTTGGTCGCAAGGGACAGAACCCCAATTCCAACCAGCAGAAGCATTAAAGGGAATATAAGCATTTAACTGAGACATACACGGGTGCGCCAGCTTCACTCGCAACCGGACTCCGGGCTGAAATGATGCCAGCAGAAGTCAACGCTCACCTCCTTGCTCAGCCTTCCTTTGGGCTGGATCCATTCTCAGGCAGGCCCCACCTGAGCAGGTTGGGAAAACGGCCACTCCAGGCTCGAGTCCCACCAGCTTAGTGACCTCTCAGTGGAGGGAAAACATCCCTTTCCAAAAGCTCCAACTGAAGTCCTGGAATGGACTCTCAGGGGTCAAACCTGTCATGTAGTCATCCAGGGACCACTCACCTGGGCAGAGGGACAGTGGAGGGTGACGGCGGGTTCCACTTGGATGGAGATGGCATGTGCTCCCTCACGACCAGACAGCCGGGGGGCACTGGAGGGAGAGGAGTGGGCTCCCAGGACCTTCCTCAGCTTTGGGGCTCAACCCCAGCATGTGGAGCAGAAGCAAGTGACGCTGAGGCAGTGATGCCTGTGACTCACGTGGCCCATGAGGGACACCCAGTAGCTTCCGATGAGAGCCACCAGCCCAAATCCCACAGCTAGTGCAGCATCCCAGGATGAAGACCTCTGGGGAGGGAGCTGCAGAGGGAAGGGAGGGGCCGCTTGGCCCCTTCCTCCTGGGAAAGGACAGGGCATCCACCAGAGGTCCCACAGGGGGCTCTCAGGAACACGATGACATGGGTGAGGACCACGGAAGTCCCCGTTCTCACAGCCACAGCCCCAACCATCCGCCTGTAGATCCGTGCCAGCCTGTGGGGGACACATCCCGAGTCCCCCCGAAACAAGGACAAGCAGTGAGGCGTTCCTGAGACTGGCTGAACGTACTTTAAAAGGTGGTCCTCCGCTGGCGCGTGTAGCGTTCCTGAGTCTTTGGACTTAAAATCCTACCTCTTTTAGGAAATAATGGTGACAACAGTTGGATGTTCTGAGCTTCCTTCATTGTTGTCCTTTTGTTTGAAGACATCTCTATTTGGTGAAAGTTTAAAAGTTGGCAACCTCTGCCTGCCCTTGCTGTCTTGGTTGAGCCACGTTTACCAACGGGACCAAGACAATGCCCCACCCCTCTCCGCCCCAGTCAGCTCTCCCAGGCCGGAGGGGGATGGCTGCGAGTATCCATGGGAGTCGGGAGACAAGAGGAGGGCACCAGAGCAGCAGCAGCGCTTGGAAGCTTGCTGGAAATGCAGAGTCTCAGGCCCTACCCCAGACTGATGAGTCAGAATCCACATTCTACCAAGATGCCCGGAAGATTCGGGTCCACGTGGAGGTCTAAGAAGAGCTAGACCAGACTTTATCCAAGGACCTATTCTCACTAATTATGCCACTAGAGGGCCCCCGAGCCTGGGCATCGGCCCCGGGTTTTTAGCTCAAGACCATAAATCCCTGAGAACCACTTCTCTCCCAGCACGGAAGGTCTACACTGCTCTTCTCAGCTTGACTTCCATTCAACGATGACAGTCAACAGTCACCAAGCCTGCACCATGTGCCAGCTGCTGTGCCAGGGGTCGCCTTACCTCCAGAATCCCCACAGAGCCTCTCCTGTCCTTCAAGAACCGTCTCCACATCCCTCCGCCCACCTCCACCTCCACCACATACGTAACCTTCCTCTTTGAATTTCCTAGAGCATTAAGGACCTTCCTGGACAGGCTTATCAACTCCCTATTTCCATGACAACGCCTCGTGTGGGGCTCTTTCCCTCTTCTGGACTACAAGCTCCTCGAGGGTGTGCGGGACTGTGTCCCCTCCTCCATGCCCCCCGGACCTCCAGTGGCACTTCTGCCACGCAGCGGCTTCGTAACTCTGCACGACGCAGCGTCTTCCAAACTGCACTCACTCGGCCACCACCCTCCCTGCAATTCATAGATTTTTTTAATGTTTCCTTAAATAAGTGTAAAAGGAAAACTTTGGCATCTACTTGAATGGAAATGCACTATTTTCCTAATAAAAAAAATTAAGCAAACATATACCTAATGTAAACATTCTTTTTTTTTTTTTTTTGCGGTATGCGGGCCTCTCACTGTTGTGGCCTCTCCCGTTGCAAAGCACAGGCTACGGACGCGCAGGCTCAGCGGCCATGGCTCACAGGCCCAGCCGCTCCGCGGCATGTGGGATCTTCCCGGACCGGGGCACGAACCCATGTCCCCCGCATCGGCAGGCGGACACTCAACCACTGCACCACCAGGGAAGCCCCTAAACATTCTTTATATAACAGTTCACTTCCCTCCTAAAATTACCCCATAGACTACCAGGAGATCAGCATTCTAATCGGCTGGTTGGGAAGCGGGCACCCAAACATCCCCATGGTGGGCTGGGATTTAAACCACTGCCCAGCGTTCTTCATTCTGCCCAAGTGTTTCTTCCTTCAGCTGCAGGGGGGCCTTAGTCTACAGCCACCCCCACGGGTGTCACTTATCATCAGGACCTGGGGTGCTTCCATCCAATGACGTTCCCTCAGTCATGGGCGTGAGAACTCAGGTCCACCGCGGCCATCTTGAAGAGCAGGGCGCTTGCTCAGTGTCACCCGCTGGGACTGTTCTGAGGACAACTATGGAACTGGGAAGATACTTCTTTTCTTTTTATGTTTTGAAGAACTTACACAGAATCACAAGAGCTAAGCTCCGATTCCAGAGAGACGACCGTATTTATTCTGCTCCATTTTCTGACACGAAACAGAAGCTGCCCTTGGACAGTGCCCTGTGTGGCATCTGGCAGCAGCCTGGAGCCTCGGGATCTGCTGGGGGCAGGTGTGCAGCTCACACACCCATGGGACCTCTCTTGGCAAAGACCACAGAGGCGGGACATGTGCTCAGGAGGTAAACACGGGGAACACACTACATAAGGCACGGGAACTGGGGAAATGGATGACAGGGAGGGTGACGGTAGATTCTTTAGGGATTCGTACTAAAGCAGAGTAACATGACCTGGAAACAGATCCCAGATCCCAAGCACTTTGTTCATTTCTTGCAATATGTTATAACCTTGCTTCTAACAGCTAGCTCCAGAGAAGTAACGTGTGAGCTGTGGCATGAAAGTAACAAACGCCAATGACAAGGGCAACACCTAATGCTTCTGTAGGCTCACCCCAGCCAGGCAAGGTCATAAGTGCTTTGCTAATAAACAACTCCTATAGGTTGGTGTGACTGCCACTCTCACTTTACAGATAAGGAAACTGAGGCACAGAGAGGTTGATGAACTTGCAGAAGGTCACCCAGCTAGTAAGTGGTAAAAGCTGGACTAGAACCCGGGCAGTTGCCCCCCGAGTCTAACCACCACGTCCCACCACCTCTCACGGTCAACAGCCACAGCGCGTATCATAACAGGACCCATTTGTTCAGCTCTTCCTAAGTGCCAAGCCCCATGTGCATTTCCATAGGCTGTCTCATGACATTATCACGACAAACCTGTGAAGTGAGAACCACGATCAACAGGTAATAACTGAAAAAAACCAAGACCAGAGAGGTTAAGTAACTTGTCCCAGGCAACACAGCTATTTGAGAATAAGCTCCTCGCTGTCCCAGGTGCTGGCCAATGCAGGGGAACAACATAGATGGGCTCTCTTCCTCCCTGGAGCCCATAACTGCGGTGGAGCTTAGTGAGAGAGGGAAATGGTAAACAAATAATCCCTAGAAGCATGGACAAATCATAAATGCAAAAAAGTATTTAATGGAAGAAGAACAGGATTTTAGGACAGAATGCTCACAAGCTCTGAGAGAGAAAAAGAGAGAGAATGGAAGAGAGGTGGGCCAGAGGTGGGGGGCCCAGTCGGACACCAAGGTGAAGACACTCTGAAGATGAAGGTGGCTGATGGCATGGAAAGACAACAAACACAGCCGAGAACCACCCAGGAACAAAGGCTGGGCGCCTGCCCTGGAAAGCTCACCCTCCACTCCACTGAGTGGCCACGGCAGAGAGTTTTCTGTTTGCCCACCCTGCCCCCACTCCCCCTGCATCTGGCCACGTCCCAGCCTTCCTCTGGGGACCACCCTCCCCATCGCAGTTCATGGGCTTCAATGAAGCTGACCCACCTGTAGATGCTCAGGGCAGGTGCGTTACCCAGCTGGCCAATCAGGTTCCTCCATCCTCACTCTCTGACCAATGATTGGTCAAGGCTGGACACATGACTCAGGCAAGCTGAATCAGCATCGGTCCCATGCACTTTATTTGCCTTCCTGGGGAACTTCCTTTTTGCAGAGATTGCTAAGCTGGAAGGAAGTTATAAAGTGCCAAGAGCCACCCTATGGAGACGCCTGCCTGCCTGCCTGCCTGCCTGCCTGCCCGAGAAGGAGTCTAACACGGGAAGGAGCAAGAGAGGAGGAGGGAGAGAAAGAGACTCCGGTGACGTGGCTGAAACCCAGGGGCAGGAGGCCAGGCTTGTTTCCCACCTGCACCAATAAGTACTCCCACCTCCCCAGGGTAAGCCAATTTGAACTGGGATGTTTCACTTGCAACCGAAAGCTGACCGGTCCAGCTTTGGGGGCACGTGCTGGGAAGCAGACCCTGGGAAGTAGACCCCAGGTGGCATAGGTAACAGAAAGGGCCACAGGTCACTGTTGCCAGGGTGAGGAATCCCTTGCCTGCATCCTAGGGAGAAGCGGGGAGAAAGGAGGCCTGAGAGGCATCTGTGGTGGGTTAAGGGGGGCCTAACAGGAGGAGGTGATGGTGCAAGAAGAAGATGGGCTGCCTCTGCCCTCAGGGGGATGGGAGGGAGGGCCACTGTGATGTTGGACTGTGTCCCTGGAAACTCCCTGAAATTCACGTGCTGGAGTCCTAGCCCCTAGTTCCTGAGAATGTGACCTCATTTGGAGAGAGGGTCTTCACAGGAGTGATGAGTTAAAATGTATGGGTGGGCCTGATGCACAACCACTGACACTGACGTGCAAAGAGGGAAGATGATGTGAAAAGACACAGAGAGAAGACGGCCGTCTGCCCACCGGGGGAGAGGCCTGGAATGAATCACAGCCTCAGAAGGGACCTGCCCTGCTGACACCTGGATCTGGGACTTCCAGCCTCCAGAACCAGAAGAGAATCCCTTTGTATTCCTCAAGCCACCCAGCCTGCGGTACTTTGTTCAGCCACCCCAGGAAACCCCTGTAGTCCCAGAAAGGGGATGGGGGCCCCTGCAGCCCGGCCTTTCCTGTGCAGCAGGGGACGGGGTGCCGAGCCTCTCTGGGAACCAAGGAAGCAGGGCCTGGGGGGATCCAGAGGACATTGCCCCTGGGGCATGGAGGGGGCACCACGTGGAGTCAAGGGGCCGGGGGCAGGGCCTGCACATCTCAGGGGCCAAAAGTGTGGTGATTCTATAGATGTAATAAAGTGTCATGAAACTTATACCAAAAACAAAACATGGGGCTCCCCTGGTGGCGTAGTGGTTGAGAGTCCACCTGCCGATGCAGGGGACACGGGTTCGTGCCCCGGTCTAGGAGGATCCCACATGCCGTGGAGCGGCTGGGCCCGTGAGCCATGGCCGCGGAGCCTGCGCGTCCGGAGCCTGTGCTCCGCAACGGGAGAGGCCACAGCAGTGAGAGGCCCGCGTATAGCAAAAGAAAAAACAAAAGGTTCACGTACAGTGTGGTGACACTTGCTGTGGCCCCTGGTTTAGTGACAGTACTGCACCAGGACCGTCTCCCCATGTCCACCAGCGTCCTGTTCCAGGTACGGTGTCACCATTGAGAGAAGCTGGGGGACTCTCGGTACTACTTTTTTTTTTTTGTGGTACGCGGGCCTCTCACTGCTGTGGCCTCTCCCGTTGCGGAGCACAGGCTCCGGACGCACAGGCTCAGCGGCCATGGCTCACGGGCCCAGCCGCTCCACGGCATGTGGGATCTTCCCGGACCGGGGCACGAACCAGTGTCCCCTGCATCGGCAGGCAGACGACTCTCAACCACTGCGCCACCAGGGAAGCCCTTGGTACTACTTTTTGCAAGTTCCATGTGAGTTTAAAAGTATTTCAAAATAAAAAAGTTTAGGAAACATACAAAACTATAAAAAGCCAAGTCTGGTCTCCTCTGTGTTCTCACCCTCCGTTGTCTGATTAACTGCCAGTCTTCCTCAAAGCCTGCTTCCTTCGGCCCCTCTGAAGGTGAGTTGTGGGGAACCTTCCAGAACACTCATGCACCCCCAGACAGGGTTGCAGGCCCACCAGGA
This sequence comes from Mesoplodon densirostris, assembly GCF_025265405.1. Classification (NCBI taxonomy): domain Eukaryota; kingdom Metazoa; phylum Chordata; class Mammalia; order Artiodactyla; family Ziphiidae; genus Mesoplodon; species Mesoplodon densirostris. The sequence goes on from NC_082676.1 coordinate 4,090,647, forward strand.
GCCAGGAGAAAAGGACCCAATCCTCTCGCACTTTCGATTCTTTGTGTTTGGGCTCATATGGGGAGAGAACAGAGTGGGCTTTCTCTCCGAGTGAGAAGAGCCTGTTGGAACCGCAGCCCCACGGCCAAGGGCCCCTCCGGGCACGCGGAAGCCGCTGGGGGACGGGTGTGGGTCTTGCTCCCTGTGAAACGCCTAATTCTAGCTTCTAGCCGTCCTTCACTTGTGCACAGTGTCCCCAGGCCTGTCTCAATGGCGAGCCTTGTCCACGAGGAGCACAAAGACGCCCTTGCACGGCAGCCAACAGCAGGGAGCTGCAGCTGAGATGGGAGCACCTCCCCCGCTGTGAGTGGCCCCTTTCTTTCCCCTGCACTGGGGGCTGGCCCTGCCAGGGAGCATCCATGGCTCTGAACTCCTAAGTGCCTCTCTCCTGGCAAGTGGAGAGTGTGAATAAGCCTGGGGGAGGGGGGCGGGAAAGAGGAGTGAGCACCGTCCCTGGAAGACAGTGTTCTGAAGGGGGTCCCACGAGTTGGAAACTTGTAAGCAGAATCCTTAAACCTTCCCTATCACTTGGGGCATCCAAGCAGGGGCGAGACTCTAGCTGAGCAGGAATGCCAAAGAAGGGATGGAGGGAAGCAAGTGATGGATGGACAAATGGGTGCATGACAGATAGATAGATATATAGATAGATGATAAATATATAATTGACAGATATAGACATGATAGATGACAGATAATAAAGAGATAGACGGTAGGTACATGACAGAGACAGATGACAGATGATAGATAAGTGACAGATAAAGAGAGAAGATAGATAGATATATGAGAGATAGATAGATGACAGAGACAGATAAACAGCGCTGATAGATCAGATAGAGAGATGAGAGAGAGTGGGGAGGGAGGGCAGGAGGGAGGGAAGGAGGGAAAGGAAGAAAGAAGAGTGTACTTCTTAAAGAGGAAGGCACAGCTGCATCACGGATGCCAGCCGGGGACCCTGGCTAATCCACGCCGTCTCAGCCCAGGTATCCACACACACCTCTCCCCAGCTCCTCCACCACTTCCACTCAGTGTGGGCAGGACCAGAGTCTGCCCAAAACCGAAGCGAGCATCCACCGGCTCACACTCCCAGCCTGGTTCTCTCCACATCTCCCCGTCTCTGTCTGGGACACCTTCCTTCTTCTAGGTGCTCAGACCGAAACACTCAGGGTCATCCTTGACCTTTCTCTATCTCTCACCCCACACGTCTGATCCTTCAGCAAATCCCTGCCTCGAAATACACCCAGATTGTGGCCACTTCTCACCACTTCCGGCTCTACCACTGTCTTGGATGGATTTTCCCCGAAAGCAGAGCTGGACGTGGACTTGGGGCAGTTTATCTGGAAGACTGTCACAGTCACAGAAAGCAGGAGTCAGTGAGTGGGAGGGAGGGAGGGAGGAAAACCCAACTCAGTACATCCTCAAGGCCATGGCTGTAGGCAGTGGGGTTTTTGTTGTTTTTTTTTTTAGCTGTCACCTCCTGACTTTATTAGAGTGATTGTATGTGGAATGGGGAAACCAACTAGATGGGAATCGTGTGCTCACATCATTCCAGGCTGCAATTTGGAGACCCCACATACGCCGGTACTGGTGCAGGTCTGACTTGTTTGCAGCTCTCAGTGGCGTGTTTGAGGTCTCTGCCCGCCTGGAGAGGTTTCACAAAGAGGAACCACTGTCACCACAAGGTCAGCTCAGAAGCCAGGAAGTCTGCCCAAGGATCTCCTGGGAGGTGTTCCATGTCAACGGAGAAAACGTGGAGCATTCACCAAACGGGGCGGGGCAAATGGGGGACCATCGCACAGAATCCACGTACGGAGCTGGAGATGCAAAAATCCATAATCCTCAGTCCTGTCAACAGCTGTATTCATGGCCAGTTAGGGTAATGCTCCTGAAATACAGGATACGACCAATACTGGCAGTCCTGGGAGATAGATGCTTTCAATAAACAGAGAGAAACAGCAGAGCTGCACATCAGGGTCCTGTGCACACTCCATCATGGGAAAGGATGAACCAGCATGAACATTTAATCCACCATTTTAATGGTGAAAATCTGGGGTGTCGCGAGATTCCTTCCAATCAGCCCCTGAGCGGCGACCTCGTGCAGGAAGCCCGCTCCCCCAGCGCACGCCTCCCGCGAATGAGCCCGCGCACATGCACAGGCCACGGCCCAGGTTCGGCGGCTTTGTCTCAACGCGACAAAGACCCGCGCCCCGTGGACCCCCGCTGCCTGCAGAGCCGCGACCCCCGCCCCCTCCCACGGGTCCCGGCCCCAGTCCCAGCGCCAGCCCCCTCCCCGTCCCCCCAAGGGACCCCGGCAGTGGGGTTTTGATTCTGTAAGAACCGCCCACCTGAAGGATGGGACACTGGGACACTGACCCCATCCTGTCAGTAGAGGATCATCCCTCGGGCATTAACTCTGCTGATGTCCTGACCCCAGTTCTGCTGCTTGGGATTAGGTTGCGGGGCACCCAGCTCGCGCCTGAGGTGAGGCCCTGGCAGGGGTGTGCTGGTTTAACAACCCCCTGGGGGACGGAGGGCAGCAGGTTGCGTAGCATCGCCAATTTCCACAGTGTAAATGCTCCCACCCTGGAGGATTTCAAGCACCAACATAGTATCCACCAGCTCCCAACATTCCTGAAACTGTAACCACTGCCTCTTCTGTGCCAGCATGGTAGCTTGTCTCCCATCCCGTGGGTTGAGCTGGAAGCACAACTGAGGAAAGAGGCGGGGCGGGGGGGGGGGGCCAGGAGCAGGTGACACGGGCACCAGAGATGCCTGCCGCAAGCAGCGTGCTCCCAGCCACCACAATCTCTCACTCAACGCCCTTCTCCTCCTGCCTTGCCCAGCACGGTCGAACCTCTACACTGCAGGCAGACCAACCCCCTTCCAAGTGTTAGCTCTGGAAACAAAAGCCAAGCCTCCACCCGGGCCTCCCCACATCCTAACCCCCCGCGCCTCTGGGTTCACTGGCCTCAGCACCCCTACCTCCAACAGTCACCGCACGTCAGTCTCCTGTTCACCAACATCCGAGTGCACAGCTACCTCAGGACCTTTGCACCTGCTGTGCCCTCCGCCTGGAAGGCTATTCTCCAAGGTGCTTACATGACTCCTTCCCTCACTGCTACCTCCTCTCTGCAGATGCCCTCGCTCAGAGGCCCTCTGACCCCTCCCTACCACTCCCCTTCCGCCAGCCTGGCTGTAGGCATTGAAAGCTACCTGGCATCACACCACACATCTATTTCTTTCTCTGCTTCCCTTGCCCCAGGGGACTATTGACTCTTTGAAGGCAGGGACATCACAGTCTTTACTGCTACATCCCCAGCCCCCAGAACAATGACAGGCATAAAGCAGGTGGCCAAGAAATGCCTGTTAACACCCAGCAATCGCGAATTCCAGGGAGAAAGTTCAGACTGATTTCATGTTTTCAACTCCCCACAGGGGTTGTGAAGACCACTCCTGGCTCACAACTCCTGGGTTGAATAGACCAGGTCCAGCCCTGGTGCCCTCGGTGGGCTGGTCTGCCCCAGCACACCACAAGCACCAAGATCTCCCACTTACTGGCTCTCAGGAAAGAAACCTCCAAGTCTGCCACCACAAGGCAGGTGCACACGGTCACAGATGTAACGGGCACCCCCTCCAAATTCAACACAGAGCCAGAGTCCGCCAGAAACAAACAGAGAAACCTCATTTAAAAGTCAGCACCTGCCCAGCAGCTCAGCACAAAGGACCACAGTGTCACTCAGGGCCAGAAGTAGCCCCGGGCTCCTCAAAGGCACTAGTTGGAGTGGGTTATCAGTTATCTATGAGACGTAACAAACTACCCACAACTCAGTGGCCCCAAATAATAACCATTTCATTGTCCACTTGCTATGGGCTGGGCTTGGGCAGGGCCCCTCTGCTGGACGTGGTGAGGGCCTCAGGCTCACTCCTCAGCTGGGAGTCTGGCCAGGCTGGAAACACCCGGGATGGCTCTGCTCTCAAGAGCTGTCGGCCGGGGCGCCCAGTCCCCCCCAGCAGGATGGTCCAAACTGCTTTACACGGCAGGTGAGAGGGCTGAACAGAGGCCGCCAGGCGCCCAAGCTCTGGGCCAGGAGTCACGCTGCGTCACTTCTGCTGTGCTCTGTTCAGAGCAAGTACAAGGGTGCAAGGGGGCAGCCTCCCTGCCTGATGGGAGGAGTGACAAAGTCAAAGTGCACAAGGGCGGTGGGGTCTGAGGGAATGAGTGAGGCCGTCTGTAGAAACAGCTTGAATAGCAGAATCCCCTTTTCACAGGAGGTGGAGGGCACAGAGTGGGCAAGTGACTCGCCTGAGGTCACACAGAGTCAGGGCTGGAAGCCACACAATCTAACCTAGCAGCGCCCACCCCCCACCCACCCTCCAGAGTTCAAGCCCTGACTATGACATAAACCATCCGTGTGCCCAGCACAGGTCACTGAGTCTCGTTCCACGGGGATGGGGAACTCACTTGCCTGCACTGCGGGCGGGTGGACAGACGGCTGGCTGGCTGGCTGGGTGGGGTCCCCCAGGGTAAGGCCGGACAGGGAAGAGCCTGGGGGACATTTAAAGTCACCCCCAGAGTCCCAGGAGCCTGACTGTGCAGGGAAGCACAGGCCTCTATTTGTAGGTCGATGTGATTTATTTCTCTCCAGGCCAAGCACAGCCTTTTCTATCCAGTTCCTCCTGAGCACCTGCCTTTGACTGTCTCTTCTGACTGGATTCTTCCCCTCAGACTGGGTCCTCCTCCAACCTCCCCCATCAAGGTGCACAAGCCACACACCTGGTGTCGCCCTCACTCCCTCGCTCCCCCGCCCCTGCCTGCACCCCCAACGTGTGTCCTGTGAACCCCACCTCCATCTACTTCTCTCCGTTACCTCTTCCAGACTCTGGTCCATCTTCTCACTCAGGGAGCTGCACCACACACACACACACACACACACACACACACACACACACACACACGCAACCCATGTGCCCCCAAAGCAGCAGCCAAGTGACCTTTCCCAGTCCCAAATCCATTGGTCACCCTCTCTCATACAACCTTCAAAGGCTCCACACTGCTCCTAGGATAAAGACCCAAACCCTCAGCGGGGTCGTCAGCACCCTGCACAGGCTGGGCCCTGCCATCTCCCCACCACCCCCAGCCCCGGCCGTGCGGCCTGTGGCTCAAACACACGCCCCCTCCCGCCCAGGGCCACCACACATGCTGCTCCCTCTGCCTGGAACGGTCATTACCTTCATCCTCCACCCTCATCACGCTTCAGCCGGTTCGTCCCTGCTTTTTCAAAGTTCATATCTATATCTCCAAGATACAGTTTTAAGAGGAAAAAGCCAAGTAGAGAACAGGGCTGGGGGGAGGGGGTGGGGAGAGCACACTCCCTTCTGTGATTAAAAACAAGAGGAAGAATATAATGCACAGACACGTTCTGAGAGCATCTCAGAAACAAGAAACGCCGGCGGTGCCTCCAGGAAGAGGGGCCGGGTCTGCAGGAACGATGACAGCGCTCACCGAACGTGCACCTGCCAGGCTGTGTCAGTTCACCCTGCCCGCAACCGCATGGTGCGGAGATGATCATAATGCTCCCATCTGACAGAGGAGGAAACTGAGGCCCAAAGAAGGGGAACCGACAGCTGACAAGGAACAGACCCCAGCCCGGGCCTGACGACACCAAGCCAACCTCCCGACGCTGCTCCGCCCATCTCCGGCCATCACGGACGCTTCTCCACGAGACATGCGCACATACCACTCTTCCCGTCTCCAGACACCTGCTTGTAAGAAGAATGACCTCCCCCACCTCCCACGAAAAGCGTTTCCTTTCCTTTCCCTGCCAATATTTCCAGGGGGCAGTCACTTTTGAAGGCTACACCTCACGTGGCTGCATGGTTCTGGATGTTTGCTAAAGATTTGTTTTGGTCAAAGCTGCTGTCGTGTCAGAAGCCGTCCTCAAAATAAATTGAACAACGGGGCGACATGTTAGCCCAAGTGTTTGCCTCCAACAGGATAAGCTCGGACTTCTTCAGACGGCAGTTCAAGGCTTTCAGGACAGACGTGCGTCTCCGGGGTGCCAGGAGTAACCAGAGCCTGGCCGGAGTGGCTCTGGCTGCATGGCCACCCTCCTCCCTGTGGGACCGGCGCCCAACTCAGCTCATGGGACATCTCTGACCCCTGTTCGTCCTGGAGCTAGAGGGGCTAGACACACGAGAGGCCCTCCTGTGTGCGGCCAGGTGGTTAACTGCACCGGGTTGAGGTCTCCCAGCAACCAAGGAGCATCACCCTCTACAGGCAGGACAAGGTGGCTTCAGCAGACTCACTGCCCAGCGTGAACCAGGAAAAGGGTGTTGTTGCCCGGGGCCAAGCTTTCTGCTCTACTGGTGACATTCACGGACAGGCGCCTGAAGGCTGGTGACAGTTAACTTACATTCAGCGCAGGCACTGGGCTGGGGTCACATACTTTACCCAGCCTCACAACCACTGCAGGAGTTAGAAACCATCACTGCCCCCATTCTACAGACGAGGAAACTGAGGCGCCGCCTGATAGAGGGACTTGCCGAGGTCAGTCAGGTGCAGTTGGCAGGGTCGGGGTTCTAGCCTGACCACAAGGCCAGCTCCGAGGCACCCAGGCACAACGGCTCCAGCTGTCTGCAGGAGCGACAAGGGCTGTGTCATGGCCTTAACCATGCCCATGACTGCCTGTGGCTTTTATAAATGAGGATAAGTTACAGCAGGGCACAGGCACACGTGCACACATGCGTGCCATGACTCATCCAGCCACCCTCATCCTCCTCCAGCCAGTGGCTGACTTCAGCCCACAAACCCCCCAAGCTCCCTCCTGCCTCTTGGCCCTTGCACGGCCGTTCTCTCTGCCCAGCACACCTTTCCTTCCCACTCAGCCTGGTTCACTCCGACCACCTTCTGGGTCTCAACTCACTGCCCCTGGACACCTTCCCTCAGCTCCCCCAGCCTGCCAGCCCCAGAGTAGCTCTCACCCCTTCCCCCCAAGACTGGCATCTGAGCCCATCCCCACTAGACCCCTTGGTGTGGGCCACATCTCTGTTCCCCGCGGCAGCCCCTCGTCTGGCATCATGCCTCGCCTAATAGAAGGCACTCGATTTGCTGGGTGGGAAGGAGAAAGGAGGGGTGGAGGGAGGGAGGACCTCACATGCAGTGAGCTGCAGGCATCGGCCTCCATCTTTTGTGCGACTCTCCCAGGCTCTCACATGCCCCGTCCAGCCAGCACTGGCTCCTGGGATGTCGCCCTGGGCAATGTTAATGGGCTCCCACAGCCTCGCAGTCAAAGAGCTCACCAAGCAAGATGCAACCAAACAGAGAAAACCCCAGTGACTGGAATTTCCATTTCCTATGAGCAAACAGCTGCTCTGTGCTAATATCCTCCTGGAATCAAGTGTTATTAGTTAATGTAAAAAACCACACAGAGGGCTTCCCTGGTGGCGCAGTGGTTGAGAGTCCACCTGCCGATGCAGGGGACACAGGTTCGTGCCCTGGTCCGGGAAGATCCCACATGCTGCGGAGCGGCTGGGCCCGTGAGCCATGGCCGCTGAGCCTGCGCGTCCGGAGCCTGTGCTCCGCAACGGGAGAGGCCATGACAGTGAGAGGCCCGCGTACCGCAAAAAAAAACACACACAGAGACCAATTATTAACAAATTTGTAGGCTTATTTTTAGCCATGAGTATTACTGATAAGTTGTCCTCTGAGCTACCACCCTCTCTGCCTGTTGACCTGCTCCAGGAATTTCCAACAGGGCAAGACCATTTAACCTGATGCTTTGCTGTTGTTGCTTGTTTGGGGGATTTTTCCCCCTCGATTTTACTTTTCCTATGGAATAGGAATAGGAACAAGAAAGGGCTGCTGGGTATCATTACCACGTACTTACAATAAAACGATGTTTCCTGTGCACCTACTATAAGCAAGACTCTGTTTTGGAGCTGAAGACAGAACAGTGGACAAGACATATCTTTAAAGTAAAAAGAAACAAATACATTTCCCAGAAGGTGGAAAGAGTTGGAAAAACATTAGAGGAAAATAATTACATTAAAATGTCAATGCTGTTTGCAAGAAGGATCTTAAGGAAAAGACAACCTCCAGGAGATTCCGGGGGGGAGACAAACGGGCTGCAGACCCCGCGCCCCCGACCCAGAGCACCTGCCCAGGAGAACGCAAGCAGGAAGCAGCGCTTGGTTTGTTCCATGTTGTGTGTTATTAAATGCCCCCAATTACTCACCCTTCCCACTGAAAAGACGAGATAAAATAATCAATTATCCCTAAATCTTGCATTATTTCCTATTAAGGCAGAGGCAGCTAGCTGCACGAATTAGGAGAAGAAAGATGTTGAGGCGCAGGCGGCGGTTGGCTCCACCGTCCACGTGTCCTTCTTTCTGAGCCCCAAGCCGACCTCAAGGAGCCCCGGGACTACAGTCAGTTCAGAGCATTGCAGCCTCATGTCCCAGCTGGAGTGTGACTCGGCCTTTGACCTTGACCTTTCAGTTGGGCCAGGTATACAAGCTCTGCATCCTGCCTCCCCCGGACCAGCTCCCCGACTAGGAAGCCGGGTACAGTGCCCCCGGAGGAGCCCCCAGTGCACACCGGCGACCCCAGGAACCAGCTCCAGGGCCGTGCAGGGGGGAGGATGGGAGAGTCCTACAGGGCTGCCTGATTTCTCCCAGCAGTGGTGACCTCAGGCCAGGAGGGACCCTTCTTTCAAGACCTCGACGCACCAGTAGGAGCCATGGATGTCTCATAACTGCACAAAATCAGGGCTTCCCACTGTCATCAGCCAAAATGTTCAGAGGCCTCCAAGAGGACTTTGGTGGAAGGGTGTCCATAACAAAAGGCGGGTGTGAACCCCAGCTCATGGCGACAGGGCCTCCCTGCGCTCCAGGCGCCGTGCTAAACGCTTCACAGAAACCAACCTGTCAAATCCTCACCACCACCCTTCCAGGCAGGGACATTTTACGTAGGGGGAAACCAAGGTTCAGAGATGTCAGGTGGAGCTGTCAAAGTTCCGCAAACCAGGGGACGCCAAAGAGTCCAGGCGCCTGCCAGCTCCCCTCAAGACCTTGTCTGATGCCCTCCCCACAAGGCCAAGGTCCCACCATGGTAGAGGCAGCAGGAGAGTCCAACGTGAATGTGACCGAGCCCCTCCCACCAAGGGGTAGGCTGTATCCCCTCCCCTTGAACTTAAACTGACCATGTGCCCACTCTAACAGAACTAGACCGCAGTGAGAGCCCCAGACGCTAAGAGACTCCGCGCACGTCCCCCACGGCCATGAGACAACATCGCTGGGTCTAAGAAGGATGAGCTGCGCGTGGAGAAGACCTGCCCAGCCTAGACTGTCGACCCTGCCCGCCTGCAGACAGCAGAGGGGAGAGCGCCCAGCACTGCAGCACGGAGGCCTGGAGGCTCCAGCAGAGGACGAAGTGGATGCCACACAGAAGGGGGCAAATGTGGGAGGTCTGGTACTTATTACATACGTGTCCTGTCATTTTACAAGTCAAAACGGTATGCCCCTAGCCAGAGGGTGAGCTTCCAGGAGGGGCGATACTTCTTCACATCATCCACACACCATGCCCCCTGCACACAGCAGCGCCTCCTATGTCAGCAGATAAACACGTAGGACTGGATGATAATGTACAAAACCATGCCCCATTTCACCGAAACCCACCCCGCCTTAGTGACTTGTGCCACACCTGTGTCTCCTCAACGGATGACCACAACTATTTTATTAATATTTTAAGCCCATCTTCTTTTGTTTGCAAACAAATGTGACTTGAAGGAGGACCATATTCTACCACTCTCTATGCAGAGTGTATCCCTGGTCACCTGGAGGGTAACAGGAAAATAGAGAAGGTGGGGCAAGGCCAAGGGGACCCCACAGAGCAATGCTCAGGCTGGGACAGCCCTGATGCTGGCGAGCTCTGGGGAGCTCTGCACAAAAGACCCTGCTGACAAATGAGCCAAGGTCAGCAATGACGGGCCTCATGTGACTGCAGAAACACAGTCACCCCACAATTAACGTCGCCAAGACCACGTTTTCCTGCCAAAGGGAAGCAGAAAGATCATTTCTGGCAGATCTTCCTGACTATTTCAATCCCCTGAGCTACTGATTACAACAAGGCAAAAATTCTGTCTGCACGTGGATACAAACTTCCAAGAAGTAATGGGACCAAAACATTAAGTAATGACAATACCACTCATAAGTAACAGTATTAAGACCAACCCAGCAACTTTAACAAAGTGTGACATTTAAAACAGCTGCACAACAGTGTGTAATAAACATATTTACTAAGTCTATAGCCACAGCTCCCACCCTCCGCTCAGGTCTTGGCAAATTCATTTTCTGACTGCTGACTAATCGATCTCAAAGTCTACTTATGTCACAGCCACGAGATAAGGTGTGTTGCTAAGAGACCCACCCAAATGACTCGCCCCAGCCCATTCAAGACAGGACCTTCCACAACTCTGGCCAGGCTGGTTCTCTGCCATCACCTTGCCTGACCTTCAGTAAATAAATCTTGTCCTAGTGGCCATGCTAGTTAAATGAACTGGGAAAATGAAGAGTACATTTTGTGTCTGTGTGTTTATGTGACTACAGATGTGCATGCATTTGTGGGATAGGTTGCTTGAACCAGGAATGGGATAAACACAGGGATCTGTTTCATCTAAAGCACAGAAAGCCTTCCTGTAAGATGCATAATGAAGCCAGTAAAGGGCAGGCAGGGCAGAGAGTGGGGGGGTGGGGGCATGCAGGGTGGGTGGAGCATGCAGGGTGGGCGGGGCAGGGTGGGGGGGCATGCAGGGTGGGCGGGGCATACCGAGTGGGCCAGGCATTAAACTCACCTAGATTCAAACATGTGCCCATGGCCCTCTCACCCTCTGACCTTACCTCAAGGGTTTGGAGGAAGATTAAATAAAAGTAAGATGCCCCATGTGTAACACAGAGGTGACAACAAGCACATTTTCACTCCAGCCACTGATGATTTACCAGACTGTCAGCTATGTGAAGGTCAGTCTTGTTCCCGGGATAAAAATTATTAAATAAAATTTGGATGAACATAATGTTCAGGCTTGAGTCACACATCTTAGTCCAACTTTTAATTTCTTGGTAAAGAAATACCGTAAGTATAAAAAGTGCTTCAGGGACTTCCCTGGTGGCGCAGTGGTTGAGAGTCCGCCTGCCGATGCAGGGGACACCGGTTCATGCCCCGGTCTGGGAGGATCCCACGTGCCACGGAGCAGCTGGGCCCGTGAGCCATGGCCGCTGAGCCTGCGCGTCCGGAGCCTGTGCTCCGCAACGGGAGAGGCCACAACAGTGAGAGGCCCGCGTACCGCAAAAAAAAAAAAAAAAAAAAAAAAAAAAAACAAAGTGCTTCAGCTTCCCCTGAGATTCTGCGTGAGCTTTCCGAGGGTGGCCTACCGGCCACATGTACCCCAGATATGCTGGGCCCGGGTCACGTGCTCTGTGTTTAAGTGAGGAGGACAGCAGACGACCACCTGGTGCTCACTCTCATTCTTCACATCTTCTGAACCTGCTCTTGTTAGGGGGAGCCGTGAACATACCCAAAACAACCAACCAAAAAAAACCAAACAAACTGGGTCATTTGTAGAGACATGGATGGACCTAGAGACTGTCATGCAGAGTGAAGTAAATCAGAAAGAGAAAAAAAAATATTGTATATTAATGCATATATGTGGAATCTGAAAAAATTGGTACAGGCGATCTTATTTACAAAGCAAAAATAGACACAGACGTAGAGAACAAACGTATGGATACCAAGGGGGAAGGGGGGAGGATGAATTGGGAGATTGGGACTGACATATATTCACGATTGATACTATGTATAAAATAGATAACTAATGAGAACCTACTGTAGAGCACAGGAAACGCTACTCAATGCTCTGTGGTGACCTAAATGAGAAGGAAATCCAAAACGGAGGGGATATGTGTATACATATGGCTGATTCACTTTGCCGTACAGCAAAAACTAACACAACATCGTAAAACAGCTATACTGCAATAAATATAGTCAATTTAAAAAACAAACAAACGCACGCCCCATTTCCCAGGCCCTGCAGGTGGGAGTGGCTGTTTGACACCCTTCTGGCCAAGGAGGTGTAAGCGGATGTCACTGGGCGGGGCCCCCAGGAAAGCCAGGTCAGGACCAAGCAGCTGGACACGCCTCCACCCGTCACCATCCCCTCCTTCCTGCCTAGAAAGCGTATGTGTTGCTGGAGCTACAGCGACCCTCTTGTCCCCAGGAGCCGGCAAGGAAATCACAGAGCCTTGGCCCTGAGACAGGGAGGCCAGTGTGCTGCCCACACTTCTGGTGAAAGTAAAATGCCCCCTCTCTTATTGTAACCAGTACTGCTTAGGTTTTCTATTACATGAAGCCAAACCAATCCCTAACTGACAAACTTGCTAATATTTAAAAACCACATTTCGCATAAAACTCTGGATTTCCAGCATGTCTCTTAAAATAGGATGCTCAGGTCCCCCTGGGACCACATTCCTGCCTGGTGATAACAGTTCTGTGTGAAATCCCACTCCCTGACTCGGCCATTTTCAGGGGTACCAGCCCGTGTGGACACTGCAGTTGGGGGCCTGGGTTAAACCATTTTATAGGACATGGAATAGATCCCGGCTCTCAAATTCAATCATGGTAGGTCTCAAACCCTCTGATACACATTGTTGACATTCAAACGTCTTCCTTCCGCCTCTACTCCTGTGACATTTGACATCCACCCCATACATGATGCTCTGGTGGAAGCATGGGTGAGGGGCCTGGAACATTCCCATCCTCCACACCCACAGCCTCCTGCAGGTGGTCTGGCCACTCCCAGGCCTAGTGTTAAAATGAGTCACCTGTGTCCTTCAAGACAGGCACCTTTCCCTAAGAGGTCACCAAATTCATAAAACAAACAAACAAAAAAAAATATATATATATACACATTCAAATCTGATTTCAAGACCACCAACGTGCTACCTCATAATTAGAGAACCAAAGTCAATAACTTAAAGAAGGTGGGGAGACTCCAGTAGGCCTGCAGTCGTGGTGGGGGCAGGCAGGAATGGGGCCGGGGGGCAGCATATGAGGATGGCTGGATGGACCGGGGGCCGGGCAGGGAGGGAGGCTGCGGGGAGTAGAAAAGGCTCGGTGTGGGAAAGGGCGGGTGAGGTCAGGAGCCCCGGGCTGGTGGGAAGACGGTTAGAACCAACATGTCCACACGGCAGGCTGCTGCTGCCCTCTGGGTAGACCAGAATCAGAATCGGAACCGGAACCCTCCCCCTTCCTCTCATCGGCGCTTCCTGAGGACGGACCCTGTGGCCTCACTGTTCTGAGACACGGAGGGGCGTGGGTCCCCGAGTCCTCGCAGGGACCGCGGCCAGGTCCACGCAGCACTAACTCACATTTCACAGGTGGAGGAAATGAAGCCCAGAGAGGTTGACGAGCTTGGCCCTGACACAGAGCCAGTTAGAGGAGGGGCTGCAGATCAACCCACAGGCTGTCTCCATGTCTTCATCACAGGGTCTGCACCCTTCGGACTTTATTCACAGAAGATGGAATTATCTCAAGGCAATTAGGGGATGTCCTAGGGGAGCCTTGCCTCTTCACAGCTGTGAAACCAATGACTAGCGTCTGTTACAGACAACAGCTGAGTAATCCTCCCCCACCTGGAGTTATGGACATTGCCTACCACCATGTTACCGACAGGAAATGGAGGTTCAGGTGAGGTGAAATGACTTGCCCAAGGTCACACAGCGTGTATGACATCATTTCAAAGAGTGACCAGTGAGGAGAAGGAAAGTGGCTGAAGTGACCAAGAGGGATGGGGTGGGGTGGGAGGTAGACCCTGGGCTCTGACTGTGGCTGGCCTTCTGCTGAACAGCCACACCCGGCACCTGGGAATATCCCAGGGATGAAGCTGTCCCTTGTCACTGCCTTCTGTGTCACATTAGGGTAAGGAGGGTTGAGGAACGGAAGTTTCAAAAGCCTCCGATCATTTTCTATGAGGGACGTGTGCAGTACTTTCATAAGCAGAAAAAAATTCTAAGTTTTCTAAACTCCATATTTCTTGAAGCATGCAGCTTTTATTTTTAATAACCCGCAAGAAGAAGCTGACAAGGTAATTACTGCATAGTTCTACTGCTAATTAAGCCATGGAGACACTCTGCAAGAGTGAGATCCCCAAAACTCAGGACTCCGGAGCGAGGGAACGTGCAAGGAACGAAGCCGGGGAGAACCACACCGTGGAGAAAGCAGGCCGCGACCCCCTCGTCCCCACCCCGCACTGGGGCGCCAATAAAAGGTTCAGGCAAAGGGATGCCTGAGCTGGAGTCTGGGGTGGGGATGTGTCTGTGAGTCTGTCTGCAGCTCAGGAGGGGAGTGGATGCTCTGAGAGGCTTCTCCCTCTCCAGGCCATGAGCAGAGGTGGATGTGTCCCTGCAGAAAGACGTGGTCCCAGCCTCCTCCACACTGACCTGCCAGCCACTCTCGGGCTGCCACTGAGCTGCTTATCCACGGAGGCCCTGGCCAGCCATCTGGCCAGCCCCAGGCCTCGTCCACTAAGACACTGTGCCTGGTTCCACAGATGCTTACCGAGGCCTCCTGTGGGCGAAGTCTGTGCTGTGCTCCTGGTCTAGGGAGCACGGCCCACCGAGAGTGAGTCCAGAGTCCCAGGTGGTGATGAGAATCATGAGCAAATCAGGATGGAGGAAGGCGATCTGGGAGGTGGGGGCAGGGTAGCTACTTCAAAGAGGGCCCTCTGAGGAGGTAAGATCGGCCCGAGACCTGGGCAAGCAGAGGTAAGCAGGACCCAGAGGTCTGGAGCTCAGGAGCCAGACAGGTCAGGGCAGGTCCCACATGGACACACACGTAGACACATATACACACAGACACACGGAACTTGTCAGCAAAGACTGAGACCGTGGATAAGGACTAGGCTCAATGGGTCCCCAGGTGTGGTCACCTGACCCGAACCATCAGCATCACCTGGTCACGTGTTAGAAATGCACATCACCGGTACCCACCACAGACAGGCTGAAGTGGAAACACTGCGGGGGCGGGGGGGGGGGGCAGTGAACGACCCTTCCAGGTGATCCTGATACATGCTAGGGTTTGACAATGAAAGAGCTACATCAGCAGTTCTCCAGGGAGATTTTGCCCCCAGGGGACACTTGGCAACGTCTGAGGACATTTTTCGATGGTCACAACCAGGCACTGGGGTGCTACTGTTGTCTAGCGGACAGATGCCAGGGAGGCTGCTAAACATCCTACAATGCACAGGATGGCCCCCAGAGCAGAGAAGGATCCCATTACCAATGTCAACTGTGCTGAGGTTGAGAAACCCGCGCTAGATCAAAGGGTCCCCCACCTGGTTGCACAGCAGAATCTTTAAAAAGACAAAGTACCAGACCCCACGGAAACATTCTAGACAGCTGTCCAGGATGACTCTCGGCTCAGTCTCTGGTCCTGGCATCTGGGAACCAGGGAGAGAGCTGAGAGTGGAGGAGGAAGGCCCTGTGGGAACCCCCATGTGATGGGCTGGGAAGAGGTGCTGCGGGATGCAGGGAAAACCCAGGGAGGAGAGGGTGTCAGGACGTGGGGGATGAGCGGGCAAGAGCAGTGAAGGGACAAGATGAGGAGGTGACGTGGGTTTGCACCGGAAGGAGGTCCACACGGGACCAACGCCAGGGCAGAGCCCATCCCATGGCCTGAGAGCTAACGGAACGAGAAAAAGCAAAACTTCTCCTCGCGAGTATGAAGCCCTCGGAGGGAGACAAGGTGATGGGATGCCAAGTTGCCTTTTTTAAATTTTAAGTTTTGGGGAAAATCTTAACCATGCTTGTGGGTACAGAGTAAGGATTTGCAGTGAAGAACCCTGTAAAGCTGCCAAAAGAATCATGAATGGAGTAATGATATGGAAAGAGCATTAGGGTGACCCTCTGGGAAAATCTTCCATCCCTGCCACGCAGTCCCTGGCCGCTGAGAGATTTAATGCACTAATAAGGCCACAAAAAGATGCTCACGCCCATCAGCAGTCAAAGAGCCACAAATAGGGCTTCCCTGGTTGCGCAGTGGTTGGGAGTCCGCCTGCCGATGTAGGGGACACGGGTTCGAGCCCCCGTCTGGGAGGATCCCACGTGCCACAGAGCAACGAGGCCCGTGAGCCACAACTACTGAGCCTGCGCGTCTGGAGCTTGTGCTCCGCAACAAGAGAGGCCGCGACAGTGAGAGGCCCGTGCACCGCGATGAAGAGTGGCCACCGCTCGCCACAACTAGAGAAAGCCCTCGCACAGAAACGAAGACCCAACACAGCCAAAAATAAATTTTTTTTAAAAAGCCACAAATAAACACAAGACACCCCCTGTCACCCTTCGTGTGAGAGAAAACCAGGTTGATGACCTCAGGTGCTGTCAAGGCTTTGGAGAAAGGGTGCTCTTGGATTCTGAAGGAGCATCAATGGTCCATTTTCCAGGAGGATGCAGTATCAGAAACATTTTAAATGTGAGTCTCCTGTGACCCAGATATACCCTAGAGGAAATTCACAAAGGAGCATAAGAAGGCTTTGCCTGGATGACCACTGCTGTGTTGCTTGTAATAGTTAAAAACTGGAAACACAAATATCTAATAGCTCAACTGAGAAAAATATATTCCCTGGGACACTATGTGATTATTAAGAAAGGAAGATCTCCGAGACCCAGTGTTGAGTAGAAACCCAAATTGAAGAACCTTCCATACAGTGTGTTACCACTTGAGTTCTTTTAAATGTCTTTCCCCAAGATCCTGTAGATATAAACATGTATGAAAAGGTCCAGATGCTCCACCGAACTTGTCACAGAGATAACCTCTGGAGAGTGACAGAAAGGGGTGTCATTGCTTACCTTTCCCATAATGTTCTGAGTTTTTTGTTGTTGTTTCTTTGGCGGTACGCAGGCCTCTCACTGTTGTGGCCTCTCCCGTTGCGGAGCACAGGCTCCGGACGCGCAGGCTCAGCGGCCACGGCTCACGGGCCCAGCTGCTCCGCGGCATGTGGGATCTCCCCGGACCGGGGCACGAACCCGCGGCCCCTGCATCGGCAGGCGGACTCTCAACCACTGTGCCACCAGGGAAGCCCCACCTTGATCATTTTTATTTATTTATTTATTTATTTTTTTGCGGTAGGCGGGCCTCTCACTGCTGTGGCCTCTCCCGTTGCGGAGCACAGGCTCCGGATGCGCAGGCTCAACAGCCATGGCTCACGGGCCCAGCCGCTCCGCGGCATGTGGGATCCTCCCAGACCGGGGCACGAACCCGTGTCCCCTGCATCGGCAGACGGACTCTCAACCACTGCGCCACCAGGGAAGCCCTGTTCTGAGTTTTTGTGGTGAGAATATGGATGCATTAAGGATGCATTTGGGAGGGGGAAGGGTAAATGCAACCTCGGGCTGTTTTTAGAAAACCATAGACTGTAGATGGAAGGAGGTGGTATTTCTGACTCTGCACCGGCTTATTCCACAGCTGGCTCGTGAGCTTCCCGTTTCAGAAGTAGCTCTTTAGAGCAGCAGGCGGACAAACGGGACAGGTCCTACAGGGCCAGCGAGCTGAAGGGCTGGGACTCTTCAGCCTAGTGAAGACGGGACTCGGGTGGGTGCGACGACTCACTCACAACACCAGACTCTCTGAAAACCCAGGTAACATGCATCATGAGAAGATCACATCAGAACTGACTGATAGCAGACCTTCCCAAACCATGTGAAAAAGACTTTTTAAATGGGTCTGCCCGAAGAGAAGCATGCACTGCATCAAAAAGAAGTGAGTCCCCCATCAAAAGAGGCATGCGAGCACATGCCAAGCCAACCAAGCAAAGCAGTTGTAGATGATGCTCCCCTGATCCACCCTCGCCACGTCAAGCTCCCAGGTCGCTTCCAACTTGAAGATTCTGAATCTCTTTCTACCAGAACTCCTGTGCTTAACACAAACCTTAAATACTTCATTGATTTTTGCTTTTTAGTAAGGTTCTGCCGCTAATAGAATTATACCGACTAGAGACTTTTTTACCTCAGGCATCTGCTCGCTGGGTCCCATTTTGAGCATCTGAACCAGAGACGAACTCGGGCTTTCAGCCTCCCGCGGTATCACTTAATCACGGACAGCCAAGCCCCTCCACCTCTCTCCCAGGTGGACCGGCACGAGACACCTGTCAAGCCCTCTGTTCCCACCCACGGAGGCATCAACTCACAGACAGCCAAAAAGCTAAATCCTCCATAATTCCTGTTTCAAGTTTGCTTCCTTTTACTGCCAGGGAGACAAAAGGAGCTGAAAAGGATTTTCTCATGACGAGCCACTCAACTTCCATAATTGGAACAACCATGGATGTGCATCTCCAACACAGAGAAAACCAATCCATCATGGAGTGCTGAGGGCTTAATCCCAGATTTCTAATAAATGGATTAATTAAAGCCTTAAGGGTCTGCCTATAGCTGCCTCTGCTCGAAACTCCAAGGAAATTAACTTGCCCTCCCAGATATTAAAAAAAAAAGCCAGGGATCTCCTCCGGTGGGTACCTTAGTTTGACCAAAGGACAGTGTCAATAGTCCTAACAAAGAAATCTTACAAGCCTTGCATGGGTTTATTGTTTAAAATTTCAGATTGGGCCCTGGCGCCCACAGAGCTGCCTGCCTTTAACCCGTCTTTCTTTGCAGTTAAATAGTGAAGCTCCTCTGTGTTCCAGCGAAGTGAAGGAATCCCTCCCCACACAGCCGGTTCACCCCAGCCCCAGGGAGTATCTGGAGTTTGATGCCCACCATTTAGCGTGATCAAGTCCCCATCCGGGGTCAGTGAATTTAGAGAGGGACAATCCTCAAAGGAAGGTAAGGCAACTTATTGTCAAAACAGAACCTGTGACAGGATGGTGCTTCTCTAAGATTCGAATGGAGTCCTGTGGCGTGATACCAAAACACCAGCTTTGATTCTTTTTTTGAACCCTACATTTCAGAAGCTCAGACTTCTCCCTGTGAAGTGAAAATTGCCTTCTGGTGGAGAAAGGTTTTAATGATCACTTTGCTTCCTGCGTCTCCATGGTGACGGGGCGCACAGCCCACCTCCCACCACCCCCCTCCTGCTTTATTAGGCCTTTCTTCCTCTTTGGAAAGTAATCAATCAAGCCGTATAGACTCCTTTGTGACCGGAATTATCACCTAAACAATCGACGCTGCCGCGGGGGGTGGGGGAATGAACGCGGTCCGTATAATTGAATGAAATCAGGCTCCGTCCTGGTGCACGCATGCCCTTCATCTCCCAGTGGCAGCTCTGCCAGCACACCTGTCCCGGGAGGCGGGCGGGCGCGCCCAGGTGCGCCAGGCCCCGCCGACTTGGGCGCCCCGCGGAACCCCTCTGCGCGGCGGCCGCATAAGCGCTGCCCTGCCCGGGCGGGGGATGCCCCAGCCGAGCCGCCGGGGCCACCGGAGCTGGGGCCGCGGGGGAGGGAAGCAGAGCTCGGAGCCGGAGCTGGTAGAGGCGGCCACAGGTCTGACTCCCGGCCCCCAGCTGGTCAGCACCCAAAGAAGGGAAGCCCCTCGGAGGGGCCAGCAGAGCCCACCAACCCGCAAGAAGGGCAGATGCGGAGTGCCGGGCTCTACCCGGGGAACCGGCTCCTCCCCGGACAAAGGGCTCCGCCGCCTTGTGGGGAGCCTGAGCGACCGGGTCCTGCCGCGGTTCCGCAAATGCAGCCCCGGCGCGCAGCAGCGCCGGGGACTTGCGCCCAGCGCCCCCTGCCCCGGCCCTCCCCGCCCTCCCCCGCCCACCCCGTTACCTGGATTCTCCCCGGCGTCCGCGGAGGACGTGGCCGAGGAGTCGGTGAGGACGCTGGGGTCACTCTGCGAGCGGCCCCGCGACACGAGGCAGCCGCTCCCGTCCTCGGACGTGGCCATGGGCCCGGCCGGCGCGGGGGCAAGTTGGAGGGAGCCGCGTGTAATCAGAGCATCCGAGAAGGCCAAGGTCACTGGCCAGGGGACTGGAGGGGGCGTCTTTTTAAAAAGGAAAATCAAAAAGGACAGGGAAAGAGAAGAAGCCGGAGGACGAGGCCGGGGCGGGCTTCAGGGCGGTGAGACAATAGCCTCGCGGCTGCAGCCAGGCGCATCCCGGCGTGCGCGGCCTCGCTCTGTTATTTATTCGTGTTTATTCCCATTCTTCAGTCTATATTCCAGGAAAAAAAAAAAAAGTTGAACCAGGAAATAAAAACTTTTTCTTGTCAGTGTTTATTGCGTGCTTGGGGCAGGGGGTGATGCCCGAGAATTTCTGGGGCGCTCCCTCCCCCCACCCCACCTCCCACCCCCCGGGGGAAAAAAAAGGAAAAAAGAAGAATCTGTGCTCTGGCGATTGCTTTAATCTGAAAGCTGTTCTTGGAGCATCTGTTGGAAAACATTAGGATTCTCCCATCATGCCCCGCGAGAGGAGCCTGACGTCACGAGAGAGGGGAGCGAGAGCCAGCGTGGGGATGGGGCGGGGTCTCAAATACCTGAACTGCACGCTGCCCGCCCCGAGGGAGGGGGCTGAATCCTGAGTCCTGAACCGCCCACTCCCACCGCAGCCGCGCTCTGGAAGCAAGGATTCCACATCCCGCTTCCTCCGGCTCCCAGCTGGCAGGGGGGGGAGGAGACCCTGAGGGTGCCTCCCTCGGAGGTCAGGGCCTAATCTCCCCAGCAGCTTCAGGCAGAGGTTTCCAGGGGGAGGCCACCGTGGGATGGGGGGTGGGGCACTCCGGAGCTTTGTCCCCGCCCACCACAGCCTCCTCCCCACTGCCCAGCCCTCCTTCCCCCAGGCCCTCAGCCCCTCGCCGGGGAGGAGAGAGGTAGGGGGCACCTGGCACCTTCCAGGAAGGCCTCCCCCAGATTCCTTGATGGAGTTGATGAGAGCAGGCAAGGGAGGTGACCCCGCCTAGGGCTGCCATTTACAGAAGTGCCCCCCAAGGGGCTACTGAGCAATTCTAACCCTTCCAGATGGTGGTGTGGGAGAAACAGAGGCAACTCCCACATCTCCAGCTAAGGCTCCAGCGATGAAGAAGAGGAAAGCCCAGTAAAGGACACAGAAAGGGGAGCTGTGTCACACAGCCTGGGCTAAGAAGGGGGCCAGACCCTCAGGCGGCAGGGCCACAGGGACGCAGGGGGAGGGTGCACCCAGCCCCGGCCTTGCTGTGCAGAGAAGCTCCGATGGGCAGGATCCTGTCTCAGCCCCTCAAGCCACCCCAGGTAGAGGGTGCTGCTCTCAGCCCCACTGTGGGTGATGAAAATAACCGGGGCCCAGAGGAGGCTGCCAGGGGTCCTGAAGCTGGGCAGGGGCTGGGGACCTTCCTGGGGCTGCTTCTTCGTATCTGGCCTGCACCTAAAGCAGGGCTGGGGTGCAGGGGGAGCACCTGGCGGTGTTGGGTGAACCCCAGTGAAGGGCCAAGGACAGCACTGAGATGTGGGGAAATGCGGGTCCTCACTGCACATGGAGCTTTGGGCTCTGAGCAGCAGTCGCCTCAGAGAAAGAAAGCCTCCCTCCCTTCCAATAATCCACAGAGCCCACTGTGTGCTGAGCACCACGCCAGGCACTGGGGATCCAGATGCAGAAACACCCCCAGTGGGTCTTCCAGTGGCCGGGGAGGGCAGAGCCGGGAATGGCCACCAATGAATCAATACACGCCGCCCCCCAAACATTTCACTGCAGCTGTCAACACATACCATGAAACAAAGAGGAAACCGGTAGGACGTTGTACTAAATACTTTTTATCCACGTAAAAATGTGCTGCATGGCGACACACCTGGCTCTGGGGCGGGGGGGGGCATCATTTCTTCCTCATGCACCTCTGAGGTGTGAGCTACCCTAGCCTCCACCTGAGAGGTGAGGGCAACTCGGAGAGGTGAGCGCACCTGCCTGGGTCACAAGCCAGGACAGGCAGGGCCGAGGATCCCGGCCCGCGGTCTTTCCAAGTGTGTCCCCCCGGCAGTCCCCGAGAGCCGTGCTGAGTCCCGGCCCAAACATAGGCAGGTCTCAGGAAGCCCCCAGCCACGCCATCAGCACATCTCACGCCTGCGTGAGGAGGCCTGAGGTAGGCCGGCCAGCAGCGGATACAGAGATGGACCAGCGTGTCGGGGGGCGGATGGCAGCCCAGGGGCACGTGCTAGAGGAGGGCAGAGAGGGGTGGCCGCAGCGCCTTCCAGCTGTCTGTCCCCCACCCCTACGCTGCAGGGCCTCCCCTACTCAGAACCTGGACTGCTACGGACTTAAGGTTCTTCTTTAAATCAATCTGCCCTTAAATGCATTTTAAAGGAAACCATCACTCCAGAGATAGGAATGCAGCCTCCCTGTCGCGTGTGGACAGGACGAAGAACACAAGAACTGTCTACAGACGCCAACGTCCCTTAGTGCCTCGCCTGTGTACGTACCACCTAAAACCACTTCGAGTCCCTTCGGACAGTCTACACGGCTGTGCCCATTCGCCCACTCCCCCTAACTGTATGGCGGGGCTTAAAGGCATAGAAAAGCGTAGGCTTAGCATTTGCTCCAGGAGTTCCCGTGGAGGTGAGGGACAGAAGACAAGGGTGACCACCACATATGTTAGTTCTGGGCCTCCCTGGTGGTGCAGTGGTTGAGAGTCTGCCTGCCGATGCAGGGGACACGGGTTCGTGCCCCGGTCTGGGAGGATCCCACATGCCGCGGAGCGGCTGGGCCCGTGAGCCATGGCCGCTGGGCCTCCGTGTCCGGAGCCTGTGCTTCGCAACGGGAGAGGCCACAGCAGTGAGACGCCGCGTACCGCAAAAAAAAAAAAAAAAAAAAAAAGTTAGTTCTTCAGCGTATGTGTTGGCACAATATTGATTTGAGTCGGGGAGAGATGGAGCTGGTCATTATATTTTTCTCTGGCTTTGAAATGATCCATAATAAAAATAGTTTGAGGTTTAAAAACATTAGTGACCCCACCTCTACTGATCAGTAGAAATAAAAGTCTGGTGAACTGCCTGCAGCAGAGACTCAGGCGGTCCAAGTTATCCACGCCCAGACCAGGGCTGTCTAGAGGCCTGGGAAGACCTGGCCCACAAGGGGTGCAGAAGGCTGCTGTCCGCAGGTCCCAGCCTAGAGGATCCCATGGGGGTCTTTATTTATCCATGATAAATGGATAAATAAAATGTGGTGTACCCATCCAACGTAACATTATTCAGCCATAAAAAGGAATAAAATACTGATACCTGCTACAATATGGGTGAACCTTGGAAGTGTTCCAAGTGAAAGAAGCCAGTCACACACACATACACAAAAACATACATATATATACTATATGATTCCAATATGTGAAATGTCCACAGAGACGGAAGGCAGATTAGTGGTTACCTAGGGCAGGGAGGGGGCACGGGGGCAAAGGGGGTGACTGCTCATGAGTACGGGGTTTCTTTTCGGGGTGACAGAAAGGCTCTAAGTGTTTTAAAATAAGATTATGGTGATGGTTTCACCACTCTGTAAATATACCAAAAGCTATGGAATTTTACACTTTAAACAGGTGACCTTTATGGTTCATAAAGTATTTCAATAAGGCTGTTTTAAAAAACAAAACCAGGTACACAGAGGCACCTGGGCTGAGCTTTTGATTTGAAGAATGCCTGGGTTCCGCCTCTCACCTCTGCTAGGCACAATCACACTTCAACCTCCCCTGTCCCTGCCCTGGGCTCTGAATCAGACTCACGCCCTCCCAGGAGTCACCCTTCGGGTCCCTGATCACAAACCCAAAGCCATTTGCTGACTCTGGGCAGCCCCGACAGCCTCAACACAGCTGCCTAAAAGAACTACAAAGATGGCGAAGCCTGTAAAACTCGTCCCTTCTGAAAACACGAAGTGGTGAAGGAAAGGGAGGGCCTTCCTCTGCCCAGGGCAGTCGTGGTGGGGACACCACGGCGGAGGTGACTCTGAGGCTGGCAGAGCCACCCGTACACACAGACGTGCCCTTTGTTAGCAGGTGTGTGGAAAAAGGACCACACAGAGGCCCAATCCCGCCCACAGGCGTCTCCAGAGTTGGTTTCCTTCTTACACAAAGTGCAGATGAAAAATACAAAAACTGTGAATCACTATGCTGTACACTTGAAACTTATAGAATATTGTCCATCAACTATACCTCAATTTTAAAAAGATGCAGATTACTGCCATCCATCAAATATTTCCTGAGTATCTATTTTGTGACAAAACTTATGATTTTTCTGGGAATACCACGATGAAACAAGACATTATTGGACCCTGAATTCTCAGAGCTCGTGATCTTGCAGAGGAGAGAGGATTCAGAACTAAGCAATCAATCAATCCATTGATTTCAGTGAACACAGAGTGAGGGATGCCCAACCTGGGTGGGCAGAGCCTGGTCTGAGGAAGTGATGCTCTTCCTGAAACTGAAGTCGCAGTGGGATTAATGAGACAAGTCAAGGAGGCACAGGGAACTGTCTAGGCAAAGGCCATGAGGTGGGAGCAGCACAGAGCTCTGAAGTCCCCAAAAAGAGGCAGAGTGAGGGGCCAGGGTGTGAGCTAGGCTGGAGGAGGGGGTGTGGACCTAGTCCACGCAGTGTCTTGTGGTCCTTGGCATGAGCACGGTGAAAGACAAGTGCTGAAGACAGAAGTGGGTCTCCAGAGGATTCTTGCAGCTGGTGACACAGAAGGGACCCCAGGTGAGGGAGGGACAAAAAGGCACATGCTTTGGGTCCCACAGGCCTTCTGGTACCAGCTGCAGGCTGGGGACCCCTCTCTGGAACTGTGATCCCTCATCTTAGAAAGAGCATGGTCACTCCTGCCCAGCCGTTCCCAGGGGTCACGTGGCAAGAGCTGGACCAGTGCTAGCGGTGCTCTCGGAGACCCCTTGCATGTCGAAGACCCCTGCAGAGCTGACAGCCCAAGGACCTGGGACCCCACCAGGTCGCCACCATGGGTTCAGGGATCTTTGTCAGGCAGAAGCCTGGGGCGTTGCAGGTGCCCAAGAAGCGGGTCTCCGTTGACCAAATCAATGACTGCGCACAGGGGCATCGACGCATCGCTGCTCCAAAAGTGGGGGGCTCAGCATCCTCAGGACCCACATCAGCTCCTGCCCTCCAGACCTGAGGTTTCTGCTGAGGCTCCAGGGACCCTTCCTTACCCGTCACAGAACAGAATTAAACCAGCAAACGCTTAAAAAGAACTGCTCCAGCCGCAGTCTCTGTCCAAGCTATTAGGGAAACAATGGAAGAGGGTCCAGAGGGCATCCCCCAGGGTGGGGACTGGAGGCCAAAGGAGAGGGAGGGGTGACGACAAAGCAGGTCCCACGGAGCCCACGGTGAGGAGGGGAGCCCCGCCCTCTGCTGGTCACAGAAGGAACTGCGTCCAACAACGGCCTGTGGGAACTTCTGCTGACCTGAGGGCTGACCTAGCCTTGAACTTGGCTTCTTTTGCCCTTTGACCTTGCTGGGGTTTCCATCACCAGCCTTGCCCATGAGGCTACCCAGGGTGGTGCTCAATGCAATACCAGATGTGGCTCTTTTCTAAACACGCCCAACTCTTCTAAAACAAAAGCCTCCATGTCACCAACCATGGTCCCCACCCTGAAAGGCATCGGCAGCCAGAGCTGGCCTGAGAAACGGCCGTGGGTGTCCCCAGGCTTAGCCCCCCTCAGAGTGTCTTCCGTGCTCAGGCTATCTAGAGCCGGAGTCTAAGACCCGGGCACGAGAGGCGGTTCCATCACTTCCTAACTGTGTCCCCTCTAAGCCCACGTGAGTGGGGGAAGGGCCTCCCTCGTAGGGTGCTGGCATTCGGTCCCAGCACTCGGGACACAGAAAGTCCTCTGGTGCAAGACGCTGGCCTTCTGATGTCTTACGTGCCCCGAGCACGTGCCCCGAGCACATCCAGGCCGCCGGGAGGGCCCCATAGGATGGCAGGGATGGAGGCAGAAGAATATGAAGCAAGAAGCCGAACCAGGGGAGGGATGGGGGCGCCCTCTGCAGGAAGGACAGAAAACAGCCCCAGGCAGCTCCTGCTTCTGTGTGTCAGGGGTGCGTTGGAGCACCAAGCCGAAAGTCTCAGGGGGCCTCCCATCCTGGGTACATCCTATACACCTCCCTTGTTGGAGGATGTGTGTGCCCTGTTTCTAGCTAATGAAGGGAGTGGGCTGGCTTCCTCTGTGGGAAACACCACTGATGGACGGATGGAGAGACACACAGAAAAGGCAGCTGTCAACCATCACCCTGGCAGGTGCTGATGGCAGCGTGCCTGCCTCCTGTCCGAGTGTCCTGCGGGGTCTGGAGCTCCAGCAGCCACGCTGTGACCCTGGAGTGACACACGTGAGGATGGGATGTCAACAACTGTGGAGAAAGGGATTCTGAAAGACGTGGATGATTAGAATGTTAATAATAAATAAAAGGGCAAACTGGCAATGCTCTTCAGCAGTTATGCTCACCGCCCCGATGGTCCAGACACTTGACTCTGACTTTCTTCTTTTTTTTTTTTTTTTGTGGTACGCGGGCCTCTCACTGTTGTGGCCTCTCCCGTTGCGGAGCACAGTCTCTGGACGTGTAGGCCCAGTGGCCATGGCTCACGGGCCCAGCCGCTCCGCGGCATGTGGGATCCTCCCGGACCGGGGCACGAACCCATGTCCCCTGCATCAGCAGGCGGACTCTCAACCACTGCGCCACCAGGGAAGCCCTGGACTCTGACTTTTAAAAGAAGATAACTCGTGTTTAAATAATGGTCGTTGTCACCCAGACACTTTCTCTTTCCTCCAACTCAACGTGTACACTGTAGTATGTTTACTGGATTTATATTCTAAAGGGGCTTGTTTCCTTTCCCTTGGGAGACCCCAGCGCTGGGTTTACTGCGTCGCCACACCCGGATTTATGTCTCTAACAACCCATCGCCGGAACGGAAGACAAAGTCTTTCATCGTGTCACAGTTCAAACACGGCATCGAGCCTGACCCATAAATTACAGAAAATTCGTAGCACCAGGTTTATAGTACTTTAAACTTTTAAAAATACTTCCTAGGTTCCTTGGCTGGAGCGATAATTCCAAGAATCCACTTGTGCAAACCTATAAATAATGATGGCTGTGTCCATATTTTCATAGACGCTGTGATCGCTTTCAGAGCCTACATTTCACTAACCTGCTGTGCAGTTTAAAGCTGGTGGCTCCACGGGGATTTCATGGGGGGAGGGGTAGTTATTTAGGCAGTTAGATCCTGGTGCGTTCACCAGTCCCCATTCTGGAATATTAACAATAGTGCCAGTGACTTCCACGGCAGACGGGGGAACAGCATTCATTTCTGTGTTCAGTGGAGGCTACATCAGCCCATCAACCTGGGGTGCAGCAGAGATCACTCCTGGCACGTCATGTGGCAGTTTTGGGGGGCCTCTGACCCTCATGGTTCATTCTTTTCAAGGGGTACCATGGTGTAAAAGGGAACCCCAGGATTTTAGGGGAATGGGCCCTGGGGGTCTGTTGGCAGGAGGGAGTGGAGGGGCAGAAATCTAGAGTGGGGTTGGTTCTAGCTCTGACCAGAACCTGGAACACACAGCAAAGACGGGGGGCTGGCCCTGCATTCGGAAAGGCATGGGTCTGAAGACCACATGGAGCCACCAGCCTTGATCCAAGAGATGTGTCCTAAAGAACATGAGGCCCCTGTTTGGGGTTTCATTGATTGATTCACTTATTCACAGTATGTGCCAGGCACTGCAGGGGGTGGGGAAGGGGAGAGGAGGGCTCCCTCCCAACAACAGCACGTGCAAAGGCCCTGGGGTGGGAGCACTGGGCAGTTTGAAGGGCTGTGAAGGGGCTGGGTAGCTGGAGTGCTGGGGGCGGGGTGGCATGCGGTGATAGTAGGGGGCAAGCCCCAGGACTCAAAGGGCCTCATGACCCATGGGGCAGAGAACAGATTTTATCTTGGGAGGAATGAAAAACCCAGGAGGGTCTCCAGCCAGGAAAGAAAGAGAACGGATCTCCCTTCTCTTGGAAGGTTATGGGGCCACTGGAGGGAGGCAAAAGGGGCTGGGGAGATGAGCGGGGTGGACAGGGGCTGCTGCATTCAGACAGGGAGAGACACAGGCAGCCTAGAATGCAGGGTAGTGGGCAGAGCCCAGATACATTGTAACTATGTATGTTTCCCCCCACTCCTGATGCAAAGGTACCATGCCGCTGAACTGCAATAAAAAAAAAATTCCTACACACGATTACTGTTACAATTCAGATAGTTACCAGCTGATTTACGTGCTCTATAATTCGGGGATTACGTGCTCTATAATTCGGGGAGGGGGTTGTTTTAACAGCAGGATTCCTCGAAGCTGGACCCCGCTGCTCTCCCCCCAAACTCATGCAGCTGATTTAACTGGATCTCACCACAGTGATGTCACCCTGTCCACACCTAGTAGCTCACTATGGGCCGGTCCCCGGGCTAATCCACTTACCCACAGTGTGGACGGCAGAATTCTAATCTCCCCGGATTCCCAGCCCCGGGTTACTCAATCAAACTTGACCCTAGGCACTGCCGTGAAGGCTTTTGCGGACGGAACCAGGGTTATAATCAGCTGACCCGAAGACAGGGAGATTATCCGAGATGATCCAGACGGGGCTGTGTAATCACAGGAGCCCTCAAAGCAGAGGGAAGACAGAAGAGCAAGAGGGGCGCAAAAGGCGGACCAGGCATTCGAGAAGGATGCGGCCCACCACTGCGGGCCCTGAATTCAGGGGCCAGAAGCCAGGGAACACAGTGGCCTCTGGAAGCAGAGGAGGACCCCCCAACAGCCCGCAGGGAAACAGGGACCCGGGTCCTGCAACCTGTGAGCAGGACTCGGCTTCCCTCTCAAAACACCAGGACCTGCCCGCACCTCGACTCTGGCCCGTGGGCCCCAGAGCAGGGCACCACTGAGCCCACCACACCTCTAACCCACAAGGGGCGTGTGACGATAGACACATGTCACTTAGCCCACCAAGTTCGTGGTCCTCCGTTTCAGCAGCCACAGAAAAGGAACACACGCATCTTCCCATTCATCCTCCCGGGTGACCAAGGACGCCAGTCCTGGTGTTATCCTCCACCCACAGGAGGCCCAGGCTCGGGGAGGGGGCGGTCATGCAGGTCTGCCGGACTGCAAGGGTCCTTCTCCCAACCCTGCACGATCCTGGGTGACCCCGCATAGACCACCTGGGAAGAGGGATGTGCGCACATCCAAGGTCAACCCAAGATTCAAACGAAGGGCACAAACCACACAGGAGGACAGGTGGAGACGACCACCCAGGTGTCCCACCTGCGGGGCACAAAGCCACCTGCAGGGCAGGGCTCTCTCCTGCCACCAGACCCCTTGTTTCCAAGTCAGGCACCTCCAAGGTGCAGCCTGAGTTGGGGCATTCACTAAGGACCCCTGTATGAGGTACCAAGAACTAGCACTGTCTTCCAGAACAAAAGGTAGAGAACATAAATTCTGAGGCAGGAACAAGCAAAGGGCTAAGAATCCAAAGTCTGCCAAAGTCGATTGCCCAGGTTCAGGTGCAGCTCTGGCATCTGTGTGGCCTTGGGCAAGTTACTCCATCTCTTTGAGCCTCGGTTTTCCTCATCTGACAAATGGGGTCACACCTCCTATACAGACATGCAGGCAAAGGGGCAGAGCTGAGGACAGGGCTCGGCCCGGCGTCCGGCCCCGGCTCATGTGATATCACTGTCCCCCCAGAGGAGATTTCATCGTGGCTTCTCCCACCGTGGTGACTCCCATACAAAGCCGGTGCAAATGATCATTACAAAACATCCGTCACTTTCAATCATAATTCTCCAAGTTAGAAATCACTCTGCTCTACAAATGAAAGGCATCCCTCCTCTTACTTTTTATCCTCCCAATATTTAACGAAGAGGTAAAAACTTGGAGCTAATTTACCATGATTTTTGGGTGTGGCTTATAGGAAAAAGCACAGACAGCAAAGCCGTTAAAATAAAAATAGAAACAGAAATTTGCAGCAGTCTCTCGGTGCTGGCATCCCATTATCTGAGGGCGTGTGAATTACAGGAGTTAAAAGATTTAGTCACAGACGAAAGATAACATTCCTTTCCACACAGCTGTTCTGGACACTATTAAGTGGAGAGAAACAGTCCTTCACTTGTATCAGAAACCTCATCTAGGGCAGGGTCTATTTCTGGTCCTTACCCTGTGGGTCAGTGGCAGTGACCCCACCATCCAAATATACGATGCACACAATGCAGGCAGCAGGATGCCTGCCTGACTTCCGGGAGACCTGCTGGTGGCAGAATCGGACCGGACAGACTGGGAAACAGATAAGGCAGACGCTTTGATTAAGACTCGGATGGAGGTGCCTGCCAAGGGCACCTATCAGTACCTGTACAAAGTACGCGGGGTCAGTATTGGAGAATGGGGCCCAGGTAGGCCTCCATACACCTGTTTCAAGTTTGCTGTAGGAAGGGTGTGTAAATAATTCGAAACGGTCTAAAAATACATGCTTTCAGAAGAACAGGGTAGCCTCTCAAATAGAGATGCTTTGGAGAGACTGTGTGCTGCTTCTCGCAATTCTGGAGGGAAAGTGCTGCTGAATTGGGGGCTTTTTCTGCTAAATGGGTCTCCTCTGCAGAGAAGCCAGAGGCTCAGTGTTAGAATAGATGCTGTCCGAAGGAAGAAACTTCTGGAGCCCAAGGATGGCTCTCTCCGTGGGCTGAGAAAAGGCAGAATTTCCCAGCCCCACCTGTGGTTCGTGCTCTCGGTAAGGCCACCTGCCATGTGCCAGGCACAGGTGTGCACACAGCAGTGAGCAGGTCGCCGCAGGCCTGGGTCGATACTGGCTGGGAAAGATGGAGCACTAACAAGAGAATGAACAGACGGCCATGGTGCTGGGGTCTCCAGGACCCCCCTCAGGTTTGGGGACTCACTAGAGGGGCTCCCTGAACTCAGGTCCACTCGTATTCACAGCCATGATTCACTACAGAGAGGACATGGAGCACAGTCAGCAAAGGGACAAGGCAAGTGGGTGACTCCTGGGTAAACCAGGCACAAGCTTCCAGAACCTTCTCCCTGTGGAGTCACGGGACACACTTAATTCCTCCAACGAGGGGTTGGTACCACACGTGTGACAGGTGGTCGCCCCGGGAAGCTCATTGGAGACTCAGCGCCCAGCGTTTTTCTTGGGGGGCTGGTCCCGTGGGCACCCTCTGCCCGCAGGGAGCAGGAAGGCAGACCCCAGAAGGAAAACCCCAGAAGGAAAGCAGGGCTCCAGCGTGCACCCAACTCTCCGTGCAAACAGCGCAGGGAGCCACTCTCCCAGCCTGAGACAGAGGGGCCCTTCCCAAGTCCACGTTCTCAGAGGCCAGCGGAAGGCCGACCCCTCGAGGAGGCCTTTCTAGGGAGAGCAGACAGGCTGCTGGGTCGACTCTTTCGTGCAGGCTCAGCGGTGAGGGCCACACGGGAACCGGGAAGGGGGCTGTGTCGGGGTCATTCAGATGGTGTGGCCGGTGGTATTTTCCAAATACGGCCAGGATACGACCCCACCTCACACGTCACCACATGGGTCTGCGTGGCCCCCATTAAGAGATGGGTGTCTAGTGTCACCTCACACCAGAACGGCCATCATTTAAAAATCCACAAACAGGGCTTCCCTGGTGGCGCAGTGGTTGAGAGTCCGCCTGCCGATGCAGGGGGCGTGGGTTCGTGCCCCGGTCCGGGAAGATCCCACATGCCGCGGAGAGGCTGGGCCCGTGAGCCATGGCCGCTGGGCCTGCGCGTCCGGAGCCTGTGCTCCGCAACGGGAGAGGCCACAACAGTGAGAGGCCCGCGTACCGCAAAAAAAAAAAAAAAATCCACAAACAATAAATGCTGGAGAGGGTGTGGAGAAAAGGGAACCCCCCCTACACTGTTGGTGGGAATGTCAATTGATACAGCCACTATGGAGAACAGTATGGAAGCTCCTTAAAAACCTAAAAATAGAGTTAGCATATGATCCAGCAATCCCACTCCTGGGTATATATCTGGAAAAAACCATAATTCAAAAAGATACACGCACCCCAATGTTCACTGCAGCACTACTGACAACAGCCAGGACATGGAAGCAACCTAAATGTCCATCAACAGAGGAATGGATAAAGAAGATGTGGCACATATACAATGGGGTATTACTCAGCCATAAAAAGAATGAAATACTGCCATTTGCAGTGACATGGCTGGACCTAGAGATTGTCATACTGTGTGAAGTAAGTCAGACAAAGAGAGAAAGACAAATATCATCTGATATTGCTTATATGTGGAGTCTTAAAAAATGGTACAAATGAACTTATTTACAAAACAGAAATAGAGTTACAGATGTAGAAAACAAGTTTATGGTTACCAAGGGGGAAGATGGGGGAGGGATAATTTGGGAGATTGGGGTTGACATATACACACTACTACATATAAAACAGATAATCAACAAGGACCTCCCATACAGCCTAAGGAACTCTGCTCAGTACTCTGTAATGAACTATATGGGAAAAGAATCTAAAAAAGAGTGGATATATGTATATGTATAACTGATTCACTTCATTGTACAGCAGAAACTAATACAACATTGTAAATGAACTATACTCTAATAAAAATTTAAAAGAAAAATTGTTAAATAAAAATTTTTAACAAGAGATGGGTGTCTGCTTCCTTACCCCCAATCTGGGTGGGCTGATTCTACGGCAGAAGTGATGAGGCGTGACTTCCAAGGCCAGATCACAAAAGGTGTCAGAACTGGAGGCTGTGTCTCTTGGAAGCTCCCTCTTGGGACCCAAGTTCCCATGCAAAGGTCTCGTGGAGCGGACCTGAGGCTCAGCCCACAGCCCCGCTGAGCTCCCCGCAGACAGACAGTGGCACTAACCTCACAGGGGGTCTGGACTGAATTGAGTCCCCTCAAAATTCATGACCTTAGGGCTTCCCTGGTGGCGCAGTGGTTGAGAGTCCACCTGCCGATGCAGGGGACCTGGGTTCGTGCCCCGGTCCGGGAGGATCCCACATGCCGCGGAGCGGCTGGGCCCGTGAGCCATGGCCGCTGAGCCTGTGCGTCCGGAGCCTGTGCTCCGCAACGGGAGAGGCCACAGCAGTGAGGCCCGCGTACCGCAAAAAAAAAAAAAAAAATTCATGAACTTAAGCCCCTCACCCCCAGTGATTGTGAACTTAAGCCCCTCACCCCCCTAACCCCCAAATGTGATGCTGTTTGGAGACAGGGCCTTTAAAGAGGTGATTATGGTTAAATGAGGTTGCTGGGGAGGCCCCGAGCCAGCCTGACTCGCGTCCCTCGAAGAAGAGGAAACCTGGACACGGAGAGACAGCGGGGCGCACACAGAGGACACGGGCCTCGGGAGGGCACAGCCGTCGGCAGGCCAAGGACAGAGGCCTTGGACGGAACCTTGAGTCTGGACTTCCAGCCTCCGGAACTGTGGGAAAGTTAATTTCTGTGGTAGTTTGTTATGGTAACCTTACCAGACTAATACACCAGCTGTATTAGTCAGGGCTCTCCAGAGAAACAGAACCAGTAGGAGATGTACAGACATACAGACAGACACTGATTATGAGGGACTGGCGCATGGTTATGGATGCAGAGAAGCCCCATGGTTTGCCAGGAACAAGCCGCAGACCCAGGAAAACCAGTGGTACAGGCCCAGTCCAAACCTGAAGGCCTGAGAACCAGGATGCTGGTGTCCAAGGGCAGGTAAAAGAAGAGGGACGGCTCAGCTCTGAGCACCCAGGACTCCTGGATTCCATCCCGGGAAAGACCTCATGAAGATTCACATACTCGCACCCAGTCACTGGTGGAACTAGTCACCTTTCCAGAAAATATTACAATTATGCAAAATCAACATCCTCCCAGGCAACCAGGGTCACCAGTCTCCAAAGGGCACCAGGCACCCCACCTTGTCCTCCCTCCCCCCACAACTGCGGAGGACATGGTGCAGACCCCAAGTCACCAGGACACGGCCCCTCTCGTCACCACCATCCCAGGTGGCTCCCCAGTCCGGCTGGGAGGAGTCTGATGCAAGGGGTGTGAGCTGCTGTAGTGGTGTTTTTCCTTAAAATAAACTGCAGCTGAGTTTTGGAAGAAACCCCAAAGGCAGCAGGTTGCCTTAATGAAGCTCAAACAGAGGAGGAGGGGTCGGGGGACTCAGTGCCCTGGTTTTATTAAGTCACGAGGACGCACGTCTCCACAGGCACAGGGGGAGGGCTCCTTCTGGGGGGATGGGGGAGGGAGAAGCGGCAGGGCCATGAGGAGGAACCCCTGGAATTCTCCAAACAGCTGACTCCTGTGGGCCGCTGCTTCCTGGTAAAAGGGGTTTCTCAAATGCAAAATGAAACGTTGATTGTTACCAATAAAACCATATATTTTCAAATCAGAAACGAAACTCTTGCCCAAAACCTGCTTCAATGTTAGGTTCGGGAGACATGGTCTGCCCCGTTGTCACGTGCCTGCCCCCCAGGCCACCTTTCCTCCTCTGCCCATATGCACGGCTGGACGTTTCCACCAGAACCGATGGTTCCCTGAGTGAAACATTTGACTCCTGGATCCCTGATTAAAAATCTGTATTCAGGAGAGATAAATTAGGAGCTTGGGATTAACATATACACACTATTATACAGAAAACAGATAAACAACAAGGACCCTGTGTAGAGCACAGGGAACTATATTCAATATCTTGTAATAACCTATAATGGAAAAGAATCTGAAATACATATATACATGTATAATTGAATCACTCTGCTGTACACCTGAAACCAATACAACATTGTAAATCAACTATACTTCACTTTTTTAAAAAATCCGTATTTTACCTCATACTATTCACAGAAGTAAATTACAGTGGATTAGAAACATAAATGTAAAGAAAAAAGCTGTACACTCATTAAAAGGAAACATGGGTGAAGATGTTTATGACCAACTGTCCTGGTTTGCTTGGGACTCAGGGGTTCTCAGGACACAGGACTTACAGTGCTAAAACCAGGACCATCCTGGGCAAACTGGGGCAAGGTGTTTGCTCTAAATGTGAGGCAGAAAGGGATTTCTTAAAGAAGACACTTAAGGCAAAGACATAAAGAAAAAGCTTGATGGGGGCTTCCCCGTTGGTGCAGTGGTTAAGAATCCGCCTGCCAACGCAAGGGACACCGTTTCAAGCCCTGGTCCGGGAAGATCCCATGTGCTGCAGAGCAACGAAGCCCGTGCACCACAACTACTGAGCCTGCGCTCTAGAGCCCCTAAGCCACAACTGCTGAGCCCACGCGCCACAACTACTGAAGCCCGCGCGCCTAGAGCCCGTGCTCCACAGCAAGAGAAGCCACCGTAATGAGAAGCCCGTGCAC
Organism: Mesoplodon densirostris; assembly: GCF_025265405.1. Taxonomy (NCBI): domain Eukaryota; kingdom Metazoa; phylum Chordata; class Mammalia; order Artiodactyla; family Ziphiidae; genus Mesoplodon; species Mesoplodon densirostris. The sequence goes on from NC_082676.1 coordinate 4,125,998, forward strand.
TGCAACGAAGAGTAGCCCCCGCTCGCCGCAACTAGAGAAAGCCCACGTGCAGCAACGAAGACCCAACACAGCCAAAAGCGAATAAATAAATAAATTTATTTTAAAAAAAGAAAAAAAGCTTGATAAACTTCACTCTTCAAAACTGAAAACGTGGGGATGGAATGTACAGCTTGGTGACAATAGTTAATGGAAGTGTACTGTACATTTTAAAGTTGCTAGGAGAGTAGACGGCAAAAGTTCTCATCACACTCACACTCACACACACACACATAACTCTTTGTGGCAATGAATGTTAACTAGACTTACTGTGGTGATCATTTCGCGATACATACAAACAGCGAATCATTGCATAATATACCTAAACTCACATCATGCTCTATGTCAACCATACCTTAAGAAAGACAAACTTAAAAACTTCTACTCAACCAAAGACACGATAAACAAAATTAAAAGCCAAGCCACAGGGAGATCTAAAATCTCTGTAGCAAACAGAGGATTAGAACCCAGAACATACAAATAGCTCTTACACACCAATTGCAAAAAGAAACTAACAACCCCACAGCAAAGAAGCAACTCACAGAAAGTGAAATCCAAAGGGCCAATTAGCATGAGAAAAACCTTCTCCAGCAATCACTGGAATACAAATTAAACCAAGAAGTCCCACTCTTCTTCTGTGGGACTGACAACCTTCAAGAAACTGACCTAGAGAAGCTAGCTCCTCAGACACTGCCCTTGGGGATGACAGAGCCAGTGTGGGAAACAATTTCGCTAAACCAAGTAAAATTTACAACAGGCTCTTTCTATGCCCCAGAACTTCCACGTCTTAGAACGCGCCCTGTAGAGAAACACTTGCACAAATGCACCGAGAGGACGTTCACAGGGGCACCGCCAGGAACAGAGGCTCTGAGGACGCCCTCCACGGCCAGCAGCCACAGAAAGTCTCAAACGGTGGAATATTCTAAAGCAATTAGGAAGAATCCACGAACCCAGATAAATCTCCCAGACATGCTGTTGAATAAAAACAGTAACTTTCCCAACAAGACAGCTGTATTCAAACGCCACCTCTTTAAAAACACTTACAGGAAACCATCCTGTACATATTCTACCGAGACCCACACGCACGTGTCAAGACAGTCTGGTGGGAAAAACACTCGTGGTAACAGGGGTTCCCTCCAGGGAGGGGCAGGGAAGGAGTGGTTTTCCAAGGAGATCCTGTAATGTTTTCACTTCTCACTTGGAGAAGCTGTTCATGAAATACTAATGTAATTATATATATATATATATATATATATTTTTTTTTTTCCCTCCAAAGAAACCTATTGCCTGCATGGGAGAACATCTCATGCATTCATCTGACAAATATTTACCGAGTGCCAACTACAGGCCAGACCCGTTCTAAAGCCTGAGGACCACTCATTTCCCTTCAAGCAAAAATGGAGTGATCAGCCAATTCATCTTGGCCAAGTTCATCAGCCAGCTTTAAGATGATGGGGCACAGGTTTGGGTGGATGAGGGCTAAGTGGCGGGAAAATGCCCTGGGTACCTGGGCAGGTGACAGGAGGGAAGGGAAGGTCTCGGCTGGATGGCAAACCCTCGCAGGACCTTCTACTGCTGCCTGGAGGTCGCAATCCCTGCCTTTGCCTTCAAACACAAACCTGTCACGGAAAGAAGGCTGAGGCCAGAGGAGGATTCCAGATTCACAGTGGGTTCTGCAGGTCAGGTGTGCACAGGTATGGGGTTCCCGTGCTGCTGGGGCAGCTGGAAATGTGCTGGGGTTTGCAATGCCCAGTACCCACTCTCCTGCTGCTGCCGTCACACTGATTTTCTCCGGGGGTCGGGGGGGGAGGTCCTCAGGCCTGGCTACGGAGGTGATGCAGGCTCCATCTCTGGCTGGGCAGCCTGTGGACTGGCCCGTGAGCTAGGACTCAGCCATGCAGCACCCCCCATTCCCAAGGGCGGGTGGTGGGACCCCGCCCGAGCCCTGGACAGCCAAAAGGATGCTAGCTGGAGCTACTGAGACTGCCCAGCTTTGGATTTACCGTTTCCTAAATTGTTGGTCACTTGCTACCAGAAACGTCTGCTAAATACACCTGGTTGTCATTATGATTTCCAAAGATGGGCAGCTCAGCCCCAAGCTGGGTCTTCAGAGCTGCTGCCTTTGGGAGCCTGGCGCAGCCCTAACTCTGAGCCCTGGGCTGGGCCAGGGAGACCAGCATTCCATTTCCAGTGGTCTCGTGCAGCCGCTAAAGCCACAACTTGTAACGAGCATCGGCTCAAACATGTCATGCTCTCATCCATCATTCCTTTCCCTTCAAAAAAAAACTAAAAACAAACAAACAAACAAACAAAAACCCACAACGCATTTGGTGCAGAAATATCCCAGTACAAGTCAGTGTTTCCAAATCCAACTTCGAAGTCTGGAAGAATAAGCAGCTCATTTGTTCCTAAATTAAAGCAGCACTGGACACAGAAACAACCCATCAGCGCTTTAAGGTTGGGAGTTAGGATCTGCCCAAAGCAAGCTCTGGAAAGCAGCCACACAAATCAAGGGAGCAGCACTTCAGGTGGCAGCCAGACAGATCCCCTTCCGGTTCCAGACGCTGGGAGGCCAGGGGACCCCTCCGCAGCCCAGCCATCAGAACGCCCAGAGCGGCGGGCACATAGCCTCGCTTTACCCTGGGTCCCCGGACCCTTGTTCCAAAACAAAATTTGGTATTTGGACGGGGTCTTATCTGACCCAACACGGAAATGCAACACTGAAACCCAGAGACTCAGCCCGGCGCCGGGGAATCTCAGATGCGAGGCTCCAGGCCGCCCGCCCACCCGCCCAAAGCTTCAGGCTCAGACAGACAACGGCCAATCTGGCACATCCTCGAAGCTGTCAGCAGGCCTCTCCAAGCGAACATGGCCTCCTCTCTCCAACCTTCCCCGCCACCAGTCTCCCTCCTCCTCCAGCGAGCCTTCCGCAAGTCCACAGAAGGAGCTCCCACCCCAGGCTTAGACACAAAACCTAAGCAGCCAGCATGCCGGATTTCAGGCCCCCAAGGCTTCAGCAGGGCCTGTGAGCTCCACCACCTAAGGGTCCCGGGGCTGCCCACTGTCCCCACCCCCTGCCCTTCCAGCAGCAGGTGGCCCTCTCCCCACCGGGAGCCTGCTGCCACAGGACGGCCCCTCATGCGATTCCTGAGCCTGAAGTTGGCCAATGGCCTCATACGACACATGTGAAACCCCCCTAGCTCAATGGCCTCATACGACACATGTGAAACCCCCCTAGCTCAACGGCCTCATACGACACACGTGAAACCCCCCTAGCTCAATGGCCTCATACTACACACGTGAAACCCCCATAGCTCATCACAGGATCCAGGGTCTGCTAGCCCACCTGGCCAGGCATGGCTCATCTCCCCTCGCCCAGGGTCTCCAGCCTCATGACCCTCTTCTGTTCTCCAGTGCCACCAAGTCCCATGCAGGGCCTCTGCCACTGCTTTTCCTCATGCTGGGAATGCTCTCGCTCCCTATCCTCACATGGCTCCCTGCTTCTCCCCATTCAAGTCTGCAGCCAAACATCCCTCTTGGAAGACTCTCCCCTGGCCACCCCAGCTAAAGCAGCTCCCATCCTCAGTCACGGCCTCTCTGTCCTTACCTTCTTCCACCACTGCTCTGCACAGAGGTTATCTTTTAGTTTCACTTTATTTGCCCCTACACCCATTGTCTTTCTCCCCCCACCAGAATCAAAGCTCCCTGAGGGCAGGAAGCTGACCCCGTTGCTCTGCAGCATTCCCAGCATGTAGGTCAGTGCCTGAGCCATTTTCAGTGATTAATACAAACACTTGCTGACCCGCTAAACAGTCGGCTTTCTCCTTGGCGAAAGTGGGTTAGCAGTGGCTGAGCCCTGCATCCTTCAAGGCCCATACGGAAGCCACAGAACTATTTTAAAAATGCCCAACAATTGAAATGAGCATGTGGGGCAGGAATTACATCATGTCCACAGGCAGATCATACACTTGTGACGGCTCCAAATACACTGCCAAGAGGCTGAAGGTCACAATTTGAAATGTCCTTTCTCAAAATCTAACCCCAAATACGCCTTCCTATAAACTCAGTACCCATGTAAAGCCTGGGGGGATGCTTTCAGGGGAGGAAGCTGGTGCTCATGTGCACCCACTGTGTACAGGTACGGGGTGAGGGCGCCTCTGCCCCCACTAGAGGGTAAGTGCCAGGGTGGGGGCCACCTCCCTCTCGTCTGCTGCACCCCCAGGGCTCTGCACAAGGCCTCACGCTTACAGGTGCTTGATATTCATGATGAGTGGATTCACCAACAGAAGGGCCACCCATCATCTAGGGTGGGGCTCCCCTCACCACACAGAGGTGCCCCAAAGCTTCTCCGCGGGCTTCTCATCCTCAGGGCCCTGCAGAGGGCCTGGCACACAACAGGCTCTCAAATGACGCCTGCTGGTCCCAACAACCCCAGAGTCCCCTCCTTCTCGACCCAGTGACTCGGTGGATCTCAGAGTTTCCCAACCTCCGCACTGCTGGCCTGGACCTGCGCGTTATTTTTCTTTCTTTTTCTGGGGGGTGGGGGTTGCGGGGGGAAGCTTTCTGGGCATCATAGGATGTTCAGCAGCCTCCCTGGCTTCTCCCCACTGGATGCCAGTAGAACTGGGGGGAGGAGTTGTAACAAACAAAACCAGAGCGGGGAACACCCCTGGTGAGAACCACTGATGTCTCTAAACCAGTTTCCAGACAAGCTGGATCCCAGAATCACCTGGGGCACTGGTTAAAAAGACAGACTCCAGGAGATTCTAAGGTGCAGCCCTGGGGTGGGATCCCCCAGGGATTCCAACCAAGGGGCCACTGGGGTAAACACTGGCCTAACTCTCCTTGGGCCGCACCAGTGTTCAGTCTGGTTGCCAACTGTACCAACGGCCAGCAAATCCAGGCAAAGCTCTCTGGCCTCCACAAGGGGAGACCTAAGCCCCCGCCCACTCCCAGATCCTCTCCCCTGGACCAGGTGGAGCCCTGCCATTTTCCAGCTTCCTCAGTCCCTCTCCTGAGATCCTGTCCCTTTAACTGTAGCTGGACCCACTCCAGGAGCAGGTGTCTATCTGCAGGGGCCCTGGCAGCTCCCGCCCTGCACAGGTGGAGGGAGGCCCACTGTCCTTCCTGAGGGGACAAGGAACCAGGAACACGTGTGGAACTCTCACTGGGTAGCTAGCGCTGCTCACGTGATCCCAGCTACTGCCCCAAGACTTAAGTAGTGGATCGCACCCCATCTTACAGATGCGAAAACCGAGGCACAGCGAAGTCAAGTGCCACGCGCACAGGCTCACGCAGCTAGTACAGGAGGGTTCCAATCCCGGGACCGCCGACGCCAAGGCCAGCGCTCCGGACCACTGTGCGCACTGACTGCCCTTGTTTGGGGACAGAGTGGCCCGCCTCGGCTGCGGGGACAGCCCGAGCCAGCAGGCGCCCACCTCCGTGCTGGGGGCGCAGCGGATATCCCAGCCACCCCGCAGCGGCCCAGGGCAGGGCGCGTGCTCCCGGCCAGCCGCCCCCCAGCCCCGCGCCCGCCCCCCGCGCCGCGCGCTTACCTTGCGCCGGGCCTCGCGCGGTGGCGGCGGCGTCCCGGATCCCGAAGGCGCGGAGCAGCGAGAGCACGGGCGCCGGCCAGCGGGCGCGCCCCCCGCCCCGGCCGCGCATCCCGCCGGAGGGCCTCTCGGGGCTGCGTCGGCGGGCCGCCCGGCGCCGCGCAAAACCCAGAGCTGCGGGAAGCGCCGGCGGGGAGGGGCGGGGCGGGGGCGGGGCCGCCACGCGAGGCCGGCCCCTCCGCCGGGAGGGGGCGCCGAGGGGCGCCGCCGTGACCTTGATCTCCGGGACCCAGCGGGCTCCGCAGCCCGGGATGCGGAACCTCAGAGCCAGGACGCCTTGGAAACGTTAAAGGAAGAGTTGGGCGGGAGGTGCAGCCGCCCGCGTAATTACGTTGTAAAGAAGCTGCCCAGTTGAGCCGCTGTGGGACGCTGGGCGAGTCGCTTGACTTCTCTGAGCCCCAGTGTTCTGGTGTGTAAAATGGGCGTGGAGAGGGTGAAAGGAGATGAGAGTGAGAACTGCGCCAGGGCCTGACCCTCCCGATGGGGGAGGCGCCTTGGCCGCCTTTGCTATAACTGCTGTGAAACGCAGGAGTCATTGCTGCGCTTCTCATACATTCGCTTTATATATATGTACATATGTAGTATTTATCTTTTTAATAAAATAAAACATTCCTATTTCGCTTGACGACAACCGTATGTGGACGCTTGCTGCCACCAACCAGCTCAAGAACTGTGTGCCCAGGTGCCTCTCCCAAGGCCCTCTGAGCTCTAGTCCAATCACAACTCCTCCGCCCCCCACAAGCACCCGGGAGCCTTCAGTCTTGAGAGGATGAAAAGGCTCTGCTGACCCTGGGGGGTTTGCATTTGAGATGGCCTCAGGGCCCTCGTCAGCACCAAGGCCATCAGACTGACCGGCTCAGTTCCTGAGAGCCCGAAAGCGACAACACTCGTCACCACCACCCAAATGCAGCTCTGCTCAGGGCCTCAGTGGTCCTCCTGTTCAGGCCCAGCAACTCCATGAGCAGGTGCAATCATACGGTCCATTTTACAGATGCAGGAGGGCAGGCAGCAAAAAGGAAGGGCTTACCTATGGTCACATGGATGCCGAGTGCAGTATTGTCACGTGGGTGTAGCTGGGCCCACCCACCTGCATCCTCCCTGGGGCGCACACACCTGCTTCCAGCATCTCCCCCGCAGACCTCTCACTCCGCGTCTTCAGAACTTCGGGAAAATAATAACAACAGTTACCAGCTAACAGTAGGTGGCACTGTGCCGTCTATTCATATATTCATTTCCCCTTCAGGACAACTCCTTGAGGAGGGTACAATTATGATCCCCATTTTACAGATGAGAAAATACAAGTTCCAGAAGAGCAGGGACTTTGAATGAATTCATTCATAGGATGAATTGCTCCATCCCACTGCCTCTTCCACCAGCTCTCAGAGGGAGGCACAATGATCATCCCCCATTTTTTAGAGGGGGAAGCCGAGGCTCAGAGAAATGATGTAACTTGCCCTAGGAAGTTGGGATGAGGAAGCATCAGGATTCAAAGCCCAGTCAAGGTCTCAGTGCCTTTGCTCTCTGCCAGGCCCATTGGGCACACCCTGACGAACTCCTACACATCCGTCAAGACCCAGCTTAAGCACTGCCTCTGCTCCGAAGTCTGTCCTTCAGCCTCCCTGCTTCCCCACCCTATGCACTTGGTTCTCCCATGTCCATGTCCCCAGCCTCGGGTGCACCTTCTGTTGGGCACAAACGGCATCACTGTGCAGTCAGGCACCCACACATCTGCCCCACCCCCACTGGGCTGGGCTTCTAAGTGACAGGCATTGGCCCTAGTTGCTACCTTCCCAGGCCCACTCAGGTCAATGAACATCTGTTTTGCAGCCTCTGTCTTCCTCTGCTGGTAAAAAAATTTCCATTTGCCTCTGGGCATCTTCCTCCCTGAGGCCGGTGGAGCCAAGTTCCCTCCCTAATGCCAGGGGTGACCCAGTCTGACCAATCAGCATAGTCCAGCCTCAATTTGGCCTCAATAACTGATTCAGGAAAGTTTGTTTATGGAGGCACACACTTAGGACTTTCACCGGACTGGGAGAGGAGTCCTTTTAATCCACTGGTCCTGATGTGAGTGGTCAGTGCTTCTGGGAGCCATCACATGCTTCAGAATTGAAATAACATGGAAGGGGGAGGATCCCAGAGATGCTGGGGCTGAGCCCCTGGTTCCAGCTATGCCTGAAGGTAGCTGAATGGAGGGTTAGAATTTTCAATCACACTCTCCCTGCTATCTCCTTTCCCCCCTCAGCCTTGGTGTGAAAAGAGATCATTAGAATAGGAGAAAATATTTCCAAGTTATAGAGCTAAAAAGGGATTAATATCCAGAACACAGAGAACTCCTAAAATCCAACAACAAAACAATCAACTCAGTTCAAAAATGGGCAAAGAGGGCCTCCCTGGTGGCGCAGTGGTTAAGAGTCCGCCTGCCGATGCAGGGGATACGGGTTCGTGCCCCGGTCTGGGAGGATCCCACATGCCGCGGAGCGGCTGGGCCCGTGAGCCATGGCCGCTGGGCCTGCGCATCCGGAGCCTGTGCTCCGCAACGGGAGAGGCCACAACAGTGAGAGGCCCGCATACCACAAAAAGAAAAAAAAAAAAAAAAAAAAAAAAAATGGGCAAAGGATTTGAATGATTCAACACTTCTCCAAAGATATACAAATGGCCAGTAAGCACACGGAAAGGTGTTCAACGTCACTAATCATTAGGGAAATGTAAACCAAAACTATAATGAGATATCACTTCACACCCATTAGGATGGCTATCATCAAATAATAATAAAAAACAATATTAAATAACAAAGGTTGGTGAGGATGTGGAGAAATGGAAAGCTCTGTATATTGTTGATGGGAATGTGAAGTGTAAAATGGTACAGCTGCTGTGGAAAACAGTACGGAGGGTCCTCAAAAACTTAAAAAGAGAATTACCATATGACCCAGCAATTACACTTCTGGATATATTTCCCCAAAAATTGAAATCAGGGTCTCGAAGAGATATCTGTACACCCATGTTCATAGCAGCAATATTTACAATAGCTAAAACATGGAAGAACCCAAGTGTCCATTGATGGATGAATGGATAAGCAAAATGTGGTCCATCCATACAATGGGATATTATCCAGCCTTAAAAAGGGAGGAAATTCTGACACCTGCTGCAACATGGATGAACCTTGAGGCCCTGATGCTAAGTGAAATAAGCACCCCCAGAATACTGTATGATTGCACTTACCTGAGGTCCCTAGCGGAGTCAGATTCATAGAGACAGAAAGTAGAATGGTGGTTGCTGGGGCCTGAGGGTGTGGGGAATGAGGTGGGGGGGTTAGTGTTTAACGAGGACAGAGTTTCCATTGGGGAAGATGAAAGAAAACGTTCTGGAGACGGACGGGGGTGACGGCTGCACAACAGTGCAAATGTGCTTCATACCACCGAACTGTACACTTAGAAATAGATATGATGGTAAGTGTTATGTCGTCTGTTTTACCACATAAAAATAAACCAGAAAAAAAAGAGAGGGGGGGCCTCCCTGGTGGCGCAAGTGGTTGAGAGTCCGCCTGCCGATGCAGGGGATACGGGTTCGTGCCCCGGTCTGGGAGGATCCCATATGCCGCGGAGCGGCTGGGCCCGTGAGCCATGGCCGCTGAGCCTGCGCGTCCGGAGCCTGCGCGTCCGGAGCCTGTGCTCCGCAACGGGGGAGGCCACAACAGTGAGAGGCCCGCATACCGCAAAAAAAAAAAAAAAAAAAGAGAGGGGATGTCATACCTGAGATCAGGTTACAGAAGGACTACATACGGCATCTCTCCCCGACGGCGGGCAGCTGCCACGCCCTGAGCCGACCTTTGCAGGGCCCAGGTGTCAGGGACGTGATGGTGGCTTGCCACCCACAGCCGTGAGCCACTGAGTCCGTGAGTCAGTGTGGGGCTGAGCGCCAGGGCGAAGGCCCTTCAGGGGAGCCTCCAGATGAGACGGTACCCCAGGGGCAAGCGGAACTCAGGAAGGACCTTCAGTCAGGGGCATCCGAAGTCCTGACCCACAGGGACGGCAAAAGAATAAGGCTGTCATAAAAAGACAATAATAAAAGGCAAAGTACGATGACAAGTCTCTCTCTCTCTCTCTGAATATCCTTCTCTCTCCCTCCCTCCCCGTCCTTCCATCCCTCCCTGTCCCCTCATCTCCCTCCCCCTCCCCCGGCTCCTGGGCTCCCCTGCCCATCCACAGACCATTGCCTTTGATGCCACTCATCTGTCTGCAGGTGACACAACACCCCACATGACAGGACTGCATGGCCCTCCCGAGTCCCCACAACCAGGAGCAAAGCTGGCAAGCCCCGCCCGAGGCTCGGCAGACACCCCCGACCCAGCCGCTGGGGTCTGGGGTCCCTGGTCTCTTTGGGGGCTGAGCAAGTTCTTTCAGGAGAGAACGTGAGGGGCGAAAAAATGTGATGATAATTCACATTGAAGGAACACTTCCTACTGCCCAGCCCCGTGCTAAACACTTTATCCCACTTAATCTTTACAACAATCCAAGGAAGAAGGGATTATGACTTATCCCCCTCTTACAAACGAGGAAACGGAAGCTCACAGAGGTTACCCAAGGCCCCACGGCTAATGCCTGGATGACCGAGTTCAAGCCTGGGAGCTGGGCTCCAGGATCCATGCTCTTGGCCACGGACCATGTCACTTGCAGACAGCTCCGAGGCCGAATGCAGGCTGGCTAGGCCAGCCCCTGCGAGAAATCCAGAGCGCTGAAGAGCCCACAGCTGCTCCCGGGATCCCTGAAGGCCCTTTAAGACCAGTCCTGGGTGCAGCATCTCCTGCCCACGAGGGCCTGTCAGTGTATTGATTTAGACCAGAGCCCCAGGCAGGCTGGCAGCAAGTCCCCCAGAAGAGACCCTGGCTGGTAAAGTGGACAGACGCCCTAGGACCTCCGGCAGTCTACAGCAGCAGGAGTGTCCTGAACGGCCGTGGATGTGTCTGGGCCGCGGAACAGAGGAAAGGCAGCAGGACCCCCCGCTGACGGGGTCTGGGACAAGCCAGGGCTGAGACAGGCAGGCCAGCTAGCAGCTCTCCTTCCAGCCACGGCACAGGGCATCCACTTTGCCCAGCCGTCCAGCCCCCCACTGGAGCCTGCTCACTCCACCTCCGATGGGCTGAAATCCCAGTGCATCCGCCTGGAGCAGAAAGGGGATGCACGAGCTCACAAGAGGAGGAGGGCGTGAGGGGCACACCTGGGTCCACGCGCTCATCAAGAGACCTTCCTTCTCCTTCCCGATGCAGCCCCGAGACTGGCCTTATAACCCCGGCTACGTGACCAGCTCTGAGCCAACGGTTATCCCCAAGGGATGGAAGATGCTGACTGCCCAGGGCTGGTGGCCTGCACAAGGGATGGAGGTGGGGTAGGATCTGCTCACCTGAACCTCATGACCTGAGACCGGGGGAGGGGAGGCACTCCAAACCCACTGGGGCCCCGCCACCTGGAGGGGGGTAGGAGAGGATCCGGGTGCTGGCCCAGAACGCTGCGCTCCAGGCAGGCTCTTCTCGCTTTTAAAGGTCTGTGCTAAACTATGCCATTCCAAGCCACGTGTCAGAGGTACAAGTGGGCAGCGGGGCTGTGACCAGAGCTGCTCCCGGGTGTGTGACCTGGACAGTCGCAAGAGGCCCCATGCTCAGACGGGCCCACCCTTGGTTTACTGCTCTGCCGTCACCACCTTGAAGTTCCTGACAATGTGTTAATAAGGGCACTGCATTTGCATTTGCAAATTGGGTAGCAGGTCGTGGCTGTGATCAGCTTCCCCTCAACACACACACAACCCCAAAGCAGTGATGGTCCAAGTTCACTGTCCCTGTGTGTGCCAGGAATTCTTCCACATCCTCATGTCCCAAAGGAGGCAGATACGATGACCTCACGGGGTTTTCCCAGAGACCTGGGAAGGGGCTGGGAGATCGTCTATAAGGCTATAAAATCCAACTTCCCTGCAACTTATGGACAAGTCAGGCTTGGGGTCATGGGATCCAGTGGGGGGGGGGGGGGGGCAGTGCTCGCGCGCGTGTGTGTTTCTCTCCTGGCCACTGAGAATCTGTTTTCCTTCCAGACAGAGATTCTTAATGTCTAAACCCAAGTCGGAAGAAAATCAAGGTGTGCTCTGCAATGGTCTGGGACCAAAATGATTCACTTCTAATAAATCTTTTGTTTCGTTAGAAAAATCCATGAGACTTGCACAGCATCTCCACACAGACAATTTCCCTCCGAATCTTCCAGTGACACTGATGCTCAGGGGACAGACAGGCTGTCGGCCTCCTTCAGTCCCTGGGCTGCAGCCAGGGCCCCAGGAACGTGAGGGGCCTGGCGCCGTGACCAAGCCAGAGGCTCTTCTCCGACAGCCGGCTCCCTCATCCCAGCCCCATCCTGGCCCTGCTCTCCTTCCGCTGCTGGTGTCGGCAGAGGTTTCTACAGGGGTGGTCAGCTCTGGGCCTGGACACCCCAGTTCACATGGGACCACCCCCTCCTATGCTTGCTGTCCTGGTCTCATCATTAATATCACGCCCCAAAAGTACCCTCGTCTGGGTGATACAGTCTCCCTGGTGTGACGGTTAATTCTATGTGTCAACTCGCCTGGGCCAAGGGAGGCCCAGCTCAGAAGCTGGTAGAACATTCCTTTTGGTGTGTCTCAGAAGGGGGGTCTCCAGAGAGGTTAGCATTTGCATCAGAGGCTGAGCAAGGAGATGCCCCCCAGCGTGGGTGGGGGTCACACAATCTCTTGAGGCCTGAACAGAACACATAAGTGGAGGAAGGGATGCCCTCTCTCTGCCTGAGCTGGACGTCCGTCTCCTGCCCACGGGCATCGGCCCTCCTGGTTCTCGGGCTTTTGGACTCAGATGGGGACTTGTGCCATCCACCCTCACTTTCAGGCCCTTGCACTGAATTAAGCCCCAGAGTTCCCCGGGCTCCAGCCGGGAGGTGGCAGACCGTGGGACCCCTTGGTCTCATAATCACGTGAACAAATTTCTACAATGAGTCTCCTCTTCCGTGTCCCTCTCTGGCCTCTTGGTTCTGTTTACCTGAAGGAGCCAGACTCACACAGATGTTGGTGCTGAGTGTGGCTCTAGAGGAACAGAATTTTCGGCATGAGTTTTCTGAACCGGTTCTGGGGTTTCTGGAATCCACTCTCTCACCTGATTAGATTGAAAGATGCTGAGAGTCTATTTCCCGTAGTCAAGTGAGCGCTGACTGTCCGTGGCGTGAAGTGTTGGTAGAGACGCACTTCTCCTCGTCACCTCATCCTTGCAAGAACGAGGGAGCTCAGGGACCGCAAGTGATGCTTTTGGAGATTTTGGGAAAACCAAGGAATAGAATGGTGTTGGTTGGTGGCTGTGACTGTCCCTGGACAAAGAAGTGAGAGAAAAGGATGGTCTTGGGGCTTCGGATTTGCAGCTCCAGCCCACAAATGCCCCAAGAGCTTCGGGGTGGGCCCTGATGGAGCCCTCGTGTCCTGTGGCCCCAGAGCTGAAACTGCTGAAAATCAGACACACAACCTCATCCTGACTGGACGGATCACACAGGTGAACCCCCAGCCTCGCTGGCGGTGAAAGGGAGGGTACTGATTTGGGAAGAGGGGACCCTGTAGGTTGGGATGGGGGCTACAGGAAGACCCGCATGAGGTGGGCGGGGCAGGGCCTGAAGCTCCACCAGGCAGGAAAGCTGGCCTGTCACACGGTGTGCGGTGTGCGTCGGGCCGTGGGACCCGTGGCTCTTGTATGAGAGACTGTCTCTCTGGTCATCTCTGTGCGTCTCTGGATTTTGTTCCAGATCTCTCTCTCTCTCTCTCTCTCTCTCACTGTCTCTCTCTGTCTCTGTCTGTCTCTCTGCACGTCTGATTTTGGCCCGCAGTTCTCTGAGTCTGGCTGCACCTCTCTCCCGGGCCCTCGTCCTCTCTGCTGATGTGACGAGAAATCCCCTTATCACACCACCCCTCTGCCCTGCCACGTGCCCAGGTTGGGGCCAGGCAGGTAAGGCCGGCTCTGCCCTTGTCCTCTGGGTGGACACCACTGTCTTCCCTCTGCCGGCGATGTTTGGACCCATCATCTGAGTGGGGGGTTGAAGCTTAGAGCCCCGGGCTTGGGCAGGAGGAGAGAAGGAGGCCTCAGCGTCACCGCTTGGGACCGTCGGCCCTGGGTCCCCCCAGCTGATGGCCATCTCCGCAGGGCTCAGCCCAGCACTCCGGCTTCCTGAGACGTGAGCAAAATGCTCGTGGGAACCCAAGCCTGCCCCGACTCCAGACATTTCATCAACATCCAGACCTGGTCCCCTCTAGGGATAATAGGCAATTTGTAGTACGAGTCTGCAATTTTTCATCACATTATTTTTGAAGACAGAGGTTGAAATCCCAGAGGCAGCTCCCAGGGAGGAGGGCCAGGTGGGGTGAAGTTCCTGCTACGTCGTTCTCAACTGTCTAAAAGTTCCCCCGAATCTTCTGGTCTCCTCTATGCTCTCTCTTTATTGATGTTGTTAAAGTATAATTTTTTTAAAGGGAAGACCACTATTTTCATATATAAATATAAATAAACCTGTGTCAAAGATTTTATGGTCGTCAGTAAGTAATGGGAAAACCAGTCAGGACCTAAAAACCAGTTCAAAGGAGAATCCAAACGACAGCTGATCAGGACGCTGGCATGAACGTCCTTAGTGAAGACACAGGCTGGCTTCTTGGGGGACAGGAGGGGTGTCATTGCCACGACCACCAGGCCAAGGCATCTGCATTTCTGAGGACCAATCTACCCTACCTCAATTTTCTATATTTTACGGGGCTGTAAAATAGCTCAAAGGCAATGAAAGTCACAGACACCCCATGGAATCTGATAATCCAGGTTGGTGGCTAGAAATCTAGTTTTCCACAGGAAAGATACCCGGTAAGTCTTCTATGATTTTTTCCCTTAACAGTTTTTTCATTAAACTATTTTGTTTCTTTTGCCCCCAATCCCTGCGAAACCTTCCTGAAATGTTCCCTTTTATTCCTGGGCCTCCTGGACAGGCTGTCGTCAGCCTCTGCTCCTACAATTTAGAAGCCAGGACTGGCCACCTTGGGCAGGATGGAGGCGTCCTGAGGGGTCCAGCCCCATCCCCCAGCCGTTTCCTGTCCTGTCTCCCCTCCCCCTCATCTCATTTCTCCCCTCCTCCTCCTTTAGTTTATGTTTTTTTAAAAAACTGTGTTAAAATACACACTTCATAAAAGTTACCATTTTGACGATTTTTAAGTTCAGTGGCATTAAGCACATTCACACTGCTGGGCAACCATCACCCCCCTTGGTCTCCAGAACTTTTTCATCCTGTAAAACTGATGCTCCGTGTCCCTTAAAGAGTAGCCCCCTCCCCAGGCCCCAGCCCCTGGCACCCACCATCCCACTCCCTGTCTCTACGGATTTGACTTAGGTAAGTACCTCACACGAGTGCAGTCTGCACTGTTTGTCCTGCTGCATGTGGCTTATTTCACGCAGAGTAATGATCTTTTCTTCTCATCTCTGCTCGGCTGAGGCGTTCTGCGTTCATACTGGGAGCCTTCGAGGGAACGTGGCAAGTGTGAAGACACGTCTAAAAAGAGGCGGCGTGGCTGGGCCACTCTCATCAGTGCACGTGCAGCGGGAGTCCAGGGAACCACGGTCCTCTGCTTTAAATACTCATCTCCCTCTGAGCCAAAGACCTGGGAGGGGCTGGGGGTCACCCCACTCAGAGTAAATCCCATGGGTGCAAGAGGAACATGCCCTCTTTTAGCAAAGTGAGGTGCTTTCCCAAAGAAGGGAGGGGGCTGCTGGGTGGCCACGGCTCCAGCAAGTGCCCCCCGAGGACGGGGGGTGCTGGGTGTCATTGGAGGAGCTGGGGGTGGAGGCAGGGACCCAGGGGGACAGTCCCCACGTGGGGAAGACTCCAGGACTGGAGGAAAGGGGTTTCCATGTAACTCCTTCCAGAGGTCTTACTAAAGACTAGGAATATTTATTTTTAAGTACTTTTATGACTTTTTTTCAAACAATGTGGCCCTGAGCAGACAGCAGGCTTTAGGGGACCCTAACGCTTACCTGGATACTATTAATTTTAGCGGAAGCCGTGCGTGAGGGCCTGTGCCCTCTGGTTCACGGTGTGTGACATCTCAGTGCGCATTTGTTGACTTACTGTGGAATGCTGAGCCAGCGGTTCCAGCACGACGTGATTCAAGGAGTCTGGGAAAGTGAGAAGGTCTGGCTCTGAGTCAGAGCCTTTGAGCTCAGCCCAGAGTGGAGTCCTGGGTGCCCGTGGCCTTGCCCACAGGAGGGCCATGCTGGTGGCCACTGTCCAGACCGACGGAGCTGGCTGAGCCTCCGTAATGGGTCCCTGATGCCCAGCACAGCTCAACGTCCCAGATGTCCTGAAGATCCAGTCAGCCCAGGATGGTTCCCTTTGTCCCAGCCAGAGTCCCAGGCAGAAGAGGCCCAGAGATCCCATGTCTGAGTGCTGGTGGCCTTGGAGACGGCTGAGGTTCCTGGGGTCCAGGGCCCATGCAACCCCATGAGCAGAGAAAGGGGCCCCCGCCGTCTCCTCCCTACACCGGGCCACTTCCCTGGGACTCCGGTGGCCTCTGTAGGTTGTTCCTCAGAAAACCTGCAAAGATGCAGACAGAAAACCATGGGTTAGTGACTTAGATAAAAATGTATTTTGGGGCTTCCCTGGTGGTGCAGTGGTTGAGAGTCCGCCTGCTGATGCAGGGGACACGGGTTCGAGCCCCAGTCTGGGAAGATCCCACGTGCTGCAGAGCAGCTGGGCCCGTGGGCCATGGCCGCTGAGCCTGCGTGTCCAGAGCCTGTGCTCTGCAACGGGAGAGAACACAAGAGTGAGAGGCCCGCGTACCACAAAAAAAAAATGTATTTGTTTCCCCGTATGAGAAAAGGCCAGCCAGGGCAGCAGGGTGTCCACAGGTCACGTGGTTTGCTTGCTGTGAACATGCCTTCCACGGGTTTTGGTGAAAGAACGGATTTGATGGAGGTGCAAAGTGAGGCTGCTGGACCTGCCACAGTGAAATAAAGGAAGCCCCTCCCTCCCAGACCCAGCAGCATCCTCGTCAGAGCCCGTGTCTCCGCCAGGCCCCTACACCTGCCTCTGGCCCACTCCACGCAGTGCCCTGGCCCCTGCCGCCCCCAACAGCCAGTGTCCTGCCTGAAATGCCCTCGAGGTAAATACTTGATGTGGCTCCTGGATCCTGAGTGGTACCCAAGCAGCGCCCCTGTGGGGAAGGCACCCGGGGAAAGTGGTGGCTCTTGTTCTCGGTGTGCCAACAGCCCACTGCTGGGTCAGGAGGCCACAGAGAGGATGACACACAGAGGGACAGCAGGGACATTTGGACACAGGACACAGAACTCAGAGTGGCAGGAGGGAGGGAGGAGGGAGGAGCAACACAAGGAGGAGAAGGAAGACAATAACATTCGTAGAAATGGGAGAAACAACAACGAAGTAGCAGAAGGTGTTTTTCTTTTTATGGTGGGGACGCTGTGAATCACCACCCTGTCAGGTTTCCCTCTAGTGGCCATTGGAAGGATTGCATCCAAAAGTCTCACGTTTTCCCCAAAGAAATTCGCTTGTGACCAGCGGATCCTGGAACATAAATTTCAGGGGCGCAATATATATATATATTTTTTCCAGTACGTGGGCCTCTCACTATTGTGGCCTCTCCCGTTGCGGAGCACAGGCTCCGGACGCGCAGGCTCAGCGGCCATGGCTCATGGGCCCAGCCGCTCCGCGGCATGTGGGATCTTCCCGGACTGGGGCACGAACCTGTGTCCCCTGCATCGGCAGGCGGACTCTCAACCACTGTACCACCAGGGAAGCCCAAAATATATTTTTAAAATCACTTTATCTTACAAGTTTTGTTTTAATTTTTTATATTAATTCAAAATATAACCACGTTTGTTTTAATGTAAGGCCCTGTTTGTTTTGTTCTGTTTGAATAAAACTCTCCGTGTGGTCCCTGAGGGCCCCTTTGGGTGTACACCCTGCCATCTGACCAGGAGGGTCTTAGAGGTAAACTCCTGGCCCTTCTGCCGTCGGTGGAGAGGCTTCATCGTGTATGGTTGGCAGATTAAATACTCGGTAAAATTTGAACTGCATATAAAAAAGGAATGATTTTTCAGTATAAGTATGTCCCCAACATTGCCTGGGAGACGCCTGGAGATAAAGCATGTCAGGTCCTGTAGGACCACCGTCTGCCCCTGACTCAGAGGTGAGCTGGTCCAATGGGCCTTGAACCCCTGTGTGAACGTGCTTTGCTCACAGAGTCTATCATTTTGAGCCAGAACTTTGTCAAGGTTATTAGGAGAACTGGACTCACGAGAATGATCAGGCCTCCCTGGGGGATGGACCTCAACCTGGAGCCCCAAATTCAGCAGGTGCGCAGCTGATAATCACCTGCCCAGGTGAGGATGTTCTGTCAGTTTCTACCTCCCCTGAAGAATTGATGTGTACACAGCAAGGGGTATTGGCAATGACACAGATACCACCCGGTTCTGCCAGCAGATGATCAAGGTCTATTTTGTTGTCCACCACCACCTGGCCATCTGGTCCACTGAGTCGTGCTGGCTTTGGGGAGAGTCTGAGTCGTCGTGTACTGGCCAGGCCGATACAACAGGAGTGAGGACAAGAGACTTCATTCTCAGCCAACAAATCTGCATGAAGTCCACAGCTGTGCTGATTTTTATCAGGGGGCTCTTGTACCAGGCGCAGCCCAGGATTCTGTAGCGGGAGGCGAGTGCCCGCAGCCTGTCCAGCTCCACAGAGCTCTCCAGGCTGAGGCACTGTTTGCCACCTCCCTGAGGACCCATTGCCCCTGTGGCTTCACATAAACCTTTTGGTCCCATTGTCCAATTCCACAAGGGAAGTCGCATCCTGAATGCAATTGACAATCCCTTAATATCACCCAGCGTGTTGAGCTTGGTGACGTCATTTTGTCAGTGACTCAGGGCAGGGCTGCACCACCTGTTTCTCTAGAGCCCTGAAAAACAGCCAAGTCAATAATGACTTACCCATCTGGGGAAAGGGCTGTCACTGACCATTTTAGTGAGGACACCTGGCCCTGAGGGTAGATCCAGCCTGGGATGGCCCCTTGTCAGTTTCCATGTCCTGGAGGCCTTTTGGATCAGCCGAACAGGGCTGTTAAATGGTGGCAGATGGTCTGTAACATTCCTGTCTGCAGCAAGCCCTGAGTTAACAATCCCCCATCCACCTGGAGGGCAGCCCAGCTTGCGATGAACAGCCCATTGGGCTTGGGTAACTTAGGAGATTGGGTGGTAGTGGACACGCCCCACTGTTACGACTTGAATTCTTTGCTGAGGGTCAGACCCCCCAGACGACAGTGACGTTCTGAGCCACAAGCAGCCGAAATGCCGGGGCCCACAATGCACTCTGCTGTGGGACCACCACTGCCAGCACCCTAATGGCCCAAAGACCCCACCCACAGGCGTACCAGCACCCGTGTGTCATAGATCATCACATTCACCCCCAAATCCCCAAAGTCATCCGTTTCATCCCACCCTAATGGGGACCTGGAAATATGGCCATGTGGGAACCAGCACCCAAGAGCCCCAGAAGAATCTGAATTCCCCCCATTCCCCCCTTTATCCTGATAGGAGGAGACAATCCCTGGTCCCAGTGGGTCCTGCAGACCTCGGTCCATCCCTGACTGTGTCGACTGCCTGAAGCATTTGGGTCTGCAATGTCCCTTCACCAAACAGACGCACCAGCCAGGCTGCCCGGGGCTCCGCCGCTTCTGCCCACATCTGCCCTGCACTCGGCACTTCATCCCTGGAGAAGGATGTCACTGCGGCAGCCCCATCAGCGGTTCTGTGCAGAGTGAAGCCAGCAAGTGGCCGACCTGGTGGAGCCCCTCACAGGCCCCTACTTCCCTCTGACATCGTCCACGACCCCTGGGACACCACGGGAACACCCGTGGTGGAGGGCACCTGAGCAGCCCGTCACCCTCCACCCCCAGAGCTGGCTTTGCCCTGTGGCAGTGGGCTGAGGAGCTTTGTGTTCCCACCAGGCCATGGGGTGCCTGTTGGCGACCTTGCTCACTGCACCAGTGTCCAGAAAGTGGCCTCTGTCGTCTGTCACCGGGAGCGGAAGTCTGGATGACTCTGCCCTCGGCCTCATGGCACCCAAGACACCGAGAAAACACACCACAGGAAAGCACTGGATGGAGCCACGCAGAGGAGAGACGCGGCAAGATCAGCCTCAGCAGTGGGCGAGGCCCCACATGGAAGCCGCCCCGGGGCCACTGGCCTGACGCACCCCTCCCGTGCTCATCAGAAGGGCCCCGTCCCCTCCCCTCAGGGGACAGAGAGAGCAGTAGGGTTGGCCAGGTGCCGTGTGACACAGAGCAGAGGCAACACACAGAGTCTGACCTGGGGAGAGAGATGCCCGCACGAGGGGCCGGGCCCACACAGGCTGCGTGCAAGGTGGGGATGTGCTCCAGGCCCGAGGCCCCTCCACGGGTGGCCGAGTGGGGTCGAAAGACGGCACACGTGAGACTGCCTCTCTCAACAATCCCCTTACGATCCGGCAATCCCGCTTCTGGGTATTAACCCTAAAGAATTGTAAACAGGATCTCGAAGAGCTATTTGCGCACCTGTGTTCACTGCAGCGCTGTTCACGATACAGAAAACATGGAAACACTTAAACATCTGTTGGTGGACGGCTGGTACGCACCGTGCAGTGTAGACATCGGTGGAACGGTATTCAGTCTAAAGCAGAAGGAAACACTTGCTGTGCTACGTACAACAGGGTTGAGCCGTGAGGACATCGTGCTGAGTGAAACAAGCCTGACACGAAACACAGATATGGTGAAAGCCCGCTCCGTGAGGATCTACGGTCATCAGTCTTAGCAAGTTCGACGGTGGGCGGGGGGAGGAGGACTTGCTCCATGGGTAGAGTTTCAGTCTTTCAAGGTGAGAAAGTTCCAGAGATCAGATGCACAGCGATATACATAGAAACAACACCACTGCGCTGCACACTTAAACATGGTCTGGATGGTTTTGTGTTATGTGTTTTTATCACAATAAAAAAAAGGAATAAGAACCTCCACTTATTTGTCCTAAAAGTGCTGCTTTCAGACCCCCAGGTAGCACTCGTTACTTCTGTGCACCATGGCCTCCTAGGCTGTGCACATCCCAATTCACAGAATCTTTGACTATGTTAGGCTACGTGGCAAAGGGCAATCATGTGTGCAGTGAGTTAGGTTGGCTGATGAGCCGACTTCAAATGGGGAGACTGTCATGGATTATGGGGGTGGGGCCAGCCAGCACAAGAAGCCTTCAGATTGGAAGAAGGAGGTCAGAGGGACCCGTCCCGTGCCATGAGCTGAATTTTCTCCACCACCACCCCGGCCCCCCACCCCGAATATTCACTGAAGCCCTAACTCCCGTGACTGTGTCAGGATATAGGGACTTCAGGGGGTAATTAGGTTAAATGAGATCAGAGGGGCGGGGGCCCCAATCTGTGGCTTTGTGAGAAGAGGCAGAGAGGGAGATCTCAGCCTCTGCCCCACGTGAGGACCGTGGGAAGGGAAACACAGCTGGCCAGGAAGAGAGGCCTCCCCAGAAACCAACCCTGGCGGCACCTCGATCTTGGATTCCAGCCTCCAGAACTGTGAGAAAAGAAACGTCCGTGGTTTAAGCCCCCAGCCTATGGCTTTGTGCTGTTTCAGTCCGAGCTGACCGAGACAGCCCGCTTGCTGGCTTTGACAATGGAGGAACAGGTCAGGAACCAAGGAATTTAGGTGGATGCTAGCAGCTGGAAAAGATTCTCCCCCAGAACCCCAGGAGGGAGCAGAGCCCTGCCCACACCTGGACTCCAGCCCCGCGAGACCCACGTCAGGCCCGTACGCAACACAGCTGCAAGACAAGAGGTCTGTGGTGTTGTAAGTCACTAACTCGGAGGCAGCCATAGGACATATTGAGGCAGACATATATCAGGATCGAATCCATATATGACGAGTCTGGACTTTTCCTAACCCTAACCTCCATGGTTTCATAGATTCTATCACATTCTCTTAACCTTTCCAGAACTTTGCAGATTAACGAGCCCAGTTGTTTTTAAAGTCTTTATAATGGCCCCTCGCTGTTTTAGATCTCTTTCCCCAAGACTTCTTTCTCTTCCTTTGCCCCTGGACATAGATGACGAACACTGTTGCAGAACTGAGGATTCAGCTATATCAAGCTTTGGGATGAGGTCATCATGGCTTTGGCTTTGTTTCCCAAATTGACTCCGTTATGGCTTACCCAGATGTTAGCTGTGCTGGCTGTGGCGGATGAAGCCAATGTCTGTGGGAACGCTCTACAACGGCTCTTTATAGGCTTTGTAACTGATTTCTCACAGTTATCCTTGTAGAGTCTGGGTTGTGTATTCCCTAAGTGTAACGGGCTCATCTGCTATCTTTTAATTGGTTCACAGTGCCTGGAGGAATTTGCATGCATTTTGCCACCTGGAGGAACTTTACATCATCTGTGAGGCTGGATATTTACCAGCACACTCTCTGTTTAAACACACTGCTATATGAGTTTTAGTAGACACCAGCCCTTCTACTCAATACTTCATCATGTTTCATCCAAGACAAAGTCAGTTCACGTCCCTAGAGTGGTCTGGCCCTAATCTAGTCCCATATATGACTTCTTTCTCCAGCTCCTCATAGATACCCTGCCCCACGGCCACCACTGGTAACTTACTAATATTCTCCCTATGTGTTTTACATATTTTGAATCTATGTTATTAGGTGCATATGCATTTACATTGTTGCACCTTCCTGGTGCACAGACCCTTTCATTATAGTGACATGACTCTATCTCTAGTAATGTGTCATAAGTTAAAGTTTACTCTGCCTGATATCTAGTACCAGTATAGATAAGCCAACTTTCTTTTGGTTAGTATTTACATTCATCTTTTTCCAAGAGTTCACTTCACACTTTCTCTGCCCTTAGGTTTAAGTAGTTTATCTTGAAAGCAGCAACAAGTTTGTTGTTCCTTTCTTCCAGTCTGGCAATCTTTGTCTTTTAATTGGATTATTTAATACACTGCTGTCCAATAAAATTGATAATATCTTTGGACTTACTTTTTATCCTCTTACTATTGGTTTTCTTTTGGTCCTACATTGATTATCTTCACTTATCCTCTTCATTCTCGCCTTTAAAAATTAATCAAGTGTGTGATAGATTCCATTTTGTCCCGCTAAGAGCTTGGTGGTTCTAAATTATTTTACTATTATTTCAAGCTAAAATAAATGGTCCTTGTGGAACAAGTTATAAATCCAGCTTTGAAGTCTAGAAGGCATTCAATCAAGAAGGTGTTGGTCCTGAAGCATCTTTTGGGGGCCAAGTGAGGAAAGGCAGCGGTAACTCGGGTGAATTTTCTGGTTTATGGTTTGAATGAGTCTGGTAGCAGCACTGGTTGTTCTCATGAACGTTTGAGTGGCCCCCGCACAGCAGCAGGTATGAGGACTGTCCACACATTTGATCCGTTGTGCTGACTTCTCTGAAGTTTATATTAAGTCATTTGGCTTGTAGGGCTTTGGGGAAAAGACAGTTTTAGATTTTAGTGATTCCATGGCAGCAGGATGAGAGAAAAACTGAAAACCTTTTAAGGTATCCGAAGAGTAAACATCACTCAAGGACTTTACCTCCTCTTCCGGGGAGGGGTTTAGCGCATTGCCGGTGGAGGACGCCTAACTTAGATGGTTGTCTTGGGCAGGTACAGAGTTTTGTGACTGTCATAAAAAAGAATTCCAAAAGTCCATTACTGGGGTGGGGTCAAAGGGCATGGTAATTGTTATTTTTCATGCTTCTTAGCAAAAGTGCTATCACCTGCGATACAAGGACATGAGCTCGTCCTTGATATTTACCAGTGATTCTGATAGGAAGGAAACAAGAGGGGTAAGAGGAGGGGAGAGAGCCTGGAGCACCAGCAGGAGGCCAACGGCAAGCTCTGCTTGGGCTACTAACACTCATGACCTTGGGAATAAACTTGCTCAAACGCAGCGCCCACCTCTGTAAAACGGTGGCAGCAAAGCCCATCTCGTTAGGTTGTCCCGCGGGTGTGATGGGATGTGCAGAATCACCTGGCCCAGCGTCTGGCACACAGCGGGAAAGCCCTTGACCCACAGGAGCTTTCCCTTCTCATATTTTGGTTTTCACGTCACTTTATAGCCCATCTTATCCCAAAGATGGCTTAATATGGATCATATAGACACAGAAGATGCAGCAACAAAATAGGCATTTGGAGTAGATAGACCAGACAGAAAAGACGAAGAGGGAGGAAAGGGCAGGGCTGGGAAACGGGGCCCAGGCTCAGGTGGGCGCACACCTGCTCTCTTGCTCAATTCACCCTTTCAAACTAGCATCTGTGAGCTCGGGGCCCTGAGCTCAGGCATGAGTAAGGCCCTTGGATAAAAATCATACATTTCCCTAGGACAGCCATGGTACTCAGAGTTTTAGGGAGGAATGGATTACTTGGATATTAAAACAAAAGCTGAGATTTGAGTAGAAGGCAGAATTCAAATGAGTTACGATTCTTAAGAGTTTATAGGGGGCACCATAATTAAGCAAGGGGCTGCATCATTAATATCTGATGCCATGGCCCCTTCCCCATCAGAGCCCTTATTTCTCCCTTTAAGAAAGAATGCTCAACATCATTAATCACTAGAGAAATGCAAATCAAAACTACAATGAGATATCATCTCACACCACTCAGAATGGCCATCATCAAAAAATCTAGAAACAATAAATGCTGGAGAGGGTGTGGAGAAAAGGGAACACTCTTGCACTGTTGGTGGGAATGTCAATTGATACAGCCACTATGGAGAACAGGATGGAGGTTCCTTAAAAAAACTACAAATAGAACTACCATATGACCCAGCAATCCCACTACTGGGCATATATCCTGAGAAAACCATAATTCAAAAGGAGTCATGTACCAAAATGTTCATTGCAGCTCTATTCACAATAGCCCGGAGATGGAAACAACCTAAGTGTCCATCATCGGATGAATGGATAAAGAAGATGTGGCACATATATACAATGGAATATTACTCAGCCATAAAAAGAAATGAAATTGAGCTATTTGTAATGAGGTGGATGGACCTAGAGTCTGTCATACAGAGTGAAATAAGTCAGAAAGAGAAAGACAAATATCGTATGCTAACACATATATATGGAATTTAAGAAGAAAAATGTCATGAAGAACCTAGGGGTAAAACAGGAATAAAGACACAGACCTACTTGAGAATGGACTTGAGGATACGGGGAGGGGGAAGGGTAAACTGTGACAAAGTGAGAGAGAGGCATGGACATATATACACTACCACGTAAAATAGATAGCTAGTGGGAAGCAGCCGCATAGCACAGGGAGATCAGCTCGGTGCTTTGTGACCGCCTGGAGGGGTGGGATAGGGAGGGTGGGAGGGAGGGAGATGCAAGAGGGAAGGGATATGGGAACAGATGTATATGTACAACTGATTCACTTTGTTATAAAGCAGAAGCTAATTTTAAAAAGTACTTAATAATATTGATTTTGGTGTCAAACATAAAAAAAAAAAAGTTTTGGGTCCAAGTTGAAGTCCTGTGCAGTTCTTCTTTCAGTCACTAGAGGGACACACAGCAGCAACGAGCCGCGAAACTGAGCTTCTGGGAGCTGCGGGCCTCCAGGCCGAACTGGCATCCCTCACACCTGCATCTCCCGGGAGAGCAGTAAACATGCATCTATGGGTCTGGATGCGAGATAACAAAGTGTGTTCTCAGATGCCACCTCCAATCGACTGCAGGAGACACTGAAGATCACGTGGTTTCCTGACCCTCGGGGGAAGACGTTTGAGGATGATGGTGACGTGTCAGATGGGGGTGAGGGAGGGCCGGGGCCATGTGCAGAGTGTCAGAGCTACTGATATTGCCGGGGGGGTGCACACTACACCAAAGACAGAACTCCCAGGAGTGCCGCCAAGGAGCAGCCCTGAGCACACGCTGCTTGTGGCGGGACCTGGGGTCAGAGGAGGGTGTCAGGGTCAAGGCAGAGGCGTTCTGTAGGTGCTGGAACACAGCAGGGATGCTGCAGGGACAATGCCACTGATGTACCTGAACGGAGGACCCCAGAGGTGGGAGACGTGAACCCACGGGGAGGGGGCAGTCTATCCACTTATGCTGGTTCTCTTGCTTTACCTCTTAAAAGAGGGTTTCACAGTTTATTCCCTAAAATAGGGATGTTTGTTTTGATGCAACAGTAATACTCTTTTAGTTTTCTGTTTCAAGTTAAGAGATGCCCCGAGATTTGTTCTGTGGCCTCACATGTGCCCAGGACAGGGCCAAATCCCCGGAGGGTGAGCGGCCCCAGGACAGGGGCTGGGCAGGCTGTGGGTACACCAGCCTCCTCCCCAGGCCCCCTCCCTGACTGACCCTTGTATTCAATCCCTGTGCCTCCCCTTTCTCACCTGTCCTTGAATTTGTGGGCACGGTGAGCCCTGGAGGCCTCTCTGCTCAGAGAAGGAATTTGAGTGCATATGTACCAGTGCTGATGGACTGACACGTGAGCTTCCCTTTAGAGAATCTGCCTTGTGCAAGAACTTTGGATGCAGGCACATCACCCACTCCATCCTCCCTAAATTGATGGGAACCAGGGCTCCTCAGAGAAAGGGCTGAGTCCACTTCTGGGGCAGGAGAGGCATAGCTGAGCCTCGAACATCTGGTCACCCCAGGAGGCAAGGATGCTCTCAAAGTCTTTGAGTCCCGGGGATACAGGCTGACGCGAAGAGGCTCCCACTGGCCTCAATGAGACAGATGACCACCCGGAAGGATAATGGGGGCCGTCGCTGAATACATCAAGTCTACAAAATGCCATGAGTTTACAAGGGGAAGAAAAACCTTTCAAATTGCTAGGACACCAACTCTGTATTATGAAAATAGATTAAGGAAAAAAATGAAGCATTTATCCTCCTGTTCCTATAAAAACCATATTCCAGAATAACCAAGTAGTTGACGAGGAAGAGTTCTCCATGTTCTTATAAATAGAATTCCAGCTTAAAAATGCCAAGGGAATGATGTGATTAGAATATCGTCGTTTTGCAATTTCTAGTGAAGCGATGGAGCTAAGCATAGTCAGAAGCCCCTGCTCACACCATCCGGTGAAACGTGGACGGGCAAATTTTATGATGAAAGGACCCGATTCCACCGACCAAGTGGGACAGCCCAAAGGAGACACCGTGATATTCTCTGCCTCTGGATGGGAGGTAGTGGGATTCACACCTGCCTCACCCAAAGGTCTTTCCCAAAGACTCAGACCTGAGACTGATGGAGCATCTCAGTCTACCGACCAGTTCCCAGGAATGCAGGGCGTAGGGCAGTTAAACCAGACCTGGGGCTCCTATAGCAGGACAAATATTCAATTTCTTCAAAAGATAAATGCCATACCCATCGCCCCAAAACAACAAAACTTGCGAACAAAAATGAGGAAAGCAAGAAACTCCATAAGTGGAAAGACACATTAAAGACATTTTATCCAACACAAATGTGCTGACTTTGTTTGGATGTGAGTTTGAACAAAACAACTGCAAAGAGGCATTTTGAGATAATCAAGAAGAAATAAAAGCGGAACTGGCTTATATAGTATCAAGGGATTGGTGGTATTTTGTTAGGTGTGACGACGCGATGGTGGCTATGTCGAAGGATTTAATGAGTCCTTTTCTGGAAAAGACACCTATTGGATTATTTTCAGGTGAATCCAGAAGTGTTTGGGATTTGCTTTAAGAAAACAGGGTTATAGGTAGGATGGATGTAACAAAATTGGCCAAATATTAGACACTATTTGGACTTAGGGCACCTGGAGGTTCATTTTCCTATTGTCCTTATGCCTGTGGGGCTTTGGCTTTTCCAGAACAAACAGGAATATTTATACTCCAGTGCTTTTCTCAGGGAAGCCTCAGGAATCCTGAATATGACGACACTTCCCTCTAGTGGTGGCTGGGAAGACTGAAGCCGAGATTCTGCAAACGTGCATCAGTCTCGCATAAGGAATACGCCCGGTGCACGGCAGAGGGCGCCAGGTGGGCCAGGGGAGAGGGGATGGTTTTGCTGAATCTTTCAGTCACTGAACTTTCCATATTAATTGTTACGTAGTGATTCCAAATTAATTGCCTGTATAGGGACGTTTGGTTAAAAAAATTAAAATGCGATTTCAAATTTTCAAATGCTCAAGGTCAACGATGCACAGGGTTTGGACCCCGACTTCACATAACCCCCAAACCCGGCCGAGGACCCCGTGGCTGGTGAGCGACCCCTGCACCAAGAGCCACGAGCTCAGAGTCCACGTGTGCCACCCCGGGATCCGGTGGGTGACCCGAGCCTTGCCCAGGACCACTTCATGGCCAGACCCTTGTCTGTATTCACTGTTCCCCACCCCTGTCCCTCTGCTCTCATTTGTGTGACACTCTGAGCCCCTGTAGCCGTCTGTGGGAAGGAAGGAGCGTGAACCAACACCTAGCAATGGGAGTGTGATTATAAATTAGCTTCCACTTGCTTAAGACCCTGTGTGATGTCACAGCCGCACAGAGGTGGAGGCCCCTTGTCCACATGTGAGGGGACACAGGTGCTCGGAGAGGCCACAGGGAAACAGAGCTCATGAGCCACACTAAGATCCAGGCAAAGTCTTTCCTGGGGTCCGCCCTCCTGGGTGTCAAGGGACCAGCACATCCTGCTGGTGCTCCATCCCAGCCCCAGGGCGTGGCTGCCTGCAGCCCGAGGGGTGAGCTGCCCCCAGGCCCCTGGGAAGGACCCTTATGATGCTCTAGTGTCGCAAGGGCCAAGAAGGCAGCGAGGAGAATGACAGGAGCATCGTCATCACACATGGAGAAGCAGGATTTCTCTAGAGCACTTAGGTCGCTTTTACCTGATGGTAAAATTGGGTCACTCGGTCATTCTCAAATTCACATTTACAGACCCGACGAAGACACAGGGGAGTGTTTGGGGTGAAAAAAATGTGAGCTGCTTACAAGAGAAGTTTTTCGTATTGCTAGGGGGTTATTTTTACGATGAAAAGCGTGAAGAAAGAGAGAAGCAAAGCCAGTTTCAGCGGCCTAGTGACGAAACCCCACTGTTGCAGTGCGAATGCGCTATTGAACGAGATCTGCATATTTCAGAATTTTATATTCGTAAATGGATGTTTTTCAAACTCATGTCCTCAAGCATGGTCTCAGGGACTTTGAGAATTTGTTTCCTTTAAAATGAACTTGGCTCAGGTTAGAAAAACACAGCAGGGCTCCCCGCTAGACAACACATTCTATTTCTCAATTTTTCTCTAAAACTGCCGTTTTCAAACATTTTGGTCTTGTGACCCCTTTGCACTCTTAAAAAATGTTGAGGATCCCAAAGAGCTTTTGTTTATGCAGAATAGATAAATAGAGAAATGGATAGATTTACTGTATTTAATATAAAAACTTATGACTTAAAAATGTTTATGTATTAATAAAAAAAACTACTAATAGACCTAATACATTGCTGGTGAGAAGGTAAATGGTGCAGCCACTTTGGAAAACAGCCTGGTAGCACCTTATATAGTTAAACATACACTGATCACAGACCCGGCAATTCCACTTTTAGGTGTTTATCCAAGAGAAACGAAAACATACATACACACAAAAAATGTAGGTGCATTATTGATAATAGCCCCAAATGGAAAGAAATCCAAATCTCCAGCAACTGGCGAATAGATAACCAAATTGTGGCACATCCCAGCCAACTCAGCAATAAAAATGAACAAAAGATTAATTCATACACTAACATGAATGAATCTCAAAAACCTCATATGTCAAATACATACAGAAGCCCTAAAATCTGAGACTTCCAGCAAACCCTGAAGTTTAAGAAACAAGCTAAGGATATAGACAGAAAATTCACAGAACAAGAAATGCAAATGGTCCTTGATCCTATGAACAGGTACTCAGCCTGATTTATCATATGAGAAATACAAATTACACCAAGACACAGTCACTTAACAAACTGAAAAAGCAGCTTGAAACATCTCTGTGGTTGATACTGTGGAGAAACTGACACTCTCTCATGTCGCTGGTGGGAAGCCAATTCCTGGGAAAGGGGCGTGAGGCGACTTGCAGGACGGTCCTGTGTGCGTTCACCCCCTGACCTATTGATCTCACTTCTAGGACTGTCCCCAAAGACACACAAGAAAAAAGAGCAAAAGAGGAATGCAAAAGGGACAGGTAAATACATCCACGTAAACACTTATATTATCACAATGAAACAATGTAAATATAGCCAAGATCTAAAACACTGAGCGACTAGTGGTGGAGGGGACAATTAGGAGGGAGAAGGCAAGGTGACACTCAAGGTCTCTGGCTGTCATTTTTATATCATTTTGATCTGGGCACCATGTAACTGTTTTTGCATAATTAAAAAAGGATTACATTTAAAAAGGAAAACAATCTTTCAGATTTGAAAAGGATAAGATAGATAACCGACAAGGACCTACTGAGTCGCACAGGGAACTCTACTCAATATTCTGCAAAAACCCCAATGGAAAAAGAATTTGAAAAAGAATAGATGTATGTCTATGTATAACCGAATCGCTTTGCTGTACACCTGAAACTAACACAACATTATAAATCAGCTATAGTCCAATATAAAAATTTAAAATAAATAAATGACTAAACAAATAAACAAAAATACTTAAGAACAAAACAATTTTTTTGGAAAGGAAACAAGCCTAACATTCTATCAGACTGGTAGCATCACCACACGGAGAAAATCATTGGTTCAACTGACTTTAAAACACACTTTTAGCTATATAGTCCTAATAGGATGTATTCTGAGGACAAACACCCAAAGAAATGTCAATCTGGGTTCATTACTGGTATGGCTGTTTTGAAACTATTACAGAGAGATTGTAAGATAAAGTACACAGGGCTTCCCTGGTGGCGCAGTGGTTGAGAGTCCGCCTGCCAATGCAGGGGACACGGGTTCGAGCCCCTGTCCGGGAAGATCCCACATGCCGCGGAGCGGCTGGGCCCGTGAGCCATGGCCGCTGAGCCTGCACGTCCGGAGCCTGTGCTCCGCAACGGGAGAGGCCACAGTGAGAGGCCCGCGTACCGCAAAAAAAAAAAAAAAAAAAGATAAAGTACACAATTATGTTAATGTTATTGTTGTTGGCAGCCACGATTTTCAGCCTTAGAGAAAAATTTTAAGTCAACGACGCAACTCCCGAAAAAGAATAGATACGTGTGTATATATAACTGATCACTTTGCTGTATACCTGCAACTACCACAACATCGTAATCAACTACATTCCAATATATAAAAATAGAAGCAACTCCTTGTAATCTTAATGTTAAATTGAAAATATTGGTATAAACATGTTTTCTTTATAAAATATTTTGTCTCCTGAAAAGATTTAGAAGACTACAACCCAGTAGTATTTAAAAATGAACACTCCTAGTATGCAGATTTTAGAACCTAAACACTAACTCCATCTTGTTATTCTGAAAAGCTGATACACAACTGGAAAGAATAAAGCAGTTATCTCGACAATCTCGTATGGACTGGACTGTACTGCAGGGCCATCACATAGGTGATGAGGGAGTCTTCTTGGGAGGAAAACGCTAGCCAATATAAATTCAGAGGGAATGACAGAGTTTTAAAAATCACTCTTTTGACCCTCTAATAGGAGCGGAACAGGGCAATAGTTATCAAGGGACCCTGAAACCAAGAAGTGTGATATCAGTGGGAACGAATCTACTGGCTCCATCAGGTGATGATGTGGGAAGCAATTCCATGCTCGTTCACCATCACAAAAGTGAGATAAAAAAAACACGTGCCCCACGGTTGCCTCCGTTGTCCCATCTGTCAAGTGGGGCTATTAACAGTGCCCTGTCATGGGACTTCCCTGGGAGTCCGGTGGTTAAGACTCCACGCTTCCAATGCAGGGGGTGCGGGTTCAATCCCTGGTCGGGCAACTAAGATCCCACAGGCTGTGTGGGGAAAAAAAAAAAAAAAAAAAAAACAAGCAGTAGCCTGTCTCCTAGTGTGCTTGTGAGGATTGAATTTATTAATAGATGTGTGATTGGCTGAATAACAGCCCTCCATATACACCCACGTCCTAATCCTGGGCGCCTGTGAATGTGACCTCACACGGAAAACAGCATACTCGCAGATGTGATTAAGTTGAGACTCCTGAGATGGGGAGATTACCCTGGATTATCCAGGTGGGACCTGAACGCAGCCACATATGTCCTTATAAGGAGGCGGCAGCGGGAGTTTTGGTGCCCACAGAGGAGAAGGCGATGCAGAGACAGAGGAGGGAGTGATCTGAAGATGCTGGCCTTGAAGACTGGCCTGACGATGGGGCCACAAGCCCAGGAAATCTGCAGCCACCAGGAACCGAGAGGCAAGGAGCAGATTCTGCCTTCCAGCCTTCCAGCCTGCAGAGGGATGCAGCCCTGCTGACGATGGGGTTCCAGACCTCAGGCCTCCAGAACTGTGAGAGGATCAATTTCTGTTGTGTTAAGGGTCCCCTAGCACCCCACCCCCGCCGGTTTGTGATGTTTGTTACAGCAGCTGCAGGAAACTTATACAATACGTAAAGCCTTCAGTGCAGGGCTGCTTCTCAATCTTGACCACCTTGACCACCCTGTGGGTGCTGCCTTGTGCCTTGTGGGATTTCACCACCCAGAGCTGGGACAGCGCCTGGCCCCTGATTGCCAGGGACACCCCTGGGCTTTATTTTCATCCTAACTTCTCGTGCTGGCAGACCTGAGGCAGCCCGTTGCCAGTTCTTCCCCCAAGACTCCCTGGGTCAGAGGTGGCCAAAGGGTCCCCGCTGGTGAGGACACGGCAGGTGGGGAGGGCAGAGGAGAGACCGAAGGGCTCCGAATGCAAACACTCCATTTTTCCCGTGGGAAGACTTTTGTTCTCCCAAAGGAAAACGCATTCGAATCTGGTGTTCTACACAATGTTACAACTGTATTTGCGCTCACGTGAAAAGAATTTCTTTAAATCCTTGAATAAAATTCCCACCCAGACACTGAAGGGCTGCAGACTGGGGGACGCTGGGGGAGCCCGGCTTCGAGGCCCCGAGCCGGCACCTTGGTCACCGAGCGTCCCCAGGACAGGGACGCCCCAGGACTATGCTCACTTTGGGTTTCATCCAGATTTCTGGGGGAATAAAATGAGTTCCCCTGACTGAATATTTGGGTGAAGGCAGTGGTCCTGAGTTGGAGCCTCCCTGGGTCAAATTTCAGTTCATGGACGGATGGGCATGCCTGGATTGGCAAATCACTCACCTCGTGAGGGGGAGGCATGGTGACTGTGCCTGTGGCCCCTGGTGACGGCCGCTGGGAGTGGGGTGTTGACATAAGATGTGTCCTTCTGGCTCACGGAGAAGGGGGGCAATGCTGGCTGTCTGGTCCAGGAGTGGGAGCCATTCCCTCACTCCAGCCCGACCTGACAACCTGTGGACCATTCCATGTTCGGCCCCCTTGTCCACCTCAGCTGGGCTCTGCGGGGGCGAAACTCAGCATGAGTGTGTCTCCAAACCCAGCTCACAGGCGCCTGACAGGCAGCGAGCTTGCAGGACACAGGTGGAAGTCGGCCCCCTCTGGCACCAGAAACCAGGAGACCCCACCTCACAGAAGCATGGAAACCGGGAGGGAGGAAGCCGGGCGCTGGCACCCAACTGATGTGAGGACGACAGGGAGGAAACCGGCAGCAATTCTAATATCAAAACCATCCAGAACAGTCACGCTTCCACGAGATTGCTGTGCTTTGCATCCCCGGGTGCTGTGAATCGTGGACGTGATTATGTTTCTAAAGGCTGCAAGAAATACTAGAGCAAAGCTTCACCGGTTTTCCCATCGAAGTCCTCCCGAGTTGAACAAGTAGAATTCAGCGTCTCCACTGCTGAGTTCTGGAGTGACAGCATGGAAGCATTCAACATCCTTCATTCTTCCCCTTGAGCTTTAAAATGAATGGAAATTTCAGCTTTTACTCCCAAATATGGGCATGTTTCTTTGGGTATAAAATAATGGCACTTTTTTAATCTTCAAAGTTTCAAGTTAGAAGAGGTACCAGCTTTGTCCTGGGGCTTTATACCACCCCAGCCCGGGGCCAAGTAACCGAAGGGTAAGAGGCCTTTGTCCTCAAAGCACAGGCTCACAGCCCAGGTGGGCCTCCTCCCTGTGGCAGGGACATGCCCCGAGATGGTGGGGTGGCTGGGGGGTGTGATCTGTGTTCCTAACTCCCCCTGGGGCCACCTGGGTTCCTCATCCTTGACTTCACTCCCAATGCCTCACTTTCTCACTCACCCACCTTTCGAGTTCATGTCCATGGTGAGCTTCCAGTCCCCCAGCCCCTTTACACCAGGAGCTCCCATTCTTGGAGGACCTGTCAGGTGCAGGAAGAGTGCGAGGGCTTCTCACCTGTTCCCCCACTGAGCCCCCAGAACTCACTGGGGGTGTCCATCCTCATTTGAGAACCCAGACATCAGAAAGCTTAATTCATTTACATGAGGTAATGCGGCTGGTGGAGTTGAACTTGATCCAGACAATCTTGCCAGCTGTCAGACAGGGACCAGGGTAGAAATCTGCGTCCATCATGTAGGGAGAGAGAAGAGCAGGCTCCGTCCGTCTACAGGGAGCACATGACAGAGGATGGTGGGTTTCCTCAGGCCTGCGGCGAGCTGGGGTGTGATTGATTAGTGATGTCTGCCAAGAGCAGGTGAGGAGGGGGTGGCAGCCCTTCCACCTTCAGTAGCGACGCTGATCTAAATCGACTCACAGCATCCAATCAACTCAGCCAAAGGAATCGCCAGGGAAGAGGTTGAATTAACACCATCAACCTTGACGAGGGCCACTGCATTTATTTTTCTTGAGCATCAGATTTGCTTTACTCTGAAGGACGCGGTCAGCACCGCGTCTCAGTGTTTCGCAGACCCTGGCGCTGTGTGCCCTACGGGGCGTTCCATAATGTGCTTTGTTATCTTCTGGTTTCTTTTCAGCAGTAATCTTTTAACAGTTTTTTTTTTTTTTTTTTTTTTTTTTGTGCTGTACGCGGGCCTCTCACTACTGTGGCCTCTCCCGTTGTGGAGCACATGTTCCGGACGCACAGGCTCCGCGGCCATGGCTCGCGGGCCCAGCCGCTCCGCGGCATGTGGGATCTTCCGGGATCGGGGCACAAACCCGTGTCCCCTGCATAGGCAGGCGGACTCTCAACCACTGCGCCACCAGGGAAGCCCAACAGTTTTTTCTTTTTAACAAGTTGAAAGAAATCTGGTCTGTTGAATTGTTCATTTACAATTGAAAGGCATTTTGCATCCTCCAAAACTTGATCTTCTTAAATCAGTAGATTTCAGCCTGGGGTCTTCAAACACATTGAAAGCTCTGTGCAACTGCTTTGCCTCTGAAAGAAAATTGGCTCGAGTTTCAGAAATACTGATGGAACCGATCAAATTTCACCGTAATGACTGAAAGAAAATGGACAGCTTTGCACTTCCAGATCCTCTACCAGCGTGTCCCAGAGGCACAAGGTGGAGAAACCAAGTTCCCCCAGGAGGTCTGGGATGGGCTGGGGGAACCTGACACGGGTGGTGGGGGGGGGATGCAAAGTCACGATATTTTCGTGATTTCTTCAAAATGCATTCAAAGTTTGTATTCCACTAAACAATACAACTTTTTCTTTAAATGGAAAATGTGTTTTTTATAAGATTTCATATAAAATAAGTTCTCAATAAAGATAAGGCAGCAGAGTAGGTACAGGTTAAAAGCACTGGTCAGGGAGATGCATGTCAGGGTACCAAATCCTAGCTCTGCCTTTCATTAGTTCTACGTTTAAAGCCATAAGGAAAGACCCTTAATTTCATTGTGTCTCAGTCTAGCCACATTGGTAATATAGGAATGATAGTTGGATCTATATCACAGGACCATTGTTAGGATGGAAAGACATAATCCAAGTAACATACGTGGAATTGTGCTGGACGGAGTGAGCATGCTGCATAACGGTTAGGATCCCGGTGTTCTCGGAAGATGTACCTCATCCCACGGCTCCCCCAGCCCTTGGCATGTGGTCAGTGCTCCTTGCAGGACAACCCCCAGCTTGACAAGAATGTGTTTAGAAACGAATCAGTGGTCCCTTCTAGCAAGTATACATTTCTTATTCCTAGTTTGCCTCATTTTAAATTTTCTTTATTACCTACTTCTAATTTTTTTTGTTGCTCTATTTTATACTTCTATATGACCATTTAAAGCCAGCTTTGAAACAATAATGGCTTAGCTTTCCTGACAGCACTGTGCTGGGCTGGTCCATCCACTCTATCACATTCTCAAGACAGTGTTCTCAGGTAGAAATTACTGCCCATGTTTTACAGCACATCCATGTGCCCAAAGAATTTATGTAAACTACCCTCAGACATATAACTGAGAAGTAGTAGAGGTGAAAATAAGAGCAGAGGGAAAAAATCCATTCATTCATTGATTCAAATAAAAAAACAACACAACACAGGGAAGAGAGAGAGGGAGAGGAAAAGTGAAAGCACAAATATCCAACATCAGGAATGAAAAATTGAACATTTTTGTTGTCGACATTAAGAAGATGAGAGAATGTTATAAAAAACTTTATGCCAAGGAGCTTGAAAATTTTGATAATGGACACATTTTTTAAAATAGCCATACATTATTAAAACTGATGCAAGAAGAATAAAAATCTGAATGAGCAGCCCAGGCCCCTCCCAAGAGCTATTACATCAGACCCTCTGAGTGGGGCTGGAGCACCCGTGTTTCCAGACTCTTCCTGGGAGAGCATCGGGGCAGCCGGGGCTGGGCACCCGAGTCTGCAGGGCAGCCCTTCTCCCAGGGAAGAGGTCGTGGGCATCACAGGCCTTGCAACCCACACTCCAGGCTTGCAAGGGACTTCCAGGCTTTAACTAGGGGGTCCTGGGCAGGCTGGGACAGGTGGTCACCCCCATTTACAGCATGGCAGAGCGATTTCAGGGGTGGAGCATCGGAGGGCCCAGGGTGAACAGCTCATCCCTGTTTGCCCAGGACTTGCCTTATTTTAGCAGTGAAAGTCCATGTACTGGGAAACTCTCTAGTCCCAGGAAAACCAGGTTGGTTGGTCACCCCAAGGGCACTCATGCTGGTGGGAGCTGGAGAAGAGGAAAGGGTCCCAAGATGGATTGCTTTCTCCCACA
This sequence comes from Mesoplodon densirostris, assembly GCF_025265405.1. Taxonomy (NCBI): domain Eukaryota; kingdom Metazoa; phylum Chordata; class Mammalia; order Artiodactyla; family Ziphiidae; genus Mesoplodon; species Mesoplodon densirostris. Next base: position 4,162,863 of record NC_082676.1, read on the forward strand.
CACCGAGACCCCAGAAGGGACCCGTATCCCCCCTGAGCAGCACTTAGCCTGATGTTATGTCGGAATCACGGAAAGGGAGGGAGGGAGGGAGGGCTTTAAACCTCTGATGCCTCAGAATTCCCTGGCTCCCAGCTGCATCACTCCAACCTCTGTCTCTGGTATCACGTGGCTTCTCCCCTTGTGTGCCTCTGTCTCTTTTCCTCTTCTTGTAAGGACACTAGTCATGTTGAAGTTAGGGCCCATCCTTCCCCAGTATGACCTCATATGAACTTGATTACGACCGCAAAACCCTATTTCCAAGCAAGGTCACATTCACGGGACAATTCAACCCATCACGGCACTAACTGGTCCAGTTGCCAGTGGAGCATCAGGACGTTAGAAGCTCCCAGGTGGCCTCACGTGCAGCTGGGCAGCGGGCACACCTAGCTCTCCTGGCCACGGGCAAGGTCACAGCAGGGCATCCAAGCTCTCTTATTGGGCAGAGGGACCCTGCCCGGAGCCGGTGGAGGTCAGCAGTGTGACCTGTACTTTGGATGCTTTTGTTTTCATTTCAAAATTCATGAATATTTCATGCTTATAGCCTATGCATCTTTTAAAAAACTGTGTTATAGTATACCTGACATAAAATTGACCATTTTAACCATCATAAGGGTACAGCTCAATGGCATTACGTGCATTCCCATTGCTGTGAGACATCGCCACCATCATCTGCAGAACTTTTTCATCTGCCCAAACTGAAACGCTGGCCCCACTAGACAATTATCTTTCATTTCCCCCTCCCTCTGGCCCCTGACAAGCACCCTTCTACTTTCTATGAATTTGACTCCTCTTGGGACCCCCCTATAAGTGGAATCGTACAGGATTTGTCTTTTTGCGACTGGCTTATGTCATGAAGCCTGATGTCCACAAGGTGGCATCTTTTAATATAAACAGATTTTTCACATCCAGGTTCTTAATGAAAAGGTCCCTGGGTCTGTCCTGCGGCTTTACGTAACCTCCAGCACATGGACACAGGGTTAGGGACCCAGGCGGTGCAGGCTCAGAGCCCAGCATGTGGCCCAAGCCCCTGGGGACAAGTGGGGACCAACAGGACCTCCTGGGTGCCAGCCCCACGCCACGCCTGTCTCCTGTCCTGGCCCTGTGCTCCTTCCCTGGGCAGCTCCTTTCCTTCTGCTCCAAACCACAGTCCTGGCCCTGCTGCTCTAATTTATGAGCCATTGTCAGCCCAAGGAGCCCTTTCTGAAAGGAAAGGAGTGCGTGAATAAGCCCATAACCATGGGGATTTGATTAAAATACAAGCCCCACGTTCTGGAGGCCGCAGGTCCCTCGTGAGGGACATCACACCCCCCCCTACTCTATCCCACACCAACGGAAAGGTGAAGGTTTATCACTCTCATTTGATGGAGGCCATTATGGCCCCAAAAGGTTAATTGATTTTCACAAGGTCACACCGCCAGGGGAGTAAATCATTCTGGCCATATCCAGGCTGGAAAGACACAGGCGTCACCCAGGTTTGGGTGGTAAATCGTTTGTCCCCACTTGTCTCCTGGGATCCAGGGCTCCAGGCTATCCAGGGAGCAGGGAGGCGGGCTACATCCTGCATCCGGGCCCACGGGGAAGACGGCTGTGACGGAATAGAGGGGGTGGGGGGCTGGCGGGGAGATGGCCTGATAGATGGCCAACCGTACTGGTTTATCCAGAATTGGGGGGTTTCCTGGGGGAAGTTGGCTGAATAAGGGCTCCCCCAAATGTCCACATCCTAATCCCTGGAATTTGTGACTCTGTTACCTTATACGGCAAAAGGGACTCTGCAAACGTGATTGAGTTAATGATCTTGAGGTGGGGAGACTGTCCCAGGTTATTCAGGTGGCCCAAAGGAATGACGGATGTTCCTGGAAGAGGGAGGCAGGAGGGACCGAGTCAGAGAGAGAAAGTGGAAGATGCTTTGAAGATGGGAGAAGGGCCAAGAGATACGGGATGAAGGCAGTTCCAAAAGCTTGGCAAGGCAAACAATGAATTCTCCCCTAAAGCTTCCAGAAGGAATGCAGCACTGCTGAAACTATGATTTTAGCTCTGTGAGACTGATTTGAGGATCTGTGATCTCCAGAATGCTAAAGGAATACATTTGTGGTGTTTGAAGTCACTAAGTGTGCAATTAGTTACAGTAGTTGTAGGAAACAAACACAAAGGACATGGGACATTCCAAGCTAAAATCAGGAAAGCCCGAGGCACGCTGGTCACCTTAGACGCCCCAGGACTTTCCATTAGTTGAGGCCGATTGAGAACGGCAGCCATTGTCCTTCAGGGGCATCCCCGGGTCTCGGAGCTGTGCTCGTCCAAGTTTCTACACCTTCCTAGAATCACCAGAAGGGATGGCTGTCTGTGGGCTCTGGAGCGGAGTAGGACCCGTAACATGCTGGCAAACGCTTAACTACTGGCTTTCCAGAAAAGAAAAATAGGTGTACATGTGTACGTACATATGTTTATGTTTGTTATAAATTTTACTGACATAAAGGGTGTGTAGCAAACAACCCACAAATGATAAGTTACAAGGCTCTATTGTAAATTCCATACAATTCTAACTTCAGTATAACTTGGATTTCTTGCAAAATCCCTCATCAGCTTTCAAAATTCGGTTGCCAACAAAAGAGGCAGGTTAGCAGGCGGTAAAGGAAAGCTTGGCTGAGATCTGATTCAGCAAAGAGCCTGGCTCGCATCATTGACAAACAGCTACAGTCCTGACCTGAAGGTTGGTTGATATTTTCATTTATGTTAACGATTAATCCAAAAGCAAAATAACAAAGACAGATGTCAAAACTTCACTCACTCAACTGTGATGGGAGAAACTTCCTCGCTGAATGAGATAATAGTTTTCAAATACTGATAGAATATTTCCTCCACATTTTTGTGCCATCCAAAATACAACAGCTACAGACAAGACACAGATTTGAGGTTAATTTGCATTATTACCATTTTCCCATCACTTGCTTAAGTCTAGACAATCAACAAAACTATATAACAAGGGCTGATCTCCATAGTGTAAATACTCCCACCATAGATGATTTCAAGCTGTGAACTAACATTGCTGAAACAGAGTTGAGCAGAGATGTGCACCTTCATACGGTGTTTCTACCGAACAGGCACCACAGACACCAATAGCCCACAAACACAGAGCATCATAAAATGTAGTCACATAGTAAGTGATGGTTCTAAAGCAATTATTTGCTTTGTTTTTTATATAGTTTAATTATAAGTGTGACATTTTTAATTTTTAATATTGTTAGTAAGCAGCTTACGAAATTCCTGAACATTTCTGATGAGCCTTTCTAAGCAGCTCTTGTAGGAAGCTAGAGGAAGCAGCCTAATGGTGTTTGACAATTGAGGTGTAATTGACAAATAAAATTGTAAGACGGTTAAAGGGTACATGGTGATGCATTGGTATACGTATGCGCTGTGAAAGGATTCCTCCTATCGAGTTAATTAACATCCATCACAGCATATGTTTATCTTTGTGTGTGTGTGTGAGAACATTTAAGTTCTACACTCTTAGGATATTTCAGTTATAACAGTGTTATCAACTGCAGTCACCATGTTGTACATTAGATCCTCAGACCTTATTCATCTTACAGCTGAAAGTTCGTGCCCTTTTACCCACCTCTCCTTATTTCTCCCACTCCCCAGCCCCTGGCAACTACTTTCACAGTTTCTTCATGAAGTACCTTGTATTCCCTTAAAATACATTTAAGGTTTGTATTCGCTGATACAATTGTTTGTTTTAAGATAAAGATTGTTTTCCGAATCTTCAGTGAAATGAAATCTTAACAAAATTGAGTTGCAGAGTATCAAGGTGAAGAATATTATTCTAATCTTCCAGCTATAAAAATTAAAATTAAGTTAAACCCACGACAATGAGATATCACTTTACACCCATCAGGGTGGCTCTTATCAAAAAAAAAACAAACAGAAAATAAGTGTTGGTGAGGATGCGAAGAAGTTGGAATCTTTGTGCATTGCTGATGGGAATGCAGTCTCTGTGGAAACTAATATGGTAATTCCTTAATATAAACATAGAATTATCATATGATCCAGAAATTTCACTTCTGGGTGTATACCCAAAAGAAGTGAAAGCAAGGTCTCAAAGAGATATTTGTACATCTACGTTCGTAGCAGCTTTATTCACAACAGCCAAAAGGGGGAAGCAACCCACCTGTCCATGGATGAATGAATGGATACACAAAGGTGGCATATACATGCATTGGAATATTATTCCACCTTTAAAAGGAAGGAAATTCTGACATATGCTCCAATACGGATGAGCCTTGAGAACATTATGCTAAATTAAATAAGCCAGTCACAAAAGGACAAATACTGTATGATTATACTTATATGAGATTCCTAGAGGAGTCAAGTTCATAGAGACAGAAAGTAGACTGGTGGCTGCCAGGGGCTGGGGGAGGGGAAATGGGGAAGGTATTGTTTAATGGGGACAGAGTTTCAGTTTGTGAAGATGAAAAACTTCTGGAAATAGATAGTGGTCATGGTTGCCTAACAATGTGAATGTACTTAATGAAACAGAACTATCCACTTAAAAACCTATAGTTCTAATGCCATATAGTCCTAATAGCATAGAAATATACACTTAAAATGGTTAAAATGGTAAATTTTATGTTGTGCCATTTTACAGTTAAAAAAATTAAGTTATACTCAAAGAAAGTAGATAGAAGGAAATAATAACAATAAGACTGGAAGTTAAGAAAAAAAGAAAACCTAAAATCAATACAGAAAGGTGAATTAAACCAAAACTAGTTCTTTCAAAAGATCAATAAAGTTGCTAAACCTTTAGTTAGACTGATCAAGAAAAAGAGACAAGACACAAATTACCAATACCAGGAATGAAAGAAGAGACAAAATACAGTATTGAACACTTCAAAATTTCTTAAGAGAGTAGACCTCATGTTAAATGTTCTTACACACACACACATACACACACAAATAAAAAATTAAGGGACACAAGGAAACTTTGGGAGGTGTTGATATGTCTATACCTTGATTGTGGTGATAGTACCACAGGTGTTTGCATGTGCCCAGACTCATCAAATTGTACATATGAAATATATGTTCCATTTGTTGTATATCAATTATACCTCAATAAAGCTGTTAAAAAGAGAGAGAGAGCACCACAGATGTTATAGTCATTAAAGGGATAAAAGAGACAATGACAAACTTTATGTCAATAAGTTTGACAATTTAGATGAAATGAATGAATTCCTTGAAAGACAAAATGTATCAAAATGGACTTAAAAGGAAGTAGAAAAACAAAATAGCTCTATATCAATTAAGAAATTGAATTCATAATTGAAAACCATTCCACAAAGATAACATGATGATGTGTGTTAGAAAATTCCAAGGAACCAGAAAAAACTCTGTTTTTACAAAGCTCTATATTAGTTGTAGTAACTAATGAATGACTTTACCATAGTTGCAAAGTTTTACCAAAAAGTCTGCTGAAATTTTTTATTGGGATTGCTTTGAATTAATATACAAACCCAATTGTATTTCTAAGTACTAGTCAACAATTGGAAAAAGAAATTGACAAATATTTTCAAGGGCCTCAAAAACCGTGAAATACTTAGTGATAAATTTAAAAACATAGATTCAGGATCAATACACTGAAAACTTCAAAACCTTGCTGAGAGAAATTTAAAAGGACCTCAAGACATAAAGAGATATACCATGTTCATAGATTGGAAGACCTGATATTTATCTTTAGATTCACAGCAACCTCAATCAAAATCCCAGTAGGTTTTTCTGGTAAATTTTAACAGGCTGATTCTAAAATGTATGTAGAAATAGAAAATTTATGTAGGAATGATGAAAACAACTTTGAAACAGAAAAACAAAGTTGATGGGCTTACACTGCCTGACTTCGTTACTTTTTATAAAGCCATTAACAAACAGTGAGGTTTTGCATTAAGATAGACAAAGAGATCAATGGAATAGAAGAGCAAGTTCAGAAATAGACCCTCACATACGTGGTCAAGTGACCTTCCATATGGTGCAAAGGGAATACCATGCGAAAGGACAGTTGTTTCAAACACTGGAGCTGGACAAAACCCTGAATATCTGTACTAGAAAAAGTATCTTTGATCCTTACCATACAATATACACAACAATTAACTCAAACTTGACCAGAGACCAAACTACGAAATCTTCTATTACCATGCATCTAAAGAAACAGGAGAAAATCTTTACCATCTTAGCATAGATCCTAGATCTGATATCAAAAACATTGGCCATGAGTGAAAAATGGATACAAGAAAGACAAACACACAAATGTTCACGGCCGTTTCCTTCATAATAGCCCCAACTGGAAACAGCCCAGATGTCCCCCAACAGGTGAATAGAGAGTCATAATCCATACAATAAAACGTGACAGTAATAACAAATACTGTAGAACCAGTTACGGAGACACTCAAAACAGGAATGGATCTCAGAACACCTTGAAAGAAGTTGGACACCAGAAGGTCCATACAACTTCATTTATGTGAAAATCAAGAAAAAGTAAAATTATCTATAGTGACAAAAAGGGGCAAGAGGGGACATTTTGGAAGAGAGGGCATGTTTATATGTATGGACATTGTCATGGTTACACAGTTGTATACATTTGCTAAAACTCGTTGGACTGTATACTTTCAATGGATGATTTTCATTGTATAGAAACTGATTTAAAATGTGGAGGTGGGAAGAGTTTTGTGTCAGAACAGGCCTAATTGAAAAGATGTGTGTCAACGACCAGCAAGCTACAGTGCTGGACACCCTATGCCAAACAACTAGCAAGACAGGAACACAACCCCACCCATTAGCAGAGAGGCTGCCTAAAATCATAATAAGTCCACAGACACCCCAAAACACACCACCAGACGTGGACCTGCCCACCAGAAAGACAAGATCCAGCCTTATCCACCATAACACAGGCACTAGTCCCCTCCACCAGGAAGCCTACACAACCCACTAAACCAACCTTAGCCACTGGGGACAGACACCAAAAACAATGAGAACTACGAACCTGCAGCCTGCAAAAAGGAGACCCCAAACACAGTAACATAAGCAAAATGAGAAGACAGAAAAACACACAGCAGGAGAAGGAGCAAGATAAAAACCCACCAGACCTAACAAATGAAGAGGTAATAGGCAGTCTACCTGAAAAAGAATTCAGAATAGTGATGGTAAAGATGATCCAAGATTCTATTTCCAAGATCCAAAATCTTGGAAATAGAATAGACAAAATGCAAGAAACAGTTAACAAGGACCTAGAAGAACTAAAGATGAATCAAGCATCGATTAAAAACACAATACATGAAATAAAAAATACTCTAGATGGGATCAATAGCAGAATAACTGAGGCAGAAGAACGGATATGTGAGGTGGAAGATAAAATAGTGGAAATAACTGCTGCAGAGCAGAATAGAGAAAAAAGAATGAAAAGAACAGAGGACAGTCTCAGAGACCTCTGGGACAACATTAAATGCACCAACATTCGAATTATAGGGGTTCCAGAAGAGGAAGAGAAAAAGAAAGGGACTGAGAAAATATTTGAAGAGATTATAGTTGAAAACTTCCCTAATATGGGAAAGGAAATAGTTAATCAAGTCCAGGAGGCACAGAGAGTCCCATACAGAATAAATCCAAGGAGAAATACACCAAGACACATATTAATCAAACTGTCAAAAATTAAACACAAAGAAATCATATTAAAAGCAGCAAGGCAAAAACAACAAATAACACACAAGGGAATCCCCATCAGGATAACAGCTGATCTCTTAGCAGAAACTCTACAAGCCAGAAGGGAGTGGCAGGACATAATTAAAGTGATGAAGGAGAAAAACCTGCAACCAAGATTACTCTACCCAGCAAGGATCTCATTCAGATTTGATGGAGAAATTAAAACGTTTACAGACAAGCAAAAGCTGAGAGAGTTCAGCACCACCAAACCAGCTTTACAACAAATGCTAAAGGAACTTCTCTAGGCAAGAAACACAACAGAAGGAAAAGACCTACAATAACGAACCCAAAACAATTAAGAAAATGGGAATAGGAACATACATATCGATAATTACCTTAAATGTAAATGGACTAAATGCTCCCACCAAAAGACACAGATACAAAAACAAGACCCATATATATGCTGTCTACAAGAGACCCACTTCAGACCTAGAGACACATACAGACTGAAAGTAAGGGGATGGAAAAAGATATTCCATGCAAGTGGAAACCAAAAGAAAGCTGGAGTAGCAATTCTCATATCAGACAAAATAGACTTTAAAATAAAGACTACTAGAAGAGACAAAGAAGGACACTACATAATGATCAAGGGATCGATCCAAGAAGAAGATATAACAATTGTAAATATTTATGCACCCAACATAGGAGCACCTCAATACATAAGGCAAATACTAACAGCCATAAAAGGAGAAATCGACAGTAACACAATCATAGTAGGGGACTTTAACACCCCACTTTCACCAATGGACAGATCATCCAAAATGAAAATAAATAAGGAAACACAAGCTTTAAATGATACATTAAACAAGATGGACTTAATTGATATTTATAGGACATTCCATCCAAAAACAACAGAATACACATTTTTCTCAAGTGCTCATGGAACATTCTCCAGGATAGATCATATCTTGGGTCACAAATCAAGCCTTGGTAAATTTAAGAAAATTGAAATTGTATCAAGTATCTTTTCCGACCACAATGCTATGAGACTAGATATCAATTACAGGAAAAGAGCTGTAAAAAATACAAACACATGGAGGCTAAACAATACACTACTTAATAACGAAGTGATCACTGAAGAAATCAAAGAGGAAATTTAAAAATACCTAGAAACAAATGACAATGGAGACACGACGACCCAAAACCTATGGGATGCAGCAAAAGCAGTTCTAAGAGGGAAGTTTATAGCAATACAATCCCACCTTAAGAAACAGGAAACATCTCGAATAAACAACCTAACCTTGCACCTAAAGCAATTAGAGAAAGAAGAACAAAAACATCCCAAAGTTAGCAGAAGGAAAGAAATCATAAAAATCAGATCAGAAATAAATGAAAAAGAAATGAAGGAAACGATAGCAAAGATCAATAAAACTAAAAGCTGGTTCTTTTTTTTTTTTTGCTGTACGTGGGCCTCTCACTGTTGTGGCCTCTCCCGTTGTGGAGCACAAGCTCCGGACGCACAGGCTCAGCGGCCATGGCTCACGGGCCCAGCCATTCCACAGCATGTGGGATCTTCCCAGACCGGGGCACGAACCCGCGTCCCCTGCATCGGCAGGCAGACTCTCAACAACTGCGCCACCAGGGAAGCCCAAAGCTGGTTCTTTGAGAAGATAAACAAAATTGATAAACCATTAGCCAGACTCATCAAGAAAAAAAGGGAGAAGACTCAAATCAATAGAATTAGAAATGAAAAAGGAGAAGTAACAACTGACACTGCAGAAATACAAAAGATCATGAGAGATTACTACAAGCAACTCTATGCCAATAAAATGGACAACCTGGAAGAAATGGACAAATTCTTAGAAATGCACAACCTGCCAAGACTGAATCAGGAAGAAATAGAAAATATGAACAGACCAATCACAAGCACTGAAATTGAAACTGTGATTAAATATCTTCCAACAAATAAAAGCCCAGGACCAGATGGCTTCACAGGCGAATTCTATCCAACATTTAGAGAAGAGCTAACACCTATCCTTCTCAAACTCTTCCAAAATATAGCAGAGGGAGGAACACTCCCAAACTCATTCTACAAGGCCACCATCACCTTGATACCAAAACCAGACAAGGATGTCACAAAGAAAGAAAACTACAGGCCAATATCACTGATGAACATAGATGCAAAAATCCTCAACAAAATACTAGCAAACAGAATCCAACAGCACATTAAAAGGATCATACACCATGATCAAGTGGGGTTAATACCAGGACTGCAAGGATTCTTCAATATACGCAAATCAATCAACGTGATATACCATATTAACAAATTGAAGGAGAAAAACCATATGATCATCTCAATAGATGCAGAGAAAGCTTTCGACAAAATTCAACACCCATTTATGATAAAAACCCTACAGAAAGTAGGCATAGAAGGAACTTTCCTCAACATAATAAAGGCCATATATGACAAACCCACAGCCAGCATCGTCCTCAATGGTGAAAAACTGAAACCATTTCCACTAAGATCAGGAACAAGACAAGGCTGCCCACTCTCACCACTCTTATTCAACATAGTTTTGGAAGTTTTAGCCACAGCAATCAGAGAAGAAAAGGAAATAAAAGGAATCCAAATCGGAAAAGAAGAAGTAAAGCTGTCACTGTTTGCAGATGACATGATACTATACATAGAGAATCCTAAAGATGCTACCAGAAAACTACTAGAGCTAATCAATGAATCTGGTAAAGTTGCAGGATACAAAATTAATGCACAGAAATCTCTGGCATTCCTATACACTAATGATGAAAAATCTGAAAGTGAAATCAAGGAAACACTCCCATTTACCACTGCAACAAAAAGAATAAAATATCTAGGAATAAACCTACCTAAGGAGACAAAAGACCTGTATGCAGACAATTAGAAGACACTGATGAAAGAAATTAAAGATGATACAAATAGATGGAGAGATGTACCATGTTCTTGGATTGGAAGAATCAACATTGTGAAAATGACTCTACTACCCAAAGCAATCTACAGATTCAATGCAAGCCCTATCAAATTACCAATGGTATTTTTTACAGAACTAGAACAAAAAATTTCACAATTTGTATGGAAACACAAAAGACCCCGAATAGCCAAAGCAATCTTGAGAACGAAAAATGGAGCTGGAGGAATCAGGCTCCCTGACTTCAGACTATACTACAAAGCTACAGTAATCAAGACAGTATGGTACTGGCACAAAAACAGAAAGATATATCAATGGAACAGGATAGAAAGCCCAGAGATAAACCCACGGACATATGGTCACCTTATCTTTGATAAAGGAGGCAGGAATGTACAGTGGAGAAAGGACAGTCTCTTCAATAAGTGGTGCTGGGAAAACTGGACAGGGACATGTAAAAGTATGAGATTAGATCACTCCCTAACACCATACACAAAAATAAGCTCAAAATGGATTAAAGACCTAAATGTAAGGCCAGACACTATCAAACTCTTAGAGTAAAACATAGGCAGAACACTCTATGACATAAATCACAGCAAGATCCTTTTTGACCCACCTCCTAGAGAAATGGAAATAAAGACAAAAATAAACACATGGGACCTAATGAAACTTCAAAGCTTTTGCACAGCAAAGGAAACCATAAACAGGACCAAAAGACAACCCTCAGAATGGGAGAAAATATTTGCAGATGAAGCAACTGACAAAGGATTAATCTCCAAAATTTATAAGCAGCTCATGCAGCTCAATAACAAAAAAACAAACAACCCAATCCAAAAATGGGCAGAAGACCTAAATAGACATTTCTCCACAGAAGATATACAGACTGCCAACAAACACATGAAAGGGTGCTCAACATCTTTCTCATTAGAGAAATGCAAATCAAAACTACAATGAGATATCATCTCACACCAGTCAGAATGGCCATCATCAAAAAATCTAGAAACAATAAATGCTGGAGAGGGTGTGGAGAAAAGGGAACCCTCTTGCACTGTTGGTGGGAATGTGAATTGGTACAGCCACTATGGAAAACGGTATGGAGGTTCCTTAAAAAACTACAAATAGAACTACCATATGACCCAGCGGTCCCACTGCTGGGCATGTACCCTGAGAAAACCATAATTCAGAAAGAGACATGTACCAAAATGTTCATAGCAGCCCTATTTACAATAACCCAGAGATGGAAACAACCTAAGTGTCCATCATCAGATGAATGGGTAAGGAAGATGTGGCACATGTATACAATGGAATATTACTCAGCCATAAAAAGAAACGAAATTGAGCTATTTGTAATGAGGTGGATGGACCTAGAGTCTGTCATACAGAGTGAAGTAAGTCCTAAAGAGAAAGACAAATACTGTATGCTGACACATATATATGGAATTTAAGGAAAAAAATGTCATGAAGAACCTAGGGGTAAGACAGGAATAAAGACACAGAACTACTAGAGAATGGACTTGAGGATATGGGGAGGGGGAAGGGTAAGCTGCGACAAAGCGAAAGAGCGGCATGGACATATATACACTACCAAACGTAAGGGAGATAGCTAGTGGGAAGCAGCCGCATAGCACAGGGAGATCAGCTCGGTGCTTTGTGACCACCTGGAGGGGTGGGATAGGGAGGGTGGGAGGGAGACGCAAAATGGAGGGGATATGGGAACATATGTATATGTATAACTGATTAAATTTGTTATAAAGCAAAAAATAAATAAATAAAAAAGAAAAGATGTGTGGCTGGGAGCAGGGTGTGTACTTGGGAGGATAAATGGAAGGCAAAGTCAGAACAGCCCATAATGCACTTATAGGAAAAGACAAAGAGACCTTCTGTGGGCAGGGAGGGGGCCACTAAAGAGTCTGGCTATTTCAAAGGGAAGATCGGGCTATGCCCTGAGCCTGGATGGCAATCCCCAAAGGCATGTCTCTGGCTGCCCCAAGGGCCATGCTCACTTGGGCCACATTTAGATTCTGCAGGAGAGCATGTACCCCAGAAACTCAGCATTTAAGCCCAAGGTGCACTTAGGTAGGCTCATTGCCGACTCCTGCGGGCAGGTGGCTGTTCTCTGAACATATTCACAGGACGTTTGATGCTGTAGCAGGGACTTGGAAGGAACCAAGGTCAAGAAATGGTGCTCAAACTGGTCAATCCGAGGAGAGAGGGTAGGAGGTAGAAAAAGTATTATTACAATAAGACATAATCAGGTTCTACACCTGAGCAAAGGTTTCCTTTTGCCTCCTGGACACTGGGAGCGGCCAAGTGTCCCTCTAGTGGCTGCTGGAAGGATTGCAGCCAGGGGGCCAGACTCCCTTCACTGGGTGGGCCCTGGGGGCCCAGGCTGAGCCTCTGCACAAGACAAGGGGTGGGAAGCAGTGCCTCCACTATGCTGAATTCTTTTGCTTTGTCTATCACATTTCTGGGGAATTTCTATTAAAATTCATGGGAGGGCTTCCCTGGTGACGCAGTGGTTAGGAATTGCCTGTCAGCGCAGGGGACACAGGTTTGAGCCCTGGTCCGGGAAGAGCCCACGTGCCGCGGAGCAACTAAGCCCTGTGCCACAACTACTGAGCCTGCGAGCCACAACTACTGAGCCTGTGTGCCACAACTACTGAGCCTGTGCACTACAACTACTGAGCCTGAGCTCGAGTCCACGAGCCACAACTACTGAGCCCACAAGCCACAACTACTGAGCCCACAAGCCACAACTACTGAGCCTGAGCTCTAGAGCCCACGAGCCACAACTACTAAAGCCTGTTCGCCTAGAGCCCATGCTCTGCAACAAGAGAAGCCACCACAGTGAGAAGCCCGCGCAGCCCGCCTACTCAATAAAGAGTAGCCCCCGCTCACGGCAACTAGAGAAAGCCCGTGCGCAGCAACAAAGACCCAGTGCAGCCAAAAATAAATAAATAAATAAGTAAAATAAATTTATTAAAATAAAATTCATGGGAAATTTACCTTTTACTTTCTAATACAGTGAAACTTTTAAAAATATAAAATTAAAAAATATAAAATCTTTTATTTTCACACTGTCACATGACAAGATACCCCAGGTTGTCACATAGACCCAGGCACATGGCCAGGGGTCCCTGAGGTCTTGGAGCCCAACGTGGGCCCATCCAGCCCCGCCTGGACCCACTCCCAGGTCAATTTCTCTAGTTCAACTCTCTCACCCACTCTGAACCTCTGCCCCGTGGCTCTGGTTGAGGGGCCATCGTGAGCCTCCTTTGACGGGGGAAGGTATGAATATACACCTGACAGTGGTGATCTGATTAGAATCGGCTCCCATTAACAGAGCCCCAATCACGGGCCAGGCAGGCGCTCTGTGAACTGCTCACACTGAAGGGGACTGTGTGTGACTCTGACTTGACTGAGGACACACAGGCCCCAAAGATGGTGGGTTTCCACGGGGTCCCACAGCTGGTGGAGGGATTCTGCTCACTTCCTGGGGCGGTCACAGCGCCACCTTCACAGTGCCGGGGGCCGGCCTCCTTCCAGCCCTCGTACCTAAGCACTCATGGGCACTTCCCGCACGTGCGCACACACACACACACCCCCTGACACACACGCCTGGGCTGCAGTGAAAGACACAACACAGCTGAATTCTCTGGGGGTGCTCCTTGGGGACACAGTGCCACCATGAGGAGGTCCAAAGGGAAGAGAATCAGTATGAGAAGTATAGTAAGGGCGACAAAGCCTCCAGCATGACACGGAACTCAGACAATAGCAGCGTTAGGAAAAAATCAGGAAAATGAGTAATTACTGCCCTCTAGTGGCCACCAGGAGGCACGCAACTGACTTTTCCACCAAGGTCTGTGGTGACCCAGCCACACCTGCAGGGGGCCCCAGCTGCTGCACCAGGAGCAGACAGCAAGCACATGGGTATTCCATGCACAAGACCCACTCCTGAGCCCACCGTGGGTCCCTACCCTTGTCCTGCCCTCCCTGTTTTTAGTTCCCCACCTGTTTTCAGTTCTGTCTTCCTGCTGGGCCTCCTACTAATCATAGTCGATATTTATTGAATCTTTACAGTTGGCACTCAACTGATTTACCCTCACCTCTGAAGTGGGGAACATTATTATCTTTTGTAAAGAGAAACAGGCACAGAGAAGGCATATGATAACCCAAGGCCACGCAGTTACTGAGCAGAAAAACAAACACTAGGATGCAAGCCATCCGAGACAGGACTGCATGCTCAGCCCTTGGGCCCATGTACCGCCAGTTCACACAACACTCAGCAGTAGAAGCCACCTTCAAACTCTTTGTAACAAAGAATGTTTGTGTCTGCATGCTTCACAAGGGCCTCAAATCCACAACAACCCCACTGTCCATGCAGAATCGATACATTTTGGTTTATTCATGCAACGGAATATTACACAGCAATGAAAAATAATGAATGACTGCTACACGCAGTAATATGGATGCATCTCAGACATAATGTTAAGTGGAAGAAAAGAGAGACAAATGTGCAGACAAGATGATTCCGTGTTAAAAAATTCAAAAATAGTTAATACAGTTTAGAATAGTGGGTGCCTTTGTAGGTGGGAGGAGTAGAGAGGAATAGGCGAGGGCGAGGGGAGCCTGCTGGGACCCCAGGCAGGTGTATATGCTGATCTGGGCAGCGGTGCATGTGTCAGCATGGACACATTCATTGAGTTGTGCACGAAGATTTCTACACTGTGCTGTGTAGGCTCATGTTCTGCAGGACGGCCCCGAGGATGGTCACAGCCTAATGAGACCTGTGAATACGCTGGGTGACCTGGCAAAAGGGGCTTTTCAGATGTGATTGAGGTGACAGACCTTGAAGTGGGGGAGGGGGGGGCGTGTGTTATCCTGAATTATCCGGGTGGATCCAATGTCATCCCATGAGCCCTAAATATAAGCCAAGAACTTTCTCTGGCTGGAGTGAGAGACGTGGCAGGAGAGATTGAAGCATGTATTAATTTTCTCTGCTGCTGGAACAAATTAGCAAGGTATGACCTTACTTTCTGTTTCAACAGGTAAGAAGTCTGGGTGGGCTCAGGGTCCTCTGCTTGGTCTCACAAGGCCAAAATCAAGGTGTCGGCCAGGGGTTCCTTGCTGGAGGCTCTGGAGAGGGGTGAGGGGGGTCTCCACTCTCCCCAGTGTCCAGAATCCTCCCCCTCCCCCAGAGGGCTCTTTCCCCAAATAAACCCAAGGTGCCACGCCTCAGAGAAAGCTGGAAGGAAATACACCGTCTCAGCAGCACTGGAAGTAGGGTGAGCGAGGTAAGCGCCCCAGCACCGAGCTTGAGAAGGGATCCCTAAGAACGAGTGTCTTTGGTGTGCACCTGGGGGCTCACCTCCCCTGCCACCATGGCCCCTACCGTGTTGAGCAGAGTCCTGGGTGTCACACCAAGAGCACCACCTTCCCTGCCTGTATGCCAGTGCTTGTGGAGTTGCACCAAATCAATGAATATGCTTGCTCATTCATTCATCCATTCATTCACTCCTGAGTTCTGGCCCCAGGTGGGAAGTACCCACAGCCGGGTGCTGTTCTGGGGACTGGGACCCCTGCCCGTGCAGAGTTACCTGCCAGGCCTGGGGCCCCTCCTCTGCGTGGGGTCCTGTGTAGAGTTGCCCCATTTAGCAAATAAAAATACAGAACACCCAGCTCAATTTGAATTTCAGATAAACAACAAATAATTTTTTTTTAGTAGAAGATTGCTTCATGTAATATTTGGGGCATACTTATATTTTCTAAAATGCTGCTTCTTTGAAATTCCAATCTACCTGGGCATTCCGTATTTTATCTGACAACCCCAGTGGGACCTCTGCCCACTGTCACCATCTGGGCAAGTCACCCTTTCCTCTATCACCCTGGTCGCCATGGGGCCCTGGCCTCGCACAGGGCCCCGTCCAGGGCACAGCTGACCACACAAGACCTGCCCTGTGCTGGGTGGTGGTCGGCTGCCTGCACCCCTCCTGCAGTCCAGGATGGCTGCTGAGGCTGCCTGGGTTGAAGCCCGGGTCTCCAGTGTGCCTGCACCGTGGAATCACCTGCCACCCGGTGCCACCCCAGGGGTTTGGACTGAATTGGTCTGGCAGCAGCCCCGGCATCAAAAAATGTCAAAGCCTGCCAGGGGGTTCACTGTGCGGTCAGGTCTGAGCCCCTGTCCCCTCAGAGGCTGCCCTGACTCAGGACCCCTGTCTGAGGATGAACCTGGGAGGGGGAAGCATGGTACCTGTCTGTGCTCGCTGGGTCCCGGGATCAGCCGGGCCTGGGTTCCAATCCCGCCTCTGTTACTTTCTAGCTATACGGCCTCTGCGAAGTTGCCTTTGCCCCAGAACTTCCTTCCTCGGTCCCTCACAACCTGCTGTGAAGGTCAATCAAGGCAGCGGTCTTCAAAATGTGGCCTGTGGACCAGCATCACCTGGGCATGTGTTAGAGAGGCAGATTCTCCCCCGCCCCGGACCTTCTAAAGCAGAACCTCGGGGATGGGGCCAGCAATCTGTGTTTTGATGAGCTCTCCTTGTGACTCAGATGCATGCCCAACCACAGATATAAGATGACAAGGGACAAGGGCAAGAGGTAAAAAGGTGGATACATGAAAGCGAGTTACTAAGCCTCCAGGACCGACTCCTGAGTCCTGGGCCCCCACC
This sequence comes from Mesoplodon densirostris, assembly GCF_025265405.1. Taxonomy (NCBI): domain Eukaryota; kingdom Metazoa; phylum Chordata; class Mammalia; order Artiodactyla; family Ziphiidae; genus Mesoplodon; species Mesoplodon densirostris. The sequence goes on from NC_082676.1 coordinate 4,180,192, forward strand.
TCTCACTTCCAGGAGCCTGGGTTTGAGCATCCGTCCCGCCCCCCATGCCTGCCTGGAGCCCAAGGCTGCTGCTCATTATCCAAGGACTTGCACATGGCGGAAAGGTTCCAGGCTCTTCCCTCCCTGACCCAGGAGCATTCACCTGCAACCTCGGAGACATCAAAGCTCCGTCAGGCTCCTGCCTCTGTCCCTGTCTCCAGGCCCCTAATGCTGCAGCTGTACCCAGGGCAGGGTCCCCTCAGCCCCCAGGTGGAGAACTTTCTGTTCCAACACTGCTTCACAGACTCCAGGCTCCACGGAACTGCTCCAGAATCTGGAATTTGGGCCCAATTCAGGGAGAAAGTTTTTAATTCCCCTCCCAATTCTTTTAACCCTGCAAACTGCCTACTGCTTGGAAAACAGAAAATGTAAAGTGATTGCTGATTATGGGCTAGAACAGAAATGATACACATTTTCTTACTTTGGCTAAGTTAAAATAGCTTCCGTCATGGCATGGGCTTTGGAATCACAGAAACCCAGGTGCTCAGCCCAGATTGGCTGGGCCAGGTGACTTCTCTGAGCCCCAGTTTTCTCCGCGCAAACGGTAGTAATAATTACGATTCCGAGGAGAACAGCAGGATCTGGGAGCACTTTTATCCCCCCTGCCTCTCTCGGGGGCAGGGCCACAGTTCGCCACCTTGGAGGCTCATTAGCGTCACCTCTGGAGGTTTTTACATCCAGATCCCCAGGCCACAGCAGGACCAAGAGAACCCCGGGTGGCAGTGCCATCTGCCTTGTTCCAACTCCCCCATGATTCCAAAGTGCCGCCAAGTTGGAGAGCCCCGCGGCCTGGGGATCTGGACGTAAAAATCCCCCGAGGTGATGCTAATGCTGCACACCCGGGAGCGCGGCCAGGGAGCCTGGGGCCCCGTCTTCAGGGAACGGCACCTCCATTCTCCTTTCGGGACCCCCGTCTTCAGACACACACACCTCTCAGGCTGACACAGGCACTCTGGGGGCTCGGCCCTCAAACTTGGGGTTACAGAAACTAGTGCCAAGGGATCTAACCCAAGTCAACATATGGTGACTTTAAACACTACTAACTTCATTTTCGGGAAAAAAGATGACTTTTCGGTTGAGTTTACTACAACAGAGCAAGGCTGTGTCATTAATGGGACGCAGATGGGCGGCCTCTCTGTGGACTGACCGAGCGCAAGTCCGGCCGCCTTCCCGCTGCATCCCCTGTGCGCTGGCCCAGCCTGTCGTGGGTGCAGAAGCACGGGCTCTGGGGCCTCCACCTGCCTCGATTCCCTCATCATGATGAACATCTGCCGCGCTGAGCCTGCCTTGTGTCCCCCGGGCCTGGAAAGGCCATTAGTCACCGTTTCATCTGGAGATGTCACCAACACCTCCTGGCTTTGCCAGCTCCACCTGGTCCAAGGCCCCCTCCTGAGCCTGTGTCTCCCATGCAGAAGGCCACAAGCCGCGGCCCTGAGTGATGGCCCCTTGGCTCAGGCCGGGACACGTGGTGGAGCAGAGACCACAGCCCTGTTGCTGGCTTTTGAGTTGCTTTTTGGGCTCTCAGCTCTCTCCGGGTCTCTGCAGGTGGCTTCCCTCCCTTCCCACGTGGCCTGGAAGGCCAGGGCGGGGAACCTGCAGGGTCTGTTCCTGCCCTAGGGCATTTGCACCTGCTCTAGCCTCCTCTGCAGAGACGCCCCTCCCCCCGCAGATCCTTTCCCAGCTGCTCGCTCTCATCTGGTCTCAGGCCTTCTTTGACACACACACCCCCTCCTGCATCTAGCCCTCCTCCTTCCTGGTGATTTTTAATATCACATTGACTTGTTTTATCTTTTTTTTCCCAAAGCACTGACACTCCGTGGATGTTTTCTTCTTTGTTGTTTTGGTGTAGTCTTGTGTCCTGCTGGCATGTGGGCAGGAACACCTCTGTCTTGGACACAGTTGTAGCACAAGCTCCTCGGATGGTCCCCGCGTGCAGTAGGTACTCAAGGAATATTCTCGATGCCATCTGGCTGGGGTAGCCCCACCTCCCGCGCTTCCATGTATTCAGCTGTGGGGAGGGGATGCGAGAGCCACCACCCCAGTCCCTGGATGCTTCCGGAGGACAGGGAGACGGCCAAGGAGAAGGGCTTGGGGCAGTGCCTGGCTCAGCGTGTGGGAGTGGGGACCCGTCTGCTCTTCCCTGCGGGTGAACCCCAGGCCTGGAGACTTGGGGAGGTGGGTGATTGTGAACGTTTGACGGGCTCCGGCAGCACAGATCCGGCCTCCTCGGGGGTTCCGGCCACTGCACACGCGCTGACACCCTGTTGTTTCTTTTAATGGGCATCCGGCCTAATCTCACCTGTGCTGGGAGATGAAGCAGGCTCTCTGCCTGTGAAATCGACCTGTGGGCCAGTGGTCACAACACAGGCTATTTTAAACACATGTGAGGCTTGGTCAGCCGGAAGCCAGGAAGGCTCCAGCAGGGCTCGTGTGGAGTCCCCCCTGATGGTGTTTCGGCGTCATGCAAAGCCAGGTACGTGCGGAGGCGGAGGGCAGGCTAGTGATTGGCTTTCCAGATAAGAGGCAGCTCAAGCCAGAAGGGGGCTGAGTCTCAAGCTGCGGCCGCCGGGAGGGGTGGAGGAGGAAGGTCCATGACCAGGGGCTCTGTGCTCTGTTTCCCGGGAGCTGAGGACAGGCTGACTCCACGATTTCCTTATAGTCTACAGCCTCCACCCTGCACCCATCCCCGGGGAGGACGGTGCCATCCACAGAGACTCAGGCACCGTGCTGCAGGCCTCCCCTCTGCACATCCCATCAATGCTGTGTCCACTTCTCTCCCTCCCCACCCCAACTCCATCATCTCCACAAACAGCCTCAACTCCAGGCCCCAGGTCTCCCCACCCCAGCCCAGCTCTGTGCGTTTGTCTGACCCTCGTTCTAAATGGCAGATTAAATCTGTGTTCCTGAGTTAAGGTCCAAGAACACGAGCTCTGGACTCACCCACTGAGTTCAAATTTCAGCTCTCCACTTTGCTGCTGTGTGACCCTGGGCCAGTCACTTCACCTCTCTGTGCCTTAGCTCAATCCTCTGCAAAACAGGGATGACAATGACAGTCTGCCATGGTATCTGTCAGGGTACAGGCAGGAGACAGACTGTGCCAGTGGAGGGACTTGGAGACAGGTGTGGGCTGGGTAGGTACAGGGATGGCATGATGCCCAGGGCCAGTGGGGGGACACGGCCATCCCAGCCTGATGGGCAAAGGGAAGGTGTGCTTGCTGGAATCTGAAGACTTGAGGGTAGGGGAGGATGCCCTGATGCCTCCATCATCTCCACAAACAGCCTCCCATACTCTCAGGTCTTCAGACGTGATGGAGGCACTGGGGGAATAAAACCCGACCTCTTCCTCCCCCTCCTCCATCTGGCTGGCCTCCTGCTGGGGCTCCTATCAGCTTGGACCCAAGGAGAAGCCAGAGGGCACTCTGATGGACAGAAGTATGAAGAGCATCCACCACCCACTGTTTCTACTTCCAAACTCTGTCCTATGGTTTCAGCCCAGGGGATTTGATGGTTGAGCTTTTCCTGGGTTCCTAATGCATATATTTTTGTTAAAACTCCTATATTGATGAGGGCTCTTCAGTCACAAGGGAATCTAGTCCACACTGGCTTGAACAAAAGAAGGATTGGCTGACTCATTAACTGAGAAATTGAAAGGTTCTGGCTTCAGGCATGGCTGGATCTAGGTGGTCAAAACTATGTCATAAGGAATCTGACATTCTCCATCTCTCAGCGCTGCGTTCCTCTGTGTTTGCATCTATATTCACTAACTATTGCTGTGTAACAAGTTATCCCAGGATTTATCTGCCAAAAATAATACACATTTGTTATCTCACACAGGGGTCAGCAATTCAGAAGCTGTGTCATGCTTTGTGGTCTCTCACGAGGGTGAAATCAAGACATCTGTTGGGGCTGCAGTCATCTGAAGGCTGGACCAGGGCTGGAGGAGCTGCTTCCAAGGTGGTGCACTCCCATGGCTGTGGGCAGGAGGCCACTGTTTCTTGCCACGTGGACCTCCTTGAGTGTCCTCACAACATGGCTGACGAGTGAGTGATCCAAGGGATCCAGGAGGGGCTGCAATGTCTTTAATGACCTAACCTTGATGTGACACTCCATTGTTTGTGCAATCTTCCATTGGCACCACAAGTCAGCATTACCAAGGCAAAGGGGGACTACCTAAGGGCAGGAATCCCAGGAGGTGAGAATCACTGGTGGACACTTAGAAGACTGGCAGCCATAGCTTCTTTCCCAAGTCGTGTGGAAAAGCAATCCCAGGCTGTAATCCCAGCAGAAGAAAAACACAACTTTCTCAATAACCCTGGCAAAATTCCACGACCTGATCTCATTGGCTGGATTGGGTCACATGCCCATCACTAACCAAATTATTTCTGACTCTGATTGGCCAGGCCGAAGCATGTGCTCACCCATTGGGTCAGGCAGGGAGAAGGATAAACCCCATCCAAGCCATATGGACCAGGACTCCGAGCGGAGCTCCCCCACTGGGGGAGGTGAGTTGCTGCTTTCAGAAGGGGGACAAGATGCTGACCAGACAAGAAAACACTGGGGTCTCTCCACCGATGAAAATGCCTCTGTCCTTTGGGGGAGTATTACTGGAGGAGTGGGTGGGAGGCTGAGATTCAAATGGTACAGAGGTATGAAGAGAGAAGGGCCTGGCTCCCGGCAGCCAGGGGAAGGCAGCAGGAATACACCTGGATTTTCTAGGTCCAGTTCCCTGAGCTGATCACTTCCCTAGACCCCAACCCCGGGCAGTCATGGGTCCAGCAGGTCCCCTCTCTCAGAGCAGAGACCAGTGAGAAAGTAGGACCTGCTTATCACCCCTTCTCCATCCTGGAGGAAGAAGCATCCAGAACACATTTTCTGGCTAAAGCAATTCTTAAACAGGCCAGATCGCGTGGTCACATCCATCCCGGTAACTCACAACGAGGGATGGTTAAGAGCTCAGACTCTGGTGTTGCAACCTCAGTCCTGGGTCGGCTACTCTCCCGCTGTGGGACCTTGGCAAAGTCTCTCAACTCCTCTGATCCTCCATTTCCTCATCCGTGAAGTGGGGATGATAAGTGAACCGAGCCCAAACAGTCCAGTGAGCGTTGGGTGATGCAAGGGAAGTGCCATGGCACGTACGGACCCTGCACAAGCATGCATGGTTTTGACTTCTGGATGGATGTCACCTGCCCACAGAGAGGAGTATCACGCGGCAACTAGATACAAGATACAGGACAATCAAGCCTCAGTTTGAAAACCACCTCTGCCACGTCAAGCGGAGGCACACATTTCTCTGTGTCTCAGTTTCTGCATCTGTAAAATGGGCAGGAACCCCCCTCCTCCTTGTAGCGATGATTAGGAAAGATAATGTAGTCAAAGCACCCTGCCTAGTCCTTTGATAGACACTTTGATAAACAGAGTGATTATCTTCATAAAGCACAGAGGTTTGAGCTGGGACTCAGAGCCCGCTGCTTAAATTCAATCCCAGTTGCTGTGTGATGGTGACAAATTGCCCACCCTCTCTGAACCTCCGTTTTCCAAACTGTGAGATAGAGACGATGTTAATACCTCCCTCGGGCTGTAGTGAGCGGCCAGTGGGTTTTCAGACAGGGCCTGGATGGGGTGAGGATGGAGGTGCCAGCTGCGTGCTGAGCGATGATTGGCTTTGCCTCTCGCATGTTTATGGGTCCTGTCTGGGGTCCTAGAGACTGGACCGCCATCACCTTCATTCACAAAATTCAGGTCACCGCTTTCTCTACTCCACGTGGAGTCACAGGGAGCTTGAGAGCGAGGGGTCAGAGCGAAGTGGCTGGAGGGGCTCTGCCGGCGGGGGGTAGGGGGAGCAAGCCCGGGAGGGGCCGCCGAGCTCTCCTTCCCGCTGACTTGCGTCTCCGAGCCCCACGGAGTCTGGGAGAAGGGCCCCCAGGGACACCGGGTCCCTTGCCCGCGGTCACAGAGCCAGACTCCAACGGAGGCCACGTCCCGCCACTCTGCTTCCCCTTCTAGGGACTGTCTAGGAGGCCACTGAAAACACTGCCGGCCCAGGGTGGTCGGGGGGAGGACCTCAGTCTTTCCTGTTCTTCAGACATTGCCCGGGGAGTCGCTGACAGATAAACAGACCCCAGGAGAGCCTGGCTCTCTGGAATTTTCCAAAGCAAACAGCACACGTTTCCACGGTTGGGGTGTGTGTTGGTGGGAGGTTGTCAGTGCCAGCTGGGGTTCAGGCGGCCCCTGGGACGGCAGAAGGCCAGAACAAGCCAGAATGAGGTGTTCAGTCCGTGCCGGCCCCGGGGTGGGTGGGGAGGGGACCAGGAGGGTGAGCGGCGGACACCTTCAGGTGCAGACCCTTCTTCTGCCTCCACCGTCCCTCCGCGTCATCAGAGTTCAGGGGCGAGAGCCCGAAGCACGGGTGAGAGGGATGGGGGCCATGACCACGAGGCCGCCTTTATCACCCTGCAGGAACTCAGCACGCTCTCTTAATCTCGGGGTGCACGTGCTCTGAAACCCGAAGTTCTAGAGGAAATACCACTCTCCGACGCGAGGGGGCGCTGTTGCCTCACAAATGAGCTGCCCAAAGCGGCTGCTGGAAGAAATCGCTCTCTGGGGTCCGAGGACTCCCAGAAGTCTCCATCTGCAGGCAGCTGGCACAGGGCCCGAGTTCTGACAGCCTGGGCCTTTCTCCTGCTGGCCGGACCCTCACAGGCTAGGGAGAGGGGAGGAGAGTTATCAGAGCTTGGGAACGTAGCCCAATGCATCCCCGCACCACAAGTTATCACAGACTTTTACAATGTGTCACGACGTAGCAAAACCTGACCCTGCGCTAAGCTTTCCAGACATGTCCTGGACTCCCACAGTCACCCCGGTGGGGTGTACAGGATGGTCCCCGCACTGCAGAGCCTCAGGTCTGTCACGTGCCCAGGATCCAGGGCGTCCAGGCAGAGACAGAGTGGCATTTGGACCTGGCTCTCTGCAGCTCCAGGACGATGCTCTTCCCCACTCCCTTCTGTTATTTGGGGGCCGTGTGGCAGTCGGGCCTCAGGCTTCCGAATGGCACGTCTGCTCCCTGACTGCTCGCCTCTTTCTGTTCGGGGCAGCATGTGTCTGAACTCCCGCTTGGGGATGTGGTTGGCAGTGGCTGGATCTGGAAGTTTGGGTCCTGGTTCGTCCTCCGTCTCCCGGCTGGCTGCAGTCTCTTCACGTCCCAGCTGCCCTGGAGGGGGTCTGGCACGCACAGAACCCCTGGAGTAGTTTCCATGAGACCATCAGCTCCAGCCAGATGTTCTTGGTTTTTAAGCCACATTTTTATGACCTAAGAGGGACCCTTTCCCTATTTTTCAGGGAGGGAAGAACAGAAGTGAGGAAGCGGGGCTCAGGCCGCCTGGTTTACCCTGGAGTCTGGAAAGGAGGCCTAGGCCTGGGCCCCCAGCGTCCGCTGAGCCAGCAAAAAGCAGCCCGTCCAGCAGGCAGCGGAAGACAGGAGGCGAAAGATGTGTTTTCTTTGCGCATTTATGCGTTAAAAAGAGAGAGAACACACGGGATGGAAAATGGACAAGGCGGCCGTGAGCACGATTCCTCCCACGCCTGGGTTTATGGAAAAGCATACGTCAACTCAATGTCCACAAAAGCGGACTTTTTTTCCAACGTGGACTGTTCTGCCAGCTCATCTAGTCCATTTCTTGGGGCCACTCTGAGTTTCTGTCAACAAAACCTACGAGGACCACTGGCAAACACTGAACGTTGTTAGGGAAAACTTGTTCATCCAAGGCCAGCTGGAATTTACTGGGCACACCGAAATGCTGGGGGACTTCAGGTGGCTCTTGCGATGGCTGGGTGGGGGCACTGTTTCTAACTGACTTGACATCTTGCCAGGGGTGCTTGTTCGACCCCAAGCAGGGCTGGTCCTCAGGGAGCCTTGGCCCACATGCTGGAGCCCAGCAAGGTGGACAAGGCGGCAGCTGAGACGTTCTCAGCCCTGTGGCCTCCCGGGTTCCCAGAGGGTCACTGCAGGCTCTGCTCAGCACACTTGAAAGGGATACAGGAAACACAGTTGTTCTGGAGACTTCTCCTCACTTCATCAGCTTTCTGGATGCTCAGTGCAGCTGCAGAGCCAACCAGCAGGGGGACCCTGTCCCCGGGCGGCCTCCGCCTCTGCTCTCTGCTGGCGATTCCGCAGGTGGTCACGTCCTCTGCCCCTCAGACCCCACCAGGCCCGCCTGGGATTCTTCCCATGGAGCTGCTGACTTCAAGGGAAGGGGGGTCCTTCTGGGCCTGCTTGGGTTCCAAATCAGTAAAGGCCTTCTCCTTTCTTTGGGGGGCTGTATTATATGACATAGCATACATGCACCAGAATCCAGGGGTTCTCAGCCCCGGGGGGGAGCAAGTTTTCTCTCCAGGGGACATTTGACAACATCTGCAGACCTTCTGGTTGTCACAGCCAGGGAGAGGGGCTACTGGCATCCAGTGGGCAGAGGACAGGGATGCTGTTAAACACCCTACAACCCATAGGACACCCCACAGCGGAGACTCATCTGGTCCTGAATGTCAATATTCCAAGGTTGAGAAACCCAGCCGTAAACTATTCAACCCGCTCCCTAGTGATGGACATCCATATTGTTCCAAAAATTTTGCTGTTATAAACATTGCTGCAAAAAGTACTTTCATACCTAGGTTACTCTGCCATGGGTGAATATAACTGATAATATATATGATGAGGTCCCACTTGGGCAAAAAGAAAGAAGTTAGAACACACGTCTGTACTGATAAGATACCTCTGGAAGACGATACAAGAAAATGGCTTCCTTGGGGCCGGGAAATCAGGGGGTCAGCCACCTCCGAATATGCTGGACCCCTTTTGGTCCTTCCTGACCCAAGGAGGATGAGAAGGGTCCGAAAGGGGAGCAGGACCAGGGAGGACTAGACGGCCTGCATCCTGAGGCAGACGCGTCTCCTGCTGGGCTAACGTGCAGGGCTCGCACTGGTGGCCCAGTGCTCCATCCTGCCCCTCCAGTCCCAAGACAGAGGCTGCAGTGGGTAACCTGGCCTGGTCCTGCATGGCGCGACTCCCCTGCGCGGTCTCCGTCCACCTCCGCCTCCTGGTGCCCGGTGCCCTCCCCTCGGCCTCCTCGGACCTGAGCTGCCCCACCTGGGCTGGCAGGTGTCGCCCGGGCTGGTCCCTCCTCTCTCACTCTCTCCGCCGGCTCTGCCTTCAGGGCTCAACTCCTGTACCACTGCCCCAGACAGCCTTGCCCAGACCTCCTGGACCAGGGCAGGCCCCCCGCCCAAGGCTTTCTTGGCACCCTGCCCCTCTCGTCATTTTGTATTTGCTTGTGTGGTTCTTCCGTCCTCCTCCCCCACCCACCCTGCCTGTGACCTCCCAAGGATGTGTGTGTTCTGCAGTGGTGACTCCTGTGCCTTGCACAGTGCCTGGCACAGAGGCAGTGCTCAAAACTGCTTCGGACTTCCCTGGTGGCGCAGTGGTTAAGAATCCGCCTGCCAAGGCAGGGGACACGGGTTCGAGCCCTGGTCCGGGAAGATACCACATGCCGCGGCGCAACTAAGCCCGTGCGCCGCAACTGCTGAGCCTGCGCTCTAAAGCCCACGAACCACAACTACTGAGCCCATGTGCCACAACTACTGAAGCCCGCACGCCTAGAGCCCGTGCTCCGCAACAAGAAGCCACTGCAATGAGAAGCCCGCGCACCACAATGAAGAGTAGCCCCCGCTCGCCACAACTAGAGAAAAGCCCACGCGCAGCAACGAAGACCCAACGCAGCCAAAAATAATAATAATAATAATAACAATAATAAAAAAGACTGCCTTGACATCCCTTGGTGTTAGCCCAGCCCCAGGGCGCTGGCCTTGACCATCCCCTCCTGGCCCAGCCTCCTTAAGGCATCACAGCTACATTCTCTTCCCAGCAGTTTAATAGAGTCTGAATTTTTTCTTGCTCCTCTTCAGGCTGTGAGTGTCCCACGGACAGAACCTTTCTCTCTTGTTTGTGGCTCATGCCCAGTGCCTGCGTGGTACCTGGTCCCTAACAGGGTCAGTTAGGTTCTAACCCTAACCCTAACACTAACGCTAACCCCAACCCTAACGGGTGTTAGGACAGATGAATGAATGAGTGAACGAGTGAACAGATAAGGGAGAGGAGGTGGGGATAGACAGGCAGGCTGGACATGGTGCCGAGGCTTTGCCCCTCCATCATCCCGTGTGATCTCGATAGCATCTGTGAGCAATATTAATCCACTTTATAAATGAGGAAACGAGACCTAAAGGTGGCTTAGCTTGGCCTCTGAATAGTAAAACCAGTAGACAGCCTTTTCCCACCTGAGCCTTCTGGCTCCACATTCAGCTGCCTTTTCTAAGTTTTCCGACCACCAGGGGGTGAACCTCCACATCCGTGGGGGAGCCCAGTGCTAATTGCCTGTGTGCAAATGCTTCCCATCTCGTATGAGGCAAAGCCATAAATTCATCCCTTCCCTCCCCAGCTGAATGTTTATTCCAACTCTGTCTGAGCATGACTGTGTCCTCGGGAGAGAAAGGGGATCCAAGTGTCTCCGTGCCAAGAGTAATCATCATCTCCTACGTAATTTGAAAAATGCTCAACTTCTAAGTGCCACTCCATCATCTGGCATCTTCAGCTTTGGTGTAGCCCATCCTCTTGCCCAGGCTGCCCCGGGGCTGGACTGTGATGGGATGCACCAGGGTCCCACAGTTGGTGACAGACGGCTGCCCTTGGTAACTCTTAGAAGCTTTGCTGTTATTGTTGCACTGAGGGTAACTGATTGGTTTTACATTTCAGATTTTGTTGTCACTTGAAATCTTAGCTATGTCAGAGGAGAAATGGCAACTATGCATTGGGCTTTGGTTGGTCAAAAAGAGGGAGCGGGGGGTGGCGGGGGACAGAGAGGGAGAATGCGAAACAGTATCAGATATTAAGCGGAGCAGGTGTTGGAGCGATGTTTGGGGAGCGCAAAAAACCTGAATCTGACGGTGAGCTAACAGTCCCCCTGGTACCCTGGTGGAAGGAACCTTTACTTAGAGCTTAGTTTTAAGAACCTTGATAATCAAACACTTGTGCCTGACAACTGTGTTACCCACAGCCAACTTTTTAATTTCACTTTGCCAGGTTACTCATTCTTAAAATGTGTGTTCTTTCTACCTCAGGGGAATATTTTCTATTTTCCAAACTTCCAGAAAGCTGTTTGAGTAGAGAAACAGGGATCTCTGAACCAGGCCATTGATAGTTTTTAAAATGAAAGTAGAAGCAGCAGCAGCAGCAGCCAGAGGAAAGGGGATCAGGGCTGTTTCCCAAGGCTACCTATGGATTCGTTTGAGGTTTTCTGACTACCAAGGGGTTACTGAAGATGTTCACACCATCTTTTTCCATATCAGTTCCTTATTTTCAATGATGCGTATCAATGAGGAATTTCTGCATCTCTCCGCAGGCTCCTCTGTCAATTAGTTTATTCGGTGTGAATTGAATAGAGCAGTGTTCATTACATGTAGCCACGCTATCCAGGGCGAGGAAATGATTTTCCTAGGACCATCCAGGCTGGTCCTGCAAGGGGATACCACTTCATCTTGCACCTCATCCCAGGGAATTCACACCCGGGCCTCTTCAATCCAGAAAGTCCAGCCCAGAGGAGGGAAGGAAGGGGCTACAGACCCTGTCTCGTTCCTCAGCCTCCTTCCACACCACAAGCCTCGTCCTCCTCGTCTCCACTTTCTGCCTGTTCCTTGAACTTCCCAGCCCAGCACAGATGATGCTGATGATGGGGAGAAGCCCCTTCCCCAAACTGCTCTTCTGTGCTCTCATCAGAGGACAAGGATGCATGTGCTCAAGTCGGGAGACGGGGGCAGCCGATCCAGCGGTCTCTTGCCGAAACCTGTAACGCCTGCTCAGGGCCTCCGGCCTCATCTCTCCCTTCCTGGTCCAACCTTCACACCACCTGGAGTGAGCACTCAACAGTGAGACTCGCTCACATCCTGCCCCACTTTAGAGCCTCCGGGACCGCTCACGGACACAGTGCGAGATCCCAGGTGCTCAGCACGCTTTTCCGGGTTCCAACTCCCCCTCCTCTCCCACCTCTGGGCTCGTAGGAGTCAGCCCCTCGCCCCGGGCTTGCGATGCCTTTGGGCTCTGTGCTCTGCCGGCTGGGCTGAGCCTTCTCCATCTGATCCAAACTCCTCCTCCAGCTCCAAGTTTCCCCACCCTCCTGCCCTGCACCCAAGAAGCCCATCACCCCGCCTCTGGGCCCCTGGCCCTGTTTACTCCTCTCTTGACAAATGCGCGTTGCTTTGTCGTCACTCTCCACGCTAAGTTGTGAGCTCCGTGAAGATCCAGAGCATCCCTGACACTGTCCCCTCGTTTAGCAAGGATGTCACACCCAGTAGGAGCCCAACAGATGCTGACTTCTGAATGAATGAACAAGAGTTTGCTGCTGGTGTGACCAGCACGGTGTGACCCTGCAGAGATAGTTGCATACAACACCGTCCATTTATTTGAGAGTAAAATCTCGTTTGTTCCAATTTTTGTGGGAATGACGCATTGTTTCTAAGTAATTTTTAAAAGTTTTTTGACGTGGACCATTTTTAAAGTCTTTATTGAGTTTGTTGCAATATTGCTTCTGTTTTATGTTTTGGTTTTTTGGCCCTGAGGCATGTGGGACCTTTGACTAGGAATCGAACCCACACCCCCTGCATTGGAAGGCGAAGTCTTAACCACTGGATCGCCAGGGAAGTCCTGACATGTTGTTTTTAAAATTACATCATTGACACAATTTTTCATGGCCTTGTTTTCCTTCAAGATTTATTTCAGGAAGCTCCATAAAGGTCCCATGACTTTGTGGACATAAGTTGTATCCCTCTCAGAGAGAAAAGGACAATCCGTTTTTCACTTTCCTTTTCAACAGAGCATCGTTACTAGCAGTAACAAGAAGCACTGTTATAAGCACCTCATGTTAATTCACTTAATACTCACTACAATCCTATGAGATTGATATTACTATTGTCTTCATTTTATAAAGAAGGAATCTGAGGCACAGAGAGGTTAAGTAACTTGTTAAAGGTCACACAGCCAGTACAGGGAACAGCGGGGACTCTATGTTTGCAATCTGCTTTATACTCTACTCTTAATTTTCACATCTCCCACATCCTTTGAATTCCTCAACGACCTGGAAAGCAGGTAGAGCAGGGGTGGTCATCCCCATGTTACAGCTGAAGAAATGGAGGTTCAGAGAGGTGCAGCGGCTCTGGCCAAGGTCACACAGCGTTGGTGGCAGAGTCGGGTTCAAAGCCGGGTCTGTCTGCTTCTTTGCCAAGCTCGCTCAGCGCCGGGGTCACACTGCAGGGCACAGGTATGCAGTGTGTGTGTGGGTTCACATGTGTGATCCAAACCAGCCTCTTAAAGGTGACAGCCTCACCTAAAGGGAAACCTCGGTCTGTCTGTACGATGCTTCAGCGATTTCATTTGGAAAATGTTGCTGGCCTTGGGCTATTTTAAGCCATCTTTAAGAGTCTCTAGTACAGGATTCAACACACACCTTACTCCCATTCAGTGAAACGTTACTGCCCAACTGGCTGGAAGAGATTAAAGGAAAAACACAGTAAATCACAAACAGAAGATCCTCAAGAGTTAACGAAGGTCTGACTTTTGGACGCAGCATACCAAGATGCAGGGCGTTCAAGCAAAAGCACGCTCTGACCCCGGGTTTCCTTTTCCAACTCCCTTCAAGGCAGGCTCTTAATTGGACTTTTAAAATACGATGCTTATGCACTGTTTGACTCCCGTTTATAGCTCTGAATATAGACTTTAATTGCGTCTATTACTTTTATTATACATATTACTGTTTTCATTACCACGTGGTCTAAAAATAATAGTGCTGTGTGGTGATCTGTGCATTGGAGCTGACTTCATTTCCTCTGGGGTCGGAGTTCAGGGTTCAGATGATGGGTCTTCGGGGAGTGTTTCAGCCCCAGCAGAACGACATTTTTATGAAGAGCAGGCAAAACGAGAGAGGGCAATTGGGGTTTCTTTAAATCTATGTTAACAGCATAAATTCTCAAGTCTATAGTGTATTCCATTAAGGGACCCGAGGAGAAGACGATGAAGACCAAATCGGGCACTTTTTGGAATTTGTCCTCATTCAACTCATTTTCTCTGTAAGTGCAGACTTGGATGGTCTTTCAAGCAGAAAGTAAGCTGGGGATCCGGTGAGCGGGGGCCATTCTCCTCTCCAGCCGCCAGAAGACCTTTGCTCTCATATCACAGACAGTAGTTTTCCAGCACCAGTGCCTACACGTTGTGGTTAGTGTGTGCTCAAACCTGGCCGGGGAGCCCATAAGCCCCACTTCCATTTTCTTCCATTTTCTATCTCATCTTTCTTGGAAGTCAAGAGAGAAAGGACTTTTGGTAAAGCCCTTTGTTATTGTTCTGCTTCTGTGATCTTTGTTGATGGCACTCGCCTTCTGAGACTCAGGATTCTGTCATTTTCAACATTTGGCAGAGACATAAAAAGCAAAGAAATCAATATTGCCATGGAGACTATCATTTCTGAGCCAGACTTAATTATGAATTATTAAGAACGGTTCAGTTGAATTAAAAGAATTAGGAGGTGCCTCTGTTTAATGCAAGCCCCGGTGATGCGTGTTAAGTAGCAACTAGGTTCATTACCAAAAGTTACATTCATTAGGTTATATAATTTGCAAGTTTCTATTCTTAATTTCTTCTAGCCAATTCCAATTATTTTCTTGGAATAGCATAATTTGTGGCAGGAAGAAAAACCACATTAACATGACATGAAAATAACACATTTTTCTTTCCATTTGGTTACAAAACTCTTTTGAATGTATTTTTGGCTCATATACAATAGCATTTTTATGCACACAGACTTATGCCAAAGAGGTGTCTCTTCATATGCACCACCCAGCCACTCAACTCAGTACTTTTTATCAGCAACAGGTATCCTGGGTAAGCAATTTCATGTTAGCTTTCGGAAAAATCTGAGATTTGCATTTGCCTTTTGGTACCTAATTAAAATTCCCCCAGAAATTCTTGGTGACTTTTTTTTCCCCATCTTCTTTTCCTTTCATGAGAAAGTAATTGAGGCTCCAAGTGAGACTCGTGGACCTGACCTTTGAAAATATTCCCATTTTGCATGTAGCGCCTGGAATTTTAAGGACGGAGTGGCAGCTGGGTGTGAAGAGAAAGCAGGCAGAACCTTTCGGAAATGCTTTTCAATTAGAGCTCCTGATAGGCAATTTCATAACCTGTTTGTCTCCTAAACGCTTCTGTGGTTTTCTGTATTTCTGCATTTCTTATTATCTTGCATGACTAAGCATTCGGCTCAGGTGAGACACTGCCTATTATAAAGCAGAGAGAAAAACTGACAATTAGCCAGCTGATTTCAGCTATGTAAACTACTGAACTGGAATGTTCCAGGGAAGAAATGAAGGACGGAGGAAAAAAGTGATGGAAGGAAGGAGGAAGGGATGGAGGGAGAAAGGAGGGGGGAACAGGTGAGAAGGAAGGAAGGAAGGAAGGGAGAGAGGGAGAGAGGGAGGGAGGGAGGGAGGAAAGGAAGGAAAAGAAGAAAAACCCACCCTGTGGATCTAGCAATCAGTTTGTCTAGAGTCAGAAGGACAGGTGTAGTCTTAGCTCCATTAGACTTTCTCTCCATTTGGATCAGACATATTCAAAATGGCATCCCTAGTCTTGGTAACCACTGCCCATTCCAGACACTATGGGCTCTACATCATGGTGGTCAAGTGGGGACTTGATGCCTGGTTGTATCTGTTTACCTGGGAACGTTTTCACATCTCAACAGCTTTGGCTCAGCATCCAAGAATGGCTTTGCCATGAGCCATCTTCCCTGGGATGGAGGTGCCCCAGTGAACACACCCCTGGGGTTCCAAGCCTGGATTCCACCACTGCAGCTTCACCCAGATGCATGGGGTTCTTTATCCACAGAAGGGGATGGGAAAACTGTTAGGTCCAGTCCAAAGAATCAAGAATGAATAATAAGAAGCACCAAGGTGATCTTTCCCTCAAACTCAAAGAGAAGCGTGAGTGCCCATTTCCTGTAAACGGTATCATTCTAATAGTATGCCTCGATTAATTTCAGAATCCTGTAAAAACGTTTTAACTCCAAGGGAAGAAAAGGATCTGGTTGGGAAAACGGTAACGTCCAAAGCCTACCTTCCAGTGTTGTTGTTTAGAAATTTGGATGGCATCTCCTCTATTTCAAACCAGGCTCTGGGTCGGCTCTCCATGGCTCTGTGACCCACTGGACACGCTGCTCGGCGACTTACCCCATTGTCCCATAGCCCCCTCCCGCCCCACACCTGGCTAAGTGGAAAAGCTCATAATCAACCATGTCCTCCAAATTAGAGCAGCCTGGAAAATATTTCATTTACAATAAGAGGCGAATGCTCATTATTCCATGCTTCGACAAGACAGCTGAGCTAAAGAGACATGTGGCTGAATTCAATCGTGTGGTCCATTAGATGGGTTTCTGGAAGTGTTTTTAACGGCCTTTTCCTTCTCGCAAAAGGAGTCTATGGGTCAGCAGGACGGAAGTGGGGGACGCCTGCAGTGAGTGTGGGAGTTTTGCTGGTCTCGCAGCTTCATCGAGGCACGACTGATTGGTAAACACGCACCTATGTAAGGGTCCAGTGTGATGCTTTGATCCACCCATACATGGTGAAACGATCCCCCAGTCGAGCTAACTGACCCACCCATCACCTCGCGTAGTTACCTTGTGTGTGTGTGTGTGTGTGTGTGTGTGTGTGTGTTGAGAACACTTAAGACCCACTCTCTGAGCAAGTCCCAAGCGCACAATAAACTACTATTATCCACGGTCACCGCACTGAAGCTCTTCCTGAAGCAGGGAAATGCCTGTCACGACCACGACGCCCATTCCCTGGAGGCCAGATAGGAGCCTGGGGGAAACAGATTTACCATGACTCCCAGGTGATGGGGACTTGCCTGCAACTTCCTGCCTTCCCTGATTTCTGTGCTCACTTTCCTCCTTTGCCAAAGAGCGTGGTGAACCTTGCAGGTTACAGCCTAATTGAACCCATGCAAACATATGTGAGCTGAGAAGCAAGGTAGAAACGGGTCCAAAGATGGAAGAAATTTAACCCAGGGAAGAGGAAAGTCGAGGTTATTTTACCCTCTAAGTCCTACAGACTCCAGCATTTGGGAGAGAAAGTTTTCAGCGTGGGAATCCTTCTTAACCCTTATCTCTAGAGATTTTTTTACGTCCATTGACATCTTATCAGCAGGAGGATAAGAGTCCGAGAATTCTGAGCTCCGGGGTCACCAACTGACCTGCACACTTACATTCTTAGCCTTTCCGCCTTCCGGAAAAGGCCAGGAATGCTGTCCAGAGTCTGGGGTGCTCCCAGCTGCCCAACTCCTGGGTGAGGGCTGTGTTTCCAGGAAGAACACTGGGTCGGCCCCCTCCTCCCTACAAGACCCTCCCAAGCAGGACACACAACAGGCCCAACTCCCAGGTGGGGTCTTTCCCCCCCACCCCCACCCCCCGACAGCTTTGCAGAGAGCTCTGCTCTGAGGTTAAGACCAGAATCTGAAATGTCAACACTGGTGAGAAAGTTCCAGACAATACATGTGAAATAAACTGCTCTCCTGAAGAAAACCCATCTTTTTAGGCCTCTGCCTTTGAGCCCCATGGCAACCATAGGCCAGGACATCATTGCCATTAACAGTGACAGTAACAGCCAGCATTTATTCAGCGCTCATGCTACGCACTTAACAATTCTCCCAATAATGCTCCACATTTACAAATGCGGAATTTGAGGCTTAGAGGCTGAGTGCATCACCCAAAGCCCCACGGCTGAAGACTAGCAGAGCTGGGATTTTGAATTCAGGTCCATCTGAGTTCCCAGCCCACGCTGTACCTCCTGGGCGGTTTCCACACCACCTCCGAGGTATCTGTGCTATAGGCTTGAGATATTAGTGTTGGCCCAGCCGTACTCCCAGCCTCTTACAAACAACAGGCGCAGACTGTAAATTCTTATCCTCCTCATCATTGTCATATTTAATTTGGCTGCTACAAGGAGACATCTGAGGCCTTAAGGATGGAAAAGCTGAGGCCAGAGGCTTCTCTCAGATGGTGAGACACAGACACACGTCCACTCGGACCATGAAAGACAAGAGTAGCTCTTTCAAGACGTCTGCTTTCCTTCTAGTCTGGCAGGAAAAGAGTTCCTTCCAGTCTCCGAGACTGCCTTGTCTTGTCAGAAGGGAATAGTTGAGCTAATTAGAAAAGTGTTGTCTGTATAGGGCTAGAGTTGTAGGTTGGAAAGTCAGTGGGGGAGTTTGCATCAGGCCACACGCATACTTTTTATGGGCTTTTGTCTTTCGGGGGCACGTAAACAGCAGGCTTTGCCAAGCACGCTGGTGAACCAAGCAATGGGGTGTCTCTTTCCCGCTTCCAGACAGCACAGTGTCCTGCCACTAATGCAGCTCCGTTGGGGAGGGATGGCTTCAGAAAATGCAAGGATGCGCTTTGTTAATGAGGCAACTTTCCGCTCTGCCGGTGAAGCCTGAGAGCTTCGCGCTGTCATTTATCACGGCCCAGCTAACTCGAGACAAAGCCAGATGGCTTTGTTTCTTCCTGGGCAGGACACATCGAAGGCTAGTGGAGGGACCTCCATAAATACTAGAGGGGATCAAAACACACCTTGACTAGAGAGAAGTCGACAAATATAAATGGAGTTTCAACCGTGGTGCCCTCATGTCACACAAATGGCCGACGGAGCAAAGTTGTGAAAGGGAGTTTTCGGGGTGCTACGTGGGCACCCTCCCCCTCCCGTCTACAGATGGGGAGGCAGAGGCACAGAGGTCAAAGGTCCTGCTCGGGGTCGCACAGCAAGCTGGTGTCTGAGCCAGGACGAGAAGACGGGGAGAAATGGGACACCATCTTCTGTGAAGACTGAAATGCAACTGAAAGCAGACTCAGAGCCAGTGACCAGGAGCCTGCTGGCCTGGGTGGCACCCACTTCAAATGAACACTCACCCCCATCCTCATTTCTAACTGTTCGTCTGTCGAAAGCATCTCCCAACACTGGAGACCATCCTCGGGCTCCGAGTTGTCAGCCCCCTCCCTGCTCCCCGCGTGGCCTTATCTGTCAAGCAGTTCATGATCTGTAAATAGACATTTCAATCCTCTGGCTAACGGAAATCATTTGGGCAGCTCCTTTGGAGAGTCCACAATTCCTTTCTCACATGTGAATAACCACTACCAAATTTGCCGTTTTGTAAGCTGTCTGTCCCCGGGTTGAGATAGAAATGCAAGGCCTCGTGCTGTCCGGGGAGAACCTTCCACAGGGTTGGGGAGGTTTGGAGCTGGGCAATATGGCAGCCACGGGCCATGCGTGGCTGGTGGGCCCGTGAAACGTGGCTGGTAGACCGAAGAGTGGAATTTTAAATTCAACTTCCGTTCATTTAAGTCGTCCTGTATGGCTGGTGGCTACTGCAGGGGACAGGACAGTGTGGTTTTAGACAGTGGGGCACAGTGATTCCAGGATCTCAGAAGCCAAATTGGGTGGGTTCCAATCCCCACCCCAGGGGTGAAGCCTTTCAACTCCTCTGAGGCTTAGTTTCCCCATTCACAACTCGGAGGTGACATGGCCCCTACCCTGCTGTGAGGATTTAAAAAGATCATCCCTGAAAGGTGTTGAGCACAGGGTGAATGCCTCAATAAACCTCGGGCTTCTGGGACCGGCCTGGTCAGGACCCAGGAGACAAGCTTCAAGGTGAGAGATTGTTTAAATCATCATGACGATCACGAAGAAAACCAACTTCATTTTTTTTATATATACATCTTTGTTGGAGTATAATTGCTTTACAATGGTGTGTTAGTTTCTGCTTTATAACAAAGTGAATCAGTTATACTTATACACATGTTCCCATATCTCTTCCCTCTTGCATCTCCCTCCCTCCCACCCTCCCTATCCCACCCCTCCAGGCGGTCACAAAGCACCGAGCTGATCTCCCTGTGCCACGTGGCTGCTTCCCACCAGCTATCTGTTTTCCGTTTGGTAGTGTATATGTGTCCATGCCTCTCTCTCACCTCATCACAGCCTCCCCCTCCCCCTCCCCATATCCTCAAGTCCATTCTCTAGTAGGTCTGTGTCTTTATTCCTGTCCTGCCCCTAGGTTCTTCGTGACCCCCCCTTTTTTTTTTAGATTCCATATATATGTGTTAGCATACAGTATTTGTTTTTCTCTTTCTGACTTACTTCGCTCTGTATGACAGACTCTAGGTCCATCCACCTCACCACAAATAACTCAATCTTAACAACAGACTTCACACCCTTTCTCTGTAGCCCTCACCAAAGCCGGAAAAGTGGGCATTGTTTTCCCCACTTAATGAAGGTAACTCGACTCCAAGACATGAAGGAGCCACAGCAAGGCAAGGAGATGGTGGGGTCTGGAGCCAGGCCTCCAGAGCCCCCAGTGGACGGCGGCTGCTACCCCATGCCCACCCCCCGCCCCCTCCCGGGCTGCATGCATTTCTCAGCTCGAGCTCACGAAAGGCCTCCCTGCTAATCTGTGTCCAGAACAAACTTTGGGAACAGCTCTTCCCCTTCTGTGACTGCAAACATTCACCAGGACTGAACTTGGCACAGCGGCAAAGCACACAGCAGAGACAACTATCACCCTGCCACGGAGTTACCAAGATTAGGCGAAATGAAACCCTACGAAGCAACACTGCGATACTGCAGATTAAAAAAAAAAAAAAAAAAAAAAAATCCTGCTGTCTCTCGCTCAGATAATTCAAATCCTCGGGTTTCTTCAGCCCTGGGAGCTGCAGCCCTCCACTTGGGACCCCTACCCCCAACCCTTGACCACGAGGACCCCCAACCCGTGTTTGGGAAGCATGCATTCCCTCTGCACACTGGCCCCAGCCTGTAGTCGCCCTAGAGCTCCTGGGTTTGGCTTTTTCCAAATTTCATCTAATTGTCTTCATCGTATATTTGATTTCCACTTTAAAAGTTCTGAAGAAAACATGTTTCTGCATATGATCTCTGGGATGACATTTTTGTGGTTTACGAAATCTGGATTCAATATATTGGATAAACTGTGGCTCCAGAGACTTTTTTTTGGTTACAGCTTGAAACTTTCATTCGAAGGTGGCAGAGTCTACAGGATTGTCATAATACTGCCCTGAGCTCTGAACTGACTTTTCTAGCGTTTATTTGCCAGAAGACTTTAAAAGTGCAGTTTGATGTGGAAAAGATTTGGGACCAATTTCTCTGCATGTGTGTCTTTCAAATGTTTCTTTTTTTCTATCATGTAACTTTCAGTCAAATCCTTGAAAAGAGAGGGATTTCTTTTTTTTCTTTTTCTCATCCCCACAGGCCTCCCTTGAAATCAAGGCACCCCAACCCAAGCTAGGCCAGTTCACAGGGAGATGGACAGTGAAAAGGTGGTTGTTATTCTTCTTTTGTTTTGTTTTTTTTTTTTGGCTGCGCGGTTTGTGGGATCTTAGTTCACTGACCAGGGACCAAACCTGAGCCCTCAGCAGTGAAAGCGCGGAGTCCTAACCCCTGGACCGCCAGATAATTTCTTTTTTTTTTTAAATCAATTTCCCTGAGAAGTTTCCAGAGATGGTTCCGATGGAGGGGGTGAAATCTCAGCCGAGTCAAATGAAAGGAGGTCTGAGAGATAAAATACGTAGCCACTTCCACATCTGCATCAAGAAGGCCATTAAGAGCCCATCTCCGAACAGAAAGACAGGGGCTTTCCCTGTATAGCCTTTAACATGATGGAGAGGAAGGTATTTCGTTAGGGCTGTGTGTGCATCTGTAGGAGAAAAAAGGCAGAGGACAGAAGTCTTTTTAGAAAATATGTAAATGAGTTGGTGCATACAGCGTTCAAGTAGGTGGAAGAGGAGATGGAACGTAGAATAATTCAGGAGCATTTCTCCGGTAACCTTTTCTTTGCGGAAGCTAAGAACCCCTCTCTTCCTTTCATGTGCACTTGCGTCCCGCTTGTATTTAGTGAGGTAATTAGTTCATTTCTAACATTCCTTGACTTGTAAATCTGGTTTGAAGGTTAGGCAAGGGAAAGAGACCCCGCCCGGGGTTTTCACAAAACTGTTATTAAAGTCGGAGGAGAGACAGATCAGCTCTGTTTGCATCCGAGAGGCAGAAGGTCTCTTAAAAGGCAGAGAACATCACTCCCCCCATTTCCCTGTGATACACAGGGTTCCCCGGAACCAAACTGTCAATGCATCCCCGCCCACGCACCCACCCACGCACGCACGCAGAAGGACGTGAACAGGGGCAAGTGATTCCCACTCGTGTGTGCGTGAATTTCTGGATCAATTGCAAAAAACAATATTTGGAGATGCCTTGTTTCAAAATAAAATGGGATGTAAATTGTAAACTTTCCATAGTGCAGCCACTATGGAAAAGAGTATAGAGGTTCCTCAAAAAACTAAAAATAGAGCTATCATATGATCCAGCAATCCCACTCCTGGGCATATACCTGGACAGACTATAATTTGAAAAGATATATGCACCCCTATGTCCATAGCAGCATTATTTACAATAGCCAAGACATGGGAACAACTTAAATGTCCATCGACAGATGAATGGATAAAGAAGATGTGGTGTATATATATATATGCACACACACACGATGGAATATTACTCAGCCATAAAAAAGAATGAAATAGTGCCATTTGCAGCAACAAGGATGGACCCAGAGATTATCATACTGAGTAAGTCAGAAAGAGAGACAAATACCATATGATATCACTTATATATGGAATCTAAAATACGACACAAATGAACCTATCTACAAAACAGAAACAGACTCACAGACATAGAGAACAGACTTGTGGGTGCCAAGGGGGAGGAGGGTGGGGGGAGGGATGGAGTGGGAGTCTGGAATTAGCAGATGCAAACTATTATATATAGGATGGATAAACAACAAGGTCCTGCTATATAGCACAGGGAGCTATTTTCAATATCCTGTGATAAACCATAATAAAAAAGAATATGAAAAAGAATATATATGTATAACTGTCACTTAGCTGTACAGCAGAAATTAACACAACCTTGTAAATCAACTATGCTTTAATAAAATTAAAAAACAAACAAAAAAACCCAAAATAAAATGGGTATTTAAAAAAATTAAAAGAAAGGTCATCAGTATCCTCTTGGGTCTACGAATTTACCATTCACTCCAATCTGTCTGTCATTCTGCACCAAACTGAGAAATCTAGGGCGGCTGAGCCTGTTTCACTCTTAATCCCAGGTGATTAGCACGGGGCCTGGGGGACAGTGGTGTGGAAGGAAGGAAGGAGAGAAGGGGCGCCAATTTCTTTCAAAAGTCAACTTATTTACATATTTTAAGTGAATTGCCTTGAAGAACAATGTTCAGTAAGTGATGCTGGCCTGTCCTCCGTACCAGGAGTGTTTGAGGCTGACGTTGCATGTTTCTCCCGTTCCTCACCTCCACACACCCAGGGCTGCGACCCAAGTAACTGCAGCTCCCTCCACACAGAGACCACCGAAGGACCAGAGTTAATGCCCCCAGAAGCAGCCTTCAATCCCATCAGTTAAGCGTCTTGGTTTGGGTTTCCCCAGGAGCAAAGCCTGAGATGAGGATTCGAGGGCAAGCAGTTTAGTTGGGAGGGAGTCCCAGGAAACACCCGGGGAAGAGTGGCAAGGGAGACGGGGAAGAGAAGCAGCCAAGAGCGGGTCCACGGATGCACAGGTGGCCTCTGTGGGCAGCAGAGGCTCCGCCCTGCCGGCTTGCTCCGCGATGGTGCAGGATAGCGCTCTTCATACCTTCTGCTGTGCAGAATTCACTTGTCTCGCCAAACTAAGGAGGATTGATGTTTTTGTAAAACATAATAAAATGGAGAACAAAGGCATACAAAATCCAAGCCCTACTTTTCTTATTATTCGCGTCAACGGTCATGAAATTAAAGTATCAAATTGCTATAGAAGTTTCTAACTGGTCACGCTCAATCTTAGTACTTGGCCCATCACAGATCAGTAACAAAACAGCTCAGGAAACCAGCCAGCACTGGTGCCGGGACCACAGCTCAGAATGACCCCATCCGAGGGGTAGGGAACCTGGCGTATTTATCCACCACTGTCCTGCCTGCAATTGATTTAAGGGCTGCTTCCAAGGGCATTAACTCTCCAGCAGTTCACGCGCCCTCTGCAGGCCCAGTGCGTCCCTGCAGTGGAGAGTGGCAGGGGACGCTGTGACAGCCTTCAGGTGTAGAGGTGAGTGCGAAGGGGATGGGGACGGGATGCCAATGTCAGCTGCTACCTGGAAGGCTTTTTGCCTCATCTTCGCTTCATTGCCACGGTTCTCAGAGTGTGGTACCCAGATGGGCAGCATAAGCATCCCCTGGGAACTTGCTTAGAAATGTGATTTATCTGGCCTCATCCCAGACCTCTTGAATTAGAAACTCTGGGGGTGAGGCCCAGACGTGTGGATTTTGACAAGCCTTCCAGAGGGTTCTGACTCATGCTCAAGCTTGAGACCCTCCACACTACTGCATCTTAGGGCAATTAGGCCCATCAAGATTTAAGGAGACATGTCCTTGTTCTCACATACAACCAATTAAAACTTAACTAGGTTTGGTGCCTTTCTTTCAAAGGGCACAAATGAACTCATTTTTCCAAGAATTGCATTACTGAAATAAATACAAAGCTTAAGCTCCATATTGCCTTTCTCTAAACCAGGCCAATAAGCCCAATGCATAAAAATCACTTTCAAATCCAGCTCTGAAGATCTGTATTCGGCAATGTTTCTCCTCTGTTACTTGTCAACGGTGGCAGATGATAAACCCTCTTCTGCAATGCGACACCTTCCTTATACCAATAGGCCATTAAGCTATCTGAAACAGAGTGCTTGCTGATTAAACAGGAAATACCATCTGCAAAGTCTGGTATCCTTCCAAGGTTTACAAAGATGGGACCCAGACGCAAAAGAAGAAAAAAACCTTTGATTTGCTCCAAGTGTTCTATTCCTCAAGGTGCTTCTGTGTAAATAACCTCCGAAGAGTCTGGTCATAGCCACGTGGGGAAAACAAAAAGGCATAGTGATGTCCCCACCTGGGGGGCAAGGGGATTGAAGTTGGGATGGTGGGGGGACCTGCTGGGTGAATGGTGTTTGCCGAGCGTGAGGTCCCACCTCCCTGCCCCGTGCTCTTTTCTCGCTTGAACCAGAACCAGAACTTGGATGGATTTGCTCACATAGACGCGTTTTCCATCAAGCCGTCTTCTCCTGCAGGCATCAAATAGCTGCTAGTGAGTGGAGTGTGGGCTCAGTCCCCCGGCCTGGCTTGAGGGTCCCCGGCCTCATATCTCACGCCCAGGTTGTCATGGTTTCGTCAAAACTTTGGTGTCACCTGTGAGTCTGATGAAGCCAGAAAGGTTTAATTAAATAGATCATTGGTCCTGAGACTAGAAACACAAAGGCAAAGCACAATGAATGTGCTTTGCTGTCTGTGGACATTTGTCAACCCTAAGTGAGCAGCCCTAATTAATCTGAAGGTTTAATTCCTTGACATTTTAGCTGTGTCTATTAAGTGCTTCTTGACTGGGGTGATTTTGCCCTCACCCTCAGCCTGGGGGACATTTGACAATGGAGATATTTTTCGTTGTCACAATCAGAGGGGGGTGGGTGGGATGGGAAGGATGCTATTGGGATCTAATGTGTGGAGGCCAGAGGTGCTGCTTAATGCTCGGGACCCCCTCCATGGTGAGAGATCTGGCCCAAGCTTGAAAAATTGTTGCTTTATGGCTTCCTGTGGACACCATTTTCCCACTCAGCCACACCTAGCAAATTGTAACAAATAAAATAACACACTAGAAACATAGTGAGGAGGGGAGGGCAGGTCCCGGGCACTGAGAGTACAGTTTTGCTGACAAGTGAAGCTGGGTGTCTTAGCTTCGTTCCCTCTTTGCGGGAGGGAAGATTCTTCCTACCAAGGATTCATTAGTGAGTGTCTTTGGGCTCTATTTTAGGCCAGCAAACAAGCGATTTATGTGTTTTTTTGTTTTTTGTTTTTTTGAGGTACATGGGCCTCTCACTGCTGTGGCCTCTCCCGTTGCGGAGCACAGGTTCCGGACCCGCAGGCTCAGTGGCCATGGCTCACGGGCCCAGCCGCTCCGCAGCATGTGGGATCTTCCCGGACCGGGGCATGAACCCGTGTCCCCTGCATCGGCAGGCAGACTCTCAACCACTGAGCCACCAGGGAAGCCCGCAATTTATGTTTTTAATGGCAGTTGAGACCCCAGCCTTAGGCAAGCTGTATTGAAATATGGATCAGGGGAGAGCTGGCTGTAGCTGTTGCTCCTCTGGATGCAGCTGGCCACCGGGCCAGAAGCTGCTAGCCATTCTTGCTGTAACAATTCAGCTCGATGGGATGGATTTTTATTGAGCGTCTACACTGCTGGCCGCCACGGGGCCACCGCGGAGTGCAAGGAGAGGATGGGGAGAGAACAGGTGCAGGCAAAGTACAAAGGAGGGTGTCAGACAGAGGTCGGTGAGCAGCTAAGAGCAATGAGGCTCAGAGAGACCAGGTGATGAGAGTCGGGGAGGGAGAGGCGCGGGGTCAGGAGATTCTCTGCGGAACCAGAGAACCCCAAGGGCACTAGGTTCCCCGCCATGTACAACAACTCCAAAGCCCCGGAGAAAATTCTCTGCACTCACGTGGGGTAGAAAGGTCAATGAGACTCAGAAGTGTGTCTGTCTATTCAATTTCCTTCCTTCAAGTCCTTCTTTTTCCCACCTGCTTCCCGGCCCCCAAACGAAGACAAACATCCACAGTGCACAAGATCCCAAGAGCCCTGCACCAGGTTTTCCAGTTTCTTAACTGGAGAAATAAAAGCAATCATGCCTGCCTTCTGCTTTCTGTGTAAATGAATACATTTTGGTAAACGCTTTGAAGATGCACCGGAAGATGCAATTATTCCCGGCTGAAATGGACCATCACAGACTCACCTCATGAAACACAACTCATTTGTTCCTTCTCGTAATCGGATTTCTACTCACTAACTTTATTAGTGTCAAAATGGAGCCCAAGTGCCCGGCGAGGGATGTACAATCATGTGAATAGGGTTTGCTGTGTCCAGCGCGCCCTGCTTGGATCTGGGGGTCAGGAAGAAGGTTGGGTGGTTATAAAATCATCCTCACGATGGAAACATGGATTCCACGGGGAGCAGGTGTCCTGAGGCAGAGAGAAACTCTCCCCAGAGCCCATGGAGGAATTACCCTCCTTTCTAAAACTGGGCAGAACCAGTTAATTTCTATTTCCAAGCCTCTGGGGCTGGGACGACCCCATTTTCCAAGGAGCTGTTGTGACAGTTTTTGATCCTTAGAGCAGGTGACTTGGTTCCAGTTGTTTTCTTAGTGTTTTTATGGAACTAATAAATGCCTTTCCAGTGCGGTGCTTTGTTGTAGCCCACAAAACAGGAGGTGAGGCTCAGGCTGGGGTGAGTCTACCCGATGGTTGAGTACAAGATCCACGGCAGCGTGGTTGCCAGCCCGGAGAGGACCTCATGCAAAGGCAGCTCAACAGGAAATTGGAATTTCTCCCCTCTCAAATTATTCATTATCTGCAGCAACATCTTAATAAAACAGACAGGGGGTCAGCGATTTGAACTTGGTAATTAAACTGAAAAAGAACAGCTTAGCTCAACGGTCGAGCACGGTAATATATTCTGACATGTAATGACACACGAGTGAAGGGAACGGGCACGTGGGGGGCGGCGCGGAGATCAGACACGAGACAGCTGCGTGAGTCGCTGCAGAATGGCCCCGTGTTCAGGTGGGGTGTCTTTTGTTGGCTGGGGCCACTGCTGGGGCCTTTGACGGGCAGGCCACTTAACCAGATTGCGGGACAAACAAAAATGAAATGTCTGTGGATTTCCATTTCTTTTAAGAATGGTAAATGCCAAGTGTCCCTGGAAGCTTGCCTGGAAAAAGAAAGTAGTCTCACCTTTCAGAGAAGAGGGAGCTGGGGACGCACCAGTAAAACTCCTCATGTGAGCTTGATGCTGATGGCAGAGGAAGACGGAACTCCACGGGGAAATGCAGAGGAGAAAAAGCCCCCAAAACACCCACCTTGGGCTGTCACTTTCGATGTGCTTATCTCCTGGTTAATTATAAAATCATGAGGGCTTCACCTCAGGCAGTGGAGGGCTCGGTTGAAGAACCAGAACAGTAGAGATGCTTGGTTTGTCTAAATCATAGGCTTTATCAAATACACCTGGAGTATGCGAGCTGTCGTTCTGAGAGCTGGTTTTCCAGCGATCATGACTGTCTGGGATGTTCCAACAGCCCGACTCTGCAATCAAACAGCCGACCTGGGCAAGAGGAGCTCCCCTGAAGCCCCACCACAGGCATCTCACGTGCCTGTAGCCACAGCCCCATTTGAAGGGCCTTCCAGTTGTCAAGCTTTGCTCTCACATTTCCCTTCAGAGAGCATCACAGAAACAATTTCATGTATCTTTCATGCAGGGAGAGAAATACTGGCAGGTGTTCATTCTCTGAGAAAAGAGATTTCTCTGCCTCTTGACATCATATCTTCCACAACGTCCTGGGAACCCCTTTTCTCAGGGACACCCTCTCATCCACCACTTTCCAGTCAGTGGTCACCTCTCCCCATGCCACTGTCCTCATCCCACCTGGCTGGCCAGGTCCCTTTTCCTTCCAGGGTAGGAAAATACCTTTACCTCCAATTTTTCAAGCCCTGATTAGAAGTGCAAGAAGTGGCCAGCACGCCAGAGGCCTTGAGAAGACACACATGCTTCAGGGGGCTTAGACAGGCCCTGTGAAGAGGTGGGGGCCTGTTACACCTTAAGGGCCCCCGTGGTCAGACGCACGCCAAGACACTCTCCCTAAAGCAGAAGACAGTGTTGAATCTTGACCTCTCTGCCACAACCATGAAAGAAGCACAACTCCTGGTGAGTCACACCTGGGTACTTTGCATCCGTATGTTGGGTGACGGAGCGGCTAGCTTCAAGTGGGCTCAGAGCAGGTCCACACAATCAAGCGGTGCCATGGAGTTGGAGGCGTCAGTGGTGGGGAAAGAATTCACTGGAGAATCCTATAGCTGGTGGAAAGCAGCTCCTGGGGTGCCCTGGTACACCTAAAATGTCATAAAATTAATGCACGCCTGTCTTTACTAAATAGCTAGCCTCAGTTTTGAACACCACAGAAAGCACAGTTCTCAGATCATTATATCAGAAGAATAAGAATGATTCTTGAATGCTCATAATCTGCATTTTGATCAAGGATTGTACAGTAGAGTTTTTAATGCTTTCTTTAGACTATGTGTGAATGTAATATACATTAATTAATGAAACGGAATGGTTTATAGTGTGTTAAAAAAATTCCATTCCTGGCAGAGAAGGAATGCCTAACCGTGGGACATCACGTGACCACGGGGTCATGACTCCCCATCGGGATCTGTGTCCCCACCAAGCCATGGGGTAGAGCTGGCCCCAGAGCAGCCGCCATAACACGGAAATGGCACAGACAGGACCAGAGGGTTCAAGCAAGTCCAGGCACCCACCGTTAGCTGTGCCCCTTCCACTTAGTGATGGAAGCCCCCAGGGCCCCCTTCAGGGAAGGACTTGCTCACAGCTCCAGGAAAGGTGGGCAGCCTGGAGCTTTTCATTCCTTCAGGGGCGGCCTCAGCTGCTTCAGCAGCGTCACTCCTTTCCTGGGACAGCCCACATCCAGCGGTGGCAAGGGGAGGACACAGAGGCCTGGCGATTTCAGCCTGACAGGCACAGCCTCTTCTCACATTCCTGCTGGACTAGCCGGGGCTTGGAGGGCCTCCATCTGGGTCCTGATTCCACTTCCCCTTTGCTCAGCACTGGCTCCTCCTTTCACAAGTATTGGTCCCTGATGGACACCTCACACTTCAATTCCATTTCAGCATCTGCCTCCGGAGGGAGGACTCAACGTGTGACGGAGACCCAGCAAGACAGAGTGACATCAATCCACCAGAACTCGCTCCTCCCTTAGATAACGGGCCCGTCTGCACAGGTGAATCATTTGCGGGATGGTTTTATTCCCAGGCTGGCGCTGCCTGTGCCGCCCACAACACTTGGGTTCCAGCGTCAGCCTGGTCATTTCCCTCTGGCCCACGGGGGCAGAGGTGAACGCAAGGAGGAGGCACACCTGCTTCTCAGATGCTATGACCCCAAGGTGACACATATCACCGTGTGTGACATGGCCACACCCAGCTGCACAGCAGGCTGAGCAGCCCTGGCTGGATGCCCCGTGGACCCATGCCAGCTCTCATGCCAGGTCTTGCTCATGTCGGTTTCTGCCAGAAGCAGACCTTGACACGGGGAATCGAATGCCAGTAGTTGATTTGGAAGGTGATTCCAGGAAACACTGAAAGAGGATGGAGAAGGAGACCGGGAAGGCAGGAAGCCCGTAGCCGCGCATGAGCAAGGAAGGTACCATTGATGCAAGTGCTGTTTATCCCCCAGATAAGCATCGACCCTCCAACTCTCCCTTCCCGCTCTTCTCTGGGTATTTTTCTGGGACTCCCTCCCCCCAAAACTACTTGCCCTCGAATCCTTGTCTCTGAGACTGCTCCTGGTGGAACCCAAACCAAGATCCTTAACTGATGCGATTCCTTGAAATTCTTTAAAATGAAAGTCACTCTTTCTCTTGAAATGTTAAAATATGTGGAAGTTTTTACATAAGTATTCAGGTCTCTGGCTTCCCTTTGAAAATAAGAACAAGTAACAGCACGGGACCCACTGTTAAGCATGGCAGCAAGCAGCTAGCATGGCAGCAAGCAGCTGTAACGGGGCCCCCTTGGGATGGAAAGGTCCGGGTTTTTCCACATCCTCCACCATGCCCTGTGGTTTCCCCGAGGCTATTTTCCTTGCCAATTATCATTTGGTTGCAGGGTATTTTCCTCAAAGTAGAGAAATATTTCCCTTGAACACAGACTCCATCAAAAATGGGTACAGATGAATCAAGACCACTCCACGTTTCGAGCAAGAAATGGAAGAAAACACATTTCTATGAAGGAAGGAAGAGGGTTTCCTGTGCTTTTCACAAACAGCAGCAAAGACTCTTCACCCCCAGCTCTGGCCTCCGAGGGAGTTTGAACCTGTGATCTTGTGGCCTAGAATGAGATTTCATCTTCCACCTCCAAGGACAATCAGATCATATAGGCAGCAGGTATCTTGAGGGATGCCATCGGGACCCAGTACATCAATTTTGGGTGAAATTGGAAAGCCGGTGGGGCCTGTGGATGGAAGAGCTTCCGTATCTCAGAGGACAGAACCGACTGCCATGTCCTCAAGTCCATTCCTCTTGGATGAGGCCTCAGACCAGGAGACAGGGCTCCTTTTCTGAAGCTTCATCCTGTTGCCTTGAAGCCTGGCAAGGTCACCACTGATGGCCTTCTTAGACCCAGTTTCCCTCTTGTCTATAGCGATACCCTCACTGGCTTGGATTGAGCGAAGTGAGTACTTTTACATGAACGTTTTTCTGTAAACTTTCCAAATGTTGGTTATTATTGTTAGCAATGTAAAAAACATCTACTTCCAAACAGCCATGACACCTTTCTGCTTATTTACCTAAAGAGATTATTACACAATCTAGAGACAGATTATTGCTTGAAAGTCTGTCACTTCTCCTTCAGAATCCTGCTACAGAGGCACCTGCTTTACTTGGCTTCTCTTCTTTGTTCTCCACATTTCTATTTGTCAGAAAGGTGCAGTTTCAAGCCCAAACAAGGGGAGAAGTCCTTCCCTCAGAATCGCACGATCCTGACACAATAGCCATTTTCCTTTTTCCCACTGCAGAGGGTACCTACAACTTTTGATTCCTGGGTTTTTCCCCATATTATCTCATAAATGTTTCCGTATGTCTGGGCAGCCTTTATGATGTCTGGGGGGGCTGGGGGGCTCCGATCACAGGAGCTCTGATAGGACCGGCCAGAGGCACTTAGGTTGTTTTCAGTGTGCTTGCTTGTTTGTTTATTCAGCTATTATTCTCCTGTGCTTAAACATCTTTACACATGCAGCATTTTTTCCCTCTAATGTATTTTTTCCTTCACATAAATAACCAGGAGAAAGAGGACCCCCAGGATCAAAGGCCGTGAGCTTTTGAAAGTACACAAGGAAATCAGCCTCAGGACCTTGGGAACTGGCTTCGCTGTCCAAAATCTTATCTCAGAGCATTATCTTCCCAGCTTATCACTAACTGATCTTGGCTCCAGTGACTTATTTCAAGAAATCCAGCCCTCCCTCGAAGAATGTAAATATAACATTACAAAGATTTTCAAAATTGTGCCAAGTTCTCTGTTCCCCAAAGGGAAGGCTACATCCTGAGAAGGAGGCTCAGACTCCCTGGGACCTGGATTTGGGGGCCCACTTTTTAGGGAACCCCCCCGGGGGGACCTTCTTATTGCCCATATATGCTCACTTCTACACACCTGTGTCCCACCTGCAAATCCACGGCCACCTTACCTAGAGCAAGGTGGGTTCTGACATTAAAATATCTTAAATTACATATTTTACGTTTCTCTCATTTTTATGATTCCCATTCCCACTAACACCAGTGGTCACCCCCAAATCAACATTAAGACAGCAGAAGACTCCAGAAACCCATCTCTTTCTGAAGTGAAAGCCTGGAAATTACATTCTACACAATTAAGAAGATACCATTTTAAATATAATCCTATCCATTCAGCTAAATGCTCTCAAACTATAAGATCCTCTCTCTGAAACAAAGGAATACATCTTTCTAATCAGTATAATTACATTTTTAAATGAAATTTTTAGAGTACCCTTTCCATGAGGCATATCAATTGTTTCCAAATGCTTGATTAGGTTATTAATCTCCTTTCCCTCCTTAGCAATGCACTTGGAGAGGCTACTTTACATCAAGTTCACACTAATGAAACAATTAAGACCATTTAAGATAATATATCATTTCAAAAATATATGATTCCGGATCCCTGAAAGCATCTTATAAAAGACCCAAGAATTTCATTGCAGAAATGGCCCATCAAAACAGAATAACGTCTTACATTATTTGAAGGACTCAGATATTCTTTCGACTTGGAGTGTTTTTGCCACAGCCGGAGTTATTTAAAATAGTTCTATCTTTTATTTCTCCCCCTAAGATTTTCAGGATTCCCAAGGATCTGAATAATCTCCAAGAGAATCTGGGAAATGAAATAAGAAAATCTTTCCGAGATAAAACACTGCTACAAACGTAGCTCTAATGCTAGAGATCAGGATGGTGATAGCTGGGTGGTGCCTGATCGGAAGGCAACATCAGAGAACCTTACAAGGATTCATCCATACTCAAAAAACCATTACGATTTTTGAGCTTTGTTGTTTGCATGTTATACCTTAATTTAAAAGTCCAGGTAAACAGTAATCAAGAGAAAAAGGAAATGCCACCACAAACTCACCTCCCTGAGAAACAGGTGGACTATATTGTATACTGTGGAGAGAAGAATATTTAAAAGGAGGCCTGGAGGGATAGCAGGGATGGCAGCCAAATTCCATGACCAGGCTCAGCTACACAGACTGTGGGGCTCAGGGCAGTGAGGCTGCGGACTCTCCTTCAACAGCTGTTAAGAACTGCAAGATGGTGACAGCCCAGCATTAAACCGCGGTTTGTCGGAGCCTGGGGCCCTGGTCTTGCTCGAGAAGGTGGCCCTGTCTGTAATCTGTCCCCATGGCCAAGAAGGGACTGCTGGATTTCTTAGGTGTTCCTTTTTTCTCCTTCCCTTCCTAACTTCAGCCTAATAGAATCTCTCGTTGTCATGGTTAGTCGTGGCTATAATTTGTGCCCCTATTCAAGGCAAATTCACCTATTTCTGGAGCCATCCCTTGGCTTTCAAGGGCCCGCAGAGGTCTGTCTCTGCTGAGGCCTGGAGCTGGGGAGGGCGGGACAAGAGAGGCTGGCGTCTGGGACTGAGTTTCTGACTCGTGCTGGGGCCTAGCTCAGCCCAGGTGCTTCTGCATGATGCACGGAAGCCACTGGCTTTGAGAATCAGATTCCCTGCGTGCAGCTTTCCCATAAGTGCCTCCAGAATCCTCCTGGGACCTGCTGCTGACATGCTGCTTTTCCAAAGAGTTGCTTTCTCGGAGGGGCAGGTCTGCAGGGCCCCTGCCTCGGGCAGGACACAGCGAGGGTGCCGCATGGGGGCCTGGGAGCCTGCCTTCTCCACGGGGTCTCCTCGACCCCCTCTTTGGTCCTCACAGCAGCATTCCCCCAGGAGTCCCCAGACACAACTAATGACACGCTTTCAGCTCCTCCAGGGCTTGGAACTCTCTGGAACTTCCTTAAGGGAGGGTTTGGCCCACGCTTGCCTGTTGGAGCAGGAGACGCGGCTCCAGCTGCCACAGCCGCGGAGCCACAGCCGGGTGCCCACATACCACGGCCTCCCGCCCTCGCTCTCATCTCACCGCTTCTCTCTGGTTCTCAAACGCACCTCCAGCCTCCTGGCTGCCACCCATGCCGTTCCCGCGGCCTGGATCATTCCCCTTCATTCCCTCCAACCTCGTTCCTCTTGCCTGATGATCTCCTTCTGCCGGGAGATCTGGTGCTGTGATGCCAGCATGCAGCCAGGACACCCTCGCCCCCGTGCCCACCTCACTCAGCACTGGCAGCCTCCCTGTGGGCAGTGAGTTCCATGACAGCAGGGACCTATCTCGTTCCACATCACCCAGCACCTATAAATCTGAGGGACGTGTGTAGTTGCTTTCTAAAAATCTGAGTGAGTCTTGGGATTAGCAGATGCAAGCTATTATAAATAGGATGCATAAACAACAAGGTCCTACTGTAGAGCACAGGGAACTAGACTCAATATCCTGTGATAAACCACAATGGAAAAGAATATGAAAAAGAATGTATATATATGTATAACTGAGTCACTTTGCTGTACAACAGTAATTAACACAACGCTGTAAATCAACTATACTTTAATAAAAAAAATTTTTTTTAATCTGAGTGAGTGGGTGAATGAATGAATGAGTCCCTCCAGCGAAGGGTCAGGCACTGCCACTTTCTCACCAGGGAAAGGGCTCCAGATGCAAGGATTACAGCGTTTAATGATAATTAGGGGCTTGCAAGAGGTGTAGTCTGTAGAGAGAAAAGAATTTTAAGGTTCTTCAGCATTCCTTCATGGTGTGATCCCTCTTGGTTCCAAAGGATTCCTGAAAAAACAGGGAAGAGTTGAAGTTCTCAACTCCAAAGATGACGGCTGCTTTCCTTGGGGGATACTCAACGTTGCCTGACTCAAGAGGATGGAGGGCTTCCCTGGTGGCACAGTGGTTGAGAGTCCGCCTGCCGATGCAGGGGACCCGGGTTCATGCCCCGGTCCGGGAAGATCCCACATGCCGCGGAGCGGCTGGGCCCGCGCATCCGGAGCCTGTGCTCTGCAACGGGAGAGGCCACAACAGTGAGAGGCCCATGTATCGCAAAAAAAAAAAGAGAGAATGGAAATGTGTGGGAAGAGCAGGACCCGTGGCCCCAGACGGAACTGCGGTCATTTGGGTCCAGAAGCGCTAAAGCACCTACTGTTTGAATGCTCAGTAAAGGGCAGTGCACGGGCCTGAAGAAATGGCAAAGCTGAGCGTGATCCTGGGTGTCGACCCATCAGAGGTTCAGACATCCCCTCCAGGTCCTGCAGACACAGTGGGTGGGGCAGCAGCCGGGCTCCGCTCGGGGGCCACAACGGAGTGACCTCCCCCTGTTTGCAGCCTGACAATACATGGCTCCAGGGGAACACTCAGGCCCCATCAGCAATACACGGGATTGGCGGGGGGGGTTCCCAACCAACCGCTCTGAGCCCAGAGCTCTGGCCCAGGGGGCAAGTGCCACCCTGAGCCCCAGCACAGCACACATCGCCACCCAGGAGATTTTCTGGCTGCAAAAAGTTTTAGAAAGAAGTTGATAATCTGGCTTTTATAATGATTTGGAATTTGACTCACAAAAACAGTCACAGATTACCTTAATTTGTCTTTACAAGTTTCTTGTGATGTTTTATTTTGCATTTTGAGGCACATGGGTCTTGTTCATCCTGATCTGGTAACTTCAACTGTATTACGAGTAAAGCAACTTGCAGCCCCCTGGCTGAAATGCTATGGAGTCAAACAGTTACTTAGTCCACCGTTACTGCTTTGTTTTGACCTTTTAGAGGACTTCGCAGAAAGCAGGTAGGCCTAAGGGGAGGACCTGCGGGGCCTCCGTGTTCACAGGCAGATCCAATGATAAGACCCAGACAAGAAGGGCCAATCAGAAACGGTGCCGAGCACCTACCGTAGAGCACAGGAAACTATACTCAGTATATTGTAATAACCTATATGGGAAAAGAATCTGAAAAAAAATATACGTATATAACTGAGTCACTTTGCTGTACACCTAAAACTAACCCAACATTGTAAATCAACTATACTTCAATTAAAAAGAATAAATAATTTTTTTAACTGAAAAAGAATGTTAAAAAAAAAAAAAGGCACCTAGACTTGGCCCTGGGAGTGCCTCTCACCAGTGGTCAGGGCCAATGCTGGAGACCCTTGACCTGTTCCCAGCTGTCAGGGGCCCCAGCTGTGTCCTTCCAGGGCCCTACAACCACCAAGGCCAAGCCCGGGCCCCTGGCTATGCCAGTTTGGTCCTCACTCTGCCATTCCTCGGGCTGGAGCGAAGGGTATGGAGAGAAATTAAAACGTCAGAGCGAAAAAGAAAAAAAAAATCCTTCTGCCTTTTTTCATCTGACCCTTTAGCCAAAGTAGCTAATAGGAATTATAAAACAATATAACGAGTTAATAATTAGATCCGAGACACATGCGATCTTCATTGTAACAATGATTACTTTTCAGTAATATGAGGAAAAACATGAATCTTAAAGTAATTCTCAATAATTAAATTACGGTCAACCTTCCCCTAAAGAGCTGTAGCTTTGCTCGGGAGGGATTTATGAGAAACCCCGATAATGCAGTAACAGGCCTTCAGAACAGCTCCGGGAGCCCGTGCACTTCTCAATAGGAACCGGGTGGCACATTTCAGGGGTTTTTTTTGTTTTGTTTTGAGAAAGGGAAATATGAAAGAGTTCCCCCATGTGTTTAGTCTATTAAAACCCAGCTGAGGCTGAGCAGGTCTGAACCCATGAGCATTTTCCATGATCTCCTCTGTGCGAGGGCTTTCTGGTTCCTTCATATTTCGCTGTGTTGGGGTCATTGGACTGACCATTAATGCTTAGGTTCCATGAAGCCAAATTAGTTTAATTTAGCAGGAACTTAAGTTAGACAATGGTCCCCATTCTCCCCAGCACGGGACAGCGGAGGTGGAGAAAAGACTCATTCCTTGTCACCCTGTCCCTCAGTTCCTTTTCCATCCCGAAGCAGCGATGCTGTTTCTAAGCCGGAACTCGGACTTCCCAAGTGGTCCCCAGCATGCTCCAGTTTGACCCCTACTGCCCACCCCCCTTCTTCCTCACCCCTCTCCCTCCCTCCAGACCTGCGGTCAGTGTTCACACTGCACTGCTCCCTCCGGCCACTGGGCCTTTGCACCAGCTGTTCCCTCTGCCAGCCAGAAACATCTCTCTTCTGATGGCCACCTGTCACCCTCTGGTCGGCCAGGTCTCAGCCTCAAAGCCATGTCCTCCTCGGGTGGCCTGCTGAGAGCACCTGCTCATCACTCCCACCCACTATCCGGTGTCCTTGCAGTCCAGGCCTCAATCACTGCCTGTATTTTCTTTGCAGTTCTTCCACTGCCTTCCCCACTGACACGCCACCTCCATAAGGCGCTTGTCTCCTTGGTCGAGGCCATTTTCCCTGTGTGAGAACGGCACTGGGGCCAAGGAGGTGTGCCCTGTATGAGTGAACGGAGTTACTGCAGGGTGTGGTGGCCCCGCTTTGCGTCTTCAAGATCGGTGCCAGGGTGAGGGGTGACGGGGTGCACAGTGACCAGAGCCTGAGAGAAGCCGAAGAGGCAGGGGCTTTAGGAGGAGAAAGGCAGGACCTCGACCTGCGGTCGGCAGGGGAAGGCTGGCAACAGTCCCCCCCCTCCCCTTCACAGCTCTGGTCCTGGTGTCCCCAGTCTTTGCCAGGTCCCTGCACCGAGGACACCGTGATCATCTCTGTTTCCCGTACGAGGAGCCGGGGCCTTGGAGAAGGTAGGTAGAAACTTCAGAAGTTTGCAGAGCTAGCGAGAGGCAGAGATGGGAACCGAGCCTGGGTTTACGCCCACGTTCATTCTCCTAAAAGCTTCTCAGGGGGGATCAAACGAGATCGGCCAGGGAGACGGGAGCTGGGAGACGGGTCTGGGAGCTCGCAGGCAGGTTGGAAGCAGGGGTGGACATTTCAGGCCGGGGGAAGAGCGGGTCCAGCAGGGCGCAGACCCCGTTTGTAGCCCAGCCAGACAGCCGTGAGGCCCTGGCGCTGTG
Organism: Mesoplodon densirostris; assembly: GCF_025265405.1. Classification (NCBI taxonomy): domain Eukaryota; kingdom Metazoa; phylum Chordata; class Mammalia; order Artiodactyla; family Ziphiidae; genus Mesoplodon; species Mesoplodon densirostris. Next base: position 4,218,681 of record NC_082676.1, read on the forward strand.
GGGCCACAGAGTCTCGGGAGAGGCTACAGGCCACACTCTCCAGGGGAAGGGGCCCTTCCCACCCCGACTCCAAGCCTGTTACTCAGCCTCTCTCCGACCCTCCTTTGCTTTCTCTCCAGGCCTTGCAGCAGCTGGCCGCCCACCCAGCCACCTGCCACATCTGCAGTGATCATGTGCCACGTCCAAGGTCATCTGACTTTTGAGAAATCTAAGGACAAAGGCTGGGCCTCCCAGCCCTCCCCCAGCCTCCCGACCCCACGGCCCAGCAGGCAGAGGTCCCCAGAGGTGCCTGATCTCCTTGAGGTGACCGAGTTCACTGCTGCACGGCCCAGCCAAGAACAGAGGTCTTCCCGGCCAGGCACGCCCTGCCAAGTCACAAAGACTTTACTGTATATATTCCAGACAGAGGAGGAAGAATTTCAGGTTTTTCCACCCTGACAAAGTAGTGTGGATTATTTGCAAGAAGTCTGGGAAATTCCAGAAGTCTGTTTTCAAAAGACGCCCACTTGGCTGCTCTGCCTTTTTCGAATCATCCCTCCTTCAGGTATGGAAGAGGACGTATTCCGCTGAAATTTCCAGACCCCACGAGCAACCCCTTGGGTGAAAAGGGCCAGAGACGGAACAATGAGAGACCTCAAATCATGCCGCCCACCGGTCCCTCAAGTTGTTCACAGCCTGCCCCAGGGGCAGGAGCCAAGCTTCCTGGGCCACCTGCCCGAAGCCAGCACCTGGCTTTAGCTTGGCATCCGTCAGTCTGTGTCCATTTCCCATTGCTTTAATTCCAATTCTCAACTTGGTCAGCCCCCCTCTCTCTCCCCCTATAATGTGCCTTGGCCTCTACATGTAAACTCTGAGATCAAATCGAAATTCCAATTCACGGACGTAAATTGTCCGTGTGATTTGAGTAACTGGGACAAGGCTGGTTATTTTTCCTGGATTCCTAGACGGGGTATTTACATGTTGGAAGGCACTGGTTACATAATTGAGCTGTTCCTCTTGGATGGGTCTATACGTTGCTTCTGTGTTGAGGGAAAATAAAACAGGACCAGGAGGGGAAAATTGGTGCCTGGACTAAGTGAATTTGTCGGTTGTACCTAGAAACTATTTATAAAGCTATAGAAGGGAATTTGTAAAATATACAAGCGTAAGAAAACCTGAAACTGAAATCCTTTCTTCCCAAATAGTTTAGACTAAAACCTGAGGATCGTACATTGAGTATTTAAGAAGAGAGCTATGGTAGATCATTTTAAACATATAATTACAATGTCACTCTAGGATTTTTATTATGTAGATGGAATTACTCCATTCCTAAAACTTTTTTTGTTCTTTTATGAAATAATTTTTATTTTAAACATTTGAAAGGCAGAAAAGTTCAAAGACTAATAAAACAAACACCTGTGAACCCTCCACTGAAATCTGACAGTTGCGAACATTTCTTCATATTGCCCCAAATATTTTTTTTAACTAAAGAAATGGAATTTTAGGATGGAGAAAATTTTGTGTATTTATTCTCTGTCTTTGGACTCCCACTTAGAGGCAGACTCTACCATGAACTTAAATATCTTTTCAACCAAATGTCTATATATTTCCTCTATGTCTATATTTCCTATATGTCTATAGGGAATATTTGAGATATTTGCATTTATATTTACATATGTCTGCAAATAATGTAGAGCTAACTTTTCCTGGAAATGGTCTGCTAATAAACATTTTGGCGTGGTGGACCATATGGCCTGCGTTGCAGCTACTCAGCTTTGCTGCTACAGTGTGAAAGCAGCCCCAGGCAATATGTAAACAAATGAGCATGCATGGGTTTGTTTTTTTATTTACAAAAACAGGTGGTGGGTGGCACTTCACCAAGTCCTGTTATACACTATTATGTTGTGTGTCTATTTAACTATATGCCCACCGAGCTGTAGTTCCTTTGTTTTAACAGCTCATTAGAGTTCTGACATGTGCACTTTCTCATTTTATTTAGCCAGTCTTCCATTGACAGGCACTGAGACTTCCATTAATGTTTTGTGGTTTTTTTAAAGACCATCCCCATGATCCAACAGGTTAGCTGGAGCTGACATAGTCTAGTTGGAGCTGAGCCATTCCATGAGCTCTTGAATTGTTTGGTGTAAATTCAAACCTCGGAGGGGATGGTGGCAATCTGATTGGCTTGTGCCCCCAGGGAGCCATCTTTGCCTAGTGCCCCCCAAATTTGTGCAAGAGCTAAAATGTCCCCCTTTAATTACCCAGACACTTCTCTCAATCTCCTTTCTTTGTTTCCCTTGAAGGTGTGGGAGAGTGCTTGCCCCAAAGAGGTGGGTCCTGGCAGAGCACAGAAGTCACACCCAGGCACCAAGAGAGGGCAGACCAGAGGCTAGATCCTAAACGAGGGATATGGGCTGAGGATGCCAGCCCCGTCTGAGGGTCAGCACCGCAGGGGAGCACGGCCCTTGCTGCCAGACCTTCTGACTCTTCAAGAGAAGCTGTGTATCTGGACTGCAACAGGAATGTGCCCGATTTTCAAATGCAAGTAATTGATGGACGGGAGGAAGGAAGAGGGGAAGGAGGGAGGGACCCCTCGGATGCGTCCTGGAGCACATCGGGCCAGAGTTTCCAACCTCTGGGGGAGAACAGGGACAAGGCATCGTGGCACAGAAGGCACAGAAAAGCCTAGAAGGCTTTTCTTCTAGGGAATTCGGAATCCCCTGGCTCTGCCCTTGCTTCTCCCTCTGTCCACCTGGGTGGGTCTTTCAGCCTCATGGGCTGAGCCTCGAGTTTCCCATCTGCAAAGTGGGGCCCGAGGATCCGCATGCTGCTGACCTATTTACAAAGACGGGGTGCTTTGGGAAAAGCAGAAAGGAAGATGTGACTATTGTTACCCTACAAAACCTCTGACACGGGATATAAGCAGCAGCTCCCTCCTCCAACACAGCCCCATCCGCTCCATTTTAGGGCGTGTGCTTGTTCGTCGTTAGCTCCTGCCACACCAGATGCTCGTAGAATCCGGATTCCTCTCCGAATTCCACTGGGCCATATCCCTGGAGCTTGCTGAGTGCACGAGCTTTTGTGGGTCCAAGAAAGACACTCCTTCCTTTGCTTTCTTGCAAGACGTTTATGAGGGCACGTCCTGCCCTTTCCCCAACATCCAATAACTTACATTTTCTCTTCTCCTCATCCCTCCTCCTCAATTTGGAGAGAATGTTTTTGCAATCATGTCCCATCATTTCCCCTTGTTTCTTTTTCATTTCTTTTAGGGTCCTGGCCAGCTGTGCAGCCCAGGCATCTTCCCAGCCCTTTGTCAGCATCATTTGACATATTTCCCCGTAGGATTCAAAAAACAAAAAAATTTTAAATCCTCTTATAGAATGCCAGGCCTCCCAACAGACTAGAGGGGGCGTTTCCTGTGGGCTTTCTAGCTGCTCTGAAGGCATTTGGAAGAAGTGGGGCTGTTCGGAGGTCACCAGGTGCACAGAAAGCCTGGCATCTATTTCCCTTTCCTTGGAGCTGACCCAACCAGCTTCTCCCAAGGATCCTGGACACACGGTCCAAGCCACAGGGGCAGCCGATCTTCAGAAAGACCCAGGTGGAGTCACTACAAGTATAACCACAAGCTGATGTTAGAACAGTGGGAAACGGGGACACCTCACAGCCTCGATGGACGGACTATCAAAGCTGCCTTCCCGTTACCGCAAGCAGCCCCTTCTAGAAGCCTAGGCCTGCCTCCCCTCCTCCTGTCCCCTCTGCAGCTGGTCCACGTGGATGGATCACACAGGCCAGGATGAAAAGCCCATGCACGGCAGATATAAACTTGATTTTCATTCCAGACTCTGGTTTTCTCACCCAGGAGATAGAATGTACCCAGATACAGGCTTGGATTTGGCCCAGGAAGCAGAGGGAGGAATGGGGTAGGGCAGAAAGAGAGGTGATACAGCTAAGCCTGCCTTTCTTTTTTTCTGGGTTCTGCTGTTTGCATCTTCTGCTGTTTCATCTCTAGGCTTGATAGGAAATCTGGTGACATGTGAGGCTGGATATTTTCATTCCATCTGCAGGGCCGCCCTGTGTTCTTTCAAAGGGCAGAGGACAGTCACGGAGCTCAGAAGAGAGGTTTCCCTCGGCACGTGAGAACACTCAGCTGAAGCGGGTACAGGGCCCCTGAGGGGCTGATCCAGGGCTTGACTCCTGGGCTGTGACGCTGGCCGGCCTTGGGCACATCACCTATTGCCGCTCATGAATCTTCAATTTCCCCAACTACAGCACGAGAATCTGAGCAGTGTCCATCTCGGACACTGCTGTGAGCAGCCGGCTGGCCCGGGAATGAAAGAATAAAAGAAACAGTGAGCCTGAACGTGGCTCCTGGGTGGTGCCTGCCGCGGCAGGAGTTGATGCCGTCACGATCAGAATCCAGGGGCCATGAGACTAAGAGCTCTGTCCCACGGACAACACCCAGAGGGATGGTAGGAGACACAGCCGTGGGTGGTGAAAGGAGAAAAGCATCCCCGAGCTTCCTTCTAAAACCCCAGATTCCTACACACGCTTCCTCGCCCATCGGCTCTGCGCGGCTCCCACCTGCCCAGAGCAGGGCCGGCTCTCTCCCCAGCACAGAGCTTGGGGGCTCTATAGATACGGATGGAAGGGCTGAGTAAATGGCATTTTCCCATTGGCTTTCAAGACCCCCCTATCATCCACCTACACTTGCAGCCCCCAGACCACCCTCCACTGCCTCACTGGAAACATCTCCCCTCCTTAGGACCCTTCCCCTGCTCTCCAGCACTGGACCAAACCAGTGCCAACCCTATCTCTCTCCCCTGGATTCCACAAGCAGTGTTGTCCAGCTCCTCTCTTGGGGATGGATTATTCTGTGTGTGCACGATCCCCGGTGCCCAAACACGTGGACAGATCCCCCAGGGTGGAGACCCACCTTGCACTTATGACTGATTTCACCCTGGCCACCACCTTGGACTTTTTCTCCAGGACCCATTTCTTACTTTTCCCTCTTTGGGCATCTTCATCCCGGGTTTCTGCAAATGGGATTCTTTATACTGTCATTTTTTTCACCTCATTTTCTCACTTTCTTCCTTATGTCTGTCCTCAAGAGTTCCCCTTCTTCTTCTACTCGTTCCCTAATTCCCTGCTGGTCTGGCAATACCTTGACCTTGATGGAAGCTGCAGGTCAAGGTCAAGCCATCTTTAGGAACTCAGCTGGCTCACAGGCCCTAGAATGGGATCAACACGTTCCCAAACACAAAACCGGCAGCAGCAAACACCACAAGGAACAGCCGAGGAAACAATGAGATAAGTTCTTGCCGCAGATGACTTCATGGTTGACCTTAGACTTAGCTCTTCCATTTCTCAGCCTCTGAAACCATCTGTAGGGCATTTGATGGGAAAAGGATAGACAGTCTTTGAAACCTTCGTCCAAGAGGCGTCATCTAAATCCTTTGTGACTTTTACTCTTAAATGTCTAATTGTACATCCCTTCATTGGATAGCGTGACCAATTTCTTAAATACAACCTTAGCAATAAATTTCCTGGAAGAATTTACTGCCAGATTACTAGTTTTGTAGTGCCACTATTATTGTTTTGATAAGAAAAAATACATTTGAAAGACTGCACACAATATATGTATATTTCAGGGTGCGTTCATAAAGGCAGGCGGCCAACTGGACATGTCAGCAGGGAAACCAGCAAGCAGGGCTCAGGATGGCTGGAGCATGTGGGTCTTACCGGGGAGGAAGGACAAGGACCTTCGGCTGAGCACTCACTATCTACCCCCCACCCCCAGGAGCAACTTCCAAACTTGGAGGTCTCGAGAGCTGTTTGACATAAGACTCTCTAGACATAAGAAAATGGAGACATTTCTTCTGAGCATCAGCTCTAGCCCATGAAGGCAGGGAGCCATGGTCCCCTGGGAAATTCAACCTGCCTTTGGGATCACCACTAGCCCAGGACGTCAGCACGTGACATGTCATGACGCTGCCCCCTCTAGAACTGGGCAGGGGTTCGAGCCTTTGCTTGGCAAACACTTTGCTCATTCGATGACCTGTCTCACGCCTCCTGGCTACGACTAACCGCTTTTTATCTTAGACTTAAAAGTCTGATTCCAGGATTGTTGGATAAATGAGAAAAAGTGTGAATGTTTGCAACTTGCCTTCCTTAAGCCTGTAGTCCCAGACCTTCGGGACCAGCAACACCCCCTCCGCCCCCATTCAGGAGGACTATGTGTATATTAGTGCTAGGAGCTTAAAAAACTATATTAAGTATCTTAAAAATTCCACCACGATTTCCTCCGCTGTGAGAAAATATATATATGTATATATATATATATATATATATATATATACACACACATATATATATATATATAGTGTGTGTGTGTGCGCGTGCGTGTGTGGTACGCGGGCCTCTCACTGTTGTGGCCTCTCCCGTTGTGGAGCACAGGCTCCGAACACACAGGCTCCACAGCCATGGCTCACGGGCCCAGCCGCTCCATGGCATATGGGATCTTCCTGGACCGGGGCACGAACCCGTGTCCCCTGCATTGGCAGGCGGACTCTCAACCACTGCGCCACCAGGGAAGCCCCGTGAATATATTTAATTACTGGCACTTGCATCCCATCCCCCTGCCCCTCTTGTTCACAATGCATGTGAATCTCTGGCTGTAAAATAACTGCTTCCCACTCTAATTAAGTTCTGGTTCTTTCTAAGCTGGGTTTGAATGCTCAGCCTAAGAATTTGCCTGCAGTTTTCTAGGGATCCAAATGTTAGGGTTTCTTCATAACTGTATTAACATTTTATGCGTAGCCTTCAATAAAGAGGGATTTTCTCTAAAAGTCATTAACCCTAAGAAAAAACGGGGATAGAAGCTGGAATAGTACTGGGGGTGGGCATTGAGGAGAAGGGGCACATGGGAGCCTTCTGGGTCATGGGGATGGTTTCCATTTGGATCTGAATATGTGTGGGAGGGTGAATAACGACCCCCAAAGAGAATACCTCCTAATTCCCGGAATCTGTGAGTATGATATCTTTCACGGCAAAGGGGACTTTGCAGGTGGAATGAAGTTAAGGATCGTGAAGTGGGGAGATTATCCTGGTGGCCCAGTGTCATCAGAAGGGTCCTTTTAAGAGGCACGCAGGATGGTCAGAGACAGAAAGAGAGATTGGAAGATGCTATGTTGCTGGCTTTGGAGCAGGGAGCCACGAGCCAGGGGATGCAGGCAGCTTCTGGAAACTGGAAAGGACAAGGAATTCTCTCCTAAAGCCGCCAGAAGGAACGCAGTCCTGCTGACACCTTGATTTTAGGACTTCTGACCTCTAGAACTGTAAAAGAATAAATGTGTGTTGTTTTAAACTACTAAGTTTGTGGTAATTCGTTACAGCAGCGTTAAGAAACTAATACAGTTATGTCTGTATTGGAAAATTCATGGATGTGTCTTAAGACTGATACCCTTAAGATCTGTACACTTAAGATTTACACACTTGGCTGTACATCAGGCCAGATCTCAACCTCAGCACTACTGACACCTGACGCGAGCTTACTCGTTGTAGTGGGGACCGCCCTGTGCACTACAGCCTCCTGAGCCTCTATCCACGAGATGCCAACAGCATCCCCCCATCCCCAGACGTGACACCCAAAATGACTCCAGACATCGCCAAACGTTCCCTAGAAGGCAAAGCCACCCTTGGTTGAGAAGCACTGCCATCTGAGTATCATACTTCAATATTAAAACAGTTTAATAAATCCCACATAAAATGAAGTCAAACAAAACAAAGCAAAACAAACAAACCCTCCATCCAAGTCTAACCATAGCAGCTGTAGAAACACTCCCTTTATTCCAGGCACAGATGAGGCTGTTCCTTTTGAGGAAAGCTTTAAGGGGCTCACCAGGTCCCATCTTAGAGGACGTTTCTAAGCCCCCTGGTCATGCCGTGCGTGCAGGGGGGGAGGGTGAGACTGTGCCGGCCTCTAAAGGGGCCAGGGTGCCTGGGCTGAGACCCTGCAGGGCCGGGCGCTGACGCGGCGCAGGCAGGGGAGGCCCCCGTGGCCTTGGGGCCCTCCTGTCCTTCTGTCGTGTTAAATGGAACCACCTGAGTTAGACAGAAACCAGCCTCAGGACTGGAAACCTGAGCCCCCTGGAGAGGCTGGGCCTGCACAGTGTGAGGGACCCGGGGGACTTTGATGGTTCCCAGTTGGCACGCTGGAGGGAGAGTGCTGGGTGGCTGATTAGTTGGACGGAAAACAGGGGTGAGAAGAGACAGCTTTCTAAACAAGAAGTCTCTACCTGACGATTTCCCTCTTACTACCAACCTTGGACTGACTGTCAGCAAATCTACCTTCCCAATCACCTAATTGCTGCTGAGTGACATCTGAAGGCTCCAAGAGGCCAGGCCTGGAGCCAGGCCTCGAGGTGGGCTCCCTCTTTGCTGGACAGGGTCAGCCCCTGGGTCCCCAGCCAGGGTTGGGGAGGCACCAAATGTGGCTGGCTCGGCTCAGACGCCACCTTTGAAGGCCTGGGATCACTCCCTTTGACGTGGGGTCAGCGGGTCACCTGGGAATTCCAAGAGGAGCAGAAGGCAAGAGGCTGGAAACCAGGAGACAGAGAACAGCTTGATGCTTTGGGCAACAGCTGTTGTAAATGGGACCAGAAGTTTCTGGATGGTTTGGCTGCTTTCCAGCCGGGCAGCTCAAGGTGGCCCTGGAACGCTTTCTCAGGCTGCCAGTGATCGGAGCTATAGGACAGATGCCACTCTTGCCTGGGTTTTGAGGGCAGGAGAACTGTTTTTCAAGGTTTAGGGTGTGAGCAAAGTGCTGAAAAGGGGGGACTGTAGCCCCAGATCTTTCCTGAATCAGGGGGATTCCATTTTCTCCTTCCTTTATGGGGTCTGTCCTCACACACGTCAGAAAGTCAGCAAAATGGGGCAAGGAAACAGTAATCCCCTCATCCTTGTTCCCAGACCCTTTAATCCTGAACTCTAACGATGAAATAAAATCTCTATCTCTCTGAAAGAAGGATAATTCCCAGGCTTTGGGAGTGGGGACTCCAGGAAGAGGGATGTGGGTCCAGACTCTGCAGGATATGTCAGCGGCAGTGGGTGTTTACCAGCAAGGCCATTTCTCTCTCCTCCTTCCAGGCTGAGATTAAATGTACAGAACAGCCCAGCTGTTGGGGAGGCTTACTTTTTGCAAGGTTTTTAACAGACTGTGGTCACTGTCCAGCTTAGTGGAATCAAGGAAAAATAAAACGGACCCCTGCACTTATAAAACCTACAGTCCCCTTGGTAACCCAGCGTGACATCTGCCATCAGGGCTTCACACCTGTGGACCAGCTCGATGCCCAGCTGGGCTCCTGGCTGGTGTCCGCACCCCTGGCAGGAGGTCCCCAGAAAGATCCCACCAGCAGACCAGGCCCTGTCTGATGGGGGAAGAGGGAGGGAAGGGCTTTGCCCTATCCAAATGTTTATTATTCAGACTTCTTGGATTATTAATGCTAAGATATATGAAAATGCAGATGTTGCTCTTTTTATGATCCAAGAATGTGAGGTTTAGGCAAAAAGCCTTCGCTGAGCTTTGGCACAAACTCCCTTGGCGTTAACTCTGCAGGGTGGGGTTTTCTCTGACCGCTGCTTTTGCTTTTGATGGTTTTCCAAGTCTCTTGATTCAAGGAGCCGAGAGGTCTCCACTCCACCTGCTCGACCTCCAGCCTCTTCAGAGAGGGCTTCTGATCCCAGGGTGGTCTCTGGCCTGAGGGGAGAAACAGGGCTCGTGACGGTAGAGAGGTGCAGGCACTCCAGGTAGAATGAACGGGTGGTCTTTTCCTTGTGGGAACTGAGAAGCGGCCTGGTCCGGGGTTTCCTGCACCAACACACAGCCCGTCTCTGAGCTGTGTGCCCTTGAACCAGTCACTTCCCCACTCTGTGTGTTTCTCTCACCTGGAAAATGGAGCTGATGATACAGCCCTGCTTCAGGGATACTCCCTACAGTCACCTGGGGCCATGCTGAGTGAGGGGGGCTGTCCTGGGCCCTTCAAGGGTTTGGCAGCCTCCCTGGCCTCTACCCTCTACTAGAGGCCAGTCAGCCCCTCACCCAGCTGTGACAACCGGAAATATCTCTGGACATTGCCAGACACCCCTGCCCTACCTTAAAGGCCACCGTGAGGGTTCAGCAAGTTACTGTGTACCAATCCTTCAGAGCCGTGCCTCAGAGGGGAAGTGTTGGCTTAAAAAGAGCCCTCGGAATTGGGAGCGGACTGGACTCCACGCGAAACCCTGCCTGAGTGTTCCCCTGGCTCCTTGAGGGGGTATCGCACTTTCCCAGGGGGCTGGGAGCTCCCTTACCTCAACTGCCCCCAGGCTGTGTTTTGTGCCATGCCCATTATGTCACCGCTGATGGTGCCACCACACAGCCACTTCCTCACTGCCCTGGGTCCCCTCCTTGGCAGACACTAGGTTTTGGAGTATCGGATGGGGGCTTTGAGTTGGGGCTGTTTTCTCTCCCTTTGCTCATTTACACCCGGCGATGCTGTTCCCTGGGCTTCTCCCAGGGCCTGGAAGACGGAACTGCAGAAACACCGAGTGTCCTTAACCAGGGGGCGACCAGGCAGCCTCCACCCAAGGGCACTCAGTGGCTGTTTGCAGGGGCTTCATCATCACAAGAGCAATACCACCTCCCTTTGCAATAACCCACTCAGAAACAAAATTCTCACAAATTGGAAATATCAGACCATTTTCTACAGGCCCTTGGAAGAGGCAAAGTTGGTGATGATGGGTCCAGAAAGTCCCTTGACTGGAAGGGTCCAAAACGGCAGCTGGAGACGGGCCCGGGAGGCCAGTTGTGCCCTGGGCCTTGAGGAGGTGAGGGAGGGAAGGGAGGAGAAGACTTCTTGGCTGGGCCAGTGAGGTGTCAGCCACGTGTTTGGTAAATACCGTCGGTGGGCAGAGAGTTCTGTGGGCCGTGCCAGGAGATGGTGGTGGCATTTAGTGCCCATTTGGTGACTCAATGTAGCCTCTGAACTCTGAGGCCTCAGATGCAGCCACAGTTGGTGATGTACACCTTCTCTTGCAAAGTCCGAGGATCCAGCAGCCCTGGCCGGGTTCCAGGTGATGGGAGGTGGAGGTGGAGGGGAGCTGACAGAAGCTGGTGCGGCTCCAGCCCCGGGGCCGGGACCCAAACAGCGGCCCTCGTTCCGGGCAACAGTGGATGTGCACCTGATTTCTCCACAAACAAGGAGAAGTCAGTCGTGACAAGGCACACACTTTGAGGCGTCAATTCCCCATCATAATTTCAAAGTGAATAAATGAACCGAGAGTAATAAAGTGACAGCCGGGGAAGATGGGGGCCCTTAATGAGTGAGTCCTGCATGCTCATCTCAGCTGGCCTGCCGCGGTCCCTGGAGCCCGGACATTCGGGTGGATGTGAATAAACATTAATCAGCTTCCTCAGGGGTAGTTTACTTGCTGAGCCAACATGAATTCTCTTGGCAATACTTTCTACATCATTCTTGATGGACGCGCTCGTGGTCTCTTAAACAACTTCCTGCTAAGTCTGCTTTTCAGAGTCTTTCTCTGCTTTCTCATTTTTCTGCAATAACCTCATTAAAAGGACTTGAAAATAGATGCCAACTTGCTGGTTTTTTTTAAAATAACGACTGTATTTTAATAGTGAGAGACTATTTTTATGAAAAAAGGAGACAACATTTCATAAAGATGCCCTTTGGGGGTTAGAACCCCCAAAGTCCTTCCTTTCTGGATTTATTTTGTAATTATCACCTGTCAGGTCCTTTCTTTCCTAACTCATCACATGGTTGATCTTCTTGTTTCTCACTATGAGAAAAGATAACGCACCCATGTATCGTTTCCTCCCAAGCCTGTTGCATCCTCTCAATGATATGTATCATCTTAAAAGGTTCTGCCCAGTGCTCACAGGATTTCTATGCTAACGAGGACCCAGAGTCTGTGTAGCTGGACGTTGATATGCTTTGGGCCATTCCTGCTTGCCATCTGAATGATGAAAAGTAGCAGAAAATTCAACCACAAAATATATGGTTGCTCATGTGTGAATGAACTTCCTGGATCACCATTTTCAAAGGTCCACCATTTCTGGAGCATGTCATGAGCATGACAAACATTACAGTTCAAGCGACAGACGTGTGTCAAGGGAACCTAATCAAGAGATGTAGATGGTGGGGCACTGGGTGGGCTCTGCAGGTGAACGGGGTTCCACTTTTCCACTTCTGAACGGGGGTGCACTTCCCCCTTCTGTCTTGACTCTTCTTCCTTTGCTCCCCCCTTGCAAGGGAGATGCAATGAAATGATGCCTGAAGATCACAGAGGCATTGAAACTGCGGAGGCTTCATCTCTAGAAGAGTGGGGACCAACTGGCCCACCGGGGGCCAGGAAGCAACATGGGGAGATGAGAGTCCTGTTCTAGCTTCTCTTTTTCCAGCTGCAGCCCTAATACATTCAGTCATTGTTTCTTGCTGACAATGAAAAACCATGATCTTTGTGGCTGTGTTCTCATTGACGGCGAAGGGATGGATCTGCCTAAACAGAAAATCAGCCTTGCCAAGAATATTTTATGCCACTTGGGAAAGGTAAAGCTAACAGACCTTTTCCAACCAACGAAGGCTTTAGCCAAGTCCTGTCACTCTATATCATTCATTCATGAAGTGAAGTGAAGTGAACGGTCTGGGTGCCGTAACGTCCCTGAATCTAAATTGTGTTCTCACCCTAGCTCTCTCCCAAGATTCCTGAAAAAAAACCTATTTTCTAGGTAGTTTTCTGAGCCTCCATGTTTAATATTATAAATGTGGCCAATGGAAATTTCAGTCTTATTCTGGGGGACACAATGGGCACATGCCTAAATTCGAAGACAGTAATTTTTTCCATCAAGACTCCCATATGCCAGAAAGCAAATGAATGCTGTGTATGGAGAGAGAGGTTCAGTGCACTGCAGAATCATTCCCTTCTAGATTAAAGAACGCCTGAGATCAACTCAACACGACGCGTTTGATGAATAAAAACATACTTGCCCACTGTGGCCAAAGAGAGACAGAGAGAGCAGAGTCAGGAAGGAAAAAGTGAGATGCACAGGCAGAGCCAGGTCAAAGGAGGAGGGAAGAAAGAGGAAAAGAGAAGCAAAGGCCAAAACAGGGAGCAAAGGAGAAACTGTGTCCCATTCTTTCCATAATCTGAGTATGGTTGTCACATGGGAACCCAGGGCCTCCCTGAGGACGCAGGCCAGGCGTTGCTACTCCTTGGAACCTTGGGATGTGGCACAACACCTAGTACACAGTAAGCGCTCAATAATTGCTTCAACGTTGGACAAGAGGCAGAAAGAATCTGACTTTCAGGGAAAGTCCTCCCTCATTTTGTGGCTTAAATGGATTCAACTCAACTGGATTCAAGTCAACTCAGTTCTTTTCTCCTTTCCTTTCTTTTTCTTTCAGTTCTTTATTTTCCTTATATCCTCATTTCTCACCATGGAGAGAAGATACTCAAGTTTTTTCAGTTGTTTTTGGATTGCGGCAACCAGGGGGAGCCATACCTCCAGGGAAATCTTATATCCAGGTCTGAGGCTCTGAAGGGCCAATGCAAGACCCGTGTTTTGTTGCAGCTTTCTGACTGTATTTCCTCATTTCAGGAAAAAAATCAGCTGGGGAGGTTCACCACTGCTCTAGGAAACCCTTTCTCCAGCCCTCCCGGAGGACACACGGCTTTGGACCAGAAAGAAGGCTTGTTCTACTCACACAACTGTGAGGAAGAAGATTCCTCTGGGTTTACATGGAGTCTCAGACAAGATAACTCTGTGGGCCTAGAACTTGGCTGAGGTCACATGGTTAGTGAAAGGAAGAGCCAAGGCTCCAATTTAAGGCCTTGGTTTCCTAAGCAGCTCTTTTTTTTTTTTTTCTCTACTTTTGGTGGGGGGGTCTCGCTTGTGGGGACAGACCCCTGCACTGCACTGGATGGCTTTCCAGAACCCCAAGTGTGGACTTTCAAGGACACTCAGAAACCTTAGAAGACCCTTGGGATCCAGAGCACGTCTTGCCTCCAAGGGCATCTTCAGGCCTTAGTAACCCCAAGCCCACCTCTCCTTCATTGGTCACAGTGAAATTGGGATGAAAAAGGGATCTCATTTTGGGGGGGTTCACATGGATTCATGGTGGACACCTGAAATAAGTGCTCCTATTCTAACTAAAGTGTGAAGGGTTAACATAATTTCATTTCCAGTAGGTGAACGTTGCAGATAAGGGTCCACAATTAGGGGACGTACACCGTGGGAGGATTCTTAACAAGGAGGTTGGTGTTTTCCAAAATTCTCCTTCGGTTTCCCTTTCACTGAATGCTATCAAGTCTCCTCTGGGGAGTTTCAGCCAAGTCTAACCTGGGTTCAAAGCATGTCTCCTTTGCAAATTATTATGGAACTGGAACATCTAAAAATAAACATTGTAGGATTTATGGCAAATTGAAAAATCTCCTCCTTGAAAGAGATTCTAAGTGAAACTGAGAGAGAACGATTGTTCTAGGCCATCCAGGAAATGTTGGGGTTGGCGGTTGTTCCATAACCTTCTTTCTTTCTTGTGAACTCTGAAACGCGGTAATTTGGGAATGATATATTTGTATCAATGACTATTACAGAACACATTTTAGACTATTGTTTTCAACATCATGAGCCGGGCTGTTTAAACATTTTATTTCAAAGTTGGAGCCAACAGTCCATACTGTGGGTCTAGCCTCTCTCCCTCAGACGCATTGTAAGGCAGTTGAAGACCTAGAGGTCAACATGTAAGAATGTTGAGAAAACAACAGCAATGCCCACAAGGAAATGGTTTCTCAGGGTTCAACCCAGCCCTCAGAGGAGCAGCAAGAGAGGTTCTGAAGGAAAGCCCAAAGCAAGAGGTCTTGGAGAGCCAACGCCACTAAGGGAAAGACAATAGGAGGGGGGCACTCACTTGGCAAACTGTTGGCCATCTGGTCAACCATTCACAGCTAGATCAAATTATGCATTCAGGGCCTCCCTGGTGGCGCAGTGGTTGAGAGTCCGCCTGCCGATGCAGGGGATACGGGTTCGTGCCCCGGTCTGGGAGGATCCCATATGCCGCGGAGCGGCTGGGCCCGTGAGCCATGGCCGCTGGGCCTGCGCATCCGGAGCCTGTGCTCCGCAACGGGAGAGGCCACAACAGTGAGAGGCCCGCATACCGCAAAAAAAAAAAAAAAAAAAAAAAAATTATGCATTCATTCAGTCAACAAACATATATTGACAACTACATGGCATGTGCTATCCTAGGCAGTGGGATACAGCTGTGAACAGAGCAGACATCTCAGTAGCTACTCAGGAAAGTTGCTGTGGTTAAGACCTTACAAGGATGGGAGGAAGGGAAAAGTAAGTTACTAGCTCTTTTCTCAAGGAAGCTCCTTATTCAGGTAGACAGCAAGACATAAGCCCGGGAGAAAGTCAACAGCATTAGCCATATATGTTTTTCAAAGCATTGGTAGATAAGATGGCAGAAAATTAGGGCTGAAGAGGTAAGGACCCTCCCTACAGTAGGAAGTGGGATTCCTTCCCAACTGCACAGCCTTTCTTTGTACTTCAGCCTAAATATCTGAGAAATGGAATAAGGTTGCTGCATTACAAATTCTATTGTCTTTACCTCCCAAATTGGAACACATTTCTCCACCTCCAGCATCTCCAACTATTGTTTCCTACCTGGACCTCAGCAAATGTGACTTACCTCCTGGGTCCACACCTGCTCCCCAGCCCTCACCCTTCCACACAGTCCCAGAGGGACCTCATGACCAGTAATCAGATTCTGTCATTCCCTGCTTGAAATCTACTGGCTTCTTCCAAACTTAGACTAAAATCCCAGTCCCTCACCTTGTCTTCACATCTAGCACAAGTGGGTCCTGCCTGCTGATCTCACCTCCTCATCCTCACCCCAGGGCCTTTGCACGTTCTATTCTCGCTACCAAGAACACTGTTACTGCTATTCTGCACATGGCTGGCACCTTCTCATTATTCTGAGAAGCCTTCCCTGACCCCCATGTTTAAAGAAGCCCCTCCTGATTACTCTCTATCCTATTTTGCTTCACTTGTAGGCTTTATCATCTGCAATCATCTTGTTTACTTGTTAATCTACTCATTTGTTGTCTTCTCCCCCACTAGAATGTAAGCTCCTTGAGAAAACGGGGACTTGCCTTGTTTATGCCATATCCCCAGTAGTTGGCACAGTTCCTGAAAGAAAGCAGGACCTCAATAAACAACTGTCAAAGAAATAGCGTTCTCTTTAATCTTCTAAAGCAGGCAGATTTTGGAGGAGAAATGGGATAAGACATGGGGAAGGGCTCTTGAGCTGCACAAACACGCATGGTCAGAGTGCAGATAAAGATGATGCTGTGAGCCTAACCAGCTGTGCGGATCGAGCGGGGGTTGGGGTTGGAGGGTGGAGGGGTGGGGGGTTGAGGAAGACGGCGGCTGTGCCTTACCTCCCAAACGTGATTGAGAAGCCCCGGTGGACCAACCCAGTGTGGGTCCATTAGTGACCCAATGAGGACCTCACTGGGGTGACATATTTTATAGTCGGTCTACAGGGCTGAGCTAATCCTTGTTGATAGGAGACAAGGGTATCATTAGGAGAGATTACCCTTGGCCTAGAACTTCTTCCCTGGGACACGTGAGCACATCTCTTTACCTTCCCACCCCCGCAGGAGCCCAGACTCCCCAGGAACACCCCGACTTGACTGGCACAGAGGCATCCATTGGGGTGGCTGATGGCCCTGGGACCCCACATCCCCCCACCGTCTGGGAGCTGTGTTCGCGAATAATCACAAGGGCACCTCCACGGGAGGAACCACCGTGTCCTGGGAGCCCACCCACTGCCCGCCACGGTCTCCAGGCTTCACCCACCCTGTGATCCCGCCAGCAACTCCACCAGGGCTGTGTGTTTCCAGATGGGGAAACTGAGGCTCAGAAGGGCCGTGTGACTTGCCATATTCCCCTAGTCAGCAAGTGAAAGGGCAGAAAGTTGAATTTGTCCATGATCTCATCCTGTCTGTGTTCCCTCTAGTGAAACGGCATGGATCGGCCACCTGGAATCTTTTATTTATTTATTTTTGGGGGGAGTGGGGGTTTTTTCAGGCACAAATGCATTACATCATGAGTAGAGAGCACCACCTGAAATATGTAAATTCAAGGAGAGGAGATTGGAGATAAGCCCCTCTTCCTGGGTCCCGAGTCAGGGCCTCTAGGACGAGGAAAGACTGGTGGAAGCTTCTAGAAGGGACTGAGCCTCTAAGAAAACATTGCGCAGAGAGGCTCACGGCGGCCTCCTGCAGTTCCTCTTGCGGCCACGTGGGCGCGCTGTTGTGCAGCGAGTGAGCGCAGCGCGTTGGGGGTGGCGGCGGCGCGGGGACCTCTCCGGTTTGCGGAGCCGCGCGGCTGGGCGCGGGGCGCGGGGCGCGGGGCGCGGGGCGCGGGGGGGGGGCGACCGGCGGTCCCTTCCCTTTACTCGGGCCCACGTCCCCCACTCGAGTCACGGGGCGAGGTCCTGGTTGTGGCATCGCCCCCCGCGAATGCCAGGCCTCCCCTTGACGGAGCCCAGATGAGATGGGGTCCGGGAGGCAGACCCCAGAGAGAGGGGCAGGAGATGGGATGCCGCGGGGTGACTGGGCCGGGACCGGCTTGCTCGGGGCCAAGAGCCCGCCCTCCCGGCCTGGGGCCGTCCTAATTTTGGCGGTGTCCTCAGGATGCCCAGCACGGGCTGGTACAGCGAAGTGCCGGGGAGGTGGGCATGGCGGGGGGCGTGTGCAGGAAGGTACCCAGCTGGGACACCGAGTACCCTGCCTGCTCTGGAGGGGGACGGAGCAGCCTGGCCCAGGTGCTGCAGTGGGAAGGGGACCCCAGGAGAGGCCTTGGGAGCGAGGGATGGGGGCGCTGGGCGAAAGGGCCAAGGTCACCGTCTGGTGGGCCAGGGTGCTGATGAACCACAGAGCCTTTGGGCCTGGACAGTGACACAAGCACACTTTTCGGCCTAGGGAAAGGGTGTGTGTGTGTGTGTGTGACAGACAGACGGAAGGACAGGGCCTAAGTAGAGAGAGACACAGTCACACTCTACATCCATAAGGAGGATGGGTGCCCTTGGTTCTCACGGAGGCTGAGGTAGAGCCAGGCTCTCGGCCGCAGGGAGGACGGGGTGATGGAGTTTGCAGCCCTCGTGGGGGTTAAAGGAGGGAGACCTTTCCAGGGTGGTCCAGAACAACAGACAATGATTCTTCCAGCAGAGGGAGAGGGAGAGAGAGGGAGGGAGGGAGGGAGGGAGAGAGGGGGGGGGGTGGGGGGGGAGAGAGGGGGGGAGAGGGGGAGAGAGAGAGAGAGAGAGAGAGAGAGATTTTCTTCTTCCCAGAGAAAACACGCGCGCACGCACACATGTTTCCGTGAGCAGGAGAGACAAAGCGACAGACAGGGCCCCTGGAGGGTCCCGTCTGGAGGGGGACGAGTGTTTCCTAGCGCCCTGTGTTTCTTGGCTGCCGCAGAGGAGACGTTTCCAAGAGGGGATGAGAGAGGGAAAGGGAGGAGGGTGCCTGCTGCCCACACGCACACACGGAATTTTCTACAAGCTGCGAAATAGTGTTTGCTTCTCAGGTGGGGAAGCCTGAGTGATGGGGTGGGAGACAGATGTGCCCAGGAGTGGAGCCAGCAAAGAGATCTTTGTGCTTGTGTGTGTGTGTGTTAGAGAGAGAGAGACAGACAGACAAAGACAGAGACAGAGAGGATCTTCTAATATATATTTGGAAAAACAGCACATATATTTTTCTGCTTGCAGGGAATCAACAAAAATCAGGAAATCCACACAGAGAGACACTCTGGAGCCACACACATGTGAACACACAGGCACACACACAGAGTTTTCTTCTTTCCCAGTGTGCACTCTCTCTAGCTCATCTGTGATTTCCTGGGGAGAGGGGAGTGATTTTGGCCCGGTGATGAAAAGCTTTAGAGGGAGACTTTTCTGAGAGGGAAAAAAGAACATTTTCTGCCCGGAGACACACGTTTCGGTGAGCTGAGAATTACAAAGTGCTGGAAATTCAGGTGATGCATACTTAGTGAGGAAGCGAAGACCTTCTGCCCAAATGTGTGTGTGTGTGCGCGCGCGTGTCCCTGACATCCACGTTTTGCTGCATGGAAAAACATGCTTTTTTTTTTTGCCCACAGGAAGAGACAGTCTAATAAATTAAAGGTTTCTTCCCCCTACATACACACAGGCTCACATACACACAGAGTTTTCTGAGTCTAAGCACGTGTGTTTTTATCTGTGGTGGTCTTTATGGGGAAGGGTGCATTTCTGTCCAGTGATTTTTAAAAAGTGACTTTTCGAAGTGGAAATAGAGACTTTTTTTTTTTTTGCCTGGAGACAAGCACAGATATAATTTTCTATGAGCTGAGAAATAGAATGTTTGTTTGTTCATTTTCCAGATAGTACAAAACACAGAGGAGAGCCACATTTCTCTGTGTGTATGTGTGTGTGTGTGTCTTGGGAGTATTATTTTTTCTTTCTGGAAAAAGAACATTTTTTTTTCTGCTTTCAGGGAGTTGGCTCAGCCCCAGAGAGACGTTTTCTGCTTATATCCACACTCACGGACACACACGGATCTCTTCTTGCTGTGTTTGTGTGTGAGAGAGAGAGAGAAAAAAACAGACACAGATCCAGAGACACAGAGACAGACAGTTTTTCTGTCTGGAAAAAGATACATATTGGGGGGCTTGCAAGAAGACAGACCCAAAACAGTGATTTTTCACACACGCATGTGCACACACAATTTCCAGATACGGAAAGGGGGTGAGAGTGGGCATGAGTTTCCTCTCAAGGGCCCTTCCTTTGACGGGGCATCATCTGTCTCCAGTGATAACGTGCTTTGGAGAAAGGCTTCTCAGAGGAAGAAAGCATTTTTCATCTGCAGACAGGTTTTTGTGAGCCGAGCCTGAGAAGGGAGGAGGCTTGATTGTCATGCAGTGCACACTCGGTGGGAGGGGCATGTTTCTGCCTGAGTGTATGTGTGTGCATGTGGGTGTGTAAAGAGGGTAACAGGGCTGTGTGGAAACACACACCATGTTCTTCCTGCTGTGAGTCTCCGTGTGCCTGACTGCGTGTGTGTGTGTGTGTGTGCGTGTGTGTGTGTGGAGGAGGGTCCTGCCTGGTGACGGAGAGCTCTCAGCCCTTCTCAGGGAACAAGAGTGCTCATGATTTCTTGAGAACCAAGAATTCCAGAGAAAGATGTTGGGTTTTCAGGTGATGAAAACTTAGGGAGAGGAAGGGACACATTTGTGTGTGTGTGTGTACACACACACACACACACAATGAGTAAGGTTTTCTCCAGTGCGAGAGTGGGGCAGCTGCGGGACATGCCTTTTGAGCACGAGAGATCATTTTCTGCTTGTAAACAGACACACAAAATTTTCCATGAGCTAAAAAAGTGTTCAGCAGGTGAATGCCTAGTGAGAGGAGAGGGGTGTGTGTGTGTGTGTGTGTGTGTGTGTGTGTGTGAGAGAGAGAGGTCTGCTTGCAGGAAGGGAACTAGATAAACAACAGAAAGACATTTTCTGCTTGTGCCCCCAGCACCCGTGCAGATGCATCCCTTCTTGCTCTGTGTGTGTGTGTGTGTGTGTGTGCTGCAAAGACAATTGTTGGTTTTTTTCTGTTTTCTTTTGTTTTCCTATCTGGAAAAAAACCACGTCTTTCCGAGCCTGCAGGGAGCCTGCCCAGTACCCGCCGTGTGTTGTGCGTGGTACAAGCACACACATGACCTTCCTGGTGCAGAAGGGCTCACCTTTCTGGGGGCACACAGTGAGGCCTTGCTGCCAAGTGAGTGTGTGTCTGGGTGAGTGTGTGTCTGATGCGTGTGTGAGTGTCTGAGACGGCTTTTTCTGCCCAGAGGATGGCGTGTCCATTCCCCTGCCCCCACCCCCAAGTCTGCAGGGAGACTCAGGCCGACAGAAAGAAGTTTCCATTCGTTTTGTTTTGTCCGTTTGTTCCTGCACAGCACGTGTGCACGTGCGTGCACACATACACAAACACACACAATTTTCTTCTTGCCCAGACAGAGAATTGACGTGTTTTTTTCTCTCTGGTACGTGTTCTCTCAAGGGAGCCAGTACCTCTGCTCAATGACAGCCACAGCTACAGGGTGAGACTCAGAGAGAATAACTTGTGCCTAAAACACACACATACACACACACGCACGTATGCACTTTCCCGCAAGCTGGGAGACAGAGTGTTTATTTCTCAGGTGATGAATCCCTAAAGAAGAGAAGTAATTTCTGTCTAGTTTTAACAATGAATAGAGAGAATTTTTTGCCTGAGAGAAGAGAGAGAGAGAGAGAGAGAGAGAGAGAGAGAGAGAGTGTGTGTGTGTGTGTGTGTGTGTGTGTTTTCCAGATTTTTCTGCCTGGAGAGAAGACATGCATAGATGTTCCTGCCTCTGGGGAGAGACCAGCAGTCCGTGGACAGAGGCTCGTTGCACACACGTTCACACACATGCCCACACCCACACACACATGCACTTTTCTTCCTGCTGTCAGAGCGAGACTAAGCATTTCTCTTCCGTGTGTGCTTTCTTAGTGTCAGTATGTGTGTGTGCGTGTGTACCTTTAGAGAGAGACTTTTCTGAAACAGAGACCGACAGAGAGAGAAACAGAGAAAGACAATTATTTTAAAAAAGAAAAAAATAGAAAAAATAGAAAAAAGGAAAGAGAAAAAAGAGAAAAAGATGCAAGAAAATGAGAGCGAGAGAGAGGGTCCTTTCTAGCTCCCCCTCTTCAGACACACACATGTTCCCCCACATCCTGGGAGGAGAGAGTCTGTCTTGCCAATAAGAGAGACTCAGTGAGGGAAGGGAAGGCACTTGTGTGTGTGTGAGACAGAAGGGGTACGTTTTTCTTCAAAAAAAGGGGGGGTGCCTATTTCCCCCTCATTGCAGGGAGAGATAAGTCAACCCACAAAGACGTGTATCTGAAACACACACATGTGCATGCATGTGCACACACACACACCGTTTTCTTCTGGGACAGAGAATTTATGTGTATGTTTTTCTCTCCGGTACGTGTTTTCTCAAGGCAGCCAGCATCTCTGCCCAGTGAGAATGAGCTTTAGAAGGAGACTCTGAGAGAGAATAATTTTTACCTAATACGCACACACACTTTTCTGTATGCAGAGAAACAGAGTGTTTTTCTCAAATGATTCTTCCCTAAATAAGGGGAGTAATTTCTGTCCAGTTTTAAATCCGATAGAGAGAACTTTCTGCCTGAGTGTGTGAGTGTGCTTTGTGTGTGTTTGAGAGAGACAGAGGCAGACACAGAGACAGAGAGGCAGAAAGAGACAGAAAATCACTGAGTGGGAGAGAGACAGAGATTTTTTTTTTCCTGAAAAAAAAGCACAGATATATTTTTCAGCTTCCATGGAAAAAAAGATCACAGGCAGAAGTACTTCTCTGAGTATTTCTCTCTCATTTGCACTTTCTTAGGGAGAAGGATGCACAGTGGTTGCCCCATGTTCGCAGGGGATACGTCCCAATCCCCCTCCCCAACCAGTGGATGCTGAAAGCACGGACAGTACAGAGCCCTCTGTGTTCCGTGCTTTTCCTGTACCAGCAGGTAGGTAGCACGAGCATCAACGGGCGATTCCTGGGCGAGCAGGACGAAGCGGCACCAGGAGGGCACAAAATTTCATCCCACTCCTCAGAACAGCATGCAGTGAACTTATTTACAAAACAGAAATAGACTCACAGGCATAGAAAACAAACTTACGGTTACCAAAGGGGAAAAGGTGGGAGAGGTATAAATAAGGAGTTTGGATTAACACATACACACTACTATATATAAAATAAACAACAGGGACCTACTGTATAGCACAGGGACCTATACTCGATATTTTATAATAACCTCTAAGGGAAAAGAATCTGAAAAAGAATAGATACATAAACGAATCGCTGCGCTGTACACCTGAAACTAACACAACATTGTAAATCAACTCTACTTCAATAAAAAGGTTAATTAAATCCAAAACAAACCAAAACCAAACAAACAAAAGAACACCTTATGAATTATTTCTGGAATCTTCCATTTCATATTTTCTAGCGAGTGTTGACTGTGGGTAACTGAAACCTCGGATGGGGGAGTTGGTGGGGGGCTCCTGGATTGTTGCTTAGAGATGGGAGCTTCAGAGAGAGGCTTTTGCGGGGGCGGGGCGGGGAGCATTTCACCAGGGACCTGCACGCTTCCCTATATGCTGAAAAACGGATGGGGTTGATTTTGCATTTCAGCTGGTACTCAGCAAGAGAAATGGAGACCATTCTGTCCTGGGAGGGTCCTTCCTACCCACGTGTGAGATCCTCACCTATGCAGGCACGCATGTACACCCACACCCTCCCCCTGGGGCCGGCGGGATCAGGGTGGTATGTGGCATTTCCTTAAATGCTGCCTTAAAAACTGTTGTCTTCTAATGATTATATATAAAATAAGTGATAAGGATATATTGTCCAACACGGGGAATATAGCCAAAAATTTATAATAACTATAAATGGAGTATAACCTTTAAAAACTGAATCACTGTATTGTACACTTGTAACTTAGATCATATATATCAACTATACTTCAATTTAAAAATTAAAATTATAAACAAAAATAAACCAAAAAATGTGTCAATATGCAAATCAATAACAACAATAACAAAATTGGTGTGCTCTACCCAGAGAGAGGGGAGGAAGGAGAGACCATCTCTGTCCAGAGACACTTGTGTGCATGTGCGTGCGTGCACACACCCACACAGAATTTTCTACTATATAATTGAGAAATGCAGAGTGTGCGCATGTGTGTCTGAGAGACAGAGAAATAGACAGACTTCAAATCCAGAGGAGAGCTGCCAGCAGGTGAGGGACAGGACCAGATGACCAGACCTGGGCAGCTCAGGGCCGTGTCCCCCTCCTGACACCCAAGCTTCCCTTTCATGGGTCAGAAACAGGTCCAAGTGCCAGTATGCTGCTACCCCAGGGGAATATGTAACTGAGGGGCAGAGGCGCTGCCCACGATCCCTCCTCCCGCCGCTCTGGGGGAATAGGGGAGGGCGGGTCTATCCTTGACCAGACCTGAGCCAGGATGCGTGGAATGTGAGGTGGGGCCGCTGCTAGGGTCTGTGGTTTTCATTACAGCCTTGCTGACTGACGGAACTCAGCCTGTGGACCCAGGGCGAACCTCTGGGGTGGCTCCAGGTGCTCTCCTGCCTCCCCCATAAGATGGGGACAAGCACTGCGGCTTGTCGGGTGGTGATGAGGTTGAAGAGGGGCTGCAGTGACTGGGCTCAAGAAACAGAGGCTCTTTTCACCTGCATTACTATTACAAGTTGCAGAAATACAGACCACCCACCCAACAGTCATTTTCCCTTTGTTTTTGTGAATAGAACCCTGATTTTGTGCGACAATATGCCCAACTCCACAGAAAGATGGCTGATTTGTCTAAGCCACTGAAATCTTATTCTCTTTTGTCTTGACTGACGTAGAGATGGGCATATAACCTACTCTTAGACAATGAAATGCAAGACAAAACCTACTAAGGGGCCTCTGGAAGAGATTATCCCCCCAGAATAAAGAGAGAGTCCTAAAGAGAAGGTTCTTTGGCTTGTATCCCCTTCTTTCTTGTTTGGGATGTCACTGTATAAGGATGTGATGCTTGGAGCTATGGCAACCATACTGTCACCACGAAGATGGCAAAGCAGAAAGATGGGAGGTGTGAGTCTTAGCTGATATTGCTTAGTTACTGTCCATCTCTAGGCTGCTAGTTATACAAGATTAGTCAACGCTGCTATTTGAGTCACTTGGAGTTAGTTAATTCATCCATCACCTGCAACCATGAGAATTTTGACCAACACATTTTTATAGTAGATTAACGTTGCCATTCTGAAAAATTGCAGATGGATGCATGGTTTGAAACAAATAACAAGCTGGCATTGGAGATCCCATCCTTGTAAAATTTCTTATGCACTTTTTAGGGGAGCAAGCAACCTTGTTCTGACCTCTCTTTCCTCAGAAGATAAGAGCTAGAAAAAAGCTGCAAACCAATCCAACTTCCCTCAAATGAACCCCGTGTTAGAAGAATTCCAAGGGCGCTTGAAGGGCCTAGGATGGATCCTCTTGTGGCATAAATAACCTTGCTCATGGCTGCTGGTTCTATAATAATAGCTGGCGTTTGGGGAGCGTTTTCCACAGCTCTTTAAGGTCCAATCACTAAACCCATTTCTCGGTGGATGGACGCAAAGGCTCCCACAGGCACCCTGCTAAGAGTACTCGAAGAGTTAATCCTCAAGTTCACGTTCAAGTCTGTCTCATCCCAAAACCCGAGTCTCAACATGGCCTCTTAGGAATTGCCCTTTAAAAACAACTACCAGTTTTTTTATTCCACTGCCAATGAGGGCGGAATTTAGGAGTGGTCGGGGTCATGTGTAGACGCAGAGATCTCTGCAATAGACGAGGCAGGGAGGGGGCAGGTCACAAAGAGAGACCCTGAGAAGAGGGGGCTTGGGGAGCAGGAGGTCCGACCAGTGAGCACGGGGAGCGACCTCTGCCCTGAGAGTCGCCCTAACTGCCACTCCTCTGCTCTGACCTCGGCCGCCGCTCCTCTGGACACATCTATCCCCCTTCAATCATGTTATTCCAGTTGAGCCTTTGAACAATCCTACCAGGATGAGAGTTTGCAGATTAACAGCCCTTGGGCTGTGTTTGGCTCACAGATGTGTCTTCTGTGACTCGCAGAGCACCTTTTCACTTGGATCTTGAGGGCTTCTCGCCGAAGTCCATGCCCTGCCGTCTACAGAGTCCAAGGCCCTGGCTGCATCTCCAGTGTCACAGATAAGAAAGGTGAGTCTCACATCCTAGTTTTTCTTAACCCCGAGTACCTGGCACTAGGAAGGTGCCCTATGAGTGTTTCTACTTGAATGAATGAATGAATGACACAGGCTTTTTGGTTGCTGGGTGCATCCAAGCTTCCCAGGCTTTTTAAGCATCAGGACAAGAGAAGACGTGTCGAGAGATTCCTTCCCTAGGCACCACCTAGAAGAGGAAGCAAGGCCAGTATCTATAAAACGAGAGAAGTAGCAGGTGCTATGTGGTGGGGTCCCACCTCTAGGAGCAGGTGGAGCTCAGGATTTGAAAGAGTGAGACACTGACAGATGCTGAAGTGGGCAAAGGCAGCCAGGTGGAAGAGATGAGGACACCTAGAGAAATGGGCAGCGTTTGTCTAGGGGAAAAGGAGGACCTGCCTTGCACACAGTAGGTGCTCAATAAATAGGAGTTGGTTTGATCCAAAAGACCGTGTGCACCTATGTCCAGGAAAATAATTACTGGTATTCTGTTGTCAGTAAATATTTTGGGGATAGATGGATGACTGATTGGATGGCTGGATAGATGGATGAAGAGATGGATGGATGGAGGGATGGAAGGATGGATGGATGGAGGATTGGGTGGATGGAGGGATGGAGGGATGGAGGATTGGGTGGGTGGATGGAAGGAGAGATGGAGAGAGAGAGGAATGGAGGGATGGAGGATTGGGGGGATGGAGGGATGGAGGGATGGAGGATTGGGTGGATGGATGGGTGGATGGATGGATGGATGGAGGGATGGAGGGATGGAGGATTGGGTGGGTGGAGGGATGGAGGGATGGATGGGTGGATGGATGGAGGGATGGAGGAATGGAGGGATGGATGGGTGGATGGGTGGAGGGATGGAGGGATGGAGGGATGGAGGATTGGGTGGGTGGATGGAGGGAGGGATGGAGGGAGGGATGGAGGGATGGAGGATTGGGTGGATGGAGGGATGGAGGGAGGGATGGATGGAGGGATGGAGGATTGGGTGGATGGAGGGATGGAAGGATGGAGGATTGGGTGGGTGGATGGAAGGAGGGATGGAGAGATAGAGGGAGGGATGGAGGGATGGAGGATTGGGGGGATGGAGGATTGGGTGGATGGATGGGTGGATGGATGGAGGGATGGAGGGATGGAGGATTGGGTGGGTGGAGGGATGGAGGGATGGATGGGTGGAGGGATGGAGGGACGGAGGGATGGATGGGTGGATGGGTGGATGGGTGGAGGGATGGAAGGATGGAGGGATGGAGGATTGGGTGGGTGGATGGAGGGAGGGATGGAGGGATGGATGGAGGGATGGAGGATTGGGTGGATGGAGGGATGGAGGGAGGGATGGATGGATGGAGGGATGGAGGGATGGATGGGTGGATGGGTGGAGGGATGGAGGGATGGAGGATTGGGTGGGTGGATGGAGGGAGGGATGGAGGGATGGATGGAGGGATGGAGGATTGGGTGGATGGAGGGATGGAGGGATGGAGGGAGGGATGGATGGATGGAGGGATGGAGGATTGGGTGGGTGGATGGAGGGAGGGATGGAGGGATGGAGGGAGGGAAGATTGGGTGGATAGATGGAGGGATGGATGGATGGATGAATAAATGTTGGCATGGGAGGAAATGGGGACATTTCAAGTTGGTCCCAGCAAGTCATGGGATAAGGCAAGGGCAGTGAGATTAGAGGCAAAAAGAACCTGTCACTTTTGGGTGCTCCAAAAGTGAGGGGCATGTAATTCCTCTCCCATCTCTGTGTCTGGATGGATAGGCCTAGTGATTTATAATTCCCTCCCTGCTATAACCAAATCAGAAGATGCTGACTGTCAGCTCTCTGAGGGTCTGGAGCAACCTCCGTCTGGAGTTAGTTCTCCAGGGGACCCAGATCCATAGACTCTCTGAATCTGTTCCTTGTAAGCTCTGTGGGGGGCAGGACAGCTGGCTGCTGGCAGGGTTTCAAGGAGCCCCAGCAAGGCAGCAAAGCATTAATGGACTTTGTCAAGAACTTAGAATTGCAGTCATTTCCGTGACTTCGTTTTAATTGCTGCAATAAATAATTTTTGCTGAATTAGGATGCATAAACTTATACATCATTTATTAAAAAAAATAATTTGCAGTAAAAATTGATGTGTTTTGCCATTGGGCACATTCTGTAGTCTTTGGAAATTCTGAAGCATAAACAATCACACAAACACCAGAAGCAGACATTCATAGATACAACCGAGCATTCTTTTCAGGCCTTCTGTGTGCCTGGCTCTGTGCTGGTGTTGGGGAGCCACAAACAGAGGAGATCAGAGAACCAACAACAGCACAGACACCTTTGGGGGTCATTACAAGGAACCCTGCAGCTGGGCTGGAGTCTTCTTACAATTTATCAACTTATGCAAGAAAGCTCTCTATGCCTCATTTCCTCCTCTGCAAAATGCGTCATAATAGGACCTTCCTCCTGAAGGTGGTGTTAGGATATGCATGAAAAGGACCACAAAGGACAAATATTCCTTTAGATGACTCAGCCTCTGTTTCCCTTTCTTCTTTTTTTTTTTTTTTTTTTTTTTGGTCTCACCGAGACATGTGGGATCTTAGTTCCTTGACCAGGGATCGAACCTGTCCCCCCTGCAGTGAAAGCTCGGAGTCCTAACCACTGGACCGCCAGGGAAGTCCCCTCCCTTTCTTCTAGTAACTGTATCCTGAGGTTCCTGGAGGGATGCATTCCCTTTTCTCAGTCCACGTGGTTTGAGTGGGGCTGACTACTAGAAGATCTTTGGGAAAGGGGTCATGCAAGTCAGCCCTAAATCAGCCAGCATCATTGTAACCATAGTGACCCGGATTGTCCAATCAGAGCGAATTCTGAGATTTTTGCCAGAGTGACTGGAAAATGTCCTTTCCCACCAGGAGCTACAGGAACAGAGTCTTGGCACCAGCACATGGACAAGCAGAGCCAGGAGAGGTCTCAGAGTCCTGTGATGCCCCTGGCGCTGCAGGATCCAGCCATGCCTGAAGCTGGAATAACCCTTGGCCCATTCAGATACATCAGCCAATGACATCTGGATTGGGCTTGAGCCGGTTTGAATTTTTCTTTTCATGGGCGACTGAAAGACTCTTAATAAAAACAATTAGAACAATGCCAGGCTCATGGTGGAATTCAATAATTGTTAATTAACAATACAGAAGGCTAAAGAAGCAAAATGCGACTCTTAAACCTGGCCTCCTTAACCTGACAGTCCCATGAGGAATGGGATGTGGTCCCACAGTTTGGGGTGTCTGCATCAGTTTGGAGCATGAGATGGACAGAAAATAGATGACAATTCAAGGCCCAATAAAATCAAATGCTAAGCCTCAATAAATCATATATGTTGAGTAAGTTGTGTCTCTCAAGAGGTTATTATTAATAATAATAAACTGATCCAGAGAAAGGAAATATTAGAATTGGCTGACGTGACTGAGGGAAGTTTCCTGAAAATGGGTGGCTACTCATTCCCTCGGTCAACAAATATTGATGAAGCTCAGTGCTCCCCGCCCCACCCCGGGAGGAACAGAGACTGGTTTGCCCTACTCAGCTCAAGGATCAGGCAATGCCACTTCCCTGGAGACCCGTGGGGGAGATGCTGCTGTGCCCGCCCATATCCCCCCAGCACTTGTTCCAGAACATTCCAAAAGTGTCCTTCTGTGAACACTGAACCTTTTCTCCCAACCGGAAGTGCTAAGGAGTTCTCTGCCCAGAAGCAGTTCTCAGCCAAAGATGGTGGGAGTTGGTGGATAAAATCCCCCGTTTCCTTCTCCCTCTGTGGCGACAGCTCCGAGGGCCTGCTCCACACCACGAGCAGAGGCTCATCTCCCGAGAAACAGCCTCGGTTGCTCATGGCCACGACCTTTATGCCCTGCTTCCCTCTGTCATCTGCCTGGCTTCCTCTCTCTCCCAGGGGTGCCTCCTGGGGTCACCTCCCAATCCAGCTGCTTGGCTCCAGCTCTGCTTCTGGGTGGTCCCAGCCTTAAACAACCAGCTACCATTATACCCTCTGTGGGGGGCTGAATGGTGTCCCCAAAGGATACATCCACATCTGAAACCCCAGGATCTGTGAACGTAACCTTATTTGGGAAGAGGGTCTTTGAAGGTGTGATTAAGCCAAGTATCTTGAAATGAGATCACCCTGGATTATCCGTGTGGACCCTAAACACAGTGACAAGTGTAGCATGGACATACACACTACCAAATGCAAAACAGATAGCTAGTGGCAAGCAGCCGCACAGCACAGGGAGATCAGCTCGGGGCTTTGTGACCACCTAGAGGGGTGGGATAGGGAGGGTGGGAGGGAGGGAGACGCAAGAGGGAGGGGATATGGGGATATATGTATACATACAGCTGATTCACTTTGTTGTACAGCAGAAACTAACACAACATTGTAAAGCAAATATACTCCAATAAAGATGTAAAAAAAAAAAAAAAAAGAGGGAGGCAGAGGGAGATTTGACATACACAGGAGAGGAGAAAGTCATGTGAAGATGGAAGCAGAGATCGGGGCGACGCAGCTCCGAGCCGAGCAGCAGCTGCAGCCACTGGGAGCTGGGAGGGGCGAGGAAGGAGCCTCCCAGCAGTTTCCAGAGGGAGCACGGCCCTATTGATATGTCCAGAGCCAGGAGCGAATAAATATCTGTTGTTTCAATCCATCCAGCTTGTGCTCGTTTGTTAACACAACCCCAGGAAACAAGTACACCTGTCTTGGGGGAGACGCTGCTACCCTGACTTCTGAGATAAGGGTCCGGTACTGGGGTTCCATCTCATTCAGGAGACTGGACTTCATACCTCGGAGGAGCCCATGAGCCACCAACCGAGGGACTTTCAGCAAAGAAGCAATAGGGCCAATCTTCATCTTTAAAGGGCTCCTGGCTGCTATGCAGGATGGAGACCGGGGCTGGGCTGGGAATGGACTGTCCAGCTATGAACGTGGAAAGGCCTCGGATGCCCCCGCGGCTCCCGACATCTTTGTGTCCTGAAGGCACAGCCACACCCCGGGGAGGCAGGCTTTGATGTTCCCATCCCACAGCTGGTTCTGTAGGGCTGGGCACCTGTTCTGGGCCAGCCAGAGGCAGGGGACGGGTATCTGGGCAAAAGCTGTTGGCTCCTGGTGGCCCTGAGCAGCCCCTGACGATGATGCCCAACATGGAGGTGACCTACCCCTGCGTCTGCTTTGTGTTTGTGGGACAGCTCTCCAGAAATCCTGAAACCAAAGTGTAATTTACCTCCCTCCTTGCTGAGGTCACTGTCATCCTGCCAATCATATTCCAGAAGTAACGATCCTGGCAGCGCCCTTGCTCTTGACCCACTTCACCAAACCAGGGCGACAGATCTCCCCCGGCCTTGTGCAATGTCCCTTGGGGGGAAAGACAGTCACTCTTCTTGACGCTGGCCGATGTCCTTTCTGGGTAACCCAGGGTCTTCCTGTGACCACCAAGATGGTACGCCCAACTGAATTTGTTCTTCTTGTAATATTTCAGCCGAGGACTGGTTTCTTCATGTTCCCCACTCCCTTTGATGAAGTTCTTAAAGGATTAGCTGTATCTTTCAACCTCCGAGTCTCCCGCAAGAGAAAGAAAAGAGGGGAGTCCTATGACCTAACTTCCATGGCATTAATAACTTCGGGGCAATTCATCTTTTCCCACTAACCTCTCCCTCCTCACCTTCCCATCCCCACAGCCAAGACCCATTAAGGCAACCGAGTGGCTGGGGGAAAACTGAGAAGCATCCCTGGAGAGACAGGAGGGAGACGGATGTATTTCTTCCTGAGGAGAGAAGGAAACTTCCTCCCCCCTCATCTGCACCAGCTGGGTTCACCTGCCCTTGTTTTTGGCCCCTCTTGTGCCAATATAGGGAACTCTTGCCTCGTGATTCAACACTTCCCTGGGGTGTGTCCCTCGCTGCGTCCCAAGATGCTAAGCTCTCTTTGAAGAAGCACGAAGGCACCCAGGACCTTCCCCGCAGTGTCCGGGGGGCCGGGTGAGGGGTGAGGCATGGACTCCTGATCCAGCAGCTTCTTTGCTAGCCCCTCTGCGGTGATGGACAGCCAGGCGGTGCTCTGTCTTTCCCTCCCACGCTGGCACTCAAACACTCACCAAATGTGAGGACAATCAGGAGAGAAAGAGAGAAAAAAGAAAACTGTCCACGCGGCCAAGAAGCCCGGCGAGATGTTTGATCAGGGTGAAGGAAACTTACATTCCTGCTGGCAGCCACGCCCTCCATCTCCCGATTCAGCTGCAGTTTAAACATCCCCTTTGGTTTTCGAGGAGGAATTGGTGGAATTTGCATGTGCCTTTTCCACCAACCTCAGTCTGGGGACAGGATTGCTGCCAGTTTCTTTGAAAGCCACGTGGAGAGAGACAACGTAGGCAAAGGAAGAGACCAGGGGGTGCCCGGGTCCAGCGTGGAGCTGAGGATGGGCTCCTTCTCTGATGCCTGATCTACCGAGGCCGTGAACTCCCCCTCTGACCTGGGGTCTCTGTTCTCTCCACTTGATGCCTCAGTTTCCCCCTCTGGGGTTTGAAGGGCTGCCCTCGGTCCGCGTTTGACGAAGTGTGGTGTTGCAAGGACAAATTGTGTAAGGAAAATTTTATGTCCCGTCCAGTCTTTGACATTTTCTCGTTACATCAAGAAGAATCTCAATCTACTGTATCTGCCGCCCCCAAACCCTCAAAAAACTTCCCTGTCAAACAAAGCAGGGCTCCGGCTCAGAATCTTCGGGCAAGGTCTCCTGGCAGATCTCATAATGTTTCATTTCTGTTGCCTTTCTTTTCATGGTTCCCATCTATTTATTATGGCAAGGAAGAATGATTTTCCACTTTCAACCCTTTGTAAAGAAATCTATTACATTTTATTTAAGGTGAACTGATTTAGAAACAAATATCAGAAAATGATGTCGGTGGGAGTCAAAGGGGGCGGGTTTACGAAAGTGGTGCCATTTGCATCTGGTGAGGTCGGCGTGGCAAGCGTGTCCTCAAATGCAGGACCTGGGCCACCTGCCTTCCTCCCCAGTCTCGGGTCTGTGTGGCTTGGAAAACAGTTCAAGGTTTGGGACACGCATGTGAAGTTAAAGGATGGGCGAACAGAGCGAGGTTTTTTTTTTTTTTTTTTTTTTTTGCTGTACGCGGGCCTCTCACTGTCGTGGCCCCTCCCATTGCGGAGCACAGGCTCCGGACGCACAGCCTCAGCGGCCATGGCTCACAGGCCTAGCCGCTCCGCGGCATGTGGGATCCTCCCAGACCGGGGCACGAACCCGTGTCGCCTGCATTGGCAGGCGGACTCTCAACCACTGCGCCACCAGGGAAGCCCCAGAGCGAGGTTTTTAAAGCAGCTGCCACGCGTGTCCAAAGGTAAGGGTGGGGTCTGCTGGTGGGGTTCAGGAGGAAGGGACACAGGGTGGCTGAAACAAGGGAGGAACCTCACAGCCAGGCGCTGGGCAGGCGAGGTCAGCGCCGACCACACGGGAAGGGCCATGACTGCTGGCCTTGGAGGAAACACGGCCCATCTCTTTGGGTTTTGTCTGAAGCTGCCCTGGGAACTGGCCCCGGGCCCTCCTTCCTGTGTCAACACAGGCCCTTCCAAAGAGGGAGGCAGCCCTTGGTTCCAGAGCAGCCCAGAGCCACAGACACACAGAGCCCAGGGGCTCCAGGCAGGCGGCCTTCGGGGCAGGAAGTGAGCCTGGCCGCCTGTGACGACCTTGCCAGACTCCTCCCTGCGGCCCAAGGAGGCGCCCCATCCTCCATCTCTCCATTTTACAGTTGGGGAAACAGAGGCTCGGGTGTTCAGGACCGCCCAGGGACACAGGAGAGAGCTGAGCGGGCGTGAGCCGTGTGTTTCCTGCTGCCCACGCCAGCTACACGTTCCGTTGCGGCAGGGCTGGAGCAACGCTGGAGGGTGCAGCCCTGTCCGCCTCGGGCACCTGACAGGGAAGCCTGCCCATCTTCTCGGTGTGCGAAGCGGCGCCTGGCCTCAGCTGGTATTTGAGACATTCAGTGGAGCAGAACATGCGGTGTGCTCACGCCCGACCAGGTCCTCCCGCCCCGTCAGCGACGCGCTGCTCACACAGATCGAGGGGGCAAAGCCCTTCTTCTGGGAACTGAGGACACTCCTCCGCTCGCAGCCTGCTAGTCCCGGTGGCCCATGGAGGGAGGGTGCCTAAGGAGGGGGGACTTCACCCTCCCCCCTCTCCCCCTCCTCCCCCCTCACATCCTCCCCTGGAGGAGGCGGGCCCGGAGCTGGGTCCTGTGCATTTAGGATGATGTGACATCCTAAACGGTGGAAGCAGCCCGAGGAAGAGGCCTGGACACTGGCTGGGGTGTGTGTGGCCTCGAGGGTGGGCTGAGCAGGGACACAAGGATGACCGCTGTGGTCTTCAGATTGGAGACAAGATCCGGCATTCACACGGCGCCCCCCTCCAGCCTCAGAGGACCCACAAGTACCTCTCGGTCTGTGCGCACACGTCGGGGGCACAAGAGGCTGGACACACCCCTGCAGTGGTCGGGTCAGATTCTCAAACCCGCCTCAGTCTCAAGCCAAGCTCCGCCCGGAGGGCAGACGGACAGTGGAGGTGCAGACGGACAAACACTCACACGCAGACTCACAGCCCAGCACAGCCGTTCCAAGGGACCCCGGAGCAGGGATATGAGGAAAGCAGCAAGGCCAGGCCAGACCCCCTGCTCCCTCCAGAAACCACTGACTTCTGCAGCCTGGGTTCCTGGCCTCCTGGTCAGTCCCCGGAGTGTGGACTCTGCTTCCGGAAAGGACTGTCAGAGCCCTGACCCCCCTGTGCTCGGTACTTCAGTGCTGAAGGCCAGTTACTCGATAGAACATTTAGCAATTAATTTGGTTCCCAAAACGTTGGCCAATAAATCACAGAGAACGTGGTTTCCCAGAACAGTCTGTTTCTTGCCCATGAGGACCAAGAATGTAGCCCCAGATTTTGAAGCCAAAGCAAGTGTGCAGGAAATTGAATGTCTGTGCTTTGCCACCATCCCAGACCTCTGCTTAAGCTACATTTTAACCGCCCTTTATATATATATATATTTTTTTTTTTTTTTTTTTTCTTGCAGGAACAAATTATGTATCATGGAAAGGTACAAGCCCAATGCTGTGACCGTGGGCTTGCTGGTGTCTGCCTTGAAAAGTGGCTCCATCACTCAACTGGATAATTGCCTCTTTACTGAGCTTGGCTATTAGCAGGCTGTCTTCCCAGGAAGAGTGCCATCCTGAGCTGACAGGACTTGGGGTGGAGCAGAGATGAGGTGGCGACGACCCTGGTCCACCGAGCCTCCCTCTGATCTGCCGTACACAGGACAGAGCGGGTTCCAGGGAGCAGAGGTTGGGGGGTGGGGGGCGCATGTGCCCGGAGTGTCTGGCATCCTTGTCCTTGGATGTCTGTCCCACTCACGGCTCTGTGCCCAGGTTGTCACCCTGCTGTGAGCCCTTCCTCAGAGGCCCTTCGCCTGTCCCAGGAATGTCTTTCTAGCAATGGACCCAGGCCAAAACCAAAGGGCCGGCTAGAAACCCAGCCATGTCCAGTTTCCAGGTCCTCAGCCAAGTAAGAGAGGGGCCCACGGGCCAGGAGGGGATGACTGAGATTGGTGAGGAAAGGGTATTCCCTGACCAGGTGGACATATGGGTGCTCAGGTCACAGAGTGACCCCGAAGCTGCCAGGGAGCAGGCGGGGCAGATGTGACCTCCCGTCTCACAGAGCTCAGGACTGGGGCAGGCCTGGCCAGAGACCCCTTGGTTAGCGGGGAGCGCGTCTGGGATCTCAGCCCAGGCCTGACCCCGGAGCTCGGGCTCCCTACCGTGTCCCACCTGCCTGCTGCCAATCATGCTTCCTGGGTGTGTCCCCATGGGGTCCCTTGTCTCGGCCATGGTGGGAGTGCCCAGGGAGCGGAGAGGGGCGACAGAGGGCCGGAGGGGCCGAGGCACAGGGGAGGGGCTGGCCATGTCTCAACTGAGCACTGGTGCCAACACCCTGGAAGGAAGAAAGCCCAGGGACTGAGGGACTCAGGGACACAGGGACCCCCGGCTCCGGCTCTGAATCAGCCAGAAAGCTGCAGCCTCTTAGCAACCACATGCTCTGCACCTGCTGAGGCCTCAGCGACTCCTGATGCACTTGCCTTTGTGGCCTTAGCCCTGGCCTCACCCCACCCACACTACCATTTATAGGATTTTTTCTTTAAATCAGCTGTAGATGAACTGACTTTTTAAAACTTAACCTACTCCTGGGACTTCCCTGGTGGCACAGTGGATAAGACTCCGTGCTCCCAGAGCAGGGGGCCCAGGTTCGATCCCTGGTCAGGGAACTAGATCCCACATGCATGCCTCAACTAAGAGTTCCCATGCCACAACTAAGGAACCCACGTGCTGCAACTAAGGAGACTGAGAGCCGCAATTAAGGAGCCCACATGCTGCAACTAGGACCCCATGCAACCAAATAAATAAATATTTAAAAAAACAGCAAAAAACAAAACTTAACCTACTCCTAAGCAATACTCTCCATGAAATCCCAGATAGGAGGACCCAGAAACATTTTCTAATACCTGCTAAGATCAATAAACCCATAGTAATGAAAATGAAAGGTCTCCACTGGCGTTCCATCAGAAATCTCTCACAGCGGTGTGTGGACCTAACCCAAGTTGGTGATGCATGTGAAATCCTGGGCCGAGCGCTGGCACACAGCAGGCACTTAATAAATGGCACTTCCTCCTGTGGCCTGGGAAATGCGTTCTCTGGAACTCTCTGATCCTCCCATCAGAACATCTCCCCCCGCCTCCTGACTACCCACCTTGCCGTGTCGGCCCCCTGGCTCCTGCATCCCCATTGGCTGGTTGCCTTCACCCTGGGCCTGTGCGTTTCCATGGGGGCACTTGTGACAATCTGTCCTTGCATGTTCAGCTGTGCTGGAACCTGTTTAATATCTGGCACCACGATAGACGTCAAGCTCCCTGAGGGCAGGGACCCTATCTGCCTTCTTTGCCACTGATTCCTGAGGTCAAAAAACAGTGCCTGGGGGGAGGGAGCCACTTGGTAAATATTAGGGGGAAAAGGGGAGGAGGAGAGGGAGGACTCCCGCGAGTTTCCCAGACACTGGGGGCTCCTGGTGGAGGTTGTGTAGGCTCCTCTTGGGGATACTGAAAGGTGCTCCCATGTACTGAGAAGGAGGTCACAGTAGACAATTCAAGCCCCCAAGAGGCTTGTAAAAATACTAATATTTTAGATTTCTGCAGAATGTGAGGTCAGCTGTTTGCATTAGTAATGGATGTTATTAATAAAGAGGACCCTGGGCCTCCCTGGTGGAGCAAGTGGTTGAGAGTCCGCCTGCCGATGCAGGGGATACGGGTTCGTGCCCTGGTCTGGGAGGATCCCATATGCCGCGGAGCGGCTGGGCCCGTGAGCCATGGCCGCTGAGCCTGTGCGTCCGGAGCCTGCGCGTCCGGAGCCTGTGCTCCGCAACGGGAGAGGCCACAACAGTGAGAGGCCCGCATACCGCAAAAAAAAAATAATAATAAAATAAAGAGGACCCTGAGTCATTAAGAAGAGATTAAATGATGCTGAGTAGTTCTGTTAACTAAGGCAGGAGCCCGTGCAAAGGATGGGTAATGACATCCATTAGGAGTAGACAGAAAGGGGACTTCCCTGGTGGCACGGTAGTTAAGAATCCGCCTGCCAGTGCAGGGGACATGGGTTCGAGCCCTGGTCCGGGAAGATCCCACATGCCGTGAGGCAACGAAACCCATGCACCACAACTACTGAGCCTGCGCTCTAGAGCCCACGAGCCACAACTATTGAGCCTGTGCACCCCAACTACTGAAGCCCACGTACCTAGAGCCCATGCTCCGCAACGAGAGAAGCCACTGCAATGAGAAGCCCGCGTACCGCAAATAAGAGTAGCCCCCGGCTCAATGCCACTAGAGAAAGCCCGTGCGCAGCAACGAAGACCCAACGCAGGCAAAGATAAATAAATAAATAAATAAATTTATTTAAAAAAAAAGGAGTAGACAAGGAAGGAGTTTGGGTGCTCAGAATGATTTCAGCCTCCCCTTAACCAAAAGCTCACTTATCCAGAACACTGTGCCCCACCCCTCTCCCCCAAAAAATGCCAGACCAGGGGTGATGTTGCCAAACTTCTAGGTGGTTTTGCTGAGTTTCGGCATTCTTTCACCATGCTCGCTTGAACTACTGATTAAAATCAGCAGCTTCCCTCGCAGTTCATTTATTCAATACTGCTAATTTTAGGAATTGATTAAGTGAGGCCCGAGAGTGTGTCCGCTTCTAACATGTGTAACGAGCTATGTCATGAAATTGGGTGACGCACAAACTCCAGGGCAAAACAGGTAAGTGGCTGAATGTTGCTGATCGGCGTGGCACCTGGCTCTGAAAACCCACTACACACTGAGACCTGAAATGACCCTCACGCTGCCCCAAACGGCCATCTCAGCGGCCGAGCCAAGCTTTTCCCGCGAGGCCAGATGAGTCATCTTGTTTTTGAAGTTCTCGGTACAGAAACACTCTGCCCCAGACCATCATCATTCACTCCAGAGCTTAATATCCTGTGACATCAGGAAGTTTTCCACAGTATCTAAATTAAATTCTTTCTCCTGAGGCTCAGATCCATTTCCTTCTGGGTAGATAGCAAACTGCCAGCCACAACCATCTGTGCAATAACCAGAGATTCATAGACTTTTTAGGATTATCTGATCCAAACCCTTCTTCCTGGAGGAAACCGCATTCGTAGGTGGGCACACGTACTTTGCAAGGCCACACAGAGAACTGGATGCAGTCTTCGTCCTAGAGTCCAAGACCCAGGCACCCCTCGCCCGCCCCTGACCCAAGACCACTCCTCATCGTCCCATGCAAGGGGTCTGAGGGGCAGGGTAGGATAATGCCAACGGTGTGCTTTGAAAGTCCTGAACAGAGAAGCCACAGGGAAGGAAACTGCTGTTGGCTTTGAAAGTACATGAAAACCCGCCCAGACCCACTCATAACAAGAACAAGGCAAACGTGGCATCCATCAGATTGGCGAAATCACAAAATTTGGCAACATCCTGCAATTACTTGGCCTGGGCCCACCTGACACCCTTGAACACAA
The DNA here is from genome assembly GCF_025265405.1 of Mesoplodon densirostris. NCBI lineage: Eukaryota > Metazoa > Chordata > Mammalia > Artiodactyla > Ziphiidae > Mesoplodon > Mesoplodon densirostris. The sequence goes on from NC_082676.1 coordinate 4,257,667, forward strand.
CCGTTGGCAATATCCATTCAGATGAAAGATGGACACACCCTTTGACTCGGCAACTCCCTTCTAGGAATTTGCCCGAAAGACGTTCTCACACGCCGGAAACTGCAGATGTACCGCGATGACGCACGGCTCTACACATACACACACACACACACACACACACGGGCACACACGATGGCTCTGTAAACTACGGCTCATCCACACTACTGTACAAGCCACCCCAAGAATGAGTCAAGTCCATCTGCACTGATGCAGAACTGTCCCCCAAACAGCTTGTTAATTGAGAAAAGTGAGGCACAGAAAAGTGCACGTTAGCTGCAGCTGTTTGCATAAAAAGTAAAAAGGTCATTATGCAGAAATATGCATGGAATATGCATATGCACGCAATAGCCCTAGAAGGATATCCGAGAAATTGTTATCTGTTGTTGCTTCGAGGAGGGGGGACTGGAGAACTGGGAGGGGAACCGGGAGGGGATGGAGACTGATCTTCCTTCGTACTTTCTGTTCTCGTTTGGAGTTTTTCAGGAGTGAGCATCTCTCACCTAGCACGTTTATGCGCGAACTGATGCTACATGACAGAACAAAGTTGATCATGGCCTTTAGAGTCAGACAGACCCGGCTTGATGGCCAGCTGCACCGTTACACTTCCTGGTGTCTAGGACTTGGTTTCCTCATCTGTAGAATGGGGAGGATCCTGGCTCCTAAGGCCACCAAGATGGGGGTGTGGCTCGTGTCTTACTGGGAGGTGGTGGCTTTGCCAGCTGCCCCTTGGAACCCACACAAGGGAACTTTCTCTTCTGCACTGAGTGTTGGACCTGAGTTTGTTTTTAAAGGTCAGAGCAGAACAAGTAGATCTGGGCCACGGGGCGCAGGATCTCAGTAGCTCCACAGAAGCCTCCCCTCCCCTTGCAGCCTCCGAGCTCCCCCAGGACCTCCTATCCACACTCTGTGCTCGCTTGTGTGACACCAGCATGTCCTCAGCTGCTCCTCCAACTCAGATCACCTCCCATCCTCCTTCTCAATGACTCATGACTCACAGCTTCCCTCAAACCCACTCAGTGTTCAGAATCTTCTAGATCTTTGTCTCGGCACCCCCAAGACTCGAACACATAGGATTGGGGGTTTTGCTGTCTGGAGAGAATCCTGAGGACTGTCACATGAAGGAGGACTAGGGGCGTGTTCCAGACCTCCCAGCGAGCTGGCGCTCTTCCCACTGCGGGGCCATGGCCTTCGCTGTCCCCTGGCCAGGGGCACCTTCTCTCAGCTTTTCTTGAGCCTGGCTCTTCCTCAACAGCCCCGTCCCAACTCAAATGCCATTTTCTCAAATGCGTCTCCCTCGAACATGGCAGCCAAGCAGTCTCTTCCCACCCAGTCTTCTCTGTCTCATCTGTGTAATTATGCATCACCTACACCCCCTAGAACATAAGCTCCAAGAGGCCAGGGAACCGGGATTGCCCATCATGACAGTATCCCCAGAGTCTTGTGCCCGTTAGAGCTCACCCAACATCTGCTGAAGGAATTAATGATGACAGCACATGAGAAATGTCTTCATTTTCTCCTTGAACCATTCTGCGGGTTTGTGCTCCAGAACCTCTAAGAGCGCTCCCCCTGCCCATCCACTGTGGCCCAGGCCCCTGTGCCTGGCACTCAGCACCTCCTAGCCAGGCCAGACTCCCCCGATGTCATCCTCTCTGCCAGCTCTTCCCCACCGTTAGAGCCTGCAGCCCCGTCAGACACATGCACCGTGTTCTACCTCGGGATCTTTCCACCTGCTCTTGCTCACACCCCAGACACCTCTCTCCTTCCCTACGCAACTCCAACCCGCCTTCAGGGCTGACTCCCTCCCACTCCCGGTGGCCTTCCTGACCTATCCAGTGAGAACATACCCCCTCCCTCACCTGTTCCACCCCCAGCGATGCTTAATTAAAATGCTGTATTTCTCTGACCCCTGCAAGCACAAGCACGTGGGGCTTGGGCAAAGCTGGGACCCGCTGCTTCCCTGCGAGGCAGGATGGGAAAGGCTCTGCAAGGTTCAAATCCTAAACCTCCTGGGCTCTCGGGCAAGTTCCTCAACCATAGCTCAGCTCTCCCTCCCAGGACACGGATCTTCCCACCTGGTGGTTGTGAAAATTAACTGAGGGAGTGAGTTGAGCATTGTAGTAAGCAATCAAGAAGAGGCTGTCATCATCACCACCCTCCTCCTCCTCATCATCATCTTTAAATGTATGGATACAGCTTCACATGTCCTTTGTGGGAGGGAGCCCACGAGCAAGTCCGGTTTGCCGAGCTCTGCAGCCGTGCCGAGGGGCTGCCCTGAGCAAGGCGAGACCAGCAGGCTGACCTTTTCCTGTGCTTCAGGGTTTGCAAAGCGTGACTGGGGCTGTCTGTCCGGATGGAGCTGGCACTTTCAGGGGAGCGAATCGATGCTGCTGGACTGGCATCAATCACGGTAACCTTTCCCTGCACCTGCCAGCATCCTTCAGGGCCAAGGGCCACCATCGCGGTCCATAGCAGCCTGTTTCCATTAATATGTCCACCCACCCAATGAGTACATGAGTGATGACTCCAGCCTTCAGATCCTCAGGAGTTGGTCTGGGGATCTGGCCCTGGACCCTGTGGGCAGGGCAACCTGACACACAGGCCATTGAAGAGAAAGAAGTGTCATTCGAGTACAGAGGACCTGTCCCCACGGGATACTTATCCTCTGCGTAATCCTGAATCTGAGAGCTTTGGAAGAATGCCTGCCCCCGGGGGGGTTGCTCCAGGTGGCATCTGGCTCTGCCATTCCTCTCTGCCACCTGGGGGCCCTCACCATCCTAGAGGGACTTCTGCTGTGTTTACTGAGAAAACCATGCTCACATCTCTCCATTCATTCCAACTCAGAGAGACCATCAATTTTTTTTTTAACTTTTCCCAGGGAGTACCCCAGGTGGAAGCAACCAAGCCTAATTACAAACTCACCTTTTTTTCTGCAAATTAAAGCTCAATGAGATACCATTCCACGTGCATGAGAACAACAAACATTTTAAAAGCCCATCAAAACCGAGGCAAGGATGTAGAGCAACAGGAATTCTCAGAAACCACCGATAGCGGTGGGAAAAGGCACGACTACTTTGGGACTTTTGGAAAGTTCCTGAAAGAGTTTAACAAGGAGGTATCACATGACACAGCAATTCCACTCCTAGGAATTTACCCAAAAGGAATGAAAGCACATGTACGAGAGTGTTTAGGGCAGCTTTATGGATGACAGCTTCCAAACTGGAAACAACCCAACTATCTCTCAATAGTAGATAATAGTAAAGAGATTGAGGTATATCCACACAATGAAATATATTCATACAAGAATAAAAATAACAAATTGCTGATGTAGACAACACCATAGCTGATTCTCAAAAGCATTATGCTGAGTGAAAGAGGCCAGATGTGACTGCGTATATCTGTATCAGCCCAATGATATGAAGTTCAAGAACAGGCAGAATTAATCTGTGGTACTAGCAATCAGAACACTGGTTGCCTTTGGGTCGCCAAGGTTGAGGGGTGTGGGGTAGTCACCTGGAAGGAGAGAGGGGGACTTTCTGGTTTGAAGGAAATGCCTTATGTCTTGATCAGGATGCTGGCCGCATGGGTGTACACCTAGTAGAGTTTACAAAGCTGTAAACTTAAAATGGAAGCATTTTACTGAATGTAAATATACCTCAAACTGAAAAAGTGGGGGGAAAAGAGCCACATGTCCCAAGGCCAGATTTCTAGCCCGATCCTTCATCAATATTTCGTACCTTTGATCTATACTAACTCTGCATGCCAAGAACCTAGCGGCGGGGGTCCTCCTGGGCTCCAAACGCACGCACTTGAAAAGAGCATCCCTTAAGCAGCTGGGGGCACAAAGGAAGCCGAGACTAGTTCAGAGCTATTTTGACACCGTGGTGAACACATACGGAATCGTGCTGTGTAGACGAACGCTTCTGGGTATTTTCTTGCCTAATAAGGAGAAAGTTACATGTGCCATTTCTCGGCCTTGGAATTCCGGCCAGAGGGATCTGTCGAGGCCCAGGAGGGTCTGTGTAATAAGCGATGGAATTTTGTTTACGGGGAGCCAGGTACCCTGGACCCGCCTGGTGGGCTGATGGGTGAGATCAGCTCTCAGGTGATGGATGAAATCACTGGCTTACCGGCTCACAAAACTGAGGTGCCATAGGCCTCCAGATCCAAACAGCCCTGGGGAGTAGTTACACTTGGTCCTGACCTGACCCCACATCTCTATTTCTGATCGGTTACTTATTTTGCTCCCGAACTCTTGCGTGTCCGCCTTGCCAACAATTCCAAAGAAGCTCCCTTATGTGGGGAAGAAGATGGGAGGCTTCAGAGCGGTCCCGCGGGAACCTGCCAAGTTCACACAGTGGAGAGCGGCGGAGCCAGGTCCCCAGCCTGTCGCTTCCACACGCCGCATTGCCCCCCCGCCCACACCCTCTGACTCCGCAAAGCCTCCATCCCTCCAGGGGTCTCTGCTCACGGGTCCGCCCAGATTCTCATTCGCTGCCTCCCTGCATTCCGGACGGGCTGAGCATCCGGGACGGTTTACCATTGAAAGTGGGCGCCTCTCACAACACCTGGGAGAGCCCCGCCTCTTTGGACAGCTCGTCCTCGTCCGAGGTCTTCACAGCATGGAATTCAGGACTGATGTCGGGGAGGGAGAGGGGGCGGGAGGATGCTCAGTACTACGGATTGATCGATGGACTGGCCCGCGCCCCATTGGCATCTGTTTTAGGAGTCTCCTGGGGCGTACACTCTTCCGGATTCGATTTTTACTCCATCAATTACGGATGCTGTGTGTGTGAGCCCGCTGTGTCAGCTAAAGATCAAACTCTAAATAATGTTTAGTGTCTGCTCCGGAAGCACGCTTGCTAAGCCTCGATCCCATGCTGGAGAGGTGAGGCTGTGAAATGTCAAACACCCCCACGCAATGCAAACACACCGGGGAGAGCCTGCATAAATCAATTAAAAGGATGCTCATTAGCATTTAGGTGAAGGCAGCTACTGAAGGGGGTTGAGACACGGAGGGTTTTTCCCCCAACCACAAGGTCATTTCGCCTTCATCGATCTATCGACCATTTTCATCCCCGGATTTAAACAATATAATGTGTTACCCAAGTAAAAATGCAGCAGCGAAATATCTTTATCACTCTAGTATGGCTTCCTGGATGTCAGCTAGGGAAGAGCAGGGAGAGGGCGAGGCAGGTGGCACCGGATTCCTCCCCTTGTCCTGACCCCTGGGAAGAAAGTTTCTGGCAGGAGCTTAGGGCTGTGAAGTCCTGGGGCACAGAGCTGCTGAAGGACATATGGCTCTTTATGCTGACCTTGGACAACAGGTGTGTCCCAGAAAGGTGTGCCCGTCTGCATGAGTAGGGGTGAAACCACCCTGGACACCACCAGACACCGAGAAGCATTTCCTACCCTGTCTCTGTGCTCTGGCCTGTTGATTCTCATTTGCTGTTATGTCCACTCCTTTGCCTTTGTTTCAGTGCCCTCTTCCCATTTCCTCAGCCCTGCGGGGGTTTTGATTATACTTTTTCTTTCTTAGCCTTTTAAAATATTCGTATGCTTCGGGGACCCTGGTGGAGCCGCCCTTCGAACGGGAAATAAGCGTGCTATGTGGACACCAAGCCCGGCTCCATCCTTGGCTCCAGCCCCAACTTCCATCTAAACCATAGCCCAGGTGAGCCGCAGACCAGCCCAGTCCAGCCCAGTCCAGCCCAGCCTTGGCTGGTCCAACTGAAGACCATCTGGCCACTCTCTTGCCATCAACCTGGGCTGCAGCGGCCAGAACCACGGGGGGCCAACAGGACCGGGCACATCAAGCAGCCAACATCAATAACAGATCGAACGAGGACATTGGATTTCTGATATTCTAAATTAAAAATTATGGGCTTCCCTGGTGGCGCAGTGGTTGAGTCCGCCTGCCGATGCAGGGGACACAGGTTCGTGCCCCGGTCCGGGAGGATCCCACATGCCGCGGAGCGGCTGGGCCCGTGAGCCATGGCCACTGAGCCTGCGCGTCTGGAGCTTGTGCTCCACGACAGGAGGGTCCACAACAGTGAGAGGCCCGCATACCGCAAAAAAAAAAAAAAAAAAAAAAAAAAATTATGCTAAATTTTCCTTCAAAATGTCCACCCTAAATACAAACCTACATTAAAATGCATGGAAGGAGAGAGCAAGGGAAGGCTGTGAGCAAAATGGGACCTGGTGAAACTGGGGGCATGAGACAGCCGTTCTCCCCGCCCCCCCATCCTCCCACCCCCACCTTCTGGAAGGACTTTCAGATTCCAGAAAGTCTTCAACATGCTAATTGCTGACACCCAAATGAAGAGCTAATGTAAACACTAAATGAGAAACTGTGACTATAATGTCAGCTTCTGGGGCCCCTCTCGATTTGAGCGGAAGACACCTGCTGGGGGGCGGAACACCTAATTGGGAATTTAATGAGGCTCCGGTACCGCGCTAACAAGGGCTCCCCAGGGTGGCGATGCGGCTGCCCCCCCAAATGCACCCGAGGGGCCAGAGCAGATGGGCCGGGCCTTCCGCAGCTCCAGGCGGCTGCTTCTTGCTCAGAAATTAGCCCGAGAGGCTCCTTGGGAGCCAAAATGATTTCTTCAATAACTGCAATTTGAATTTCTTCCCCACATTCACCAGGGCCTTAAATCTATATGGAACGTGCACGTGTCAGCAGTCGCGCTGGCCTCTGCCTCTCGAGGTTGGAGATGTTCCATCCGGGCAGATGCCGGGTTTCTGCGGAGCCCCCCATCCCTGCCCTGACTGGCCTGGCTGTATGTAGAGGGGTCGGATTTATCAGTGGCCAGTCGGGATGGGGGAGCTTTGGGCAGAGAAGTGGAAGGCCAGCCCGGGAGGGAGGGAGCCCCGCAGGGGAGGGTGGCTGATCCTGCGCAGAGGGTCCAGGAGAAGCCACGCAGCTCTGGCCTCACAGGACAACCTCTCAGTGTCTCCTGGTGACCTCTCTGCCTCAGAGTAACAGCGGGGGCTTGCATCTTCAAACCTCTCGTGTAACTGTACAGGGAGGGGCACAGTTCCCTAGAGGCACACGCTGATCCCCCAGACGGTGACACCTAGCCACCGAGATCTCCGAAGGCCCACGTCACTGCCCTGCAGTCGCCACCCCCTTTGGAAGCGCAGCCACGACCCTGACTCCCACCAGCATCGCCTGACTTCCCCTGCTCCGCAGATTGTCAAGTGGAACGATTCAGAGCACTTTTTAAACATCTGTCTTCTCTCACCCCCGCATCTGTGGGATCCGTCCAGGTCACAGAGGTTGCCGATGGCGACTTATGCAGGATTCCGTCACGTGGATGGACCACGATGCATCCATCCCATGTCTGGTGACCGGCCCTTGGGCGGCTCCAGGCCTGGGCTCTTGGGGAAAATGCTGCTGTGAATATTTAGTACATGAGTTTGGGTGGACCTAGAAATTTGTACCTGGCAGTGGATTTGGGCCACAGGCCAGGTATGTGTGCTGCGGAGAATGCAAGGCAAGTGTGCATAGAGTCTACAGACGATTCTTTTTATTCTTTACTGGATTAATCATTTTGATTTGGGAAATAGCTATGGCAGCTTTCTCTCTGGATCACAAAACGTTGTCCCTTGCTGTGACAGTAATCACTATGGCCATTATTTTTCTCATGGCTGTCAGAGTGGTACTTTTTGATGAAGTCTGCCCAAAGCCGGAGGAGCTCACCACTCCCCAGGTGGAAGAATCGCGGAGGTACAGAATTGAACAGGTGGAAATTTAGGCTTAAGCAACAGACAGTAACAGTCAGCACCTGCCTCTCATCTCACCTGAAACCTGGCCATCTTTAGACCTTTGGACCTTTTAAACGTCTCTTGAGCATTTTAAAAGGAATAAACGTTGACTTTTTAAAAGCTTAAAAAAAAGAAAGACGGGTTCGCTCTCACCACTCAGCGTCCATCCAAATGCTACGTGCCCGGAGAGGCCTCAGCAGACCTCACTAACCGGACACCCTCCCTCAGGAGGCCCCACCCCTTCCTCTGCGGAGCATTTGTCATAATTTTTAGTTGGACATTTATTTTTTTGTATATCTGTTCAAGGCCTGTCTCCCTGCTGTGCTATAAAGCCCATGAGGGCAGGGAGCTGATTCTGCCTTCTTCTCTGCACTCATCCACTCCGTCAACATTTATTAAGCTCCAACTGCATAAATGGCACCCGAGACTCAGCTGTGCACAAGACCAGGTCCCTGTCTTCAGGCGCCTCGGAGCCGGACGGTGGAGAGAGATTTTAAGCAACAATGTAGGAGTCCTAGGTACTCAGAGGGAGTGGGGGGATGGGTAGAAAGAGTGGGGGGCCCCCTGCAGAGGAGGAGCCACAGCAGCTGCAGCGAAGGGCTCGGGTGGGAGGGAAGGAGGTCAGAGATGGGACGGGGGTAGGGATGGCCGTGCAGGCACATCAGGGGCTCAGAGGGCAAGCGGAGCCCCCGCGCCCAGCCCAGTGCTCAATGTGAACGAATGTCCTCCTAAGGGTTCACACAACCAACAGAACTTCTGGACACTATTCCTGTCCACCGCTCGGAGTCCTTGTCCCTTCCGGAAGCTGCAGCCTTAGAGGGTCCACTGAGCACGTTTGCATGTAGAGAGTCTCTGACTTCCCCTCCCTCCCTGACCTTGCTGGTCAAGAATACCCACCCCACCCCCGCCAACACCTGGGGCAGCCACGTTGCGTGGCATTTCCCAGGAAACTAAGCTGAGGACATGGGGGCAAGTAGCAACTTATCAGCCTCTGCCCCTCGAGGCTGCTGTCCCCCGGGCAGGGCTATTCCGTTTCTATTGAGGAAACTGAACTGCCACAAGGCCCCTCAGGGTCCCTCAACCCTTGATGTCTGTCCCTCCATCACCACCTTTTTTTTTTTTTTTTTTTTTTTTGCGGTACGCGGGCCTCTCACTGTTGTGGTCTCTCCCGTTGCGGAGCACAGGCTCCGGACGCGCAGGCTCAGTGGCCATGGCTCACGGGCCCAGCCACTCCGCGGCATGTGGGATCTTCCCGGACCGGGGCACGAACCCATGTCCCCTGCATCGGCAGGCGAACTCTCAACCACTGCGCCACCAGGGAAGCCCCTCACCACCTATTTTTGATTTCCAAAAATGCAGCTGAAATGGCAGCAGAATAGATGCTCCCTTTGGGACTACAAGGGGACTTTGGGACTTCGGTGGTGATGGTGGGGGTCGGGGGATGGGGGAAGCCCTGTGGGCTCCAGGCCTGTAGAAATGGCCATGGTTGCAGCAGCCGTTTCCATGGGAAAGAACCCCAAAGACTAAACAAAGATGGCTTGTTTTGGCCGAGCAAACTTGGGAGTTGAAAGTCTCCGGATAACGTATGTCAAGTTTCACAGCTCCGAGGACAAGTTCACGTCCAGCCAGCTGAGGAAATCCAGGCAGAGGTCAGAATTCACTGTCAAGCTGTCTGCACACCGGAGGGTAGAGCAGTGGGCCCGGGACGGGAGCCAGGGGAGCCTGCTTCCTCTGTGGTTTGGCTTGTCAACATCGGGACTGGAAACCAGCATGGGAAAGGTCAGTGAGAGGGGACGGGGCTGCAGCGTGTGAGGGGAGGTGGGGTCTCTCTTCTCCTCCACCCACCCGTCTCTCTCTCTCTCTTTCTTTCAAGAAACAAGCCAGTGGAAAGCATTCTGTTCATCAATGCTTAGATTTTGAATCAGCCATTTAATCATCTCTCTATCCTAATAACCAACATTTTGTTTATCTATATATTCAACTCTCCAGACATTCATCCATTCAAACACCTCTCTGACCATCCATCCAACCACTTGTTTGCCTGTTTGTCCTTCCTTCCATGCATCTACTAACCAACCATCTATTCAAACACCACTGGAGAACCATCCACCTGTCCACTCATCTATCCATCCATCCACCCATCCATCCAACAAATGTATCTTGTACCCACTCGGGATCACACACTGTTCTATGAGATACAGTGATGAACAATACAGACCCAGTTTTTCTGGAGCTCATTTCCTAGTGATAAAATCCAACAAATAGGGCTTCCCTGGTGGCACAGTGGTTGAGAGTCCGCCTGCCGATGCAGGGGACACGGGTTCGTGCCCTGGTCAGGGCAGATCCCACATGCCGCGGAGCGGCTGGGCCCGTGAGCCATGGCTGCTGAGCCTGCGCGTCCGGAGCCTATGCTCCGCAACGGAAGAGGCCACAGCAGTGAGAGGCCCGCGTACTGAAAAAAAAAAAAAAAAAAAAAAAAAATCCAACAAATATTCAGTGACTGCCTATTCTGTCCCGGGCCCTTAAACAAGAAAGACTGATGCAAAATGGGCAGCTGCCCCCGACCTCTAAATGCTGGGGTCGGGGAAGCACAGAATCTAGGGGGGCATCAAAGAGGCTCCTGCCTCTGGCTGGCACGTTCAGGAAAGCCTTCCTGGGAGAAATGCTCTGTAGATTCTGGGCAGTGAGTGGAAATGAACAAGGAGAAAACAAAGTCCAAGCACAGGCCCTGCCTTTCCTCCCCAGCGTCTAGAACAAGATGTAACATGCAGTAGGAGCTCCATAAATCCTCGTTGAATGAATGTTGGGTAAAAGTGAGAGGGAGCGAGATGGTGCTTTAGGGAACTTGACAGTCGTGCTTGGTACAGGGCCCGAGGCGTATTTTTAATGCAATGAAAGGTTAGAGGGCATAACCGTTGGCCCATCTGTACAATGAGGATGATAACAGTGCCTGCCTCGCAGGGTTGTGACCAGGATTATAGCTCTCAAGACACTGGTGGCACATGCGGGTACTCTGTTACTATTAGTAATTAAGGTCAATAGCAATTGATCATTAATAACGCAATTAAACAACACAATACAGCAACAATAATCACACTGAATGCTACATTATTGGCACCTAGCTATTATTATTGTCATATAGAACTGTCATTCATTACAGGTGATGCTCTTCTATACCGCTTTGCCCGAGGAATCTGCTGGGGAGTCCAGAGGGTACCACGGCCTCATCTCTTTTCTCTCCCTACTGAGCCCTGGCTGAATGAGAGCAGTGGAGTAGCCCTCGGACTGTTGGACTCAGAGGCTTTTAGGAGGGCCTGCCATGTGCCCGGCCTCTGGCTGCTGTGGTGGCGAGGGGGTGGCTGCAGAAACGTACAGGTGAGCAGGTCCCCGCCTGACCGGAGGCAGATCTCGCCCACGGCTCCGGAAGCGGTGCGTCCTCCTCTCTAAATGATGCCATTATGGCTGTCACCCATGAATTTCACTAAAACCTTTTGGAAATTGTTTATATTTTCAGCTGAATGACCTCTCGGGGTAATGAGTTTCCATAACGACTAATGGGTGGCTGGCGTGCTTCCGCCAGGCTGGGTACTGCCTGCTCATTGAGCGCTGATGGCAGTTCCTGTTTGCATCCTCCCGCGGGCAGGGGAGGGGCGGGTGAAGGGCTGGGTCTCTGGCTTTGCCCCCAAATACCCTCTGACATGAGCCTCTCCCCACCTGGGGCTGAGGGGACAAGCTTGTGGCTGGCCGGAAGCTTGGAGAAAGCACTCCTAGGCCCAAAATGGGGATACCTGGGCTCCGTGGCCACCTCTGCAGCTAAACAGAGGGAAAGCTTAGAACGCGAGAAAGCGAGGGCATAAGTCAAAGTGTCATTGTCCACGTCTGGCCTTTTTCTCGGTCCGCTGTTCCTGCCGGTCGGGGAAGAGAAGGGGAGATTTATGGAGACCACAACAGACCACCTCCGGTGGAGCTAGATATTTACGATAGAATGGGCTGCCTCTGACTTGTAGGAAACCCTCTGCCAGCCAGCAGACTCCCCAGACCCCGCTCCGGGCCTGGAGGAGGGAAGGTTGGGCTCAGTTTCCAGCCTGGAGCCCTCCCGGGCACGGCTCCCACCAGAGGGGATAAGCGACCCTACGCTATTTTCAGTGCGCAGAGGTGAGCTGATGGGCGGCTCTCTAGACGAGGAAGCACCTGGCGGATGTCAGTGGCCTCACGACGACTCTGTCTCTTTCTATCTCGGGAGGCGCGTGCCTCTCGCCAGAACTGAGCTGTTGGTGCCAGTTTCAACTCCTCACTGGAAGTGAGGGGCCTCGGTCACTGACAAGGCCAGGTGGTCCCACTGACCCCAAGGGCCTTTTTGCCAGGCTCAGAGGCCACATGGCACCATCTACCATCTTTCCAAACCCAAACCCGCCTGGAGGGTGTCCCCAGGGTGGAGAAGGCACTACCTGAGGACCCCACTAATGGCCGCGGGGGGACCCTCCCAGGACGATCAGCCTACCGGGACCTCTGCACCCTCGTGTAAAATGAGCTCAAGAAAGATGAGCCCGGACTCGTGAAATGTCACAGCTGAAAAGGGCCTGTAGTGAGCATTTGACGCTGTCCCGGGGCCTCCGAAACTCGTCTGATCACAGAACGCAGTCATTCACTCATGCACTCCACGGACGTTTTTGAACACCTACTACGTGCCAGACAAGGGGCCAGGCGTGCCGATGCCAGGATGAAAGGGCATATTCTAGTGAGGCAGGAGACACACGAGGAGGTAAACAGAACAGAATTCCAGGCCACGATACGGGGCGATGATGCTATAGGAAGGTAGGCGGTGTGACCTGGGGAAGTGACCACTGAGCTGAGGATTGAAGAACATGATGGGTGGGCATTCCGGGCAAAGGAAACAGCATGTGCAAAGGCCCTGAGGTGAGAACCACTTTGGAGAGAACCACCAACTGAATGAAGCCCAGAATGGCTTAACAGAATAAAGAGGGAAAGAGTGGCACAGGTGCAGGCAGAGATAACAGGGGGAGGACCCTGGGGCCACAGTCCCGACTCCTGGTTTCACTCAGTGAGTTGGGAGCTGCTGGTGAGTTCTGAGCCAGGGTTTATACTTTAAAGTTCACTGGGTAAAGAACAGATGTGGGGGGCCTCCCTGGTGGCGCAAGTGGTTAAGAGTCCGCCTGCCGATGTAGGGGATACGGGTTCGTGCCCCGGTCTGGGAGGATCCCATATGCCGCGGAGCGGCTGGGCCTGTGAGCCATGGCCGCTGGGCCTGCGCATCCGGAGCCTGTGCTCCGCAACGGGAGAGGCCACAACAGTGAGAGGCCCACATACCGCAAAAAGAAAAAAAAAAAAAAAGAACAGATGTGGGGGCCAGAGAGGCACTGACCGCTGGAAATGCTGAGTCAGGGCCCCCAGGCAGAGCCAGGCTGTCAGTGTTTCTGTAGAGTTCGGTGCTCAGGCAGAGGTGGACCCCTCTACAGGCTCTGGCCCCTCGGTGGTGGACATGGGCGAACTGAGACCCTGAAGGATCAGCGACTCCCCCAGGACAGGCCTGGGGCTGCTGGCTTCTCGGCCTTTCCTCTGCACAAAAGTGAAGCTGTGCCGACAAAGGCGAGAAATCAGAAGCAAGAAACTTTCTGAGCCTCTGTTAATTGTGTCCTGAGCAGAAAGAAAGAAAAGAGCTCAGAAATGATGGAGGGGGGTCGATGAGCCGCAAAAAATTGGGCTTATGAAAGAAAAATCAATCTGTGCTCCTGCTCAGGAAGAGGGCGCCACGTGGCCCAAATTACCCCTGTGGGTTATTTGGTTTTGCCTTCAAATCAGAAAATTGTAGTTATTACAGCCCCAGGATTGATTGGCATGGAGGCGGCCTCGGGGCCGCACCTCTGGCTTTGTCTGCGCAAGATCTGGATGGAGAGTGGGTCTCATTTCCTCCCTGATGGGTGAGGTCCGGAGGGCAAAGCGTGGGCGTCTTCATGGGGCCAGTGAACCAGCAAACCGCTTCCCTCACGCACTGGAGCCCTGGTTCCTCTAGTCTGACAAGGGCGACTCATCGCATACTTTTGAGGTTCAAAGGGGTGCAGTCAGAGCTCCCCCCACCTCTGGCAGCCCCCGCCCCCAAGGCTGCAGCTGCTGTCCCCTCCCTCCAGCACAGCAGTAATGGCCCATTGATCATCCACAGGCTTTAACCTTAATCCCCTTTAAGCCTCAGCAAATAGCCCTTAATTCACAATCACCTGAAACGCCATTGATTTTTTTTTTTAATTTAACCTGCCCTAAGTTTCCACTCCCACTGCCTCCCAGAGGGAAGGAGATGATTTCAAACCCCCTCCCCAGAGCCATTAAAACACCCCCCCAAGCCCCTCCAAAATAAAAGCCTATCTCTCAAGCACAAAATAAGCCTTTTTGGGGGGGTCATTATTTATTGTAGCTCCATGACCTTTTAAATTCCTAACAGCTCCAAGAACAAAGTCACTAGGGCATGTTAGTTTTGCAATTTGTTATTAATTTGGGGTCCTTGGATGTGGGCAGATACCTTCCCTCTGGTGTGTGTGTTGGAGCCTCGCCTGCCCCCGTCTCGTGGGAGGTGGGTTTCCATTTGCCAGTGGGTCTCCCCCAACCCTGGCTGTCCCTGGTCACTTTTGTCCACACCACCAGACTGGAGACACCTTGTCAAACCGCCCCTCCTCCGCGACTCTCCACCCATTCACTCACATCAAGGCCATGCCCAGACAGGAAGATACTTGCACCAAGCTTTTTTTTTTTTTTTTTTAATCTCTACTCATCACGTATCATCTTTAGAGGAGATAAACTGGTAAGAAGACATTTTTACCACCAGCTGTGTCGGTTATTCAAGGGCTAAATTCATCCACAAGTTTCCACATATGAATCACGTTCCCAGAGAGTGGGGTACTGGAAAGCCTAGAGGGGCAGGTGGGGTGTGCAGGCATCTGACCTTGATGTTGCCTGGCTTGGCCACTTACAAGCCCTGTCATCTTGGGCCAGTCCCTTCAGCCTCTCTACAGTTTGGTTTCCTCAACTACGAAAAGGAGATCAGAGTGACAAAACTGAATAGAACTATACACACACACACACACACACACACACACACACACACAAAATGGTACATGCAAAACCAGTGATCTCTGAGTAAGGGCTGCAGATGGAACCAGTGTCAATGTTCCTGCTTTTGATACTGTGCTATGGTCACATAAGATGTCATCAAGCTGGGTGAAGGGTACATGAGACCTCTCTGTTCTTTGTTTGCAATTTCCTGTCTATTTCAAAATTAAAAAGTTGTTTTTCATAAAGAACAAGGTCCTAATGTATAGCACAGGGAGCTATAGTCAATATCCTGTAATAAACCATAATGGAAAAGAATATGAAATATATGTATAACTGAATCACTTTGCTGCATAGCAGAAATTAACATTGGAAATCGGCTATACTTCAATAAAATAAATTTTTTTAGAAAAAATTTTTTTCTTAAGGGCATAACAGTGTCGATTTTACCAGATTTTAGAGGGGATTCAGAGAGCTAAGTCAATGCAGAGTGCTGAGTGCCAAGCCTGGCATCAGTTACTGTGTTTACTAATGGGATTTATTTTTGACCTATTGGTCTATTTATTTAAACCACCGGCGGCTCTTTTTCTCATTAGGAGTGTCCAGAAAATCAGAATGGTGTTTGTTGAAAGGGTGTCTGCTGTGCTTGGCAAAAGAGAAACTTTTTCTTTTGTGGTGGTTCATTTATTCTCAAGGTTAATTGTTGCTAATTGTACCACTGGATTGCCAAAAGAAGTGTCAACACAAGCCCAATTAGATGTTCCGGTTGTTGATTGGCTCCTGCGAGGTGGACAGGAAGCAGAGCCTTGGGGAGAGCTTGGGGTCCACAGAACAAGATAAAGTCCAAATAAGGGAGGGAAGACCCTGGCCACTGGTCTGTGTGGTGCTTGTTATCCCTCCTACCCTGTAGGAATTCAAGTCTCCTCCAGGCCTTTGCAAAGCAAAGTCTGTCTCAGATATAAATGAAGCTCTGTCTTCATTTCGGCTTAGGCATCAGACGTAGCCTTTTGCAGAGACCTACAGTTCTGCTCCTAGATTCTGTAGTTGCGTGACAAGCCCCTGCTCCTTCTTTTTAAGCCCTTTGGTTGTTCACACTTACAGGCAGCTGGGGTGTCACAGGCAAAGCTGAACCCCGATTCATGCTCATATCCCACCATTGCTGTGTGACCTAGTGCAGGTTCCTTAACCTCTCTGGGCCTCTACTTTCTCTTAGAGACTGCTAATTAAAAACACTTGGCTGTCAACACAAGGGAAAGCTGGCTGAAGGGTCTACTATTTTTGCAACTCTTCTGTAAGTCTCAATTCATCCAAAAAGTAAAAGTAAAAAAATTGGACCCAAGCCCTAACTTTCTGGGTTGTCTGAGGACTGGAGATGACAAATGTGAAGTGCTTGGCATGTACCCGGCATTCACTAGCTTTTATGTAGAAGAAACAGCCCAAACATTGCTTCATCTTCTTTTTTTTTTTCCTTTTCCCCCCTGCTGTACTCTGTTTCAGATTAGGAAAACAGATTGATCCAGCTCGGAAGGGGTGCTATAAATTAAAGAAGCTTATGGTCTATGAAAGAATACTCTTGATTCTATGGAGGGAAGCGTGTTTCTCCCCTTGGGATTGCAATCACAACCTTAGAAACAAGTTCCTGGGGCCGCCAGCTGAACGCACTGTGGCTTCTCCCATACCAAGGGTGAGAGCCCGCCTTCTCCCCGGGGTCATGCAAGGCAGGAGATGGCGGGGCTGGTACAGGACCCATCCTTAAGCCGCTGAGAATAAAAGGAGGCTCAGCATCCTCCTGTGGCTGATCCCCCAGGAGCTCCTGGCAAGCTTAGCACTTTGTGTCATTCTGGAGCCCAGGGACAGATGAAGAATGCCCTGTATCCATTTCTGCTATTAAAGCAGGAGGGGTCCCTGATTGTACTTACAGGGAGAGTTGGCAGCGGAAAGACAATTCAATTAAACAAAAGGCAGGACGCAGGGGAAGTCTGAAAGGAGGGTCAGTGGCTGAAATGCTTCATCCAAACACAATTCCATCCCCACCTGGAGGCTGCAGAGAAACTGCGTCCTGCGCAAGATTTATGGCCCCGAGCATCGCCTCCATTGGGTAATAAACTGTGTCCTCTAATCAATACTGGTGCTGGCTGCCCATCTGCAGCCTGGCCACCCATTTAGCAAGATCACTGAGTAATGGAAAACGCAATCAAGTTGTATAATGAGTCTGGGTAATTGGATAGACCAGGCAGAATGGCCCAGCTAAATATATTCAGGCCGCCGGTGTATTAATTAAAAGCTTGACACTCCAAGCCCCGTCCAAAGTGCCCCATTAATTATTCTTCGAATCCAAAGGTCAGACGTAGCGGGTGAGTTACAAGACGCTGATCACACCGCTCAACACCAAGGCCTTTGTGGTCAGCACCGCGTCGGGGCCTGGATTGACCTGTAGCTCCCATGGAGCGTCAGCTCTCCTCTGTCACCTGGGCACCCTTGGTGCCGGGTCTGGAGGAAGGGCCAGCAACTGCAGGAAGCACTGACCCAGCTCAGCCCCAAGCCGGGGCCCGGGCCACAGCCACCCAGCAGCAGAGTCTCCCTTGGCCCAAGGAGGAGCTCACCCCATTAGGCCCCTCACCTGTGACCTCCGCAGGCACCCACAGGTAAAGGGGCTCACCCGGAGTCAGCAGGTGAGGATTCAAACCCAGGCTGTCTGGCCCCAGAGCCATAACACGGTCCTCGTTTTATACAGGAAGAAACAAAGAAATGTTGGGCTTAAAGCAAAAAGCAGAAGTGGTGGAGCTCCCTCTGGGAACCTGACAAGCTGTGTGACCTTGGGCAAGTCGCTTTGCCTCTCTGGGCCGCTGTTTGCCTATAATTGATCAGATCACCTCATCTCTGGGACTTGAAACCACTTCAAAGAGGAGTGGACCATCGGGAGGGGTGGCCTCACTTAGCAGCTGCCTATGGGGCCTCCAAACAATCCTTGAAGTTAGTACAGAGGCCCGGTCGGCGGTAGCCAGAAGAGCAGCGGCTCCAGAGGCCTCCATCTCCACCGTGCTGTGTCTCTGGGCCTGAGAGTATCAGGCGGAAAGAACGTACAACACTTCGGGAAAAACCCAGAACCGTGCCAAGAGTCAAGGACCAGCTATCTCCTCGGACAGGTCAGCAATTTGACAATATCCATCAGAATTAACCACTTGGCCCCTTTGATATGGGGACTCCGCTTCCAGGAATTTATCCTCCTGATTCATTGGTTCGTGCGTCTAAGAAGCAAGGGGCTTTCAGAGCAGGATTTCTTACAGCCCTCACCTCCGGCTCCCAGGTCCCTGAGACCCATGAGGGGGTGTCACACCATGAGAACCCCACAGCTGGCCAACAGGGAGGCTCACCTGTATTCCTCCACTCGATGCAAATATTTCCTGGGGGCTACTTCAAGCCAGGTGCCGAGCTAGTGACCAAGGTAGGGCCTCCGCCTCCCTGGGCTCATATGGGAAGAGGTCCCAGTTAATCCAGAGGAGAAAAGCTAGTGGCAACCAGCACACAAGAGGCTCCACTGTAGTTGTTAAAATGTAAGATAGACACATACACGGGTGAATATATATGGAAAACTTCCAGAAAAATGTAACATCAGGGTGAAGGAGGGGGGAACATTTTTTCTTTTAAATTTTATTTCCTCCCATCATGATTAATTTGCTTTTGCACTATCATGAACACATATTTTATATTGTTTTAAAAAGAGTTTGAATTTGAAAACTTCCATGACCAGCTCTGAAGTCTGCGGATGAGATGGAATTCCTCCTCCCTCCAGGGATGGCCCCCCATCTCCTGGCCTCTGAGGGAACCGCACACACATCAAAGTTCAGAAGCCAGCAAAGCCCGGGAGGGAGCGGCCAGGCGGTGTTCTGAGCCCGGCTGGTTCTTGAAAACACATGACTGTTTATTTAACTGATGGCTGCTGTCTTCATTCAAATGATGTCCTCCCTGTAAGAAATGAATGCCCTTGAATCTGTCACCGTGACAAAGTGCATCTGCACGTGTCCTTCAGCTGCCAAGCTGACAGTTTAAGGTTTTGTATATTAATTTTTAACACCTTTTTGTAAATGGGTCTTTAGCGAGGGAATCAATAGGAGATCACATACGGTCTCCCACCCTCCTCCCTCTCCCGGGGTTCGTCTGGAGGTAGAATGAAGACACCCTCGTGGGCCCTGCCGTGGAACGAAGGTCATGCTCCCCCAAAGCTGTGGCTGATGGATAGAAAGAGGCAGGTGACTTTCTAACTGCGAGAGGACACCCCGGCTTGTGTCCAGATGCGTGCGCCCCCAGTAGGAACATCCCGCTGTCCTTTGAAAATGCCCAAACCTTGCCAAGGCTTCTGGGCTGCCTTCTCCCCTCGCTCAGCCTGCTCTGGCCACATGGGCACCGTTTCTGTTCCTTGTCTTGTTCCCGCAACAAATGTTCCCCAGGTGAACTAAGTTATTCTGTTTCCGCGAGGCTCTGACGTGGATTTGGCTTCGACAGGCTCACGTCCCATAAGGAAGGACAGAAACGTCCTGCTGTGTGAGCTTGTCCGTTCGTTCGTTCATTCATTCATTCACTCATTCATTCTCAGCCCGTCTGAAGCTCCTGATGAGGGCTGAGTACCGTGCTGGGTCTGGGGACCTGGCAGTGAACCATCACACGGGAAAGCCCGTCCATAGGGAGGGGGCAGGCTTCCCAGGCGTACTGGGCGCTCGGGGATGGACCCCCCCCCCATGGTGCTGGAAACCAAATGGAGCCTGGGACGTGTGAACAGGCAGGGTTTGAAGGCAAGCGGAGACGGCCAAGGAGGGAGCCCGCAGACTGTTACCAGCTTCTTGAGGCTGGAGCTGCGTGACCTCAGTGCTACGTTTCCATCTCTGTCACCCACGCGCCTTTGCTCACACTGAGCGGAGCTCAGCCTCGGAAACCTTCCCCACCCATGGCCCAGCACAGGCCGCCTTCACCCCTCAAACTCTCTGCGCCTCCGTTTCCTTATTCCCCCAGCGGGGATGGGACAGCTCCTGCTTGGGAGCGTGGCCGGTGCCAGGCTGCCTCCTAAACCCTGTCTGTGCTGCATCCCTGTTCGTCCTCCCAGCAACCAATGCAGCGAGTTCTAGCTCTGCCCCCCCCACCCCAGGAGGAAACTAAGACCCAAAGAGCCCAGGAATGGCCAAGGCCACGCTGCCGCTGAGCGGTGCAGCTGGGATTTGAATGTGGCCACGTCTGACCTGAGCGGCGATGGCCTTGACCACCCTCCTTCCTCCACGGACGGGGGTGGGAGGCGCTGGGCCGCAGTGTGTAGAAGCCAGGGCTGGGTACGGCCAGGCTCAGTTACAGCTTCCTTCCTTCCTGCTGAGGTCCGGCCCGCATCTGGTCAGCATGAAATACACCACGGATGACCTCACCCCCAGCTCCAGCCATATCCAGGCCGTGGCCTTGGGGGAGCACCCAGAGGGGGTCCAAGGCTGGGCCACACTGAAACCCCAGACAGTGGGTGCCCTGCATTTCCCCAGACCAGCTGAGAGCCCACACGGGACCCCACCAGGTAGAGGCAGGGGTTACCTCCACCTGCTGGAGAAAACTCATGGTATTTCATCGCACCCTTTTGTTTCTTAGAGGGTGGGCCCTGGTCCTGGTGAACAGGTGGGGACACAGAGAGAGACAGACACACAGAGAGAAGGTGGCAGCGGTCCTAAAGACAATAGAAAGCCCAGCAGAGGAAGCCTGGCCCCGACTTCCATGGAGCTGGGTGGGGAGGGGGAGACGCGCAGAGGTCAAAAAGGCCAAGGCAGCATTTCCCTTCTGCTTTCCTGGACCCCAGGAGGCCCTTGGCAAATGTCCCTGTGGTTCCCTTGGGGCCATCCCCGAGGCCCTGCAGCCCGGTGATAAACCCGTGACAATGGGGGCTCCCCTGAGGCCTGCCTTCCTCCTTCCCCACGTGCACTATTAATTATAACAACCCCGAGGAGATTCAAAATAGCTGCTTCCTGAGCCCTTGCCATGCCCGGCGTGGCTGTGATCCCACCGGACACTCATATCAGCCCCATGGGAGAAGGTGCTGTGGTCACGCCCATTTTTCAGATGAGCAAACTGAGGCTTCAGGAGTCCAGCGGCCCACTGCCCAAGGTCATTCAGCTGGAGCAGCAGGACTCAGCCCATGACCTCGCTGTTCCCTTTACTTCATTCATTTGATTCAGTGACTAGACACGCAGGGGACGAGTCTATCCTCTTAGAAAGGGTCCCCCAGACAGGCCTGCCTCCCCAGCTAGAGTGGACACACCTGAAACAAAGGCCTGTGATGGCCCACAGGGCCTGGTGCTGGGCAGTTATAGAGGTCCAAATCCAGGCTGTTTATATCCAATCTCAGCCTTATCAGGTAATACTATACCTTTGTGTAATTATACTTAATTGAAGGGGAAATGGCTTTTATCACAAAAGGCATAATTCTGATTTTGCTTTTTCATTAAAAAAAATTCCATTTATTTAAAAAGCAAAACAAAAGGCCTAAGAGGGCAGGGATGGGGGTATTTAGGCTGAGACAAGAAGAGCCGGCCAGGTGAGTGGGTGGGGGAGGGCATTCCAGGCAGAGAGAAGAACAGGTGTGACTCTCAGACGGGCCCGGACAGGCACTGGCTAAGGACACAGGGATGACCAGCCTCTGCTCTGTGCAGACAAAATGGAACAAATGGTCATAGCAGTGGCCAATTGGGAGACGATGAGATTCAGGCCTGGCTTGACCTGGGGTCCGAATCCTAGTGGGTGACCTGGGGGGGCCTCTGAGACCAGTGTCCTCATCTGTCTCGGGGACGGGGTTCAGATTGAAATGCGAAATTGCTACTGCCCCAGTTGGTGAATCAGGCAATGGCCCCCTGCCCAGAAGGATGCCGATCCAGAGCCTGCAGGCCACACAGAGCAGGAGAAAGTGCCCTCCTGCCCAGGGCTCCAGGGTCCCATGGATCCAGTGAGAATCTCAGGCCACAACTCAGAGGGGCAAGAAATAGCCATGTTTCTTAGTCTCCCCATCACTGAATTTCACTGCCATGGGCCTCTCCTGTCAGCTGGAGGGCGCCATGGGGCTCCCTAGGGCGTGCTGAGGTCTGAACAGGCTCCAGAGTGAGGAGAGATCCCTCTGGCTGGTCCACCATCCGCAAAGGTGCCCACACTGCCCCAGCTGACGAGATCACGTTGGGGAACCCCTGTGAGCTCAGACCTCCCTCCTCCGGCCTGTCCTGGGCCCCGAGTGAGGATGAGTGCCCTTCCACAAGCTCCAGCTTTCCTGTCTCTGCCAAATCGCCCCCTGCCCGCACTCTCCGCAGTTCCTGCAGGACCCCCAGCCTTAGTTCTGCAAACAGCCATGATCTGGTGGGGATGGTGGGATCGTCTCAATCTGACCCAGATGTGCACCTGATGTGTGCACATCTTCTGCGCCATGTCAGTGACCTGCGAGGCCTGGGATGCAGTGGGTCCAACATGGATGGAAACCAGGGAGGTAAGGGCCCCCTTCCCTCACTCAACTTCAAGCAGGCAGGCAAAACAAGCCCCCCTGAAGGCA
This sequence comes from Mesoplodon densirostris, assembly GCF_025265405.1. Classification (NCBI taxonomy): domain Eukaryota; kingdom Metazoa; phylum Chordata; class Mammalia; order Artiodactyla; family Ziphiidae; genus Mesoplodon; species Mesoplodon densirostris. The sequence continues at coordinate 4,280,087 of NC_082676.1, forward strand.
GCAACGGCCCCCAGCTCCAGCCCACTGTTGCCAAATGTGGATGCCCAGATCACCCGGCTCCTCAAGAGAAGTCAGGTGCCTGGGTTTTGTGTGGAACCTGCGGATTTCCCGTGGCCAGTTCACAGGGGACCTGCTTTCACGGGAGGGGGGAAGCTCCAGCAGGTGACTCCCACCTGGGCCCGTGTAGCACACACCTGGCAGGAGGGCAGGGGGTGCAGCCGGGCCGGCGAGCTGCCAGAAATGGGGGAAGGAAAAATAGGAAATCCAGCCTGAATGACTGTTTAAAGAAATGACCAGTTAACACCATCTGGGGAGGCCAGTCCTTGTGAGAAGCAGAGAACAGGGTCACCCGAGGAGACCCCCAGAACCATGACTGAAAAAAACAGAACCATCCAGAATCCAGTGGGCCAGAGTGAGGGGCAGTGGGAGGCGTGTTCTAGGAGAAGTGAAGGAGAAATCTCGGCATCACCTGCGATCCTATCAGCCCTGCCATCTCCTGGGAACAAATTATTAATTACCCAGATCATTCCAGGGGTACCAGCCCTGAATTCCTTGAACAATTCAAGACTGACGTCAAGGTTCAGGTAGATAAGTAACTTCCGCCTTGGAGAGGAAGGATACAGCATCTGCCTGTCCTCAGATGAAAGATCTCCAGATAAGTGCTGCATTGTTGCTGCCACACTCCATTAGGGGAAGCAAGTTTAACCTATTCCAAAGCCCTCAGGTTATGAAACGCGGCCACAGTTTCTGAAGAGAAAGTCATTTTTCTTTTGTTTCTTTTTCACTCTTCAAATTTAGTTTCACTTGCTAAGGCGTGCACCAGAGTTTCCTGCTGGCAGGTTGGGTCCCAACTCAGCAAGCTGGCACACAAGCCCACCTCAGTGTGCTTCTCCCGCCCACCTCCCTCTGCCCGTCACCCACCCTACCTGCAGGAAAACGGGCCCTCCCTCCCCTGGGTCCCCACTGCCTCTGTTACCACCCTTCATCTGACTGGGCCAAAACGTAGGTATTTATTTGATTCTCTTTCCTCACCATGATGAGCGAAGGACTTCCAGAAAGATCACTGTTGTAGGACTTCATACAGAGCCTCACCTCGCGGAGGTACTAAGTGATAACTGGATGGACAGATGGAAGGAAGGGAGGAAGCAAGGAAGAAAGGAAGACTTGCCAATTATCAAAGCAACGCTCATCAAATTTTAGTGTGCAGAGTCCTCATCTCTACAATGGAAATAGTAACCCTACCTCTGAGTTGGGGGTATTGTTGCATCCATTTCACAGATGAGAAGGCTGAGGCTTAGAGAACCCAAGTTCCACAGAGGCTGCCTCCTGGTCACCTGCCCCAGAGCCCACATCCTCAGCCTACATGCTGATGAGACACACACAGCCCCTGTCCCCTGGTGCTGAAGTCTAGGTGGGGGAGGCGATAGGCTCACGGCTCATTTGTCCTCTGGCTGCCACTGGGCAAGGGTACAGGGGAAGCAGAGCAGGAGGCACCGAAAGGGTCAGAGAGGGACTCCACATGGCAGGGGTGGGGGGGATGAAGACGGTTCTGGATGCGACTGTCACAGTGATTGTTTGTTCTGACTGGCTCAGGGTTACTTGGATCGCTATAAAACGGCGACCTGGCCCAGTGCATTTGTCAACACTATCAACCCTTGGATGGGCAGGCAGTGGTGAGGAATTCCTGTAAAAGAACTGAAAGCAACTCTGAACTTGCCCCTAGGTCTCCCCGTCTTAGCTGACATCTTTAAGAGCTGGGTTGCCTCCTGGGTGGCCCACTGAAGCACAGATCATAGCTTTTCTGGTGCATTAAATGACTCCCCCATGAAAGGGGGCCTGTTTGGCCAAAGATCTTTGGGGGAGGAGAGGTGCGTGATGACCCCATAGTGAGGCTGTGCCATCCACATGGACAGTGACAAACAGCCCAGGGCCTCCGGCACGCTACATTAAATGTTCATGTCATCATGGCTGTTTTTTGTTCCTTACATATTTGTTTAGATTACAACATAATCCCTGGAAAAGGTAAAAGGCCCTTCCAGAGTATATGTTTAAGATCCATTAGGGAAAACCTGCTGTGTTCAAATGGAAAAATAGGATCTGGGGTGATGAACTGCTTACTTGTGTTTGTTTTATCTTGGTGTCCTGGGGGGTTAGTGCTGGAAGCAGCACGGATGGCCCCTTCTTCTCAGCCCTGTGTTTTACAGAAGGGGAAGCTGATGTTCTCTGGACTGCAGGCTTCTCACTGTTTAAGTGCCATAAGCAAAGAGGTGAGGTGAAAACGACCCATGAAGTAGTGGGTTACACTTGGAGATACCAGTATGAACTCATTGCTGACCTTAATATAGATACAGGTAGTTGCATATGAAAATATGTGTTGACACGTGTAGTGCCTGGCTTAGTGCACACACACCCATCTCCTCACTCTGCCAGCTGAGCACACCTAGAAGCAACAACACCCCAGGAGCAGTGAACACACACAGCACCCAGATCTTGGTTTCTAATACCATTCTCCAATAAAAGCGACCAGCGCTCCTTAGAGAAGTAGCTTATTCTGGACAGGAATACGCAAGACAAACTTGGGGCATCTTACAGAGCCAGAAACTCAGGAAATTCTTAATAATAATAATAGTAACCACCCACAATGATTGGGGGGAAAGTCAAAGAGACACAGGAGCCAACGGAAGAACCCCGAGTGGTCAAAGCCGGACAATTTGTGCAAGAAAAATAAAAATGTAATACTGGATTAAAACTCAAAGCTAAAATAAATATCCATGAGACCATACTGACTAAATAAATGATTGAATAAATAAATAAACTGGGGAGAAGAGAGAAGTCTCCCATGAAGAATAATCCCAAATAGCTGATGTATCCTCCAGCCTCAAGGAGGTGGAGCATGACCTCTGCTCTTTAAGTGTGGGCGGTGCATTGTGATTCCTTCCAAAGAGGATGGGATGCAAAGGGAGGGGGGAAAAAAAGAGTAACTTTACAGCAGAAAAATCTGATAAACACGACCTCAGCCAGGCGGTCAAAGTCAACATCAACAGTGATAAGTCAGGTTGAGTGCGTGGACTCCTGAGACGATGTGCTTCGACTCTTCCTCCCCAAAGCCTTTAACCCTAGTCTAACCAGCAGAAAAACATCAGACAAACCCAAATTCTACAAAATACCTGACAAGGAAAGTCTGAAAAACCTCCACAGCCAAGAGGAGCCTAAGGAAACGTGACTACTAGATGTCATGTCGGGTCCTGGGTGGGATCCTGGGACAGAGAAAGGACATTAGAGACTAAATGAGAAGGAAATCCAAAAAACAGGGGATATATGTACACGTGCAGCTGATTCGCTTTGCTGTACAGCAGAAAATAACACAACATTGTAAAGCAACTACATTCCAATTTAAAAAAAAAAAAAAGGACATTAGGGGGAATTCCCTGGTGGTCCAGCGGTTAGGACTCTGCGCTTTCACTGCCGTGGGCACAGGTTCAAATCCCTGGTCAGGGGACTAAGATCCCATAAGCCATAAGCCTCCCAGCGCAGCAGAGGAAAAAAAGAAAAAAGGACATTAGGGAAAGGACTAAGGAAATCCACACAAAGTACGGACTCTATTGCTTCCTCAGTTGTGACAACATACCACACTGATCTAAAACGTTAGCAGGGGAACTAGGTGTGGGGTACATGGGAACATTCTACACATTCTTCACAGTAAGTGTGAAAATCTGAAACTGTTCTAAAATAAACAGTTCGTTTGTTAAAAAGGCCTTCACCTCCACTGAATCTATAATCAGGAAACTGCAGTATACTAAAAAATGGCCCCCCAAAGATATCGGGTCCTAATCCCTGGAAACTCTAAATGTGCCTTTGTTTGGAAAACGCATCTTTGCAGATGTGATTAAGGGTCCGGAGATTACCCTGGATTATCTGGGTGGACCCATAATCCATGACAAGTGTCCTCATAAAAGCAAGACAGAAGAGAGGAACAGAAGAGGAGGAGGCCACCTGATGATGCAAGTAGAGATGGGAGGGGTGTAGCCACTGGCCACGGCCACGGAACACCTGGGGCCACCAGAAGCTGGAAGTGGCAGGAAGGATCCTCCCCTCCAGCCTCTGCAGGGAGCGTGGTCTGGAAGCCACCTACATTTTGGACTTGCACCTCCAGAGCTGTGAGAGGATACATCTCTGCGGTTTTAGGCCCCCCGGGCCGTAGTCATTTGTTACAGAAGCCACGGGAAGGCAGTCAGTCAACCGTCTTTTCACAGAGTCCTGCCAGGAGCCCGGTGCCTCCCAGGTGCCCACCATTCAGCCCTGAGAACGACAGCAGGGTCCCTGCACTGAGCAGGCCGGTAAGCACAGCAGGCGATGAGGATTTGATTACAAATATTCGAGGGAGGGCTTCCCTGGTGGCGCAGTGGTTGAGAGTCTGCCTGCCGGTGCAGGCAACACGGGTTTGTGCCCCGGCCTGGGAAGATCCCACATGCCGCGGAGCGGCTGGGCCCGTGAGCCATGGCCGCTGAGCCTGCGCGTCCGGAGCCTGTGCTCCGCAAGGGGAGAGGCCACAACAGTGAGAGGCCCGCCTACCGCAAAAAAAAAAAAAAAAAAAAAAAAAAAATATTCGAGGGATCGCGATGGGCTGCACCGTGAGAAGTTCGCGGCCACAGCAGCACGGAACCGGGGATCTGTCCTAACCTTGGCGCAGAGGAGGCGGCTCCGCTGATACTTTAGCCGAGACCTGAGGGGGAGGGGGACCAGCGGAGTTCGTGTGGGTGGTGGGGATGAGGGGAAGAGCATCGGGCACAGGGAACAGAGTGAGCTGAGACGGCGGCAAAAGGAAAGAAGCACCGTTTGCTGAAGGAGCAGCAAGAGGACCAGGGGCGCGATTTAAACCGTGAAGCGCGGGTAGAACGGTGGGAGCCATCGTGAGAGAAGACCTGGGTTGTCGCAGGGGTCGGGACCCCTCCTGACGGCCCAGCTGTCACCCCTTTGTTGATGGATCGGGAGAGGTCGCGAAGGTTCCTGGGGAGGGCGCTCAGGGCAGCCGCTGCTTAACGACTGGCAGGGAGGGATTTCACAATTCCAACCAGGCGGCAGAAAACATTTTCTGTAAAAGGTCACATAGTAAATATTGTAGATTTTGGGCAAGACCGCTCAGCAGAGGAAGTCGAGGAAGCAGCCTGGAGCAATCCGTAAAAGAACGTGGCTGCGTTCCAATAAAGCTTCCTTTGTGGATGCTGAAGTGTGAATTTCAGGTAATTTTTCAGGTCGTGAAATACTGGTTTGATTTTTTAAAATTTAATCGACCGTTTGAAAGTGTAAAAAGCATTCATAGCTTGCAGGCCTTACAAAAACAGGGAGTGGGTTGGATTTGGCCGCAATTTGCTGGCCCGATTGTCCCACTGATCAGATCGTAGCTGCACCCGGCACTGAAAGTATCAGCCCCGAGAAGGTTTGCGGGGGCCGGTGTGCAGAGAGCAAGGCGGGAGGGGCCGCATGCCCCTAGGGGCGAGCTAGGCGAGGCCGGAATACAGGCCTCCTGCCAACCTGGCCTTCTTGGTGCCCAGACACTGGAAAGCCTTCCCCTCAAATCTACCCTTTGGGCTTTCTTTCCAAAAGACCACGGAACAGCAGGAGGACGGGGCTGAGTCTACGGGTCCCACTGCCTTGGACTCTGTCTGCTCAGAGGTGATGGCAGCAAGGCGGCTTTCTCTGTGGGGCTGTGGTTTTGCCATTGAACTCAGACTCCATTGGGAAAGGCTGGGCTCTAAAACCACATCTGAACCTGTCACCCTATGGTCCTGCCCTACCCCACACATCTGATCTCCGTCAGTCTTGAAGGCATGGGGAAGGGGAGGCAAGTCCCCTGTAGGAGGGTTTTACTTGCAAGTTAATTTTTAAAGATACAGCTTTCTTGACCAGCAAGGCACGCCCCTCAGAAGAAGCTGGGCAAGGGACGGGGGCCCAGGGAGGCTGGGGCGGGAGGCCAGAGGCCCCTGTTTTCAGGTCCTCCAGGCCTGCCCCGAATGTCAGCAGCTACAAAATATGTTATTCATGAAGCGCCTTTGCAGAGACAGCACCAAGGTGTGGAAGCAGCCTGGCAGCCCACTGCCCGAGCCCTTGCCGAGGTCACCTCTGTCTCTCACCTGCTTCCCTTCCACCCCTCGGGCTCCTCCAGCAGCCCCTTCACTGTCAAGTCACCCTCTGCTCAGGGCCCTCCAATAACCCCTCACCTTGGCCTCCGAGGCCTGTGTGGTCCAGGCCTTGTTGATCTGCCTGGCTGCATCTCCCTCAATTCTTCTTTTTCACATGCCCCTGCTCCCCTGACCACAGGGCCTTTGCACCTGCTGTTGCCACTGCTGACGTTCCCTGCCCTGTTGACTTAGTTACCTCCTTTTCACCCATCAGGGTGCAGGTCCTAGATTCATTTCTCCCCTCTTCTCTCTCTCTCTCTCTCTATATATATATATAGATAGATAGATAGATAGATAGATTCCCTGGAGACAATGTCTCCAATGGATATAGTTATGTAAAGCACTTGGCACACAGGAGGTGTTCAGTGAACGGCTACTATATTTTTTCTATTGGCTCAGCCACTATTCATCAAGAGCCTAACACATAACAGGTCCCAGGCTAAGTGCTGGGGAAGAGGGAGGTTTGGGGTTGAAAGGCCTGTCCTCTGGTTCTCACGGTCAAGTGTCATTATCATCTTCCTTTTACAATGAGGACAATGAGACTCTGAAAACTTAAGTGACAACTGCCCAGAGGCAGGACCAAACCCAACCTGAAGTCCATGCTCATGACCTCAATGCCACACTTTTGTACAGGACTTTTCATCTTTCCAGGACACCGTTCTCTTTCATCTTTGCCTCGTGGGTGAGCAGAGTTACTATCCCACGTTATGGATGGGAAAGCTGGGATTCAGGGAAGTCCTGAGGGTGACACCGGGTCTGGGCCAGGACGCGCCTGCCCACATTCTCCCCAGCCCGCCGTTTGCTTAGCAGAGCCCCAATTCCCAGTGGCCAGGCAGACTGGGAAGAGCATTCACACCCATCCCCCTGAGCCGCGCCTTCCAGAACTGTGAGGTCCTCCCAGCCGTGGGTTCCAACAAATGAGTTTTGCTGTTACTTCAGTTAGCGCTGCTTTTGGAATCATTGTCTCTGTTGTGTTTCTCTCGCCTCAGTGCAGCCCAATATGTTCCTTTCCATGAGCCAGGAGCCCCCACGAGGTGCTAAGAAACAGAGTCTGAGCTACAAACACATCTGATGTTCTCTTGCTGCTCAGCCTGGGAGCTGAGGGCCACTGCAGAGACTCTGGGCCACATGCAGTAAAGACATGAGACTCCTTCTTTCTCTACGAAGTTTTTTTGGTTATTGAAACAAACCTCTTATTGACTCTGGTTCTGTTATTATGGGGACTGCCTCCATTGGAGTCAGGGTCTACCCTCTGGACCTAACACCCACCAGTCATGTGACTTTGGCCAAATCAATCTTCTCCCTGAGCCTTGGTCTATTTACTGGACATCAGTTAGCATTTGCTGCATAACAAACAAGTCCCAGACTAAAAGGCTTGAAACAATAAACCTTTACTATTGTTCATGGGTCTATGGATCAGCCAGTGGTTCTTCTGGGCTCAGCTGAACTCACTCATTATTCTGTGGTCCTCTGCAGTTTAGGTGGGCAGCTCTGCTGGTCTTGGCTGGGCTCTCTCATGTGTTTGGGGGCTGGCTGGTTGTTGGCTGGTCTAGGATGTCCTTGGCTGGGACAACTGGGCTCTCCTGCTTGTGGCTTCTCATCCCCCACAGGCTTATTCCCATGGCAGCTGGGCAGGGTCCCTAGAGAGCAGAATCACCCAAGACCTCCTGTTGCCTGGGGCTCTGGGCTGGCACACAGGCCGTTCTGACTCATTAAGTTGAACAAAGCCAGCCACAGCCCAGCCCAAATTCAAAGGATGGGTTAACCAACATCTTTTGGGGAGAAGACAGGGAGTCACATCACTAATCCTGTGGACACAGAGAGGGTTAGGAACCGCAGTCATTTCTGCAATGTCTGTCACCATCTGTGTAGCAGCCACTGGTTTATCTTCTCTGGATTCTTGACTTCCAGCATCCACTTCTTCTTTCTCACATTATCCTTTTGGGGAACTTCCCCGCCCTTGAATGTCATCAGGTAGGACTGTTAATAATGAGTGCCGCTGTCCCCAAGCCGAGAAGCAGGCCCACCAGCATGCTGGCCAATCAGACCCTCCCTCCGGGGACAATGATGATCCAGCAGAGGGTAACCGAGCCTGGAAACGGCTGTATTCGCTCATCCCAGGAGTGATTCTGATCAGACCATTCCTGCCGCCTCTCTGTCCTGGGCCTCGAGAGCGTCTTTGGTTCCAGCCCAGCCCCAGGCCTGGTTCTCCTGCCTACTCGATTCTGGGAGCCCCCAGTATCCTTCACTGACCTCCTTGCTCTCCCCACTCTCCAAGCCCATCTCCCCCCGGCCCAAGTGGTCCTCCTAAAGCATAAATCCCAAGATGTCACTCCCCTGTTCCCAGCCCTGCAGGGGCCCCTCAGCTCAAACTCCAGACTGCTTCCCCGTGGCCTCCAGGCCCCCAAGCGTGGCCGGTCACCGGTGACCCCGGCTCAGAGCCGCATGGCTCCAATGTCTGCTTCCATCTCCACGTGGCCTCTTCCCTGTGTGTCTGCATCCTCTCCTCTTCTTCGAGGAGCACCATGTCCCTAAATATTAATGTGCATCTTGCATCTAAAGGTGGTCAGTGCCGGGCAGTCTTGGGGTTCGCCTTTGCCCAGTCTGCTGTCAGCGGGCATTGAGCTGCTCTCAACTTCTCCCTGTTCACGGCGCCTGGGATGAACAGCCTTCCACAGACACACCTGCTGCACTCCTGCGGGATTCTTTCTAGAGGTGACCCACTGGAGCCAGGAACACATGAACTTCACCTCTTGGCCTCAGCCCCCCATGACCCTCCAGAAAGGTGGCCGCCACTCTGGCCTCTGCCGGCTGAGTATTAGGGTGCCCACCTCCTCACACAGTTGTCTACAATATGCAGATGGCTTTCAAGACCTTTGGGATTTTGCCCCATGCTGGACACCGCAGACAGTTTAACCTGAATGTGACCAGTGCCTTGATAAAGTGGCACAGGAAGCGGCTGAAGGCTTGTGTAAATGTCCCAAGGCTAACACAGGCTCTGAGGCATCGCCAGATGAGAAAGGTATGTGGAACTTTCAATCTCTGGGAGACCTTTGCCTGCAGCCTGACCAAGGCACATCATAGCCCAGCAGGCAACAAGGTCTGAGCTCATTTTCAGCAGGTCAGACCAACAGGCAGCGTTGATGCTGGGGATGGGTTGGAGGAAAGGGGGGCAGCTGGAGATATTTTGAGGTCATCTTAGCCTCTCCCTAAAGCATGAGTTCTAAGCCGGGACTGATTTTCCCCAGGGCACATCTGGCAGGCCTGGAAACATTCTCGTTGTCACAAGTGGAGGGGGGCGGGTCTACTGGCATCTCATGGGTAGAGGCCAGGGATGCCGCTAAACACGCTACGATGCACAAGGACAGCCCCACGATGGAGAAGGATCCAGTACAAACTACCAGCGGCACCGGAGCTGAGAACCCTGTCTACAGAACTGGCGAAAGGTTCGGATTGTGGCTCAAGTTCCAACGTCCAAGGTCAGCCTCTACCCTGAATCCTTCTCCTTCCCCAGTTTCCTCATCTATGGGATGTAGATCAAGATGGTCCCCACGCAGTGTTATGAGAATCGGCTGAGACAGTGCAGATGACGAGACCTCCATCACCAAGAGCGTGTCTCCGAGCAGACGCCCAAGTGGCTTTTCCAGACGAACGTGTGGCTCCTGCAGCAAAGTGAGGACCAGGCAGGTGCAAAGCAGAGGCTGCCGCCCTGTGACATCTATCTCCAGAGCACCCTGTCTTCATCTCGTTTCTCCAGTGCATCCATCTGCCAGGTGTGACCAGCCCAGAAGAGAGGGCACCACATGGCAGGGCAGCAGGCCATGTGCACGGATGCCCAGACACCTCCCTAAATCACAATCGCTCCTGTCAACAGATGGTGGCCACTGTCACCACGCTGCCCGGTGGCACTCTCTTTGACAAAGGAACTCGGGGCTCTGGAGTTTTCTGGGAAAGAATGTGTGTTCCACGTGCACCCAAGTTCAGCAGCAGCCAAGCTCCCCCCGCGAGGGATGGGCGGGGAGGGAGACACGTCACATCTCGGCCATAAATCTCTCTTGAGCAGACTTCTCCTGAGAGCGGGTCAGCAGCCCCTCTGGCCTCTGTCATCTCGTGCCTGGCTGGGCTGTTGTTCCAGGGCCCCAGGGTCTCTGGGGCCCTGTCTGACCCCTAACCCTGTGGGGATCCCAAGCGCCCCTTCTAATGTGAACCTAACTGTCCCCCCCAACTCCCCCCACTTCATGGCTCCTCAAGGAGCCTCAGTCTTTGATGCCTTATTAAAGGCTGCCTTCTCCAGGAAGCCCTCGTGATGCCTTCCCAGAATCCCAGGGCAGAACAATAACAGGGAGCTTGTGCCAGTTTTCCAAACACTTAGATGTATTACCCCATTCAACCCTCACAAAAACCACAGATGGGGGCATCAGCACAGAGAGGTTGAGTAATTTGCCCTAAGTCACAGAGCCAGTAAGTGGGGAGCCAGGATTTGCACCATGGCCGTCGGGCGGTCTCCAGAACACTTAGCACCCTGGGATCCCCCAGTATGTCTCTTAGACCTTTGATCGCCCTCCAGATGGCTCCCTGGATGCCTCTACCCAGAGGACCAGATTCCAGGAGGCAAGGACCAGCCTCAGAGCCCCAGGGCCGAGCCCAGAGCCTGGCACCGGGTCAGTTCTGAATTGTTTCCACCAGGCCCTCTGGCTCCTGTGTGATTCCAAGCTGTCTGAAGGACGGGCTGAAAGACTTTCTTTTCATCACCATCCATCTGCCCAGCTGCTCCCTGGCGGCACCCCCAGCCTCACCATGCTGGGCGCAGACGTCGTCCGGCTGAAGCGGAGCGGCGCCCCTTACAGAGGAACCCCTGCACCCTGCGGCTTAGCGCCCCCGCCGCCTTGCTGTTCTTTCAACACGTGCTTCTTTGCAAAGACGACCAGTCGGGGAGTCCTAGTCTGACAGGGTGCACGTTCCAATAACCCAGATCATGTCCTGGCCGAGGCTTAGAGCGGCCCGAGGGGACTCCTCATGCCACACGAGGGGGGCCGCTAGACGGTGAAGGCTTTCATGGCAGACACATGGAGGGACTGCAGACACAGAGCCCTCCTCTCGGTCCCTCTTTCTCATGATTTTCATTGATGACACATGCCCCGTGCATACCCTGCTAAGTGTTTATAAGCACCAGCTCCTGTAGCCGTCACGACCACCCTGTGAGAAAGCGTCCTCACTATCCCACTTTACAGATGGGGAAACCAAGGCAGAGGGAGGTCAAAGAGCTTGCCACAGACGGCCAGAGGTATGGGGTCAGGCTTCCAGTCCCGAGCACTCAGGCCTCCCCGGATGCTGCTGATAAAGGTGATGCTCAGATGTCTGGGGCTGCACCCCAGACCCCAGCTTATGAGTGCAGTGCATCACCGCTGCCCCACTGCTTTCGCCCTCACCTGCACGGGCAGAATTTCTTGGAGTCCCCGGGGTCCTCTCGAGTCGTGGAGGTACAGGGCCACGTACGTCCTCCAGCAGGACACCGGCCCTCCTTCTCCCCAAACTTCCAGGAGAAAAAAGACCTCACGGATGAGGTGCTGCCACCCAGAACCGTATCGTGGTCCTCACTGGTCCCAGGCGCTTTCGCCTTCCTGGTCCCCTTCCTCCCTAAAAAGTACTGAAAAGCGTATTTTACAATTACGTCGGTATAAGGATGAATGTAATCCAGGCTGAATCTGTTACTAGATATTCATTGTCATGATGTTCATTTTTCTTCCGACTTTAAAAGAAATGTCAGCATCGTCAAAGCACCCTGGAAGTCTTGTGGGCCGTAGCGCTGTGCTTACTGAGTCTAACGGGGAAGGTGGCTCTGAACTGCCGGGCTTGCGTCAGAAGGCGGGCGGGTCCCGAACTCTGCGCCCCTGGTCTGGGGGCCCACAGCTGCGCCGATTCCACCTTCTCATGAGACAGCGGCTCAAGTCCACATGGCGACGGGAAGGTAGGCAAGGGGGATGCCACGGAACCCCCCGTTTCTCGTCTTTGTCCTTTAGGAAACCACCTTGCCCCAGACTCTTTCATGCATGTCAACGTTGCGGGTAATCCACAACCCATCAGTTCCCCAGACATCAGGCTGTGGATTCCAGCCTCGGCTTGGCCAGGCCACCGTTCACCGCCCTTCCGCCCACCAACATCCCAAGATCCAGCAAACGCATGTGGCTGCCTCTGTAACAGGGAGCCCCGCCGCGTGTTGGAACTGGAACCACACCAGCATCCTCCCAGCGCACGGCTGCCAGCCTGACCCTAAGCCTGTCTGGAGCCCTTACATCACCCCAGACGCCGTCAGGAGCGCCTCAGTTTAGGCAAAGCCGGTATTCCTGACGGGTTATGTGTGAAAGGAATTTTGCATGCGTTGTGTAGGTTTCCTAAGACACCGATCCAACCCTCTGACTTCAAGTTTCTCTGAACCTCGGGCCCTGGGTCAAGGAATCAGAGTTGATGGTCTGTGTGTGAGCCCTGATGAATGGTAGAGGGGCCAGTGCATCTGCAGAAGGAACCCCTCTGCACGTGGGCAGTCACCTCCAAACGTCCGTTCCCGGGCCAATGACAGCCCAGCCAGAAGACTATGTTTTGGTGTTTATTTTTTCTCACTCCACCGAAAACTTCTTTGACAGCCATCATTGGATTTCTCGCTTCTTGCTAAAAAACTTGGGGGAAGGTTTCAGAATATTATTGAAGCAACAGGTTTTTTTTTTTTTCCTCCAGGTATTTTGCTATTTTAAGTAACATCGTGATGAATACCGTTGTGATCAAAGTTCGAGGTATGAACATTTGCAAGTTCTTCCATCATTTTGACAGACTGTTTACAGATGGATCATTCCAGCTTGCATTTCTGCCAGGAGGGGATGAGAATGGTACATCCTCTGTATTGTTGTCAGGTTTGGTAATTGCCGAAGTCAGTTCTACGCTCAGAAACTGCTGTTTTGTTTTGTTTTCCAATTAGGGAATAAAGGGCTGAACCGCGCCAGACACAGACATCTGCTGGAATGCGCAGAATGAAATCCCCTCGATCTCAGATTACCAGATGAAATACAGGACACGCAGTGCAATTTGAATTTCAGATAAACAACCAGTAATTTCTCAGCACAGTATGTCCCAACGATTGTATGGGATATACTTCTACTAAAAATGTATTGCTTATCTGAAATTCAAATTGAACTGGGTTTCCCACATTTTAGTTTGCTAAATCCGGCAACCCTACCCCAATCCCCCTTTGTAAGCCTGTGTATTTTATCTGCTCTCTCCCTTCACACACCAGCGCCAAGCTTGCTACCTCTATCATTTATGAGCTCTTACTCTATGCTAAGATGGTCCTAAAGCACTTTCTCTGCATTGACTCATTTCATCCTCAGAATGACCCTACAGGTGAGTACTATTAGTAGTAGCATTGTTTTGCTTACAGCAATTAAGCAATTTATTATCTTAAAAGTTTCTGTGAGTCAGGAATGCAGCAGGGGCTAGCTGGGTTGTTCCCACTTGGGGTCTTTCCTGAGGCTACAGTCAAGATGTAGACCCAGGCTGCAGACTTCTGATGGGTTGCAGTGGGCAGCAAGATCCACCCCTGAGGTGGTTTCTCTCGCCAACCTGGAACGTTGCTGCTCACTGTTGGCAGGAGGCCTTATCATCCCCCATTTTTATAGGTGGAAAAACTGAGGCTCAGAGAGATTAAGGAACCAAACAGGGCAGCGAGTGGCAGAACTGAGGCTGGGACCCAGGCCTCCTGACTCCAGAACTGAGCCCTGAATTTCTTCTCCGTTTCATCACGGGTCAAGTATTCTAAGTGCATCAGAAAGGAAACAGTGGTAATGAGCTACCTTAAGTGCTACTGTGTGCGACTCTGAGCACAGCTGAAAACAAGAGAAGGTCGCCCACCGGAATTCTGGTAGACCTGGAAAAGACTCATCGGTAATTACCCTATTAATTTATGACACAGTAACAGATGTGCTGAAAGGGCATGGAGTTTGTTCCTATAGGCATGTCCCATGCCATCAGGATTATGCTCTTAATTTGCTATTTCATAGATAATTTGAAGATCCAATCCATTCCCTGTCAGAACAATTATAAACTCGAAATTTATGGAGCCCACATTACCAAGCGTGGACCACGCCATTCTGCAGGTGCAGAAAATACGACATCAGAGGATGATTACATTGAGGCCTGAGTGCAAAACAGTGCAACTTCTGCTGTTCCGGGCCTTTTGGCTAATTAACCCTGAGCCTCTCAGAGGCTTCCAGGCTGAACGCCCATCTCCCTAATCCTTTCACAACAGTCTCTTCCCAGCTTCCTCCGTATTCCCTGCAACGCTCAAGTGAGAGACGGCTTGGCCCCCCTGACGAGGTTGGGAGAAATGTGGTAACCAGAGCAGGTGGGTACCACTTGTGGTTGGCTCCGATTCCAGGCCCACAGCTGCTGCCCAGCTGCAGGGACCCAAATCCAAAAATTTTCTGAGGATTTTCCCACCATCTGGGCTCAGGAACTCCCATGCCCAGAAGCTTCCTTGGGAGCCAAAGGGGCCCAAGTGTTCCATTTCAGATGTTACCAGTGCCATTCCCAGCCTGTTCCTGTCCCTGAGAACATTTGAATCCCCTCCCACCGATGCCCCCCACCTCCTGCAGCAATGAGGCCCCATCTGTCTTCCAGCAAGGACTGTCCATCAGAAGACGGGCTTCCGCCCAGACCCTCATCCACGCCTGGTTCAGAAAGAGCTTGGAAACTCTCCAAAAATATTATGTTACCCTTTGCTGTCCTCGTGGTTTTACTATCCTAACAGAGAATAGAAGCAACTCAAAGTTCTGAGAAAAAGCCCTCTTCCCATGCTTCAAAAGTCTCAGGTTATTCTCCCATTAGCTACATAACAGCCCAGACATCTGACACACGACAGGGGACCGGGGGTCCATGTTGTTCCTCACAAGACCCCAAGAGCCTGGGCAAACTTCCTTGCCTTCTTTTCCTCGCATATGTTCTACTGCTCTGCTCTTGAAAAGCGGGTCTCACATCATTCATTCATTCAATCATTAATTCATTCATTCAACAGAATTCCCTGGGCTCTAGAGAGCCAGCAAGAACAGCAGGAATGGTCACATTTATCGAAAACATTCAAGGTGTCCAGGAGCTCGTCAAGCCCTTGGCATATATTAACCAAGTCCACACGACAGCCCTGTGAGGAAGCTGACATTGCCACCCCAGTCTTGAAAGCAACTGGGGCTCAGAAGATTAATTCACTGGTTCAAAGGCAGACAACTAGTTAACAGCAGAGTTACAAACCCCAGAGCCCAATGGATGGAGGCCTCTGATGAGACATTGGGACCAACACACACACTTGGACACTACACAGCTTGACGCTGGGAAAGACCATCTCGGCGAATGTGCATTTCACATCTCTGTCACTGGACTTACCATCAAGGAAACACAGATTGCACTGTATAGGACAGACAGAATTCGGGTACAAGGAAGTCCTATTTCTTGCTAGGGCTAAACATTTCCTTGAACTATAAAACACAAATGAGGGATTTGCTGTCCATCTGTGGTAAATACACCACTGTAACTCCAGTTCTCCACCTCACTCATATAACCACGCCCTTCGCAATATGATTTTGGGATCCCTGCTATTGAGAAACGGAGTTCAATTCTGTGCCGCTCAAATCTGGGCTGCCTTGTGCCTTGCTTCCAGTAGCAAGATGTGGAGGAACTGAGGCCCCAGCTGCATCCTTTGCTCCCTCACATTCCTGCCTCCAGCAGGGAGACCAGCCTGTGGGAAGAAAGGGACCACACAGAGTAGAGCCAGGTCAGCCCAGCCAGTCCCGAGCCAAGCCACCAGCTGATGGCACATTACAGGCCAACCCGCAGACAGCAGCCAAGCCTGGTCAAGTAGAAACACTCAGACGACCCACGGAGCCATGGGCAAAGTAACAAATGGTTATCTTTTCAAAGTCACTAAATTTTGAGATGATCTGCTACCAAGCAATGGCTAACTGAACTGTTGACAGAAGCTAGCCAAACTTCAAGCATTTTGCTTCACTTCTCAAGACTGATCATTTGAATCTAAGCAGTACTTGGACCCATGAGAATCAAGAACCCTACTGGCAAAAAAAGAAAAAGAAAAAAAGAACCCGAATGGCAACCCAGAGCCATTTTATCCCGAGGCACATCCTTGTAGGAACAAGGCTTTGGCTGAGAAAGCTCTCAAGGACCCGCATTTGAGGGCTGAAAAAAAATGAAATCTATTGGCTCCGAAATACAAACAAACCTTGCAAAATAAAATTAATAAATGCTTCACTAAACGCCTTCAAAACATACGCATTTTGTCAACTAGTCAACTGCAACTCTGCTGTATCCACATGTAACTGTCTAAGTCAAATTTAACACACCCAAGCCAAATGAATAATTTCTTCTGAGTAAAATTTTTAAAAGTTGAAAATCATAAGTTCATATAGTTATCTTTTCCACTTTAACTGACCCTAATTCCACATGTATCCAAAGAAAAATAATAAACCTTTCAGAGAATTTTACAGTCCCCACAAAATTGTCTAGCATGGATGTGCATGTACTTTCATGTAGTCAACATACTGTGGCCCGAGACCGCTGACAATGATGGTTACCATGGCCTGCAGAAGTCTGCAGACAGCTCTGGGAAAGCATCCTCATTTTTCAGTTGGAAAAAGTGAGATCTTGAGAGGCTAACTGCTAAGGGGACATTAGCACTCGTCTAAAGCAAGAAACACACCATAGGCGGACGAATGTGGTGACTCTTGGTGAGACAATGGAAGAGCCCCATGGCTGGCAGGTACCTGTTAGGTGTCCTGGAGAGGAGGTCTGCTTGGTCCTTGCTCCTGTAGTACCCCACAAGTCACAGAATCCCAGGCTGATCACGCTCTGTCTGTTGGCTTGCTTCTCCACTGGACGGTGGGCCCTCCAGGCAGGAACTGCGCAGTACTCCCTGTATGTGCTGAGTGCTGGTCTGAGTGCTGTGGCCACGCAGAAAACACGATGGATGTCCTTGCGTGGGAGACTAATGGAGGGGATGAGTAATAAACAAAATGACAAAATAAGTATGCACAGGACGAACTACATGGGAATTAACAAGGAAGTCTGCAGCCTGGACCTTCACCTCCCCCTCTGGCTCCTCCGCCTACCCTGTCTGAAGGGGAACCCCTCTGTGAGATGGAACTGGGGAGAAGGACTGAGGGCAGGAGGCTCTTGCTTCGTGGGAGATGTGGAGAAAGTGAGTGGCTGCGCGTGTGCGGGAAGATGCTGACAGGTGTTGCTGATCTGCGGGGTCTCCCTTCAACACCTCTGGGAAATTCAAGTAAAGGACTCGAGTCTTTTCCGTCACTGAATTGTGCCTCTTAGCGGCTCTCTCCCAAGACAGGACCATGTGGATGATGGCTTGGTGTGCATGGTGAAGGTCACCAGGAGGACAGGAATTCAGGAAGCTGCAAGTAGTCTTGTGGGGCTGGAGCATCAGTAGTAACTGGGCAAGATGAGGTTGTAATAGATAAACAAGAACCTACTGTAGAGCACAGGGACCTATAGTCAGTATCTTGTAATAACCTATAATGGAAAAGAATCTGAAGCCGTGTACCTGAAACTAACACAATATTGTCAATCAACTAGCATTAAATTTAAAAAATAATTTAAAAGATGAGATTGTAGATGGGGAAAGACCAAATCAAATATGGCCTCCCAGTCACATGCGGGATTTTTGCTCACTTTATCTTAAGAGTAACTGGTAAATAGTACGTTCTTAGGAACTGGCCTTCCCCCTGCCCCGCACCCCATGCCAATACTGACTTGCAGTTTACATAAACCAAGAGAAAAAGCAAAACCTTTAGAACTCATTTCACCCCAGATCTAAGCTAGGGCCATATTTAAAGTCTGTGAGCCAGTTGGAAGTCCCTCTGTTGTCAAATAACTTTGAAGAAGATTCAATAGCAATTCTGATTCATACTGATGTTTTCTTATCTCTAACCTATACCTGTAATTAGGACTCCTTGATCCCAAGTAAATCAATTAGTCACTCGGAAAATGTTTCCCCTGGTCTTTGATCCAAGCAACTAAGTGCATGAATACTTAAAATATAAAAGATTTGACTTTTGAAACTCCAGACACTCTGACCCTGGGTTAAGACTGGAGTATGGTTGTGGGTGATGGTTTCCTGGGCATCCCCGTAATGCTATACACACACACACACACACACACACACACACACACACACACACACTCTCATTGGCCTCAGACTTACATTGCAATTTGTGAGACAGCCTCTTCTAACACTTTTCTTAAAAAGAAGGCATATTTTCCCTTTGAATTTTTTCTTTCCCCCAATTAAAACTCTAGGCTCTTTCTTGGGTCACAGGGCATGGAGAAAAATAAAGATGGTACCGGGTCTTCTCTGGTGAGAAATGCTTAGAAAGATGTGCCTGGAAAGAAGTCCCTGAATACGCCTGTCAAGATGCATTTCACACTGGCAGGCTGGAAACTGATGAAAACTATGGTTTCTCTTGGAAGCACTTAGTTCACTTAATTCAAGGCAGACATGGTACCTTAATCAATGTCCTTGGGTTACAGGCACCTGCAATAGGGCCCCATGGGTTTAGCTGCCCATCTCCCATTTTCCCCATCTTCTGAGAAGAGCATCCAAGCTTCCTTCAGTCCAAGAGCTGAGTAAGCATCGGAGCCCAGGCCAATCCTCTGGCCCAGTGACCAGTTCAGGGATGGACAGATGACCCAGGTTGGCCCGACTGCAATGGATGCAAGACTTTACAGGAGCAATTGAGTCAAAGCTCTCTCTTTTCCCTTGGACTTGGGACCGTAATTACTGGGTTCTGTCTGGTAAGTTAGAGGAGAGTGCCCACATTAGAATTTTTATCCCATTACATGAGCTTCAGGAACTGGAGGGATTTTGCTGAGAGAAGAATGTGTTATTGCATAAAATCCAAGTGTAAAGTACACCCAGTGCTCATAAGAAGTTGAGCCAGAGTCAAAGCATCACCAAGAACCAGGCTTCATGCTGTCTTGTCTCTCTGCTAGGACTGTAGGTTCCTTGTTCCTCTCTCCATCTCTAAAGACGGGCTTTCTTCAATGCTCTAAGGCAGTACACACACACGCACACGCACACACACACACACACACAGTGGACTATTACTCGGCCATAACAAAGAATGAAATAATGCCATTTGCAGCAACATGGATGAACCTAGAGATTATTATACTAAGTGAAGTAAGACAGCGAAAGACAAATGCCATATGATGTCACTTATATGTGGAATCTTAAAAAAAGATACAAATGAACTTATATACAAAACAGAAATAGACACATAGAAAACAAACTTATGGTTACCAAAGGGGAAAGGCGGGGGGAGGGATAAATAGAAGTTTGGAATTAACATACACACACTATATATATATAATAGATAACCAGTAAGGACGTACTGTAGAGCACAGGGAGCTATACTCAATATTTTGTAATAGCCTATAAGGGAAAAGAATCTGAAAAAGAATAGATACATATGTATGTATGTATGTAAAACTGAATCACTTTGCTGAACACCTTCAACTAACACAACACTGTAAATCAATATACTTCAATAAAAAATTAAATTAAAAAACTTTTTAAAAAGAAAAGGGAGCTCCTTCCTGAGCCACAACCCCCCCAATTGCAGCACCCTCACCCCCAGTATCTATCCAGCTGTCAGACCATCCCACTTCTAAACTCCTAATGGACAGTTTGTTCAGATAGCCAACGCTGGTCCAATCAGATATGGCCAGAGTACTGGGGTCATGTTGTATCAACTCTGCCACAGAGATCTACCCTGAGGGTGGGCAGTTAAGCTTTTAAAGAATGGGCTTTACAGACACCCCCAAAATGTCTGGCATACACGGATATGGACCTTGTCTTTTGCATTCTCCATGAGGAAAATATGCTCGTGTTGGTGAAAAGATGCAAAAGCTATCATAATGGGATGGAGGCCTAGTGTTTCTGAAAATGGCAGCTGTCCTTGACAACCAAACAAAGGAGTCCAGTCTGAAAGAAGTACCTATGAGGGGGTTCACTCAACAGTAAGGAACAAATATATCCTGTTTTTAGTGGCTCCCACTGCCCTTCCTGATGTTATCAAAATTCCAGAAAGAATCAGTCACCCCCAGGATCACTATGGGACAGGACAGGTTCTCAGCAACCTTCAATGGCTCCCACTTCCTTGTGTACCAGTCCTCACCCCCGTTTTCCCTAGTGTTCCAGCTCGTGAAACGTATCTCCCTTTACCCAGACAGTACTTTCCATCCCAGCCCATCAGGCCTCCCTAACTCCTAAATAAGCTGGTCCTTCTTACCTCCTTATTAGCCGTGGCACTCTGGGGACATTACTTCACCTTGCTGAGTCTCAAGATAGATTACTTCTCTAGAGGTGGGGATAATAGCAATACATTCCTCAACTACGACAGTATCTACCCAAAACACGGACATCTTTACACTTTAACGCACCGATCTCACTTCCAGAAGTGATGTGCACGTATATGAAATGACCATTGTGGGGTTAGTCATCATACTATTATTTGTCATATAATAAAAATATTGAAAGTGACCCAATTGCCTACCAATAGGTATCAGTTGAAGAAACCATGGTAAATTCATCTCCTAGACATAAGAAGCAAAAAAAAGCAAGGTACAAAAGAAGTGTGGGTTCATGGGATAATAGAAAATAAATATTTGGTCTTTGTGCCCAGTTTCCGTCACCAAGCTTCTAAAACCTCTGGAATTTCCTATCTTTTCTGTACTAATGAGGTGACTCATGGCGGGGGCAGGGGCCTAGGTATCTTCAGGATGGGGGCTGATGCCAGAAAGACGGAGCCATGATTAAAGGGTTGGAACTTCCAGCCCCACCTCATGACCCCCAGGGAGGGGAGAGGGGCTAGAGGTTGAATTCAACCACCAGTGGCCATAGATTTCATCAATTATGCCTCGATAAAAACCCCTACTGGGGTTTGGGAGCTTCTGGATTGGCGAATACATTGATGTGCTGGGGAGGGGGTGGGCTTAGAGAGGGCATGGAAGCTCTGCCAGCCTGACACCCCCTCCCCCAACAACCTGTTCTATGCCCCTCTTCCATCTGGCTGTTCTTGAGTTGCATTCTTTGTCAAAACAAAACAAAAAACCTGTAGTTGCAAATAGAGTGCTTTCCCGAGTTCTGCAAATCATTCCAGTGAGTTCTCAGACCTGATGGGGGAGGCAAGGGTTGTGAGAACAGCCAAATTGTAGTCAGCTGGGCAGAAGTGGGGATCACCTGGGGACCCCTCTTGTGCTGATCTGAAATGGGGTCGGTCTCAGGGGAATGAGCCCTTGATTTGTGGGATCCGATGCTACCTCCAGGTACCTTGAAATTGAATTGAATTGACGCCCAGCTGGTGTCACAGAATTGGAGTGTTGGTGTGAAAAAATGACTCACAGTTGGTATCAGAAAAAAAACATGCATCTGGACTAAGAAGTGGTGTCCGGAAAGAAAAAGCACAGTGTCGTATGCTTTCACGGAAGAAAGTAGAGAGAAGCAGGTCTGTGTGTTTGGATTTGCCCATATTCTCACAATGGAACAGCGAAAGGGTAGACTAGAAAGTAATAAAAATGACCACCTAGAACAGGGTGGCCAGTGTCAGGGATGGGGACAAGACTTCCCTATATATAATTTTTTTCATAGTTTTAATTTCTCTATCATGTAAGAGTATCACTTGTTAAATGCTTTAATTTACAAAATCTTCATAAAATTATCACGAGCCTTAATTCCTCACTGTCTTGCCATTAACTAAGTGAGTGCTATGCAGATAGGTGAGGACCAAGCACCAGCCACGTGACTGTGGGCTAATTACCTCTCTGGGTCTCTGTTTTCTTGAGAATCTGTGAGATGAGGACAATGAAAGCACCTATATCATGGAATTAAATATACCGAAGATTTTAAAAGGTGGCACACACTTTGAATAAATGGGAGAAATTAATGTGTGTTTTGGACTCCTCATAGTATCTTGCACAGGGAGAACCCCTAGAAACATCTGTGGATTGATTGACTGGAATAAAGCTTTATGGGAAAACTTGCTCCCTGGAAAACCTCAACGAGTCTTGTAATGATAGGCCTGGATTTTCAATACTAAACTCAGACTCAAAGAAAGGAAGAAAAAGAACATAAAATATGCAGGCAAGGGAAAATGTAGAAAATATGTACTTGAAATTCTAAAGAAGATGTGATACACACACACACACACACAATGGAATATTACTCAGCCATAAAAAAGAATGAAATAATGCCACTTGCAGCAACATGGATGGACCTAGAGATTATCATACTAAGTGAAGTAAGCTAGACAAAGACAAATATCATATGGTATCACTTATATGTGGAATCTAAAAAGAAAATGATACAAAACAGAAACAGACTCACAGACATAGAAAAAAAAAATGTAAGGTTACCAAAAGGGAAAGAGGAGGGAGGGATAAATTAGGAGTTTGGGATTAACATATACACACTACTATATAGAAAATGGATAACCAACAAGGACCTACTGTACAGCACAGGGAACTATACTCAATATTTTATAACTTCTAAGGGAAAAAAATCTGAAAAAGAATATATCTATATATAATGCATAACTGCATCACTGTGCTATACACCTAAAACTAACACAAAGTTGTAAATCAACTATGCTTCAATAAAAAATAGATTTTAAAAGAACTTCTATTAATAGACACTCCAGAGAGACAGACCAGCAGAGCAGCAGTATTGGGGACAGGGCATAACGTCTTCCAGAAACTTTTAAAATAGGAGTTAGGGGGTAGAGATCCTCAGACTGAAAAGTTATACCAAGTACTAATTGGTATACACTGGAGGAAAAAAAACATCCCCACTTAGACACTTGCTACTGAAACTTCAGACCATCAGTGATAAGGAGAAAATTCCTAAAGCACCAGAGAGAAAAGACAAATTACCAAGGCAGGAAGGACAGTTGGTCTTAGACAAGATTTTCCACCAGCAATAACTGACATCAGGAGAGAATGACAGAACATCTTTAAGCAACTGCGGGAATACAGCGGTCAACCTAAATTCTATCCCCAGCCAAACTGTCGTCTATAAATTCCAACATAAAGACATTTCAGACGGACAAGGACACAGAAAATTCACTACTCATGGAGTTCTCCGTAGCAGGGACTGGCACGCGGCAGCCCACTGACTTGTTCTGGCAAACAACGTTTTATTGGAACACAGCCAAGACAGCTCATATATTCATAAACACATTATCTAGCGTTGCTTTCCAGTTACAACAGCAGAGCAGCTGCCACAGACACCGTATAGTCCAGACAGCCAAGGATGTTTACGCTCTGGTTCTTTACAGGAACATTTTGCTGCTCCCTGCTCCACAGGACTCAGTATTTACATGTGTATCTATTCATCCATATACTTGCTAAGCCTCTGCCGTGTGCCAGACCCAAACACGGTGAGATGAGGGATGGCAGGTTCCTGGTCCAGGCAGATGGAAGCTTAGCAAGGGCTGTGCTAGACAGCCACCCCTCCTTTCTGGGAGGTGGAGCCCACAGGTGTGTCTGAAATCAGCAAGACAGAAATCTCTCTCGACAGAGACAACTCAGCCTGACAACTCTGAATCTCATGTTTCAGACAGGGAGCTGGTACCCTGAGATAGTTCAAGGGTCACAGAGTTGGCTTTGGTTCCTTGTGTCACGAACCTGGTCATGAATTCCTCATCCCTCTCACTTGCCGTCTGTCCACATCTGCTCTCTCTGACTGCGCCCTGATGCACAGCTGATGCTAGAACAGCCCAAGTTTCCTGGCCTTCCCCCTGCACAGCCTCCCACCCGGTCCTTCTCCAAGCCTCTGCTCAGGCTCTGCCCATCACTTGGGGTGCCCCTCCTCCATTGCCTGGCTTGGCTTTCTCATCTCCTCCAAGAAGTCTTCCCCACACCCAGACTGGGTCAGTACCCGCTTCTTCATCCCATTATATGCTGCATCATAAGCATCTCTGGAGTGCCGTCTATTGTGGCGCTTATCTCATCTCTGTGTCCAGGTGGGTTCTCTCTCCACACCCTTTCTGGGGCTGAGATACATCCAATACCACGATAGACAAAGGGGACATCTGCTACGAGATTCACTGGAAGGAAGAGGCAGGAACCCTTGGCTGTGAATGCCCCTCATGAAACGAACAGAAGCTCTAGAGAAAGACCTGACTTCTCTGCAGACGCGGCAACACCCCGCATCCCACCCCCGCAGATGGTGCTGTGTGGGGAGCCAATACTGGCCAGACTTGACCCTGGTGGCTCCTGCCAATTGTGTAGATACACAGGAATTGATGTAGAGTAGCTCCGTGATGGAGGTCTGTTCAAACAAAGACGGGAGAGGAGAAGGGAGGAGAGAGGAAGGGGAGGCAACAAGCTCGTGTTCGATAGACGACCCCCCCCCCGCTCCCCGCCCCGGTCCCGTGGGACTCTTTCCCCCTGTCACGAATTCTTGATTCCTCAGCCTCTTCCGTTTCTCGCCCACCTCTTGTCATTTACTCAGCGCCTCATTCCGGAATGCTGGAAGGATTAATGACACACGCCTGGCAGAAAGGTGCTCCCGTTTATTCACTCTGGCCCCCCGCTGGTATTAATTCTTACAATTTCCCTGCACTAAATACCACTCAGATCTCAACAGTTCTGAGCGTTCCTGCCAGCAAAGAGACAAGAAATCACATATTCAGGTGACGGAAGGACCCAAGTGGCTTTATAATGGTGTGAATAACAGGTAGCTTGATTTACTGAAGCTTCGAGATACTTAAGAATCCATATAAAAGGATTTGGGGATTTTGAGAATACATGTCTTCCAGGGGTGGGGAATGGGGGTAATTGACTATCCTGACAATTTCTATAAGTCAAGTTCTATTACTCTGAGGAGCATTCACAGATATGCTTCCGTGAGAAACTTCTAAGTAAAAAGAGGAGCTCGGGACTAGTTCAGGGCAAACTTTGAAGACTGTATCTTTGCCTTGTGTGAGTTTAGGATTTAAAAAGTTGTCTATATACTTGTTTCTTTCCACTTGGCCTCCCGTTAAGGCTGTGAGGTAGGCAGGGGCCAGTGATCACTTCCATTTATAAATGAGGAAAGTGAGGCTCAGTTTAAGCTTGGTTCCCCTCGGGGATTTGGTGGCAAAGCCAGGTCTCCAGACCGAACAGCCCCTTCCACTGGGCTTCCCCGGCCTGCAAACTGGGCAGGTGATAGGCCCCGTGCCTAGAAAGGCCCTTAGCTTGGGTCTACTGCTGCCGTCTTGAAATTCTCAATAATTTTGACCCAGCGTTACCGAACCAGGTTCATTTTGCCTGACGCACAAGCGAAAATGCTAAGACTCCAAGGTTTGCAGCAAAGAAAGGGTTTACTCACGTGGCAGCCAAGCGAGGAGATGGGACACCAAGTCCCAGACGCGGCTTCTTGAAGGCAAGGGGCTTGGGGTATTTGGGGATGAAGAAGCAGGGTGGTCTGAGGCGTGGGGCACGCGAGCAGCGTGGAGAAGGTGGTTGGAAAAAGGTGCAGTAATTGTCGTTCCGCACAGATGTAACCAAGCTCCAGGCCTCTGCACATTAAAACATGGAGGTGCGGGCTTCCCTGGTGGCGCAGTGGTTGCGAGTCCAACTGCCGATGCAGGGGACGCGGGTTTGTGCCCCGGTCTGGGAAGATTCCACGTGTCGCGGAGCGGCTGGGCCCGTGAGCCGTGGCCGCTGAGCCTGCGCGTCTGGAGCCTGTGCTCCGCGGCGGGAGAGGCCACAGCAGTGAGAGGCCCGCGTCCCGGAAAAAAAAAAAAAAAACCACAAAAAAAAACAGGGAGGTGCTTCGCACAATCGGAGGGTGGAGACTTGTGCCCTCTGACGTCAAAAGCTCACCGAGCAGACACTCACGCATGCCCAGTTGGAGGGTTGGTGGTCTTATCCAGTCTTAACTGGCTCAGCTTGAACTAGACACAGCTGACTCCAAGTTCTTGGAAAACAACTTGGACAAGTATTTTATTCTTTAGGCTACGTGCCCCTTGGAGGACGAGCACGTTTTTTGTAGCAACAATTAAAACGACCTTGATGGTGAAGGCAGGTTACAGGTGTAATGGATTCAATGAATGATTACCCATGGTTTCACCAGGAGTCCTGCATTTGCATTTTGCACGGGGGCCCTGTAAATCCTGTAGCCCATCCTACTCACAGTTCCACGGGCTCGCCTTCTATTCCTCCACCCAGATGCCTGAAACGCCCGCCATATTGGGACTTGCTCTCCCAGCTCGTGGGACTCCTCGGCCCTCCTCCTCCTCCTTCTTTCTGGATCTGCAGCAGCTAAAAGGGCCGAGAGTCCAGGAGGAGTGCTCCCCATGCACACTGGCAGCTCCTCCTGTGCGGCTTCACATCCTACAGGATAAATAAGGACCCAACTCTATCAGTTCATCAAAGTCAAAATTCTCTAAAATGTGTTTAATTAAAATAAGAGGTTCTTGGGCCTTCTCATAAGATGTGATCAAACCCACCCAGAATACTGGATTTCTCTTGGCTTTTAGGCTGGGGCTCTTTGTCCAGTTCCCTGCCTCTGATGGTCTCCAATCCTTGACTCAAAAGGGAGAGAGGGAGGGAGGGAGGGAAGGAAGAACCTAGCACTCCCACCCCCCAGATGTCTTATAAGTCTTGGAGGCTTAAAAACATTGCCATTGGGCTTCCCAGGTGGCGCAGTGGTTGAGAGTCCGCCTGCCGATGCAGGGGACGCGGGTTCGTGCCCTGGTCCGGGAAGATCCCACATGCTGCGGATAGGCTGGGTCCGTGAGCCATGGCCGCTGAGCCTGTGCGTCTGGAGCCTGTGCTCCGCAACGGGAGAGGCCACAACAGTGAAAAGCCTGCATACCGAAAAAAAAAAAAAAATTGCCATTGATAGAGAAGATCAAACAAAACGTGGTCACTTCAGACTACTAGTGAGCAGCAAAGCAAAATAAAATGCCCATCGGAAAGGCTGCAAAAGGTCCACTGTTGGCTGTTGGTTATGACCGTCCTCTCCCTGGAATCCTGCCCAGCATGTGTCCGTGCCTCTGGGGACAGAAGACAAAGCTATGCACCGCTATGAAGGTGACCAGGATGGTGCCAGGGGAAGGAGCCAACGCTCTCCCCAGATTTATCTCTTTTGAATGTTGGAACCACCATTCCAGCCATTCAGGGTGGTACCACCCTGAATGTTCTATCTTCCTTGGATGGTCCCCAGATCCCGCTCCTTCCTTAAAATTCAAGCAGCCCCCTCACCCATCTTGCTCCATAGTTGACTTTAGATGAATCTACTTCCCGAACGATAACTCTTTTCTGTCCTCTCCAGAGGTCCACGGAAAACTGACATGTAACCATGCATATCACACCAGCGAGAAAAACCCACATCAGAGCAAACTTTGAGATTTTTTTTATTATGCATTGACAGTATTTTCTGTGTTAGCACAATGAATGAATTTCTCTCTGCAATATCGTCTTGCCACAGAGACACAGTGCACAGGTGTTTAAAAAATGTGATTCAAGCCCTAAGGACTATGAGGTGAGACTCAGAACACAAGTGAACATCTATGTACAGAGGCTTTGCCTTGAACACATCCGCCAAAAGGAGTTGACACAGAGAACAGTTTCACAATAAATAATTGTTTCTCTAAACTGTACCCCATCCTGCTGGCAAATCAGTCCCTTCCATTTCCTTGTGACACTCACTTTCATACCTGTAACACTTAGGATATACTCATTGAAAATTTAGCATTTGGTCAAGGCTAGCACCCCAGCATCCACCATCACATCAGGACCTCGGCAGGCACTTATCTCTCTGCCGTCGGGGGAGGGGGCGGCCTCTCCCCTTCCCCGTGGATGACTAAACACTGCATCAGCTTCAGACACTCAGCAATCTCAGCGTGGCCGTTAGAGCACAGCTGAAAGAGATTGCGAACTGTCAGGTGTTACAATTCCCAGCTGTTGCCAATTACATAGATAAATAG
The DNA here is from genome assembly GCF_025265405.1 of Mesoplodon densirostris. Lineage (NCBI taxonomy): Eukaryota > Metazoa > Chordata > Mammalia > Artiodactyla > Ziphiidae > Mesoplodon > Mesoplodon densirostris. Next base: position 4,308,306 of record NC_082676.1, read on the forward strand.
AAATTTACATAACTTACAAAGCGTTTGTGTTTGCAGCTTATTTTGAAGCCATTCCCCCAAAGATCCACATTTCTTCCTGAAAACAAATATCACCTTAATAGCCTTGAGCTGGGGGTGCCTTTACAGTGGCTTCCAGGCAACTGGGTCTATTGTTCATCATCTGCCTGTGAAGGGCACAGAAGTCTCTCTGCTGCACGCCAGGGGGTTCAAAACCCGCAGAAGTTAATTTCCTCCTCTTATCACAAACATCAAGGTTTCATCTTTCCTTCTTTCTTTACTTTCTTTTATTTATTTTTTTTGGAGATTTTCTTTTTTAAAAAAAATTTTTAATTGAAGTATAGTTGATTTACAATGTGGCAATGTACTTTTTTTTTTTTTACATCTTTATTGGAGTACAATTGCTTTACAATCTTTTAGCGGCACCAAGCACAGCTGAAAATGCCTGTCTAAATCCTCTAAGCCTCAAACTCATCAAACCTGTACAGCTGTGATCTGCGTCTCAAGTTGACGCCAGGCGGCCTCAGTGGCTCACACCCTATGCCTGCCCCATGTGAGGGCTCAGACGTCGGCATGCTTCTGTCAGGGCCTGCATCTGTTCCAACGTGGACACAGGTTTACATTTGCAAAGAGTTAGCTTGAAGTCCACTTATTCTCCAAGAGAAGTGCCTTTGCAACGTGCCATACCTCTCCACAAATAATTTCCTGCATGAAATCGGAGCCCTGGGCGTCGGGCCCCAGGGCACAGCTGGGATCGTTTTACCCATTAGGGAAACTGGGGTCTTTGGATGGGGCATTCTTGGGGAAGGGCTGTATTGTTAAGTGAGGACCCTTTGAGTGGGTTTTCTCCCCCAGGCAAAACTCATTTCTTGTCCTCAAAGAGGTGGAAATGTGAACCGAGCAGGAGCCATAACTGAGGCCTTCCTGCTGCAGGACCCTCTCCCAGGGGGCTCCTGAAAGGGCAGGCAGAGCCCAGGAGGCGGGGAGGTCCACTGCCGGGGCAAGCATTTGATGGTGGAGGTCTAAAGCCTACTCTCTTTGTCTAGCCTCGACTTTAACCTATCTTGGAAAAGAGGGCAGAAGAAAAAAAAAAGAGGCCTGTTACAAGAGAAGAGCTCTCCGCTGGCTGAAAGGGGAGACGTCTCCCCAGCCTATCTCTAGCCCGTTCCCTGTTTTGAACGGAACCTCCTCGCCAGAGCTTCTAGGCGATTTCAGAGCCTGCCATCCACCTGGGAAGGTGTGAATACAATCATCGCTGCTGACGTGGCCACGGCGAGTTCTCTCTCCCACAGTCTGGTCCCATCTTTGATGATCACAAGCTCAGGATAGCAGCAGCTTCCGCTCTGAGAATGTCCGTCTGGAGATTACTGACTTGAGTCTTGCAAGAAAGTAGGGGCCGGGCTTCTAAGGAAAGACTTTTTCTTCCCAAGTAAAGCGTCGTACAGGAACTTGACGGGCATCGTAAAGACCTAGAAGAAGCACCTTTCCAGGCCCCAGTGGGACATCTGTGCCACCTTTCTCATCTCCTGAACATCCAACAGAATGATAACACCAACAGCAAAAGCAACCAGTGCTTTTTCTGTGCTGGCCTCTGCTGCCTTCCTAGAACACACGCAGCACAGCACATTCCTACCACAGGGCCTTTGCACTTACCCTTCCGCTGCCTGACATCCCCTTCCCTTTCTCATCCCTCTGGCTCACCCCTCCCCACTTCCTCCAGTTCTTTATGCCAATGTCACCTGGCCAGTGAGACCACTCCTGTCCACCCAAACTGCAACCACCCCCAACACTTCCTGCCCCCAGCCTGCTTCCTGCTCTCTTTCACATGCCCTACTCTGTGTTTAATGTATTGGTTTGCTATCTGTTTCCCCCACCATTTAAGTGCCAGGAAGGCTGACCTTCTGCCTTATTCCCCATGGTGTCCCCAGCATCTAGGACAGTGACCTGCACATCACAGGTGCTCAACAAATCTTTGCTGAATTGAGTAAATGCCACGATGGATGGTGGTTTTAATCACATCCCTCCCTTGCTGCTAAGGGTTTGGTTTTGGGGTGAGGAAGAGGAGAAAAAGGAAGAAGAGGCAAAGTGGGGACCAGCTGGGGCCTAATTCATGCTCTCCTGGGGTCTGTCTCTGCCTCTCCTCTGCATTTTTGTTGTGGATGCTGACAGAACCCTCTCCAGATGACTCAAAGCAATCTGCCACCAATTTGGAAAGCCTCCTGGATACCAAACAGGGTTTACTCCTCCCTTGATCAGACCCTGTAGGACCCTAAGCACCCCCCCCAGGCCGTTTACCATCCCATTGCAGATGTGTAGGCGACTCAGTAATAACGATTTCTGATCAATTGAATGACACATAAACCCAGCTGGGCTGCAGGAAACCCTCAGGATCATACAAAGAAGACAAGTGGGTTAAAAAAAAATTCCTAAAATGAACTGGCGGACTCGGAGGGCCTGGTGCCCAGCTGCTCTAATTCACCTCTCTCCAGAATCAGCTGCTGAAAAGAAGAAATGATTCTTTTTGTAGAGATCACCAGTTGTTATGGGAGCAGGGGGGCAACATGGGCACTGACAGATGAGCCTCAGGGGCTCTGGGAAGCAGTGATCGGTGAGATTTGTCCAGACCTGGTGAAATCCAGGGCTGGACATCACTGCTCAAAAGCTACAGGGAGCTCAGGACTCAGCTCCTAAGACGCAGGGCAGGCTGTCCACAGCTTTAGGCTGTTCTGTCCCCGGGGGTGATCTACCAAAAGCACCATTGCCCGTGGATGCCCACCACACGCGGTGTCCCGCTGGCCGCCCGCACAGACCAGATGCGCCCCACACGTCCCCTGTGCCCCCCATAGGGCAGCAACTCAGAAAGCAGCTTCACCTCCTCCGACACATGCCCCTGGCAGCACCGCTGGCCTGCTTTCCTGCTTCTTTGTCAGGTGTTTGTGCCGTCCTTGAATTCCTGTGGGGAGAGAGCTGGTTTGAATGAATCAACCCACATTTCCACATGGCTGGTTCCTCAGCATCCAGTTAGGGATGATTTCCTCTTCCCACTAACATGAGCACGGTCCCCCAGGTCCGCATCTCAGGCACCGTTTCTGAAGGCTGAGCACATGGTGGGCGGATTCCTACCGGAGTCCAGCCTCCACCCACACTACTCAGTTATTCATCAGATGTTAAGGAGCCAGGAAGAAAAATGTGGTTGGCGCTGAGGTTTCTGGACAGCAGATCCTGGGCCCCTGGCTACCACAGCACCTGCCGCATAGAAAGCCCCCCTGCTTGTGCGTTTTACTTGCTCAGGAAGCACCTGGAGGTGCCATCCCACCAGCAATGGCTCTTGGAAGAGGCTTTACAAGGCAGCTCTGCCTGGCGGGGTTGATGGGTCTTGGCCCAAAGTAAAGAAAAAGAGGAGCAAGGAACATAAGTAGTGAAAACCAGCTTAAATGGCTACCACGGGTCAAACCTAGGGTCTGCTTATTTATTCAAGTCCACATTGACTCACAAGCTTCTCTCCAGCAGTTAGACTACAGGGTCTCAAACTCGGGGGCCTGGGGGGCCATCAAGTAAGAAGATGAGTGACACAGGTGAATGGACATTGCACGTCCCACTCGAACCTGAGTGGCCCTCATTTGGTTCCAGCCTATCCGGCCAAGAGGGGATGTTGGCTGGTGAGACCAGATGGACCCATTTGCTATTTTTGGAGAAGCTTAAAATATGCATTTGTCGAGGAGGGGGGTGATTCTGCAATTTTAAAGTGTTGGCAACTTATTCAAATTTTGGCAAATTGCTGTGCAGTCCAGAAGAAATACGTCTGGAGACCAGACCTGGCCGTGGCCACGTTGCAGACCTTGTTTTGAAAGGCAGTGAAGGGACGGGGCTGCTGCACCCTCTGCGCGCAGCCCGCGCACCCCCCCCCCCCACCCCGCCTGCAGGACCGCATCGGGCGGAACAGGCAGAGCCCCACTGCACCCACATGGCCCAGGGCAACCGATCTCTGGAAATGCAGAAAGCCAGGGAGGGGGCTCGTACCCGCGGGCAGCCGGGGTCCAGGTGCAGAAATGCACACAGGCGGCGTCCTCACTCTCCGCACAGGCGCAGCGCGGCGTCCGCTTCAACGGCTGTGAGCTCCACGGAAAGGTCCCGGCCGACCTCCTGCCCCGGAAGCTGCCTCTGTAGTTGGACAGCCCATAGGGCACAGTCCGTCTGCAAAGGACAGAGAAGGGTCAGGGCCATGTCTGGGCGAACCGCCCCAGCCCCTGTGCGCATGGAGCTGGTGAGGGCGTACGAGATGGTGGGCCTGGGTATGAATGAGGCAGGTGGTGCAGTCCTGTCCCAGGAACTGGGGTCCACACCCTCCCCTGCACCTCGGGCCTTGGGAAGACTCTGGAGTGAATCCTGCATCCCCGCTACCCACTACTCCCCAGGCAGTGGGCTGGGGCAGCCGGGCTGGGAAGATGGGGAGGCCCTGGGGGAGACGGACGATGGCCTCTCTACGTCCTCCCAGCAGCCAGCCCTCTTGCGGAGGGAGCAAGCAGACGCCGGGTGGATGCGTTTTTAATCTTTTCAAGACCCAACCGTGGCCAGCACGCCTCCCAGCCAGGGTCCTTCCAGGGCAGTTCTGGTTTTCCTTCCAGCACTCAAACCCCTGACATGGACATTCCCGCTGACCCCAGCCTTCATCCTGAGCCAGTGGCACCTGAGCCTTGCCATCCAGACCAGTAAGACGCCTTCCAAACCCACAGCCCAAGGCCGGCCCTGGCTCCCGCCCTGCTGGCCACCGAATTTCTTCTGTGTGCACATCATGTTTATAGTCTGCACTAACTAGGACAAATCCAATTACGGCCGTTAGAGACATATCCTGGCCCCTGAACACGGCTTCCTCAAAGCCACAAACGTCAGGGGAACCCTCTGTGCCCTGTGAGATTCAGCCGAGGACAGAACTGACCTTGGGAAAAGTCTTCTTATGAAACTGTTTACCCATTTCATTTACGGTTGGAGCTGGGATGAGGGTGATGGTGTCATTTGAAACAATAAATGTTTACATGTGTTTCTTATGCTCGTGTCCATCCAAACCATTGCTCTCCAGGGATGGGAGGACACTGCCAGGCAATTCAGTGGGAAAAAGTTAAAAGCATATGCTTAATTCATTAGCACTACTGAACAGGATTTGGGGGACAGATTACTAATAACTAGAGGAAACACATGTGGCCAAAAGTTACTTTTCCAGTAAGTCTTGGTTTTCCTGCTAGTCCCCAAGATCAACCACCTTGGTTTCTGTGAGCCCCATGGAGTATCACCAATCATCCACCTCAAAGGGGGTTCTGACATTCTCTGTGCATTTTCAAAATAGCATCAAATTGAATTTCCTTTAATTGGAAACACATGCCATGGAGCCTTTCTGGGGTGGTGAGGGCAAAGTGGGGGGGTGCCCCATCGTGACCCGATGCTTGGAACGAACCTGCTCCTTGCTGGGCAGGAGACTGGAGCTAAGAACATAACCCCATAACCCCACCCTCTTTCTCTTTTCCCCTCTCCCCACTCCCTCCCACCCACGTGAGTTGAGAAATGGCCTTGGAGCGGCTTCCCTGGATCCAAGCAGGCCCAGTACTGAGCAGTCTGTGATCACAGGATGGAGAAAGCAAGCAGGGGCCAGTCCCCTTCTGAGCTGAATCTTGGCTAAAACCCCATCTTCTCTCAGGAATGGGAAATAGGGGTGAGGGTGAGGTTGCAAAACAATACAGACATTGTGGTGAGGCAGGATTTGGCTAAAGGTATAGATTTCCAGTAATAGGGCCACATTAAATCTCTAGGTGTTGACATTAAACCCACACCCCCATTTCTTGGTGAAAATGACACACAAGGAATAACAACCAAGGCTCCCATTTTCCCATCAACAGCAAGACCTGCAATTTTGAAATTGCTGTCAGTGGATTAGGCATTTGTGTGCGCAGAGCCACTCAACTTTTCAAATGCATGAAGTGCTTTTAGTGAGGAAACAAGGCGACGTGGTATTTGATGATAAAGAACCGCTAAGCGCTTTCCCAGCAGCCTCGTGGGAGGAGCTAGTATGCCAATGAGCCCTTGTAACTTTCCAAGAATGCTTATGGAGGCAAGAAACCCCTGCTCCAAGCCCCAGGTGTTCAAGGTGTGCACTCCGCTGGCTGACCTGGAAGCCGGTGGGGGATGACGAAATCTATGAACCAGAGGACTTAAGAGATGGTGCAGACCACAGAAGGCCCACCCCCCATCAAGAGTTCCAGCTCCAGTGAAGGCCCACCTCCCATAGGCCAAAAATTTAAAGGTTTTTAAATCAATCTGATAAGTGCTTAAATAAGAGAGTTCAGTTTCAAAACACCTTGGAAGTTGGAGCTTGATTTTAGGATTCTGGGGCTCCTTGGAGTTCCATGTTGGAACATGGCAGCATAAGGTACATTACCTTCCATCCTGCTCCATCCCACATGCAGCCCAAGCTCCATCTACCCACCCCCCATCCCACAAGCAGCTGTCCCTTGACCACCCTGTAGGCCTTGGGAGACGTGCTGGAGCCCTGTTCTGTCCATGGGTATCAGACCCTGGAAGTGGGCTCAGGGACATCCGAGTAGAGGGATTCCAGGATCGTGAATATGTGGAACATGGTCTAGCAGAAGGGGTATATGGCTTTCAGTCTCATAGACTCCTTGCAATGGGGTGGGAGATATGGCCAGAGGAAGGTCAGAGGCACCCTCTACGCCATAGGGCCAGGGCAGGTGTCTTTCTTTTTTCTATATATATGTATTTTTTAAAATTAATTGATTGATTTATTTATTTTTGGCCGCGTTGGGTCTTCATTGCCGCGTGCAGGCTTTCTCTAGGTGTGGCGAGTGGGGGCTACTCTTCATTGAGATGTGCAGGCTTCTCGTTGCGTTGGCTTCTCCTATTGCAGAGCACGGGCTCTAGGTGTGCGGGCTTCAGTAGTTGTGGCTGGCGAGCTCTAGAGCGCAGGCTCGGTAGTTGTGGCACAACGGGCTTAGTTGCTCTGTGGCATGTGGGGTCTTCCCGGACCAGGGCTTGAACCCATGTCCCCTGCATTGGCAGGCAGATGCTTAACCACTGCGTGCCACCAGGGAAGCCCCTAGGTGTCTTTAGGTCTAAGAGTGGATACCAGCTCCTCAAGAGTACAAGAAAGGGCTACTTCTTTTGCACCTGCTGTGGACCCAGCACAAAGCTGAGCAAATGAAGACTCTTAATTAAGCAACTGGTTGTTGATTGTGAGATAAACTAGTCCAATAAGACTGGATTCTCTCCAACCTAAAACATTCAACAACCACAAAATTCATTACAAAGAATTTCCAACACTTGCCAAGCATCCACTATATCTGGGCATACCTCATTTTATTGCGCTTCACAGATATTATGGATTTTCCAAATTGAAGCTTTGTGGCAACCCTGCATTGTCAGATGACTAGCATTTTTTAGCAATAAAGTATTTTTTAAGGGATATACATTTTTTAGGCATAACGCTATTGCATACCTAATAGACTGCAGTATAGCGTAAACATAACTTTAATATGCATTAGAAACCAAAAAAATTCGTGTGACTTGCTTTTTCACTTTGTTGAGGCTGTCTGGAACCAAATCCACAGTATTTTCAAGGTCTGCCTGTATCTTCCTGGTATGAGTCTAAGTGTGATGAGGATGCAGAAAGGCCTTAAGAGGTTCACATGCTACTGGTGTATGAAAACAGTACAGGTAATAAAGGAAACCTGACAAGCCAATACGCCCAGGTATGTGCAAGGTACACAGAGCACAGAGAAAGGTTACCTGATGATCCCATTATTATGTTGTAAAGCACTTACATGATGAGCACTCCACCCGCTCCACAGTTTCCTGATCTATGAAAGGGTTGTCAGACGGACTGAATGATACACTGCACTGCATGAAAAATGCTTAGCAAAGAGCTCCTAGTGGTGAATTAATGTGGCTGCTGTTGTTGGATTTTTGGTCTGGGAATTCAAGTGAGTTGTACCAAGCAGAAAAACCCCATCTACCAGGCCTGTGTTTGAGATGTGTGCCTAAGTAATAAAGACAGGTAAGAAGGAACCAGAGTGTCGCATGGCACAGCGATGCCATTCTTTGCCAGGCTTCCTTTTGGCTGGTCCATCATTCTACACTGTCTGCCCAATAAGCACTCATGTTTTAATTGTTTTGGTGCCTTTATCATTTCTTGAATGTTTCTTGAACGGTGAATTGGAAGGACCTAATGATGGAACCAGGAAAATGAAGTTAAATCTGAGAACTTTGACCAGCACACCATCTGACCTGTGGTTTAGCCTGTGTTTTACAGTGGGGCTTAGAGAACACAATTCTTTGTAAAAGTAGTCATCTCTTCCACCTGTTAACGTCCCAGTTGTAACACAGAGCTCCAAACAAAAGAGAAGCAGCTGAGAAGATGAGTCCGAGTGCTCTTAGACAAAACACCCCAAAACATTCACATAGGCAACGTCTAGCATTGTGTGTATTTGTATAATAAATTGTCCTCAGCGTATGTGGTCAGAACATTCATTATTTGATCAGTGATGGTCGTGCCAGAGTCATATTTACCATTTAACATTTTCTCCCATATGTCATATGTAAATGTTAAATACTAAACTTCCAAATCTCCTGTATTCATTGTTCATCTGCATCATCACACTGGAAGAACTTTCTTTCTTTCTACAAGAAGTTTTTAAATAAGGAAAGTTGAATGTTTCCTTTACGAATTTGTTTTTAAGTTCAGTGTTGCCTTTTCCTAAATGAATCAACCATCTCCATCTCTCTGATCGGAAAATTGGCTTCAGTCCCTGAAGTGAAAGGAGGGAAACAGATATTCACAAGGGTCAGCCAGAAGCAGCAAAAGGAGCTTCACTGGCCAAATTCTAAATTCTCAGGAAAGTTTATCAAATTGTCCTTGAAAATCCAGTTTTCAATATCCTCCCCCACAACACTGAATAGCACTCAACAAATATTTGTGGAGTGGTTTTCAATGTATGGGCCCTGGACTAGACCCTGGGTGAACATCCATGAATGAGACAGACCAGTGGCCCTGTACACACACAGTTTTAATCTAGTACAGGGGTTAGCAAATTGGCATTTTTGTGGGCTTCATCCAATCAAAAGAGAGTAGTTTTTCTTTAATCTGAAAATTTCATATAAACATCACAATTTCCAGCTTCTCTTGTATAACTGGAAGTTATACTCACTCCAACCCCACACTCCAACATGGCAGCAGGTGTCTGGAGCTGAGTGATACTGTCAGAGCCTGGCTCAAGCTCTCTATTTGGCCCCAGTCCCTGTATCTGTCCTTCTTTGCTTGCTTCTCTCACCTGTCTAGCCCTCAGGGGCATCTAAGTTTACAACCCCTGCTCTAGTGGCTTGTCCCATAAAGCAAAGCCAGACAGGTCACGGTGACACGGTGACAAAATTAGCGCCTGCTACTATTTTTACAAATAAAGGTGCTGTCATTATCAATTCAAAAAGCCTAGGTTCTAGGGAGTGTCTCCCCAGCAAACAGAGTATTTTCACTTCACAGTCAGAACATCAAGTTGATGCTCTGTCTTCTCTGGTTCACATTTTTCCTTCTGAAAGGGAAAGCAAGGACACGATTGCCTTTGGGACACACTGTACAGAAGGCACGACTCTGATGACCAGTCCTGCAGCCGAGAGGAAGGGGAACAACTGTTTCCCAGGGGTAGGCAGACAGGCAGGGGCAGCAGCCCCAGCTGCCAGGCACCAGCAGTCATTAGATACTGCCCCCCACCACTCCCCAGAGAATCAACTTCGAGACTCCAACATGCGTTCTAACTAGGGCTTGATTACAGATTTTATTAAATTCCTTCCTTAGAAGACACCACTCACTTGTTCTCTCAAGCTTCAAAATATCTTCTTGGGCAAGGAAGAAAGTGTGGATCAACTTCACTGACTGTCTTTGTAACCTTAGCCAGAAAAAACTGCTAGCTAAGAACTCTGTTTAAGAGTAAGACAGGATGAAGTAACTACAGGAAGTGGCTGAATATTCAAAGGCCTATAAAAGCATCCATTCACTTCCACAAGCATCTAGTGGACCAACCCCCCCACTGCCACTTTGCACAAAGACATAGAGGCAAGAGGGAAACACCAGCTCAGAGACAGGAGTACCCCTCTCGAAGGACTTAAAAGCCCAGAATTCTCTAGAGCCTGGGATCAACGCTGGCTGTTTTTGTCTCCTGGAATCCAATCTCTTATCTTTCCCCTGGGGAATTATCCCTCCCTCCCTGTGTGAGGTCGTGGAGAGACTGTCGATTGACAGTCTCACCTTCCCCTGCCTCAGGACTCAACAGGTGACCCAAGCTGGCCCATCACACCCTCTCCCTCCCAAGACACCTGAGCAAAGCAATTCAAGGTCAGAAAATACTCTGAAGCTGCTACTTGCCAGGTGGCTCCGTCCTGCCTTGTCTTTTCGACTGTGCCCCCACTGGGACCCCCAGTCCTATCTTGGTACCTCTCCTTTCTAAGCCTGGTGCTGCTTCTCCCTCCCTCCCAGTTTGTGGGCCATGCTGTGTCCTCCCAGTAAACTCCTATGCTGTGTTAGCAACACTAGGTTTCTGTTGCTTGCGACCAGTGACCTCTAGCTGACCCTGGAACTCACTTTCTCCAGATGGATGCAACCATGATCTCTTGGGTTTCATAGAAAGACCCGGAGTCTCTGCAGCTGACAAGGACAAGTAGAGATTTTCTTCATCGAAACAAACACAAAAGAATATGTTCCGAATCAGGACAAAAGCCAGCCAACGAAGCTGGCTGGAATCCTTTCTTCCCAGGTATGCCCACTGTGAAATGTTTGGTTTGGATCACACTGTCCTTTGGGCAGGTGGAAGCAAGCATAAGACCCCATGATGCTCAGAGCCCAGCCCCCAGATACTTGGCTGACCACCTCACAAGGCTTACCCTCCAGTGACTTGACTCCTTGTCCACTCACCAAACGCCTGCGAAAGTCTGCTTGGGACAGGCCTTGTGGCAGACAACCACTGGGTGCCTTTCCAATCTCCAGGAAAGAAAATAGCCAAAATATATCTCCTCATTGATCTCGTCAGGCAAGCATAAACACACACACACACTTTCTGGTTCTAAAGAATACGACACAAACTTCATGCTCACAAACAACATAAAGTGAACTGGCAATTTGTAGCTTTACTTCTGCAGAAAATCCCTGCATCTCTAAGTGGGAGGATCCCAAGGCAAATTGTTCCTCCACCACCTGGCAATGGAGAAAATCCTGCAGCCTCAGAAATAGCCAATAACCCCAGAGCATTTAGAAATATCGAAAGAGTGAGCAATGTGCTGAGGGTTGGAGATTTTTTTAAGACATTCCCCCCACCCCACCCCCCAAAAAAACAACCCACGACTTTTGAATTTATCCAGGACTTGGTTGTTGGGGAGTTTTACCAGAATTACATACATTTTCAAAGAGAACATTGACTCTCCATCAATCGGACCCAAGGAATGGGGGCGTTCCTCACCTGTGCTGCAGGTGTGGCTTCCTTCTTGTCCCCTGGGGTTGGTAACAGCTGGTCTCTGCCTGTTCACCTCGGCACCCAGGGCAGCCCAGGCAGTACCTGGCTCAGAGCAGGTGCCCAATAATACCTCAACATCTCAATAACAAAGGTCTGCTACGTGAAGAAAGGAGGGAGGGAAGGAGGTCTCAATTGGCCATTTCTTCTAGGCCATGCCCAGTCTGCCAAATGTACAGAATTCCTGGCTGAGTCACCGGATTTCACTATCGTTGTCCTCAATCGGCCCCTCTTTGAGGTTCTTCTAGAGAGAATATGGTCTCTAGATCTCTAGAAATGGAAGAACCATGTCTTGATAGTAACTTCCACAGACACATGAGGAAGAAACCAGGCTGCCCAGATGGATGAGGCCTCAGAGACAAAACCAGAGGCTTCCCTCGGCAGACAGACCCAGGTTTCTGGCCCAAATTGAAGACTAGCTCCCTGAGAGGCCCTAGGTGAGTGGCTTCTCTCTGGGGTTGAGAAATGAAATGACTGGCTCTCCGGAAGATCCGTCCAGCTCCAAATTCCATCGAGAGATTCCCGAATGCCCTCACTGTTACTTGAGCATCTCCGAACAGCACCAATCCTAGAGCAGGGCCCAGCCCTTCTCTCCAGCAATTAAACCACAATGAAATGTGGGGTCTCTACTCCACCCAAGCGGAGAGATTCCCAGGATCTCACCAACTGTATTTAGAAAGCTTTGGCCCAAAGAGTAGGATCTCACCAACTGTATTTAGAATCTCACCAACTGTATTTCGATCTCACCAACTGTATGTAGAAAGCTTTGGCCCAAAGAGGAGGACTCTCCTATGTCCTACTGCCACATAACCGAGCTTAAAAATCACCCCACGGCTTCCCTGGTGGTGCAGTGGTTGAGAGTCCGCCTGCCGATGCAGGGGACACGGGTTCGTGCCCCGGTCCGGGAAGATCCCACATGCCGCGGAGCGGCTGGGCCCGTGAGCCATGGCCGCTGAGCCTGTGCGTCCGGAGCCTGTGCTCCACAGTGGGAGAGGCCACAGCAGTGAGAGGCCCGCGTACCGCAAAAAAAAAAAAAAAAAAAAAAAAAAATCACCCCAAAACCACAGACTGTATCATCCCATCAGCTCCCTGGATATGGCATCCTCCTCCCCTAATGCAGACACAGGGGCTCTGAATGAAGGATATTTGACCAGTGGTCAAAGCTAGGGAGAACAGCAGAAAAATCCTTCTGTGTTTGGTGTGTGGGGTGGGATTTCCAAGAGTGACAGCTTAAAAAAAAAAAAAGTTAGGGCAACAAACGCCTGCAATATTTGGAGAATGAAGCCATCTATGGAATCCAACAGATTAGCTGGTTTCCCCTCCATCTGGTACAACCCAAATGCGGCCATATGAGTTAGGCTAGAGTTTCTCTCCCCAGCCCCCAGGGACCCTAACGAATTCCAAGTCGAATGTAGGCATGAGCAATCCACGTCTGTCTGGCGTGGCCTCATTATAACTTTATGCAAAGCTGCAGACAGATGTGGCTCAAAATAGTTCCCAGCAGTGGAAACAGAAGGGGTAAAACAAGGAGCAGGTATTTTTTTAAGAATGGGGATATTTGTACAGGGATTAAAAAAAAATACAGACACCATCACACATCCCTTTAAATAACCCACAGAAAGCAAGAGAAGACACCGTTGCTAATTTTCAGGAGACTTCATCTTATGGACGGAAAAATCCTACTGAATGAAGACATGCTCGCCATGGCAACAAAAATAAAGACACTCATTTTCTTCCTAATTGTTTGCATCCTTGTGGCAGCTCTGATCACTTGATTGCTTACCGCAAACTAAGAAGACTTGAGTCCCTCTAGAGAGACAGGCTTTATCCCCAAACAAGAACCAAGCACAGGGTCAGATCCTGTCTTTATTAAAAATGTCAATATTTGGGCTTCCCTGGTGGCACAGTGGTTGAGAGTCCGCCTGCCGATGCAGGGGACATGGATTCGTGCCCCAGTCCGGGAAGATCCCACATGCCACGGAGAGGCTGGGCCCGTGAGCCATGGTCGCTGAGCCTGTGCGTCTGGAGCCTGTGCTCCGCAGCGGGAGAGGCCACAACAGTGAGAGGCCCGCCTACCGCAAAAAAAAAAAAAAAAAGTCGATATTTGGTTGATTATGACTAGTGATTTTTGCACTAATTTTGACTTTTTAAAAATATCGCATTCAGTTTTATTTTACTTTTTGACATCTCCAAGTTTGCACTTGAAAGAGTGGGTCATGAGCCTTACCCTATTCTCCACCTTGCAAGAAACCCACGGAAATCAGATTTAGAAAAACCCAGAAAAGCTACAGACACCTCTGCTCTCTTGCCAACTTGCTTCTGACTTTTGGCAAAGCTGTTGGCCACTCCCCAAGTTCTGGGCTGTTCGTGCCATCACTGAGCAAGAAAGGATCACAACACGTCGGCCACATCAGCCTCTGAGGCTTTCTCATGGATGCATGAATCTGTTTCTATTTTTTAAATTACTGGGCCGGGCACAGGGTTCGCTGGCTGCCCTGGTCTAGAGTTACTGTTTATTAAGGCCTCCTGCTAAGTCAGCCCTGAGGGGCTATAAAAGAAGAGAAGACCTGTGCCTCCACGGCTCTGAACATTGCCAAGTTCTCCCAAAACTCTTGGCTCTCCTGAGATTCTGACCTGGGACAGATGAGAAAGGCCAGGGGATGCCCTATCCTGCTGTCCATTCCTGGGAGACTTGGCCGGGAAGCAGGACTTTAGAAACCCCCTGAACTGTGTCTGGACCTGCAGCTTACCTACATGGTGGCCATTGCCCAGATTTATTTTCCTTCCAAATACAATTGGCTCCTATCCCAAATAGGGGGAAAGTGTGTGTGTGTGCGCGCGCGCACACGCGTGTCCCTTTTTTTTTTTTTCCTTTTTTTGCGGTACGTGGGCCTCTCACCGTTGTGGCCTCTCCCGTTGCGGAGCACAGGCTCCGGACGCGCAGGCTCAGCGGCCATGGCTCATGGGTCCAGCCGCTCCGTGGCATGTGGGATCTTCCCGGACCAGGGCACGAACCCGTGTCCCCTGCATCAGCAGGCGGACTCCCAACCACTGCGCCACCAGGGAAGCCCGTGTGTCCCATTTTAAGTAGGTCTCTGTTTCCACCGAAACATGACTTAGAATGAGATGGGGTCATTTCCCTCTTAAACAGTTGATCTATTTGTTATGTGCTCCAAAGCTGAGCGTCAGTGACACGGGGTTACCTGGAGCTAGGAAAGGGGCCCCAGGCAGCCCCACTGGACGTGCTGAGATGCTGCCAATCCAGAGCGGGATGAAGAGCTGGCGTTACAAAGCCCTGTGAGCTCCGACCCAGCCGTGGGACCCCCTTAATGAAAGCAATGTTTGCTCCCCAGCTTCCTTTGTTTCAAATTCTTGCAGGAATATACCGCACCAGAGATGTCAGAGCCTTTCATCTGCCTTCACATTTAAGGCCAAGTTCCTAGCTGCAATGCCCCTTTCATCTAGCAGAAATCTAAATTCTCCCTCCAGGGTCATGCAGGGTCACGACCTCTTTGTACCGAGTTTTCTCGAGGCAAATCAAACTGCCTTCCAGCCTCAAGCCTCTTTCTCATCCAGTCAGGATCAGCTGCGTTTCAACGAACCCATCTTTGTCCCTGGATATCTCACCTCCTCACAGCCACTCTGGGGTAGAAAAGGGGACTTTCAGTCCAAGTGAACCCAACCGGAAGGTCACCTTGTGTGAGCCGACCTTGCCCACAAACTCTGAAATTTAGCCCCGAGGCCCTCAAATTTGAAAGACGCATCTTGCCGTGAAATGTTCTGAGCTACTGCTACTCAAACTCAAAATCGGGATGTAAACGTCTACTAGATTTCCAAGGGGGAGATGGTTACATGGGAGGGAAACAACTCAGGGCGTAAAAACATGATCAGTCAGAGCCCTGAGTTCAAGATCACTTTCAGTCTGGCTGATACAGTCTTTTCTTATGTGTCCTTATTTATTTACCATTTTTGTAAACAGATTCCGTAGTTATTTCCTGGGATCCCTTCCTAGTGGCCCACACTCAGGTCCCCGGCGGTGCTGGGTGCCTGGGAAATGACTGCAAAGCGTTGTGTCTATTCTGCTGGACTCACCCTTACTAAGATTTCATCGTTTAACAAAAAAGTTCTAAACAGATCATTCGAATTATCCTGAAATGCCAGACCCCCTCCCTCTCCCCTGCTTCAACTGTACCCACCTCCCCATTTAGCAGAGGGAGTCCAGGGCAGTGCCTTCAGAGAACACCATGCCCTGCTCCCCCAAATTCTAATTATTTACCAAGGTAAGTAGGACTCAAGCAAGAAAGGAGGGGCAGAAAGGGCAGGACCAAATCTCATCAAGCCTGTAACAACCTTTGGCCACCAGAGCGCTTATCAAGCCACTTATCAGCAGTCATCCAAACACACCTTTTTCCAGGGTCTGTAAACCTTATGCAAATCCAATACTAATAGCCGTGCACCAAGGGCTATAGAGTAGGGAAAAACTGAGGTACCCCGGGGGCAGACTCCTCAGTGTTACTGCAGGAAGCAGCGCAAGACCAGTTGGAGGGTCCAAGGAAGCCTACCTCAGCAGGACTTGAGCTTCCTAGTCACCGGCTTCTCCAGTCACAGACTGGGATACGGCAGGTGGGGCGGCAGGAAGGGTTATGCAGCCCCAGGGGCTGTACAGTGATCTGCATGGTCATGTCTTTGAGGCACTGAGTGTCTGCTGGAGTCCAGACACTGTGCTGAGAATGCCCCTCACGCCTGCCCATGTCATCCTCACACATCTTTACTCATAGACGTCACGGTCAACATCAGTGTGGACCACTGTCACCATCATCACCATCGTCTACACGATCATGACGAAGCTCAGAAACACTATCCTTCTGCCTCAAAAGCTGCATCTCCAGCAACGGTACTCCCAGTCCTGACTCACGGGTCACGTGACTGTTATTGGGGTCTCTGAAGTCACATGGTGGGTGGGCAGCTGGCCCCGCATCAGTGGGAGGCTGGCAAACCAGATCCATCCGTTCCTCTGGGAAGTTCTCAAACTTAAAATGTCCCTTCTTAGAAACGTGCTGGCCTATTTCTCTTGAACAACACAGGAGGCAAAGATGAGTCTATTGAACCGTTGCCTTTTTGTGGTAGAACACATTGAAATACAATTAAAATGTTTTGTTATTATTATTTTTACTCTGCTTCTTTGGGGAAACAAATGTCGTTCCTGAGTCAGTGTGGCCAGGTTGATCATCTTGTTAGGTCACCATCCTAGAGTCACACTGATGTCTGCAACTTACCCAGGGGCACAGGGAGAGGGTGGCACCACCCCCAGGCCATGCAGCGAGTCACATCCAGGACACAGGGCAGAGCTCCTGGGTCTGGAGTCTTCCCACGAGGTCACAGAGCCCAGATTTTCCACCACAGCCATGATTCCAAACATCCTGCACTGCTCTTTCCAGAAACACATTCCTACTTGTCAGCCCATGTGGCTCAGATTTTTGTTTGGAAACATGGTCACTGTCACAGCATCACAATGCCTCCCTCATTATGTCCTTGGAGGGATTTAACAGATGGCAGTTTCCCTCAATTCTCAGGAGAAACAGAGCAGGGTTCCTTGTTGGGGGCCCTGCAGCTAACTCCACTGGCCATCTGGGAGTGAATGGTTTCACTCCATAGCCAGGTGTGCAGTGGCAGGTGCGGAGGGACTGCCCTGCTATGGGGTACCATTAGCACTGAGAGCTCTGTGATGGTTAATTTTTTATGTCAACTTGGCTGGGCCATGGTACCCAGAAATGTGACCAAGTGCCAGTCTAGATGTTGCCAGGGAGGGAGGTATATTTTAGAGGACGTTGAGTAAAGCAGACCACCCTTCATAACGTGGGAGGGCCTCGTCCAATCAGGTGAAGAGAGGACAGAGAGGAGTGAGGTGTCCTGAGCAGGAAGGGAATTCTGCCTCCAGG
The DNA here is from genome assembly GCF_025265405.1 of Mesoplodon densirostris. Taxonomy (NCBI): domain Eukaryota; kingdom Metazoa; phylum Chordata; class Mammalia; order Artiodactyla; family Ziphiidae; genus Mesoplodon; species Mesoplodon densirostris. Next base: position 4,325,797 of record NC_082676.1, read on the forward strand.
ATGCCTCAGACTGAAGACTGCAACATCAGCTCGTGTGTGTGTGTGTGTGTGTGTGTGTGTGTGTGTGTGTGTGTGTGTGTGTGTGTGTGTGTGTGTGTGTGTGTGTGTGTGTGTGTGTGTGTGTGTGTGTGTGTGTGTGTGTGTGTGTGTGTGGTGAGTTTATATACACATAGATATCTACACACACACACACGTCCTATTCGTTCCATCTCTCCGGAGACCCTGACAGACACAATCCCCCACCATGTCATAGGACACTCCTGTTTTTGAAGTATTCTCGTGGAAAACAACCCCGAGTGCGCAGGGATGTAAGCACATGGGCTACTTGTCCCTACTTCTCTCCTTATTTTCTTATTCTTGGCAAATTTTCCATGGCCATAAGATGGCATGTGTTCTTCTCTGGTGTGGACTTTTGCTTCTGTGTTTGTTGGCAATGGTGGGGTTGCTGGGGGGAGGTTAGGGGCGGGGCTTCCTAACGTGGCCACGGAGAGCCACGAGCATCCCCTGTCCCGTGGGTGAGCTGCCACCTCAGCCGCCTCCCCAGGGGCAGGAAGAGCAGTGCCCAGGATGCACTTGGTTCGTTTCTCTTTGGGGTCCCAGACCTTCTGGAAGAAACAGTGGAAGTTATGGGCAACAGCTCTGGAAAAATCCACATTCCCGCACACGTCTATGGGGATGTGAGACCTCTGTCAGCACCCACACACCCTGGGACAGCACGCCTCATCTGTGGGAGAAAGACCCGCAGACAGAACCTCAGTGACAACAAAGACGAGGGCCTCACAGGAAGTCACCAGCCTTACTGAGATCTACTGTGTGCTGGGTGCTGCTCGAGCTCAGGTCTGGAAGAACCAAGTGTGCAGAAGGATGTGGGGAAACCAGAGAACTTGGATCTCATACTCAGAAAACACCTCTGGGAGCAGCTGGTCTCTCGAGCCTTCACTTTCCACGTGAGATACAGTAACTACAGCATCCCTCCTGAAGCTTTTGGGTCCTTCAACGCAGCCCAAACGACCATTCTCCAAGAATGCCTGCAACCTTACAAGCATCCTTCCGAGATACAGCCAGATTTTTGCCTCTGCCTCCATGTGACCGGAAGGCAGTAGAAGGAAAGACACCAGAAGCTGAAAATCACCCAAAGTTCAAGACTCTCTATTTAGGCACGCGGCTCCAGACTCCTGTGGGTTCCCAGCATAGCCAGCGGTGAGGACAGGATGCAACTCACACCCTGGAGAAGTTTCAAGAGAGCAAGAGGATCTGCTGAAGAACAGGGGGTGCCAGCTAAGGGGTGGGGGGCAGAAGCTGGAAAAGTCCTCGGTGTGCGCTCCCCTTGTCCGTTTAGCTCAATCCAGTCATTCTTCAGATGCTTCCATTTCTCCAAAGGTCCAAGTTGCCTAAAACCCATTTCCTCACTTCGCGATCTTATCCAAGATGTTTTAAAGTGCCAGTGGACCTGTCCATAGATCAATAGAGAATTTCTGGAAGGAAGGAAAGAAAGAGGGAAGGAGGGAGGGAGGAGGAAAAGAAAGGAAGACAGAGAAAGACCGTCCAGGAACATCTTCCGTGTAAAAGTTATGTCGCTTGTCTGACTTCAAAATGCTCAAGTCTGGCTATTGTCATTTTTTTTGTCTCCCCGGGTAGCTCAAGAAACTCCCAAACACCATATTTAATCCTTTCCCCCTAGTGTTTAAAATGAATCAGGGTCAGGGAAGAGGGGAAGAGGTAAATCAAGCTGTGAGGGGAACGTTAGCAAGTTGGCTGTCCCAGAAAAAGCCAAAGACCCATGGTTTCATCTCGGGCCCTACACGACAGCTCAGAACTGGGAAACAGGATTTCCACCAGGTCTCAGGGCTTTGCGACAATCGCTTCCCGCAGCCGCAGCCGGTGCTCAGGGCTTGGCGACAGGCAGAGAACTAAGGTGGTCTCCAAATATCCCCTCCTTCCTCCCCTCCTCTCCTCTGCAAAGGCCCCCCTGCCCCAAATTTGCTTAGCTTTCTTCTTTCTCCTTCTAGACCCACAGCCTGGGATTCCTACCAAGGCTGCCCTCAGTCCTGGGTTCTGTGAAGCTAATTTGGTCAGAGAACAATGCCAGGAAGATAAGAATCAGAAAGGACAAGTGTCAGCGTGATGGGGACTGTAGGAGAAGGTGACCCTGATCGCTGAGAACAGAAGGCAATCAGTGACAGCCCGTCCAGGAGTCCCTCCCCAGCACACGTCACTTTTATGATCTGGCCCCATCCTCCCTACTGTGGGCTGACGGTATGTGTAGGAGCCTGATCAGACACAGCCCGGCAAGCAAATTCTGCCATCAGGGTCAGCTTCATTTTGGGGGACCTGGGATAAAATGCAAACATGGAGCCCTTGCTTCAAAGAGTATTAAGCATTTCCACTGCTGTGCTGCACACCTGAAACTAACATGATATTGTAAGTCAACTATGCTTCGATTTTTTTTAAAAAAAGTATTAAGCATTTCAAGATGGCGACAATACACTTTACACCATGAGGGTCTTTCTGAGCTGGAACCCTGTGCACATGTCCAGGCTCCCCGCGGGAGCCAGCCCTGCCTGCCATGCTGGACAACAGGGTGACTTTCCAGACCTCTCCCAGATGTACTTAGAGGGCTCATGACCTGGTTTGAAACACATTCGGCCCCCCAGGTTCACCCTCCTTTGCACTTCATCCTCGAGGTGTCGGTGAAACAAGGTGGGTATGTGAGGCCCATCGAGAAATCACCCAGGGTGCTCAGAGGTTAGATAGCTTGGAATGAAGGAACCCCTGAAGGACACGAATCAAGGGGCTCCAAACACAGTGGCAAAGTTGCCTTTCCAGGCCAAGGGCTCCAGGAAGGCTAAGAATCCCTAGTCAGGTGCAAGCAGGACGCCCAAGAGATCCCAAGAATACCTAGAGACATCTAGAGACGTCTGGTCCAAGTCCCAGATTTTAGAGACCAGGAAGGCAAAGCCCAAAGGCTGGTGACCAGAGCAAGGTCAAGCCCTCTTCACAGTTTGCAGGATGATGTTTCTGCAGAAGGGGTTCCTGAACTGAGTCGCTGCCCACGGCCTCGGTAGAGAGTGGGCTTTACAGCAAGAACACCCCACAACTAACTCAGTCTCGGTCCTGCAGTAAGAGAGTTCTTGGGGACCAGAAGGGCCAAAGGGAGCTGTCCGGGGCAGGGGGTGACAGTGGGCACGAGAAGCCAGCCTGGGGAGAACCCGTGGGCTTGCCCCCCCAGGAGGTAAGGAGCCTGAAGCCCATGGAATTTCACCCCTACGGGGCAGGTTCCACTAGGCCCTGCCAAGCCCACCCCTGTGCTCCCTAGAGAGCAGGCTGCTTTCAAGGAATTTGAAACTCCTTGGAGCCTGGCAGGGTCAGCAAGGGGGGGCCAGGCCCACTTTGCCCCCGGGGCAGGAGATAACTTTCGGGGCTTCTTCCCTCCCAGAGGGACTTCTCAGGTGTCTAATCCCTCTGGCTGGCTCATTTCACTCAGAGGGAGGGCTCGCCCTTCCACCGGATCAGAAACTCTGGGGTTGGGTTTCTCCTGGGCCAGACCCTCAGAGGGGATGGGGGTCACATCCTTGACCTGCAGACCTGACCTGGGCAGGCAAGAGAGCCTAACAAGGGCTGAAGGCTGTGCCAGGCGGGCTCTGGGCTGACCAGGCTGGGATGGGACCAGGTCATCCGGGAGTGTGAAGAGAGGGGCCTGGCCCAGGAGCCCCCGCCCCCAGGGCTGACTCACTCAGGAGTGTTGATCCAGATGATGTCCAGGTGGCAATAGTAGACACACTCTTTGTCCTTGTAGGTAAAACATGTACAGCGCCGGGCTCGGTGGTGCACAGGGTCCCCCTCGGCCGCCTGCTCCCCAAACCGACCAGGTCCCTCCTCCTGCCCAGGGCTTCTGGGGCTTGGACCGCGCTCTGCTGCTGTGGCCACAGTCTCCTCCGCGCCCCCCTCCGATCTGGCGGCAGAGGGGGTCCGGGGCTCGCCGCTCCTGCCAGCGTCCCCAGGCGGGGGGCGACGCACCAATCCTGAAGAAGGCAGATTGAGGGGCTCTTGAGTTGCCGAGGGTGCAGGCCCCGGACACCCACCATCCCCCAAAACCCAGGGGAGGGGGAGAGCCAAACTGTCTGCCAAGTTTGCAAGCTAATGGCACTTGGTGTCAAGTCTCCAAGCTACGCCCGAGGTTCGGAAAAGTGTGCAAAGCTAGGCGCGCCGTTTCCGAAAAGTTTGCAAGTTGCCTGCACACTTGGTGAAAAGCTTGGGAGCTCTTCTCGCCGCGCAGCGCGCAAGCTATCTGTGCCCGCTGAAACCGTGCAAGCATTGTGCAGACTTTCGGAAAACTCTGCAGTCATTTTGCAGTTTCTGAATCGTTTGCAAACTTCTGGAAAAGTTCCCGACTTCACGAAGTATCGACAAAGTCCGCCCCGGGTCTCCAGCCTGCGTGAGGGCTGCAACCTCCCGAGCGCGCGGGGGGTCCGTGCCCTCAGCTTCTGCCCCCCAGCCCGCCCCCCGGGCGCCTGCAGGGGTGGCGAGCCGGGGCCAGAGGCCTCTGCCAGCAGTGCCCCCCTTCCCCGCGCCCCCCGCCCCGCCCCGCCCCGCCCGTCCCGGGGTCCTTTTGTGTGCGCTCGCGCCGGGAGCCGCGCGCCGCCCCGCCCGCTTACCTGCGGCGGAGGTCACTGCGAGCCCGAAAAGGAACCACAGCCGCAGCTCCATGAACCCCGACCGGCCGCGGGAGCACCGGGCCGGAGGACGGACGCCTGTGGCCGCGAAAGGGCGCTCGTGCCGGGCACGGCGGGCCTCGCCCTCCGGCTAGGGGGTCTTCGAGGCCGGCCGCTGGCTGGCTGCGTCCCGGGCTGCGGCCAGGAGTTGGCTGCGACGGTCTCGAACTTCAGAGCGCGCTACCCATCCCGGCGCAGGGCTGGCCGGCTGTGGGCTCAGGCTCTTCTGCTTCCCGCACCACCCCCCTCGCCTCCCCGCCCCCCGGAGGGGCTGGAGCTGCCGCGCAGGGCCTTTGAACCCGGGGCGCACGGGGGTCGCCTCGCAGGCGCGGGGGAGCCGGCCAGGCGCAGGGCCGGGTGCGATGGGTGGGGGTGGGGGGGCCGGGACAGCTGCCGGAAGGCCACGCACACGTGCGCACTCACGCTCACGCGCCCACCCCGCCGCGTCGCCGCCCGGACCCTGCAGCTCCCACTGCAGCTCAGTGGGAGAGAGAAAAGGCTGCACCTGAATCCTATCTTTTATCTCTGGGGCTCTGGAAAGCAGCATTTCTCAGCGCTCACCTAATGACACCTTACCCTTGCACAGACCTGCCTACCAAGGCCCTGGGCGTACTTTACACTCGTGACTCACGGGCACCGGCAGCGTCTCCCTGCCTCTCCCGGGAGCTCAGAGCTGGTGGGTTTGGGCAGCAATCAGGGGCAAAGTCAACCAAGAAGTGGAGCTAGCGGTCCTGGGGTGTCCCTGACTTGTTCACAGCCCCCTGCACTGGGGAGGTGGCTTCGGTGAGAAGCAGGTTCCTCTCCCAATCGTGGTCTTCCCACCCCACGTGTGGGAGGCGCTCCTAGCTCACCTGAGACCGGTCTCCTGCCCTGAGCACCACAGGAGAGAGGGTCGGTTAATTTCCTTATTAAACACCCCCTTTGCTGAGAACTGTGCCTGGGCACAGGAAGTACTCAAGAAAGATTTGTCAATGAATGAATGAAAGAAAGAAAGAATGAATGAATAAATGCTTCCCATGGACTCCGCCCTGGACTGCTGACCTCTGAGCACACCAAGAAGCCCTTAGAGCCCCTCCCTGGCCAGAGTTCCCCGACCAGAGGGAAGGACGTAAAGAGAGGCAGTGCTCCAGGTGGCATCGGGCACTTCCCTCTTGGCCACTGCCTACCCCATCAGCTTGGACTGGATTGGAGTTGGCTTTCCCTGAAAACTCCAGGCAGGGCAGAGAGTCACAGCCCACACAGAGGAAGATAAACAGGTCTGAGGCCCTGGAGTCACTCCTCATGTCGCAGGGTACTTGTGGTGACTTGAACACGTCCACCAATCCTTTGACACTCCTCCCACAAAAGACGCAGTCGAGTACCACCCCACTCCCCTTCAGCCTGAATGACCCCCTTGGAAAAAATAGAAAGCAGCACAAGTGACATGAGTGCCTTTGGAGGCAAAGTCATAAAAGGTGGTACAACTCCCACGTGGCCCTCTCTCTTGGGATCCTGGTCCTCTGAATACAGCCACCATGCTGGGAGGAAGCCCAAGCAAGCCCACAGAGAGAAACTGAGGCCTCGCAGACAACAGCCATGCCAACCACTGTGTGAATGAAGGAGCCTTCAGGTGACTAGAGCCCCCAGCCTTGAAGACTTCCAACCGAGGACTAGCCATCCCCGCTCTGTGCCCTGTCTGAATTCTGAGCCACAGAACCCATGGGCCTAAGAAATGGTTGTTCTACACCACTGTGCTTTGGGCAATTTGTTATAGAGCTGTAGTAACTAGAAAGGTACGCAAGTCCCCAGAATTGAGCTGATGCTTAAATTTCTCCATCACTTCCAGCCCCCTTCCATCCTACCCAGTCCCTGAGTCCAAGTCAAGGTGTGGAGAGGGAAAGATAACATCTTTTAAGGTCACTTGTCACCAAACAGGACAAATACTCTACAGGGGCCTCTTCCTCATTTTCTGTGTCGCATGTTTTGAAAATTAGAAAAACCCAAGACTAGGATTATCTTCTGCTCCTGCCAGGCTAGAATCTGGATCACTTTATTCTCTCTCTCCTTGGACTTAAAATATTCATCGCCTACAAAATTAAAAAATCTTGGATTGGGGGATGGCTGGAGAAATAGAAAATACAGTATACTAATCAGCTAAAAAGAGAAAAGGGGTAGAGAGCAGTTTCCTGGTATATCCAGACACAGGAGGTGTCAGGGCTCTGGGACCACTCAGGGAGTCTGCGGCCTTCCACAGCTTGGACTAAAACCTGCACCACCCGGGTGAGCCTGCAAGGCACGCGTAGCTACGGAATACCAGCATGGCACTGGCCCGTCCTCAGAGTCTTCTAATCTAGTTGAGAGAAGGAGAGTATGGTCAGCTGGAGAGTCAGAAGAGTGAGAATTTTAACTGGTCCTTCCAGCAACTTGAGGACCATGATGGAGGTGTACCTGCCATGACACTCAACAGCAGCCATGCATAGGTGAGAAAGGTCTCCCCTTTTCTACTCCTTCAGTCCTTCGGACTGTGCCCAGGAGGCTCCTCAGTTGGGTGTGTCTTTAACGTTCTAACAATCTCATTTTTGTGCTTAGAGTCTTGAGCAGGCCACAGAATCTAGCTAGGATTTTTTTCTCGGTTTTTTTTGTTGTTGTTGTGCTAAAATACGTATAATGTAAAATCTACCATCTTAACCGTTTTTCAGTGTACAGTTCAGTGGCATTAAATCCACTCATAATGTTGGGCAACCATCACTAACACCCATTTCCATAACTCTTTTCATCTTGTTAAAGTGAAATGCTATACCCGTTAGACATTAACCCCTCATCCCCCCCTCCCCAGCCCCTGGCAACCACCATTCTACTTCAATCTGTCTCTGATTTTGACTACCCCAAGTACCTCATGTAAGTAGAATCATACGGTGTTTGTCCTTTTGTGACCGGCTTATTTCACGTAGCATAATGTCTTCAACATTCATCCATGTGTCAGAATTTCCTTCCCTTTTAAGGCTGAATAATATTCCATCATATAGATAGACTACATTTTGCTTATCCATGCGTCTGTTAATAGACACTTGGGTTGTTTCCATGTTTTAGCCAATGTGAATAAAGCTTCTTTGAACATGAGTGTACAAATATCTCTTTGAGACTCTGCTTTCAGTTCTTTTGGGTGTATACCCAGAGGTAGAACTGCTGGGTCATTAGGTAATTCCATTTTTAATTTTTTGAGTAACTACCATACCATTTTCCACAGTAGCTATACCATCTTAGATTCCCACTAACAGTGCACAGGAGTTCCAATTTTTTCGTACTCTCCCCAACATTTGCTATTTTCTGGGGGGGTTTTTTGTTTGTTTTTTTATAGTAGCCATCCTAATGGGTATCTCATTGTAGTTTTGATTTGCATTTCTCTAATGATTATTGATGTTGAGCATCTTTTTGTGTGCTTATTGGCTATTTGTATATGTCTTCTCTGGAGAAATGGTTATTCAAGTCCTATGCCCATCTTTTTTTTTTTTTTTTGCCACAGCACGTGGCATGCAAGATCTTAGGCCCCCTACCAGAGGTCGAACCTGCGCCCCCTGCAGTGGAAGCGCAGATTCTTAACCATTGGACTTCCAGGGAAGTCCCCTATGCCCATTTTTTAATTGGATTGTTTGGGAATTTTTGTTGTTGCTGTTCCACTTAGGACTATGTAACATCGTTTTCATTGCATTTAAGTTTATATTTATCTTTCACTTAAGGCATGTGTGGTAGTAATATAAATTCCTTTCTAAATTAATTTAACTTTTAAAAATGGAGATGAGCTGGAGAAGCTGGGTTGTGTCCTGATTTGAGGCCCTGGATCCAACTGGGCCTGAAATCCATACTATCACTGTACTTTTCATTTGTAAAAGCTCATAGTTTCTTGTTTTTTAAAGTTTATTTGGGATTCTGTCACTTTCACCTGAAAAAAATCCTGGCTGGAACACTACCAGTCTTCCTGGGCTCCAGGCTATGCAGTATGCAAAGGAAACATACAATTCACAAGCTGGTGGTGAGGGTTTTAATCACTGTTTTGCCCTATGATAACACAATTTGTACTATCATTATCCTCATTTTACAGATGAAAAAATGAAGGCTCAGAGAGGTTAAAGTGAATGTTCTACAATCACAAAGCTGTTAAGTGACAGAGTCAGTATTCAACTTCAGTTCTACCCAATATCAGAGACACAGTTCATAACCATTAGGCAGCGCTGCTTCTAGACCTCATGCCCTGTGTTTATAATCACACCCATTTTCCTCTGTGTGTCATTGACGAGTCATTGCTTCTCCATTTGTCTTGTTTCTTTATTCCCATAATCTCTGATGAAAGGTCATGGGAAGGAATGGTGACCGCATGTCTCCCCCGCAGAGGACCCTAAGGAAGGGTCCTTCTCCCCTTCTCGAGTGTCCATCCCTCCTTAGTCACCCTTTGCGGTCTCTGCCATCAAATGCCCCCCTAAGAGAAGTGATATATCAGGACACTTCTACAACTCAGCCAACTGCATGGCTAGGGTCCTTCTGTTTATTTTTCATTAACATTTTCTAAGCTGGTAGATGTGTGGATGTATCTTTGAGACTGTACCTCTCGCTTAAATTTTGACTAGAAATCCAGCTGTTAAGAATATTGTGATTTATCTAGATAAGCATCCCCTCAAGATGCCTCTTCATGTGCTTTATGACTCTTTTGAAGATTGTTTTCCCTTAAAATTAGGGGATTTAAGTGAGAGTAACATAATACGTTATGTAGTTTTCCACTATCCTGGAGTTTCTTCCTCTCGCCTGGCCTCATCAGTGGAAACCCTGAACTTGCCCAGAAATCAGATAATTAAGTGCTTTTCCATGCTGCCCAGGTCTTAGCTGTGCACCTCCCCATCTTCCTGTGGTCACTGGGATCCACTGGAGGAGGTACCAGGCTCCAAATTCCTTGCTTTAAAAGCGACATAAATTTTTTATCAAGTTCTCAGTGAAATAAAATTACCACAATGCATTCCAAACTTCAGCCCTGCCAATTCCGTGTGCTCAAGGGCTAAAAGAAATTAGTCAATCCCCAAAAGAAATCTGACAGCGAGTCTAAAAAAGTTTGTTTAAAAGAGTTTTTTCCTGTGTTTTCTGTTATGGATGCTTGCTGTTGCTGCCCCTTGGGCATTCCGTTCCTCCAGCTCTGGTTTGGACTACATCTTCCCCTGGAAAACAGCTTCTCCACACACTATATGGTTTGGGTGGGGCTGTAAGACCAGGCTTGTGTCTCTGGATTATCCAATCAGAGCATCACATCATATTTGAGATAGGTAGGCCTCCAGAATTATAAGATAATAAACTTGCTTTGTTTTAAGCCACTATATTTGTGGTCATTTGTTATAGCAGCAAGAGGAAATTAACACAATCTTGAATACAGTGATTGGTTCGGATATAAGCCCGTGAGCTAAGCCCAGCCCTATCAGAGCCAATGGGATTCAGTTCTAGGACTTTGAGTGGGTCACTCTTCTCTTTTTCCATGGAGGTGCTGAGAGCACCAGAGAGAAGCTTGGAGGTGCTGGCAGCCATCTTGTCACCATGAGGGAAAAAGTCTGTCCAAGAATGGAGCCAATATGGAAAGAGCAGAAGTACAAAGTGGAAGTAGGGAGATGAGACTAAGTCTTGAGCCCCGGATCCAACATGGTACACTAAACTTTTCACCTACATCAGCCACTACTTTCCCATCTTTGTTTAAGCCAGTTCAAATTAGGTTTCTGCCACTGGCAGTCAAAATCATACTGATATATATATATATATATATATATATATATTTTTTTTTTTTTTTTCCTTTTGCGGTATGCGGGCCTCTCACTGTTGTGGCCTCCCCCGTCGCGGAGCACAGGCTCCGGACGCGCAGGCTCCGGACGCGCAGGCTCAGCGGCCATGGCTCACGGGCCCAGCCGCTCCGCGGCATATGGGATCCTCCCAGACCGGGGCACGAACCCGTATCCCCTGCATCGGCAGGCGGACTCTCAACCACTTGCGCCACCAGGGAGGCCCCATACTGATATATTTTGTCTTAACTCATTGTGAAATGGGAGTCAGTTGTCAAGACAACTGATTCAGGGGTGAGGCATCAGTGGGTAGCAACTGGCTGTAGATGTGGCTACTGGTGGTTGCCTCAAGAAAGAGTAGCAAGATGTCATGCTGGTTGACTTGGCTGGGAATGAGAAGGGCTACCAAAATAAATATTTTAAACTTTTTAGAACATCTGAGGTTCCATACTTCTAGCAGGCGAAAGACATGAGTGCCTGTTCAAAAGCCATTTCTTGTGGTAGCAGGAACTATACAGGAGGGGCTGGGAGAGCTAGCTGAACCGTGAAGCAGCATGTTATACAACCATCAAATGCAGTGCCAGCCCAGAGCCTCGTGGCTGCCTGTCACAAGCATCAAACCATAGAGAGACCATTGCCTGATGGAAGGGCACAAAGACTCCACCTTTTCCAGCTTCAGCCTTTGGCAGAAGCAGATTTAGTATGGGAATCTCTGGTCTACATTTCAGTGTCTGTTTTCCTTCAGCAATGCCTCCAACTCATACCTTTCCCACCCCCTCCTAAGAGCCTCCACCCAGACCACTGTCTCACATACCCACTCTCAACCTACCTCCAATGCTTTACCTAAAGGTGGGAATTTCAGGCATCCCATCAGATTAATGGGCGAGATACTTTTGAACAAGTTAAGTCAACATGCCACAAACACACCTGCCCCTTTTACCTGCCTTGAAGTAGCCTTGACTTTTATCAGAGGAATTTCTCACAACCTGTATCCTTCTAAAGCTCACGGAGGGGTAAGGTCCCATGTCCACCAAAGGCAACCAATCACTGCATTTGGGAAGCTTGATTCCAGCAGCTGTCAGAGGCCTTGATCTGTATGCAGAATAAAAATATTCGCAAAACTTTCCTCCATTCCCTTCACCTCACGGCACGAATCTTGCCCAAAGCCGCTTTAAAGCCCAAATGCTGCCCCTTCTAGAAAGTTCTACCTGATTTGCGTGTTTAAAGGGAATACCTTCTGAATCTCTTAGAGCTGCTGAAACATTTAGACTTGCAGTCAAGCCAAATGGTAACACTTGCGGGTCTTGGAACTGAACGGCACCTAACTGAAATCTTGACACCCCCTAACCTTGCCTAGCTGTGTGACCTTGGCCAGGTCACTCCATCTCTCTGAGTCTCAGCTTCCTCATCTTTGAAATGGGGATAATAGTAGTAGTCACCTAGTAGGGTTGCTCTATGGATTCAATGAGAGACCATAGGTAAAGCATTGAATATAGGGCCTGGCACAAAATAAATAAGCATTTCATACATGTTATCCAGCTGTAGTAGTAGTTGTAATAATTACCGTTGTGTGCAGACTTTACTGATCGATTGGAAGTCCTTTGAGGGTGGCGTTTTCATTACCTAGTGACACAATAGTATGTGTAGTAACGGTAACAATTGGTCAACAAAGCACTCATTGGCTAAGCAGCTCTTCAATCTTGCTGATCTCACTCATCTATCCGGTGGTCATCTGACTGCTGGGGAGCCAGGCTGACCTTCACTGAGACGACAAAAAATGACTCAGCTCTGCTCGCATGATTCTTACCCTCCGGCAGACCAGCCCAGCCATGTCCTTCCTATGGCAGTAGAAGGGGCTCCAGAGAGAGAAAACCCGATGCACTGACCCTTCTCAAGCCTCTGTTGTTGCCACATCTGTGGGCATCTCATTGGCCAAAGCCACTCCCTTGGCAAGCCCAAGACTGGGGAGGACACTACAAGGTTTACAGGGTCAAGGGCATGGTAAGGGAGGCATGAAGAATTGGACCCCTTAGCAACCAACCACAGGCAGGAACTTAAATCCTCCAACATGCCTAAAATGGTAGGTAAAACTGACCCTGAGAAATCTGCAAAAGTTGGCTGAGTCGGACACGACCTTGGGCTCCAAACCTAAGTTGCCAATACTGCAACATCAGAATTGGCAATTAAAAATAGAGGAATTTACAGAGTACAGGTGATTCACTGTTATTGAAGTTTGGGGTTTTTTTTCTCCTCCAAACAGCTAGCTTTACTTCCTTAAATGGAAATCTTTAAACTTTTGTTCCCAGGGTCAGAGAAAAAAAAAGATCTATTCCATTTGCCTAAGTTCCCTGGTGTGTCAAGCACTTTTCTCCTCATCCAAGTCTGTACACCTGGGGAACCGTCCAGACTTCCAAGAGAAGTAAGGAAACGAAGGGTGAGAGGGACATGAAATCAAATGGGAGGAAGAGGAAGTTTTTGCGGGGCGGGGGGGGACAGAATCCTAAGGGGCTGCCTGATTCTGGAACTTTCCAAAGTTAGAATAAAGAAGGGACTCCACGGAACTTCTCAAGTTATGACGGACGCACCCTCTTCTGAAAGAAATTTCACAATCGTGTTTTGAACGAGCTCCACATTTTCTCCTATGAAAACACTTTCCTTCTAAAAGACAAGAGAAGCCTCCGCAGCCGGACACCAGTTAAACAAAAGAGCAATGAACTGAGTCTGGAAGTCATAACTCAAGTTCAGAAATCCAGAGAGGCCAGGATTTAACCTGATACCTTCTCAGAGATGAAGAGCTCTGAGACGCAGCAAACTCTCCGGCCGGGCAGTGGTGATGAATTGGGGGAGGAAATGGAAACAGTTTGCTTTTTTTAACCTTAGGATTAAACTCTCAGTTCCCAGAGATGTCCACGGGTGTCACAGGGAAAGTGCATTTAAAAGGGTCCTAAGTGCGTTCCTTTATACATTCAACAACCGTTTGTGAAGCAACTGTCAGGAACCAGATACTATTCTAGATACTGACATTAGGACTTGAATGAGATGGTTGTTCCCCGGGGTGCCTGCAGGCTATCAGTGAGAAAGACAATAACCAATAAACACACAAATGATTAATTCAAATGGATTTGGGTTGGGATAAGTTCTATGAAGAAAAATGCATGAGGTGAAGGAGTAGCAGTGACAAAGAGGGCAGGGAGGGGCCCTGTTTCTGCCTTACAGCACAGTGACGCGGTGATACATGTGTATGTGTGTATATGTATACATATATTCTTCTTCATATTCTTTTCCATCATGGTTTATCAGAGGGGCCCCGTTTCGAACGGACTGGAGAGGGAGGTTGCTCTGAGGACGTGCCATTTGAGCAGAGACCCAGAGCTGAAGGAGAAAGCCACGCCATGCGAAGACACGGGAGAACGTTCCAGACAGACAGAACAGCACGGCGGGAATGAACTTGGCATGTTCCAGGTAGGGCAGCAGGTCCAGACTGTTAGTGACTCTCCACAGTATCACCTGATCTGCCTTCTGAGCCCGGATCGAGGGCGGCTCACTCCCCTCCCCGTTTAAGCTGAGTGCGGTCTCCCATTCTTGATGCTCCTGGGGAGACTCCCGATTTGTCCCTTATAGTGTTCTTCAGAGTTGTGACCAAATGCCCATTTCTGTGATGACCTGGTGAGTGTCCGGTGCCCCCGTGGCCTTGCTGGAAGGCATGGACCACGCATCTCCCTGTTCATTGCTGGGGCTTCACTACGTACTCCAGGGCCTGACACTTGGCAGCATCTCCCCAGATGCACTCGGCACCTTCCGTGCATTCTCTCCTTTAATCCTCATGACAACGCTGCCACGTGGGTACCACCATTTCATCTGTGAATGGTTATCCTCATTTCACAGAGGAGAAAACTGAGACAGGGTGGGGAAGTGACTGCCAAAGGTCTCATGGTTGCGGGAGAGAGGGGCGTCAGGATTTAATCCAGGCCTGTTTGCCTTTAAAACCCAACCAAGGCACCCCACCCTCCGGAGAGGCGATGTGTTCAGGGGTGGGCAGAGCCAGTGATGAATCAGGCAATACTGCTGGGGCTTCTGGGGAAGAGAAGCCACCTCCGTGGAAGATAGGATGGGGCCAATGAGAGAAGCAGGTCCACGGGGACATCTTCTGAGGCACTGGGTCAGCCTCACCTGAGTCAGACCTGCACACGGACAGCCAAGACTTCCTGTTCTAGGGTGGTGGGTCTGTGTCTTTGCCTGGAACATCAATATTTTCTAATTGATGGAGCATTCTGGCAACAGTCATCACCATCCCTACTGGGGTTAGTGTTTTATAGAAGAAACTAAGATATAAACATGTACATATTTTACCAGAGCTGGTTTACACATTGAGTTTTCTAGAAAGGTTTCATCCCCTCCCATGTTCTCTAACCTTCTCAGCAGCTCAAATTTCCCATGGTAAGCCAGCTGTCCCCATTCCCTGCTGTGGCTACCATAGCTCCAGAAGGAATGAGATGCCTGGAAAGTCTGGTGGTAAGAAAATTCTGAGCCCTGTCTGCCTTTTCCTCAATACCATGAATAAATGATTAATTCGTGTCAAATGCTGAAGTCAGGTAACGGTCATGTGATCACCGTTAAACCCAGGAGAGATGAATCCATCAACCACTGGCAACTCAGGAGCATTGTGCTTGGGGCCCAGGGGCAGGCAGAAGTGTGACCCAGTCTTTGCACTTTAAAAGCCCGTGATTTGCCAGGGAGATGAAGGGAAAGACAGGGGATTGTTCGAGCACAATGCAATCAGGGCTAAGTCGTGTCCCGCGGTCCGTGTGGGGGATGGGCGCTCAGAAGATGCAAGGCTGGTTCTCAGATGTGGTCCCTGCAGCAGGGCTGTCACACACACTCCACCACCACAATTCTTGCCCTAGCTGGGGACTCCGTCTCTTCCTTTTTCCCTGTAACTTTTTTTCCTCAAAATTTTTGCTTTAGAGAGATGGCATCAGCTACACAGACACCAGTCTCATGGGCCATAAAGAGAAAGGAACTATAAAATTAAACCTAATGAAAGCACAAAGCAGCAGCATCCGACATCTAACCAGACCTGATCTTGTGCAGAAGACTCTCAGCTCCTGGCTGGCCCTCTTTCTGCAAAAAAGGGAAGTGAGCAAGTGCTAGGGAGGTGCCCAGGCTATGCTATTGGCAAAGAGATAATGACTGTCTTGGAGGCAATCAGGATTGAAATAGAACTCGGGAGTGGCCTTATCAGGAGGCGATTAGTGTCAATGTCATGTTCCCTGCACCGTCTAAGACTATCTCACTCGCCCACTTGGGCACACCTGCAGGGTAGCTGTGGGCAAGGGCGTCAGCATCCTCAAAGTGTTGGCTCTGAGCACCAGACCTGTATCGTCCTTGGAGACATGGAGGCAAGAAGGACCCCTAACCGGCTCGCAGCAAGATCCGGAGGATTTTAAGTGAGATGACCTATGTGCAATGGTAACTCATCGTAACTCGACAACTCTAAGCTGCTTTATTTTTGCTGCAGTTATGATGGTGACGGTAACACCAAGACCCCCCCCGCCTGCCTGCTGCGGGGAGTGGCTCAAGGTTTATTTATCTGGCACTCACTATGAATGCTCCCTTGTCTCAGACACTGTCCCGTCCCTCCCGGAGTTTAGACTTCAGTGGGGCAGGAAGTATCAGTCCAACAAAAGCAAGGTGACAACTTTGACGACGGCTGCAAGGGATGAGCCCAAGCTGCTAGAACAGGGCAAGCCAGACTGGTCTGAGGAATCAGAGAAGACCTCCTGGGAAAGCGCCCAGTGCTGGTGAGGGGAGGACAGGTGAGAGGGAACATCCCTGCCATGCAAATGAGCAGGTCTGGGCAGCCAATGGGAGAGCAGCTCCAAGCACCTGGCGGAGAGAGATGGGCCCTGGGAATTTCCACCCGGTGTCCTTCTGGGCAAAGGCCAGGCAGGCCTCACAGGGAGCGGATTGATCCTGGGTGAGAGGGTGTGGCCAGGGAGGCCCACGCTGTGTTCATTCCAAAGGGCTGCCTGGGTGTTGCCTGGCCGTTGCCAGGGTGAAGTGCTGCCACCACCCTCCGTTCCCATCACCCAGGAAACCTTGCTTTCCCCGTGAGAGCGCCTTGCTGACCGCATAGCAGTGGAACCCGAGCCAGGCACACCCAGACGTTGGTGCAAAAGTAAGCCTGGGATCACTCCTTTTGCAAAGTGTAGGAATTATTTATAAAGTTGAAAACTTCGATGTGTCGTGTCTGTTTCCAGGAGACCTAAGGGCACCACAGGACACAGTCTGGAGACAACTCCAGATGGTCCATCTCAAACCCCAAAATTCTTCTTTGCTCCCAAAATGCATCTCTGGAGCAGCTTTCCATTGCAGTGATACTGAGTATGATGTAAGCACAGGAGGGGATACAGTTTACCCTCTGCGGGGCCAGATGTGAAACCCAGGAGGTGGGTTTCTGCAGAGTTGAGTACAAATCATAACTTATTATTAAGATTAAAAGCTATCATTTACTGATTCTCCGCTATGCACCAGTCACCAGGCTAAGCTCTTCCCTTATCTCATCTCATTTAATCTTCATGTCAGCCATGGGGTAGATATCCTTTTGATCCCTTCTTCGCTATCTGGGAAACTGAGGCACAGAAAGATCGAGTAACTGGCCTTAGGTCAGAAAGCTGGAAAATAAATAAATAAATAAATAAACGGAGGCACCGGAGCCAGGACTCAGGTCTGTCTGACACCAAACCCAGGCTTTTCATCAGATTCTCACACTCCCTCCTCTGCAGTAGCGGTCTTGCCCTGGCATGTCCCCGCTAATGGAAGGGGAGCTCCTTGGTGTGAGGACCGTGTCATTGTCACCTTCATGGCCTCAGCATCACACAGTACCTGGCAGGTGATGGTGCCCAACTGAAACTCATCAGGTGAGTTTGCAGAACTGAGCTGACATTGAACATATGTGAACAAGGAGTGGTTGGT
The DNA here is from genome assembly GCF_025265405.1 of Mesoplodon densirostris. Lineage (NCBI taxonomy): Eukaryota > Metazoa > Chordata > Mammalia > Artiodactyla > Ziphiidae > Mesoplodon > Mesoplodon densirostris. The sequence goes on from NC_082676.1 coordinate 4,343,270, forward strand.
GTCAAGACGTGCTCTGGTATCTGGGGTTTATGTTAAAGATAAGCCAACCCAGCCCCTCCTCTGGAGGAGAAGGCAGGAATCCCCTGGGCTTGGGGACCTGTGTGCCTGTCTCCATCCAGAACTGACTTGCCAAGGGCACCGTCTTGGGAGCAGAGGCTGGGAACATGCAAGGTGGCATCAATAGGACCCCATGGCAATGCCACCAGACCTTATGAGGGTTGCTCCAGGCACCAGCTGCCCCTCAATTTCCCAGGTCCAGTTGCTCACGAGCAAAGCAGTTGTGCAAAGACCAGCAAGGGTGGAATCAAGCCTCTTAAAAGGACACTTGTCATTGGATTCAGGGCCCAGCCTAATCCAGAATGATCTCATCTCTGAATTATACCTGCAAAGACCCTTCTTCCAAATTAGGTCACCCTCACAGTTTCCCTGGGGACATGTCTTTTGGGGAGCATTACCAGTCAACCCACCACATTCTGGCCTCTGGCTCCATCTGACGTGCAAAACATATTCACCCCAACCCCAGTTCCCCACAAATCTCAACCCATTACAGCATCAACTCTAGTCCCAGATCTCATCTAAATATCAACAACTCAAAAGTCCAGCATCTCATCATCTAAATCAGCATGGATGAGACATGGGTTATGATCCATCCCAGGGTAAAATTATTTTCCACCTGCTTACTTGTGCACTGGGAAACAAGTTATCTGCTTCCAGAATACAATGGTGGGACAGGTATAGGACAGACACTGCCATTCCGAAAAGGAGAAACTGTGGGAAATAAAGGGGTCGCTGGTCCCAAGCAACTTAGAAATCCAGCAGGGCAACTTCCATTAGGTTTCCAGGCCTGAGACTAATTCTCTGTGGCTCTTGGCCCTCTAGCAGCAGGTAAGGAATAGACTTTTGATTTCAAGGACTGAAGCACGGAGCCCAGTTAGGAGGCTTGTACAGACCGAACAGGAGAGGACGATGGCTTAATCTGAGATCATGGTGGTGGCAGTACAGAATCACGGTCAAATCAGATTCAGAAAATATTCTGGGGGCGGAGCCAACTGGATTTTGTGATATTGAACTTGGGAAGCAAGAGAACAGTGACAGAAAGGACTCAAAATGCCCTCGAGGATTTTGGCCTGAAACTCAGGAAGAAGGAATGGATGCAGATGTGTTTTGGAATGCGTGGAATTCTGAGTGAAGAGAATTTTTCATACCGTTTCAGAAACTGAAACTAAGGGGTGGGCAGCCCCTACACCCCAAGATTAGAGGGTCACACCCCGAAGTCCTTACCCTTAGCACTCAACTAGTTTCTTTCTTTTATTCCAACCCTCATCTCTACTTCAAACTCAAAGCACATTTCCTATAGACGAGTTTTTGTGGGTGAGAAAGAGAAAAAGAGTTAACTTGGAGGCCGACTCTGTAACCCAGAGTGCTGGGAGGGCCTCCCTCCAGCCCTGGGACCTCCTACCCACCCCTCTATCACTTAAGAACAGCCAGGAGATGCTAGGATCTACAATATTTTAATTCTTGCTTTCATTTTCCCCCCAAGTATTCCTTATTAGAATTGATCTTGGGGGCCTCCTATAGCTGAAATTTAATAAAGAAACTAAAAATAATGCTTGCCACTTGCTGGACACCTGCTAGGTGCTGCATATTGACACACAATATGTATAATACACAGCAGCAAGGAAGGTCATTTTATCCCTGTTTTACAGATGAGGAAACTGAGGAGCAGAAAGGTTCAGAGACTCAACTACAGTCTGAAGATTTGAATTTGGGAGTTGTCAGCAGATGGATTGCATGTAAAGCTCTCAGGATAAGCTCATCTTGGAAATAAATGTGGATCAAGAAGACACCTGGAGACTGAGACCTGGGGAGATCCAAAGTTTAGAGCTCGAAGATCCAGGGAAGAGGACAGAGAACAGAATCTAGCTGTGATTCAACCCAATGGGGCCACTTCTCCCCACTGATAAGGGCGGGAGGGTACAGACCCAGACGTCCGTGGTCACCCCCATATTCCCAACACCATTTACCCACAGCTCATCTGTTTACTCAACAAAACTTCTTGAGACGTGAGCAATGGGCAGGGTATTGCCAAGGTGCTCACTGGCTGGAGGAGAAGGCTTGTGGTACAAAATCATTCGAATTCTGCATCAGTTACCTATGAAATGCCTGCGGGTGGGGGTCAAGTTTCAAGTCAGGATCAATGTAGACCCACCCACCAGGTCACTTACGTCAATATGCGCACCTGACTACATGGGTCCGGACAATCTCCCAAATAAAAAAGAAAGCCACCAGGCGACTCAAAGAAACAAAATAATGAGAAAATCTGTTTAACTGTTGTTAAGCATTTTATAATCTAGTGGAACTACGATATAGGAACCAGGATCACACAGATGCTGTTAGAACATGGCAAATTCAAATAATGCATAAATACAGTAAAAGTTATGAATGAAAAAGCACAGAAGAAAACCCTTGCATATATATGCAAATGATTTTCAACCAGGGTGGCAAGGTCATTCAATGAGGAAGAGACAATCTTTTCAACATATGGTACCAGGAAAACTGGAAATCCACATATAAAAAAACAAAGTTGGACCCTTACCTAACACCATACACAAAAATTAACTCAAAACTGTTCAAGGACCTAAACCTAAGAGCTAAAACTATAAAACGCTTAGAAGAAAGCTAGGGGAAAAAATTCATTACATTGGATTTGGCAATGATTTCTTGGCTATGACGCCAAAGGCACAAGGAACAAAAAGAAGAAACATACTCTTCTCCACAGTGGCGGCACCAATTGCCATTCCCACCCGCAGTGCACGAGGGCTCCCTTTTCTCCACACCCTCATCAACACTGGTTGTTTCCTGTTGTTTTGGATAATTGCCATTCTGACAGGTGTGAGGTGCTTTCTCACTGTGGTTTTGACTTGCATTTCAAAGCCAAAAATTAAACTACCATATGATCCAGCAATTCTACTTCTGGGTATTTATTCAAAGAAAACAAAAACACTAATTTAAAAAGGTACACGCACCCCTGTGTTCGTTGCAGCATTATTTCCAATAGCCAAGATATGGAAGCAACCTAAGTGTCCATCCATAGATGAATGGATAAAAAGATGTGGTATATATATACACAATGGAATATTATTCAGACATAAAAAATGAAACCTTACCATTGGCGACAACATGGATGGGTCTGGATGGTGTTATGCTAAATGGAATAAGTCAGAGAAAAAACAAATACAGTATGATTTCACTTACATGTGAAATCAAAAAAACAAAACAAAGGAACAAACGAAACAAAACAGAAGAAGACTCATAATACAGAGAAGGAACTGGTGGTTGCCAGAGGGGAGGGGGAGGGGGGGGATGGACCAAAAAGGTGAAGGGGATTAAGAGGTACAGACTCCCAGCTATGAAATAAAGGGGCCATGGGGATGTAATGGACACATAGGGAATACAGTCAACAATATTGTAACAGCTTGGTATGGTGATAGATGGTCTCACTGCAGTGATCATTTCATAATGTATAAAAATATCAAATCACTATGTTGTGTACCTGAAACTAATATAATACTGTATGTCAACTATAACTCAATAAAAAAACCGAACAATTTGGATTTCATCAACATTAAAAACATTCGTGCATCAAAGGACACTATCAACAGTAAAAAGGCAACACGCAGAATGGGAGAAAATATTTGCAAAGCACATATCTGATAAGGAATTCATATGTAAAATATGTAGAGAATACTAAAACTCAACCACAAAGAAACAGATTCAAAAGTGGCCAAGGACTTGAACAGACATTTCTCCAAAAAAAAAAAAAAAAGTACAAATGATTAATAAGCACATGAAAAGAGGCTCAGCATCACTAATCATTAGAGAAATGCAAATCAAAACCACAATGAGATATCAAGTCACACCCAGTAAGATGGCTACTATTAAAAACAGAAACTAAGAATTGAGAGCAGGGATGCAGACAGATATTTGTACACCCATGTTTATAGCAGTGTTATTCACAATAGTCAAAAAGTGGAAGCAACCCAGATGCCCACTGATGGTGGAATGGATACATAAAATGTGGTACATACTGCATACAGGGGCATATTATTCAGCCTGAAGAAGGAGGGGAACTCTGACACATGCTGCAACAGGGATGAATCTTGAAAACATTTTGCTAAGTGAAATAAGCCAGTCACAGAAGGAAAATAGTGCCAGATTCTATCTATATGAAGAGAGGAGAGGAGACAAATTCCTAGAGACAGAAAGTAGAGTGGTGGGCGCCTGGGGCTGGGGCTCGAAGGAGTGGGGAGGAGAGGGGAGTTCGGATCTCGTGGGCAGAGTTTCAGTTTCGCAAGATGGAGAACGTTCCAGTGGCGTATGGCCCAGCAATCCCACGCCTGGGCATGTGTCCCGAGAAAACTCTAATTGGAAAAGTTACCTGCACCCCTATGTCTGTAACAGCACTATTTACAGTAGCCAAGACGTGGAAGTAACCTACACGCTCACTGACAGAGGAATGGTTAAAGGAGGTGTGCTATATGCACACAATGAAATATTAGCCATAAAAGAGAATGAAATAATGCCTTTTGCAGCAACATGGATTATCATAGAGATGATCATACTAAGTGAAGTAAGTCAGACAAAGGCAAATATTACATGCTATCACTTATATGTGGAATCTAAAAAATGATACAAATGAACTTATTTACAAAACAGAAGCAGACTCACAGACATAGAAAACAAACATGTTTACCGAAGGGGAAAGCGGGGGAGGGATACATTAGGAGCTTGGGATTACCTGATACACACTACTATATATAAAATAAATAAATAACAAGGGCCTACTGTATAGCACAGGGACCTATCTTCACTATCTTGTAATAACCTGTAATGGAAAAGAATCTGGAAAGAATCTAAAACGGAATCACTTTGCTATACACTAGAAACTAACACAACATTGTAAACCAATTATACTTCGATTAAAAAAAAATGGTCCAATGGTGGTGGTGATGGCTGAACGACATTGTGAATTTTACTTAATGCCACAGAACTGTACACTAAAATATAATTAAAATGGTAAATCTTATGTTATCTACATTTTACACCATTAAAAATAAATTAAAAAGCGGGGGGGAATCCTCTCCCCCCGCCCCAAAAGTTACTGATGACAACAGTAGCCAAGTAAGTTTTTTTCAGAGCCCTGTAGTCCAAGGGCAGAGGGTGACTCTTTGAAAGAGTAACTAGGGCCAATCAGTTCTCTCTCCTCCCAGCTCCTCTGCAAAGCGTAACTGGTCTGCAGTGAGCTGCTCTGCATCTTTCTCCCACCGTCTCTTGAAAGGGGAGGTGAAGCCCCCGGAAGGGGGACCCTGAAATACAATCCTTGTCTTAATGGCCGCTGTAATGCTGCCCTGCGACGCCCAGCACCGAGCGAGGCACTTGGAATGGGGTGGGTCCACACTGCTGGACGGATGTCTGGGCTTCTCTGTAGTTTTTCCAAAGGCAGTTTTAGGAAGCGGGGAGGCGGGGGTTTGAAAGATAATGCAAGTTTCAACGGGGGTTTGAAAGATAATGCAAGTTGAAAGATAATGCAAGTTTCAAGTGAAAGAGATGTTCCGAATCTCTCATTTTAAAAAAGTGTCAGGAGAAAGGCCAGGGAAGCAGGGTTACATGGAAATGAAGGAGGCGGGCGCAAATGCCAGGGGGGCTTTGATTTTTTATTTAAATCCAGTGCTGATCGCTAGCTTCTGCTTTCCATGAATGATAAGCAGAGACCGTCCAGAGGCGGCTGCGGCCTGGGGCGATCAAACCACACCATGTTGCTATAGAATACGTTTCTCTGGGTGGAGCGTTCCAACAGGTGCTGATTTCCTGGGAGGAATGACCTCTTCACCCCCAGGCGAGAAAACACCGCTTTTGCATATCCTGCCCTTCGAAGCCGGAAAAGCATCTCGGCTAATGTGTGACTGATTCCCTTGGTAGGTGTCACCTCCTTTGCTTTGGGGTCACTTGAATTATAATTTTTGAACTTGCCTGGCCTTTGGACAGACACAAGCTCTCTTTGAGCAGTTTTTCTCTCTGGAGGGGAATTTTAATTTTAAATACCAATAGCTATACAAATGAAAGCTTCCGTGCCAGCTTGGGCTTTGTTTGGAAGAGAAACGTTATTTTATGACATCTTGGAAAATATTTCAAATGAATGGATTCCTTTGATGTTCAGACATATTAAAGAGTAAATCACTCCACGAAGTTGCCAGGGACAGGAAACAAAATTACTTCCTATGTGCACGGCTTGTTTGCTTTAAATACTTACTCTGTATCAGTCCCTTAGATTTCCTTGAAAAATCAGTTTTTAAATGTACCTTGACATGGGTTCATCCAGGCAGGACCTCTGGATCATCCCTCAATTTGATCAAATCCGTGTACAAATCTGACATATTGGTCCATGGGTCTTGCTGGGGTTTTTTGTTTGTTTTTGTTTTCCGGCATTGGTTACTTAAAGTACTTTAAATTCACCCTTTTCATGTGTCATTGAGGAATATACGATTGTTTCCTTGGATTGCCTGACGTATTCTCTTGAGCACAGTCCTGCCTCCTTCTGCAAAGTGTGTGTGTGTTTGGGATGGGAAAGAGGTGGGGAAAGTCTCTGCAAAGTTGTGTCAGGGATTTAAAAAAAAAAAAAATTCCGGACAAAGCAGGGGTAATGAAATCAAAGGCTAACGTGCAAAAGAGTGCAGTCAGCTCTAAGACTTTCAGATTTGGTTTTTGCCATGGGTGCGTTCCCCGCCCTCCCGAGTCAGAAATACCGGCCCATTTTCTGGGAAACAGAGAAGCATTGCGGGGAAAGATGGGGCAAGGGGTAGTGATGCTTTTGACTTCTGAGGAGGTTCTGTAGCTGTGGTGCCTTTGTTCTGTATCACAGTAGATTATGAATAAGATTTCATGGTTAGAAGTAGCCTTAGACAGCTGGGGAAGCAAGGCAGGGGCCTCAGGAGAAAATCCTTACATCAACCAAAACGGAGGCCAGATGTTGTCTAAATAAGCTTTGAGAAATAACAATTTGGCAAAAAGCAGAGCCCAATTCTGTGGTGTAATGAACGTTCAAAGCTGTCCAGATTCAACAGAAGAGATGGCTGTGTGCAAAGGGAAATCCTCCTGACGTCAAAAGCCAGAGAAAAAACTTGTGTCCCTGCAGGGCCAGCCTACAAGGTCCCGTTCCCGCAGGCTAAAACGCATGGAAGCTTCACCTGGCAAGGCCGGTTCTGGGACTTTTCACACCTGCAAACTGAAGCAAAGGGAAGCCTGCATTCTAGTGATGGAATCCAATTAATTACACGATCCGTTCTAAACCTTCAGCTGCAGAATTTTGGCAGAAAGCACATTTGTCATCTCAAGAGGACTTCGCTGTTCTAAATAAATAAGTGCAATTAGGACGATAAGCAAACTTGCACTTATTGGAAACCCCTTCATTATTAAGAGGGAGAAAGATAGAGACAGGGCGCAAATGTGAGCTGTGCTCGGTAAGACACTAAATGACTCCAAAACAGACCAGGGGGTGAAGGGTGACTGGCAGCCTCCGATGAATGAAATCCATTTCTCTCCCAGAAGCTTCGGGAATATAAATGGCTTGGATCAGCATTGGCATATGAAGATGGCAAACCTCTTCTAAACCAGAAGGAGCACAAGAAATAAGATCTTGACCTTTCTTTCATTTCAATTCACCTTATCTCATTTTATTTTATTTTAGTTTTTGGCATTCTTATCCAGTCCATGTGGTACTTTTTATAGAAGATGTCCAATAAATTCTTCAAAATGAGGTACTGCAGGGCTTCCCTGGTGGCGCAGTGGTTGAGAGTCCGCCTGCCGATGCAGGGGACGCGGGTTCGTGTCCCGGTCCGGGAAGATCCCACATGCCGCGGAGCGGCTGGGCCCGTGAGCCGTGGCCGCTGAGCCTGCGCGTCCGGAGCCTGTGCTCCGCAACGGGAGAGGCCACAACAGTGAGAGGCCCGCGTACCGCAAAAAAAAAAAAAAAAAAAAAAAAATGAGGTACTGCAGGTTTGTTTACATCAGTGGGTCTCAACTGGGGGTGATAGGCCTGCTCCCCAGGGGACACTGGGCAGTGTCTGAAGACAGTTGTTTTTTGCTTTTTTTTTTTTTTTTTGCGGTACGCGGGCCTCTCACTGTTGTGGCCTCTCCCGTTGCGGAGCACAGGCTCCGGACGTGCAGGCTCAGCGGCCATGGCTCACGGGCCCAGCCGCTCCGCGGCACGTGGGATCTTCCCGGACCGGGGCACGAACCCATGTCCCCTGCATCAGCAGGCAGACTCTCAACCAGTGCGCCACCAGGGTAGCCCTATTTATTATTTATTTATTTATTTATTTAGACCACATCAAACGGCTTGTGGGATCTTAGTTCTCCAACCAGGGGTTAAACCTGGGCCCACGGCAGTGAAAGCCCATGTCTTAACCACTGGACCACCAGGGAATTCCCAAACTTTTATTTAGAAACCTTACATTTGTACTGCACTTTTTCTTTTAAAGTACTTTTTACATGTTTTGTACCTTTTGAGTCTCATCATATTCTAAAACTGAGCTTTTTGAGGACTGGGATTTTTTTTGTCTCTGTATCTACATGTACCCAAAGGCTAATCAACTTAAACTGGAGAAAAAGTCCACTTCACAATGACTGCCCCCATTTTTGCATACAAGGAAATCAACAATGGACATTTTGGAGGGGTGCTTCCAAGGTAGTGTGGGAAATCAATGCAAGAGACGCTGCAGGTGTTCCTCTCGGCCACTGGGTTCCTCTGAGAGCTATTTCAAAAGAATCCCCTCCTTTCTAGTGGCTCACTGTCCCCACTGCAGGCTGAGCTGTGGCTCTGTAAACCTCTATTCCTTTGTCTGCTGGGCTGTTCATCCCTGGCCAGAAATTGCTGTGTTGGTTCATGTTCCTGTTTCCCACACATCCCAGTTGCCAGCAGCTACAGCCCTGACTCTGAAGCAGCTGAAAAAAGCATCATGAACAAAGCATTATGGATTGGAAGTGGATGTGGTTGTCTACACCCGGGACTGGAGGGTCCTGGAGGGTAGGAATGGGGGCTGATTAATCTTTGTCTGAAATAGACACACAAACTGACAAAGCAAAAATCCTCAGCAATCACTTGCTCAACTGTTAATCCATTTGTCTAATCATCGTGGACCTGCTAGGGGCCAGGGGCTCTTCCAAGTGTCTTAGAAGCATGATATCACTGAATCCTCAAAATGACCCTCCAGGATCAAGCTGGAGGATGGCATGAACTCCTGACATGACGTGATGAGAAGGGCACTCCACTTTTGTGGTCCCCTCCCCAAATGGAGGGACATGCCACAAAACACCTGACCAGTGCTCCTCCAAACCGTCAAGGTCATCACGGCCCAGAGGAGCCTAAGGAGGTGTGATAACCAAATGCAATGTGGTGTCCTGGATGGGGTCTTAGACCTGCAAAGCGACATTAGGAGAAAACCAGTGAAATCTGAATAAACTGCGGAGTTTAGTTCATAGTAATATACCCATGTTGGCACTGTCATTGTCCCCAATGTACCACAGAAATGCAAGATGTGAAACATAAGGGACACTGGGTAAAGGGTGATGGGGACTCTGTACTGCCCTCGCAACTTTTCTGTAGATCTGAAACTATTTTAAAATTTAAAAAAAATTTGTTTGAATTGGAAAACTTGCTAAAAAATAGAACCCTTTAAGGTAGGCATTATTAATTGGCCCCAGTGTGATGGTGAGGGGACCATCCAGGGGAGTCAAAACTCACTGTCTCCTAACCTGCTTATCATTCTAGCAATTTCTCTGACCCTGCTCTAAGGCTCCTGTTTACATCACAGTAACCCTCCCAGGGCTCCTGAGCGCAGATCTCCAAGGGATCATTTCTCTGCTTGGAAGCCTGAGTCACCCAAGTCGCTCTGAGGGGCAGGCAGTGAGTAAGCCGACAAGGTCTGGGAGCTCGGGGCTCCCCCAGTGATGGAATCAGTCGAGCCCTCCCAGGGAAAACATGGCCAGGTTGATTTAGAGGGATGTTCAGAGACCTTCCCAGAACTCCTGGAAGTCTTGGATGTCTGAGGAGGTTGAAAAATGGTTCCAATTCCGTGGGGCTTGGGTGGCAGGAAATCATCCAGAGTAACCTCTCACACCATCGAGACACCAAACTTTCTGCCTCTCTGCAAGGTTCAACACCCACAGCTGCTTCCAATCAGGGGAAGCAAACTTTCCTTCCAGAGCATCTCTCTCTACCCGTTCCCACTGCTGGCTCTTCAAAGCACAGTTGGTTCCCTTGCCCCGGTGCAAGGAAGAAAACCCACACGCTTTCACCACCTGGGACCTGGGTTCCTTCCTCTTTCTCTCTTCACCAGTTTACTGCTTTTCTGAGCCCTCAGCAGCCTCCAGCCTTATCCACTGGCATTTCTTAGAAGGTCCCCTTGCTTTTGCTGTTTGCATCATCCCAGTGAATTTCCCCCAGTGACATTCAGGTCTATAACCTTCCAGTGCTGCAAAAATATGCCATGGACCGCACTGGACCCAGTGGATTCTGTTCTCCCAGCAGCCAGGCTCCCATTCTCCCATGACAGCTTGGGCGGTGCTGCATCCCAGCCGGCCGGCTCTCTACCCCTAGGTTCTGATGGGAGAGGCCCCACCTCCCTCGTCCAGGCCTGGTTTAATCACAGTCCCAGTGAATGAAGGGCTCAGGGACGGGGGATACGAACCAAGCGGATTTGCCTGGGATTTTGTCACCAGCAAATGTGAACCCCGAGTGCTCTTCGACGCCAAGGAAAGTCCCCTGTGGTATGCCCCAGGGGGCTTCCACTGGCCAATGAATGATATGACCATGCTACTCACGACACCACCATCCTCTGAGAAAGCAACCTCAACGGCTGTGTGATACATATTCCCGTGTATTCCACTAGTTTCCTCTCGGCTCTGCTACAACGCATTATTGCTTCTTGCTTTTTTTTTTTTTTTTTTTTTGCGATATGCGGGCCTCTCACTGTTGTGGCCTCTCCCGTTGCGGAGCACAGGCTCCGGACGCGCAGGCTCAGCGGACCAGCCGCTCCGCGGCATGTGGGATCTTCCTGGACCGGGGCACGAACCCGTGTCCCCTGCATCGGCAGGCAGACTCCCAACCACTGTGCCACCAGGGAAGCCTGCTTCTTGCTTATTTTTATAAAAATGTGGGCATCTGATAAATACTCTTAGACTCAACTCGGTGGCCATTCCCTATGATACTTACCAATCGACTCATTCTTTTGAACCCTGCAGCATATGCACTGAACAGATGTACTATGGTTTATTGAACTTTTTACTTGTGGGTGGACATTTATGCTACATTCTCCTAAAAAATGTCTTGGGGCACCTGTCAACGTGTTTTTGTAGGATAAAGGTATAGAAGTAGACATGTTACTTGAAAGTGAAAATGGGCAATGACCACACATGGATGGACCTCAAGGGCTCCGCCATCATCACCTTGACCCTGGCCCTCTGTGGCCACCACTCGGTGGTGCCTTGAGGCTTGTTCTGTGAAAACTAAGGACAGAGCTCATGCTGAATGAGAACCTTCTGTGTGTGTGTGTCGGGCTCTGAGCATTTAGAACTTTATGTGCTTTTAATCCTGTGAAGCTGGAACAATTACTACCCCCATTTTACAGATGAGAAAACTGAAGTTCAGGGAAAGTCAGTAATTTGCCCCAAATCATAGAACTGATGCATGAACAAAACAGGAATTTAGCTCCAATCTTGCCTGACTCCGGAGGCTGTGCTCGGCACCTCCCCTCCCCCTCCCGGTGGCTGTTGGTGGGTGGATAGATGGATGGATGGGTGGGTGATGGATGGATTACTTCCACAATAACTGATTAGAAATCAGAGCAATTGGTGTGGGGTTAGATACGAAGTTCTCTTCATCTGGTTTGAATTATTACAAAATCAAGATTATGTTGCTATTTTTCAGGCTACATCCTGGAGGACAGTGATTATTTTCTTTTATTCATTTATTTTCTTTTTCTATCAGCTTTAGCTGCTAAATCCTCCTCAGTATAACCTTCTGGATCTTCCCAAAATTGCACAGGAAGAGGAGGCTTTGCTGTGTTCTAAGCCTTCGGCTTCATAGGATAGGTCAGATGGCCTCACGGGCAGACGGGTACTTCCAAGGTCTTTGTCTTTGGGCTATTTTGTCCAGAGACTTCTGGCTTCTCAGGGAAAACACGTTTCTAGATGTGGAGAAAAGGGAAGCCTCGTGCACTGTGGTGGGAATGTAAATTGGTGCAGCCACTATGGAGAACAGTATGGAGGTTTCTCAAAAAACTAAAAATAGAGCTACCCTGTGACCCAGCGATCCCACTCCTGGGTAGATATCCGAGAAAAACAAAAACACTAATTCAAAAAGATCCATGCACCCCAATGTTCATAGCAGCATTATTTATGATTGCCAGGATATAGAAGCAACCTGAGTGTCCATCAACACATGAATGGATAAAGGAGATGTGGTGTGTATATACACACACACACACACACACACAAAATGGAATATTACTCAGGGGATTCCCCACAAAGAGACTGGGTGTTCCCGTGCTGGGCACCCACTGTCCCCTCACTGCTTTGACAGAGCTGGGGAGGCGAGAGAGGAGAGGAACACATCTCTGAGGCCAGTCTTGCCAGCCAGACGAAAGGCACTAGTGAAACATTAAGCTCCAAGCCAGCAGCAGCCAGAAGTAAAACTGCAGAGATGAAGGAAAGGACTATAGTGGGCACAACGTGTGTGGTATTAACAGGGTTTCTCACCCCTGATTGCTGGTAGGGTGACCAACCACCCCGGTTTGCCCAAGACTCAGGGGAATCCTGGGATGTTGGGCTTTCAGCCCTAAAACTGGGAAAGTCCCAGGCAAACTGGGACAAGCTGGTCACGGTGGCAAACATCTCTATCCCGTTAGGGATAAAAGAACGGACAGAGCTCATGAAGACTCAGACTGGACCCCTCCCCAAAGCTGGGCCCGTGGCCCTGGATTCTCAAAGGCACATTCTGAAGAAGTTTGATGCAGTTTGGGAATGCAATAAAAAATGCTAAATATTAATGACCTTTCCCCCCAGGCGCTTCTGATTAAATCTAGAGTGTTTATCCCTGATGTGGGGCTCAATGGTGATGAAGTCAAATCCCCTTGCTGTCCTGCAGTTCTACCCAGGGCAGAACTCTATTCCACGCAGCTATCAAAGCTAAACCCACAGAGTATATGGCAGGGCCTTGGAAATTGCAAAGCATTATGCAAATGTAAGTAAGATATTATTATCATCCTAGTTTGTGAAGGTCCCTTGTGGTACTGGTGACTTTTTATATGACAAAGATCTATGCTTTTTCTGAGAATTAATAATTCACTTATGCTAATAAAACAAAGAAATCCAGTTGCCAGTGTCTCAAATACAATCTCATTTCCTCCCATGAATTCTAATGTGGCTGGGTTTTTTCCTCTTCTTTTTTTCTTTTGAACTGGCAACTGGGAACAGGTGAGTTGCAAAGTCTTGGCATATTTTGAACCAAAAATGGTCCATGGATTTTTTTAAAGTGTGAGACATATTCCTGTGCTTTTGCTTGGCCTCAGAGTGTACCACCCACCCCCCGCCCCAAGCTGCAAGCCGTTTGAATTAACTACCCACGTTTTTGGTCAAAGCATGAGAGACCTGTGCTGATGGGACATTTTCACCCCTCTCCCTTAAAAGCGTGTGTCTTGTTTGTTCTCCACGAATTTACGTGGTGCGTTGGCCCCATCACAGCATAAGCCAAGGGGGGCAGAGTTGCTCTGAAGGCCGGGGGATTTCTAAAGCTTTTCGGGTGCTCAGACAGACAGACTCTTCTCTGTGAGTGACCTCTAGTCCCTGGAGGTGTTCTAGAATGCGAATTCAGTGATTAAGGAATGTTCAGATTCTTCAGGACTGTTTTCCAAAGCCTTTAATCTCCATTCCAATGGGCTGTCTTAGTCCATCTCTCCCTCCACCCATTTCTCTGAGCACCAAGATGAACTGGCCCTTGGAGGATGGGGTGGGATCATTTCCATAACAGAAGGATGTCACACTGCTTCCTGGCTGTCCCACCCGGTCTCATTTACCAAAAGCTTCCTGTGTCTGACGCTATTCTGGGTTCTCTGAATGAGAAGGGGTAGGGAGGAACACAGACCCTAGGGGCAGACAGCTGGGTTTAAATGCCAGCTCTGCTGCTCTTAACTGTGTGGCCTCAGGTGCCTCAATTTCCTCATCTGTTAAACGGGAATGAAAATAGTACTTACCTGGAGGGTTATAGTGAAGATCAAAGGACTTGCCACAGTGGTGCTGTGGTGAGACCTGGGGTCCCTTTCAAGGGGTTTGACACCATTTTCACAGAAATACTCAGATGTTATTGGCCTTTTATATTCAGATTCTCTTAGGAGCACATGGTGGAATTTTCCAGAGACCACATGGAGTGTGATACTGCAACAGACATTGAAAGAGATGTGCAAAAATGGCAAACAATGCCCCTCTTTTCACTAAATGCCTGGTTTGGAAAATGTTGCTGTTTTCTATATAAAGATATGTAATGGGTTTATTATTACTACTTTAAAATGAATTAATACATAATTTTAAATATTTTTCATGTTGATTTACAGAATGATAAATATTGATCACCATTTTGTAGTAGAGATTTTGTTATCATTTTGTAATCATTTCAGGTTTCCAGTCATTCTTAGGGTGTCGTCAAGTTCTGAGACCAGAGCTGCTGGCTAAGAGATGAAAGGCCCTCATTTAATGCAAGAAACCCAAGAGCTGGTTCTCACTGTCCCTATTTTATGGAAGGAAAAACTAAGGCACAGAGGAGACAAACCAGACAGACTCCAAGCAGAGGCAGACTCAAGCCCAGGTTTGTCTGGGTCCGAAGCATTCAACACATGCTCCTAGAAGCCTGTGTTTTATCTAGTGACTCGTGGACGCTGACTCTGAAGATTTTAGGCACTCTGGCTTGTTGGTGGCTTGTTGAATGAATGAATAACTGAATGAGCATTCCAGCTCACACTATATAATTGAACATATCTTATTCTGAGCCTTCCTGTGAGCAGAAACAGGTCTGTCTTGGTCTGGGAATCTCGGATAGCCAGCACCAGCTGGACCCACAGTGGCTACTCATATGCAAATCAGCCATCCCCGGTGATTTTGGGGGGTCTCTTCTCCATGAAAGCAAAAGACTTTCTTGTTCAAGGAAACCATCCTCCTTTCTTATAATCAACCCTATCACAAACACCTTGTCTTTTGTTTGAATGCCGGAGGAAAACTCTGGAAGCTTAACCGAAGAGGATCTTTCAAACTTGGATGGTAAAGAATGCATATTAATTCGGAAAAGCCTCCCCCAGCTGACCTTCACCTTATCTCGACATTTAGTGAACCCCTGAGAGATCATTTAAATACAGGCACAATCTGCCTTTTGTCTCTCTGACTTTCAGGGTAGAAAATGGCTGAATGCACCCAGAGGTAGTTCGTATTCAAGGCAGATCTGAAGTCTATTCAGGTCAGGGCTATGGCAAAGGGCTCTGTAGGAAGGAAGAGAGCATGTGCTTCAACAGAGCGCTGACCAGGTGGGGCCCTTATGGACTGGGGCTTTTCACCCACACCGTGCCCACCCCCAGTGCTCTGTAATTCCACCATTTTATGGGGTGGTGTAGTTCTGCTCAAGTGCGTCCAGAGATGGGTTGCGACTCCCCAGCCACACGAATTCTTCCCTCTGGTACACCAGGTGTCATTTGAAATTCATACGTATGTAACTGGAAGCTATATTTCCTCCCGGTGTGCAGGAGACCCCCAAGCAGTGACCACAGGGCTGATTAATAATATAGCTGCTCCTAGGTTTAGGGTAGAAATCAATTAGATTTCCACCTTTAAGTTCCCTGCTGCTCCAAAGCATATTATTTCATTCAATCTGTCAGTAATTTCCAACAATCTGCTTATAAAATCGAAGTACAATCCTTAGGATTTTTTCCCCTCCATCCCTCCTCCTATAAGCTCTTTCTCCCTCAGATGAAATTGTGATGAAATCTGCACGATGAGGTTCTTATCTCTCGGCGTACGGCGGCGCCCTTGCACGGTCCCACACCTGCGGGTCTTTCCGGGCAGAGAACCATTACTTCTCCAGCTCTGTTAATGTTTTGTGGCAAATGTGTAACCCCAGGAGGGGACTGCGGCTTTGCTTCCTTTGCCACCTGTGAAAATTGAGTTCTCACAGCACGGGGAGTCGATCATCATTTCTAATCCCCCCTTGGTGGGAAGCATTTAGCTTTGGGTCAGTTGCACGGGCCAAGGCAGGTACCAGGACAGCGGGGGCAACAAGCCCATCTTTGTCACCCAGGCGCTTCCTGTAGCTGTGAAGCCACCGGTGGTTTAAAATGTTAAATGTTCTTCCTTTTCAACCGTTTCCTTAATTAAAGACCAATATGCACCTTCTGTTCCCAGGTTCCCAGCCCTGAAGGGTTATGTTCTGACACTTTGAAGACAGCACATTTTGAAGTGCTTTTTCCGGATGCCTTCCTGGTCGGATGTGGACCATTTTTATAAGCATCAAATAAAAGACGACTCATCTACAATGACCCAGGAACTGTTTTTTTTTAATTGGCTGATCTCTACGGGGTGAGAGCTCAGCTACTGACTGAAAAGGTTAAGCTTTTCAAACTGTAAATCTATGTGAAATAAGAACGGAGATAGCCGAACAAAATAAAGCAGCCCCGGCGGGTGCGGTGTTCTGAGTGAACCTGGGTAAGACCACACATTAGTAGAGTCTGCTCCTCCTCAAGCCAAAAATAAGCTTGTTTTTCAAATGCTTCCCCACCATTCTCTCTCAATGAAGAGGGAATGAGAGGGAGAGAGAAGAAGGAAGACTCCAAATGCGAGTCTAAGACTCTGGAATTTTATCAGATCCAAATTCATCTCAATTCTGTCCCTCCGTAGTCAGAAGAGAAACGTCTTACTTCATGAGTCTCATAAGACGCAACCCCGGACAGCAGACCTTTGGACTCTTCTGGTTGTTACGGTGACTTATTTTCTTTCATCTTTTCATCCAGGTGACTGTAAAAACTGCAAGGCAGGGGCTTCCCTGGTGGTGCAGTGGTTGAGAATCTGCCTGCTAGTGCAGGGGACACGGGTTTGAGCCCCGGTCCGGGAAGATCCCACATGCCGCGGAGCAACTAGGCCCGTGAGCCTCAACTACTGAGCCTGCGCGTCTGGAGCCTGTGCTCCGCAACAAGAGAGGCCGCGATAGTGAGAGGCCCGCGCACCGCGATGAAGAGTGGGCCCCGCTTGCCACAACTAGAGAAAGCCCTCGCACAGAAACGAAGACCCAACACAGCAAAAATAAATAAATTAATTAATAAACTCCTACCGCCAACATCTAAAACAAAACAAAACAAAACAAAAACACCGGCAAGGCAATTCAAGCCGTCTGCTTCTTCATTAGAGGGTTTACGGACGGCAGTTCTCAAATCTTGTGGGCAACTGACCCTTTTAAGTACTGCATTTTAAAGCTTAGATTATACCATTGAGATGAGCTGCTGTGAAAATTACCATGGTCAGGGTGAACCAGATGCTGAGACGAAACCCTGAACGGCTCCGTATGGAATTTTGTGCAGCTCTGTGCAGCTCCCTCTTGGGCCCGTTGGAAGATGGTATTTTCATCTTAGGTACCTCCCATTCTCAGGAACTGTATGAACTTTGCCGACAGGAGTGTGCATTTACAATTTAAGCCAATTTCCAGGTTTCTAGTCCCAGAAGAATCTCCTTCCTAGATCCCCAAGCATGGTGTGGATTTTTTGGTCATAGCCTTTAGAATAAAAGCACACTCCTTAACTCTGCCCATAAAATCCCCCAGGTCTGGCCCTTGCCCCCTGCAGTCTCACTGTCTGCTCCCATCCCACGTGTCAGGGCCACACCACTGTCCTTTCGGTTCCTGCCACTCAAAGCTCCCTCCACCTGAAACATCAATTTTCCTCTCATCCTAAGTCAGCATTCAGGCTCAAGGTACCCCGATTCTGTCAGTTCCCCCAATTCTTTTCTCTTTTCTCACCTGGTATGGTCCCTTTTTATCATTTGACAAATTTTAAGTAAATAACGTGTACTATTTTGTTTAATGACAGCTTCTCTACCAGGCTATGCCTGGCAGACGGCAGGTGTTCAATAAATATTTGTTGGATGCATGGAAGTAAGGAAAGAAGGAAGGGAGGGGGCTTCCCTGGTGGCGCAGTGGTTGAGAGTCCGCCTGCTGATGCAGGGGACGCGGGTTCGTGCCCCAGTCCGGGAAGATCCCACATGCCGTGGAGAGGCTGGGCCCGTGAGCCATGGCCGCTGGGCCTGCACGTCCGGAGCCTGTGCTCCGCAACGGGAGAGGCCACAACAGACAGGCCCGCGTACCACAAAATACAAAACAAACAAAAAACAAAACAAACAAACAAAAAACCAAAACAAAAAAAGAAGGGAGGGAGGGAGGATGGATGTGCCCGCAGGGGAGCCTCACTGTCGTGGATACTGTGAAGTGCCACCAGAACCTCTTTAGCAAAGGATTGTTGCCCCAGGTGCCGGAAGTGCTGTCCGCAGGCACTGTTGGTCCCTCTGGCGACGGCCTCAGCTGCAGAGATCTGCCTCCCCAAGGTCATACCCCTTCTCCAGAGCAGCCCATGGGTTGGCCAAGGCTGTCATGGTCTTTATTAGAGTTCAGCTTCTCGCTCCACCCAACCTGCTTCTCTAATCTCCTTTGCACAGCTGTGGACCTCAAGGGCATCCCCTGATAGACCCCGGCACTGAACACTGTTTCAGAGCCTGCTTCCAGGAAAAGCCAACCTGAGACTCGTAAACCTCTCCTTACGAATGGATGTCCCCTAAGCCTAGATGGACCAAGCCCTAAAACACAGGTTCCCATGGGGGGTAAGGGGACAAAGTGAGATTCTCAGCTGCATCTCTAAAGTTGAACCATAACAGTTTTGGCAAAAACCTTAGAAGAATGGCCTTTCTCGAACTGTTGGAATCCAGCAATGAGGCATCTAGAAGTTCTTGACTGAAAGTAATTTTAAAAGTAGAAAAAGTCACAGAAAGTGTAGCCTGGTGCCTGGCAACATATTAATACCCAATAAATGTTTGTTGAAACAATGAAAGCTTCTTTTTCTTTTCTCTTGTTCTCTGTTTCTCCCCTAAGAATTTAAAACCAGAAAAAGATAATAAGACTAACATATTCAGTCCCATGTAGTTATTTTCTCCAAATCACTCGTTTTTAGCACAAAAGGGATAACTACTTATGATGTATTTTTCCATTATTTTCTTTGTGCAGGAGGTTTTTAAATTAATTTATTCTCTCTCTGCATCAGGTTGTCTTATAATTGAAGATGAGAAGTGTTTGTCTTCCAAAGGCTTTTTGGTGATGTCTTTTTTGCTGTTAACATCTCCTTTGTCTACGCTTGTGATCCCTGACAAATTTATTGTACTCAGGTACATAAATTAGGGGACCACATAGGCACCACTCACATCTATTTGAGTCCAGATGTCTTAGGAGAGAAGTTCTCTTTTTGCAAAACCAACAGAATCACACCTAGATTAACTAGAACATTTGGGGAACGGGTTAGTCTGGATAATTTAATTTTCTGGATGATTTCCAGTTAACCAGATCTCCATTGATATTTCCCAATCCTGATGCAGAAAACCTTTATAAAATGTATTGTTCTGGGCTTCCCTGGTGGCGCAGTGGTTGAGAGTCCGCCTGCCGATGCAGGGGACACGGGTCCATGCCCCGGTCCGGAAGATCCCACATGCCGTGGAGCAGCTGGGCCCATGAGCCATGGCTGCTGAGCCTGCGCGTCCGGAGCCTGTGCTCCGCAACAGGAGGAGCCACAGCAGTGAGAGGCCCGCGTACCGCAAAAAAAAAAAAAAAAAGTATTGTTCTATTTGACACTCTTAGCAAGGACAGCAGACATAATGGAAGATTTCAGAGGCAGGATCTGGTCATGTCATGGCAAGCATGTTGGACTTTGGGACTTTGGTATCAGTCACAGCCTTGCCTCTGACTCGAGCCAGGACCAAATCCTCTGGTTCTCAGTTTCCTCTACAAAGAAGAAGGTTCAAAGCAACCTTTCAGATTTGGTGCACCCCAACCAAATCTGAAAACTCCCCGGTTCCCAGTAGCAGTATTCATGTTCTTTCATTCCATTTGGCTGTAGAGGTCAATGGAGTAGTATGGGACTTTGGGTTGCATTTACCCTCACAGTAAAAGCTGATCTTTTGATCTGTCTTTACTGAATGTCTAGTTGATATTCACACATCTGTTCACATTGACTTAACTTCCCATGTCCTGGTTCTTTCTCCTCAAGGTGGAGTGAAGAGCGAAAGAAAAAATGAAGTTAATTGGACCATAACCCATAGATGGTGTGTAGACTCAAGACACAAGTCCTCACGCAACTTGGAAAGTTCCAGATGTGAGGCTATGGAAAGCATACTGGACTGGGATACGAAACCCTGATTCTGCTTCTGGTCCTGCCAAGGCAAGTCTTTCTCCCCGTTCTAATCTCGTCATCAGTTTGAGGACAGGGCTGTTCTAGGGTCTCTAATAGACTGTGACTTTACCTTATTAGACCAGAGTTCCTAAACCTCAGCACTACTGGCAGTGAGACTGGATACTTCTTGATGGGGACCATCCTGTGCCTCGTAGGATGTTGAGCAGCATCCCTGGCCTCCACCTCAGATGCCAGTGGCACCCCTCACCCAAGCTGTGAAATCAAAACTTCCTTTGGTCAACACTTCTCCAAAGAAGACATACAGATGGCCAACAGGCACATGAAAATATGCTCCACATTGCTAATTATTAGAGAAATGCAAATCAAAACTAAAGTGAAGTACCACCTCACACTGGTCAGAATGGTCATCATTAAAAAGTCTACAAGTAATGCTGGAGAGGGTGTAGAGAAAAGGGAACCCTCCTACACTGTTGGTGGGAATGTATAATAAATTAGTGCCACCACTATGGAAAACAGTATGGAGGTTCCTTAAAAAACTAAAAATAGAGCTACCATATGATCCAGTAATCCCACTCTTATGCATACAACTGGACAAATCTATAATTTGAAAAGATACACGCATCCCAATGTTCATAGCAGCACTATTCACAATAGCCAAGACATGGAAAACACCTAAATGTCCATTGACAGATGAATGGATAAAGAAGATGTGGTATATATATATATATATATATATATACACAATGGAATATTACTCAGCCATAAAAAAGAATGAAACAATGCCATTTTCAGCAACATTGGACCTAGATATTATCATACTAAGTGAAGTAAGTCAGAAAAAGAAAGACAAATACCATATGATATCACTTATATGTGGAATCTAAAATATGACACAAATGAACTTATCTAGGAAACAGAAACAGACTCACAGACATAGAGAACAGACTTGTGGTTACCAAGGGGGAGGTGGGGAAGGAATGGATTGGGAGTTTGGGATTAGCAGACACAAACTATTTTATATAGGATAGGTATACAGCAAGGTCCTACTGTATTGCACAGGGCACTATATTCAATATCCCATAATAAACCATAATGGAAAAGAGTATGAAAAAGAATGTATAGGTGTATAACTGAATTATTTTGTTGTACAACAGAAATTAACATAACATTGTAAATCAACTATACCTCAATAAAATCAATTTTTAAAAATAAAACATTAAAAATCTTTTTTAACTGTCTTTGGTGGGCTTCCCTAATGACACAGTGGTTGAGAGTCTGCCTGCCGATGCAGGGGACGCAGGTTCGTGCCCCGGTCCGGGAAGATCCCATATGCCGTGAAGCAGCTGGGCCCGTGAGCCATGGCCGCTGAGCCTGCGCGTCGGGAGCCTGTGCTCCGCAACGGGAGAGGCCTCAACAGTGAGAGGCCTGCGTACGGCAAATAAATAAATAAATAAATAAATAAAACTGTCTTTGGTCATTGTCTTATCTCTTCAGGGAGGTAAAACTGCTCCCTTTTGAGAACCTCTGACTTTAAGGATGCTTTCTTAACCTTTCCTGAGAAAAAGAATCCAGACTTGAGCACATCAAGTCATCAAATGTTTGATGGTTTCTCTCGAGAAAATTAGCTGCAAAATAGTGCCCACCTGGGTTTCTCTGCTACCGTGGGATCCAACAGGCGTTCATCCTCTAAGTGCTAAGGTATGTGGAATTCAGCACATTAGCACAGGTAGCCCCAAATTACCATGCTTACTGATGCTAACTGAAGCTTTTAGGAGAGTAAGAGAAATTATAAGTACAAGACTAGAGACACGTCATCCTGCAACATTCTCTGCTTCATGTGCGAAGAACTGAGGTGGTGGCATGAAACAGAAAAGGAGATAGATCTTAATGTGTAGGATGGTTTCTCTTCTACTGAGGACAACAAAAGAAAAATGTTTATTTGCATTAAACGTTTTGAATTAGGGTAAGATAAACTTTCTAACATTCCCTTTGCTTTCTTAGCCATTGGCAACATCTGGTAACACATTGCTTACATATTTGTTTGCCTGGTTGGTTCATGAATTGGCATTCTCTCCCCCAAATAAAAGCTCCACGGATCCCGTATGCCTTTTCCACCCCTATATTCTCCTGTGCCTGCTATGTACTTAAGCACTCAATAAATATTGGGCGAATGAACGGGATGGAATAGGTAATGGAAAATCATCGCTTAATTCTGAAGTTGGTGAACAGGCACTTGTCTTGATGTCTTTGTTCATCTCTGACAAGGAGGCAGGTCTCCATCAGAAAAGGGGTGTGTCAACTTACTCATCTTAGAATGCTTCTTTCCTCTCCCTGCCTGGTGAGCTATTTCCATTCATTTACTTAGCAAGTGTGCGTTAATACCTGCTCTGAGCCAGGCACTATTCCGAGATGAAGACACCATGGGCCCCGCCTCCAAGGAAGTCTCTTTGGGACTGTTTATGTGGCCATTTCCTACCTCATTGGCCCACTCCACCCAATTCTTTATTTTAACAAGAAGAGGACTTTCAGAGTAGGGTGTGGCTTACCTGCGTGTCTGTGTGTGTGCGAACGCACGTGTGCCCGCATGCGCATAAGGTGGGGTTCTTTAGACCAAACACAAGCCTAGATATCTGGCCTTTCATTACGATGGGGTCAAGGGGCTCTGTCTGAATTTCTGCTCAATTCTGCTGAATTCTACTCTATTTCACACAACATACACATCGAAGACAAACTAGATTGCCACTGAGGCCAGAGACAGGGTTGGGTCCCGTGCCCAGATGCTGCTCATACAAAACCGCCAATTCCCTATAGGAATCCGTTCACGCCTGCATTTATCCAGAAAACAATTTCTCTACTTCTGGGTAGAAATCGCCTGGATGCTCAGTTGTAAAGGGTGTTGAGTTTGCCCCCGGCAGAAGCTGAGGGAGGCTGAAAGCAGACGTCTGTCACAGCTGGAGACAAATGTCCTAGATGTTACCAAGCAATTCCTTCTGCGTTTGCAGCCCAGAGATCAACAGGCTGTCCCCAAGCAAGAGACTGGAGAATTGTTCTCCGTGGCTGTTAGTACAGCCAAATCCATTTGCTTCCAATTCAAGAGTCTGGAAGCGGGTGTTTCATCAGAACTGATGGGAGTACTGGTGGCTTAGCATGAATCCCTAGCTACGCTTTCCTGTATATCATTCTGTACTCATTAACCAACCAACCAACCAATACAATACCAAAGAAGAAAAAATATATATTGACATTATATGATTGTTCCTTTGAGACTAAAAGAAGTGAGAATCCTTTGACTTGGAATGCTAATTAATCAGCTGTAAAGTTTGACTGAAGACACTTACCTGATAAACCGGCCGCCACCAGTTCTGCTGGACTGGAGAGAGAGCTGAGCTTAACAAAAACTGGAGTAACTTGGTCTTCCCTGGTGGCGCAGTGGTTGAGAGTCCGTCTGCCGATGCAGGGGGACACGGGTTCGTGCCCTGGTCCGGGAAGACCCCACATGCCGCGGAGCAGCTAGGCCTGTGAGCCATGGCCGCTGAGCCTGCGCGTCCGGAGCCTGCGCGTCCGGGGCCGGCGCCTACGGAGCCTGCGCGTCGGGAGCCTGCGCCTACGGAGCCTGCGCGTCCGGAGCCTGTGCTCCGCAACGGGAGAGGCCACAACAGTGAGAGGCCCGCGTACCGCAAAACAAACAAACAAACAAACAACTGGAGTAACTCAAGAACTAACAACACATGTACCTTTTAGATTAGCTCCATGCTTCCCCCGAGTGTGGGGAGTGTGTCGGGTAGTACAAAGATGATATTTAACTGGTACATGGATGACCAATCTTAATACTTTTATTTTAATGCGTATCAGAAGATACACACAACTACCAAATTAAGGCTGAGATTTCACAGATATTATTACTTAGGAAAAGAATAGCTTCTTTAAGACAGAGATGATTTAAATAAAAGTATTAAGTAAATAATGTACCCACATGTGGACACATAAGGCAAAAAGCAGTAAGATGGTTCTCAAATGATGGAAATTTGGAAATAATGGATTAATTTATCACTACTAGAGTTTGATAAGTTAGCAAAAAAGCTATGAAGATCCATCAGTTGGTGTATCTGTTCCTCCCATGTTTCCATTCCCACTTTTTCTCCCAATGCATTGTGTCTTCATTGACTTCACGTGGCTTCAGGAGGTATAGACGTAGAAGAATATTGTGTTGGTATGTAAAATAAGTCGACTTATTCTTGCCAAGAGTACATGATTTATCTTCATAAGGATGCATTGTTTTGAATTACAGATTTTTTTTCTCTGTTAATGAATAATGTTAATTATCTAAGCAACATCAATTCTAAGGGGAAAACTTTGGGATTATTGCACTGTGGATAGTGCCCTCATGTGGCTTCAAATTTTAGCTACATTTAGGAATTTAAAAACACATTTCTAAGTTATGAACCATAAAATATGGCAGACAAAGACAGAAGAGACACATAGGAAAAGAAAACAGCACAAGAAAATGTGATAATTTGCCATTACCTAATTTTTTCGTTGAGTGTAATGGGATACCAATATGGCGGCCAGGACGCTTGGTCAACTATTTAGGAATAATCAGACATCCAATTTATATAGGATATTTTTTGTGGTAGTTTTGGTTAAAATGTGAACAAATCACACAAGACATTTTCATTTTGTTTTATTTTTATCAAAACAAAATAATTTAACCATATAAAGAAGGAAATACATTTAAACAAACAACCAAAAAGCCAATAGCTTCTTGATTCTGAACAATCAATAGAGTAGTAAGTTCTGAAGCATTGACTGCATATATAAGGTATTGAGTCATCCTCCAGGGCTTCAACTGACTGAGGCTATTTTCCCTGGCTTCTTTTCTTCCAGTGGTGAAGTAAAATGCTCAATGTTCTATACTTCAGATTGAATTATATGTATTCCCACATAAGTACAAAGCATGAGTGAAAAGCATTGTACAAGGTACAAATCTAGCACTGGATTTTTTGGGTCCTGACACCTATGTTTAATGAGTATCTGAAAGAGAAGGGCAAAACATTGTGCTTTATATATTGAGAAATGTAGTGTTTCAAAAGCCAAAGAGTCTCCCTCACAAGAATTATGGGAATCACAACTGAAGTGAGAAGAAATACACAAGCCCTGTTTGCTGTGTTTGTAGAAATATGATCACCATAGGGCCAGGCAGACCATTTTCTCCTCACCATATTGAATTATGTCTGGGGATTTGAGCAGTGGTACATCCCAATAACGATGAGTTTCCATAACTATAAAAATCTGCTACACCAGGCAAATTTTGTGCAAAATGCAAATTTCTATGCTGGGGGAAAAATGAATAATGTGATCATTCTAAGTAATGAATGTAAATGCAAGGAAATATGTTTTGGCATGAGGCTGCAAATTGTTCACCTGTCATGCCAAGAACTGTGGCCACGATGCGTTTTTACAAGGCCACTCTTCCCATCTGAGCTTTAGAGCAGGGATTTTAGGAAAGGGAAGTTTAACTTGCCCTCAGGTACCCATCATGCTATTGACAGGGTTTTGATTCGAATCTAGAAGCACCAATCCCGTCTTGTTTTATCTCTTGACAAATGAACCATAGGTTCTTCTGGATTGTGAAGTAAAGGATATTAGCTTCGTCCAGAATCTCAAAGGTTATATGCAACAGGAGGCATGAATTGTCTCCATCATGCTTTACAACAAGGAGGATTCAGGTTGTCCATCAAAAAGCACATGACATTAAGAGCCACACTTAACAGTATAGGTTGCCAAGGGGGAACGTGAAAGCTCTTTTTCTGTGCATCTTCAACAAGTGAGATCTGGCCAGGTGTAGGTACAGCTGGAGAAAGAAACTTGGCAGTATCTTGAGCATCATGGTTAGTGGCATTTGTATACCTTGCTCTGAGAGAAAAGGAAGGAATTCAAGGTGCCCTTTATCTTAGTCGGTGCCAGCATCCCAGGAGTTATTTTCTGTGGGAGAAGCTGAGACACCATGCGTTAAGACCCTTACCTGAAGGTACAATGAAATTAGCAGTACTGGGGAGAAAGGGGAATCCCTGATCTTTAAACTCTAGTTTGCCCTGTTCTAAAATAAATTTGTTTTCCCTGAACCACTACACAGCACACACTTGTAGAGTCACTGCAGCAATGATCAATCCATATTACTTAAGTTTTATTTTCAATAACCCAAACTGGGTTCTAGATCACCGATATTATCTTTAAAATGTATCCGTATAGTTGCATTCCACTTTAAGAAAAACCCTAGGAAAGTTAAGATTTATAAAATCAGAGATTGTTTGTTGCTTTATAAAAGAGTTTTTCATCAAAAAAAATATTTACCTTGGGATGATTTTCAATAGCCAAGTCCCCTCGGGTCATTCAAAATACATTAAAAAAATTTTTTTAAACCCAGTGAAATACAGCTTTTCACAAATTCATGTTGATATAAAGTAAGATACACTTGTAAAACATTGCCACCAAACTAGCTAAATGACCAGCTGAGACAGGAAATTTTGGTAACCTGCTCACTCTTGTATGAGAGACACGGGGAGTTCAAGATGGAATCAATGTCCCGCCATGTTTGATGGAGGTTGGGATGTGGCAGCCAGCATCCGTGGCTCGTAGAAGGATCACGTTGCCACCTAACCTGACTATCCTGAGGTCAGTGCTACTGGGAGCAGTGACTTACTGACCTCAGTCCAGTGGTCCAGCCAACAGCTCAGCAGCCGTCCAGGAGAGAAGCATCTGGATGACCAGTACCTCCCAACACAAAGTAACCAATCCAGCCCACAGACATGTTGTCTTCCACTCACACCGTAGTGTTCTGTTTTTGCTTCTAATTTTTGCATTATGAGCCACCATTTAGAAATGGGTTGATTGCACCCCCAAATCTAGAGCTCCGGAGAAAAAAAAATTAGAAGGAGCTTCCCTGAGCTCACATTCTTCAAAAAAAAAATAATTGGCTTTAGTTCCCCACAGCACCCTCCCAGACTCCTTGAGTGCAGGACCCTTTCCCATGGGGACCACCTCCAAGCCACTTGCACAAGGATCGGGGCCTGAAGTCACATTCAGCACATCTTGTCTTACTCTCTTCTTCCCAGTCGGAGAAACAGGTACTGAGAGGGCATGAGTCTTCACCAAGATTCCCCAGCCAGCTCAGGACAAGGTCACTTTCTCTCCCTCCAGGATTCAGATCATTTTCCTAGACCTCTCTCTCTCATTATAGTGGCACGGACAATCCAACAGGTAGATAATTACATCACTTTTGTTTGGTTTAGAAAGTACACGAAGTGAATGCTTAGCATCCTTTTACCACCCTTATGTTTTTCTTGGCTGGGCTTGAAATCACTTGGCTATGTATGAGTGCATCTGAAATGACCACAGACATATGCTAAGTCACCCGGGGCAGCTGGTCCCACCTTGAAGTTTCTAGAGTTACCCTAAAATTGGAAAATTCACTTGAAGATACATGAAATCGGACCATCCTTCGTCACAGGTAAGGATGTATTAAAGCATCCTGGTTCGTGGGAGATGTTCTGCATTGCTGCCCCGCCTTTGAACTACAAGATGTCATATGAACATCCTTACGTCAAAGTGAAGCCAAAAGAGCTCAGCTATAAATTTCAAATTGTACAAAACCATACCAAAAGCAAGTATAAAATTTTATTGGAATGCAGCAGTGTAAATCTCTTGAAGTTTTTCCTCTCCCATTTAAGGAGGAGGAGAAGAGTGCAGTAAATCGGAAGCTTTGCTCACTGCGTTGTCTGACGCAGATCACCCATTTTCTTCTGCACAGGGGCGCACGGGCTTGGAACACTGGCGAATTTTCTCTGTGCTGTTCTGACTTGCACAATACAGAGGCTGATTTAATTTGACAGCAAAGTAACACCAAGCCCCCAAAATAAAATTACTGAGATGTAAAACAGCGTCAAAACTCCAATTAGTTTTGTATCCTTGAAGCTTCTGGAGGAAATCTAAAAGGCTCCTATCACGAGGAGCAGGCATCAATTTAAGCTGCAGAGATTACTAAAATGTAACCCTCTAATTGAAATTGCTCAGAGCACAATATGACAGAAAGAATCAGAGGAAAATAAGTGAATTTTTTCCCCCTCAAAAATGACTCATTACAGAGACTGTTCTATTAACTTTTAACACAACGTTCCTTTTGCAAGAGCTGGAAAAACCAAGGGTTTCAGAGGTCTCCACAGAAGAGGCACCGGGCACAAGAGCTGTACATGCTTGTGTCACGGAATCATACATAAGCATTGACCATTTGTGCAACACTGAAAGATACTTAGTATTTCACCAGATCCTGGGCATTTTGAAGTATATTTACAACTTCCATTAAGGAGGCAAATTATTGGGACCAAACTTCAGCTTTTGAATGAATCTGGATTTTGTCTCCAGAATAAAGAGAAGTATCTCGATGCCCAATTCACACCCCATCTCTTTTGCAAGCTACCCCAGTTTTCCCAAGTATGCTCACTCCCTTTGAAGCCAACCTCCAGCTCACTAACAGAGGAAACCTGTCCCCTTGACTCTGGTGGGTTCACATTTGTTTGGAAACAAGTCGATCGTGGCTCTCTGGGTCAATGCCATTTTCCCAGATGAGGCAGTGAAGGACCAATGCAGAGGATCCAGCTGGGAGTCAAGCCACAGTCATTGTGTAGGTCAAGACTTCTTAGACCTTGCTTCACTGCCAGCTTTGCCCAGCCTGGTGCCTTGTGAGCAGGGCCTCTTGGGAAGGGTGAAGCTGAGTTTGGGTTTCAGAGTTGGTTGGGGAGATCAGAGAAAGACCCCCAAATGGCTTTCCTCTCTGTAGGGGCTTCATGAATAGAGTTCAGTTCTCCTGCCCGCTTGATGGCATTTACTGGGAAGCATCATCCGTCTTTGACCGTGGACGCATCTTTCTCTGGAAGCTTCAGATCTCTATCACCAACCGATCTTCATCATCGCTGCTGGTGTCGCTGAACTCCACACGAGTTTGCTTTCTCATTCCTTCCAAACTCCTCTTCCTGAGGGTTTTCGAAGGGGCTGCAGGGATCTCCGTGGGCTGCCCTGGGCTAGACGGAACCACACCATCCTTTAGAGCGATGAGTCCAGATCCTTGACATTTCCCACTGTCATTTCCCACAGGAGGGCAGGGGACCCGCACTTCTCCACACCCATATTGCCCCCCGGAAGGGAAAAATGTCTTGTGTTTCCCTTCCTCTTGGTGTGAACTAGCTGAACCTGGTCCTGAAGCTGGTATTTCAAGATGAGTGTTTCCAGTGGACCCCAGTGGAACGGAACCTGAAAGTCTCTGCCCAGATGAAGGTTTCCCTGGCAAGAGGGATGGGGACACGCCCTCTGCTATCGTTTTTCTGTGGGGGGAGCTTTGTGTCAGAGTCTCCCTTGCACCCTGGCTGTGGTCTTGTGGTTCCACACTGTGAATTCCCAGGGTTGTGTGACCTGCTCTTTCCCCCAGAGAAGGACAAAAGGCAGCCACAGAGGTAGCAAGGTCATGGCAGAGAGAGGTTCCTTTGGACTCAAAGGAAGAAGGCTCTTGAGCATCTGAGAAAATGCGTGGTGTGGAGTCTGTTGAGACTTGCTCCGGGGGGGGCGGCACGTGAGTCTCAGGCAATCCCACGTCCAGACCTTTGCCACGGGCTGGAAGTCTGTCATTAGCCACTGCCACCAAGGAGTCGGATGGCAGAGATAATCCTGACCTCACAGCTGTATTCTGAGGACGACGATCCCCATGCTCACCGGCAGATGGAGAAATCTCCTGCAGCAATGTGCAAAGGAAAATAAATGGAGGGAAAAAAGGTTAATTGGTACAAAAAAACTTGTGGTCAGAAACATGGTCCTCAATGGGAACAAGGTCTGGAGGTCTTAATGATTCTTTACAGAGCCTGAACTTCAATATAATGTTCTCATCCGTTTTCATTAATAACTAATTGAGGCATTAACTCCAGTAAAGTTCCGTGTTGACACACAATCAGCTACTGAAACAGCTCTGCATTTGTATCTGGCCTTGTGAAAACCCAGCCACTCAATTATCCAACCAGTTCTGAGCATCCGATTTAAAATCATCACTGCTCCTGCAGCGGGTGTGCTACTACCGTGCATTTGCGTTTTTCCAGATTAGCGGTTTTTCAAGGTGCGGTCTGGACTAGCATTTTCATGTTTCTCAACCCAAGGCCCCCCAGTCTGCCTGGCGTTGATTCCGCATTGCAGTGACCTCCGCAGGTGATAGGCATCTCTATTCAGGTATGAAATAATAAGGGACTTGGGATTTTTTAATCAACTGTGAGATCATCCCAAGTTCACAGCCCAAGTCACCAGCTGATTGAGCGCCATGTTTGGAGGCATCTGTTTGCCTCACGGGGTTTCTGTGCCAAGAAACCTCTAGGTGGCCCGAGGGAGTTTTGCCACACTGGGCACTAACAAGAAAAAAGAGGCATAAATCTAGAAAAGAGAGAGGTAGACCGCTCAGAACCACAGTTCCCACCTTCGAGGTTGATCTGTCTGTTTCCCTGACCGCTCTTGAACTTGGGTGAGGACAGGAGCTTCCCGAGCTGTGTCTGTTGCCCTCCTTCTTCTCCTCCTTCTCTCCGTCCCCAACACAAAGAGATGATTCTGGGGCAGCACAAGGTGGCTCCCCTGACAGATTTAGACCTAAAAAGGGGGGAGGCACACGGATATACACCTGAAGTTATAAAGTCAGCCAACAGTCATTTCCTAGGAGTTGATCTGTGTCTTCAGGACCAGCCCCGAACTGATAACCTCATCTCACACGGTGTATCTGGGAAATGGATTTACCGTGAAACAGTTCACATGGTCAAACAAAACGTCTCCACTGTTGATAAGGAAAGAAATGGCAAAACCAATTCCCAAGGCAGAAAAATCCCTTGATTACAGATATTTTAAAAGATATTTCATGTGAATCTTTTTTTCATCAAAGTCATCTTCCTGGCCACATTGGTTAATTTTGGATCGGTTTGAATTCTCTGGCCATTCAACTGAGGGTCGAGAGTAGAAATTTTCCTATCATGTAGGATGCCTTAGTCTCCATCAGAGCGCTGACAGCAGGAGGGAGGTTGGTTTTTGTGTTGCTGTTGTTCTGTGGTGGTGTTTGTGATGTGTCGGGGGAGAGGGGTGACAAAGATATGGCCTTGACAGCATCCCCCAAACAGCATCTCCCTTTCAGGGGAAGAGGTGCCCTTCCCGCGTCCTTCATCATTACTCTCTCCTCCATTTTGTCATTATTGGCCTGGGATACAAGTCAGAAGGACCACAGAGTTTCTGATCTCCTCTCATGATGGGATCAGAAAAACATTCTAGAAGAGCTGTGTCACCAGAGAAAAGCATTCAACCCACTTTTACATCTGCTTTTAGCTTGATTAACGCTACACAAGCACAGAGTTTTTAAAAGTCAAGTATTTCTGCGTATTAAGAGAAACAGCCACACCTGCCCACCCACTCATCTTTTCCCACTTTGGATTCCTTTTGTATTTATCTCCTTCTCTCCTAAGAACAAGCGTGTAGCACCCCTTCTGGATTCCCTGTTTCCGGTTTGGAGGATAGCCTATGACGTCATGAGGGCAGAGGAGGGTTTAGGACGAGCTCCCCCCACAATCCTTATCACCTGCACACCTGGGCACACCCCCCTCCCGTCTGTCCTCTCTACAGTCATACGACTATTATGTCATAATTTTGTTTAGGATATCCAACGTTTACACCACTATGTTCAGGAATACGCTCTTCACCACCAAGCCAGGTAGTGTGCTGTGATTACAATGACTTTCTTGCCAGCACTGTTTTCCCTGGAGTCTATCATTATTTTGTCTTTTTCTTTTGCTTACTTTTTTGTATGGACTTATTCCTAAAAATCATCCTCCCACCTCCTTCCCAGTGGTCTTTTATTTCATTTATTAGGTTCCATTTCATTTCCTTGGAAATCTCTCTCTCAAAGCTTTCTGACCTGCTCCCCGTGGACCACTGCTCCCTTGGCCCGATGGGGGCTGAGCCCCTGTGTCACCCTCATCCTGGCAATTTTCTGCACCTCCTTGGTTCCTGGACACCCACGCTTCTTTTTCCTGGGTTTACTCTCTTTGCATTCTTTCTTAATGCAAAACTTCCGGCAGCTTCATGAGAAAGGGTGAAATAAAACTGTTTAGACTTTAATTGGCTACTTGTCTGGGTATAGCTGTCTGAATTAAAAGTCATTTTCCTTCAGGACTGAAGACGTGGCTCCACTGAGCTCTAGTTGTTGAGAAGTCTGGAGCCAACATGATTTGTGGTTCCCGATCCTTTGGAGGAAACCTTTCGGTTCCTCTCTCTCTGGAAACTCCTAAACTCTTTTTTATGCCAGTGTTACCACGGTCCTGGGTCTATTTCCATTCATTGTCTGGACACTCAGTGGGCCCTTTCAACCTGAACCACGTCTTTCCATTTTAGAAAAATATGTTATTTCTTTGATATATTTTTTTCCTTGTGTTTTGTCTTTTCTCTTTTCCTAGAACTGCTCTTCGTAGGTTATTGGGCATCTTGATCTCATCCTCTATTTTTCTTATCTTTTCTCTCCTATTTTCTAATTCTTTGTCTTTTTCACTTGGGAGAACTCTTTCAACTTTCTATTTCAACTCAGAGGTGTCCGTGTCTGCTATCATGTTTTTAATTTCCAAGAGCCCACTCATTATTATTATTAATTATCATGATTCCTTCTTTATAGCATCCTGTTACTATTTCATGGCTCCAACATCTTCCCTTCTGTCTCAGGCAAGATTAATAATGATCTGTGGTCGTTGTTATTGCTGACGTTTGCCTCTTCCTATATTGTCTCTCTTTCTTCCAAGTTCCTTTGTTTCTGTATGTTTTTATCTCTCTCTTTCCTACTGAAGGCTTCCCTGAGATACCCGGCAATCTTAATTACCTGCTCATGTTTAGGAAATAGGCACTGAAAAACTGGTTAGAAACACTTTACAAACATAAAATGTCAATCGTGGACCTCTCTGCAGGGTTATCTGGTTGCCCTGTTGATGTGGGAAGACCTGAAGTAATCCCCGTTAGGTCTTCCACACAGGCTGGTCGGCTTCTGCCCAAGGAGTTCTCTGATCTCCTGCCTGGAAAGTGTCAGGCAGGTGCCAGCATCCTGCAGTCAGAATTGGGATTGAGAGCAGGGGCCTCAATGTGCGGTGCCAACCTTTGGTTAAACCCTCTGTTTTCAGTACAGCCCCCTTGCTCCCCAGCATTTTGTAGAGTCTCCAGAGACCAAGCCCCGAGTATTATTTGGGGGCGAGAGTGAGGGACGTGACCAGGCTCTGAGAAGCAGGGGTGGGGTGCAGATCTGGCGGGGGGGGATGAATGCTGCTGATTCTTTCAACCAACGCTCCTGTTTTCAGCCCCACCTGGTACCATGGATTTCTGAATGTCTAGGGCTTGACCACCGTTAAACGAGGATTAAGTTCACTTGGGTCTGCTAATCAGTGACCACTTAGCCTCTGCATTCCAGCCCCTACAACTGTGGCGCCATTTCTTCTCCGGTCATCTTGTCCCCTTGGGCCAGGACATTCCAAACACATTCCTTCATTAATGTCTGGGAGGAAAGTGTAGGAAGTGTATGTCCTCCACCTTGAACCCAAAAGAACAGACCTACTTCTTACACCCCCAGGGGTAGGTCACTAGATGATCGAGCACACTAATCTTGAGCAAATCAACTTTAAAAATCCATCAACGTTGCGACAATTTGGGAAAGGAAGCAATGATTTTTCCTTTAATACAAACAATCTTCACGTGAGCACCACGTTACTGAGATCACCTAAAGATGCAGCACAGGGGTCTTTGGTATTTCATTCCTCCACTCAACAGACATGTCCTGGGCTCCTTCAGGGAGCCAGGTACCATGTTCAACCCTGAGGAACTGGAGGACAAGACCAAGGTGCCCTGGCCCTCAGGAGCCTCTGTTCCAACGGGGAAGAGAAACAGAGACAGGTGAGATAATTGAGGTTGTGACAGGGGTCACGAAGGAAGTAAACAGGGGGGAACCCCAGAGAGGAACGATGCCCAGGAGACTATGACAAAGAGGCAATGAACAGGAGAGGGTGGAGTAATAACAGAAGTGATGATAAACAGGGAATATCATAGAGAGTAACAGTCCCTGAAGGGCAGATAGCAGAGAGTAACTGGCTTGCCTAGTGGAGGAAGGCATCTCTGAGAAGGTGACACCTGAAACGAGACCTTCAGGACAAGAAAGAACCAGCCCTCAAAGGCCATTCCAGACAGAGGAGGAACAGAGGCAGGGGCCCTGCAGTGGGATGGAGCTGGGAGGATTAAGGAGTCAATGGAAGGCCGTGGTGGAAAGACGGTGGGGAGCAAGGGGCAGAATGAAGCTGAGGGAGCCACTAAGGGCTCAGATCTTGTAGGGTGCAGGCAGCCCTGGGAAGGGGTTTAGATTTTATTCTTCATTCATTGTGAAGAAACCAGTGTTTCCAGCAAGAGGTCTACATCTTCTAAAGAGGCACTTGGCTACTATATGGAGGCTGAAGAAGGGAAGAGGGGAAGAGGATGGGAAAACCAGTTACAAGGTTCCCAAAGTAGTCTAGGGGGCCAGGTGAGATGACTTGGCTAGGGCAGTGGAAATAGAAATGGAGAAAATGTACGGATTTGAGATCCATTTGTATTCTCACCTATGAAAAATCACCCAAAGACCACAATGATGAAAAACGTTTCTAGAGCCCCAGAGTTTACCAAGCCCAAGCGCCTCGCTCTAAGTGGATTAAGCTGTGCTCCCACAGTGACAAAACCACCAGGCAATTCATTCAATTCAAAGAAGAAGTAAAACCAATTAGTACAGAGAAAATAATCAGATTGGCCAAGCATCTCCTCAGCAGGTCGTTTGGGTTTTTAAGCTCAACGAAAAGGCCATGCACGCCTTTGACCAATAACTTCTGACTCATCCGAGAAAGCAAGGGAAGGAAAAACATTGATTTAATTTGCTTGTGACCTAACAGTCTACAGAGAAAAGTGCGTTATCTTTAATCACTGTGAAAAATGCCCAAATAATGTCACAGAAGTGTGTTAAACGAATTGCGACTCTTGAAGAAGGAAAGCATCCTTGCTATTAGATGAATGGCCCTTTTCAAAAAGTCAGTAGGGCTCCAGTCAAGTGTTGAAGCACAGAATGGCATCCTCTTTACGTTTCGGCATCACTCTGTGAATCACTTTGTACATCTTCAGAAATTATGGATTCCACCGTCCTACCGCAATCTTTGCGAATTCGACCGCTCTTACGCTATTACCAGAATCTTACTATAGAACCCCTCTCTCGTCACAGCTCTGTGTGCTGTTCTGCCCCCCACCCCGATTAAAGGCTGCGTTTTTAATAATTTCCCTCAGAAATAATTGCCAAACCACGTGGAGAGAGGAAGAGACTGCTTAGTATTGTAGCAAATTTAAATTTAGCCATCTTGAAAAGGCGACAGGAAACTGTAAAATAATTAGAAGGAAAATGGAGTGAAGAAACAACACGATGAAACTTACAGCTTAACTGGTGACATCTTTAATGTCAAGCCTCCTGCAGGCTGTCTCATTGCAAGGCCTTGTTAAAATGCTAATAGACATATTACTCAAATATCATTATCTGAAAATGTAAGTAATTTGATGCCTTTTCATTAGTTGCCCCAATATACCCCAAACCTCCATGAATTTGGAGTCCAAAGACACTGAATTATAAGGAAGGGGTAAAAATGAGTCTATCACGTTGGCCTCATTAAGTAAGCTATAAGCATCAACACAATCCCAGGGGTAATCTCCCAGACTACTAATTTATCTGAGATGAAATTGTTTACAAGCACCCCTGCCATTGAAGGATGCAAAATGTGCTAGCAATTAAAATTTGCAATTACTTAAGGAAAGCGGGGCAGAACTCTAAGAGGAATCACTATGTGGGCAGTTATTTGCTCATATTCCAAATACTAGTTGAGCCCCTTTGAGTCCATATTTTTTGAGTCCATTTATGAGCCCATATGATTGAGCCTAAATATTTATTGAGCACTGAGCACAGTCAATGCTCTGTGCCAGGAACTGTGCTGAACACAGGCAATTTATTCAGTGACAGAGGCAGATACCCTCACAGAAATGACAGTCTAATGGGGGGAGAAATTCAGCCAGCAAATAATTATACCAAAAAAAAAAAAATCACTTACAAATAACAAATGCTAGAGAGGGAGAAAAGGGAACCCTCCTACACTGTTAGTGGGAACGTAAATTGGTGCAGCCACTATGGAGAACAATATGGAGGTTCCTCAGAAAACTAAAAATAGAGCTACCATGTGACCCAGCAATCCCACTCCTGGACATATATCCAGACAAAATTCTAATTCAGAAAGATACGTGCACCCCTATGTTCATAGCAGCACTATTCACAATAGCCAAGGCATGGAAACAACCTAAATGTCCATCAACAGACGAGTGGATAAAGAAGATGCGGTACACATGCACAATGGAATACTACTCAGCCATGAAAAAGAATGAAATAATGACTTTTGCAGCAATATGGATGGACCTAGAGACTATCATACTAAGTGAAGTAAGTCAGACAAAGACAAACATCATATATCACTTATATGTGGAATCTAAAATATGACAAATGAACTTGTCTACAAAACAGAAACAGACTCACAGACACAGAGGACAGACTTGTGGTTGCCAAAGGGAAGGGAGGGTTGGAGGAGGGATG
The DNA here is from genome assembly GCF_025265405.1 of Mesoplodon densirostris. Taxonomy (NCBI): domain Eukaryota; kingdom Metazoa; phylum Chordata; class Mammalia; order Artiodactyla; family Ziphiidae; genus Mesoplodon; species Mesoplodon densirostris. The sequence goes on from NC_082676.1 coordinate 4,380,530, forward strand.
GACTGGGAGGCTGGGGTTTTGCAGATGCAAACTATTATATATAGGATGGATAAACAACAAGGTCCTACTGTATCACATGGGGAACTATATTCAATATCCTGTAATAAACCATAATGGAAAAGAATATGAAAAAAATAAGAAAAGTCCAATTGGAAAAAAAAAAATCACCGAACATATGTAGCAAATGCTAGGAAGGGAAAAGCAGAGGGTGCAATGAGATGGTACAATGGGGCCCTGACCCCACCTGTATCCATGGAAACGAGTAAAACCATGCATACTGTAAAACTGTTCCCACAGGCCACCTGTTTGGGGCTTGTTTTCTCTCTACCGAGTCTGAATCATTCATTTGAGTAATTATTCAACCAATATTTTTTAAGGCTCTATGGCACACCAGATATCGGACTAAAATTTTTTGCAAGTAAATTCATTTGTTTCTGCAATCCTATTACAATTTTTGTTTATAAGGCCTCTGAAGAAGAAAAAAAATACGGCTGAAAATGATGGAGGGAAGAAGCTTTATCCTTCTCAGGCAAGGGCTGGGGACAGTCATTCCAATCAGAAAACGATCAGAAGTGGGTGGACTGTAGGAGGTGGGGAGCGGCCACCCACTTGAGTCCCACAGGCAGAGAGTGACTTGAGAGGGAGCCAGGAAAATATATTTATCGAGAACAGCATCGGATATTTCTGTGCTACCCTAATGCAGTCTTCGGAAAGTTCGCCTCTAAGTAATCACAAATGAATCTTTTATTTCAGAAACCACTTTCCTTCGTGGTTCTCATCTCTTTTCTATTCCTTTGATGAAAGGCAATCAGGACAAGAACTCTTCCCGCACAGAAATTCTTCACCTAGACTATGTTTAGTGCAAAGCGGTGTTTAAAATCTTGCTTTAAGTTAAAAGTTGTATCCTGTCCAGACAACAAGAGAGTGACTTTAAAATACAGAGTGAAAATAGGATGATGAAATCACGTCAGGAAATGAGATGATCAAAGAAATGCCATTTGAAACGTTAAATGCCAAGACAGAACGCAGCAGCCCATCTAGTCTATGTATCGTTATTTTAAAAGTTTCCTATGGCTAAATGAAAATTGTCTACGAGGGTCCCTTCCTGGGGACCTAATTGATACACTCACAAAAGCTTCTCCTCTTGCCTCGAGATTTACACCTTGGAAGGAAGGAGAAATTACTCTGTTTCAGCAATTCTGGAGCTCTGTGACTTAACTAATAGCTTTAGGGAAAGAATTAATACTTCTCTATTAATTCTAATGAGAAAAGATGTAGGAAAGTCATTTGCTCCTGTCAGAGAAGGAGAGAGAAGGCAAAGGGGGAGAAAAGCCCTGGAGAGACCCCTCCCCAGCCTTCCTGATTCTTCCTGATGCTCAGGAACATTCTGAGGAGAACTCTTGTGAGAACAGAAGGGTTGAGAAGGGTGCTTGCCCGAGGCCCTAAATCACAAAAAGAAACCATTGCAGAAAACCCAAGGGAACAAAGGCAATGTCTCCCTTTCTTCCAGGGACTTATTCAAGCCTCTTCATCCAGTATTTAGAAACTGTACCTTTTATGTGTGTGTAATTAGGTAAAGCTTTTACTTGAGAAACCACCTGGAATCACGGCCGTGTCTACACTTCTGTTCTGGAGATGAAAGGAAAGTGTTTTGATCACTTTCTCCTCTCAGATATTTTCTCCCAATTCGGTGAATGGGGCTGGTTTGAAATATTTCCGTGACTTTAAAGCTTGGTTGTGTACAGAATTCAACAATATTCCTTCAGAAAGCGAGACAGAGGCCTACAGGATAGAGAGAAATAATGAAAGTGGCTCAGGAACACTCTTAGAAAAGTTGATCTCAACATCTACCAAAGAAAATGGGATTTGTGGGTCTGTTTGAGCCAGTGGTTTTCAGCCGGAGGTGATGTCCGGGGACTTTCCTGGACGTGTGGTACACAGGATGGACCCACGCCCACCCTGGATGGACCCAGCTGCGAAGGTCAATAGGGCCACAGCTGGGAAACCCTGGTTGAAACCAAGAATCACAAACTCAAAAGCTACAGGGCCAGACCAATAACAGAAACAAGGGCTTCTGCCTGGGGTGAGGGCTGTGGATGGAGAAGGAGGACAGGTCCAGCCTCCAAGGGCAAGGCTGCCCCTCAGCTCCCACCTACCAAGACCACCGAGGACCAAGCATCCAGTTCGCCAGAACTATCCATTTTCGAAGAGAAACCAGAAATCTGAGTTCCATGATTCCCTTTCAAACACTGATAACGCGTTAATTTTCCAACAACAGCGCCGTGCTAGCCAACACATCTGTGGCCTGAGTGCTGCCAAGAGAGGCCAGCGTGAGACCCTCTGTCCATGAAGAGGCTCCAGGGCGCCCACGTTGGAGGCGAGGCTTTCGTCTCCGCGCAGGCTCTGGTCCTTCGCAGAAGCAGTTTCTTTTCAAAACGACTGTTAAAAAGATATTTACGGGAGAGTGACCCTGTTTTCGAAAAGTAAGTTAGTAGTATCTTATAAAATGAAATTTATAATTATAAAACACGCATTGATCCAGCAACTGCTCTTTGCGAAATGGAGCAAGAATATTTACTGCAGCAATAGCTGTGGTAGGGAAACCAACAGAACCAACAGGAACAACCATCAATACAGGAAGAGTTGAATAAATAAATATGGTACAGCTCTACTGTGGGATTTTGTGCCATTATTAAAATGATCTATCTATCCATCTGTAATATATGCCTAAAGTTATATACAAGATATATTAAGAAAAAAGAGTTGTCGATGACTATGTATGGTACGATCTACCTGTGTAAACAACAAAATGAAGTGTCCATCATGTACGTGATGGCACATCAGCCCAACCTTGGCAACCTCGGGGGGCCATGAGGCTGGGGATTGTCAAGCTTTCCTTGCATATGTCAATGTTGCTTTTTTTGTTGCAACAAGTATGGGATTGCTTTATTCGTCTGAAAGAAAAATCAGAGGCAAATAATGACACTGGCTCTAAAATTCAGACTGAAAGTCATGAAGAAAAAGCCCCAGAGTGTGCAAGGCAAGTCATTTCAATCAGAACACACATCTGACAGAGGGAGATGGACCCTCACCCCCTCATACCTAGAGTTCAGTTTCTCAGGCAGAGAAAAGGTTGAGAGACTCAAAAGGAAAAGAAAAATATATTTTCCCATCTCTAACCAAATCTGAAGTATTTCTGTTCTAGCCTCATTTTTTTGTGTGAAATTTTGCCTCTTCCGAGTAATTATTTTCCAATCTCTTTTTTCCAGAAACCACTTTTCTCTACGATTTAAATTTCTCTTCTCTTTCTCTGATGAAAGGCAATCAGTTTGAGAACACTTCACTTACCGTTTTCTCTAAAAAAATATATTTAGTGGGAAAGTATGCTTAAAATCTTTTGATAAGTTGAAACTTGAATCATCCTCAGACAATAAGAGAATGCCTTAAAATAAAGAGAGGACAAATTGTGGGGAAGAGAGAAAATGAAATGAAGAACAAAAAAAAAAAAAAAAAAAGGAAAGAAAAAAGAAGAACCCAGCTAATATTATTTGAATTATTTAGTGCCAAAATTAAATCAAGAGAACCTACTTTAAGGGATCATTACTTTCAAACTTTCTTAACTCTAAATGAAAATTGTAGCAGAAAAAAAGTTCAGGCTTTGGAATATAATTGATGTGTTTAGGCAATTGCCTCATCATTTCTTAAGATTTACACCCTGAGAAGGAGGTGTTATCCCTGTTTCAGCAATTCTGTAAGCAATATTACTTAACTAATGGCTTTAGGAAAAGAATATCTCCCCATTAAATCTGACAGGAAAAATAATGGTACGCAGCCATTAGCTCTAGTCAGAGGCGGAGAGGGAACTGGTGGGTGCGGGAACCCTGGAGTTCAGGCTGCCATTTTGTTTCTCTCAGGAAAACGTCTGGAGGTGATGTGTGACAAAGAGAGCAGGGAACGAGTGACATGAAGTAAACCTCCCCAGTCCCACCTCTCCCAGTTCACTCAACTAACAAAAGTTGAAAGGGTGAAAAAAAAAAAAAAAAACCACAACAATTCACAGCTACTTAATTTCAGAGAATTACATCACCATCCTCCCATAATATTGAACTATTCTACCTTTTCAACAGGATTAGGTAAACCTTTTATCTCAGGAAGTACCTGTCAGAGAAGTTCTCTCTACCTTTCTATTTTTTCAATGAAAGACAGCTGCTTTGATAACGTCTGCCTCAGAGGAATTTTTCCTAAACTATGTTAACGAAAAAAAAATCCAGTTAAAATATTTCAGTCCCTTAAAAGCTTAGGTATGGACAGAAAATTCAAAAGAAGAGATTCCGGTGAGAAAGAAAGTAAATGAGACCAGGAGAAAGCATAGAAGTGGTTCCTTCACCCTGGAATTAAATATGGGTTTATTGTTAATGATTTAAGAAACTCAATTTTGCCTCGCTGAGGTAGTACACACGTAGGTGAAGAGAAGAACATTAGGACATAATTATATAAGGATTGGTATTGTGGCAAATGCCACAAAGGAGATGGGTTATGAGTCATACCACAAGGACACCTCATCTGGCTTGAGAGGGAATGACCAGCCTGAGGAATCATGAAAATGTCACCTCACAAAACCATCCAAGGATTGGACTGAATCTGCAGATTGCCTTGGGTAGTATAGTCATTTTAACAATATTGCTTCTTCCGATCCAAGAACACAGTGTTATCTTTCCATCTGTTTGTGTTGTCTTCAATTTCTTTCTTCAGTGTCTTATAGTGTTCGGAGTACAGCTCTTTTTGCTTCCTTAGGTAGGTTTATTCCTAGGTATTTTATTCTTTCTGATGAGATGGTAAATGGGATTGTTACCTTCATTTCTTTCTGATCTTTTGTTGTTAGTGTCTAGAAATGCAGCAGGTTTCTGTGAATTACTTTTGTATCCTGCAACTTTACTGAATCCATTGATGAGCTCTAGTAGTTTTCTGGTAGCATCTTCAGGATAGTATCATGTCATCTGCAAACAGTGACAGTTTTACTTCTTTTCCAATTTGGATTCCTTTTATTTTTTTTCTCCTCTGATTGCCGTGGCGAAAACTTCCAAAACTATGTTGAATAAAAGTGGCAAGAGTGGACATCCTCGTCTTGTTCCTGATCTTAGAGGAACTGCTTTCAGCTTTTCGCCATTGAGTATGATGCTTGCTGTGGGTTTGTCATGTGTGACCTTTATTTTGTTGAGGTGAGTTCCCTCTATGCCCACTTTCTGGAGAGGAATAGTATGAAACCTCAACTGGGTTCTTCAGAGAGAACATAGCTGAAGGACCCACCAGAGGGACTGAAAAACACAGTTATCGAAATCTCACTACATGCCAGAGTATTTCTTTCTCCTAATGCAATTTTCTAAGCAATCATATGTTTTATTTCAGAAACTACTCTTAGTGGTACTTACTTCTCTTCTTTGATGAAAGGCAATCAGTTTAAGATTTCCCTCTCAGAGATTTTTTTTTCCCCCTGAAAGATGTTGAGTGGAAAGCCATGTTTAAAATCAATCCTGAAGTTTGTTCCCAGACCATAAGCATGTACCTAAAATTTAGAGAGCCACTCTGGGTATGAGGTGAAAGGGAAAAAATACAATTACTGAAAATACCATTTGGGGTCTATAATGCCCAGATCGAAATCAAGAGTATCTACCCTTTGAATTATGGTTTTCAATGTTTCTCATTACTTAAATGAGTTTGTAAAAGATGGTCCATTTCTCGAAATATGATTGAGATATTTGAGAGAGCTCATTTGCTCTCAAGATTTGCATCCTTAAAAAGAAGAAATTGATCCATTTCAATGGTAACAGCTGGGAAGAAAGAGCTTCCCTTTTCTCCTTCACTAATCCTGATAAGGGGGGAAAATTGACTAATTTCCAACTAGAAACAAAGACAAGAAAGAAAATATTGGCGTTGGCCTCCTCCATTTTGGTTATCCAATCACCTTAGGAAAGAAAACATTCTAAGTTCAGTCTCTGTGAAAAGATAAATGTTCAGGGGAGAAGCTAGCTCTTCCCTCAAACCTAAACTGCAGTAAAACTTAATTAGACAAGAAAACCAGGAAACAGAATGAGAGAACACTTTTCTGGTTTTGTAACATGTTTAGGTACTCCATCTCACATGGTGCTTGGGCATTTCTTTTCTTTCTTCAGAGCACCTGCCACTACAGTTCTATCTTTTCTGAGGAAAGGCAAGTGTTTGGAAAGCTGAAAACTTTCTCCCACTGAGATATTTCTCCTAAACGACATTAGTGAAGGAGTCAGGGTAAAATATTTCAATAATGTGAAATCCTGTACGCGCACAGAATTTGACAGCATTTCTTAAATACTATTGAGAAGCAAAGGGGACTGGGAGAAAGGGAAAAGAATAAAAGCAGCTCAAAAGACTCTTTGAAAACTTTTCAGACCAAAATTTACTCAAGAATGTATGCTTTCAGCCTGATTTTTTCTTAATAATGAAAGAAACTCTGCCATAACTGCCATAACTGAAGGACTTTCAACTTGGCTTCAGCTTTTCTCAAGATTTCCACCTCAAAAGAAAGAGTACTCCTGCGACTGCAATTCCGTAGCAATGCGACTCAATGAGTGTGTTTTGAGCCAAAGCCTCTATGTGGTTTCTATGGATGCTGGCAGAAAATAAAGGGGGACAGTCATGAGTTCTTTCAGCCGAAGTAGGAAATAAAATACCAAGGGTTGACTCTGCCCTGAGATAAAGAGGCTTGACTCGGAAGTGCATGTAACAAAGGGGAAAAGAGTAATAGCAGGAAGAGATGGACCCAATTCTTTCAGAATCCTATGAAGTCACTCTTTTGTCCTCCCACCAGCTTTAGAAATTCTACCTTTTATGATGGGAAACTTGAATTCAGGACTTTTTTTTTTTTTTTTTAACTTCAGAAACTCTCCTAGACTCAGGGTCACACCCGTTATCTCCCCCTACATTTAATCAGTCTGCTTAAAACACACTGGAAATGTAAAAGCTCAGTTACACAACCAAAAGCTTTCCGGGAAATACAGGTAGGACTCCCAACACAACATTAAGGAAAAAGAGAGGCTAAAAAAGAAAGAATACCGCCCCAGAAATAAATGTTAACCCTACCAAACTCATTAAGAAATTTGATTTCGGGCCTCCCTGGTGGCGCAAGTGGTTGAGAGTCCACCTGCCGATGCAGGGGATACGGGTTCGTGCCCCGGTCTGGGAGGATCCCATATGCCGCGGAGCGGCTGGGCCCGTGAGCCATGGCCGCTGAGCCTGCGCGTCCGGAGCCTGTGCTCCGCAACGGGAGAGGCCACAACAGTGAGAGGCCCGCATACCGCAAAAAAAAAAAAAAAGAAAAAAAAAAAAGAAATTTGATTTCTAGATTTTTTTTTTTTTAAGCACAGTGATTGACACATTAGGACCGTTGAGAAAGTCAACGCTTTGAGGCATTTAAGAAATCTTTACATCTTTCCTTGAAGATTTCTACTCCATCACCCATAAAGGGAGTCTGTTTTGCAAGTCAAAACCACTTTAGGAAGGAAGACCCAGATCTGACAGAAAGTGGGAGATGCCCCTTAACTCTTGTCTGGGAAAGAGTATAAATAATGTCACGCATCCAGAAAATTCCACCTGGGGAAGGAGTAGAAAATGGAGTGGAAGATGAGACTTGAGGTAGATATACAATTCTGCACAAATGATATACAGAGGCGAAGGAGGTTGTGGGAAAAACAGAATTTAAAATATGCAAATTTTGGGACTTCCCTGGTGGTCCAGTGGTTAAAAATCTGCCTTCCAATGCAGGGGACGCTGGTTCAATCCTTGGTCTGGGCACTAAGATCCCACATGCCGCGCGGGGGCTACTGAGCCCGCATGCCACAACTGGAGAGAAGCCTGCCTGCCACAACTAAGACCCGATGCAGCCAAAAATAAATAAATACTAAAAAAAAAGAAAAAAATTTTTTAAAAATGCAAATCTTGCTCCAGGGAGAGAAGACAGTCTTACAAACTCCTGCCTTCAAGCAGTTTCTGGAATCCTCACTGGGGGTGGTCCCGGGCAGGCTCGGGCTGGGGGCACCACTGCACCTGACCACACAGGTCATAACCCCTGGTTATTTTCTTGAATCAAAGACAGCTGGTTTTGATAAGACGACCCCCCACTCCAACATTTTCTCCTCATAGAAGTCCCAGGGTCTGTTTAAAATGCCTGGAGAAAGAAAGGATGACTCAATTACGAATGTAAAACTAAGGTCCAATAAAAGGACGTTAAAGAAGGGGAAAAAAAACCCAAAACCCGGAAACGTCAGCAGTTGTCATTGAAAAATTATTCAGGAAATCTTCTTGACTTCTGTTTAAAAATATGTTATTATGAAACTCAAATCAGAAAAAGAATACACGGCTTACATTATCATGGAGTAAACTAACATAATGGTTTTGAAATAAAGTAGTTTACACTGTCTCTGTGAAAGCTGAGAGAAAAATAATGAGAGAATAGTATGAACATCTACCAAAGAATGAGCGCTAGAGGCACCGAAGAGGGGCTTCTGGGAGGCTTTCTCAGTCAGACTCTCATGAAAATCTGCAAAGAAGAAAAGTCACTGTGGGGAGAGCATGAGAAAGATGGGAAGTGGGCTTGAACCCCAGAGGATGCTGGTACCCAGAGAGACAGGATGACGGCAGCCTGCCAGGGAGGGAAGTCATAAAGATGCTCACAGAAGCTTTCTGCCCTTTCAAGGAGTTTTCAACGTCTCTATGCGAAAGCAACCTTCAACACTTTGAGAAATAATTAGTCTATCTTATCTCAAGTATTTCTCTCGGACAGAGGAAAACAAGCCTGCCCATTTCCCTTGCAGAATACCCTCCAATCCTGTATATTCACCGTGAGTGTCTGCCAAGCATACTTCATGATGATGAAAGTTCTCTCAGGGAAAGAAATCCCTACCGAGCCTCTAATACATACAAGGGGGGAGGGTGAGAGGAGGTGAAATAGCAAGAGGGAGATGATAAACTTTTAAATAGGCTTTAGTGTAGAAATGTGCCCTGCCTAGAAGGTCACCCCTGATCACAGCTTCTGAGTGTGTTTTCTGAGCCAGAATGGGGCAGCTTTGTTGCTGTCCCCCGCACATATTTCAAAGAGAAGAGAAAATTAACCCCTTTCTTTCCAGGGTTTGGCTTGGCAAAGAAAAAGTGAAGGTGGCCTTTCATCACTGGTGGAGTGACAGGACTTGGAGGATGCACACCTCCCTCACCGACCTCGCTTGGGGTCTGGGTGTCCGGCTGAGCGGCCTCAGGTCACAGAAGGAAATGCCTTATCCAAGGGAAGCAACCCAGAAAGCAAAGACGGGCAGAGGGAGACACAAAGGGAAGTGGAGAGAGAGAGAGAGAGAGATCAAAATAGACCGATGACAGGCGAAACTGGGGGGGTCTGGGTGCCCAGGTGACCGGACCAGCCTCCCACCCCTCTTAAGAGGCAACCGGTTAAAAGCTGGAACAACTGACAGCCCGGGAGTCAACCCAGCTGCAAGAAGAGCCCCACGCCACGCAGACGGGGAAGAGATGAAAGAGCACCCCAGGCTGACCGGATAATGCAGACGTGAAATCAGCCATGAAAGAACATTCAGGTCCATTTTCAAGCACATGGAGTCCCCCCAGGATGGTCTGGGCCGGAAAGGGGGGTCTGAGGGCCTTAGGGAAAGGCGGCCGGATGAAACGTGGATGCCCAGTTAAATCTGAACGTCAGGTCAACAATGAATCATTTTTAGCATAATGTGTCTTATTGCCATGTTTGGGGGCATACTGCGCTAACATATATATCTGCGTATATATTATATACGTATATACGCGCGTGTATATACATGTACGTATTTACTGTTCGCGTGAGATTCGGCTTTAACTGGGTGCCTGCATTTGCACCTGCTAACTCTGGCCCCTGGCGTGAGGTGTAGGGAAGGGGAGCTGGCGGGGCTCAGAAGCATCTGCCCGGGCAGCCACCGCGTCCCCGCAGGCTCCAGGCATCGCACGCCGCCGTCAAGCCAGGGACGGATTGACTCAGGACGAGCCATGATTATCAATAAAGTCGCCTCTGTGAGGAGATGCCTTGCAAAGGTTTTGAGTGGGGACTTGGCCCCAACAGCCCTTGGTGACGAAATGACTTATGGGGTTTCCAAAAACCGTGCGGAGACGAGCCCACCAGCAAAAGACAAGAGGGGAGCAGCATTCTATGGCCCTTCTACTACGGTTAAGAAATGTTTAACACCACCACAAAGCAACAACCTTCAGAAATTCCCAGTCTCTACAATCTCAGAGTTGTTTCTCCCATCCCTGTAGATCCAAGGACCCCAGGCTATCTATGATCGTCCCCTAAGCCAGCCCCACCAGGAGAGGGCACCATGGAGAGCTCACTGTTACAAAGGGTTTTTCTGGGTGAGAAAGCTGGGCGAGTCTCTAATAAACACAAGAGGGTAAGGACGGAGCGGCAGAAATGGCACGGTGGAGATATTCACATTCAACAGAGGCGCCACGTGGAAACGCTTTCTTGAGGTCAGAGCCCAACGGCCGCATTCCAATAACTGCAGGTCTGGACACATTTGCTAGATGAGAGTTTCGTTAGGCTCATAACTTCTACCGCTACAGTCGTTTTTGTTTTGGTTTGGTTTGGTTTGGGATTGCACTGCACAGTTTGTGGGATCTTAGTTCCCCGACCAGGGATCGAACCTGGGCCCCCTGCAGTGGAAACACGGAGTCCTAACCACTGGACCACCAGGGAAGTCCCCTCCCACTAGAATGTTTAAGCAGGGGCAGGGGAGAGAAAAAGAAGAAAACCCCTTTGCTTCCCCATTTAAGCTAGGAGGGGAAAAGAGTGCAGACTTCGGCTTTGATAGTGAAACTTGTCCATGGTGTGTGCTTCACAGAAGGGAAAGGGTTGACTCTGCCATTCACCTGAGGGCACAGGGCTCGTAAGAAAATGGTACCCATCCGAAGGAGAGGACTCAGCCCACAAGACAGGGTTCCCTGAAGGGACAAACCAAGCCACCCAGGAAGACACTGTGTGTCCATCTCCGCCGCTTCACCTGGCAGAGGGGAGAGAAGAAAACGAATGGACGCATGGCAGGTCGGGTCCAAGCGGCCAGTCGGCCAGCGGGGCAAACACACACACTTCCTTTTGTGTCCGATGGAAGCAGAAAAGGTCCAGGCACGTCATGACAGTACCTTGAGTTTGGAGGGCTCTCAGGCCCAGATGGAGGAATGAATTTAGAACGACTTCAGACAGACCCAGGAGGCCACAACACAGACAGAAGGGAAAGGACTGATGGACGGTCAGGCTGTGAAAAATCGGAATCCCACACACTTCCTGTCAGTTCAAGACATTTTTAACCTCACTATGCAAAATCAGCCTTTGAAAAGTCTATTTAAAAAAAATTACTGGTCTGTTTAGCTCAGAAACATTTCTCCCCCGCAGATGAGGACTCTAGGCGATCCACTTTTTCCCACTGAAATCGCCCTCCCCTGCTACCTTGCCCTCCCTGGCAGAGAATCGGATGCGTGCTCCATTATCACGAAGGTCCTCTGAGGGCAAGGAGGCTATGCCCACCTGCTCATAAATTCAAGGAGAGGAGATGGGAATCGATGAAAGAGTACAGGGTAAATAATAAAATTCGAAATAGGTTTCAGTGTGGAAATGTACCCGGTGGTTCTTTCTTTTCTTTATATAGGTAACATCTCTCCTCTGATGATAGGTTCTGGGTCTATTTTCTCAGCAAGGATTCTCATGCACTGCCTATCAAATATTTTCAAGGAAAATAAAAGTAATTTACTTTTCCAATAATATTTTGGTTCGAGTAGAGACGACGATGAACTTGGTCACCAGTAGCGGCTCTGGGTTCTTTGTCCTAGAGATAATAATTACCTCCTGCATCACAGGAGACGAGATTGGGCGAGTGGGGAGAGTCTTCAGGGCAGAGTTTGCAACCGAAGGAGGCCAGGGGTAGAACAGGGACGCAGAGGCAGTCCTGGACACCGCTGGTGGAGAGAAGCAGAGTTCCTGTGGGTAAAATGTCTGATGGTGGGAGGAGGTGTGGGATCACTTGACAATGGAGAACCTGAGAGACCTCAGCCAGGGGATCAAGGTCAACATCAGCAGTGATAAGCCATGTTGATGGTTTATCCTTGATAGGATGTTATGAGAAGGGCACTGCACATCTGGGGTCTTGCTCCTCAGACCCATCCCCCTAGTCTAACCTTGAGAAAACCATTAGACAAACCCCAGTGGAAGGACATTCTCCACAACAACTGAGCGGGACTCCTCCCAACCGTCAAGGGCATCAAAAACAAGAAAAGTTGGAGATGCTGTCAGAGACAAGAGGCACCTAAAAACCTCCTGGAAGTCCACACTTTCTCCCTTACTCTTTAGATCTTAGGCACACGATGCAGCTCTTCTTCTGAGATGTATCATGAGAGCATTTTTCCTTCACAGATGGGTCTTGAAGTAAACATATATATATATATATATATATATATATATATATATATATATATATATATATTTTCAGTTCTCCCATTTCAAACCACTTTCTCTGACACTACCCAGGGTATTGGGCAGTCAGGACAAACTACCTAATTTGCAGGGCCGAGTGAACATGAAAATGTGGGGTCTTTATTCAAAATGATTAAGAATTTCAACTCATACAATAACCAAGATATAGAAGCATCAATAGGTGAATGGATAAAGTGCCCATCAACAGACAAAAGGATAAAGATGTGGTATATACATGCAATGGAATATTACTCAGCCATAAAAAAGAATGAAGTCTTGCCATTTGCAACAATATGGATGGACCTAGAGGGTATTGTGCTTAGTGAAATAAGTCAGACAGATAAAGACAAATACTGTATGATTTACTTATATGTGGAATCTAAAAACCAAAACATCAAACAAATATAACCAAACAGAAACAGAGTCATGGGTACAGAGAACAGACAGGGGTGAGGAGAGGAAGAAATAGGTGAGGGAGATTAAGAGGTTCAAATTTCCAGCTACAAAATAAATGAGTCACTGTATGAAATGTACAGTGTAGAGAATACAGTCAATAATTATGTGATACCTTTGTATGGTGACAGATGGTAACTAAACTTATCATGGAGAACATTTTGAAATGTATAGAAATATCGAGTTGCTGTGTTGTATAACAGGAACTAACATAGTGTTGTAGGTCAATTATACTTCAAAAATAAACTCATAGAAAAAGAGGTTAGATTTGCGGTTACCAGAGGTGGGGGCAGGGGTGGGGGAATTGGATGAAGGTGGTCAAAAGGTACAGACTTCCAGTTATAAGACAAACAAGTGCTAGGGATGTAACGTACAACAGGATAAATATTATGAGCACTGCTCTATGTTATATATGGAAGCTGTTAAGAGAGTGAATCCTAAGACCTCCCATCACAAGGAGAAAAAAGGTTTTCAATTTCTTAAATTTTGTATCTATATGAGAGGGTGGATGTTCACTAAACTTATCATGATAATCATTCCATGATGTACGTAGGTCAAATCATGATGCTGTATATCTTAAACTGATACAGTGCTGTATGTCAGTTGTATCTCAATACAGCTGGAAGGAAAGAAAGAATTTCAAGTCATCCCAGCAGACCAAGCGTGGGGCCTTCTGAGTTTGGCCCTGTGTGCTGCACGGGTCACAGGCACACCAGGATTTCCGTTAGAAGGTGTTTATTTCTTCTGATGAAACCAATCTTAACATCAACCATGACAAGAACCAACAGAACAATTCTTCAAGGACAGAACGAGCTGAAGAATGGAGCTCTTATGTGGAGCGGGGTGAGGCTGTGTCTGAAGATGAGGGGCACACCTCTGTGCTCTGTTACTCCCCAAAGGACCCCGAGACCCCCAGACCACTGGCTGACCTTTCTTCTCAGGGAGGAACCCAAAGCCCATGGTGGCAAAGCTGCCTGCGGCCAGAGGGAGGGAAAGCAGTGAGAATGAGAGGCCCATCTGGGTTGTTTTCTCTTGTATTCTTTTACAGAGGATGGGGAGGGGGCGGAGATTGTCGGGCACAGATACAGACACACGGATTAACACACACACACAGATTAACTCATCAACGCTGGACACAAGGTGAAGGCAGTTGTCAGTTTTGATCCTCAGGAAAATTAGAAAGGCCTTGAGAGAATCCTTCAAGGTCTCTCCCCAATTCCTGCCATGTGTTTGGGATAAAGCAGAGGTGGGCTTTAGGTCTGATAAATAAAACTTTCATCTGACCACAGCCCCCGTGTTTATGGAGGGAGAGGAACTTTGGATGGGGAAGAGGCATGGATGCTCTTCTTCCTCTGAAGTTATCGTTTTGAAACCCGTGGCTTTGGTAGAATTTAAGTTCTTGGCTATTTCCTGATCAGACTGGGGTCTCCTGTTTGTTTGCTTTGGAGTTTTGTGTTTCGGCCGTCCTATGGTCTAGGGTGGAAACAGACGCAGCTGAGTTTCCCTTGATTATAGTGAGGCCACCTGTGCCCCTGCTATGCAAGTTTCCCCCCCACCGCACTCAGAGGGGCTCAAAGGCAGATGTTGGGGGGAGACCATTGGCCAAAACGGCAGCCTTGTGAGGTACAAAGCCAGTCGTTTCGGGGGTGGGGGGATGGTTACTGAACCGGCCGGGAGTTGTAAAGAAATGCTCACCTCCATGCACAGATCGCACCCCTCTGTGCCTCGGTGTCCTCATCTGTGCAATGGGAGGAAACTAGCACTTCCTGCCAGGGCGCTTGAAAGAGTTATATGGGTTCATACCGCAAGCACCACTCTCAAGACCTGGGTTTTTAAAAGCTCCTGGGATAACGGCGGGGCTGTTATTCCTGCTGGCATGGCCTGTATCATCATCGCTGTGTGTTGTTGTCTTAGTCATTAATTTGTGGTTTGTGGCCCGTCTCCTTCCACCTGGAACGTCAGCCCCATGAGTGAGGGTTCATGGCCTGTCTTTATGGTCCCCATTTTTCCAGCACCTAAAGGTCTATGAGTGGACAGCACATATTAGGTGCTTGATAAATACCTGTGAAATGAGCTTAGGGAGTGAAACTAAATCGGTCTGACTCGAAAATTTGGGCCAGATGCTGCTTTTCCCCTTGATTTCTCAAAATGGCAAATATGACCCCTAAACAGAGATTTTTTTTCCCTTTTGATGTGACGGTAGGTGCACAAGCTCCAGGGGAAGTTCGTCAAGGGTTCATAAGTGTCCAGCATCTCAGCAACTCGGGTAGGGGTCCCAGGGCAGAGGCGGACCCCAGAGAGCATTCCCAGTTGGTCAGGCTTTACAGAAAACCTCCTTTTCTGATGAATTCATGGCAGTTCTTCCTTCCCACCCCCACGAGTGACATCAATAATGATTTGACTCTCCTCCACTATTCCCACTGATTATAATCATTATTTTAAAACCCTGATCATTTTTTTAAACTCCATTTACTGTCAATGTGCATTCATCCAGGATTTTTTTCTTTTCTTTAAAGGGGTAGTTCTCTTCAAAGGCTCAGTTTGAATTCTGCAGGTAACAGGCTCTATGTCCGAAGGGAATCTGAAGAAGAAGATTAAAGGTGAACACAGTTTTCAGTCCTGTTTTCCCCGTGAAGCGACGCAGAGCCTCAAAATTTACAAGCCAGCTCACACGTTTCCGGGCCCCCTACAGCTTCCATCCTCTCCGTCTCGCACCTTGTTCCGTGTGAACAGCAGCAAGGTGTTTTTACTACTGTTACTACCATAGCTCACCATCTAATTTGAGATTCCTTCAGTGGGCGATGCAGGAAAAGCAGCAAGGACGGAACGGAAGTGACCAGATGAAACCAGCCACCATCAGGTGCAGGACCTGGAATGGTGGGGACAAAGGAGGCAACCTGGTTCCTTGTTTGACAGTTGGGGGGGGGGGTGAAGCATGCCAAAGGGGTTAAAAGCAGAAGCACGTGAAAGAACTTAAGGAAGAAATGCACATCCCTGAGCTTGTCGACGTGAACAAGGGTGTTTAGTAACAAGATTCCTGAAGTGGTATCACTTGCTTTCTCCAGATAAACAAACAAAAACATGTTTTTCTCTAACTAGAATTTCAAAGTTCTGTCTGTAATTTTTTTTTAACTTGTGATGGGGAGTAGGAAAAGGAATAAGATGTTTCTACTGCCCAGAGAGACTCACGATCAAGGCACAGAGGGGAAATCTTAGCATGTACATAGTACCTGGAAAATGGCATTACTGGCATGAATATTAACTGAATTGAAAGCTTGGACTTTCACCCCGTCTACATCTCTAGCCCTAGTGGCAGAGCATGGGAGTTGTCTCCCTATTCTCTAATCCTTTTTCTTAGTAATGAGAACCCAGTTTCTGGATGGGGTGTGTTGCCACTCTGCTAAAAACTACATTTCCCAGTTTTTCTTGCAGCCAAGTATGACCAGGTAACTAGGTTTTGGCCAACGAGATGTGAGAGGATGTGATATACACAGTTTCCAAGGCATGCCCTTAAAGGGAGGGCTGGTCCCCCCTCTCATTCCTCTTTTTTCCTTTCTATTAGATGGAGTGCAGATGTGATGGCAGGAGCTGAAGCAGCCACCCTAGACCACAAAGCAGGAAACCTATGGTGAGGAGAACAGAGCAACAAGACAGGAGGAAACTGGGTTCCTACCACACCATCGAACCACCATCCTAGATCGTTCTACTTACACCCAATTGTTATTTGTGAGAGAAATAAAATTTTACAAGTATCTTTTAAAATTCACTGTTATTTTCAGTCTTCACTAGAGAAGCCAAAGCTTTATCATACTAAATACCACAGTGATGAGAAATATTTTACAGTAAGAGTCTAATAAACTTTAGACTATTACCTAAACTTTGCTTATCCCCATACAACCTTGATGAATTTGGCTTGTCTGCTGAAGCCTGCACCATTTTGTGATATCTACAAATTATCTGGACCAGGGATCAGCAAACTACAGCCTGAAGACCAAACCTGGCCCTCCACCTATTTTTATAAATAAAGTTTTATTGGAACACAGCCATGCCCATTCATTTACATATTGTCGGTGGCCGTTTTCTCCCTACAACGTCAGAGGTGAGTCTTCGCAATAGAGACTTTATGGTTGGCAAAGTAAAAAATTTACTATCTGGCCTTTTACAGAGAGAGACTATTAATTACATAAAAACACCCACCCCCCACAATCCCCTTTGGTAACCGTAAGTTTATTTTCTCTGTCTGTGAATCTGTTTCTGTTTTGTAAATAAGTTCATTTGTATCGTTTTTTTAGAGTCTACATATAAGTGATATCATATGGTATTTGTCTTTCTCAGTCTGACTTACTTCACTTAATATGATAATCTTTAGGTCCATCCATGTCACTGCAAATGGCACTATTTTGTTCTTTTTTATGGCTGAGTAATATTCCATTGTATATATGTACCACATCTTCTTTATCCATTCATCTGCTGATGGACACTTAGGTTGCTTCCATGTCTCAGCTATTGTAAATAGTGCTGCTACCAACACTGAGGTGTAGGTATCTTTTCAAATTAGAGTTTTCTTGGGATATATGCCCAGGAGTGGGATTTCAGGATCACATGGCAACTCCAGACAGCTTTTTAAAGGCACACCCCTTTGGATCTTAGGCCTTTTCCCTGCCTGAAATGCAATCATGATGCCTGGAGGGGCTGCGGTGATGATCCTGTGCACAGGATAAAGGCACAGGGTGGGGAGGGCAGGGCAAGAAAATGGAGGGGCCCTTCACTGCTGGGCTCCCTGCCCAGCTGCACTAGCCCAGAGCACGTATCCCTAGCCTACCCATTATATGAAAAGATGAACCACCTTTTTTTAAGGGCTGGTAAATATGTTCTAAGTTGCAACCACATGCACTAAATAGAAAGCAGGGTTGACTGATTACAAGAACAAAAAAACAAACAACAGTTTCCATTCTTCACCACTCCCTGTATCCACACCCTTTGCAATGTGATTTTTAAAGTCCCCCATCAGAAGGTGGAGTCAATTTCCCCCCCTTGAATCTGGGCTGGTCTGTGACTCTCCTTGGCCAGTAGAATGCATCAGGGTGATGTCATGCCAATTCCATACCTAGGTCTCAAGAGGTCTGTGAGAATCTGCCCTCTCACTGAAACCCTGGGAGGTTGGAAGACATATGCTTCATGCAACCCCACTCTCCCTGCTGACAGTCAATCAATGTCCAGGATGTAAGCGGAAGACCATCCTAGACCAGCCAGTCTCAGTCGTTTCCCCGCTGACCCCACAGATGCGTGACCAAACCCAGGAAGACCGCCAAACCTGAATGCCCTGCTAACCCAAAGACTCACAGGCAAGAATAAAGATTCATGAACCACTGAGTTTGGGGGTGTTTTGTTACATGGCAGTAGCTAACTTATATCACAGGTCAACCTATGTTTGACATAAGTTAGCTACTGCTATATGGTAAATATATGTATCATTACCTTTGATACAATGTATGTGCATATATTTATCATGACTAATATGTATATTTGGGGATGATTAAAATTCTTTCAGAATATCTGTTTATAAACCATAGACGTAAACGTACTTCATTTGGGGCTTCCACTGATAATTAGTGAGATTGGGAATGAGAAGCACAGCATTTCCGAACCTGGGTCTGGAGGCAGATTGCCTAGATTTTCAGCGCTTGCTTCTCGTGTAGCCTCCTCATTTCCTGGCTTTAAAATGAGTATAGGGGAATTCCCTGATGGTCCAGTGGTTAAGAGTCCACGCTTCCACTGCAGGGGGGCGGGGCACGGGTTTGATCCCTGGCCAGGGAACTAAGATCCTGCATGCCGCACGGCACAGCCAAAAAAAAAAAGAGAGAGTATAATTTTAGCACTTGTATTTCCGTCAAGAAGTTCACAGGGGATGATAAAAGGGCTCAGGAGAGTGACTCGCCCATGGCGTCCACCCCGTCAATATTTGCTAAGATTATTCCTCTTGTGAATCTTATTAGATAATATAAGACATTGCAAACAAATTATAATATGGCTGAACAATGAACAGAACTGAAGTTTGAGAATAAAGATGTTTATAATAAAGGAATTTGAAATGAATGACGTTTTAAAATAATACATGAGCTTCAAAAACAAACTTACCAAAGGGGGAACGGGTGTGCGGGGGCTAAGTCAGGAGTTTGGGATTAACGTACACACAGTATTGTACGTAAACTAGGTAACCAACAAGGACCTACTGTAGAGCATGGGGAACTCTACTCAGTACTCTGTAATAACTTATATGCAAAAGAATCCGAAAAAGAATGGATATATGTATGCATACAACTGAATCACTTAGCTGTACACCTGAAACTAACACGACATTGTAAATCAACTACACTCTAATATAAAATACGATTTAAATTAAAAAAATAAAAGCATAATGCTAAAACAGAAAACAATAAAATAAAACAATGCATGGGGAAACATAGCTTCTCCCAAATATCCCCATATGATTGGATCACCATTTAGATATTAGGTCTTTTTCTACCTCTGTTTGTACTAAGACAGCAAAGAAAGCATCCCTTCTCCATGTCCTCCCAAATTTCACTTTGCTTTCAAGGTGTCACATCTGAGTCAAGCAAGACCAGCTGGTCCCATTTCGGTTCCTTTGATGATCATTCAGATGATATGATATGCCCAAGTGTAAGAGAGGTCCCCCCCCTCAATTTATCCCTCAGAAAAGAAGGAGTTGCTTTATTAATCAAATCCCTACAAAGTCTCCCATTTTTCAGGAAGCTCTCTCCATGACTTCATTGTAAATGACAAAATACTATTTAGGAAGACACGTTAGCCTGAAACAATGCCAGTCAGTGCTGGTTTGGGTCCTACATAGATACCATCTGAAAAAATTGGTTTCAAAAAGTGATGGGAGGGGGGACCCTGAATATACATTTAGTCATTTTTCCTGGGTGCTTGGGACACAGTTATAAGCTTTGGGTGTTATCGTAAACAAGTCCCTTGTAGGCTGCTTTAAAAAGCGAAACAGGATGTGTTTATTTGGTGGAAATTGGGAACAGGCACCTACCTGAGAAATGAAAGTGGCCGTCCTAATATTATGTAAATGGGTGCTCAGGGCCGTGGATAAATTTCTAGGATGGCATTGCACTCTGATTCTAGAAGTACTAAATCTCAAAGAGCTGGGATGAAAGTGAAGATGCTGCCCTTGGAAATCTCTATTAGGTGACTCAAACCAGGGGCTCTAACGATGACAAAAGCCATCTCAAAGATGCATGCTACAAGTGCAGCTACAATGGCTTCGTGAAATGTGACTAGAAAACACAATGTCGCCACACCGATATTTTATGTAATGTGTGATTTAAAGGGCTATGTGCAACCAGTTGAATACATTAAATACTGTAAGTAGAAGTCTGCCTACTTCATCTCCGTCTTGATGTTGTATTTCAGGTTGGTCCAGAAACTCCTTCGGATCTTTGTGTTGAGAAAACAGGGGAGAGCCTTATACTGGGGAGTAAGTGGTGAATAGCTGTGATTCTCGATTCATAAATAACCGGTATCGGGCCTCCCTGGTGGCGCAAGTGGTTGAGAGTCCGCCTGCCGATGCAGGGGATACGGGTTCGTGCCCCGGTCTGGGAGGATCCCATATGCCGCGGAGCGGCTGGGCCCGTGAGCCATGGCCGCTGGGCCTGCGCATCCGGAGCCTGTGCTCCGCAACGGGAGAGGCCACAACAGTGAGAGGCCCACATACCGCAAAAAGAAAAAAAAAAAAAAAATAACCGGTATCTTGGGCTCTTGTGTAACTGACTTATTGAGGGGGCCCACCTGAGAGAAACTTGAGATGAGTGAGAGAAGCCAGACGAAGTTAGATAACAAGGATTTCTGGAGACGCCCACAGGGAACTCTGGAGTGTGAATTGTATCACAAAACTCATCCCACCCGGAGGCCAAAGGGCTGAGTGGTCCTATCCCTCCATCAATCAGTCAGGGGCTGTGGACCAACCCCAGGGTCTGTGTGTATGTTGGGGGCAAAGTAATTCCCATCAGCCAAGGGCCCATCCTTTGGAGAAGGGTACAGATAAGAGAGGGCAGCAGCCAGGACGTGAAGATGGGTGGGCGCCTGGCCCGAAAAGGGATCTGGGCAGGGCACCAGTGGTACTGACTACAACCGTCACCTTGTAGCCCACGGCACGCAGAGTGCAACTGGCCTGCTCTTTGCTCTCCTCTACCTAGGACGCCAAGAGTGGGTTGTTCTCTGATTTCAGCAGCCTTTCCTCCACCTTCCGGGAACATCTCTTCTCCATATGAGTTGGCTGGTTTATAATCAACACCACCCCCTCCCATCTCCAGGAGTGGGCATATTCCACTGATCCAGACAAACAGAAGGTTCAGGGCTAGGCATGAGACCCAAATCTCACTAAGTCAGAGTCAGTGCTGGACTTCACTTAGAACGCTCCCTACCGCAATTGCTAAGTGGGTAGGATGTACGCTGGGGCCTCTGGGGACCACCACGTGCCTAGGAATGAAAGCCACCCAGAAGGCGGCTAACTCAGATAGGAAGAGAGATAAACCTCTAACCCTAACTCTGGTGATACTGTTTGAGTCCCTGGGCTTTTTGTTTCATGAGGAATCACGTGCTTAAATCTTTCTGAGCTGGAGTTCGGTCCCATGCTGCCAAGAATTAGAACCCATGACAAACTGTTCTCCTGACTCTTACAGACATTGCTTACTTTCCTCTGTCCCAGAGGAGGAGGTGGGTGTGTGCCATGGATCCCCAGGATCCCCAGCCCCTTCCTAACCATGTTGAATGTGGGATTAAGGATTTACCTAACGTCACCTAGTGACAGACTTAAAATTTGAGCCCTGATTGTCTGCTCCCAGCCCCTGGAAAACCATCCAGTGTGGGCACACACCATGAGTCCAGTGAAAGGAGCCAGTTTCTTCTATTAAGAGTCCCTTCCAAAGGACAGTGATTCATCTAGTTTCCCATTCTTCTAAGCAAAATAATAGAGAAATCATCTTCTCCCTTATCTAACTACACAGATGACGGCTTCGTGACTCCTCAAATTTATTGAGTGGCAAAACTGGAAGCAAAGAAATATGTCCTCTGTCCTCAGAAGCACTGAAAGCCTCAAGCTGTCAGAACCAACGCAGGTCTTACTAAACGAGCTGCAGATAATCCAAGGAGAGATGGGGGAAGGTAAACAAAAGCAAACACAATCAAAAAGAACCTCTTCCTCTTCAAGGAAACTTCCAGACTAAACCAGGCTAAGTGGATTTTCTTAGCTTTGATGCAGCATGACTTAAAAGTCACTAAAAATGTTCCCTATTTCTTAGTTTAAAAAACAATATGTATGCATTGAATCTATAATGAAATGTTACTTAAATTAATCCAAATTAATTGGAATTAAACACAATAGAACATAGAATTTAAAAGGTAAAGCAGATAGAGATTAACAAGTGAAAAATGAAGAGCCTTTCCCCCTCCACTTAGCAACATGCAGTATTTTGCTCTGCAGAATGAAAAGGGAAAGAAAAAAAACAAAACCAAAAAAAACCCGTACAGACCCAGGAAGCAGTTTTAAAAGGAAAATAATTGCTTTCATACTAAAACACACAAAACCAATTTCTTTTGAACCACTAATGTGTGGATTTTTAAAAATCAGTAACATATTCTATTTACTCCATCTGAACAAAGATAAATGGGAATTCGTGCCTCTGGCTCTCGGTACTCTAATGCTTTTTGGAATCACTGTGCCATGTAATTTCTGGTGTTGTTTTCTCTATGACACTTGGAGAAGCTTTAAACTCTCAACATTTTTGGAGACAATGGGAGCTCAGTGAAATGGGCTTGATTTGCCCTTCAAGGAACAATGTCACAGCACAATAGATGTTCAGTAAGTGGCCTCTGAGTGCATGGAGGGCCGAGTGAAGGAAGCACCTTGCCCAGGGCTGGGCCATGTGCAAAGAGCAGCCAGAGCGATCAAAGCAGTAAGAGTAGATGGGCAGTGAGTCACGTGCTCAGGCATCAGGGCAGAAGGACATGCCAATCAGGAGGGGACACAGGAAACCCAGGAGGGGACTAAGCAGAGGCGAGGCCCCCCCATGCTCTCCTCTCCTGGTGCAGGAACTTATGAGAAGCCAGCCTGGCAGAGGATGTCACCAAACCGAAGACAGAAGCCAAGATGTGCCTTGAAACACCAAGGCTGAAAAGGCACCTGGGCTGGTGAAAAGCACACGGTTGTCAGGAGGGGCAAGCGGCGTCTCCAGGGACAAGGAGGGGAAGTCCCTCCCCCCACTCCTCCGTGGTTGCCCACATGCCAACACATTTCCATCATGGCTTCCTGGTGGGCATGGACTCAAAGTGGGTCCCCTCCCACGTTCTCGGGGGGACAGGTGGGGGGAGAGGAAAAGGGGTCATTTCCCCCAAATCCATTCACCCTGAAAGAACTGTGACGCCACTGGCTTCAGCATTTGGCTCAAGTGTCCCGGATGTGCGGGTAGTAGGTGACAGGGAGGGGTGACAGCCAGCTCCCTCCTCTATCCCCCCTCCCCTCCCATGCCTCCCGGCAGCCTGCCAAGTAAAGGTCTCAAAGTACCTGACTCTACCGGGGCTCAGACCACTGTGTATGTATGTGTTTGTTTTTTAATGTGAATTCATTCCCATCAAGTACAAATTGGGAGATTTAACTTAATGGAAAAGTCTGGGTCTCTGGCTTCTCTCTAGAGATAGATTAATAAACAGGAGCTGGCATGCTCACCGTAAAATATGATGCTAAGCCCTATTTTAAATGTGATATGTGATATGTCAACAGCCCAACAAAACGGATACTGTTATTTATCGTCTCCACGGCACAGATGGGGAAACTGAGGTGTGGAGCAGCTGAGACGCCTTGGGAGGACGCGGGACCGCAGCTCCCCTCCGAGCCCGCCCTCCTGACGCTGCCCCGCTGGTGCTCCTGCGAGGGGGGCTGCCGCAGGCTCTCTCCTCTCCCGCATCCCTAGTTTAGAATATTTGCTTTTTAATATTTTTAACGTGTGCGTCTTAAAAACACGGCCAGTTCTGAAGGAGAACCGGTGTGTTTCCAAGTTGGGAAGGATAGAAGCATCTCATCTACTTGGCACGAAAAGATCGAAAAGTCCTGTTCGGTGTGCAAAGAGCCCGGAGCCTGCGTTTGCAGCAGGATCCTGGATCCTGCATCACATACCTTGGGACAGGGAGCCCCGAAAAGGTCCGGCAGCCTGCCCTCCCGCCCCGCTGAGTCCTTTATTTTACCCCCGTCTTATCACCCTGCTCTTTTCTTCCTCTCCCCCCCACCCCCCACGCTCCCTTCTCGGCTAGGGCTTCTGCTCCTCTTAGCACCGGTTGTTATTCTTGCACATCTGGGTAGCATTTACATGAGAGCAATGAAACGACCGGAAAAAAGCCAGGGTCGCCTGTGTGCTGAGACAGTGGCCAGAGTCGCTTCTTCAGCGGGGGCCCAACCTCTTTCAAACAGCACTCGGGCTCTTGGATCAAAACTGTCCTCTCCCATCCTTGGGCTGTAGTCACCTGAATTCCAAAGAACAGAAAATAAATTCGGGCCAAGGGGTCGCCTGGTATTCAGAGCAGGTCTCCCCGAGAGCACAGCTTCCCCCGAACTTGAATCGAGGTCCTGTCCAGAGATCAGCACACCCCCCCCCACCAGAGAAGGACCCCAGAGCTGGGGTTTCAGCCGGGCTCGCGGGCGAGAGGGAGCCGCGCTGCCTGCTCCTCGCAGGCCGGCGCTAGGGGGCGCCCTTGAAGCTTGGAAGACGATTTCACATCAAATAAAAAGTCGTGCTGCTTTTTTTTTTTTTTTTTTTTCCGGGTAATAAATTCCCAGGGCTTCTTTTTTAACCCCCATCAGAGGTTAGAACAGTTTCATTTAAAAAGTTTTGGTAAATTCATGGGCAACTTTTGAGGTTATGTGAGGTTGTTGTCAAAAAAAAAAAAAAGAGAAAGAGAAAAACAGCCTTTCTCTCTGCTCATGCAAGACTCAGCATCACGGGGTGTGAGGGCGCACAGGAGGGGGTCTTCGGGCTTCTGTGTGTTTCCAGAAGGGTCCACTCAGAGATTGGGGTTCTCGAGGGTCCCTGATGCCAATCAGGGGGGCAGGGCCCCCCGGGAGCTGAGCCCGAGCTCATCCTGCACCGGCTCCGATGCCGCAGAGCTGCCCGCGGCCCCGCTGCCCATCAAAGGCTGCCTTTGCCGCCTTCTCGATTTTTCCATCGATCCCACCCGCAGTCCCGGGCGAGTGCTGGTCACGGCTTTTGCACTCATTTCTTCCCGGCAGGTAGTCAGGAACAAACAAAAAGTTCCAGCCCCTGAGTAGGGGTTAAAAAGAATAAGAACTTTATCGGATTGATAGGAAAAGAGACAAGAGGGGGCAGGAGAGAAACAGCGCGGTTAAGGGAGGGGGCGTCGCGCATTAACTATGATTCAGAGACTCAAATGCACTGCGTTCATTTTTCACTCTGCCTTTAGCGAAGGGAAAAAGTCAGGAAATTATAGAAAATTGAGAAACAAACATCTCCGGGAGTGCTTTGCACCCGGGGGTGCTTAATGAACACTTAATAATTTCAAACGCGAGTACTTAGAAAAATGGCTTTTGTCCATTCCCGGCATGCCAGGTGCCTCCTAGCAAAAAGGGAGAGCTGAAAATGACTGAAAATGATCACTAATGTCGGTATGGAGGGGGGCACGGAAATTACTTTTTCGTGTCTCTGGAAGTTAGAGAAGTAAACAAGCCAAAATTGAAAGAGTTTTAGCAAAGGAAAAACCTTGGAATGGAACTTTCATTCTTTTCCTTCATGTCTGAACTTGGGCAAGACTTCTAATTAGGATGGAGAATGGCCACGACATCCCCCTCCTGACCCCATGGGGCCATATTGAAAACGAGATGAAGAAAAACATTTGGAGGAAACTCTCCAAATGCTCAAGCAGGAAGCAATGCCTGTTGGACCAGATTCCCCAATGCTCCCTGCCAGCATCCAACGGTGGGGTGAAGGCCACCGAGAATGCATTTATTTAGAGGAAGACAGTGTCCCTAAGAAGAGCTCATCGTTGCCAGGGAGGTGTGAGATGGGATGGGGCAAGAGCAGAGGATTATTCAAATCCCTTTGTCTCCTCTACCTTTGGGGCCAGTCTCACCCCGGCAGGGAGAGCACCATCTGTATCCAAGTGCATAAATTCATGTGCCCCCAAGTGTCCGCTCAATACCACGTAGCTCCCTAGCTGAAATTCACTGTTCCTTGATTCATCGCTTTGACTTGCAGATGTCTTTCCCAGACCTGGGTGGAGATATAGCCCATGGTCCCCCACTGTGAGCCAGGATAACCAGCACACCTACAAAGTCCTTTACAGGTGAGAGAGCATCTTTCCAACTCACCATCTCACGTAGCTTGGGTGTCTCAACCGTCCTCTGGACAGATGAGTGGGATATTTCTAGACTGCTCTCATAGGCTTTTCAAGGGCCAGGTTAGTGAGTCAGCATAGGTGAATGTCTCGGACACCTGCGGACTCAGAAATGGCCCCATTTCACAGATGAGGATCTGAGGGAAAGAGAAGGGATGACCTTGGCCAAGGAAGTGGTAAGAGGAGAAGTCAGGACTCAAATGAACTCTTCTGACTCCAAAAACAAAGTTTCTTCCCCTGCCCTACTCTTGGCCTAAGGGAGGCTGAGAGAGAGGGAGAGGGAAGTATTTGGTTTTTCAAGGCCTATTGTAGGAGGAAGCTGGGTGAGATGAAGTATCTGGCCTGAGAAGGCCCCTGTCAAAATACAAACAATAAAAACAGAACTGTGTTCTCAAATTCTAGCTAGAGGTTGAAACCCAACCTTTGTCTGTTCAAAGGGAGATTAGTAAAGACTTTTAGTTGGGCAGGTGTTAAAGACATATTAGCATCAAAACAAGACTTCCTTTGTGATGTAAGCAAGAGGCTTAACAGGGAATTGAGAACGGCCTTCTCATTAGGACTCCATGTAGTTGGTCTATATAACAGTATTTCCCCTTGGTGACACCATTCTGCCTCCCCTTGCCACTAATCCCTTAGTTAGAATTAACCCTAAAGGCCACCTGTCTCCAAAACCAAAGCAGCCTTGCCCCTCCTGAAGACCAGGTCACAGTGGAGGTGGGAAGATCCAACAAGGGGAGCCCGGAACCCTTCATGACTTTGTCCCCCATCTGCAGGTCTGTTGAAATCATCACTTCTCATCTTGCTTCATCCTCTCATTCCATTTGTCTACCAGCCTTCGACATAGAAAATTCTAGAACAGGACTCCTTTTGTGGGTTTTGCTGAGAAGGGGCTCTCCCAACGCAAAGGTGAGGACAGTTTCCAGAAAGTCCTTCCAAAGCAGAGCAGTCTCCATTTCAGGTTTGGGATTGAAGGTAGGTGCCTCTTTTGTTTTTAAAAATTTTTAACATAATACACATTTATCTTTCCAATATCCAGATTTCAACCTCTTTAAATGACTCTACGGCCCTGGCCTCCCACCTCCCCAGTGGAACTGGCCATGAGTGCACTGGCCACTTTTGCCCTCCCACCTTCTGTTGGCGCAGAAATCAGAATTCAGATCCTGTCGCCCTGTTTCTTTAGGAATCTGTTAGCGATTGCCAAGGGAAACACTTAGCATTTTAGGTAAATAAGTAAATAGTAGTTAAGTGCCGTGCACCTCCATTTCCAACAGTTTAGTGTGGATGGCAAAAATCCTGTATGATGGGCCTCCCTGGTGGCGCAGTGGTTGAGAGTCCGCCTGCCGATGCAGGGGATATGGGTTCGTGCCCCGGTCTGGGAGGATCCCATATGCCGCGGAGCGACTGGGCCCGTGAGCCATGGCCGCTGGGCCTGCGCATCCGGAGCCTGTGCTCCGCAACAGGAGAGGCCACAACAGTGAGAGACCCGCATACCGCAAAAAGAAAAAAAAAAAAAAATCCTGTATGATCCAAAGAGGAGAAAAGGAATGACAAAGAGGGACAGGCTGCGGGTCTCCGTAGGGGGTCGCACTCCTCCTGCAGTGGGTGCCCCGATGGAGGGACCTTGGGGATGAGCACGGCCCCCTCCTGTTTTGTTCCTGTTTATGCTAGCCCACTCTCCCTTCCTGCTCCAGCCGGTCTTGTCAGGATCCCTCATTTGGAAGCTTAATCATATCAGCGAGCTTACCGCATTGCATGTGTAATGACTTGTTTACCAGTCTGTGCCGGCTCCCTCTGCCAGACTGGGCTCTCCCTAAGGACAGGGTAGTGTCGTGTTCTTGTCTGCCTCTCATTCTGCTCCCACACACTGCCTGGCACAGAGCGGGCCCCGCTAATTGTACAGGAACTCTCATCTATTTCACCAAGGTGTCTCAGTCCACCAACTGGTCCCCAAGCTCCTTGAGGAGAGGACTCATGGCATCTTGTGCTTCCCCCCTCTCAGGGGGAATGACTGCTCACACAGAGATGCTGAATTCCATTAAGCCATGAGTAAGAGGCGGTTTGGACATCTGGGCCCCGACTCTTTTGGGAAACTGTCTCTCCTCTACTCTTAAGGGCTGTAGCGGAGGTGGCCCCAACCCGTCCCTCCATACAAGGACAGGGGCCACTCAAATCCCCAGTGACTGGTTCAGGAGAGACGCCTACCCCCAACCAGGCCACCCGGATTCAGTTTGGGGACTTGGGTTATGGAAAGGAGTCAAGCATGTTCGGGCAGGGTAGGTACTAGAGGAGCCAGTGATACTGACCCAGAAGAGCAACCAAGAGATGGAGAGAAACTGAGTCCGAGTGACATCATTGGTACCTCTGGATCCAGCCATGCCTTAAGCCCCCTTCTCTGTCCCATGAGATGATGAATGTTTCTGTCTAGGTCAATTTCAATTCAGTCTCTTCCCCACACCCCAAAGAGTCCTTTCTGATACAGGCATGCAGAGTTGAAATTTCCACCTCTGGTAGAGCAACTTTTCAGAGCAAGATAAGCAAGGTGTCTGTTTGGGGATAATCACAGCTTGCAAAGAGAAACATTGCTATCAGATTGGCAGCTGCAGCTCCACGAGCCTTCTCATTTTATTCCAGGAGCCTGGACTGTGGCCCCAAATCCCACACTAAACCAGAAGGGGCTGAGAACTTCATCGCTCTGGCTTCTGTTTATAATGAGGAATGGAGACAACGCTCAACCTTTGACTAAAGCCTCACATATTACTGTTTGCTCTGTCGAGCTCCCGGGCGGCCTGAGCTTTCTGGGAGGTAGCTGAGTAACACTCAGTGCTGGGCAGCCTGCAAATCAATTAATCTCTTCTGCAAATTGCTCACCGGGTCTAATGAATTGGCTCGGCACAGAGGAAGTCCCGTGTGGCCTTGTGTCCTTTGCAGTGACAGACCTCTCTAGGAGCAGACTAAGACGTCGTGCCTTGGCCGAGGAACAAATCTATTAATATTTGGAGAGAACATCAAATTGTACCCAGTGGACTTAAAGTTTGGTCAAGAGAAACTCACTTCTCTGTGATTTAAAAACAAAATAGTCTACTCATCCCTCCATGTTTTTTTCCACTGGATAATGCCAGCCTTCCTCATGGTCTATCTGGGGAAGGGACCCCCCCCAGTGGGATGCAAGGCACAGGTGGAAAGGCCCTCCTGGCCATGGGCATTCGAGGTAGCATCTTTTACCCATCTTGCAGATTTTTTTTAAGTTTGATAAGATCAATGAAAGAAGTACTCTAACATGCTATTTATGGGAATGTGAAATAGAAAGCAACTTGGAAATATCTATTAAAAATATGCAATGTAACAAAACTACAATGCGGTATCACCTCACACTGGTCACAATGGCTATCATCAAAAAGTCTACAAATAATAAATGCTGGAGAGGGTGTGGAAAAAAGGGAACCCTCCTACGCTGTTGGTTGGAATGTAAATTGGTGTAGTCACTATGGAAAACACTATGTAGGTTCCTCATAAAACTAAAAATAGAGAGCTACTATATGATCCTGCAATCCCACTCCTGGGCATATATCTGGAGAAAACTCTAATTTGAAGAGATACATGCACCCCAGCGTTCACTGCAGCACTATTTACGATAGCCAAGACATGGAAGCAACCTAAATGTCCATTGACAGATGAATGGATAAAGAAGATGTGGTGTATATATATACAATGGAATATTACTCAGCCCTAAAAAAGAATGAAATAATGCCATTGGCAGCAACATGGATGGACCTAGAGATTATCATATTAAGTGAAGTAAGATAAAGACAAATATCGTATGACATCATTTATATGTGGAATCTAAAAAAAATGATACAGATGAACTTATTTACAAAACAGAAACAGACTCACAGACATAGAAAACAAACTTATGGTTACCAGAGGGGAAAGAGGGTGGGGGGAGGGATAAATTAGGAGTTTGGGATTAACATATACACACTACTATATATAAAATAGATCATCAACAAGGACCTACTATATAGCACAGGGAACTCTACTCGATACTCTGTAATAACCTATATGGGAAAAGAATCTGAAAAAGAATAGATGCATGTACATGTATAACTGAATCACTTTGCTGTACACCAGAAACTAACACAACATTGTAAATCAACTATACTCCAATATAAAATAAAAATTTTTTAAATGTGCAACGTAAGGAAGACCCAGTGATTCTTCCTCTTGGGTCTTCCCTAGAGAAGCCCCCTGCTTGGGTCAGGGAGTCATGGACAGTGGATCCAAAGAGCACGAGGCCATAGTGAAGTACTGGCAGTGAGGAACTGTCCATTACTGAGAGAACGACCAGCTAAAATTACAGCAGCCCCACCCCGAGAGACTCTGTCCCTACCTACACTGTTGAGATACGTCTATATGTACTAACAGTGTGGGAAGACCACAAAATGTTGTGGAGTTAACCAAAAGCAAGTTGCACAATGAGATGGGCAGTGTGGTACCACTCATGTTAAACACAGACATACACACACATGTGCACACGTGCACAGAAATAACGATCTGGCAGATGCCCTCCTAATTCCAAACTGTAGTTTTATCTGAGAGGGCCATTGTGAATGGGGGTGGTGGTCAAAGTGAACATGAGCCTTATTACCGTATTTTAATGTGTTAAAAGAAGCATGGTTCATGATTACATGCATAACTAAAAACTAATAAATTAACTTTTCTATTCCTCTAGGTGGAGCATCCCTTTTTTCCAAGTTCTTTTTCAATGCAAACCTGCCCAACCTGTTTCAGGAACTTTCTCATCAGTCTCCTAGGTATCCACTCTACCTACCCCAAGCCTCTCTCCACCCTGCACCTACGTTGGATGGTCTTCCCTCTGCCCTCCTCTCCTGCATCCACATCCACCAATGGCTCCCCACTCTCCTCAGGAGAAGGATGAGCCCACACCAAGGTCTCAGATGTGCCTGGTCCCTCCCACCTCCTCTCTCTGCACCCTGGGCATTTCGTACCATCCCTCCTTCAGCCACGGAAGCCTCTGGGTCAGCATCTCAGATTTTTTTTGTGTGTGTGTGTGTGGTACGCGGGCCTCTCACTGTTGTGGCCTCTCCCGTTGCGGAGCACAGGGTCCGGACGCGCAGGCTCAGCGGCCATGGCTCACGGGCCCAGCCGCTCCGTGGCATGTGGGATCTTCCCGGACCGGGGCACGAACCCATGTCCCCTGCATTGGCAGGCGGACTCTCAACCACTGCGCCACCAGGGAAGCCCCATCTCAGACTCTTACAAATGCAGAGTTTGAACCTGCCTCAGAGACCTCTGACACCCCCAAGTCCCACCCCCATGAGGCAGAAAAGGTTCGGTCTGCAAGCAGGGTCTTTGCAGAATGTTGGTCCATGGCCTCTACAGCCAACTCTGTTGAATGTAGAGTTTAAATTGATACAGGTGAAGGCCTTACAAGAGTTGAGGAAATCCCAGATAGGACCATAGAAGCCAGGGGGATCTTACTGACAGAGAAAAGCGGATATGACAGCACAAGAAAGTCCCAGGGAGGGGTTCAGACCCCCAGTGGGCGGTGAGTCACAAGCTTAGTGTTAACTAAAATGGAATCACCCAGTGAGAAAGCTATTCTCCCTACATCCCTCTGATTAGGGAAAGAAGACCATCTCAGCTGCGTGCTAATATATCTCTATCACCTCCCTAACGCTTCCAAATCTCTTTTTAAGCAAAGGGAGTGTACCTAGGGCTCTTGGTCTTCTGCCCACAACAGTCTAGCTAGAATTTATTTACCAAGAAAATATTGTTCATAGCATTTTCTTTCTGTAAAGTTCTCTTAATGGCATGTGATATTGGCTTTCCATTTTTGGTGTCAATAAACAGTTTTTTTTTTAATAAATGTATTTATGGTTTTTGTCAGTGAGCTTAAATGGATCACATAAGCAACTAATTGCACAGGTGACATGCAGATGTGACATTTCTGACAGCAGGAAACACCATGGACCCCCAGATTCATCATCTGGGTGGCCCTGGGCAAGTCACTGGATGCCTCTCTGAGTCTCAGTTTCTCTCTCTGCAAAATGAGAATGAGTCACTCATCACAAGTCTGTTGGGGTGATTAGATGTGGGTGCAGCTCCTAAACTGAAAGTGCCCTCTGAGTTTAGTTATTGGGAGATTTTTCTAAAATCTCACTTTTAAATGTAGCCCCGAATCACACGGTGTTTACTGCCAGAAGCCACGCCAGCTGCAGGAAATTGCAAACCCAGAAACTCGGTGGAGTTCTTATCGTTCAATAAAGCATCTCCCTCAATCAATATGACTTCAGATGTGTCATCTGGGCACAGGGCCACGCTGGGTTCCTCTTCAGCGTTCCAATTTTAGTCCGTGTACCGGCAGAAGCAGCACAGCTTCCAATGTGCCCGGCAAAAGCCCGAATAATTAACCTCAACCACATCAGTGTTCTCCATTCAGTTCCACAAAATGCGTTTCTAAGGAAATATATAAGAGCGCTCTTTATATCACGGAATGTTTTAATGTATCCCAGCATCGGAGTAAATAGAACAGGTCTCAGTTAATGGAGCAGGTCCTTTTACCACAAAGGATTTCAATAATAAAAAAAATAAAAGTTGATATGTCATCGGCTAGAGAGAAAGAGATGTGCACATAAACACAGAAACAGGGCAAACCTAATTATGAGATTCTTTTTTTGCAGCCCAGGGTCAATAACTGTGATATTAGGAAAAGGGTAACAGGGCTGTGGCTGCTGATGGGTTTTAAGCTCCCAGAGACTAGAATGTCCCACTTGAAATGCAAACAGAGTTGAATGACGTTGCGCTCACCACCACCCCCCGACCGCCCCCGTGCCCCACGTTCTGGAAAGAAAAGTCTTCATTTCAGAGCGGTGACCTCATCAGGAGAGATGCATCAGGAATTGTATAACCACAACAAAAGAGAATCTCAGTAGTGGCTTTTGCTCAGGTGGTGTCACCCACTTTGTACGGACGTGTGGGTTTTTCAATTGCTTTTCCTAATGGAAAAATAACACTCAAATGCGAGCACACAAATGCGCACGCGCGCACACAACACGCACTTGCAAAGCCGCCCTTCCTAAGTCCCTAAGACCCTCACTTGGTAAGTAAACAGCGGAGAGATCGTTTTCATAACAAGCTTAGTGGTGAACTTCCCCTTAAGCTACAAAAGATGGTCTTTCTCTGACCGTTAATTACACGGGCGTAATTGCCAAGTGGAGAACGGCCCCCCAATTCTTAAAGTGGCACCAGGAAGACAGGTGCTCAGGTAAGATGAGAAACCGCCCCAGCAGGGGCCCATCACACATTCAACTTAAACCCTGAGTTCTGAAACTCACTACCTCCTACACAGATCCAACATCTCAGTTAATCCCCCGGCAACAAGCCAGTCCAGGAAGACGTCATCACAGTTTCAGACACTTCATGCTGAAACAAAATCGCATACACCACACGGCCAAGCTGGGACCTTTGAGCATTCCTCACCAGAAATTGCTGTTTGTTGTCAAAGCAGCCCGGATGGACGGACTGCCTTTTTTCTTTCCTTCCTTTCCCTCAATGGTCCTCAAACATGTTATGCCTGAGTATTTCTGCTCAGAGTTGTAGACACCGTTCATACTCTTATGATGGATTTGTAGAATTTTCAAAGATAATTTTGACTACTGCTGGCTTTGGAAACACATCCCCCACTCAAGATTTGGTCCCCCTGTGGTGTAAGAGAGGACCCCAAGTTAAAAGACATCAGAGCGAACACCTGCCGGCTCAAAGCTCCCATCTTTGTCTCGCCAGAGCTCTCACCTGTAAAGCGGAGGTGGCATTAGATGATCCTTACAGGTGAAGATGGCGATTCCACAAACCTGAATCTAGCAAGGGGGTAGGGGGAGCTGGAACTTTTTTTTAGATAAGGAAGTTTCTTTTATGAGGAAAAGAACGATGAAGTTTGCTTTTATGCTGCTTAGCCCACCGCCATCCAAACTCGATACCCACTGGATTCTTCCATTGCTGACACATCCCCAAAGCACCATCAGGAACACAACCTCCAAACTGCATGCCCTTTCCTTCATTCTTAAAGATTTGGGGGCTGGTTTTGAATGTCCTTTCAACTGAAGGTGAGCTTAAAGGAAGCTTAAAATAAGGAGACTCACTTCTGCTGTTCAGTTGGTCATTCAACAAACACTACGGCTCTGCCAGGCACCTTGTGCAAAGGAGAAGATGACTTATCAGCTGGGCAAACAGGGTCCTTATTAGCTGAGATCACTGACCGGGAGGAAAGACCACGAAAAATGAATTCATTCACAATGGGGACCAAAATTTCACAGTAAACAGTGGAAAATTAAGGACTTGGAGAATTTATCTTGAGAAACCATGAAACCTAATGTTGTGAAAA
Organism: Mesoplodon densirostris; assembly: GCF_025265405.1. NCBI lineage: Eukaryota > Metazoa > Chordata > Mammalia > Artiodactyla > Ziphiidae > Mesoplodon > Mesoplodon densirostris. The sequence continues at coordinate 4,415,335 of NC_082676.1, forward strand.
TAAGCAGATGAACCTACAAAAATGAAAGTAAAACAAACTTCCAGTTTGTGGGTTATAGTGACAAGCTATGAGCTAATTGTTAACATCCACAAAGGTTAATCGAATGTTGGTGGGGGCAGAGTACATTTTTCCACCAAACCATAGGGTAGAACAATGGGCTATTCTTCACTTTTACATTTACTTTCAGAGCAAGATCATCGAGAGAGACTTTTTCCCATCCAAAAAATATTCTAGACTTTCCTCAAGTTTTCTATAGGGCTTCTCTTAAGTCTTTGATGTTCCCGTCACTCTCTGGAATTAGCCTCACCTGTTTTCTCTTCTTCATTACCTGATTCTGCCAATGGGAATGAATCAACCCAGTGGTCACTCCCATCCATCTCATTAAATTCAATGTCTTGAGCATGATTTGGGGTTTCACGTGGCAATCAGTTTACATGACATTGTGAAAGTCAATCTAAAGGGCAGGGATGGAAAGTAATGGTAAGGAGAGATGGAGAGAGACAAAGAGAAGTGTTTGAATGGGGTCTAAATGTATCAGCAGTCAGTTTAGTAGGGACTGTTCTCATCCTGTGACAGTCACTGCCTCCCCAGCCAACCTCCGACTGGGAGGTGAATCCCGTGAAGAACGTCTGGATTATGAGGACTGTCCTCAAGGGGAGGTCTGCTCTCCTGGGGATGTTCAACTACTTGATATCTAAGAACCATTTTTTACCAGTCCCTTCAGTGAAGCAGCTCAAGTGTCTGAGATTAAATCCACCTAACTCCACACCTCAGCCCTGATCTGGAAGTGACCCTGGGTGAGGAAGGACGTTCTTTGAAATAGGAACAACGCTGCAGTTCTTAGTCACATTCAGCCTGGGGCGTTTGGTAAGTCAACGATACTTGATGTCTCCAAAGAAACTTCCAGCTCCCTCCACACCTTTGCTGGGAACTTGGATGGGATGGACCACTGAATTTAGGTTTTAAAAAAGTTCACTCAGTATCACTAATCATTAGAGAAATATAGATCAAAACTACAATGAGATATCACCTCACACCAGTCAGAATGGCCATAAGCAAAAAGTCTACAATTAATAAATGCTGGAGAGGGTGTGGAGAAGAGGGAGCCCTCCTGCACTGTTGGTGGGAATGTAAATTGGTGCAGCCACTACAGAGAACAGTATGGAGGTTCCTTAAAAAACTAAAAATAGAGCTACCATTTGATCCTGCAATCCCACTCCCGGGCATACATCCGGAGAAAACCATGGTTCGAAAGGATACATACACCCCAGTGTTCATCGCTGCACTATTTACAATAGCCAAGACATGGAAGCAACCTAAATGTCCATTGACAGATGAATGGATAAAGAAGATGTGGTATATATATACAATGGAATACTATTTTTTTTACTCAGCCATAAAAAAATAATGAAATAATGTCATTTGCAGCAACATGAGACCTAGACATTACCATACTAAGTGAAGTAAGTCAAAAAGAGAAAGACAGGGCCTCCCTGGTGGCGCAAGTGGTTGGGAGTCCGCCTGCCGATGCAGGGGATACGGGTTCGTGCCCCGGTCTGGGAGGATCCCATATGCCGCGGAGCGGCTGGGCCCGTGGGCCGTGGCCGCTGGGCCTGCGTGTCCGGAGCCTGTGCTCCGCAGCGGGGGAGGCCACAGCAGTGAGAGGCCCGCATACCACAAAAAAAAAAAAAAGAGAAAGACAAATACCATATGATATCACTTATATGTGGAATATAAAATATGACACAAATGAACTTATCCACGAAACAGAAACAGACTCACAGACATAGAGAACAGACTTGTGGTTGCCAAGGGGGAGAGTGGGTGGAGGAGGGATGGATTAAAAGTTTGGGATTAGCAGGTGCAAACTATTATATACAGGATGGATAAACAACAAGGTCCTACTGTATAGCACAGGGAACTATATTCAATATCCTGGGATAAACCATAATGGAAAAGAACATGAAAAAGAATATATATATGTATATATATAAAGAATATATAAATGTATATATATAAAGAATATATATATGTATAACTGAGTCACTTTGTTGTACAGCAGTAATTAACACAACACTGTAATTCAAGTATACTTCAATATAAAAATTTAAAAATAAAATAAATAAAAGGCATGTGACATTCATAACAAACAAACAAAAGAATAAAATAATGCCATTTGCAGCAACATGGATGGACCTGGAGATTATCATACTAAGTGAAGTAGGTGAGACAAAGAAAGGCAAGTATTATATGATATCGCTTATATGCGGAAGCTAAAAAAATACAATGAACTTATTTACAAAACAGAAACAGACTCACAGACATAGAAAACAAACTTATGGTTACCAAATGGGAAAGGTGGGGGGAGAGATAAATTGGGAGTTTGAGATTGACATAAACACACTACTATATTTAAAACAGGTAACCAATACGGGCCTACTGTAGAGCACAGGGAACTCTGCTCAATATTCTGTAATAACCTAAATGGGAAAAGAATTTGAAAAAGAATAGATATATATATGTAAAACTGAATCACTTTGCTGTACACCTGATACTAACACAACATTGTAAATCAGCTATAGTCCAATATAAAATAAAAATTTTTTTTAAAGAAAAATATTAAATTCAGTGGTGTTGGAAAGTCAAAAAAATAAAAATAAAAAAAATGAAAACGTTCAGTTCTAAGGAGAGTCTCAAAGATCCCAGTCACCATAAAATCTTATAAATTAGGTCTCCATCCTTCATAACTCCACTGGCCTTCTGCACGCAGATGACTTCACTACCAAGCCATCTGTTAATTCGAATGATTAGTACCAAGCTATTGGAATAGTTGAAAGTAGAGGGAAATTAAGCATCCTTTTAAAAGATATTTTTCAAAAACATCCTCTCTCTCATTTTCATAAATTATTGACAGGAAGTTTCTCCAAAAATAAAGAGGAGAAAGAATCCGTTACAATATCTTATTTCGGCCCCTGGACACAAGTATTCCTGTTTACTTATTTGAAAATGTTTTGCTGATTCTAATTGGCCTTCAAGGATCAGGACCAAAGGTTTTCCCTACCTTCGAATTGGGAAATTCCCCTGCAAAGGTTATTCTCAATTTCTTTGTTGGGTTTCATCAAGTTCCCCCAAGTTACAACCCCTCAGGTCACCCAAAACAGATCACCCTATCATTGTCCTGCTGTGGAAACCAGGTCCTCCCCCCACAAAAATATACATGTTTGCATGCATTCACAAGTATACTGACGTGCACGCACACGCGCACACACGCACGGGCGTGCGCGCGCGCGCGCACACACACACACACACACACACACACACACACCGTGAGGTCAGCTCTCTCACTGAGCAGCCAGCTCTGATCTCTCCAACCAGGACCTGCCAGGTCAAAGGAGACAAGAAATTTGTTTGTAAATGGTGGGCGACCAAGGCCCATCTTTAGGTTCCTTTGAAGTTACAGCACTCTGTCTTCAAACACCCAACACTCTGAGTGCCTGTCACTCTGCTGTGAAACATTGGCTTTGGGAGATGGTGTAAATAAACTTCCCAAGCTCCTTTGATTTCCAGGTGGTATTTATTTTAATGCACTCTACCACCTGCCCCCAACCCAGTGGTGTCCATAACAGCCCGTCCACCCCGGGCTTGCTGGTTTACCCCACCCGCCATCCCTGTTCCCTCTCTGACACTTCAATAAGGAATGGGGGTGGCGGAGTGATTAATATTCCCCGGGCGAATGCTTAGACCACACCCCACAGGCTCACATCTGCCCTGAGTGGACATTGTGGCAGGAGGGAGCCCTTTGAAAATGGGCACCAGTGACCCAGACCTCTGACTCAACTGGCTGTTCCAATAACAAACATGAAAGTGCAGACATTTGTCACCACCCTGGGCTGTTGCTGCAACATTATTACCTACATGGGGGGAGGGGCACTAGGTTCCCAGGGGGATTTGCATTACATTTGGCCTCTCAATCTTAGCTCCACATTTAGATTTCGTTTCTGATTTTTTTTCTGTTTGGGGCTGGTTTTCTCCCCCATTCACTGGAGCCCGCAGTTTGCTCTTAGGATTTTGGTCGGAAAGGCTGATGTTGAGATCAGAAGTGTACAGAAGTGGGATTCTCCCAATGTGGAGGGAGAAAGGCCATTCCTGAGGCCAAGAGAAGCTTGTAAAGGAAAGATGGCGTGGAGAGGACCATGAAAGATCAGAGGCTTTCCAGCTGGTCTCTCTGCTGGCACTGGGGCCCCCAGGGGTACCATGAGCAGATGGCGTACACATGTAAATTAGGAAGAGGCAACCACTTCCACTGCAGAATGTGTGGAAAGGTGTCCCCCACCCCCTTGGGAGAAGGAGGAAGGAGCTCCTTGCTTTGGGTTGACAGCCCCACAGTCAGAGCAAAAGGCTGCACCAACCAGTGGTGGCTGGATTTCAGCCCCTATGGGCACCATCCAAACAGCCACACTCAGAGGCCCTGCCCGCCCCCTATCCAGCCGGCCACAGGCCTTCTTCCCAAAGAGAAGCAAATAGGGCCCCTTACCCAACACACCCGTCTCACGATCGAAGCTGCCTGTAGTCACTTGGACAAGATTCCCCGCAAGTGTGAACACATCCTGCTGGGTGGGGGGCTGGGTGATCCTGTTTTAATGAATACACACTGATTTAAGCTTATAATAGAACTTTCCTGCCAAAACTGTTTGCACACCCTAAGAGCACAGATGATGGGCATTACTGTAAATTGAGTGTTCATGGGTGCTGCTGCCTTTTTCACTTAAAAACACATTTTAAGGTCCCTTCTGTCGGTTCCCAGATAGGGGGAAAGTTGTTGAAGTGGTTAGTGGTTGAATCATGCCTCCCCCTCCAAGTGCTAGGCCACAGAACCTGTGACTGTGACCTTACTTGGAAAAAGGTATTTGCTCATGAAATGAAGAATCTCAAAATAAGATCATCCTGGATTTAGAGCAAGCCCTAAAGTCAACGGCAAGTGTCCTTATAAGAGAAAGACAGAGGGAGCTTTGACCCACAGAAACACAGGAGAGAAGCCCTGTGAAGATGAAGGCAGAGATTGGAGTGATGCGGCCACAAGCCAAGGATGCCTGGAGTCCCCAGAAGCTGAGAGGCAGGGAAGGATCCTCCCTTAGAGGCTTCGGAGAGATAGCGAGACTCCTGGCCTCCAGAACTGGGAGAGAATATACCTTGGACCAAGGTGTTTTACATCTTGGACCAAGTTTGTGGCAATTTCTTCGGCTGCCATAGGCAATTTTCTTCCCCTGTCCAGAAAGCCTCTGTTCTATTCTCCCTACACCTGAATTTCCAGAAGAAGCCGTCTCCCTCCCGAGAAAACTCCCCCTTTGGGCTCCTCCTCCAACCCTGACCTTGTCCTCTGCTAAATAACAGGCACGCTGGTTACCACATGCTCCACACTCACTCGGCACTCAGCATACGCCAGATCTTAACACACGTATGCTTATTATGCTCAGGAGATAATTACAATCAACATTTATCACCTGCCTTGGAGTCTGCAAATTCCCTGCCGCACACGAGCTCGCTCTATCCTCACACTGAGCCATTGGGTGGGCAAGACCTCCAACAACGGCCTCGCTATACAGATAGAAGATTCCCAGGAGGGAGCTCACTGACCCACCAGTGTCATTCCCCACGTGATTTGAGCAAAGGATGGCCAGCAAGCCTGTCTCTGTCTTCACCCTGAACCACATTTATCCAGAGCAGGGATTGTCATCTTTTCCCTTTCAGTTTCTGGCATGGAGCTTAGCAATGGAAACATGGAAGCTGATGTGCGTTTCCAGGAGCAGCTTGATTCAGCTCTATTTAGGGTGCTGGGAAGAGAGCTGGTGGGAAAGCACTGCTATTAGGGACAACTGACAGTTCTGGTGGGTTCTGCTGTGGAGGTGGTATCGCCCGTGAACACCCCAATGGGCAGTTCCATTGGCTGCATCTACCTGACCAGGAGGAAAGCAGTGGAGTTCAAGGTGAGGACCCACAGAAAATGAAGAAAGGGCAAAGCTGGGTGCCCTGATTGCATTTTTTTTTTTTTTTTTTTTTTTGCGGTACGCGGGCCTCTCCCTATTGTGGCTTCTCCCGTTGTGGAGCACAGGCTCCGGACGCGCAGGCTCAGCGGCCATGGCTCATGGGCCCAGCCGCTCCACGGTATGTGGGATCTTCTCGGACTGGGGCACGAACCCGTGTCCCCTGCATCGGCAGGCGGACTCTCAACCACTGCGCCACCAGGGAAGCCCTCTGATTGCATTTTTGTCTACACCCACTCAGCCTCCCCCAACAAGGTCTTAACCCTTGACGTTCCATAAAAAGACAGTGCTTTTCCTTCCACAACGGGCCATCCAGTTGAGCAAATACCTACCTTGATTTAAACTCTCACTGAGCCAAAGACTAATCCTCGTCCTTGCCTGCCTACCAGAGAGGGCGTCGGGGTTGGAGGTGGGGGGGTCGAGGGGCAGCATGGAAGCACCATCTGCCCGCAGGGGGCGCTGGAGCCACACAGAGGTGGAGGAGGAGGGGCCCCAGGCAACTGTCTCCAGGGACCAAAACTGCAGCCAGCAGGCAGAGCCGAGGGTCAGCCCTTGAGCCAGACAGACAGCAATCAGCCACGAACGGATGGTAATTCAGTCACCGCTGGCCAGAGGGGACCGGCCACCTTCTCAAATACGGTCTCCATCTTCCCCAGTCAACACACTACCAGCAAGGCGAAGGCTGCACTCATGACTGCCAGGCGGAGGGGAGGAAGGGAGGGAAATTGTGGTCCAGAGAAATTACGCGATTTGCCCTCGTTGCCCAGCGATGGCACCTTAAAATAGCCCTTTTCCAGGAAGCAGCCTCCATTAGTTCATCCTTTGTTGGTTTCCGAGAATGATGGAGAGGGCCCCTCTTACCACCGCCCATGGAAGCATGTTCCCTGCAGCCCTCACATCATAACTGCTCCCTATTCTTCTATCTCACACTCATTCGAAAGCCCATCCACTGACCCACTTTAGCCTCACAATGGCCCTGTGGAAAGAATCCAGTGAACTTCCTCTTTAATCGTGGGGGAAAAGTAGAGGCACCCAGAGTTCCAGTTCAGGTTTTCCAGGTCCTGGAGGGAATCTGTACTTGGACACAGGGCTGGGCACCCGTGGCCAGTACTTGAGGACGTTTGTTGTCTTCTCAATATTGGATTCTCAATATCCTCACCCAGGACCCTCTCCCCTAGTTTAGGGTCTCGACTGTCCCACAGTGGTGACACTTTTGTCATCATCCCACATGCATCCATCTCCCTGCTGGACTTCAGGCTCCGGACAGCAAGGATGGCTGCTCTGCTCATTTCACATCCCAGCAGCCTGGTGCCCGGTTTGGATCCACCTCCAAGGAGACCCTTACCTGCCGTTTCGGAAGAAGCCTGCCCGCAGGTCCTGCGTGGGGCCAGCCCCTCGGATGCGGGTGAACGGCTGTCTTTTCTCAGCACCCAGTGTGGCTTCCTCAGTCTGCTGGCTCTCAGCTGGAAACGACTTTGCAAGAAATTCCCTTTGTACCTGGGGGACGAGAGCACATGGGCAGTGATCAGCCTTGAGAGTGTGTCCAGGAGCTCATAGGCACAAAAATCCAAGACAGGATGCCCAGAGGATAAAACCCAGGTCCGTGTGGGAAGCCTGGGAGAACACCGGGACGTGAGGTCCAGGCAGCTCATCAGCTGTCAGAAGCCCCTCTTCCCTCCAATCCTCATTCTCCTGCCAGGATGTGGGGAAGACAACAGGACACAACTCAGGCGGCCGTTGTAGGGTTGAAATGAGATAGTGCCTAGAAAATGCTTCCCACACCACTTAGCACACAACAAGCGCTTAATAAAGGTCAGTTGCTGTAATTAAATACTGAATTATATGGTCTTGACTACTTACTAAACAGGCTGTCCAGTAGAACTTTCCACAGTGATGGGCGTCTTCTATAACCTGCATGGACCAATACGGTGGCCACTAACCACAGGCAGCTCTAGAGTGAGTGAAATGTAGTTCATGTGTCCGAGGAACTGAGCTTTACATTCAATTTCATTTTAATGAGTTTAAAGAGCCACTGGTGGCTAGTGGCTACCGTTATTGGACAGGTCAGGCCTAAAGCGTCTCCTCTGAAAAAACGGGCATCACACATGTTCCCCCCCGAGAAGCTCTTCCAGATCATCTGGTCTATGTAAAATAGAAAGCTAGTGGGAAGCAGCCGCATAGCACAGGGAGACCAGCCCGGGGCTTTGTGACCATCTAGAGGGGTGGGATAGGGAGGGTGGGAGGGAGGGAGACGCAAGAGGGAGGGATATAGGGACATATGTATATGTATAGCTGATTCACTTTGTTATAAAGCAGAAACTAACACACCATTGTAAAGCAATTATACTCCAATAAAGATGTTAATAAATAAATAAAAGGTGAAATAAACATTCAAAAATAATAATAATATAATCTCTAAAACAGAGCCTTCACATCCCAGGGGGAGGGCATGACAAGGGTAGAGAAAGAAAATAGTGAGCTTCTCAACATCACTAACTTTAGAGAAATGCTCATCAAAACTACAATGAGGGGCTACCCTGGTGGCGCAGTGGTTGAGGGTCCGCCTGCCGATGCAGGGGAAACGGGTTCGTGTTCGGGAAGATCCCACATGCGGCGGAGCGGCTGGGCCCGTGAGCCATGGCCGCTGGGCCTGCGCGTCCGGAGCCTGTGCCAGCAACGGGAGAGGCCACAGCAGTGAGAGGCCCACGTACCGCAAAAAAAAAAAAAAAAAAAAAAACTACAATGAGGTAGCCCCTCACACATCAGAATCCCATCATTAAAAAGTCTACAAATAACAAATACTGGAGAGGGCGTGGAGAAATGGGAACCCTCCTACACTGTTGATGGAAATGTATATTGGTGCAGCCACTGTGGAGAACAGTATGGAGGTTCCTCTAAAAACTAAGCATAGAGTTATCATATGATCCAGCCATCCCACTCCTGGGCATACATCCAGACAACACTATAATTCAAAAAGATACATGCACCCCTGTGTTCACAGCAGCGTTATTCACAATAGCCAAGACATGGAAACAACCTAAATGTCCATTGACAGATGAATGGATAAAGAAGATGTGGTAGATATATACAATGGAATACTACTCAGCCATAAAAAAATAATGAAATAATGTCATTTGCAGCAACATGAGACCTAGACATTATCATACTAAATGAAGTAAGTCAGAAAGACAAATACCGTACGATACCACTTACATGTGGAATCTAAAATATGACACAAATGAACTTATCTACAACACAGAAACAGGCTCACATACATAGAGAACAGATGTGTGGTTGCCAAGCGGGGGTGGGGGGGGTGGAGAGAAATGGATTGGGAGTTTGGGATTAGCATATGCAAACTATTATATGGATAAATAGCAAGGTCCTACTGTATAGCACACGAAACTATATTCAATATCCTGGGATAAACCATAATGGAAAAGAATGTGTATACATATATATATATATGTGTGTGTGTGTGTGTAACTGAATCACTCTGCTGTATAGCAGAAATTAACACAACACTGTAAATCAACTATACTTTAATAAAATAAATTTTTAAAAAATACTGAGCTTCTATCTACAGTTTCTTTTTTTTTTCTTTTTTTCAGTACGCGGGCCTCTCACAGTTGTGGCCTCTCCTGTTGTGGAGCACAGGCTCCGGACGTGCACGCTCAGCGGCCATGGCTCACGGGCCCAGCCGCTCCGTGGCATGTGGGATCTTCCCGGACCGGGGCACGAACCCATGTCCCCTGCATCGGCAGGCGGACTCTCAACCACTGTGCCACCAGGGAAGCGCTATCTACAGTTATTTTTATCTAGACTTTCTTATATCTATTGTTGCAGGCCCTTTATAATGTACATAATACATTAGGGGAGTAGAACAGATGTATAACTGGTAAATGAACAGTTGTGCATTTCTTACGGTAAATGAACAGTTGTGCATTTCTTAGGGTGCAGCCAAAAGCAGACCAGCAAGCTGGTCTAACCCCCCACTTGGCAGGTGAAAGAACGGAGAGGCAGAACACCTGCAATATGCCCTAAGACTCGAAGCCCTGTAGCCAGTTGGGAGCTAAACTCTTGACTCGAGTCCCTGAACCATTTTGACCATTATCGGTGGTCAGCTCTTTGAAAAGATCTTTGCACCGCCTCTAGCTGCCTGGCTGAGCCACAGGGACTCCCTTCCCTTTGCAAGCCTCAGTTTACAAGAATTCTGTTCCCTCGATGATGCTCTTTAGAGCCACCAGGCTGGGGAGGAAGGTGAGGTAACCTGCTTGGCCATTTTTCTTTCTCATTTGTCTGAGCTGCCGCCAACATCCAGCTGCAGTCCCCTAATAATCAGGGCTGCTTGCAGAATTTAAGTAAGATCTGCAGAATTCCGTATCCTCTTGGGTGCTCATTTTCATAGCAGCAACAAGGAAAAAGTGACTTTTTCTTCATCTTTTTCATGTTTGGGAGAGGCTCCACTTACAGGCACTATGGCCTCCCGGGTCTTGGGCAGGAGCTGTCACTCCCCAGGGGTGCCTTCCTGGTTCTTTGAAGCAACCCATCCCTGCTTGTCAAGACCCCAGGTTCCTGAAAGACTATCTGAGCCCAAGTGGAGAGCAACAGGGCTGCCGTTCTGCTAATCACAACCCCCTGAACCAGTCGGGGCTCCTGCTGGGCCGGGGGAGAGTGATTTCCAAGTACAGAGACAAAGGCAGGAAGGAAGGTGGGAGGTGTGGGAGCAGTCTTCCCCTGTGTGCCGTGGGTCAACTTTGCCCTCAGTCAGTAGGTGACTGCCACAAGCTGGCAGGTGTTAAGAATGGCACAGTTTGAACTGCAGCGAGGTTTGCTTTTGGAAAACGGACAAAAGCGAGGAACTGCGCTCAATGAAAATAACTAGGAGACCGCTGAGAGAGCTCCAGCCTCTGGATTCAGATCTCATTAAGGCGGAATTTGGACCCTTTTGGCCTTGGGGGGAGCCCAAGTGGATCTTGGCATTGTCTTCAAAGCAATTTTTGTTTAGTCATGGGCAGGGTCTACTTTTTTCCCTCCTGTGTTCTCCAGAACATTCTGTGTGCAGCCCCTCCTAGAGCAGCATCACCCTGGGAAAGGACAGTCAGGGTGGGGCAGGTCCTGCACGCTCGCCGTCACCTGTCCTGCAAGGCCCCTCGCAGTTCAGCAGATGCCATTAGCGCCTGTCTCCACCGCCTTCACCGGGCTGCTTATCTGTGGCTGGCTGCTGGGACCACCTTCTCAAGAGGGCTGCCCTAGGCCAGTGGGAGCCAGCTTGCCTGGAAGGCCTGGGAGAGTGTGCACACCCCCCATGAAGGGCCCTTAGCCACTGACCGACTGTCACAGGGTGTGAGAGCCCAGTCCCTTTGCCTCTGAGCAGGACCATCTCTGGGACGCACTCCATACTCCAGAGCTCCCTGTGGGATCAGGCATGACTGGACATCCAAGCCCGCATCTTTGCTGAGTTCTTCCCTCGCCCTTGTCTGCTTCCGTCATCCCTTACAAGTCTCCTGAGAGCCCTCCCTGCGTAAGTCTCTTGTACAAGAATCCCCGTCTCAGGCTCTGCTTCTAGGCAGCCCAACCTCAGATGCAAGGTTAGAGTGTCGCCCCTGCTTCTCTTCTTCTCACTCCCATCCGCCTATTTCCCCCAGAGGCACTCGGGCATGTTTGCCAAACCTCCTTAAATAGGCATGTATGCTTATAAATATGTAGTGTCGCTTTTGTGCATGACATTGTACCACAGAGCCATTCTTATTCTCACTTTACTTTTACTCAAGGCTATGTTTTGAAGATCAGTCTAGATTTTTGTATTCATGTCTAATTTTCTGCTTTTAGCTGTCTTGTATGGTGCTTTACATTTTGTTTTAATAAGCTGCTACTTAAGGGCCAGACTTTAAATCCAACTCATACTTGACACACCCTCTGCTCTCTTGGTCTCTGTAGATCTTCCTGTAAGAGCCGACATTATCAGCACTTACATAAGAACAGCACAATATCTTTGTTTATAGACCTCATGGAAGACCAATCAGAAAAAAGCTTTCTTACCCCAGGTCAGCTCCAGCCGGGGCACTGATGACTGGTGGACCAAGGTCAAGAGCGCAGGGGACACCAGCTTTGACTGGAGTCCAGTGGGAAGCTCACAAAAGGAGGCAGGGTGAGGTTTGTCACGTATCTTGATGCCGGTTGACAGCCATTGACCGCCCTGCCTACTCCAATCCCACCCTGACCCCCATGCCCACTGTCCCTTTTATCAGCCAGGCCTTGGAAGGTAGATCCAAGGAGGCAGACTTGCAGGTTTGCGTGGCCTGCCTGACACATGCTCATCCTGGGGAAGGAATATGTGGTCTGTCCTATTATCCTCCTCACTTTCCTCTCTTGATCCCACAGGGAGTGACAAAGCAAAGAGAAGTGGAGTGGAGGTATAGCAGACCCTCAGCATCCCACCAAACCGGACTTGGGACTGGGGTCAAAGCTCTGGTGCCGTGGAGCACGTCACAGAGGGTCTCAGCCATGAGGAGTGGCAGCCACCTCGTCCCTAGGTCTGCGTCTCCATCTCACTTCAGAGTTACCTCATTGAATAAGTAAAAAGTGAGCAGACACACGCTTCAGACTATAAACATCTGCTTTATAAGGAAAAACACCATCAATTAAGAGATTTCCATCCTCTGTGTGTCCTCCTGTGCTCTCCCCTTCTGTGATGAATCTACATTTTTAGGGTTTACAAAGCACCCTTCACCCATATAACCTCCAATCTCCTCCTCACTCATCCCGATTCACTTGGGGCTTCACAATTCATTGTTCATTTGTCAGAAGCTCCCTAGAACAAGGCTCTGAGTGTTTCATGCTTCGTACAGCACTGTACACAGTTACAAACTAATCAATAAAATCCAATTCCATGGTCCAGTGCCTGCTCTGGGCACAGCCGAGACATTGTTTCTGAATGTTCTGAATCTCTAGGCCTCTAGTTAATGTCAGGGCAATTAGGTGTCCAAGTATGAATTTTCTACATTTTCCCATTTCCACTCTGAAAATGGACCCTGCCTTTTCTAACCCCTCTAACTCATGTGCTTTTATTAATGACAACACCCATTTTCATTACAGTGTGGTGTTGGGAGTTGGCAACAAAGAGTCGAATGATACAGAATGGAGGGCCCTGAAATAAACTTCAAGTACAAACGGGAAGTTAAAATACAGCAAATAAGTGAAAAAAGGGGATTGGGCCAGGGGTCTATAAGCTTTTTATATAAAGGTCCAGGTAATAAATATTTTAGACTTTACAAGCCACATACAATCTCTGCCACACATTTTTCATATACATATATATACACATATGTGTGTGTGTGTGTATATATATATATATGTATTGGGTTGGGCATAAAGTTCGTTTGGGTTTTTGGTACCATCTTACAGACAAACCTGAACGAACTTTTTGGCCAATCCAGTATACATATACACATTCTTTTTAAAATGCAAAAATCATGCCTACCTCACATACAGGTATACAGGACGTACACAGGGCATACAGAAACAAGCCAAGAGTCAAACTTGACCCAAGGTCCACTGTTTTCTATATAAACAAAAATAAAAATAAATCCTTCTTTACATTAATATATAGAGAGAAAGAACATAAGAGACTATCTTTTTGTATTTGTGTCATTGGGGGCTTGAGACAAGGAAAAATTTCTTAAGACAAGAACAAAATATAATAATCGTAAAGGAAAAGGTAACTCCATCTGACTACATCAAAATATGCACTTTCTTGATGATCAAAGAAGCATAAGCAAGGTTAAAAAATAAGAAGTCCATTTCTGACTTCTGGGGAAGATGGCGGAAGAGTAAGACGCGGAGATCACCTTCCTCCCCACAGATACACCAGAAATACATCTACACGTGGAACAACTCCTACAGAACACCTACTGAACGCTGGCAGAAGACCTCAGACCTCCCAAAAGGCAAGAAACTCCCCACGTACCTGGGTAGGGCAAAGCGGAGAGATTCCCCCACAAAGGATCGGCGCCGACCAGCACTCACCAGCCCGAGAGGCTTGTCTGCTCCGCCGCCGGGGTGGGCGGGGCTGGGAGCTGAGGTTCGGGCTTCGGTCGGAGCGCAGGGAGAAGACTGGGGTTGGCGGCGTGAACACAGCCTGAAGGGGGCTGGTGCGCCACAGCTAGCCAGGAGGGAGTCCGGGGAAAAGTCTGGACCTGCCGAAGAGGCAAGAGACTTTTTCTTTCCTCTTTGTTTCCTGCTGCGCGAGGAGAGGGGATTAAGAGCGCTGCTTAAAGGAGCTCCAGAGACAGGCGCGAGGCGCGGCTAAAAGCACGGACCCCAGAGACGGGCGTGGGACGCTGGGGCTGCTGCTGCCGCTGCCAAGAAGCCTATGTGCAAACACAGGTCACTGTCCACGCCCCCCTTCCGGGGAGCCTGTGCAGCCCGTCACTGCCAGGGTCCTGGGATCCAGGGAGAACTTCCCCGGAAGAACGCACGACGCGCGTCGCGCTGGTGCAACGTCACGCCGGCCGGCACAGGCTTGCCCCGCCTCCGCTCGCGCTGGTGCAACGTCACGCCGGCGCCGCAAGCTCGCCCCGCATCCGTGCCCCTCCCTCCCCCCAGCCTGAGTGAGCCAGAGTACCCTAAGCGGCTGCTCCTTTAACTCCGTCCTGTCTGAGGGAAGAACAGACGCCCTCCGGCGACCTACACGCAGAGGCGGGGCCAAATCCAAAGCTGAGACCCGGGAGCTGTGAGAACAAAGAAGAGAAAGGGAAATCTCTCCCAGCAGCCTCAGAAGCAGCGGATTAAAGCTCCACAATCAACTTGATGTACCCTGCATCTGTGGAATATATGAATAGACAACGAATCATCCCAAATTGACGAGGTGGACTTGGAGAGCAAGATTTATGATTTTTTCCCCTTTTCCTCTTTTTTGTGGATGAAAGGCTCTTGGTGCTGCACCCAGGAGTCAGTGCTGTGCCTCTGAGGTGGGAGAGCCAACTTCAGGACACTGGTTCACAAGAGACCTCCCAGCTCCACATAATATCAAACGGCGAAAATCTCCCAGAGATCTCCATCTCAACACCAGCACCCAGCTTCACTCAACGACCAGCAAGCTACAGTGCTGGACACCCTATGCCAAACAACTAGCAAGACAGGAACACAACCCCACCCATTAGCAGAGAGGATGCCTAAAATCATAATAAGTCCACAGACACCCCAAAACACACCACCAGACGTGGACCTGCCCACCAGAAAGACAAGATCCAGCCTCATCCACCAGAACATAGGCCCTAGTCCCCTCCACCAGGAAGCCTACACAACCCACTGAACCAACCTTAGCCACTGGGGACAGACACCAAAAACAACGGGAACTACGAACCTGCAGCCTGCAAAAAGGAGACCCCAAACACAGTAAGATAAGCAAAATGAGAAGACAGAAAAACACACAGCAGGTGAAGGAGCAAGATAAAAACCCACCAGACCTAACAAATGAAGAGGTAATAGGCAGTCTACCTGAAAAAGAATTCAGAATAATGATAGTAAAGATGATTCAAAATCTTGGAAATAGAATAGACAAAATGCAAGAAACATTTAACAAGGACCTAGAAGAACTAAAGATGAAACAAGCAACGATGAACTACACAATAAATGAAATTAAAAATACTCTAGATGGGATCAATAGCAGAATAACTAAGGCAGAAGAACGGATAAGTGACATGGAGATAAAATAGTGGAAATAACTACTGCAGAGCAGAATAAAGAAAAAAGAATGAAAAGAACTGAGGATAGTCTCAGAGACCTCTGGGACAACATTAAACGCACCAACATTCGAATTATAGGGGTACCAGAAGAAGAAGAGAAAAAGAAAGGGACTGAGAAAATATTTGAAGAGATTATAGTTGAAAACTTCCCTAATATGGGAAAGGAAATAGTTAATCAAGTCCAGGAGGCACAGAGAGTCCTATATAGAATAAATCCAAGGAGAAATATGCCAAGACACATATTAATCAAACTGTCAAAAATTAAATACAAAGAAAACATATTAAAAGCAGCAAGGGAAAAACAACAAATAACACACAAGGGCATCCCCATAAGGTTTACAGCTGATCTTTCAGCAGAAACTCTGCAAGCCAGAAGGGACTGGCAGGACATATTTAAAGTGATGAAGGAGAAAAACCTGCAACCAAGATTACTCTACCCAACAAGGATCTCATTCAGATTTGATGGAGGAATTAAAACCTTTACAGACAAGCAAAAGCTGAGAGAGTTCAGCACCACCAAACCAGCTTTACAACAAATGCTGAAGGAACTTCTCTAGGCAAGAAACACAACAGAAGGAAAAGACCTACAATAATGAACCCAAAACAATTAAGAAAATGGGAATAGGAACATACATATTGATAATTACCTTAAATGTAAATGGACTAAATGCTCCCACCAAAAGACACAGATTGGCTGAATGGATACAAAAACAAGACCCATATATATGCTGTCTACAAGAGACCCACTTCAGACCCAGAGACACATACAGACTGAAAGTAAGAGGATGGAAAAAGATATTCCATGCAAATGGAAATCAAAAGAAAGCTGGAGTAGCAATTCTCATATCAGACAAAATAGACTTTAAAATAAAGACTATTAGAAGAGACAAAGAAGGACACTACATAATGATCAAGGGATCGATCCAAGAAGAAGATATAACAATTGTAAATATTTATGCACCCAACATAGGAGCACCTCAATACATAAGGCAAATACTAACAGCCATAAAAGGGGAAATTGACAGTAACACAATCATAGTAGGGGACTTTAACACCCCACTTTCACCAATGGACAGATCATCCAAAATGAAAATAAATAAGGAAACACAAGCTTTAAATGACACATTAAACAAGATGGACTTAATTGATATTTATAGGACATTCCATCCAAAAACAACAGAATACACATTTTTCTCAAGTGCTCATGGAACATTCTCCAGGATAGATCATATCTTGGGTCACAAATCAAGCCCTGGTAAATTTAAGAAAATTGAAATTGTATCAAGTATCTTTTCTGACCACAATGCTATGAGACTAGGTATCAATTACAGGAAAAGAGCTGTAAAAAATACAAACACATGGAGGCTAAACAATACACCACTTAATAATGAAGTGATCACTGAAGAAATCAAAGAGGAAATTAAAAAATACCTAGAAACAAATGACAATGGAGACACAACGACCCAAAACCTATGGGATGCAGCAAAAGCAGTTCTAAGAGGGAAGTTTATAGCAATACAATCCCACCTTAAGAAACAAGAAATATCTTGAATAAACAACCTGACCTTGCATGTAAAGCAATTAGAGAAAGAAGAACAAAAAAACCCCAAAGTTAGCAGAAGGAAAGAAATCATAAAAATCAGATCAGAAATAAATGAAAAAGAAATGAAGGAAATGATAGCAAAGATCAATAAAACTAAAAGCTTGTTCTTTGAGAAGATAAACAAAATTGATAAACCATTAGCCAGACTCATCAAGAAAAAAAGGGAGAAGACTCAAATCAACAGAATTAGAAATGAAAAAGGAGAGGTAACAACTGACACTGCAGAAATACAAAAGATCATGAGAGATTACTACAAGCAACTCTATGCCAATAAAATGGACAACCTGGAAGAAATGGACAAATTCTTAGAAATGCACAGCCTGCCAAGACTGAATCAGGAAGAAATAGAAAATATGAACAGACCAATCACAAGCACTGAAATTGAAACTGTGATTAAAAATCTTCCAACAAAGAAAAGCTCAGGTCCAGATGGCTTCACAGGCGAATTGTATCAAACATTTAGAAAAGAGCTAACACCTATCCTTCTCAAACTCTTCCAAAATATAGCAGAGGGAGGAACACTCCCAAACTCATTCTACGAGGCCACCATCACCTTGATACCAAAGCCAGACAAGGATGTCACAAAGAAAGAAAACTATAGGCCAATATCACTGATGAACATAGATGCAAAAATCCTCAACAAAATACTAGCAAACAGAATCCAACAGCACATTAAAAGGATCATACACCATGATCAAGTGGGGTTTATTCCAGGAATGCAAGGATTCTTCAATATATACAAATCAATCAATGTGATACACCATATTAACAAATTGAAGGAGAAAAACTATATGATAATCTCAATAGATGCAGAGAAAGCTTTGGACAAAATTCAACACCCATTTATGATAAAAACCCTGTAGAAAGTAGGCATAGAGGGAACTTTCCTCAACATAATAAAGGCCATATATGACAAACCCACAGCCAGCATCGTCCTCAATGGTGAAAAACTGAAACCATTTCCACTAAGATCAGGAACAAGACAAGGTTGCCCACTGTCATCACTCTTATTCAAAATAGTTTTGGAAGTTTTAGCCACAGCAATCAGAGAAGAAAAGGAAATAAAAGGAATCCAAATTGGAAAAGAAGAAGTAAAGCTGTCACTGTTTGCAGTTTATATACTTAAAGTTTAAAAATTTAAAATTTACATAAAATTTAAATTTTATGTCAAATATTCTTATCAAAAAACAAAAAAGAGGAAGGGAAGAAACTTCTAGAGATGATGGATAGGTGTAGGAAAGTGTAGGACACTGAATGTGGTGATGGCTTCATGGTGTACATGTACCTTCAAACTTGTCAAGATACATATATTAAATATATACAGCTTTTATGTTTGTCAATCATACCTCAATTTAAAAAAAGAAGAGTAAAGAGCAAGAGACTATAAAAATGACCAGGCAGATTTGAAAAATAATTAAATGGAACTTTAAAAATAATTAAATATAATATTGTCAGGAATTAAATTTAAAACTCGACAGACATGTAAAACAGGGGACCAATTAAGAGGCCATTGCATTAGTCCAGGGACTTCTTCTGACCGAGATGATGTAGCAGTGACTAGATGTGCCCTCCCAAATAAAAAAATGGACAAATGTCTAAAACAATGATTCTCAGGACATTAGACACCAAGCAATGAAAGCAGTGGTCCCTGAGAGAAGAGGAACAGATGAGGTGAGTCTCATGATTGCCTTGGCTTCCTGGTGGGGAAACTTTCCAGGTCCAGCAACATTCGTTGAAAAGACTATACTTTTGCCATTGAATTTCCTTTGAACCTTAGTCAAAAATCAATTGACCATGTATGTGTGGTCTATTTCTGTATTCTTTATTCTGTTTCATTGATCTATTTGTCGATTTTGATGTGAATACCACACTGCCTTGAATATTTAAGTTTTAGAGTAACCCTTCAAGTCAGGCAGTGTCATCAAGATAGCGTGGCATGCGCATCAAAATAGACAAATAGATGAACAAATCATGCTGGAACAATTAGGTATCCACCTGCAAAACTAAGAACTTTTATTTATACATCACACCATATACAAAAATTTGATCCTAGGTCTGAATATTAAACCTGAAACAATAAAGCTACAGAAGAAAACTTAAGAGAAAAATCTTTGTGGCTATGACTTAGGCCAAGATTTTTTAGTTATGACAACAAAAGCACAATCCAAAGAAAGAATGATAATTGGAATTCATCAAAATTTAAAATGTCTTCCCTTTAAAAGACACTGTTAAGAGAATTAAAAACAACAAAAAACAAGGCACAGACTGGAAGGAAATATTTACCACTTGCATATCGGAAAAAGGACTTATAGCCAGAATATATAAATAATTCTCAAAATTCAATAAGAAGAAAACTAACAACCCATTTTTAGTGGGAAAAGATGCAAACAGATATTTCACCAAAAAAGATACATAAATGACAAATAAGCACATGAAAGGATAGTCAATATCATCATTTATTAGGGAAATGTAAATTCAAACTAATACAATACCATTAGACATCTATTAGAATGACAAAAATTAAAAAGAATGGCCATACTAAGTGTTGGCAAGGAGGTGGAGAAGCGGAAGCTGTCACACACTGCTCATGGAAATGTAAAATGATACAACCACTTTGGAAAACAGCTTGGCAGCATCTTAAAAAATTAATTATGCTTCTACCATATATGATCCAGACATTCCACTCTTCAGTATTTACTCAAGAGAATTTAAAGCTTATACCCATACAAAGACTTGTATATGAATATTTATAGTAATTTTTATTTATAACAGCTCAAAACTGAAACAAGCCAAATGTCTACCAACAAGTGGTTGTATAAATAAATTGTGCCATATCCACACAATGGCTTACTACTTAGGAATGAAAAGGAACAAATTACTGATACACACAACATGGATGAGCTTCAAAATAATCATATGGAGTGAAGAAAAAGCCCAGCCAAAAAAAAAAGGTGGGGGAGGGAATGTATATATTGTCTGCTTTCATTTTTATAAAATTCTAGAAAAAGTGAAATACTCTATAGTGACAGAAAGCACAGCAGTGGTTACCTGGGGGTGGGAGGGTGGCAGAGTGGGCAGGAGGAAAGAATTACAAGGAGATACATGGAAACTTTGGGGATTGTGAATACGTTTACTATCTTGATAGTGTTGTTGGTTTCACCAGTGTGAACATGTCAAAACTTATTATATTGCACACTTTAAATATGATTAACAATATTAAAATTCAATATATGTCAATAGTGCTTTGAAAAAAACACTCAGTGGATTAAGAAAATTAGTAACATTTTAAGATACATCCAAACAAAATATCTAGATTATAGCAGGGAGAGACAAAGTTGTTGAAAATAGAGGTTAAGAGACATGAAAGACAGATCTAAGATGCATATTTCAATGTTCCAAAGAGGAGGGAGACTGGGATGGAGGCAACATCTAAAGAACAATGGCTGAGAATTTTCCAGGTAGACATCAATCCAGAAATTATAGAAGCCCAATGGATTCCTAATGGAATAAATTAAAGTGACGTGTACCTGGATACATCAAAGTAAAAGTATGGAACACCAAAGAAGATCTTGAAAGTAGCCAGAGATAAGAGACCTTCAAAAGACAGATGAGTAGACTTCTAGCTGACTTCTCACCACAAGATAGGAGCCAAGTGATGATGCAATAACAACTTTGATGGACTGAGAGGAAATAACTGTCAACCCAAAACTGTGTACCCAGAAAAAATATTTTTCAACAACAAGGATGAAATACATGCACTTTCAGGCTAATAAAAACTGAGATTTTTCTTCTCTAAAGGAAATTCCAAAGAATATACTTCAGACAGAAGAAAACAATCCCAGAAGGAAGATCCGACATGCCAAAAGGAATGAAGAGGCAAGATATTTGCAATTATGCAGGTAAATATAAATGAATGGGCTTAAAAAGTCAGATAATAGACCTGGAAAAATATCTGCAGGGTTTCCCTGGTGGCACAGTGGTTGAGAGTCCGCCTGCCGATGCAGGGGACACGGGTTCGTGCCCCGGTCCGGGAAGATCCTACATGCTGCGGAGCGGCTGGGCCCGTGAGCCATGGCCACTGAGCCTGTGCGTCTGGAGCCTGTGCTCTGCAACGGGAGAGGCCACAGCAGTGAGAGGCCCGCGTACCGAAAAAAAAAAAAAAAATCTGCAATATATATAACAGGCAAAGAATATATGCAAATCTAGGATATATACACAATCCTACAAATTCTGGGTGGGCAAAACATTAAAAATCTGCTCCTAACAAACATAAGTAAGAATATGGGAGCAGGGAAAACTCTCACTGTTAGCTGGAGGAAACCTACAGTGACACAAGCACTCCAGAGAGTGATTTGGTAATAACTTGTAAAGTTGAAAATGTGATTATCTTATAACCCAGTAATTCCATTTTAGGTATATTTCTTAGAAAACTTCTCACATTGTGTCTAAGGAGGCACGTATAAGCATGTTCATTGCAAAGTTAGCACACACACAAAAAAAACTGGAAATGATTTAAATGTCCATAAATAGGGGAATGGAAAATACAGTGTGTTATTTCCATGGGATAGAATACTCTACAGCAATTAAGATGAATGAATTTTATCTGTATGTACCAAACAAGGCTAGATTTTCAAAAACACAATATGGAGTTTAAAAATCAAACTGAAGGATGATAAATTCAGTGTGAGATGTATATATATATTTTTTTTTTTCTTAACAGTGATATATATATATATATATATATATATTTAAAGACACCAAACAATATTATATATTAGTGGATACATTGATTTGTAAGGTATGAATCCATGGATGGAAACAAACACACATAGAAAACAAACGTATGGTTACCAAAGGGGAAAGGGGGGTGGCGGGGGGAGGGATAAATTAGGAGTTTGGGATCAGTAGATACAAACTACCATATATAAAATAGATAAACAACAAGGACCTACTGTAGAGCACAGGGAACCATACTCAATATTTTGTAGTAATCTATAAGGGAAAAGAGTCTGAAAAAGAATGTGTGTGTGTATAATGAATCTCTGTGCTGTACACCTGAAACTAACACAATATTGTTAATCAACTATACTTCAATTAAAAAAAAAAAACTAGGGCTTCCCTGGTGGCGCAGTGGTTGAGAATCTGCCTGCCAATGCAGGGGACACGGGTTTGAGCCCTGGTCTGGGAAGATCCCACATGCCGTGGAGCAACTAGGCCTGTGAGCCACAACTACTGAGCCTGCGCGTCTGGAGCCTGTGCTCCGCAACAAGAGAGGCCACGACAGTGAGAGGCCCGCGCACCACGATGAAGAGTGGCCCCCACTTGCCACAACTAGAGAAAGCCCATGCACAGAAATGAAGACCCAACACAGCCCCCCCCAAAAAAAAACTAAAAAGAAAAAAAAATGGGAAAAAAAGACACTAGGGAGAAGTGGGGACTGAGGCAGGCTGCAGAGCACAGGCACTGTCCACAAGCATAGCTGCTGCTCAGCCCCAGCCAGCTGCTACCCTGCAAGAAGACAGGCCCAATATCTTCAGAGCTTCAGATATTTTAAGAGAAGCCGAAATCCAGGTTTATATGTGAAATCTCCTGATATTTATTATTTGGATACTAAGCGTCAAAATTTTCAACAACGTTGCAGCCCAAATAAGATTCTTACATGGGCTGTTTGGCCCCAGGGCTGCTGATGGGTTTGCAAGGCATCCTGGAGAGACATCTCAAGGCCTCTCGGAGGACCAGCCTGGGACCATCAGCCTTATTTGGGAATGTTTCCCCAACGGCCTCCACGTGTAGACACCTGGCACCTAGCAGGTGCACAATGAATGTCTGTTGAAACAGTCAAGTTCCAGGGTTGGGAAGGAGGGAACTGTAAATGAGGCACCCCACCTTTGTCCCCCTCCCCACATCTCCCGGGACTCTGACTGAGGCCTGGAGACTTCAGGTTTGCCAGCTGTCACTCAGATGTAGTTTAGTGCTTTGTGGGAGCAAAGCCACGTGCCAGTATCCCTGAGCTCCCGGGATGTGGTTTGGGTGATGTAAAGCATTGCTCTCCAAGCTAGCTCACTGGACCAGCATCCTCAGCATCACCGGGGAGCATGTTAGAGATACAGAATCTCAGGCCCCATCCCAGACCCACTGAATTTGACCCAGCATCACAAGAAACCTCCAGAAAACCCTAGGTGACTCTCATGTCCATTACGGGCTGGGAGCACTGGGGCAAGCTGCTGTTTGGCACTTGGGCTCTGGAGTAAGGCTCGCTGGTTCAGATCCAGGTCCTTGGGGAAGTTGCCTGACTTCTCTGTGTGTCTCAGTTTCCTCGAGAGAAAAATGCTGTGCCTGGCACACAGCAAGCCCTCAGCGATGCCAGCTCTGGAAACGTGGTCCTGGCAGACAAGTGAAAGGGGGTGCAGGGGCCTCAGAGGAGGGTATGTCATCTCTGGCCAGTGAGAGCCTGAGCAGCTGTAGGCAAGCATTAGGAATTTGTGTGGCCTCTCGACAAATACCTATGTCTGGACCAAACACTGACAATAGGAGAAGGCCAGGCATTCTAGGAAGGGGAGATTGAGGGTGCAGGAGAGCCTTGGGGATCTGGGTTCAGAGTGTAAATAGAGTGTCAAATAGAGAATAGGCAAGGGCTGGGACCATATGACATCACACTGAGAGGGAGGGGGGCGACCATGGGAAAATGGGACCGAAAAGCTTTGTGGGGCGGGGGGCCGGGGTGTTGGAGGGAGGAGGGTACACAGTGGGTAACCTGAAGGGTTTTGAGCAAAGGAGCGAGACAATCAGAATGACGCGATGAAAGAGGGGTTTTAAAATCCATCTGCCCCTCCCCCCCCAACCCCGCATTTGCAGTCAGGAGATTATGTACGTGCACAGATCACGGAGAAAAGCTTAGGAGGGCATACACCTAAACGTGATTGTCTCCGAGTGGTGAGATCACTAGGATGTTTTATTGTCTTCTCCTCACTCATCTGTATTTTCTAATTTTTCTGCAAAGGACATGCATCACTTGCATAATTAAAAAAGCAATAAAAGCTGTAAATAATTAACATGCTCTCTCTTCAGGACTTAAACTGGATGGATGTGTTTTCAACTCAGTTATTTCGAATATTTGCTGGATGCCTGGCCTTAAAAAAGGCACCACGGAAAAACACACAGCCGGTAGACTGATGGGGAAACACATTGAGTCCTTCAACCATGAAACTCTAGACCCCAGTTCCTAACCAGGACTCTGTCTCTCTCTCTCCCTGGAACACAGAGATGCCTTTTGAATCCCTTGCGAAGTTTTCCTTGGGGGTTTATTGAAATCGCAGTTTGCAGTTCCTGACACTGTGGGGACACGGGGAAATGACAGAGGTGGCCACACACCCTACCTTCTGGAGCAGATGCTCAGTTGTTTCTGCTTGCTGCTCCCACGAGGCATCTTTGTCCTCCTATGAGGCCATCCTTTCTTCCGTTCTGGCTCAGACATCCAGTCCTGGGATGGCATCCCTGGGGCTGTTGGGTCGGAGAGCTGAAAATACCAGGCACGCTGGCATCACATTGCTCACAGCCCTCATGGTGGGAACAACACAGAAGGGTTCTCTCTCTGCAGACAGGATGCCTGTCTGGGGAAATCGGGCATCGAAATGCTGCATTGCCAAATGGTCTGCGCATTGCTGGGCAGAACCTTCTGGAATCCTGCCTGGGCTGGATCCACAGAAGAAAAAGCCCAGACCTTTGGTGATGACTGGAGGTCTAGGGAACACCGTGGCCAGCTCCTTTCCCTCCTCCAGGAATGCCCACACCCAGTACCTGATGGCCTTGTGGAGAAAGGAGGCTAAGCTGGGCCTTGGATTCGCCCTCTCTCAGGCCCAGCACATTCTTTCTTAACCCCCCACTCTCGGGATGAAGGCAGTGTTACCAGGAGAACAGCCTTCAAGCTCTGGGACACAGACCCTGTTGTTCCACACGATTAAGTTACAACTGAGGCTGCAGGATTCTCTTCAGTCCCCCTGGCCCAGGACATCCCAGAGCAGGACAACACCCTCAATTATACAATCCAGATGCATGGAGTCGCTCTCAAGATGGGACTACAGGGACTTCCCTGGCGGTCCAGCGGTTAAGACTCTGCGCTTCCAAGGCAGGGGGTGCAGGTTTGATTCCTGGTGGGGAAATAAGATCCCACATGCCACGAGGCACGGCCCTCCCCCCCAAAAAAAGATGGGACTATACATTTATTTAATCACCAGTGAGAACTCTTTAGAGCACCCAGCTCCTTTCCCGTTTTGCCACTGCTCCCAGGAAACTCAGGGGTAAGTTGAATCTGACCATAGCAGCTATTTTCTCTGGAGTCCCTGGTATGATAACTATCTCCTTCTAAGAGTTTTTGTCTGGAGTCTATCTCTCAAAAAGGGTTTCTGATTTATAAGCTCCCCTGACCAGCGTTTCATTTTTACTGTTTGCCTCTGCTACCAGGAAGCTCAGCGTTAAGGTTTACGTCAAGTTATGGAAAATCTCACCCGGAGTCTTGGGTACAGTCATTCTGTCCTTTGAAACTACTTTTTTCATGATTTTCTTTTGTTTTATTTTACATGTTGCACCTTTTTTTCTCTCCCTTGGGAGCAGGCTGAGAAGATGTTATAATGGACAGCAGATGCTACACAGGATGGCTTCATACTTTTCCTCCATCGCTACAAGTCCTGCCTGCCAAGCATCCTCCCTCAGCCCCCAGGGCCCTGGGACAAAGCTGGGTATTACCTTCAATGTCTGCGTCTGCCCTCCTCCTCCAGGGCTTTTCCTGGTCCATCCTCCAGACACTGCTTTGCTGGCCGGCTGGGCGTCAGGACCCTCACCCGGGAGGCTGCCAGCAGGGAAATGCAGCGCCAGGTGCACGGAAGCGTCCTTTTCCTTCTGCTCCAGCGGCAGAGGGAGGCTGCGGCTCAGGCAACACCATGTGAGCCGGGGCTCAGCCCTCAGCGAGGGGAAAGGCCCCTGGGCCCTGCAGCTCCCGGGGGTCTCCACGGGCGCACACGAGGCCAGCTCAGGCCAGCCCGGGGGTGGGAGGGCCGAGAGGGAGGGGCCGGGCTGGCGGGAGCAACCGGCACTGAGCCCAGCTAGTGGCCCTGAAGGAGGGCCCCGCGGGGCACTCTCGGGAGGCCTCCCCAGCTCCCCAGTGCATTCCCAGGGATGGAGGGCGCCCCCAGAGGGCCTGGCCCGCACCCAAGTGTTGCTGCTGCAGACTTGTGGGGTGTCATGGGTCCTACTCCTCAAAGAGTCACACGTTGGCGTGGGCGGGAAGGAGGCTGCCCCCCTGGGGACCCCAGCTTCTGGGGTGCCAGTGTCCAAGCCTCCTTTCTCCTCTCCCTGCACCCCCTTTCTCCTGTCGCACGGCGTGGACAAGCTGGGGTCCTCCCCGAAGCTGTCTGCTCCGCCAGGGGCCTGGCCTGAGGTTGGGCTGGGAAGCAGGGGTGCCTCCAGCCCTGACTCCATAAAGGATGCCCGTTCCTCAGGTCCCTCTCTCCTGCAGAGAAGGCCCCGGCCTTGGTCCGGCTTCTGGGGGACAAGCAGTGAGTGACGGGTCTCGCCCTGGGGTAACTTGAGGAGGTATTGTGGGGGGAAGGCCACGTCCACTGGGGCAGCGAGGACACTGGGGGCCTGAGGCTGCGAGACCAGCTGGGAGGGACACCCGGGGGCTGCAGCTGTAGCACGCGGCCGAGGCTCCGTGTCCCGAGGCCCTGCCCGCCTCAGGGCCCCAGCCCTGCCCCTTGCTATGCAGTTGCCACCTCCAGGCAGCCCCCCTGGCTTTTCCCCCGGGTCACTGTCCTGTTTCTGAGGGGGCGGGGAGGCAGCCTGCATGGGGCCCCCCGGGGTCTCTCCTCCTGCTCCCAGGGGCTCCTGGCAGCTTAGCGCCTCCACCTTCAGCTTCTTCCTCTCCGAGGGGAGCTTGTCCTCTGTGGGCTGGGGCTCCCCGGAGCTACCGCCCGGCCGGCTCGGGACCACGTGGACCTGCTGACAGGTCTCCTTGGCATCCCCTCCGCCACCCCGGGTGCCACCTTCCAGCTTGGGGTCCGGCAGACCCCGCCCGGGAGCCTCTAGGTCACCTCCTTTGGGAGGACTGGGTGCCGGCAGCAGCTGACACCCCAGCTCCAGCCTCCCGTCTGGGGGAAGCAGAGTGCTCTTGCTGCCCAAGCAGAGGGGTCCTCCGCAGCTGAGGGCGGGGCGTGAGGCAGCCCGGTGCACACGGGGCTGGTCCCTGCCTCCGGCTCTGGCCACCGTCTCCCTCTGCTTGGGGGGCTCAGTCACCAAGAGGCCCTCCCGGGCCGGTGGGCTTGCGCAAGGCGCTGGCCTGGCCTGCACGGCAGTGTCCTTGGGGCCCGGGGGCCTCCTCCCGTCCTGGGAGGGGGCTGCACGTCCGCCACCCGCTGCATCCTGCTGGAGAGGACGGTCCAGCTCGACCCCACCGCCCGCTGGGACCTCCCTAGCCTTCTTGCCTCCGTGGTGGCCGGCTTTCGTCTTCTGGTAGATGCTCTTGAACGTGTCCTTCCCGTACACCTGCCACTTCTCCTGGGAGAACATCTTCAGCCTCCTCTGGCCGCGTGGCTTACCAGCCGCCTGGCCCTGGCTGGCCTGTCCCTCCCCCGCAGCCAGTCTCTTTCCATCCGGGTCCTCCGCCGGGGCCGAGGCGTCTCCCGTCGGGGGACACGGCAGGTCCTCCACCGCAGCCTGTCTGACCAGGGCCCGGGGGTGACCGCCAGGGACATCGGCCAGTCGGGCGGGGGCAGGCCTAGGGCTCAGGGGCTTCTGCCTCCGGGACCAGGCGTCCCGGGGGTCCGGCGGCTCCGGCCACATCCCCGTGCCCTCGACAAAGGGCAGCGAGTTGCTCCTGGTGACAGGCACACATTCGGTGCCGGTGGAGAGCTGCGTGGGGACCGAGTGGAAGAAGAGGGGCCGCACCCTGTCCGGGGGTGCGCAGGTGGAGCGCGCGGCGCGGAGGGCGGCAGGTGTCCTCCTGGGCTCCGGCGGCCGCAGGTCGAAGTGGAAGGAGTCCTTGTAGGTGTAGGGCATGGGCAGGTCGATGCTGCCCTGCTTGGACAGGACCGTCTTGCGGGGCCGCACGTGGGCCAGCTGGGGGTCGTCCACCACGGCCTGGTTGTGAGAGATGAGCCTGGCGATGCGCTCCTCCAGCCGCCTCTTTTCCAGCTCCAGGACGGCCGCTCGCTCTGCGCGCCCGGGCCCCGGGCCTCCCTCGCCCTCAGACTCGGCGCTGTGCTCGGACAGGCTGTGCAGGGGACTGCCGGCGGCCGGCGGCTGCTCTGCGCTGTCCGAGCGGGACAGGTAGCCCGAGTCGGTGCTCTCGCACTTCCGCAGCCGACCCTCCGAGGGCTTGGCATCCCCGGGCTTCTCCACCTGCTGCTGCTGCTGCTGCAGCACGGAGCCCGGCCTGCTGGCCGTGGGGGACCGCTGCTCGGGCAGCTTCCGCCTCGACTGCGAGCTGGCCAGCGGGAGCCCGGGGGCAGAGTCTGCAGGGGCCTCCCTGACATCGAACGTGGACCCTGGACAGGCAACAGCGTCCAACTTCAGGTCCAGGTTCTTGGCAACCGGGGACAGATGTGCCTTAGGCAGCAGGCAGTGCCCAGCGGCCTGGGCGCCCAGAGAAAGGGGTCTCTCTGATCGTGCCCCGTGGGTCCCAGAAGGCACTCCGGCCTTGTCCCCTTCCTCCGAGAGGCTGCTTCCCCCGCCGTCCGACTCCAAGGACAGCCTGGAGTTGTTGAGGTGTGTCTGGGTCCGTCTGTGCTTGTACAAGTTGCTCTGGGTCTTAAAGGCGATGCCGCAGGTGGCGCACGGGAAGGGCCTCTCACCCGTGTGGGAGCGGATGTGCTTCTCCAAAACGCTGGGCTTCAGGCAGTCCCGGCTACAGTGCGGGCACAGGTACTTGCCGGCGTTGCGCACCTTGCTGGGGCTGCCCAGCGTGGGCCCCAGGCCCGGTGACAGGATGGGCAGGGCACCCACGAAGCTCACGGCGAGCGCTGGGCCCGCTGGCTTCCCCACCTGGGTGGGGCCGGGCCCTTCAGGCTGCAGCAGGGGGCTGAGAATGAAGGGCACACTGGCCCCGTCCACGCTGCCTGACACGAGGGGGGCACGCGGCTGGAGGCCCCCCGGAGGCACTGTGTGGTACAGGGGGATGGGCAAGGCCTTCAGGAAGAGGGTGGGGGCCAGGCCCTGCTCTGGGGGCAGGATGATGGGGCCCAGGGTCAGGTGAGGCGAGGCCTGCCCACCTGGGGCCCTTGCGGGGCCAGAAGCAGGAGCTGGCTGGTCCCTGGCAGGCGAGGCAGGGCAGGTGACTTCTGGCACCTCCATCCCACATCGTCTGGGTGGCCCAGGATGCCGGGCAACCTGTGAGCAACAACCAAACTTTACTATGGGTAACTCTCTTCTCTCATTATGCAGTAAACTCTTCCCTACCCCCCATCAGGCATTTTGTCACCTCCACTGAAGCCACAACAATCCCCCAAGAAAAATACCCTTATCCCCATATAAGGAAAGGGGAAACTGAGGCTCAGAGAGTGGAAGTGACTTGTCATGCAGCTGATATGTGGCAAAGAAAGGTTCAGACCCAGGTCTGTCTCAATCCTATCTCATTTAATACGCCCAAAGGGAATTCTCTTTTTTTTTTTACATCCTTATGGGAGTATAATTGCTTTACAATGTTGTGTTAGTTTCTGCTGTACAACAAAGTGAATCAGCTCTATGTTTACATATATCATCATATCCTCTCCCTCTCGAGCCTCCCTTCCACCCTCCCTATGCCACCCCTCTAGGTCATCACAAAACACCGAGCTGATCTCCCTGCGTTATGCAGCAGCTTCCCACTATCTATCTATTATTATTATTTATTTATTTTTGCTCTGTAGCTCCTTTTTTTTTAATCTTTATTGGAGTATAATCGCTTTACAATGGTGTGTTACTTTCTGCTTTATAACAAAGTGAATCAGTTATACATACACATATGTTTCCATATCTCTTCCCTCTTGCGTTTCCCTCCCTCCCACCCTCCCTCTCCCACCCCCCCTCTCCCACCCCTCTAGGTGGTCACAAACCACGGAGCTGATCTCCCTGTGCTATGCGGCGGCTTCCCACTAGCTATCTATTTTACATTTGGTAGTGTATATATGTCCATGCCACTCTCTCGCTTTGTCACAGTTTACCCTTCCCCCTCCCCATATCCTCAAGTCCATTCTCTAGTAGGTCTGTGTCTTTATTCCTGTCTTACCCCTAGGTTCTTCATGACATTTTTTTTCTCTTAAATTCCATATATATGTGTTAGCATACGGTATCTGTCTTTCTCTTTCTGACTTACTACACTCTGTATGACAGACTCTAGTAATGTATATATGTCAATGCTACTCTCTCACTTCTTCCCAGCTTCCCCTTTCCCCCCACACCGTGTCCTCAAGTCCCTTCTCTACATCTGCGTCTTTATTCCTGCCCTGCCACTAAGTTCATCAGTACCGTTTTTTTTTTTAGATTCCATATATATGTATTAGCACACGGTATTTGTTTTTCTTTCTGACTTACTTCACTCTGTATGACAGACTCTAGGTCCATCCACCTCACTACAAATAACTCAGTTTCGTTCCTTTTTATGGCTGAGAAATATTTCAAAGGGAATCCTTTTTTTGGGGGCGGGCATCTTTTTTTTAAACATCTTTATTGGAGTACACTTGCTTTACAGTGGTGTGTTAGTTTCTGCTTTATAACAAAGTGAATCAGTTATACATATACATGTGTCCCCATATCTCTTCCCTCTTGCATCTCCCTCCCTCCCACCCTCCCTATCCCACCCCTCTAGGTGGTCACAAAGCACTGAGCTGATCTCCCTGTGCTACGCGGCTGCTTCTCAAAGGGAATTCTTGATTCTTCCCCTGCACACAGGTACATGGCAGGCTTGTCACCATTGTCCCCCGACACCCAGCACAGTGCCCTGTGCAGAGGAGACACTCAGAAAATGTGCTGACTTCATGAAAAAGAAAAATCGTGTAGCTCAGCAAGGTCCTCAAAGTCCACAGTGATTCCATGAGCTGGGGCAAGTCCCTTTCCTCAGATGGGACTCAGTTTCCAGGTCTGTAAAATGGGCACCTCCCTAGGGCCCTTCCCACTCTAGAGTTCTGAGTCTCTGCTATTAGATGAGGACAATAAGGAAGAAAACTGACCTGAGGGGACACTTACTAGATTGAGCAAATGAAAATACAAGATTCCTAGATAAATTTGAATTTCAGATAAACAATGCATACTTCCTTAGTATATGTATGTCCCAATTCTTGTATGGGTCTTACTTACACTAGAAAATTATGCATTATTTACCTGGAATCAAAATGTAACTGAGGGGACTTCCCTGGTGGCACAGTGGTTAAGAATCCGCCTGCCAATGCAGGGGACACAGGTTCAATCCCTGGTCCAGGAAGATCCCATATGCACAGAGCAACTAAGCCCGTGCGCCACAACTACTGAGCCTGTGCTCTAGAGCCCATGAGCCACAACTACTGAGCCCATATGCCACAACTACTGAGGCCCACGCACCTAGAGCCTGTGCTCTGCAACAAGAGAAGCCGCTGCAATGAGAAACCCATGCAAAGCAATGAAGAGTAGCCCCCAGTTGCTGCAACTAGAGAAAGCCCACGTGCAGCAACGAAGACCCAATGCAGCCAAAAATAAATAAATAATTTTTTAAAAAATGTAACTGAGCATCCTGTATTTTATCTGGCCACCCCAGCAGGAAAAAAAAAACACTTCTTTAGCTTCAAGATCAGTCTTGGGTCTCTGCTCAAAGGTGGGGCTTCCAAAGCACCTCCAAACCCGACAGAGACACAGTTGGTTCCCTCTCAGCCAGGGGTAACAGCTGGGCAAATGCTAGGTAAGGGAACAAGAAAGACCCAGCCATGCTCTTCCAACTGTGGGAGGGAAAGCCAGATGCAATGAGAAAATGTGAACAGGCCCATGGCTACAGAATTGGGGGCCTCCAGACCCTACACCCTCAGGTGCCCATCCCCCAGGGGCTCCATTGGTTGAGTTCCACTTCAACCAATCCCCAGCTTAGCTCCTCAAGAAAAACAAATCCAAATTCCAGCCTTAGCAGCAAGGCTGTTCAAGCAGGGAAAGGTAGAAGTCATGGCAGCTCATACCAGCTCACACTGGCTCACAAGAGCTGATTGTTAACTTTTCAGAAATTTTGCAAGCTAGTTGTTAAATGTGACCATAATTAAAAGTTAAATTATATAGACTTACAATTCGATAAATTATATTAAAAACAAAGTTACTACAACTGGATATTCACATGCAAAAGAATGAAGTTGAATCCCTACCTCACACCACATACAAAACTTGACTCAAAGTTGATCAAAAACCTAAATGTAAGAGCTAAAACTACAAAACTCTTAGAAGAAAACATCGGAGTAAATCTTCATGACCTTGGATTTGACATTAGATTCTTAGATATGACACCAAAAGCAAAAGCAATTAAAAGAAAAAGATAAATTGGACTTCTTCAAAATAAAAAAACCTTTCGTGTATCAAAGGACACTATCAAGAAAGTGAAAAGACAACTCACAAAATGGGAGAAAATATTTGCAAATTGTATACATGATAAATCCAGAATATATAAAGAACACTTCTAACTCAATAACAAAAAGACAAAGAGCTCAATTAAAAAATGAGTAAAGGACTTGAATAGACATTTCTCCAAGGCAGATATACAAAGTCCAAAAACACATGTAAAGATGTTCAGTGTTATTAGTCATTAGAAAATGTAAATCAAAACCACAGTATGACTTCACATCAACTAGCATATTAATAATAATAATAATAAACTGAAAATAACCAATGTTGGTAAGGATATGGAGAAATTTGAACACTTAACCACTGCTAGTGAGAATGTAAAATGATGCAGCCACTGTGGAAAACAGTTTGGCTGTTCCTGAAAAAGTTAAACATGGAACTACCACATGACCCAGAAATTCCGCATCTATGTATATACCCAAAAGAATTGAAAATAGGTATTCAGATAAAGACATGTACATAAATGTTGATAACTGCACAATACAAAAGAGCCAAAAGGTGGAAACAACCCAGATGTCCATCAACTGATGAATGGATAAACAAATTGCAGTCTATCTGTACAATGAGAGGTTATTTAGCCATAAAAAGGAATGACGTATTTATACAGGCTACATCATGGACGAGCCTTGGAAACATGATGCTGAGTGAAAGAAGCCAGTCTCAAAAGGCCACACTGTATGATTCCTTTTACATGAAAAACCCAGAAGAGGAAAATTCATACACACGGGAAACAGATGACAGTGGTTGCCAGGGGTGGAGAGGGAGAGGGAGGCGTGAATGCCTAACTGGGAACAGAGCTTCCTTTATGAAAGGAAGTGATGAAAATGTTCTGGAACCACATGCAGTCAGTAGTTGCACAACATTATAATGTACTAAATGCCACAGAATTGTACACTTTAAAATAGTTAAAATGGTGACTTTCATGTTATGTGAATTT
Source organism: Mesoplodon densirostris (assembly GCF_025265405.1). NCBI lineage: Eukaryota > Metazoa > Chordata > Mammalia > Artiodactyla > Ziphiidae > Mesoplodon > Mesoplodon densirostris. The sequence continues at coordinate 4,449,262 of NC_082676.1, forward strand.
TATGTCAGTAATAGAAAAGGAACTAAATACACCAAGCTTATCACTTACTAATTATTTTATTACATCTTAGCATGATCAATGCTCTGGACGTGACTCACGTGGATTGCGTTGGGATGGTGGAAATACTTTGTAACACGGTGGCACTCCACGTCTCCACCTCTTGCCAATTTTAGGTTCAGTAACGTCACGTTCATAGTTTGCGATTGGCCATGGTGGGAGTATTTACACCACAGAAATTGGCAAATGCTACAGTCAGTCCTTTTTTTCTTTTTTATCCCAAGATCATCATTCCCATTCTCTGTTCCTCATAAACCTGTCTACATTAGAGATCTCACAGATTTGAGACCTTATAATTTTATAAGGAAAGATTTAAAGACAGAAATCCCTAGAGATGGGTAGGAGCTATTAGAATTCCTAAGCACTGATGTGAATGGAAGACAAGGCTTCCCTCAAGCTGAGAAAGTTCGAGATGCTTCCCAGGGGAACCATCAGACCCACCTTCCTGTCCCTGCTCACCAGGCTTGCTGGTGGACACCCCTGAGACCCAGCTGCCAGGTCACTTGGGCACAGCTCCTGGAAGGATCAGATGAAATAACGTGTGAGAAAACACCGAGGGTGGCGTCAGGCACGGAGGAAGTGCTTGGCTCAGTTGAGTTTCCAGTGATACGCCATAATATTTTGAACTATTAACTAGCGAATCCTCCCCACCCCACCTTCCCTCCTACCCCTTGTCTTTTCCCCATCAGTCAATGCAGCTGGCTCCCTTCAGTGCCTCTGGGAAGGGATGCCGTTCTCAGGTGCAATTCCCAAGAAAGAAGGTCATTATAAGGATTCTATCTGGGAGGTGATTTCAGGCAATGCTAGCAGGGGGGCGGGAAAGCTGGGGTGAAGGATGCTTTAAAGAGTGTGTCATCAAGCCAGTCCCCACCGAGGGCAGCTGGAGCTTACTAAACTCGGCTGGGGACCAAGAGATCACATAGAACACGTTACCCCACAGGGGACTGAGGGAGCAATGGTGTGCTGGCATGTCCTGCTGGCCAAGGGGACACACCCAGCGGGCTCTGTGGCCCCAGAAAGTCTCATGCCCAGCAATGCTGCCTGCAGCTTGTTCCAAAATGGTAAAATGCAGAGGGGGATTGATGGGCAGGGCCTCCACTGAACTTGCTGTGGCAGAAACAGAGTAAAGCCTTGTGAATTCCAAAGCCCTAAACCCTAAGGGGAATCTGAGGAAGACCGGCCAGTTTTCCCCATCCTCGGGTTGGGAGGAGGTGGGAGGGAAGAGAGTCGGAGGGAGGCGACGAGACCCTCCAGCTTTGGCTTCAGAGGGGACTTGGGTAGAGAGAAGACCTGGGACCCCCATTCCTCGGGGCAGTCGGGAGAGCCCCCGCCCCCGGGACTGAATAGCAATAGCCCGAAGCCCGTGTCCAGGAGGGAGGGAGGGAGGAAGCCCCCAGGGTTCTGTGCCCAGAGCCGGTGCAGCTCAGGATGAATCCCAGAGCACCCAAGAGGGGTCTGAGAGTGCCCGAGAAAATGGGTCAGACCAAGGGTAATGCTGCAGGAGGGGTGACTCAGCGTGGAGCTTGGGGAACTGGGGGCTGAGCACCACCTGTCCCCCGAAAGAAGCCCATCCTCAGGGGAGAGAGAAAAGAATCCCAGAACTGACTGCCTCAGGGTGGGAGGAGCGGGGGCTTCAAAATAGAAATTCCAGAAAAAGAGCGTTACATTTCTGACACACCTGCCACGATGATTATTTTTCTCTCTCTGCAGCCTGTTCTGTGATCACAGCAAAATCGATGCCTTTTAGCAGCAGCTGATCGCTGACTGGGAGGCAGCAAGCCCACCAGCACCTTCCTGGGGGATATGGCACTTTTCCTGGGAGAACCTCAAAGGGCTGCCACTGATGATTCTCACTCTGAACCAGGGAGGCGGCAAGTTGTCTCCTCCCCATCGAGCAGGGGGGAAAGTGAGGGCGGGCGCACCAGGGAAGCCTCTGGGAGGACCACCTGTTCAGCGAGACCCACTGCCAAGCGCTGTCCCCGCGCCCGGTCGCCATCATGAGGGTCCACCCTGCAGATAGCTCATCGGACCTCTCGCTTCCTCCCTCTGCCATGCGTGGGCTCCCCACTCCCCGACACCTCCCCCCCACAAAGCTATGTTCTTCTGAGAGAGTGTACCACCCCATGGGGAGGGAAAGTGACTATTTCCAAAGCCCCCTTTCTTCAAAGCAACCCACGAGGGGGCCTGGGCAAAAAGAGAACGTGGGAATGCCACAAATAAGTTTTAAAAACTCATGTTTTGGGCCCTGAGAGAGAAGACTATGGAGAATGGATTAAACGTATTCAGCAGATCGAACTTTCCAGAAAGAACGTGGGTGCTGAGACTGTTGTTCTAGTTGCAAGTTTCCCAAACTTCAGTCTGTCCTGCATGCCTGTCAACCACCATGCCATGTGTGGGACCACTTGCTTCCTCCCCACCCCTGGGTACCTGGACTAGCATTACGTTAAGAGGGAACTATGGGGCTTCCCTGGTGGCGCAGTGGTTGAGAGTCCGCCTGCTGATGCAGGGGACGCGGGTTTGTGCCCCGGTCTGGGAGGATCCCACATGCCACGGAGCGGCTGGGCCCGTGAGCCGTGGCCGCTGGGCCTGCACATCCGGAGCCTGTGCTCTGCAACGGGAGGGGCCCCGACAGTGAGAGGCCCGCGTACCGCAAAAAAAAAAAAAAAAAAAAAAAAAAGGGAACTATGTGCATAAGAATGTGAATGTACTTAGCACCACTGAACTGCACTTAATAATGGTTGAAATGATCAATTTTGTGTTATGCATATTTTACAACTTTTAAAAATTAAAAAATGGGGGGGCTATATCATTACCCAATTATCCAAAAACTTATTTTCATACAAAAGCCTGCAAACCTGTTTATATCAGCTTTATTCATAATTGTTAAAACTTAGAAGCAACCAAGATGTCCTTCAGTTGATGTGTGAATAAATAAACCATGGTGAACTTCCCTGGTGGCACAGTGGTTGGGAATCCACCTGCCAGTGCAGGGGACACGGGTTCTAGCCCTGGTCTGAGAAGATCTCACATGCCGCGGAGCAACTAAGCTCATGTGCCACAACTACTGAGCCTGCGAACCACAACTACTGAGCCTGCATGCCACAACTACTGAGCCCGTGCTTCACAACTACTGAGCCCGTGTGCCACAACTACTGAGCCTGTGCACCACAACGAAGAGTAGCCCCTGCTCGCCGCAACTAGAGAAAGCCTGCGCTCAGCAACAAAGACCCAAAGCAGCCAAAAATAAATAAATGAATAAATAAATTTATAAAAAATTTTAAAAAAACCATGGTGCATTCAGACAGTGGAATACTATTCAGCATTAAAAAGAAATGACTTTAATTAAAATTTAATTTTAATGACTTAAAAGACTTGGGCTATCAAGTCATGAAAAAACATGGAAGACACTTAAATGCATATTATTAAGTGAAAGAAGCCAATCTGAAAAGGCTGCATACTGTATGATTCCAACTATATAACATTCTGGAAAAGATAAAACTATGGAAACAGCAAGATCAGTGGTTTCCAGGGCTCATCAATTATAACAAAAGTACCACACTAAGAAAAGGGAACCCTCCTACACTGTTGGTGGGAATGTAAATTGGTGCAACCACTATAGAAAACAGTGTGGAGGTTCCTTAAAAAATTAAAAATACAGTTACCATGTGATCCAGCAATCCCACTCCTGGGCATATATCCAGGAAAGACAAAAGCTCTAATTCGAAAAGATACATGCACCACAATGTTCACAGCAGCATTATTTACAATAGCCAAGACATGGAAGCAACCTAAATGTCCACCAACAGATGAATGGACAAGGAAGATGTGGCACATATATACAATGGAATATTACTCAGCCATAAAAAGGAATGAAATAATGCCATTTGCAGCAACATAGATGGACCTAAAGATTATCATATTAAGTGAAGTAAGTCAGAAAGAGAGGGACAAATATCATATGATATCACTTATAAGTGGAATCTAAAAAAGAATACAAATGAATCTATACACAAAACAAAAAGACTCACAGACACAGAAAACAAACTTATGGTTACCAAAGGGGAAAGGAGGTGGGGGAGGGATAAATTAGGAGTTTGGGATTAGCAGATACAAAGTACTATATACAAAATAGATAATCAGGGCTCCCCTGGTGGCCCAGTGGTTGAGAGTCCACCTGCCAATGCAGGGGACACGGGTTTGTGCCCCGGTCTGGGAGGATCCCACATGCCGCGGAGCGGCTGGGCCCGTGAGCCATGGCCGCTGAGCCTGCGCGTCCGGAGCCTGTGCTCCACAACGGGAGAGGCCACAACAGTGAGAGGCCTACATACCGCAAAAAAAAAAAAAAAAAAGATAATCAACAAGGACCTACTGTAGAGCACAGGGAAATGTATTCAATATCTTGTAATAACCTATAATGGAAAATAATATATGTATATATCTATGAATCACTTTGCTGTACACCCAAAGCTAACACAATATTGTAAAACAATTATACTTCAATTAAAAAAAGTACCACACTAAATGTAAGATATTAATAACAGAGGAGACTGCATGAGGGGTGGAGGTAAGTGGTGTCTGGGAACTCTCTGTACTTTCCCCTCAGCTTTCTATAAACCTAAACCACTCTAAAAATTGTCTATTAATCTTTAAAATTAAAAAAATCAAAACAATTTTTTTTTAAAGACATATGTGAAAAGACATTTACTCTCACTGGCCAAGAAGTGCAAATTATATACCAAATGCCATGTTTCGCCTCTCAGAGTTAAAAAAAAAAAAAAACCCAACAAATAAATACTTGTAATAACTGGAGGGGAAAAGGGAGGAGGGCTATGTCATTACCAAAAAAAGGGAAGATTCCTATTTTTTCTAAGAATGATGAAAATAAATGTATAATGATTGATCTTTTAAGCTGTGTATCTGTCATATGATCTAGCACAGCTGAGCGGTGTGGTCCCACACTTTGGGGAAACATGCCTCTAATTTAAGATCTTGACCTGAGATACCTTCAGGCTAGACCCTCCAGACAGATCCCATCTTCCTCCCTCTGCCCTGTGTTCACAGGGTGTAGCCTCCTGTCCTGTGGTGTCTACACCCACAGGTCAGAGTGAGGAGGGAAGAGAGTCAGGCCAGGGCTGGTTCCAAGGCTGCTCTGTCCGTCTACTCAAGGCCACATTTTTGCCAGGAGACATCCCCCGGTCCCAGTTATGGTTCCCACCGTCCCCAGTCCCTGGGGTAACACCGCCGCCACCCCCCACGCCAGCCCTCACGCCCCCCCCATTAAACTCGCCCCACTTGTGCATCCCACTCGCATGTGCATCAGGCCTGCCAGGCTGCAAAGTGAAATTACCACTTAAATTACGTGCATGGGTGAATTTTCCTGGAAAGCGAGAGTATCTCTGACTTCTGTTGGATTCTCAAGGGTCTGGAAGGGTCCCTGAGAGGGGGACTACCTAGTTCGGGGCATCACATTCCTGAAAGCAGCTCTGGGACCTGACAGGCCCAAACACACATTGGTCCCCACCACTACTTCACCCAAACTCATTCCGCTTGATTTGCTTGAACAAAGTGAGATAAGGGAACGGGCCAGAGTTTACAAACAAAAACACACCGTGCAGAAGGCTTGTGCGAGTGAATGCAGAAGAGCATCCCGGGCGATGGCCTAATTTTCATACACAAATTACGGGATTTCCCTGTAGACGGTCGATAGCTTTCGGATGTTTGGAAGAAAGGGCGGCTTTGGCAGATGGGAGGCAGGAGGGACTCTGCTCTGGTCCGCTGTCCCAGGGGCTGGGGACGCCTCGGTTGAAGAAGGAAACCCCCTCCAGGTTCACCTTCCAGTTTGACCACTTACCCCTGTGTGGCTTCTGCAAGTTCTTTTAACTTCAGATTCTCATTTGTAAAGTGGGGGTGAGGGGTGGGATCAAGGAGGATTAAACGGACACCATCTACAAGCACTTGTCACAGCATCGGAGCGAAATGGGGGCAGTCGCCTGCAAAGTATTCATAGGCTTCTCTTTTTTCCTTTTCTAAGTTAATCAGTGTCACCTTGGGCAGCCCGAGGCAATTATCTGCCCAAAGAGAAACCGAGAATTTTTACAGGTTCAGAGCAGACGTGGCTGAGCCTCACATAGCGCCTACCACGTACCATGTGTCACTGTGCAGAAGGCTCGACATACACAAGTCATCTAACCCACACAGCGACCCCGTCACGTAGGCGCTGTTACTGTTCCAACGAGGGGAGGCAGGCGCTGAGAGCTGGAGAGATATGCTCAGGGTCAAGTGGTGGGGGAGGTATACCCCTTCCTAAAGAAGGAAGAGAGACACAGAGAACAAGGGAAGATTCAGCTGCCAGCATGCAGAGTAGGACTTCTGGGCAGACCGAAACCCTGAGAGCAGATATTATTGTCGAGAGTGAAACGTTTTTCAAAATCGCCTTCTCTCTTTGCTTAATGCTTCAGGCTCCAAGGCAAGACGTGTGTGGGGACTTCTCCTGCAAAACAGAGTAGATGCCCCCTCGTAACAGGGCCACAGCAGAGCTACAGGAGTAGCTGCTCAGAGGTGGAAGGAGGCTGTGATGTAAGGGAAGTGTAGTGGGTTGAATCGTGTCCCCCAAAAGCATAGGTCTATGTCCTAATCCCTTCTCCCTGTGCATGTGACCTTATTTGCAATTAGGGTCTTTGCAGAGGTCATCACATTAAAGATCTCAGAAAGAGATCATACCATATTTAGGGTGGGTTTTAAATCCAACGACCAGTGTCCTTATAAGAAGAGAGAGGACACGGACGTACAAGAGAGACGGCCATGCAAAGACCCATGTGACCATGGAGGCGGAGATTGGAGGGATGCATCCACAAGCCAAGGAACACCTGGACCCATCAGAAGCTGGAAAATGCAGGAAGGATCCTTCCCTGGAGCCTTCAGAGGGAGCATAGCTCTGCCTACACTGTGATTTTGGACTTAGAGCCTCCAAAAATGTGAGAGAGTCCATTTCTGTTGTTTTAGCCTCCCAGTTTGTGGGACTTTGTTACAGCATCCACATGACACTAATAGAGGAAATGAAAGAAAATGCTGCTATTTTTATAGCCTGGAGAGATGATGAGGAGGGGACCTGCCAGAGGAAGAAGGCAAACGGGAAGATCAGATTTCAACCAAGAAAGGAGAAGGTGTAAGTCAGGGCAACACCAGGGCTGTCCCCCACATCCACCTTGAAGTGCTGTAAAGAGATGGCTGGAGCAAGGCCAGGTCCTGCACAGAGAGACCCCCTCGGGCTGAGCTGTCCTGAGCCCCGACAGGTCCTCCCGTGGCCTGTGGGGTCTGGCTTGGAGCTCGCAGAGTGCTGGGAAGGGACACCTAGAAGGAGGAATAGCTCTGTAATGAGAGCCCCTGAGAGGACCCAGTGGACCGCCAGATGCCATCTTGAAGACATGGGGGTGGGGAGGGGGTAATCAATTTGTTGCCTGCTTCAGTAGTTCATTCCTTTTGTTGCTGAGTAGTATTCCCGAATGTGTGTGTGTGTGTGTGTGTGTGTGTGTGTGTGTGTGTACGCGCGCCGCAGTTTGTTTATTCACTTCCCTCCGTGCTGGGTGGTGTCTGATGAGGCTGCGTGGAGTGCTAGCATGTTCACCACCACTCAGCAGCAATGAGGCCAGTCCTGTCCATGGGGTCAGTGGAAGCCACGTGGGGAGAAACAACCCGGCCTCCTATTTCCCCCGGAGATACCAGTGATGGCCGAGTGGGGAGCCAGAACTACCACCACATGAAGCGGTGATGAGGAGCTCCCCCTTGGGGTCAACAGAGACCGAGTGGGCAACCTGGACTTCCATCCACCCTCTTCCCCTGCTGAGCAGCGTCAAAGGAAGCCAACAAAAACAGAAGGTTTAATCCATCCAGACTCTCATAACATAGTACCCAAAGTGTTCAAGTTTCAATCAAAACTCACTTGGGACTTCCCTGGCAGTCCTGTGGTTAAGACTCCGAGCTTCCACTGCAGGGGGCGTGGGTTCAATCCCTGGTCGGGGAACTAAGATCTTGCAGCACGGCCCAAAAAAAAAAAAAGGAAAAAGAAAAAACAACAAACAACTCACTTCTCATACCAGGAAGATGTCAAACTGAATGAAAAAAGATAATGCATAGATACCAACACCAAGATGCAAGAGGTGTTGGGATTATCTGACCAAGATTTTAGAGCAGCCGTCATAAAATTGTCGCCATGAATACTTACAAATATGCTTGAAACAAATAAAAATAGTCTCAGCAAAGAAATCAAAAGTAAAAGAACAACCAACTGGAAATTTTAGAAATGAAAAATACTGTAACCAAAATTTTTAAAACTCAGTGGATGCACTCAACAGCAGAATGGAAGGGACAGGAAAAAGAGCCCGTGAACCTGCAACTAGAGCAATAGAAATTTCCCAGTGTGAACAACAGAGAGAAAATAGGCTGAAAAAAATGAGCAGAGCCTCAGGGACCTGTGAGGTTAACAAAAGGTATAACATTCACACCATCTGGGTCCTGGAAGGAGACGAGAAAAAGGACTGGGATAAAACAATACTCAACGAAATATGGCTGAAAACTTAAATTTGGCAAAAGACATAAACCCATGGAATCAGTATGCTAGTGAACCCCAAACAGGATAAACCCAAAGAAATCCTCACCAAAACACATCGTAGTCGAACTTCCGAACTCTTAAGGCAAAGAAAAAATTCTTCAAAGCAGTGAAAGAGAAAAGACACCCTTCCTATAGGAAAAACAAATCCTAATGCCAGCAGGTTTCCCATCCAAAACTTGGGACCAGAAAGAAGTAGCACAACATTTTTCAAGGGCTTAAAGAAAAGACCTGTCAACTGCAAATTCTATATCTGGCAAAAAGATTCTTCCTGAATGAAGGGGAAATCAAGGCATTCTCAAATTAAAAAAAAAAAACAAAAAGAGAAAATTTGTCACCAGCAGGAATGGCTAAAGGAAGTTTTCTACATAGAGAGGAAATAATAAAAGAAGGGGGAATTTCCCTGGCGGTCCAGTGGTTAGGACTCTACACTTTCACTGCCGAGGATGCAGGTTCAGTCCCTGGTCAGGGAACTAAGATCCCACAAGCCACGAGGCGCAGCCAAAAAAAAAATTTTTTTTTTTTTTTTTGCGGTATGCGGGCCTCTCACTGCTGTGGCCTCTCCCGTTGCGGAGCGCAGGCTCCGGACTCCCAGGCTCAGCAGCCATGGCTCACGGGCCCAGCCGCTCCGCGGCATGTGGGATCCTCCCAGACCGGGGCACGAGCCCGTGTCCCTTGCATCGGCAGGCAGACTCTCAACCACTGTGCCACCAGGGAAGCCCCCCACATTTTTTTAAAATAAAAAATAAAATAAGAAGTCATCATAAATTAATGGTGTAATCCATTGTTGTAAAAAATAATAATAATAACAGAAGGACACTTGGAACCTCAAGAAGGAAAAGAATGATGGAAAGAGTAAAAATACAGGAAATACAACATTTCCTTTTGAATTTTCTAAATGGTGTTTGATGGTTAAAACAAAAACACTGTCTAATGTATTTAGAGAAATGTTTAAGACAATTATAAGTGGGAGAAGGTAAGAGAGGTAGTTTTTACATTTCACTTCAGTTGGTCATAAAGCAGTGACGCCAATAGACTAGGATGAGTTATGAATCTATAATGTAATACATAAAACAACCACATAATTAATACGAGGATATCCAACAGAGCCTGCCCAACCACAGGCCACAGATGTGATCTCTCTGCAGCCATAGAGCCTCGGGTTGGAGAGGTTGTGGCTGCAGCTTTCTTGACAGCGAAACTAGGACCCTGTGCAGCCAAGGCACATCCCATCTGCGGCTGGGGGCCCACATGGACTGGTTGCTCCCTCTGCAAGCCGAACTTCCCTCCACGCAGCCCATGAGCTTGGAAGGCTTCCGTCCCCACTGGCATCCGGACTCCCAAGGCATGCCCACGTCCCCTGCTGTCCATTGTCTGCTTCCTACCCCCACTCCAGAGGGTTGCCCATTGTGTGCCCAGTGATTCCAGACCAGCTCCAATCTGGCTAACCCAGCCACCCTCTCTGCTATTCGGTGACTAACCCACAGCTTCTCCAATGAAGTCTGAACCCCTTCTGAGTTTGCCGTTTCTTGGGCAGTCTCTCTCAATCCTAGGGACCATACAGAATGTTCTTATGTCTTATAGTTACTCTTTTATCACAGTTAATCAGTCTTATCCTAAACCTCCCCAGTGTAACTGACTATGTGATTTCTATCTCCTGATTAGATACAAATACTACAGAAGTAGTAATGGGAGGGGTCCCAAGAGATAGATCGGTGAATGTGGGATCTGGGGACTGATTCAGCCATACCCTCGGACTTGAGTGTGATGCTGAGATCCTTGCCAATGAGAAATGGGATGCTGGCCACCCATGACGTACAGTGGCATTGCAATTAATCAAGCCATCACCCGTGGTTTATTGCGATAAAGTGCCGATGGGAGCGCGTGCCTTGGGAACACAAGCTGCATGGCAGTAATGATGACAATCAGGGATGTGGTGTGAGATGAATTTTTTTTTTGAGGGCCCTTGAGCACTTAGAGAGAAAATGACAAACCCAGGTCCATTAATTCCCACCTCAAGTCATGATCTGAGAATCAGACAGTTTCCAGGACAGCCCTGAAAGGATTTCTTATTTCTTGTGGCCACAGGGCTGACTCGGCTGAAAATCAAACACAAAAGTTAATGGTGCAAGTTGTTGCATTTAAATGGCAGTTGAATTCATGGCCTCACCAAGTTTCTCAGGTGAAAATGAGGGCATTAATCGCATAAGAATGAGATCCTGAAACGTGGAACAAGAACACCTTATCGGATCTGGAGGAACTGGCAACATTGACCTCCAAGTCATTCTGGGCTTCCCTGACCAGCGGTGGCTGAGCAGTGGCTTCTCCTCCAGGGTCCAGGAAGACCAGTCTTCCTCAGCTCAAAAACCCCGTGATACCCTCACTTGGGGTAGATGCTTTGAAAGGGGATGCTCCCTCTTCTTAGAACCCACCACAAGCCCCCCACTTTTGCCGTTAGACCCATAACTAGAGCCAAGTGTCAGCCTCATTCAGGGGACAGGTACAGGCTCTAACTCAAGAGGGAATAGCTTATACACCAAAAGAGCTGTAGGTCCTCAATAAGACATATCACCAGGGAATGCATGTGCTGGAATGGTTTCTAAGGGCGTTATACCAGAAAAGGCAGAAAAGAACACCAGCAATCGGGCCACATTTATGGATAAGGGTGCTTATTAGACAATGTATTAGTTGAGCAATGGGGTGTGGTTTTCACAGCTTACTTGGTTGGTTAACTGAAACCTGGACCCCATAGTGACCTAGATTTAATGAGGTTAACATGCCAGCACTTCTCTGGCCTGATGTGGAGGTGAGAATTCAAAGGCTCAGATAACTAGGAAGGCTGGCCTGGATGTACCACGTGCAACATTCAGACCCACCCACCAACTCCTCAACTACAATTCTCAAGAAGACCCAGAAGGCCCTCTCCTCCCTAGGGCATTGAGAAATACTTTAGTGAGGGACACTCGCATCCCTGAAAACCTCTGTGGTTGCTCTTTTTTTCAGGCCAAGTATGACTAAGGGATGCCAGCCTTGAGATGGGCTTCCTGATTTCTGTGGGAATCCTGGGAGAGCAGAGGCCAAGAGGCAACACTTAATTGTCAAAGGAAAAGTGGGCACATCGAGCACAGGGCAATAGGAAGGTGCCAGGAGTCAGAATTCTTTGGGTCGCAGAGATCTTTAGCAGTAGCTAATTGACCATGGTGTCCCTAGGGGTAAAATAAGAGGTCACCCCACTAGGATATGGCTTGCTCTACATAACAAGAAACTCTACGTGGCCACTAGTAACCCAACTTGAGTCACCAAAAAAAAATCACAGCCCTTCATCCAGTTTTCAGACCTAAATCAGTTCACAGACCCAGAGGCCCCTGAAGGAAGGGAAGCCCAGATCCCCTTGATAAAGGTCCCTGCACTATTTCCACAAAGACACACTGTCAATCTTCCTACAGCCTTCCCCAAAGGGACCTATGTGACTGTGATTTGGGAAAAAAAGTAAATACTCAAACCCTCCAGGGATCACTAGATACTCCAAGAGGTAAAGAACCCAGAGCAGCTGAGGTTCTTCCCTAAGGGCAAGGGAAGGAGAAAGTCATGGACATGAACTAGAACCTGTGTCCACTTCCAGAGGCAAGGGCTGGGAAGGCTTTGTGTGCGATGCTACGCATGTTCCAGGAATGAGTTATTGACACGTACCAGTCATTCTCTACTTCCCTCTCCTTCTTCGTATGTTTAAACTTCTACATGAGTTATTGGGGGTTAATTTTACACCTTAGTCTTGAGAGAACAGAATTGTCAGTGAGTCATGGACAAGATTTGAGGGACCATTAATAGAGCCCATGGTGGATACAATGACTGGGGTTTCTCATTGTGAAGAAGAGTGAGAACTTCTTCATTTGTAAGGAGAGATGTATCTGGCTGGGTGGAAACACACAGTTGTTTTGTTGTTTTAAGGAAGTTCCAATGTGTATAAAAGGCTACATGCAGAAGCTGAGCAGCCAAAGGGATAGACTGTGTCAGTTATTTGTTTATTGCCTCTCAGCTCCAAATGCACCCTTCAACATACGCTGTATAATAAACAACACAGGCTTCCCTGGTGGCGCAGTGGTTGAGAGTCTGCCTGCCAATGCAGGGGACACGGGTTCGTGCCCCGGTCCGGGAAGATCCCACATGCCGCGGAGCGGCTGGGCCCATGAGCCATGGCCGCTGAGCCTGCGCGTCCGGAGCCTGTGCTCCGTGACGGGAGGGGCCACAACAGTGAGAGGCCCGTGTACCACAAAACAAAAAAATTTAATTTAATTTAAAAAATAAAAAAATAAACAATACAATTCAGTTAGGCTTTTCACCTTCAGAGTGGCCACCATGCTCAGTTTTCCCCATAGAGGATGTGGGAAGGACACTTTGGGAGGGAGAGGCTTCCTGCAATTCCCAGCAGAAGCCAGGGAGATGGTCAGTGGGATGGGTGTGAGGATGTATACTCCAGTCCTACCCCTACCAACGGCCCCAACATACTCCCTGTGCAACCTGGCGGCCTCAGCCTGGCGCTGCCCTGTCTGCCGCACCCCCCCCCCCCCAGAAACCAAAGGTCTTACCTAGACTTCACGGAGCCTGCCTGTGGCCCAGAGGGTCCACACGGCTGTGAAGCTCCTTCTGCAACTCCGTGCAGCCGGCACACAGCCCACCAGTGGTCGCGTGTGCACAGAGGGCCACTCCACAACCCAGCCATGCAGACCATGCATTCCAAAGGCCTTTGTCCCCACTTCTGTCCAGAGTCCCAATGCACACACATGTCTCCTGTGGTCAATGACACACCTCCTGACCTCCAGGCACTCCAGAACATTCCCTGTTGTTTGCCCAGCAATTCCAGACAACCTCCAGTCTGGCTAAACCAGCCAACTCTTCTGCTATCTGGTGGCCAAATCACAGCTTCTCCAATCAGGTCTGATTGTCTTCCAAGTCTTCCCTTCCTCTTAATCCTAGAATACCATGGAGAGTTCTCTTATGTCCTACAGTCACTCTTTAGAGTTAATAATTCTTATTTTAAATTTCTCTTGTTGAACCTACTACATAGCTTCCAGTTCCTGATTGGACCCAGATTGCTGCACCAACATAGCTCATATCTCATAAAACAAACCTCAGCAAATGTAAAGAACTGAAATCATACAGAGAGTGTTCTCTGACCATAACAGAATCAAACTGGAAATCAATAACAGAAAAATAACAGAAAAATCTTCAAACACTTGGAAACTAACGAGCAAACTACTAAATAACCCACAGGTCAAAGAGGAAGTGTCAAGGAGCCCAAAAATACAGAGAATGAATGAAAATGATAATGGAACATCTCAGAATTTGTGGGACACAGCTAAGGCTCTGCTGAGAGGGAATTTACAGCATTAAATGCTTGTTCCAGAAAAGACAGTCTCAAATCAATAATCCAAGCTCCTACCTCCATAACCTAGTAAAAGAAAAGCATAGTATACCCAAAGTAAGCAGAAGGAAGGAAATAATAAAGAAAAGGAAAGAAATCAATTAAATTGGAACAGAAAAATAATAAAGTCAGTGAAAGAAAAAAGAGTGTTCTTTAATAATACCAATAAAATTGATCTTTATGCAACCTATTATATAGAGAATGGACAAACAAGGTCCTACTGTATAGCACAGGGAACTATATTCAGTATCCTATAATAAACCATAATGGAAAAGAATATGAAAAAGAATATATATATATATGTATAACTGAATCACTGCTGTACAGCAGAAATTAACAAAACATTGTAAATCAAGTGTACTTCAATAAAATAAATTTTTTAAAATAAATAAATAAAACTGATCTTTAGAATCTCTACCAAGATTTAGAAAGGAAAAAGGAGAGAAGACACAAATTACCAACACCAGGAATGAAACAGAATATCATGACCGACCCTGTAAGTATCAAAAGGACAGCACAGGGATACCATGAATAACTCTATCCATATACATTCGATAACTTAAATAAAATGGACCAACTTCTCAAAAAGCACAAATTAGCAAAATTTACCAGATACGAAACAGATCATTTGAATAGCAATGTAACTATTAAGCAGACAAAATTTGTAATTTTAAAACTCCCCAAAAAGCAGTCTTCAGGTCCTAATGGACCTGAAGAATTCTGCCTAGAGTTTAAAGAAAAATTAACACCAGTTCTACAAAACTTCTTCCAGGAAACAGAAGAGGAGAGAGCATTTCCCCATTAATTTCATGAAGCTAGGTATTACCGTAACACCAAAACCAGACAAAGACATTCCAATCAAACAAACAAACAAACAAACTACAGAGTACTATCTCTTCATGAATATAGATGCAAATTCCTTCACAAAACATCAGCAAATAGATTCCACAATATAGAAAGGATTACACATCATGACCCAGGGCCCCAGGGCCACAACAGTGTAATCCACCATATTTACAGAGCAAAGAAAAAAAATCACATGATTATATCAATTGCTGGAGAAAAAGCTCTTGATAAAAGTCAACACCCATTCATGATAAAATCTCTCAGAAAATAGGAATAGGGACTTGCCTGGTGGTCCAGTGGTAAAGAATCTGCCTTACAATGCAGGGTACACGGGTTCAATCCCTGGTCAGGGAAGTAAGATCCCACATGGCGCGGGGAAACTAAACCCACGTCACAACTACTGAGCTCATGCGCCTCAACTAGAGAGCCCGTGTGCCACAAACTACAGAGCCCACGTGCTCTGGAGCCCGTGTGTCACAACTAGAGAGAGAAAACCCACATGCCACAACTAGAGAGAAGCCCATGCACCACAACAAAAGATCCCGCATGCTGCAACTGAGACCCAGCACAGCGAAAATAAATAAATAAAATAAATAAAAAATAAATTATTTTTTTTTAAAAAGGAAAAGAAAATAGAAATAGAGGGAAAGCTTCTCGGCTTGATGAAGTGCATCTAAAAACGTAACTCTTAACAGCAGAAAACTGAATACTTCCTCCCAAAGATCAGGAATGAGACAGAGATGCAACCCAGCCCTTTCATGTAACATAGATATGCAAATTCCAGCCAGTGTGACAAAGCAAGAAAGGCAATAAAGGACATACAGACACGAGAGGAGGAAATAAAACTGTCCCTAATTGCAGATGACATGACTGTCTACGTAGAAAATCCCAAGGAAAAAAATTTTTTTTCTAGAACTAATAGGCAAGTTCAGCAAAATCATAAGACACAAAAATCAATCCTACTTATATATACTAGCAATGAACAGTTGGAAACCCAAATTTTAAATGCAATACCATTTATAATCACTCAAGAAATTGAAATACTTAAGTGTAAAACTAACAAAACATACCCAGGACCTATTTACAAAACACTGATGAAAAACTCAAAGAAAATCTAAATAAATGATAGATTGTGTTCATGGATTGGAAGACTGAACATAGTAAAGATGTCAATTCTCCCCAAATTGATCTACAGGTTTAATTCAATTCCTATCAAAATCCCAGTAAGATTTTTTTGGTGGGCATAGACAAGATTATTCAAAAATTTATAGAGAAAGGAAAAGGAACTAGAATAAATCAGTTTTGAAAAAGCATAATAAAATGGGAGGCATCAGTCTAAATTTTCAATAAATTGGAAAACTTATTACAGAGCTACAGTAATGAAGACAGTGTCGTATCAGCAGAGGAACAGACACATAGATCAATGGAACAGAACTGTTTTAAAAAACAGAAAAAGACTCACACAAATAGGCCCAACAGATTTTTTTTTTTTTTTTTTTTTGGCAGTACGTGGGCCTCTCACTGTTGTGGCCTCTCCCGTTGCGGAGCACAGGCTCCGGACGCGCAGGCTCAGTGGCCATGGCTCACGGGCCCAGCCACTCTGCGGCATGTGGGATCTTCCCGGACCGGGGCACGAACCCGTGTCCCCTGCATCGGCAGGCGGACTCTCAACCACTGCGCCACCAGGGAAGCCCCCAACAGATTTTTAACAAAGGTGCAAAAGCAATTTGGTGGAGGGAGGGTAACCTTTTCAACAAATGGTGCTGGAGTAATTGACATACATAGACAGAAAGAATAACCTCAACTAAACCTCACACCTCATTTATACAAACATTAACTCTAAATTTGAAACAAGCTTAAATGGAAACTGTAAAACTACAAAGCTCTAGAAGAAAAAAATAATAGGAGAAAATCTTCAGAATCCAGGGCACAGGAAAGAGTTCTCAGACTTGATGCCGAAAGCATGAGCCATAGGAAGAAAAATTTATAAACTGGACCCCATCAAAATTAAAAATATTTGCTCTACAAGAGCCCCTGCTTTGAAAAGGATGAAAACACCAGCTACGGACCAGGAGGAAATATTCGTAAACCATATATCTGACCATGGACTCAGATCTAGAGCATGAAAACTTAACATGAAAAAAAAATTCAAACTATACTCCAATATAAAATAAAAATTAAGTTTAGGGCTTCCCTGGTGGCGCAGTGGTTGGGAGTCCGCCTGCCGATGCAGGGGACACGGGTTCGTGCCCCGGTCCGGGAAGATCCCACATGCCATGGAGCAGCTGGGCCCGTGGGCCATGGCCGATGAGTCTGCGCGTGCGCAGCCTGTGCTCCACAACGGGAGAGGCCACAACAGTGAGAGGCCCGCGTAACGAAAGAAAAAAAAAAAATTAAGTTTAAAAAATTCAACAACAATCCAATCAGAAAATGAGCAAAAACATGAAGAGACACATCGCCAAAGATACACAGATGGAAACAAGCACGTGAAAAGGCGTTTAGCACCATTAACCATCAGAGAAATGCAAATGAAAACCACAGCGATCTGTCACTGCACACCCATCCGAATGGCGGAAATGAAAAACAGTGATAACACCAAGAGCAGGTGAGGATGTGGAAATATGAGATGAATAGCTGGTGTGGATATAAAGTGGAAAGGCCATTCTGGAAAAAAGTTAGGCAGTTTCTTTAAAACAAAAAATAATTAAACATGCCACTACAATTCAACCCAGGAATTACACTCCTGGCCTTTTATTCCAGAGAAATGAAAACTTAAGTTCACACAGGAGTCTGTACACAAATGTTCATGGTAGCTTTATGTGTAATAGCTGAAAATTGGGATCAGCTCTGATGTCCTTCAACAGATAAATAGCTAAACCAGCTGTGGAACATATATATTATAGAATATACTCAGCAATCCAAAGGAGTGGACTATTACATGGAACAATTTTGATGAATCTCCAGAGAATTATGCTTCATGAAAAAATCCAGACCCAAAGGCCACACACTGTAATTTCATTTATATAACATTTTTTTCTATATTTTATTTTATTTTTTCCATTTTTTTATTGACATGTAGTTGATGTATAATCTTATATATAAATTACAGGTGTACAATACAGTGATTCACAATTTTTAAAGGTTATACTTCATTGAGTTATTATAAAATATTGGTTATATTCCACGTGTTGTACAATATATCCTTGTAGCTTATTTTATACCCAATAGTTTGTACCTCTTAATCCCCTCCCCCTATATTGCCCCTCCCCCTTCCCTCTCCCCACTGGTAACCACTAGTTTGTTCTCTGTATCTGTGAGTCTGGTTCTTTTTTGTTTTATACACTAGTTTGTTGTATTTTTTAGATTCCACATATACATGATATCATACACTATGTCTTTCTCTGTCTGACATATCACTCAGCATAATGCCCTCCAAGCCCATCCATGTTGCTGCAAATGGCAAAATTTCATTATTTTTATGGCTGAGTAATATTCCATTGTATATATATGTACCACATCTTCTTTATCCATTCATCCAATGTCCATTGATGGACATTTAGGTTGTTTCCATGTCTTGGCAATTGTAAATAACGCTGCTATGAACATTGGGGTGTGTGGATCTTTTAGAATTAGTGTTTTTGTTTCTTTCAAATATATACCCACGGGTAGAATGGCTGGGTCATATGGTAGTGCTATTTTTTCATTTATATAACATTCTTGAAATGACAAATTATGGAACTGGAGAACAGATGAAAGGTTACCAGGGGTTGAGAGGAAGAGAGAAGGAGGGAAGTGGGTGTGGCCATGAGAGATCCCTGTGGTGATGGAAATAGTTTGTATCTCGATTGTATCAATATGCAGGTTGTGATTTGCAAGATGTTACCATGGGGGGGGGGGACTGGGTAAAAGGTACATGGGCTCACTCTGGATTATTTCTTACAACTGCATGTGAATCTACAATTATCTCAAAACAAAAAAGCCTAATAAATAGTAAATAAATAAATAAAAATAAAAAGAGAGAGCACCGAAACAGGAAACAACCTTCACAGTGTGTGAGTCCATGTTATTTACTGCAGCATCTAGAGTTGACCTAAAACCACGTCCCTAGGTCTGGGCTGCCCTTGGAGAAACACTGACTCGACACACATCATTTTCCTTGGCTTTGTTTTCTTTGGGTCCACTCACGTGTCCTCAGGTACCCTTATATCAGAGGACATTTTACATCACCGCCATATATGGAGAGGCTCCGCCATTGTATGAGTGCAAATAATCATAATGAAAATACAACGATAGCAATGAAGACCCTCAAAGACCTCTCACTTGGTTGCAAGTCAAAGCAGGGAAAAGGTTGCCTACGGATGCCCCCAGCGGACTCTGCAGAGATTCCTGAACGCAACCATTCACATCACCAACGATTCAACCACCCCGGCCGAGCCACACCCAGAAGGATGGAATACCCAGACCTCGGAGACGAGACCTGTCTTTGAACCTGTGCTCTGCTCGTTTCAAACTCTATGACTTTGTAAATTATTTTTTAAGGTAATGTAAAACATCATTTGTTTTTTTTTGGCCACGCTGCGTGGCTTGCAGGATCTTCGTTCCCCAACCAGGGATTGAACCCCGGCCCACTGCAGTGAAAGCCCCGCGTCCTAACCACTGGTGCGCCAGGGAATTCCCAAACTCTATGACTTTGAATAAGTCACCTTGACTCTCAAGCCATGTTTTCCTTTAAAGGGTGGGGCTCATGTCTACTTGTTCAAAGGACTAGACAACCAGTGAATGTATGGGTGGTAGGCATTCCATGTTGGGTTTTTCCCCCTTAATCACACACAGACCTCCCCACCTCCTTCCCCTGTCTTGGTTCTCTGCATACATGCTTGTGGTTTCTACCACGAGAAAGGCCTCTGGCTGATACCCGTTTGCCCCTCCTGGTGGCCTCATTTCCTCTCGGCAACTAGGCAGTGATTATTTAGGTTTGGGGAGGTTCCCCTCCCCCGACTTCCTGGTCAAAGTAAAACTGAGGAAGCAACCCTTCATCTCTTGGCTTCTCAAAATCTTCCCACAGCCCCCAAGCCTTCTGCAGAAGCTAAACACTTGCTCTGATGAATATCAGTCTTGTGATCCTAAAAGCTTGCCCTCAGCTGGGGCAATAGAATTAGGGTAGTTAACAAGCACATTATTTTAAACCGGCCCTGACGTTGATTCTGCTTTTTCCCAGTCAGCTGATGTTATCGGTTTTCTAAGTTGCATCCTGTCTCCCCTTGCATTCTGGCAGATAACATCTCTGCTTTCATTCTTACAGAAAGATTTGCTACGGGAACAGAGGAGGCAGCCACCTCTCAGAATATGGGCTCCAGGGCTTATCTGACAGACCCTCCAGCTCTTAGCTATTTTGGATGAAGGGAAGCCAAATATATGTATAAATACGTGGTCCAGGGTCCAGGGTCCCTTGTAAATCTCGTTGAAAAATGCTGCCCTTGGGTGGTTGATCAGTAGAACTGCTAAAAATAGTGTCGCTATCAAATACCTTGATATTTAGATTATACTGTATGTTTTATTTTTCTAACCCTTGGGCTAATAGAACTGATGTTTCTAACCAATTCACACCTTCAGTTTAATTAGGTCCATCATTGAAAAAAAAAAAGAACTGTTTATAAAGCAACGAATTTCCTTATAGGTTGTCCTGTGTTCAGTAGAACACGGATTGTGGACTCAGTTTCTGACAGCCATTATGATTTGCAGTAAATATTCCGACAAAAATAACAGTTGTGATAGACACACAAGACAATTACTGAACTGGGTCAGGCCCAGTTTTACGTAGCATTTTCTTTTTAACTGCGTGCTTGAAGATAAATATATCATTAAGAGCACAACGTAAAAAAGAGTTGGCTTTTTAAAACTCGGATCTTCTATAGACTTATCTTGTGGAGTATGTTACATACCTTGATGAAGAGAGATGTACTTGCAGCCAGTGGTGCTCCGATTCAAACACGAATGACCTGGCCTGAAACTGGGGAGACATCCATAGCCCCAGAAAAGACAAGTGGGCAGGCGCCCCAGAGCAGAGAGGCACTGGCCCAGCCCTCCTCCCACTCTCTTTGCTGAGACGGCCGTCTCAGGCATCCTCTCCGGTCCCTACTCTGCGGGCAGCATCTCAGAGGACAGAGGCATCCTCCCTGCATCTTAGAAAATAAAATAAAAGAGGATGGCCTCCCATGGCTTGGCCTTTGAGTCAACGCCGGGTTTGACTGAGAAAAGCACCATTTTGAACCACCTGGAGGAGATGCAAGCAGAGACGAAACTTGGGCTGGCTCAGAAATAGGAAGTCAGTTCTTTTCTATACATCACAATGTCACAGTAGCAACGCTTAGAAAACAGGAAGAGAGAGACGCAGAGAGGGGGAAGAAAATAGAGCCTCAGCTGAGGCCTTTAGTAATTGTGACTATTGATCTAGCCACCTGTGCACCGAGCCTGCTGCTGGGAAATGAAGGTGTGGCACCCAGTGCATCAGAGATATGGTTATTCTGTGGAGGCTGCTAAGAATTAGAGCCAGTTTGGTCGTCTTCCTGGAGATGCAGTTGGAATGAGCATCAGCAGAGCCTCTCCACGTATTAACACTGGAGGTTCCCGAGGGCCCAGATTGAGCATTTCCACTGCAGGTGATGATGGTGAGAAGCCTCACAAGGACCCCTGTGATGCCGTCTTTATTTAAAATGTCAATATTTTGTTCAATATGGAATTGTTTGCATTAATTTTTATTTTCACGACATTGCACGAAAATATTGTCTTGATGACTCAGTTTGGGGTGCCCCTAAATTCTGCATCCATGGTAAGTCCTCTGTCTCCCCACCCTAGTTCCTGCCCTGCTCTCTCTGACTTTGGAAGGAGCAAACACAGGAGTGATGGAACGTGAAAAAGTACAATAAGTACAATCCATAAACATGAAAAAATACAATATATCAGAATTCAATACATAAATAAAAATAATTATTCTCAGTGGTGGAGGTTGAGAGGCAAACTGAATCTCTAAGCCACGTAGGAAACAAACTTATGGTTACCAAAGGGGGAAGGGTGAGGAGGGATAAATTAAGAGTTTGGGATTAACAGATATACACCACTATATATAAAACAAACGACAAGGACCTACTGTAGAGCACAGAGAACTATATTCAATATCTTGTAATAACCTATAACGGAAAAGAATTTGAAAAAGAATACATATATACAAACATAAATATAAGAAACGGAATCACTTGGCTATACACCTGAAACTAATGCAACATTGTAAATCAACTATACTTCAATTTTTAAATATTGCGGCTACTTATTGTGGAGATCATTATACATGTGGCAATGGATACAAATATTGAATCTTTATAAAACTAATGTAATGTTATATGTGAATTACATCTCAATAAAAAAGATAATCTGAGCTCTTAAAAATAAATAAATAAAATAAAATAAAATATGGCAGCTATTGGTATTGTCCAAAAAAAAAGGAATCTCTAAGCCAGAATATGAGAAAATGAAAAGAAATACGTTTGGGGGTGACGCAGGGCAGACCAGATGCAAAACTGGCCATGTAGACTGGTGGTGCGTTAACTTGTTTAGGCCAGTTTCCTGTTGCTTTAAAATATGCCATTTATTTTCACTGGGGAGAGGAGTGCTTCCTTACCCCACTTTGCCATCAATAACATCCAGCTGGTCATGTATCTAAGCCTCCTGTTGAGCTAGATTGGGTTTGGGGAGGAATTTTATCTGGCTGAGCGAGCTGGTCTTTGGAAGAACAAAATCATGAGGATTCACATGGCTTCCAACCCCCCATACACCCGGCATCAATGCTCAGGCACCTCCCTGGCTGTCTGAGCCACCAGGCGTGCAAGAGGTCACAGATTGTGTGCAGGTAAGAATAAGAAAGAGACAGACACAGAGCCAGAGGCAACGCCTCAACAGGGTCGCATGACCACACCTCCCATGTCCCTTCCCCTCCCCAGGGACCCTCCAACACCCCCAGAACCCAGCACCGACACCAGCATCCGTTCCAATTTATTTACCTACACCCCGCCATTGCTATCATAGAACCACGCCTGGCCATAACATAAACAAAGCATCATGGGAGTCTGGGGGAAGAGGGTCTGGGAGACTTCCTGGAGGTAATAGGTGGGCTGGCTGTTGCAGGATGCATAAGAATTTGCTGGGCAGAAGCACCAGCAAGAGGCAAGCTGGGGAGGCTTGAAAATGCACCAAGGTCAAAGGTGTGTGAGTGCTCGGCTGTCCCTGAAAGGGAGAGAGAGGGCCACAGGGCAGCCATGGACCAGCGGATGGAGAGGAGGAGACTGGAAATAGGAACTGGTACCAACTAAAGGCCAAACTCTCGTGCTGAAGAGCTGGGCCTTCCCCTGGAGTAGGGTAAAACTCCCAGGAGCAGAGAGCTATGGAAAGGAATGCAGAAAGGGCTGAGCTGGGTCACCTCTCTCCGGGACCTGGGACAGATGTTTCCCCAGGCTTAACCAAGGAAGCCCTCAGGAAAGAATCTGTCTCTATATCTGAAAAGGACTTTGATTTGCCTTTTTTGCTCTCAAGTTACAGTGTGAATGCACTTCATTAAGATAAATTAATGAGAAAGTTTTCCTGTACAAAAGCTACTTTAAAATAAAAAGGGGCTTCCCTGGTGGCGCAGTGGTTAAGAATCCGCCTGCCAATGCAGGGCACATGAGTTCGAGCCCTGGTCCGGGAAGATCCCACATGCCGCGGAACAACTAAGCCCATGTGCCACAACTACTGAGCCTGTGCTCTAGAGCCTGTGAACCACAACTACTGAGCCCAGGTGCCACAACTACTGAAGACCGTGCGCCTAGAGGATGTGCTCCGCAACAAGAGAAGCCACTGCAATGAGAAGCCTGCACACCGCAACAAAAAGTAGCCCCCGCTCGCTGCAGCAATGAAGACCCAATGCAGCCATAAATAAATAAATAAATAAATAAATCCATCCTTTGGAGTTAATTGAAAATAAATATATCAATGGATGATTATATAACAAAATGTGACATATCTATGCCCTGAATATCATCAGGCTATAAAAAGAGAATGAAGTTCTGACACCTGCTAAGATGTGGATGGACCCCAGGACTGCTATGCTGAGTGACAGAAGCCAGACACCAAAGACCACATACTGTCTGATTCCATGTATATGAAATGTGCAGAACAGGCAAATCTGTAGAGACAGACGGTAGATTTGTAGTTCCCTAGGGCTGGGGGTAGGGAGGTGAGTGACTGCTAATGGGTGCAGAGGTTATTTGGAGGGTGGTGGAATGTTCTGGAATTCGAGCATAGTGATGAGTGCACAACTTTGTGAATACACTAAAAGTCACTAACTCATAGACTTTAGAAGGAAAACTTTATGGTATGTGAATTATATCTCAAGATAATAAATAATCACTCCCCTTCCAATTTTTCTAAGCACTGTCATATAAATCAAGTCTCCAGAGTGGCCAGCAGATAACCAACCCACTGAGCATGTGACCAGAGTCAACAAAGACAGAAAAAAGTCATTTCCAAATGACTGTGAACTTGCCTTCTTGGGCCAATTTTTCCCCCAAGGAAACAAACAAAAAAGGTATTTCACTCTCTTGTTAAGGGCAAAGCTCATTTGGCAAAATTGGCAGTCTGTAATGACTGTTCTTTAAAGCAAGGCCCTTAGGTGCAGCTAAAAGAAAAGGCAGCAAAACCAGGACAGGGAGGACAGACCCTCCCTGAGGGTCTGAGGGAGACCAGGGGGGAAAAATAATGCACACAAGGGGCAATGCTGCAGGGCCCTTGCACCCCTCGACACATATTCCTGTCCAGAAGCCGGGACCAGGGGGAGCAGAATGACCCCCTGCCTTTTGGGTTCAGCCCCCAGAACCTTCCCCAGTCCCCAAATATGCAGTCACATGGCAGAAAGCCACGGGGGTGGGGCGGCTGCCCCTGGCCCCCTTCTTGTAACCCTGAGAGTGGCCACCTGCCTCACCCAGGACTCGGCACAAGCATGAGTCTGTGCAGGAAATCTGGGGCCCGGCGACCCGGCTCAGCCTCCCAGCAAGCAGGGCACTAAGAAGTGCTTCTCGGGGTCTCGGGTGAGTCAGATCAGAAGTTCCTACGAGGCGAGTCTCTCCGGGCTGGTCCCCAGGTGCGGGCTCTCTCCCCACATCCTGCTGCCTGACCTTCTCTCCCTGACCTCCGAGGGCCTCTGCAAAGCCTTGAACTGGGCCTAGAAGAGCATCAGGATCCCCAAAGCTGTGTTAAATGAATGGAAATGAACAGATGTGTTTGTTTGTTTTGTTGTTTGTTTGTTTCAACTCGTGTACATCCAGTGGGACAATTTGTGAAGAACGGAGAGCACGGAAGACCGATCAGAGCAGACAATCACCTTCTCCTCTGGACTCTCCCGAGAAGGACCCTCACAGCACATCTCTTGTCCTTCTCGGTTACCTGTCCCATGGGTCTTAAGTGATTGTTTGGGCGTTCCTCTGTGTCCTCTGCCACCCTGCACAATGTCAGCCCAAGGTCAATATCTGCTGAGTGACAAGCCCGATCAGATTTCTCTGGCTTTGAGCCAAACCCAGATCTTGCAGTGAGGGACTTAGACACCTACCAGGCAGGTGGGACCTGCCTGGCTTGGAAAACCGCAGAGGCTCCAAGCTCATCAAATGCAAAGTGTGTCACGGTGGGCTTCACGGGGGGAGGCAGGGGGACTCGGCCTGCTCTTGGGAACACACACTCGGATTTTCATTTAAGCCCCTTCCCTCTTTGGGTTCAGTACCCCATAACTCCCTCATGGTCAAAAGAGGTTTGTAATCACAATCCACGTGTAATGAGAAACAAGGTTGACCTATAGAGTCCCTGTAGAAAGGAGCGCTCCGTGGACATGTGACAATATCCCTACAGCTGTTGTTCTAATTTCTGTGCAGATAGAAAAGTGCCTCCCACCCCCAAGTGTAATCACACGAGTGGCCCATGCAATTATCTGCCTGCACGTCCTCAGGGCCACTTCAACCATGTTTTTATTTAAAACATGATGCATCAGCCGGATGTTGATTATCCATGATAATGGAGGGTCAAGGTTCAGCGGAATAATTGAAACGGAAACTTTATTCCCACAGAGAGTCTCCCTCACCTCCACCTCCACCTCCTGCCGTCCTCCCGTTGAGAAGGGAGGCGCTGTTGGATTGTGGAAGGGGTGCCGGGATGGGAGTCTCCCACTGGGCCAGTCCTCCTGCCGGAACTCTGCCACCGGCTTTCTGGGGGACCTTGCACAATGCCCCCCCTTTCAGCAGAGTGGTGAAGAGAGGGAGCTGGACCACCCCGTGCCTGAAGCTGCACCCGCAAGCTGCACATCATCTTCATTTATATGTATATCCCTTCAAATCGACCTGCTTTTCCTCATTTAATTGGTTGCAAGCTGTAATCATAGTTGATGCGGTCATGATATACTTTTTTTTTTTTTTTTTTTGCGGTACGCGGGCCTCTCACTGTTGCGGCCTCTCCCGTTGCGGAGCACAGGCTCCGGACGCGCAGGCTCAGCGGCCACGGCTCACGGGCCCAGCCGCTCCGCGGCATGTGGGATCTTCCCAGACCGGGGCACAAACCTGTGTCCCCTGCATCGGCAGGCGGACTCCCAACCACTGCACCACCAGGGAAGCCCCATGATATACTTTTGTAATATCCATTAAAATAACTACGTGGGTAGTCACTTTTGTAAAAGATATATCAGAAGATACCCCTTGACCCTCTCTTGGCTCCTAGAACAGAAATCCAGCATTCGGGGAAAGACTGGAAATCCAAATAACATCTGGAATTCAGTTACAGTCACGCATCAACGTCCCACCTTCTCCACCATGACACACGCCCCGTGTGTATGTAAGATGCTCACAGTGGGGGCAAAGGGACATGAGAACTCCCTGTGCTAATTTTGCAACTTTCCTGTAAACCGAAAATGATACCAAGATAAAAAGTTTATTTAAAAAAAATTTTAATGGTCCCACCTAAAGTTACAGAAGTTAAATTTTTTTTTTAAAAAAAGAGTACCCCCCAGGGTCTGCATGCCAATCTTGGGAAATGTCGGGTGAGACTGTGTGCCAGCCCTTCAGACTCTTCTGAGAAAAGGGCTGGGCTGGGTTTGGGTTGGTGTCTCGGGTCCAAACCCGCTCTGGGGAGGACTGAGTGAGGAAGCACAACGATGCCCCTTGCCGGGACCTGTGGCTCAGTGGGCAGGGAGCAGACGTTTGCCAAGATGATGTCCTTCTGACTCTCAAGACAGTTTCCCCCAAACTGTCCTCATCCCCTCTCCCTGGGCAGCGAAGGCTATTGGGATAAATGCCACCTCCCACCCTTTCCGGAACAGCTCCCATCTCGGTGATGGAGATGTGGCTCCATCAAGCTGGCTCCGGGCTCGCACCAGGCTGTGACTGTGCTGCATCCGGGGAAAGGCTCAAAGCCTCCCAGGGCCCATTACATGCAATGTTCCTGATGTTCTCCCGCCGTAATTGCCTGCACAGTTCATTTCCCCAGACCATCGCCCTGACTGTGCTCTCGCAGGGCCATGGAGAATGAAAGCGACTGAGTGACAGACACAAAGCCAGGGGAAGGTGGGCCTTTTTGTTTCCCTACAAGTTGTACCCCTTTTAGGAAGACGTGATGTGTCTCTTGAGCACTTGGCTTATCAGATTTTTTTTTTTTTTTTTTTTTTTTTGCGGTACGCGGACCTCTCACTGCTGTGGCCTCTCCCGCTGTGGAGCACAGGCTTCGGACGCGCAGGCTCAGTGGCCATGGCTCACGGGCCCAGCCGCTCCGCGGCATGTGGGATCCTCCCGGACCAGGGCACGAACCCGTGTCCCCTGCATCGGCAGGCGGACTCCCAACCACTGTGCCACCAGGGAAGCCCAGCTTATCAGATTTTAATCATCGAGTGTAAAAATGAAATCATTTCAGCACCTGAAGTGATTTTTGCTGGCATCACCCACTGTTTCTGTAGATTAATTTTTTAGACTAGAAAGATAAAGCCTTAGTGTTCAGCTATAGCAAGAAAAACTGGTCCCTCCTTCCACCCACCCTCAAAAGTTTCTTATGTAAGGAGTTTGTTTTCTTGTTTTTTTTTAAGGGGAAGGGTTCACTGGTCCAGATGAGGAACGAAATGGCGGGGCTGAGACCCCATTCCACCCCACCCCTTGGGAGACTGGTCGATCAGGGTCTTTTGGATGTACTTACAAAAGCAATATGTTTAAACATTTCAATACACAGATTAAAACACAGATTTGTATATTAGCCTCTGCCAGCTGCTTCTCCAAGCCCAGAATCCTTTTGTCCTCGTGAAATCAAGTGATGGCAGCTCCTCGACTCTAAGTCCTGGCCTGAGGGACCCCAGAGATTTGGTTCTCTCTTCCTCTTGGTGGCCTCTGACCTCAGGCTCTGGCTTGCTTTCTCACTGTCCCATCCTCTGGGTGCATCCTTAGTGTAAGTTCCCCCAAATCCTTTTTGGAAGGAAGCAGAGCTCAAATGGTAAGCCACCCAGTTTCCCTCCAAAGCCAGAGTTCAGAATCCCACCAGCACCCGGAGTGAAGAGCTAGCCTGACCTCAATACGTCTCTCCCTGCAGCACAGGGACCACCATCCCCAGCTCCCTGCAGGACTTAGTTTTAGTGCTAGGGACTTCAGGGTCATTGGTGGAGCATCAGGGAAACACACACTTCATCCATACATTCTCTAGGGTAACCATCGCTTCATACCCTCCCAGAGAGGTTTTCCAGCACATCTCTTGAAGGCAGATGCTAAAGATGAAGTTTCCTAGTGTAGGAACATTTGCCCCTTTAATTAAGGCTCCCAACCCATCTCTTCCCATTCCCAAAGGGATGAGATGGGATTTAGAGCCCCTGGGATTTAGAGCTAAAGGTCCATCAGGGATCATCTAGGCCAGGAATGTCAAGTTCAGATGCACCTGTCCTCTCCCCTTCTGACACCCATGGCTACTTTGTCACAGCACTCTTCACCCCAGAGCTGGGCAGCAGACGCCTCTTTACCTGGACCTCCAAGAAATCATTCCCAGTGAGATTCAGCCCCTGACCTAAAGCCATTTAGCCCCTGACCTTAAAACGCCCTCGTTTTGGGGCTTCCCTGGTGGCACAGTGGTTGAGAGTCCGCCTGCCGATGCAGGGGACACAGATTCGTGCCCCGGTCCAGGAGGATCCCACATGCCGCAGAGCGGCTGGGCCCGTGAGCCACGGCCACTGAGCCTGCGCGTCCAGAGCCTGTGCTCCGCAACGGGAGAGGCCACAACAGTGAGAGGCCCGCGTACCACAAAAAAACACACAAAAAAACAAAAAAAACACCCTCGTTTTAAAGATCATAGAGGTGGGACCAGAACCCACCTCTCACCAGAGCCCATGCCATTACCCACAACACCGATCTCTGCTTGCCACTGTGTTTATCACGGTGTTAAATGCACATACATGCAAATGTGGGCATCCGTGCAGGTGCGTGCAGACAAAAACCTTGATGCCTGCGTGCGTCCAGCCTGGTCTGTTTTCCTATCCATGAGAAGCTGTGCCTTGTCCAGTCTGTCCCTTCACTTCTCACTGCCTGAGAACGTTTTGTCTCCTCTAGACTGCTCTTAATCTTTTCTGTGACACATGATCAAGATGACTGAGGAGAAAATAAGGACCAAAACCAAACAGGCAGATACCAATCAAAAAAGCAATGAAGAAGAAAACAGACCCCCTCCTAGGTGTCAGGGAAATGCATTCAACAGTTACCCACACGTTCACCAAATATTTCTTGAATACCCATCAGGTTCCAAATTCTGTTCTAGGTCAAAGGATCGAGGGAGAATAAGACAGATAAGGTCCTTGCCCTCATGGGGCTGACATTTTGGAGCGAAAGACAATCATGAGTAAGAATGCGCATAAATGAGTGAGGTCGTTTCAGATAGAGATAAGTGTGATGAAGAAAGAAAAATGGAGTGGTATTACCCATGATGAGGAGTCTTGAAATATAAGGAAGATTCAGCCATGGGGAAATCTGAGAACAAGCCGTTCCAGACAGAGGGAGAGTGAAGTGAAAAGGCCCAGGGGTGAGTACTCACCTGGCAAGTTAAAAGCAGCAGAAGGCTAATGGGTGTGCAGAACAACAGCAAAGAGAACAATAGCAAACTGCCAGGAGATGAGGCCAGAGTTCATGCAGAGAACAAGGGATGTAGAGCTTTTGAGGCCACAGGAGAAATTTTATTCTAAGCAGCCTAAGACATGGCACAGAGATCGGGAAAACAATTGAGAGAAATAGGGTCAGGACAGAGGAAGGAACTTTTCACAGAGTTTGGAGAAGAGGGACATTGGACGGGAATGTGGATGGAAAAAGAAAGAAGAAATGTTACACGTTTTGCTGTGAATCATGAATCCCCTCCCCAGGGCTGAAGAAATCCGAGCAAAGAACCTTGCTGTTTGCTTATCAAATAAATCACTCGCTGTTTACTGCACTGAATCTGGTGCTCATAAAGCCGCTCTGAGACTGGGCCACATGGGTCCCTGTTCCAAAAGTGATATATACTTGTTCTGCGGGATTGACCCACGTGTGTGACTAAGTGCATGTCTCCTATCCCTGAAGTGGGAAAAAATGATCCAACCTCTCTAAGTATTGCATCCTCTATGAGGCGTGACCCGACTTGTCCAGGCATCTGGGGGGAATTCTCCACTCTCAGGGTCCCACGGCAGTTCACACATGTGTCCTCGTCATCAGCTTCTGTCCCTCGATGCACTCCTTGAAGATGTAGACAAATTTTAACTTTCTTAGCCCAGCTCCAGGTGGGTACTTGGCAAGCGACCGTGAGATAAATCTTCTCAGCTGTGCTGGGCATGCAAGGTTGAAAAGGTTCCCTCGTGCTGCACGAAGCAGCACGGCAATCATTCCCTCTCCGAGGCTGGGCTGGCCAAAGCGACTTCCTACCATGCCTCGTCTCTCCAGAGCTTAGTATGGCAGGGATGCCCGACCTCTGACTTGCCCTTACTCTGGTGCGCCAGGTGCGGGTGGTGCTTAGGATGGTCAGACATGTTTGTCCAGCCTCGCAGTCAGGTCTTGGCAGCCGGGAGCCCCAGGCTTCCCCAGGCAGCATCCCGCACTATTAAGCATCCACCTAGTGGGCCTCGGAGCGAGATCTCTCGGTGAAGCCATCCGTTCCTCCTGCCAAGCCTCCTGCTCTGTGGGAAGCCCAGCCATGAAGATGCACCCGGCCCAGGGAAGGGGCCCAAACAGAAATCAGGCCCTGACCTTCTCAAAAGTCAGGCAGTGAGGCTCAGGCATGCTTAATGTCGTGTTGACTCCCTCCTGTTCTCGTGGGGTCCAGTTGTGCACTGTTTGGTTCCGAGGGGAAGCATTCGGACAGTGTGGGCTCGGAGCCAGTGCACGTGTTCTCTGGAGGAGGGGCGTGGGGCAGGGAACCAGGCAGGGACAAACTCAGGAACAGGGTCCGCAGGAGCCGCTCAGCTTGCTGGGCTGGGGATGATGGTGACAGCCAAGCGGGATCTAGATTGAACTGTCCGCCCACCGACGGCTCAAATCCAGTGACCTACCTTCACTCCCAGGCCCCTCGCAAACCCCACGCCCCTCTCCGTGACCTGAGGGCTGGTTTTCAAACACAGAGTTCCATCCACGCGCGCCCACTCTAGTTTCAACGCCACGAAGCGATCTCCGCTGCCTGCGTGGTCCGGAGGGCGCTGGCCTCTGTCCCACTCTGTGGCCCCTTCCCAAACCCCACTTCTTCTTGTTTAGCAGCCCAGCCCGCCCTGGCCTCTCAGCTCCTGCACTCCTGCCCTGTAGGGGCCCCGCAGGAGCTACATCCAGGCCTGAGGTGTTCCTTCCTTTCCTCTGCACCTCACGGCCTTGCAGCAGACTCAGCTCTCAAGTCCTCCAGGAAGACTGAGAGGATGCCCGCGCCACCATGCTTAGCCGCTAACCCGAGCTTCTCTCTTCAGCAGACAAGAGAGAGGGGCTGCAGCAGCCCCTCCCCGTCGTCGTTCCCTGGGCTAAGCTCCTCTCTTGGGGAGCATCTCCCAACACATGGGGTTCGGTCGGCACCAACATTTGAGGCCATCCCTGTTGACCCTAAAAGCACAAATCCCAAAGCATCTCAGTTAAAACTGTTGCAAATCTCCATAAAGACCTTTCGAAAAGAATGCACCCTCTCCAAAAAGTCTGTGCCCAGGAGCCAGGTTTCAGTCCTCTCCTTTAATCCTCCCCTGGCAGGGATCCCCTCAGCCAAATCTCAGAGTGAGGGCTTTAAGGGCACCTGGGGGTGTACCCAGGCTCCATTCTCACTAGTTGTGGGCAAAGTTACTTTACCTTTCAAAGCCTCTGTGTTCCCCTGACCGGCAGGGACACTAATCACACCAGGCACCTGGGAGAATTAAGTCCAAGGTGCTCCTCACAGGGGGGCGGACCTCCAACCCCAGTCAGTGGTAACGGGAGCGTTACTGCTGTGAGTACTCTCTCATTGGCAGTGTCCAGTCCTGGGTGTCTTGGTGGGAGGATCCCAGAAAGAGAGGCTGCCTCTTCCTTTCCAGAGGGAGCCTGGAGGGGCCCCGGGAAAGGGTATCCCAGGAGACAGGAGCCATGTGTCTCGCTGGGCGTGCACAGATCAAGGTGGCAAGTCACACACACATCAGTGTGACCCCCCCCGCCTCACGCATCCTCCTCCACAGCAGCCCCCTCGCATCCTCCGCTACGCCACAGAGCACGTGTGCACGTTTGTTCACGCACACACATGCCTCCTGCCCCAGGCCACGTATGCCCCGTGAACATAGACCTCACGGGGTCCCAGCAGCACTCAGCCCGGTACACCTGCCCCAACCAGAAACCCAGGATGGGGGGGCGCTGTGCTCATGGCCTCCCACCCAGGTACACACTGTCAGGCGGGCCCAGTGTATTTGCATATAATCTGCATGTGTTGACACAGCCGTTCCCATCTCCGCACAGAGCGCTTCCAAGCTAACCTGTTATTACTGCTCCTCTGAAGCCTGGTTTTCCTCGGCATTCATGCTGCTTACCCACCCACTGCCAGGAAGCACTAGGCAGTGAGACAGGCCGCGAGCTGAGTCTGAGCGCCTGGCAAGTCACACCAGCATCCCTGGGCCTCGGCTCCTCCCCTGGACAACGAATTTCATCACACCTCCCCCTGGGCAGAACCAAGGAGACTTTCCTGCACATGAGACATTAGTACGTGCCTGGAGCTGAGGGCACAGCTGCTTTATCCTCCTCAGGGCCTGGGAAGGAAGTCTGATGGAGAACTCACCCCAACTCTTCCCAGATCAAGTTTCTGAGTGTCACGAGCGGGTCCCCTGTGTTACGGATACTATATTTATAGAAAATATATAAAAATGTAGGATGCCTTGAAAAACAATATATATATATATATATATCTGCATAACTGTGCTGTACACCTGAAACCAACATGATATTGTAAATCAACTATACGTCAATTGAAAATTTTTCAGTTTTTTGAACTATAATTCAAAAAAAAGGCAGGATGCCTAGTTAAGTTTGAGTCTTGAAGAGACAATGAATAATACGCTAGTAAAAGTATGTCCTGGGCTTCCCTGGTGGCGCAGTGGTTGAGAGTCCGCCTGCCGATGCAGGGGATGCGGGTTCGTGCCCCGGTCCGGGAAGATCCCGCGTGCCACGGAGCGGCTGGGCCCGTGAGCCATGACCGCTGAGCCTGCGCGTCTGGAGCCTGTGCTCCGCAATGGGAGAGGCCACAACAGTGAGAGGCACGCGTACCACAAAAAAAAAAAAAAAAAAAAAAGTATGTCCTGTGCAATCCTTATACTACGAGTATCCATACTGTCCCTGAAATCCAAATTCAGCTGGGTGTCCTGTATTTTATCTGACAGCCCCACCTGGGACCCCAGGCCCACTGGCTTTTATTATCACTAATATCCTGTTTTCTCCCAGCTTTTAGCTAAGCCCAGGCTTTACTTCCTAAATGTCCAGCTTCCCCATGTAGGATAAGAAGGAGGGCCGAGGTCCCACATGAGGTAAACTGAGAATTGCCAAGGGGAGAGACAAGGGGAGAGAGAACACGTGTTTCCTCATTTAGTTAAACATCGAAAACCTGTTCCTCGTTGGTTTCTGTGAGGACCTGTGAGGTTATCGCTGTGGATGTGAGGCCACATTTCCTGTGGCCAGGGACACGCGTGTTTGTATCAATAGACCCTGTTTCTAGGAATCTCCCCAGGATGTGAGGCCCTCGGTGGTCACAGAGGAAGAGGGTCGGCAGGGAGGCCCTGTGGGCAGGGCTGCTTGGGAGTGAGGGGCTCTGGAGAGCCCTCACCCCATGTGGGATAAGCGCCTCCGTCCCGGACTCTTGTCCAGCTTCCCCATCGCACTGTAGACAACCGGGCCCGTCCCAGAACCAGAGGTGATCACTTGCCTAATTGCTGACCTTCGCTGTGGGGTCCAGGGGGGAGGAACGGAGCTCAGGGGCCTCTACTTTTCACTCAGAGTCACCAGCAAATGGGCACGAAACCAGCAGGGAGGCTGCCCGCTCAGGACCCTGCAGTCCATCCCTCCAATGGGCTGAGCTCAGGCTCTTCCACTGGGGTCTCTGTACTTCCGGAACGGGTCGGGGACCACCCCTGTAGACACTACAGGTAAACACGTGCCTCACCCAGGAGGGAGTGAGCATAGAATTCTCCTTCAAGAGTTCTTTTGGGGGAAGGGTTATTTTATAGTAAGATCAACGGATCTGCTATGGAGGGCAAGGCCAAATGTTTGTGTTTTGAAAATAAATGCAAAAAATAACATATGTAGGACTCCGGGTCCTCCATCATCAGGAGGTGATAGGGACAATGACAGCCTCCCTGGGCATTACAAGGATTAGATAAAGAGATGCAGGCAAAGCCCTCCCTCCCGAGCACAGCACTGGGCAGAAATAGTCAGACCTTCTCTGATCATAATTATGATTCTCTTCAACTGGTCTCGTATATCAGACCTCCCTGTGCATAAAGAAGTTACAAAGCAGCAAAAGGACTCCAGGCTTTCAGCACCTGGGGAAGCTTTCAGTTGATTTTCTAATGACATCATCTGGTCAGGTCTCAAACAGACGGCAAGAGCCTGAAGGTCACCTGCCTTGTCTAACGCGCCCAGATGGGCACCCATCTTGTACATTTGTGGCCACAGACATGACTGACCTGGAAGATCCCAGAGATTCCCATTACCAATGGAATTCCCATTACCCAGCCACTGGCTGCCCACCCAATGGCTCCTGCCAGCTGAATACAGGTGTTCCCAGCCCAGAAAAATCCCACTGTGGATGCTAAGGAGGTCCCGGTAGAGGATGTGACGGGCCCGTGTTCAGGGAGCTTGGTGTGCTCACTCAGACACACGCAGCTCAGATGGGTGGGTTCAGGATCCCTGAATCGTCTGTCTGGATAGAAAGATAGAACCCAATCTCTGGACAAAACCCCCAAGGTCAGTGTCCTGCTTGCTCACACCCTCTCGGTGGTCCTGAGCTTCCTTCTTAAGAACTTCCCAAATTCGGTGATGGTAATCCTTCTTGCCGACCTGAAAATGGATTTTCCCAATGGCCATCGGACATCATCTACACACTTTGTATTTCTCCACTCAACGGAGAGGTCAGCCACATGCTCTCTGCCCCCTCAATGGGTTGTCCATGTCCCTGTCTTGGATGGACCAACCATGAACAACCCATGAACTAAATGAGGACCCTACATAGGCCTCAACGCACGGCTCTGAGCACCTAGTTGTCCACAACTGAGTCTGACTGTAGGACCATGGGGGGATATTGTAAATAATTTAAGAGAACATAAGGGATGTCTCCTCTAATTAGGGGCCGGGATGTATTCTCACTTTCTTATTGACCTAATAATTGTTGCAAATGTACAAAGACAGTTGTCTCAACAGCTTGACGACCCCTCAGGCCTTCTGTTTCTTATTCTTTCCTCTTGCTCAAGCCGCTGTTATCCTGTTATCACCTCGGAGAGTGAGACACCCCGCTCGTGACAACTCCTGCATTTAAACCGCTCTTCCGATTTACAGCCTGGGCTCTGAAATATGCATAGGCGTTTTCAGGGTAATTAGCCTCACACAGAATTTCAGCCAACATCTGATCAACCCCAGCTCCATAATGAGCTCCTACTAAAATATTACACTTCGTCTTAACTACTTTGGGAGATATTCCCTGTTTATGAGATATACTTTGTCAACATCAACCCAGTTTGGAGATTAGGGAGCCCCGTCCTTCTTTGTGGTGGCAGAGTTGCACCCAAAGCCATTTTTTTATTCCAAGCCATGATCCAACATCTTTTTCCCCCAATTTCAGCTTCATACAGCCTTTCCTTTTTGAAAAACAAAGCCTAACAATTGCAATTCTCCCTTGGCCAGTGGCCAGACATCCAAGGGCTGGAGCCAGGAGATTAACGGATACACCCGGAGAGGGCAAGGTCAGAGACCGGAACATTCTGGACACATGTTTGTGTTGGAGGCCAGACCCCAAGGCCCGAGAGCACCCATACATGAGGATCGACACCTCCCGGTTTGAATGACATACTGAGGACCTTCAGAACCTGTGGATGAAACACGCCTATGACATTAATTAATGCCAGGCAAAATGTAACAGCAGATCTTGGAGACTAAAAATAGACCTATGCCAACTGATTCATCCCCTGACTGCACAGAATTCGGAGCTTTTTTATCTGCTTCCCTTCTCCAAGTACCGTACATTATGGCCTTTTCCCTTTCCCTCCATCTTTGTCGTTCTTCTTTCATTTCTCTCCTTCTGGTCAAGAGAGGCTTAAACCTTCCAGAGGAGATGTCCCCGCTCAGCTCCCCTCCGACCCACAAACACGCATAATAAGCAAGGAAATCATGTCTTTTCCTGGCCCACATGGTGGTGAGCTATGTAATTTGTCCTTAATATTTTCCATGCGGATGTTTCTGCCGGTTGCCTCACACACAGGACTCTATAGCTTCGTTTCCGATTACAGTCCGTTCTATTTTAAACTTTGTTGATTTCTACTGGGAAGGAAGCCTATTTCATACAGATTAGCTGGACAGCTGGGTCTGATTGCTTCTGATTACCGGGCTTGGGGCCACTGGGGAAACAGGTTTCCCAAAGCCCCTTGGATGGAGAACCATTCCATAGGGTCCCAGAGGACCCACTTTGGGGTCAGTGCTCACTCGAGGGAAGAAGGTCAGTGGCCTCAGTTGGAAATCAACAGGTCAAGCCCAAGGCAGGGTCAGACCTTAGTCCACATCTTAGGCTCAGGAGGCTGTGCTGAGAGGTGAAGGGGGGCCCTGAGAAGCCCCCTCGTTCCAAAGGTCTCACGGGGACCTGAGTGGGGGCTTGTGTCAGAGAAAACTGCGTGTGTTTGGAAGGAAGCGTCCATCATGCTTGCCTGAGAGAATCACTCAGGAGGCAACAGACAAGGCTCAATGATTAAGATCCCTTCATCTGGCCTTGCCTCCCAGACCTCCAGGTGCATAAAGAAATCACAAAGACCGCTCTCACCTTGAAGTGGCCAGTCCACAGGCAGGTGGAGGCTGCCGCGCTCTCCCGGAAACCGGTGGCTCCGATGAGGCAGGAGTGTTCTCCCTGTTCGTCCCGTCTCTGCCTTTGCTTCTCTTTATGCCTCCTCTAGAGGAAACCGAATGCTGGAAGTTTTTGTTAATTGTGTGTGTGGAGGGTGCTGCGTGTCTGGGTGCCGGGGCGATGGGGGTGGCAGAGGGCCCCAGGGGGGCAGGGCTGCAGCCTGCCCTGGTGTGGGCTCGGGTTTAATGGCCGATGCTGGGGATGCGGCTTGCCAGCCGGTGCTCAGCGCCACTGCAGCTCTGTGTGTGGGCGACGGCAGCTACACGGCTGGGTTTCAAACCATCACACTGAACATTTGCAAACAGATAAAAAAACAAAACCATCCGGTACGAATAGAAACTTCTGCTTTCCTTTCTCTTTCTGCAGTCTCTCCCTTGCACCTCCCTTCTCGGGTTTTGGAGGAGGTGGGCGAAGGTGGGCGTCTCTCTCTGCAGGCCCTCCTGGTCCCATCTCTTCCCGGCGCACCATCCACCCCTAGGGCCACCAGCATGGACAGGTACATCAGGTCGTCGAGACCAACCCCCAGGGTGCTGGGCATGCCCAGACATTTGAGAAGGATTTTCTCTTCTCCGGGGTCTTGCCCAGATTCAGCCACTGAGACCCATCACACCCAAGGGGGATTTGGGTGTCTTTATCTGGCCACCTTTAGCCCTCCTAGTTTCAAAGCTACCTTAGAACTGGCCGGCAAAGGGGAATGAGGTGCACTTTCATATCTGCTAAAACTTTTCCCAAGGAATACTCTGTGAATGGTGGCATGAGATACTCCATAAAAAGGAGAAAAAAATTGTCCTGTGGTCAAATTACTTCGAGAACTGTTGCATCCTGTTGCTCTGAGATAGTCACAGAGCGTGTTCGAAGGTAAAGGCTCTGAGAAGTCCTGCAATAAAGGATCCTATTTGCCTTTGATCCTATTTGCCTTTCCAACATTTCCAAAATGTGTAAACCTTAGACGAATCCCCTCTCCCTAAACACCACCACCACCAATGACAACACACACACACACACACACACACACACACACACACACATTCATATCCGCCTCCCTCTACCCCTACCCCCAGTGGTGGCCTGACCCAAATCACCTCTTTCAGCCAGAGAGCAAGAGAGGGCAGGCAAAGAGAGATCCTGGGAACCAGGCAGGTCAGAGGTCACCACCTCAGGTTACTCTCAGCTTGTTATTAACATGGGTGCCCTGGGTGCCCAATGAACAAGAGACTGTCGTTCTGGATGGACAAGGAACATGAGGGAAGCAGACAATTTTTCAGGGCTGTGAGGGGCTGTCAGTGCCTCTTCTCTCCCATCCCAGTGGGTCCCCTCCTCACTTCTGCAGCCCAGGGATGAGGGGAAGCCTGCGGCTGGATCCCCAAGGGGGCAGAGTCTGGAGGAATTTTGTGGTGCCCTGCTCACAGACCTCTGCTGGGTACTATAAAGATCAGAGGACATGTCTGATCCTGGAGGGCATGAGACTTAGGAGGCCGAAGATTAGAAGCATGGGGCACATAAACTCTAGGAGAGAAATTTGTGAATAGAGATATTGTCAAAAAGGACTATGACAGGAGGACAGGCAGGGGAACTGAACAGGGGGTAGGGGAGGAAAATATGGCGCACTCTGCTGGATTGGGGGTACCGTGACTCATCAGTGCCAACAGACTCCAGCTCTACGGCTCACTATCGATGGGGACCTTGGGCAAGCCTTGGCCTCCTCATCTGAAAACTGTTCTTTTGATCTTGCCCCCCAGGGACATTTGGGAATATCTGGGGACATTTTTGGTTGTCACAACTAGAGACAGTACTACTGGCATCCAGTGGGTAGAGTCCAGCGATGCCCTTAAACAGCCTACAATGATGGACAGGTGAGCCCACGACAGAGAACGATCCAGTCCAAATGTCAGCAGCCCAGCAGAAGTGGAGGACCCAGTCTGGGTGAGTCCTCCAGCCCCCTGAATGGGGCTCCAGTGAGACAATACACGTGAGGATTCTGAATAAACCAGAAGGTAGTTATGTTATACTTGGTAAGAAAGAGACTTCCTTATCATTTAGATGGCATTTCTTCTCCGACTGGGTGGTAAGATGGAAACAGATGGAAAGTAGTGTAAGAGCTCTCTGTTTCAGACCAAGAAGAGAGAAAGCCCGCCTGCCTTATAAACACTCCAAATTACATGATTTGAAAAATAAATAAATAAGAAAGAGGAAGAAAAGAAATACCTCCTCTTGCTTAAGTATATCAGAGAACTTGAACTCTGTGTGAACAAAGTGAAATGGGCGTAGAAAGCTTTAAAAAGCTTGCAAGCACTTCGACGGATAATCTTTGGTAATTAGAGCATTTTACAGAATCCATTAAAGAGGCTTTAAACAAAGCTGAAATTATTTGTTAACCTTTCTCTGAAGGAGGGTAATGGTCGTGCTGACAACACTAATGCATCTGGCCTGGCTGTTTTTTTGTTTTTTGTTTTTTTGTTTTTTTTGGTTTTTTTGCCGTACGCGGGTCTCTCACTGCTGTGGCCTCTCCCGCTGCGGAGCACAGGCTCCGGACGCGCAGGCTCAGCGGCCATGGCTCACGGCGCTCCGCGGCATGTGGGATCTTCCTGGACCGGGGCACGAACCCGTGTCCCCTGCATCGGCAGGTGGACTCTCAACCACTGCGCCACCAGGGAAGCCCTGAGTTTTTTTTTTTTTTTAAGAAATCTTGGGCCAGGCTTGCAATTCGATCCCAGCACACAGCAAATTATTGGAGACCAACAAAAACAGAAAGTGAAATTCAAGTTCAGATGCATGTTCCAGCTGACTGACCAGCCTCGAGGAAGGAAAGCTGGCCGTGTCTCACTCTGCACCC
Source organism: Mesoplodon densirostris (assembly GCF_025265405.1). NCBI lineage: Eukaryota > Metazoa > Chordata > Mammalia > Artiodactyla > Ziphiidae > Mesoplodon > Mesoplodon densirostris. The sequence goes on from NC_082676.1 coordinate 4,489,654, forward strand.
CAATTCCGGTAGGACTCCCAGGACAGGACTCAGAGTCTGGGCTCTGGAAACAGATTCTCCTGGATGATGTGAAGTACAGGTGGGTGGGAGCCTGGGAGAGGCAGGTAGGGCCAGGCCTGCCGTGGATGGAGTGAGGGTCAGGCCAGGCCCAAGAGAGAAGGAAGGGAGGATGGGGGGCAGGCGGGGCGGGGGGGGCGGAGTCTGGGTCAAGACCAGCGCCCTCGCCAAGAGGCTTTCAAAGAAAAAACAACCAGCCATGTTTCTGACATGGACACCACAGAGGACCCACACTCGCCAATTACATCAGCTTCCCCCAGGGGCCGAGACGGAGTAAGCCCAGCCTGAGAGTCTGGACGCCCCTGTGCCTTCCCCGTCCACATACCCGTTCACTAACCAGGACAGGCAACAGCCATGTATCTGAGAACTTCCCTGTGCCAGCACATTGCTTGGCCCTAGGAGCAAAACGGTGAAGGAAAATCAAGAAGCATGGTCTCTGCTTTCATGGGTGCATAGTCAGTTGAGGTAAAAAAAGACCAAAACAATATCAAAGAATCATGAAAAAATCCAATTTATTCAATCATTCATTTGATGAGAATTTGAACCTCTACTTATTCTAGGCACTATTGGAAGAGAGGGAAAAAATGTGAGCAAATAACTATCAAAAACCACAATGAAGGATAAACAACAAAGTCCTACTGTATAGCACAGAGAACTATATTCAATATCCTATGATAAACCATAATGGAAAAGAATATATATTTAAAAAGAATATATATATATACACATGTATAACTGAATCACTTTTTTGTACAGCAATAATTAACTCAACATTGTAAATCAACTATACTTAAATTTAAAAAAAGCCCCACAGTGGAAACAGAACAATGTTATGAAACTCTGACTGGAGAGTACGGCTCTGCGAAAGCTCTAAAGCCCAGGCCAGTTCTCTTTGTTAAAAGGGGCTGGAGGGACCAGAGTTAGGGACCTACTTATCCAGGCTGAGATGGTTGGAAAGGGAGCAGATTTCCCTTCCTCTATGCATCATTATTCAACACCAGATTCTGTGCCACCTGACCCCACAATTGCTGTGAACCCCAAACTTTGGAAGCACTGCCTCAAATGTGAAGAGGGCCCCAGCCATCCCAGCATGGTCTTGAGGTCTCTCGGAGGGAAGAGGCTGTTCAGAACCTAGGACAGCGCTCGTGTGCCTGGTGGTCTAGCTCCCCTACCTTCCTGGCGAGGCCAGGCCAGAGGAGGTTCAGGGCTCCCCGCTCAGGTGTGTCCCACCTCAGGGAATCAGCTACTCTTCAGGTGAGTGGCTGCTGCTTGAGTGCTTCACTCCCTCCTGGGTCTGCTCCACCCCATTCCCAGTGCCAACCCCTGACTCTTTGTCTGACACTCAAATGTGCCAAGCGAGGATCTAACTGGTTCACTTGGTCCATATAGGGCCTTGCAGTTGGGCAGAGTTTGCCCTCTGGGTCAATTTGTAAGCTTCAAGCCATCCCATGGATGACTACTGTGAAGTCAGGCCACCACTGAGCCAGCCCCAGATGAGGAAGCAAGGTCATGTGCATTTCCCCAAGGAGCACTGCCAACATTCCAGGGACAGCCCCTTTCCCAATACACGGGTGCCAGGAGATAAGGGTCCAGGCCAATCTGATGGTTCATGAGATCATTTCACACGGTCTACAGATGATTTTTTGTAATTGTAGTAGTTACATTTTTATTTAAATGCAACTTAGTACAGCTCTAGCCAACAGATCCAACTCATGTGTATCCCTTTTAAATACATTTTAATAGCCAATTTAAATAAAATATTTTATTCTAAGACTTATATGGAAATCCAAACAAACTAGAAGAGCTAAAACAATTTGAAAAAGAAGAATAAATTTGGAGGAATCACATTATCTAATTTTAAGACTTACTTGATAGCTACAGTTATCAAGAGAGTGTGGTACTGATGGAGATAAACACATAGATCAATAAAACTGAATAAAGGACCAGAAACAGAGCCACACATATATGCTTGACTGATGTTGACAAAGGCGCAAAAGCAATTTAATGGAGGAATGATAATCTTTCCAGCAAATGATGTTGGAGCAATTGGATGTCTCAGGCAAAAAAAAGAAAAAGAAAGAAAAAAGCAAAATCTATGCTAAACCTCATACTTTATACAAAAAGTAACTGAAAATGGATTGCATATTTAAATGTAAGATGTTAAACTGTAAAACTTTTAGAAGAAAACATGACAGAAAAGCTTTGGGACCTAAAGTTAAGGCAAAGAGTTCTTAGACATGACACCAAAATTACAATCCACAAGAGAAAAAAGCCAGTGAAATTAGACTTTATTAAAATTAAATCTTTTCCTCTGCAAAAGATGCTGTTAAGGGCTTCCCTGGTGGCGCAGTGGTTGACAGTCCGCCTGCCGACGCAGGGGACACGGGTTCATGCCCCGGTCCCAGAAGATCCCACATGCCATGGAGCGGCTGGGCCCGTGATCCATGGCCGCTGAGCCTGCACATCCGGATCCTGTGCTCCGCAACGGGAGAGGCCACAACAGTGAGAGGCCCATGTACCGAAAAAAAAAAAAAAAAAAAAAAGATGCTGTTAAGAGGATGAAAAACAAGCTTTACTGAACAGCTGGTACTGGAACAACTGGACATCCGCATGCCAAAAAAATGAATCTAGACACAAACCTTAGACTCTTCACAAAAATTAACTCAAAATGGATCACAGACCTAAGTGCAAAATACAAAGTTATAAAACTCTTAGAAGATAGCATAGGGGAAAACCTAGGTGACATTCTGGAAAAAGCAAAACTATAGAGACAGTAAAAAAAAAGATCAGTGGTTGTGAAGAGTTAGAGGGGAAGAGGGAGGGATGAACAGGCAGAACACAGAGGCTTTTAGGGTGTGTGTGATGTTATAATAATGGATACACGTCTTTATACATTTTCCCAAATTCATAGAAGGTACAGTACCAAGAATGAACACTGATGAAGACTGGAGTCTTTGAGTTATAATGATGCGTCGGCGTAAGTTCATCAGCTGTAACAAATGTAGCATCTGATGGGCGATGTTGATGGCAGGGGAGCCTGTGCACCTATGGGGGCAGGGGGCATGTGGGGGCTCTCCTGGGCCTTCTGCGCACTTTTGACGGGAACCTAAAACTGCCCCCCCACCAAATGAAGTCTTTATTTTTAAAAAACGGGAAGAAAATATTTGCAAACCACGTATTTGGCAAAAGACTAGCATTTGGAATATATAAAGAATTCTCAAAACTCAACAGTGAAAAAAAAATAATCCAATTAGAAAATGAGCAGCAGATATGAAGAGACACTCCACCAAGAGGATAACCAGACGACCAGGAAGTACATGAGAAGATGCTCAACGGATCAGCCCCTGGGGGATGCGAACGAAAACCATGATGAGATATCACCGCACACCTGTCAGAATGGCTAAGGTAAAAAATACCAACAATATCAACCCTGGCCCAGATGTGGATAAACTAGATCACCCACCGGTGGCTGGTATGAGTGAAAAACGGGACAGTCACTCCGAAAAATGGCTTCGCAGTTTCTTATGAAATTAAACATGCACTTATTAGGCAGTTCAGCAACTGCACTTTGGGGCATTTCTCCCAGAGAAGTGAAATTTTATTTTCACATACAAACCTGTACATGTATGTTTATAGGTGCTTTATTTGTAATAGCCAATAACTGGAAACAACCCAAATGTCCTTCATCAGGAAAGTGCTTATATAAACTGCTGTGTATCTACACCAAGGAATACAATTAACCAATAAAAAAAAAAAGACTTAATACACTCAACAACTTGGATGAATGTCAAGGGCATTTTGCTGAGAATGGAAAAAAAAACAATTGTACATCCCGTATGATTCAATTTAAAATGACAAAATTATAGAGATGGGAGAACAGATTAGTGGTTGCCAGGGCTTAAGGATGGAGAGTGCAGTGAGACCACAAAGGGGCCACCCAGGGGGCTCTTTCATGGTGACTGACAGTTCTGTATCTTAATAGTGTCCACACGGGATAAAATTGCATAGACCTGTACACACACACACACACACAAATGAGTGCATGCAAAAACTGGTGAAATCTGAGTAAGGTCTGCAGCATAATTAATTGTATTGTACCCATGTCAGTTTCCCACTTCTGATATTTACTATAGTTATTAAGATGTTACCAGTGAAACAGGGTGAAGGAACTCTCTCTACTATTTATGAGTCTATAATTACTGAAAAAATTTTCCAAAGAGAAAATTTTTAATTAAATAACAGTACAGGTGATTCATGAATTCAGTAGAAAAATTGTGGTGGTGACACAAGACATGCCCAAGGTCTAGGCATGGATGTTCCTCTGGACCTGAGGGTCCTAGTCCCATCCAGGGGCAGAACCTGTAGGCATCCAAGCCTTAGACACCCAGTGGACAACAGAAGCAAAATTCTAGCCCTTCTCCAGTTCAGAGGTGGTCAAATTTAAAATCACAGTGCCTCTAAGTCCAAATTAGCCAACTTTCTAAATGGGCAGAGACCTTGCTTAAACTCAGTTGAAACTGAATTGAATGGTACAGAAGATGTCTTTGGAATAAGAGCAGCCTCGCAGAAATACCACATTTCATCAACTTTAAGACACACAATTGCAAGAGGCACCATTCTTTTTTGTTCTGTTATGAAACAAAAATACACTGCCAATTAAACCATGACACAATGCTTTCTTATCACTTAGAATTTTTAATTTTACTTATTGAAAGAATTCTTTGATACTTAATTAGACAGATTTTAATCACATATTACTATTGTGCATACATAAAAATGAAAATACAAGTGAAATAAATTGGTTGTTGTTCCTCAAACTTCTTTATACCGAGTCCAAATCTTCTGAATCACTTTTCAGCTCAGACTCATCAATGTCTGGGTTTTTTTCCACACTCCTCATACTCTGTGCATTCGTTCATAGCACTGATGATGTGGCATTTCTTTAAAGAATCCATAAAAGGATTAAAGGTCGTGTGTGCTGGACTCTGGAGCAGACTTTAGAATTATATATGGTTTTTCTGCTTTGGTTCCCATTTCAGCAATGTTGCTAAACAGGTATGATTTGCTCAGGTCCTCCATTCCTCCATCCCTACAACCATGACATGCGTAGAGGTTAAAGGAAGCTTCCTATACAATACAAGATCTCCTTCCAGCATGCTGTCCTTGGTCAGTTGCATGTTAGTTACATGTATCCACTGCAGAAGGGAACTTCAGATTTGGATGCTGGTCGTTTTGATGTTCACACACACACGAGCAATTCAACTATATCGTGGCCTTCATAACACACCATGGACTGTAAGATACATCGTGGTTTCAGCAGTACAAACATGAAAAAATGTCCATCTTCCAAATAATGGAAGGCAATAAGTGGACAAATAAAATAATGTCAGGTGGCCATACATGTTATGAAGAAAATCAAGCAGAGACATATGATCAAGATTGTCTGGGAGGAGGTGGACAAAGCAAACCATTCTGAGAACAGGATATTTGAGAAGAGTCTGAAAAATAAGAAACCATCGGCCAAAGGAAAATAGGGGAAATCTCCCCCACTGTATCTGCAGGAGAAGTTCGATTATGCTCAGAAAAAGAGTGGCATTGACATATATACACTACCAAATGTAAAATAGATAGCTAGTGGGAAGCAGCCACATAGCACAGGGAGATCAGCTTTGTGACCACCTAGAGGGGTGGGATAGGGAGGGTGGGAGAGAGATGCAAGAGGGAGGGGATATGGGGATATCTGTATACATATAGCTGATTCACTTTGTTATACAGCAGAAACTAACACTACAATGGAAAGCAATTATACTCCAATAAAGATGTTAAAAAAATAATAATAATACAACCTCCAAGTCTCAGTGATGTAAAAAAAAAAATAAAGATTTGTTTCTAATTTATACTTGGTGTCCCATAAGCAGGTAGGCTGCAATATATCTTTCTCACTTCAAGACCCAAGGTTGATGGAGAAAGTGCTGTCTGGAAAATCTCCAGTTGCCATGGCAAAGGGAAAGGAAAGGGGTAAATTCTGTGCAGGTTCTGCAAGCTTCTGCCCAGAAACGACACATGTTTCTCTGCCCACGTTGTGAAAGCAAGTTACTAGGGCTGCCTAACTTCCAGGGGGTGGGGAAAGGAGCACAATCTACCATGTGCTTCTAAGAAAAACCAAAAAGACGTGATGAGCGGCAGTAACGGTGACCACACAGGCAGGAGAAGAGCAAGCACGAGTGCAGTAGGGTGCAGAAGAACGTGGCGACTGGGAGACAGGGAGAAAGCCAGTGAGACTGGAGAAGCATGGACGGGGGAGCAGGGGGCAGAAGACAGCACCCTAAAAAGCGGAGAGACCTGTTCTAAAGCCCAGCCATGCTCTAGAAACCACCATTTCGTCCTAACTATGACCTCAAATGCCTGTAGACAGAATTAAGCAACTAATTGTATAATGAGGTGGTTGAATTACACCTAATTTCCACAAATGCTTTTGTTGCAACGCCAGGATGTGGTTTTCAATCATTTAATTAGTCTTCCAAAATGCTCCAAAATCGGTGTTAATCACAGTTGTAAAATAATACATATAATGTGTCCTTAAATACTTTACCGTGTCTCAGCATTAATCCTACAATTAAGTCCACTGAGTAACTGATAACACATTTGACACCTGGTGCTTGGGAATTTGAACATAATGTATTTCTGAAAGCAGGTGACCAATGGGTAAAGCCCAGTGTGTGTTAGTGACTTCCTTTGGGGAGGCCTGGGAGGGAGGGGCCTGGCTCTTTGAGGTAGAGGGGTGCAGAGATGAGGCAGGCACTAAAACCAAAGGCTTGGGGCTCCATGCAGGGTCAGAGGATAACTCAGCTGTGGCCAAGGGAACCTATGGGCACGGCCCGGTCCTCCACCCAGCACTGGGCTCCTGTAAATGCTCCTTTGGCACTGCTCCCCCACCTGGAGATTCTGCCAGGACGGGGCCATGTTAGTGATGCTGCCAAAAACCAAAGATTGAAAACTGCAGTTGGGCTGTTTCTTCACAACCTCCTCTCAACACAAGGATCCCTGCCCTGCATCCGCTTAACTGCTAGGGAGCTACCGGAAACTTCCAGGGGATGGAGAGCACATTAGTACCCCAGCTTTGATATCCCCATAAAATTTGAGCCACCAAGAGAACCTGAAAAGGCCAAGTTTGGGGTTGACCATATCTTGGGACCCAGAGACGTCAAGTAACATCTCTGCCCTCCCACTTCCTCATCCCAACTTCAGCAGTGGACAGAAATGAAGAGGGATTTATCGCACATAATAGAAAAATGTCGTGGAGATGCAAGATGTTTGTATCTTGACAACTATGCTTCATTGATTCACTCCCCAAAAAAGTGTTTATTGAGAGCATCTCAAAGGCATATTAAAATATGACATGTCAACAATCTGGATATGGCGGTCTTAGGATAAAAGTTTTCACTTTTGTAATAGAGATCCAAAATAACAGTGGCTTAAGCAACATGAATGTTTATTTTTCTGCTATATAACAGTCCTGACACAGGCAGTGCAGAGATGGATGGCAGATCCAGAGGCAAAGAGCCAGGCTTCTTCTAACTGGTTGGTCTGCTTCCCTTGCATTCACCCTGTCCATGTGACCCAAGATGGTGTACCACCTCCTTTCTGGGGGGACAAAGGGATGAGAGGCAGACACACTCCTTCCCTGTAAGGGCTTGACTTGAATAGCATATAACTCATGCTCTTCACAGCTCTTTGACCAGAATTTAGCCATAGGGCCATATATAGCTGCAAGAGAAGATGAATGTTTTATTTTTATTCTGGATGACCAGGTATCCTGGTAAAAACTGGGGAATCAGTTACCATGAGAAACAAATGAAACATGATATAGGACAACCTACAGGCTGTGCCATGTTGCCCTCTGGGAGTGTGGAGTCTGCTGGGTAAGAAAAGCATGTGGCCGAATTCCAACATTTCATCCTAGAATGAGCCAAACACCTATTAGGATGGAAGCCCAGAAAAGGGGGGGAATTTGGGGAGCTATACCCAGAGGGAGCTACAGTATCTACCGCAAAGGATAGTTAGAGGCTCAACATGAACTCAAGAGGGCAGGGACAAGCTGTGTGGCAGAAGGCAGCATGGGTTCTGGGTTCACAGATCAGAGCTTGAATCCTGCTCCACCACTTACTTTCTGGATGATTGTGGAAGGCAGATTTCAAAAGAGATATATCCTCCACAAGATTCCCGACCCCTGGTTATTCAATCAAACACCAAAATGGCAACATTTCATTCCTTTTTATGGCTGAGTAATACTCCATTGTATATATATACCACATCTTTTTTACCCATTCATCTGTTGATGGGCACTTAGATTGCTTCCATATCTTGGCTATTGTAAATAGTGCTGCTATGAACACTGGGGTGCATGTATCTTTTCAAAGGGGCAGGAACTATTTTAGCCCCATTTGCAAAAGAGGAAACTGAGGCACAAAGACATTAAATGATTTTCCCAAGGTTCTACAGCTCATAAGAGGCAAAGCTGAGATGCCACCCCAAGCCGTGTGGCTTTGAGCTCTGAGAGGAGGGAATGCAGATGTTCCCATCCCACCCCCATCGTACAGATGAGCAAAGAGAGGCCGGGAGCCCTGGAGTCCCACAGTGAGTCTGCAGTGAGCCAAGTGGGTCTTGGGTTGAGACAATAATGACCACATGATCATGGCCCACAGTGGAACTGATGGTTTTTGTTCATCCTTCCCAGATTGCAGGGAAGCCCAGGGTCACGCTGCTCAGCTTCCAAGAGCAAGCTGCTCGAGCAGAAAAGCTACGATTTCCGTCTGTTTAAAGGCCAAAAGAGAGAAAAGCAGACCAAAATCCCAGTAGAGTTCCTCCATGTATTCAGCAATCACTGAGCTCCTTCTAGATGCCAGGCACTGTCCTTGGTGCTGGGTGAGCAAGATGGGCACAGGTCCGTGAAAGGAGGTTAGGACAAGAATCAAGGAAATCAGACTGCTGTGAATGACCAAACTAAACCAAGTAAATCAAAGGAGTAAATCAGATCATGTGGATAGAGGGAGGCCTTCAGCCCTGGGTCCTGCTGTTTCAGGGCCTGCATAGGGGGCTGCAAGGGGGCCGGGGGGGGCGGGTCTGTTGGTTGCTGCTGCCACTACCCTCTGTCCACTGTTCAGTAAGATTCTGGGCATCACTTTGCATGTTATAGGGATCTGGGGTGGCCCCTATGTCACCAGGAAGCTAGCAAGGAGCTCATGCCCAAGTTGTCCACTGGACACCAAGAAAGAGGGTCTAGGCTTTGTCTCGTCCACATATCAGGATGCTGGTCTTCTCAGCTGACCGTCAGTGACCCAGACTTCAGGGCAATGACACTCTAATCTCTGGATGCTGAGAATCAGCAGAACGGATGCTGAGCAGGGCCTAAAGGAGAAAGAGAAAGAGAAGGAGGAGAAGGCGTGAAGTCCCCATCCAAGGCTAACCTGTGCCACCAATTTGCCTCCCTCTCTGAGACCCATTTTCCAAGCTTTAGAACGAAAGACCAAAGAGGAGAGATGACCTCGTGGGTCCCCTCCCCGCCCTGGACTCTGACCCACACTTACTCCTTGCTCACTCAGCCAGCCATGATCTCCCGCCTGCCGTGCGCCCAGCCCTGCATTCATGACTGTACGTTGATGGTTTGGGTTCCCTCTTCTTACTTGGCAACTGTCAAATCGAGCTGCACGTGGGGCCACCCGGCCCGCCCATGGGCCAGCCTGTCTGGTTCCGTATGGAGGTGCCTGATGCGGATCGGCGCTGGCCCGCATCGCTTTAAATCACCTCGAACATTGATTTTGGAGGAGAGCTTGACGGGCGAGGTGTCTTTTCCTACTGGAAAAACAAGCAGAGCAACAGCCCAAGGCGACCCCACGGAAGTCACGTGGGACCAGAGGTTGAATAGGCCCTAACAGATCAGTTGAGAAGCTTCCAGCTATGGTCGGCAGTATAAGGGGCCCCTGTCAGGTCCTGAGACCCTCAGCAGAGCAGAACCTCAGCCCACGGGGTCTCATCTGGCTCGGCAGGGTCCGCGTGGCTGTCACCCTTAACTGGTTCACCTCCCTCCAGTCAAAGCCTGCTTGAGATAGAGTTGAGGTTTGCAGAGGATTTGGGTCAGTTCACCAGTTTAGCAGCAAATCCAGTGGTTTATAAATAAGTGTGAAAAGAACAAAGAGCCCAGAATGGGCAAAGGTGTTTCTAGAAGGCACACAAACGCCTAAGAAGCACATGAAAAGATGCTTCACCTCTGGGATCATCAAGAAAAAAGCATGTGAACATGAGATTGCAACAAGGGAAAATATTGCCAACACTTGGAGTGCGGAGCGTTGGGGGAGAGAGGCCTTCCCCTGTCCTGTTGACAGGCGTGGAAAATGGTCTACTTTTTGGAGTCCAACTTGGCACTGTTGGCACGGCGATTAATCATCTCGGAATTTTTTCCCAGCAACGTAATCAGACAAATTCACGATGTGTTTGTACCAGCTGGTTTGTTGAAGCCAGAAAAGGCCCCCTCCCCCAAAAAGTTAACACCCCAATGTCATTTGCGGCAACATGGATGGACCTAGAGGTCATCGTACTAAGTAAAATAAGTCAGACAGAGAAAGACAAATACCGTATGATATCACTAATATGTGAAATCTAATGTTTTTAATGGTATAAATGAACTTATTTACAAAACAGAAACAGACTCACAGATTTCGAAAACAAACTTATGGTTACCAAAGGGGAAACGTGGGGTGGGAGGTGGGATAAATTAGGAGCTTGGGATTAACATACATACACTACTATATATAAAATAGATAACCAACAAGGACCTACTGTATAGTACAGGGAACTCTATTCAATATTCTGTAATAACTTATATGGGAAAAGACTCTAAAAAAGAATGAATATATGTATATATAAAACTGAATCACCTTTCCGTACACCTGAAACTAACACAACATTGTAAATGAACTACACTCCAATAGAAGTTTTTTTAAAAAGTTAAAGCCCCAACAAAAGAGGCTCAGCCAGCTCCATCATGGGACACTCACACAATGAAATGCAATGCAGTCGTGTACAATCCTGGCATCACTCTACATTTTCTGGCTGAGAAAGAAGTCTCTATTATAGTACTGAGTGGAAAAATAGCAAGTCACAGAGCAGGGCACGATGACGATCCCATTTATGTGAAATTGCTCCTACAGTGGGGTATGCGCGAGCCGCATGCCATCAGACGCTGCAGAGGACGTGGCCGCAGTGTTACCCCCTCCGTGGGAAGAACTGGAGAGATTTTAATGTTCATCTTTACGCTTTCCAGTGTGGTTTGAATTCTTTACAAGGAGCGGGTATAGTTTTTATAATCAGAAAAAGTACAATAAAAACGGGTTCTATTTGAAGAAGAGAGTAAATTCAATAAGGCACAAGGAATCAGGACCTGGCCGTGCCTGAGTGGAAGGTAAATTGACCCTGCACCCTGCGGAGCCAGGACCCTGCAAGGCCACCTGTGCCCATGCCTGCACCTGCGGCTGCCCCCGAGCCCATCCCCCCATACACACACAGACACACACACTGCAGCTGCCAGGTTGCCATGTGCGCCAGGAAGCAGGCCCCCTGCTCTCCCCCAGAGCCCCATGAGGACCCTGACACCTGTACGGGTCTGGGAAGTGGAGGACAAGGGGGCGAGGATCACCCCTGGGGACATCAGTTGGCATGAGGACAGAGCGGGCAGCAAGAAGTCCAACGAGACCAAGGCTTCTGGAGCCAAACTGACCGGCTGAGCAACAGTGGGCAAGGAGCTCCATCTCCTCTTCAATCCAGAAGAGTGAGATCCCGGGAGCGGAGGCACAAGAGGGCTGAGCGGTGTCCGGAGCAGGGCCTGGACTTCAGAGCCGGAGCTGACAGTAGGTATGAATCCCTATCGTTATTAGGCGTGTGCTCCTGCTCCCCAGGGAAGTCGAGACTCTGGCTGGAGGCGACCTTAAGTACCTGGGGACTAGGCATCAGCCACCGGGGAGCTGTGCTGGGCTAGGGGGAGGCCACAGGTGCTGGCAGGTCAGCTGGGAGGGCAGCATTGCTGCATCCCTGCTCGCCCTCACACGAGCTTTCCAAACGGCGGCTGAGAGCCTACTATGTGCCACACACTTTCACACTCAGCTCACCTGGGCCTCCCAGCAACCTGGCATGGGACCAGTACCCTCCCTTCAGATGAGGGAACTGCACCTGAGTGACAGCCGAACTCACAGGGCAGGAAAGTGCAGAGGCAGGGGCTCCACCCAAATGCTGGGTCCCAAGTCCCAAAAGCAGACGCCTTGGAAAGCACCCCTGAACTTCCAGACCTTTCGTCTAAGGACCACGGATAATACCTCTGAAACCTCCAGATCACAGATGTTTTCCCACCCATAGTGAATTTGGGGCATTTTATCATTTCTGGGGCTCGTATTTGGGTTAATAATGCTCCATAGCGGCTTCTGAGGTTATACGTCAAGCTCTGGGAGAGAGAACACCTTGTGTTTCAGCAGCTTCTGAGGTTATATGTCAAACTCTGGGAGAGAGAACACCTTGCGTTTCAAAGGTGCTCTTGTACATTCGGAGGAGCTGAGCCCGTCACCAACCACAGGGCACAGTCACAGAGCCCATCTTATTCATTAGAGGGGGAGAAGCCAAAGGCCCCAGAGTCTTTCCCGCTGCTCACCCTGCGCCGCGGTGTGTGGGGTGGAAGGAGGCATGTCAGGTGACCACCTGCTCAGAGCCCTGGGGCCAGGACCCCTGGAAGCTGAGGGGGCCTTTCACACTTCAAAGCCCCACACATCTCCCAACGGCTACAGTGGTTCACATCCTGCTGGAAACTTACCGGGAGGGGAGGAGAGTGACACCGACCCCAGGAACGTGCTTCCAGGCCCAGCCCCGATTCACGGTCCTCACAAACCCACCGCAGAGAAACCCCTCCCCAGCATTTGAATAACAGCAAAGGTTGGTCAGTTCTCACCAGATGCCAAGCCCGTCCCAGCTCACACTCCCCCTCCCAAGTCTCTACCACCCGCCTTGACAAATGAGGGAACTGAGACTACGGGTTAGGTTTCCTTTTTCTCTCCATTCACTGTGCTGTACAGCACAGTAAATCAGTTATACATATGCATATATCCACTATTTTTAGATTCTTTTCCCATATAGGCCATTACAGAGTACTGAGTAGAGTTCCCTGTGCTATACAGGTCCTTATTAGTTACCTATTTTATACCATATTGGTCTTCTTTGCTGGATGCTTGCCTTCTGTGTCTCTAAATGTTGGCGTGCCTTGGGACTGGTCCCCTGACGTTTCCTAGATGGGATATTGAAATCGAGGCTTCACGTGACCACCATACGCCAGTGGGTTCCGAGTTTACTGGTATGCTTGGCTCCCTGCCCATGGCCACTAGCCCAAATGGCCCCTTTCGCTGCCCAGCTCCCCCTGACTTGTTGATTCCTCACCTGAGGATGCTGTCTCCAGATGGACTCAGTTTCAGTTACTCTCAGAGTAAATCTCAACTCCTTTCTTCCCGTTGCTTGGGGCAAAACTCTTGGAGTGATCCGTGACTCCTTTCTTTATCTCACCCCCACATCTAATCCATCAGCCCATCCCATTGACTCCACAGCTTGAAGTATAGTTGGAATTCCACCACCTCCATTGCTACCTCGAGGTCCAAGTCGCCATCCCATCTCCCCTGGGTGAGGACCCTCCACGTCCCACTGCCCTCCCCGCCTTGCCCTCGAGGTGTTACTGAGCAGCCCACAACGATCCTGTTAAAACTCAAGTCAGATCGTGCCCCTCTCTGGCCAAGTCTTCCTATGGCTTTCCTCTTCCTCAGAGTAAAATCCCAGATTCTTCTAACGGCCTCGAGGCCCTCTGTTTTCCTGTCCCTGTGAGCAGAGGCTTCTTGCTCTGCCTGGGTATCCCCAACTGAGACAGTTGATCCTCCCTTTCCTCCTTTTCTAGAACTTGCTTTGCTCAAACACGTGCCTGGCTCAGTCCTTCTTTTGTTCAGCCTGTACTCAAACGTCCCCTATGTAATTTTTCCTCTGGGCAGTTTCATATCATGACCTGTGAGATCTCGTGTGTTTAGCATCTGTCACCCCTCTGGAATGGAAGCCTTGGCTGTGTGGGCCACTGCTGCATCCCTGAATGCTCAGTGTGTATTCGTCAAACGAGCAAGTCAGGCTATCAGTTGAACTTTTCTGAATTTGGACTGATCTTCTGGCCAACACAAAGGAAGAGGGCTTTGGGGAGGACACAGGGTGGAAAAGACCAGAAACCCTTCCTGGTGATCCCACCGTGTGGTGAGACGAGGCTGGCAGACATTATTCATGGTATCCAGCTGTGCACCAAGCTAGCTGCTGGGCACGCAGTGTGAACTGGCCAGACGTGGCTCCTGCTGGCCTGGGGGGGGCTCTGCCTCACCTGGTGTGTGTGTGTGTGTGTGTGTGTGTGTGTGTGTGTGTGTGTAGTTCTATACAATTTTATTACATGAGGATTCATGTGACCCCCAACACTATCAGGATACAGACCCATCCGGCTCTCTGGGCTGCCCCTTCATGATCTCACCTCACTCCCCACCCCTAAGACCTGGCAACCACTGATCTCTTCTCCATCTCTGTAATTTTCTCATTTTGAGAACGTTATATAAACCTAAGCGTGCGTTATGCTTGACTGGCTTTGTCACTCAGTGGGATGCCCTTGAGATTCATCCAAATCCTTGGGTGTATCAATCACTCGTTCCTTTTTTATTGGTGCCTTCCATGGTGTCTGTCTTAGTCAGCTTGGGCCACTACAACAAATGACTGTAAATTGGATGGCTTAAACAAACATTCATTTCTCACAACTCTAAATGCTGGGAAGTCCAAGATCAAGGTGCCAGTAGCTCTGGTGTCTGGTAAGGCCCCGCTTCCTGACTTGTAGGCAGTGGAGAGCAGAGAGGGAAGCAAGCTCTCTGGTGTCTTTTCTTTTTTTTCTTTTTCTTTTTTTTTTAAATGATGGAATCATTCCTTAAGCCTTTATTTCAACTTAAAACATCCCTCAAGTTTTTTTGTTTGTTTTTGCGTGGTACGCGGGCCTCTCACTGTTGTGGCCTCTCCCGTTGCGGAGCACAGGCTCCGGACGCGCAGGCTCAGTGGCCCTGGCTCACGAGCCCAGCCGCTCCGCGGCATGTGGGATCTTCCCAGACCGAGGCACGAACCCGTGTCTGCTGCATTGGCAGGCGGACTCTCAACCATTGCGCCACCAGGGAAACCCTCTGGTGTCTTTTCTTAAAAGGGCACAAATCCCATTCATGGGGGCTCCTCCTTCATGACCTCATCTAACCTGAATTACCTCCCAAAGACCCCACCTTCTGATACCATCACACTGGCAGGTAGGGTTACATCATATGCCACAAACATTCATTCCCTAAGAATATGTATGTACCACAGTTTAACCATTCATCTGTCGAAGGACATTTATAGTATTTATACTATTAACTAGACTAAGCCTTTGCAGATTTTGAGACTCTGGATGTATATTGAAGACAGAGCCAATGGCACATGGGTTGAGCATGAAAAGAGCCTCACCTATGGGGTGTGGGGATAAAGCCCTGAATTTCAGTGGATTTGAAGGAAAATGGAGGACAGGTAGAAACGGGGGCAACAGTCGACTCTTTGAAGAAATTTCAGGTAAAGGGGAGCAGAGAAAAAGGGTGATGGTGGTAGAGAATATGGATGGAGATTAGCCCTTTTTCTAAGATGACAGAAATAACATCAAGGGATAAATATCTTGGGAGGAGGGGGGATTGATGTCTCGGGAGAGAGAGAAGCAAGGCAGATACACACACATGGAGAAGTTGGCCTTTGACAGGAACACAGAAGAAATTGCGTTGCCTAAAGAAATCCATTACTTTCCAGCGTGGGTAATGATTAAAAGTAATTTCTCACCAGATGTGTTCTGCCAGCCAGGGACGCGTCCATAAGGGACACTCAATAAATATTTATTGATGGATTGATTTTCAAGTATGGTCCCTACTGAACTTGGACACACCGAGGTTCATTTATAATTGGAAATGTCTCATTGCCTCCACTTAGTGAACCAGAGTCCGAAGAACAATTTGCTCTCGATCTTGCTCTCACTCCAGCCAGCCTGGCCTCGGTTGAAAGGACCACTTCCAAATTGGTGAGGCCTGAATTAACGAGATTTTACTGCCCTCGCGGCTCTAGATTAAAATCAATGCTGTACCCAAATGCAAGTCCATGGAAAAGAGTCGAGGAAAGCAGAAACTCATAAACAACTCTCTCATATTTTCCTGTGAAATGCCGACCGAGGTCCCCCATCTCCCAGAGCTTTTCCACAACTCCTTGGTACACCTGAGATGGGCGTGTCAGAACCTGTAGACCCAACACCTATTACTCTGTCTTGGGGGGAAACTGAACCCATCACTGTCAAAAACCAACACCCTCCTCAGTAGGGCTTGTGGGAAAAATACAGCCATTAAGGCAGGGCTTCTCGAGCTTGGGTGTGCGTGAATCACCTGTGATCTAGGGCCAAGTCTAGGGCCACAGGCACGGGACAGAGTTGAGATGCCACCAGTGCCACTGGTCTGGACCACTCTTGGAGGAACAGGGCATTGAGGATGCACTGATCTGCAAGTAACAGCAGCCAGCACTTCAAAACAGCTGAAATGATACGGACTTCCTTTTATCTCACTTTACAAGAGTTCCCATAGCAGGGCAGGGCCAGGGATGACAAATTCAGGGGTCCTATCGAGGACCCGAGTCCTTCCTTTCTCTCTCTCTGGTCTTGCATCCCTGGAGTGCGAGCTTTGTCTTTGGGCTGTCACTGTCACAAGATGGCCAGTGCCACCCCAGGCGTCACAGCCAGCCCCGACAGCATCCAGCCAAAGACAAGAGCCTTGAGCCTCTTTTCCAGAGGCCCCAGCCAGATGTCTTTAGTGCCCCATTGGCCAGTCCTGAGACACTTGCTCCCCACAAAGCTAGCGCTGGTCAGAGCAATGGGCTTGTCGAAGTCGAGTGGCTCTAATCAGAATCTAACCCCTGAGTGGGGATGAGGTTGACACCCCTGAATACATTCCCGACTTGGAGGAGGGCAGGCGTCCACACCAAATAGAGGTTCCGTCAGCAAGGATGAGGCGTGCTGGCCAGCAGTGCCTGCTACGTAACAGCTGTTACATCCCAGGCTGGACCTCGCAGAAGGGCCACCCCTTCCATGGAAGAAGATGAGGATCGGAGGGAGGTGGCCTCACCGGAGCCCTGTCTTGTGACCCTAAGTTCAGCACCGCCTTGTGTTACGTCTCCTTGCCCGGATGGGGAGCCCGGTGAAGAAAGGAGACGCTCCCGGACACGCTGTGCCCAAGGAGGTCTCTGACAGCATGGCTGTGGTTGCTTAGATATCTCTGTGCTCCCCAGCCAAGGGTTTAGAGTCAATTAAAGCCCGATCAACCACTAATCATGATTGTGGAGGCTGAATGATCACAGAACTTGGATTGCTAACCCTGAGACAGATGGCGGGTCAGGTACACAAAAACAAACCTTGCATGGCACTGGGGGATGTGGCCAAGGGACAAAAAAGGCGACAATCTTATCCAAAACCAGGAACTGTACCCAGCTGTGCTTCCAGCCCGCCCATCCTAACCTGAGGCCAGATGAGGCCACCAACACAGCAACCGTTTTTCTTTGCCATTGGGGCCTAAGCTGTGACCCTGGGGACTAACGTTATAGGACACACACAGACAGCCTTGTGTCTGCCTCCCCCTCGGAACTTCATGAAAAGAAACAGCCATAGGAAGAAAGTTTATTTTTCCTGAGCTGATGGCTGATCACCTGACGTTGCCACTAACACGGATTATTTGGCATCCCACGCCCTCCCCCCTCCTCACTCCCCACGCCTGAACCAACACCACTGACCTTCAGGAGGAATGGACACCGGCGCTGGCAGTAGGGAGGTCTGCATCGCCTGCTCTTGTGTGCCCTGGCCAAGCTAGTTAGAAGTCAAAACTTCACTATCCTTTCAACTGGCCTCCACTTCAAAGATGCTTTGCAGTTTTTTAACCTGGTTTCTGTTCTGTGAACGAGCTTGGTCAGAGACCAGAGGTGGTCTGTAAAGCAGAGGCCCAGATCAGAGACACTCACGGGAAAATGAGACCCCTCTGCTGCTTG
The DNA here is from genome assembly GCF_025265405.1 of Mesoplodon densirostris. Taxonomy (NCBI): domain Eukaryota; kingdom Metazoa; phylum Chordata; class Mammalia; order Artiodactyla; family Ziphiidae; genus Mesoplodon; species Mesoplodon densirostris. The sequence goes on from NC_082676.1 coordinate 4,507,888, forward strand.
CTGACACTGGCAACTGAGGGAAGACCGCTGCCCTCCTAGGAACGAATGGGTAGCCCACTCCCCTCCGCTGTGTGGACCCTGTCATTGAAGTCCGCCACCTTTTATCCTGCTTCCTCCTTGCCGGAGGTGGTCAAACACAAGGGCTACTGATTTGCTCTACAAAACCATCCTTCCCCAGATAATGCCAGCTCAGCTTGCCTCTGGGCCATGCCGATCTCCTTGGACCACTGTGGACCCCTCCTCTCAATCATCACACCAGGCCATGCACAGTGACCCTTCCCCCCGCACAAAAGTTCTTAGCTGGTGTTGTTTAGGTGGGACAGGATGTTCAGGTCTGAAATCCACCTCTGAATATGCAAGTGGTATTTGCCCAACAATTTTTTGCTATGCATAAGATTCCCACGCACAGCTGGCGATTTTCTCTCGTAAACAGATGCCCCAAATGTCCTTCCTCTTGCTCTGTGTTAAACCCCACATCTGGGCCATCTGTGTGGCTGCACCTTTCTTCAGGGACAGCCGCCTCAGGTTAGGGGTGTCGGGGAGGAGATGCCGTCTAGGGAGCAGACAGAAACCTCCTGGGGACTTTGGGCAATTTCCTCCTTGACAAGGTGAAAAAAGGAATCTATGTGACTCTTCCTGCCTGGCTGGCTAGACTGCCACGAGAGGAAATGAAAGATGCGGCTGCTTTGGAAATTATAAGCTTAGACCTCTGACTGTATGATACAGAAAATGACAGTGAGCATCTTAAAAGTCACCATCAAGCCTCCCTGAGAAGATTCTGGATCTCACTGGGCCTCCCCAGTATGACTTCAATGACTCTGAAAAGGAGAGGCAGAGTGACATGATGACAGTAAAAATAATAGTAAGCACTTGCTGGGCTAAGTGCTTGTCATGCATTAGCTCCCGGAGTTCTCACCACTTCTGAAGTTGCTATTATTACGGTTCCCATCTCACAGAATGACTCTAAGAGGTCAGAGGGCTGGTATAACATCACACGGTGAGTAAATAGCACCAGGACATGCACCCGGGGCTGGCTGACTCCAAGGCCGGAGCACTCAGCCACTCCACTGGAGCAAAATCCTAATGTCATGTCACGGGGACCTCGAGCAGCCCATGCGCCCTCTGGGCCTCGGTTTCCCTCTCTGCAGGAGAGAAGGAGGAAGGAACCAGATGCTCCAAACCCCATCCCAGCCTGGTCAAGCTCTCATTCTTGGAATGAAACTTGGTTGAGAACAAATTGCAAACTCTTCAAGGCAGCACCTGGCGTCTGTGCTTCACACTGCTCCCTGGCTCTGCGATTTCCCCCCACTGTGGGCATGGGCCGTGGAAAGAGGTGTTTCATATTGCTCCCTTTTTAGCCCCCAATTCAGACAATGTTTGCTTCTAATGACCTGAGACCCCATGGAGGCAAATTGTTGTGGGGGGAGCCTTTTCAGTGGAATTTCTCCCCCTCCTCCTGATTCTTCCTATTTTTGATAGTCTCGTGCCTTCCCAGACTCAGATATTCAAACCTGTTGTCAAGGCAACCCTAGGTTTCCCTCTTTACACTCTCCTGTCTCAATGGGGGTATCCATAGCAACAGGAATACCTTTCGTTTTCAAAGTCAGTGACCTCCTAAAGCTTCATGAGGCTTGTGGAGATAAATTATGTTTAGACAACTCTTTAAGCACAGCAACCAATGTAGTACCTCACAAGCCTAACTGATAACATCTGTAACAGTCAGCTTTTGCTGCGTAACAAATAATCCCAAAACGTGGTGGCTTAAAACACTGCACATTTATGATTGCTCTGAAAGTCACCTGTGGTTCTTCTGGTCTCAGCCAGGCCCACTTATGTATCTGTCATGAGTTGCAGATGGGGACACACCCCCGCTCATGTTGACTGAACTCTCTTACATATTTGGGGGTCATCTGGCCATAGAATGGAACAGGATGACCTCATCTAGGACAATCAGGCTGTCTTCTTCAAGGTCTCCCATCCTTCAGAAGCCCAGGGTTTTTCACATGGGGGAAACAGGCTTCTGGGTCGAGACAGTGAGAGAGAGAGAGATAGAGAGAGAGAGAGAGAGAGAGGAAATGAATGACCAGGGGAGGGGTGGAGAAATGTGGCCATTTTTGCAAACAATCTACCACATCTCTCCACATTTCTTGTAGAAAGATTCAGGCACCACTTACATGCAACCCAAGTTTCCATAGCCAAGAGGCAGTCTTAGCGCAGAAGGAATAGAACCCTTGGAATTCTCCAATCTCCCTGGAAAGAGCTCTGGATTCCCCCGTTCTCAGAACCATTCCGATTCCAGCTGTAGCTCTGCCTCCCTCTGTGCACGTGGGTCAGCCCCCGTGATCCACATGGGCTGAGAATACAGTAGGTCCCCAGCAGAAACGAGAGATGCTGTCACCCGGAAAAGGGACGTGAGTTCTGCACAGCCAAAGTCAACAGGTGACTATGGCAGATCTCACCCAACCATCACCAGCCAAGAAGCAGGAATCCACACCGGGTCAACAGTCAGCTCTGTAGCAGGAGAAATGGAGTGAATTCTTATCAGGTGAAATCTCCTCCACCTGTGCACATGGGGCGGGTTTCAGAACTCTTATCAAAAATATTCTTAAAAACTAACTCTAGGGCTTCCCTGGTGGCACAGTGGTTGAGAGTCCGCCTGCCAATGCAGGGGACACGGGTTCGTGCCCCGGTCCGGGAAGATCCCACATGCCGCGGAGCGGCTGGGCCCGTGAGCCATGGCCACTGGGCCTGTGCATCCGGAACCTGTGCTCCGCAACGGGAGAGGCCACAACAGTGAGAGGCCCGCTTACCGCAAAAATAAATAAATAAATAAATAAATAACCAACTAACTCTAGAAATCTCAGCTGGCCTAATCCTAGACAAGGAAAGCAGGAGCAGCTGTCTCTCTCCTGAGGCTAATGAAGGATGCTGTGCTGCAGAATGGTCCAGAATGGAGGGTCACGGCACGCTCGGGGTTGACCAGCTGCCCAACAAAGGTGGCGAAGATCACCCTCTAACGGGTGCTCACTGTATGCCCAGAGCCACCTCCACTTCACAAACGTTAGCTGCTTGTTCCTCAAGATCCTTTGGGTGCTAAGCGACAGAAGCCCAACCCAGACTGGCTTATTTTTAAAAGGAATTAATCCAGTCGGGGAGTGAGGTCAGGCTCAAGCAGGTGGATTCAGGTATGACCACGTTAGGGTTACAGCTGACATCTGCAGCCACATGTCTCTCTGTCCCTCTGGCCAGAAACAAGGTCCTTCTAAGTTCTGGTTGATTCGTCTTTGTCCCACCCCAGAAACGCCAACATCTACAGTGATGCCTGGGACCCAGTGGGCGCTTAGGAAAGGAGCTAATGAACAAAAGATTGTAAAAAGAAAATTTACATGTATCAGAACTCCTTGGGCAACGTGGTATTTTTCCACTGGGAATGTGAAAACATTCCTATCTGCCCGGGGTTCTGGCAGGGAAGAGCCGTCAAGGGCTGAGCCAGAAGCCCAGAAGCTCCCTTCCCCGCATGCCCATCAGTGGCAAGGAGCGGGTTAACCTGCTTTCTGGATCTGCCGCCTCTCCTGTCTATGCCCTGTCACCCATCTCCCGCTCCCTGTTTGCTCTTTGTGCATCAATGTAATAAGTTATCCTCCACCATTTGGCCTTCAAAAAGCAGGAGAAGAGTGTCGCATTTTGGGATGAGCCGTGCCCTCCGCTGTGAGGTCCCCTCTCCAGCTGTTCTTCTCCTACTCTTACTCCCCGGTGATTCATCCACTTTAAAATTCCCGCTTTCCTCCCACTCTTGGAAATGTCAGGAGCACCATGTCACCACGTAATCAATTCCCTTATCCCCAGGTTGAAAACCTACTTTTTTCAAAGGTGGTTGTTTTAAACGGAAGCCAGAAAGAATATCACCATGTGAAGTCATGACAGTCTGTGAAAGGAAAGGGTTGAAGACAAGAGATGATGGATGGGACTTTCTGGACACTTTCTCTTTATTATTTATTTTTAAGGGCACTTGCAAAATTCATCCCTGGGGCAGTGACGATTAATTTACGTTATCTCACTTAGGGTGGAAAACAGTGGCTGGAAATTATCACCCAAAACAACCCCTGCACAGCTTCGCCTCTTACCAGAGATGTAATGAGATCCGAGTCTAATCTTTATTAATAAAGCAGCTTTTTATGAAATGTACTTCAGCTCAGACGCAAGTTCAACGGCTACAAAGTCAACAAAAAAGCAATATGTCAAAATTGATTTATCTCCTGCATTTTTAATGCTTTCAGATCATTTTCTCATTTACAAATGTGCTGCTTTTCAGTGACAATGCTTCATTTTTGTCAAAATTTAATATGAGGAAATTGGACTGATGAATAAAAAGTATGAGGCTCGGTCGCCTCGTGGGTCAGGGAATATGGTATTGGAGATTTCGGTAAATAATTGCTTTTAACCCAGTTTAAATCTTTTCATCTCCATGGGCTTTGTGTGTTTTTGTTTGTCTGTTTGTTTTGTGACACAGGTATACTCACATTTTATACTACATATGTGAAATCTCCACATTTGTGCATTAAATTATTGTAGCACAGTTGGGATGTGTATCTCTATGTTCCTGCTTTGACCCTGGCCACATCCCCAGCACAGAGTAGGTTGGCAATAGCTGCTGAATAATGAAATCTACTTAAAAAGACTCCTTTAGTATCGTAACAAGTAGTCCTTGAATTGGTAAGTCTGTATAACCCACAATTCTCCATGTTGAGTTTCCCGCAAGTACCAGAGTGGGCAGCCAGCTTCTCAGATTATGGAAAGGAATTCCCGGGATTGGCTTGAGCTAAAAAAACAAACACTTGACATATAAAAAAGGTCTGCCCTTGGTCACCTTCTCTGTATTTCTCCACATATTACTCTCGATATATCAACACATTACATTAAAAAAATTGTTGAAAGACATCCCTTTTGGAGACAAGGCTGGGATCAGGGCAGGATGGAGACCCTCTCCACCTGTCCTTCTCATCAGCCTTGTCATAAATGTGTTGGTGTGGGTTTCTTCCTCCTTTTACTCAATGTTCTTTAGATGGAACAGGGGTCCAAAATCCCACACATGTCAATATGATGGCTTTCAGAAAACTTTTCCTCCAATTTTCCTTTCATGTATCTTTGCTGTCTTCCCCCACGCAGAGAGCTGGCACTTAGCATCAAGAAGATACAACGTGGGGCCTCCTTGGTGGCGCAAGTGGTTGAGAGTCCGCCTGCCGATGCAGGGGATACGGGTTCGTGCCCCGGTCTGGGAGGATCCCATATGCCGCGGAACGGCTGGGCCCGTGAGCCATGGCCGCTGAGCCTGCGCGTCCGGAGCCTGTGCTCCGCAACGGGGGAGGCCACAACAGTGAGAGGCCCGCATACCGCAAAAAAAAAAAAAAAAAAGAAGATACAACGTGGGCTTTCCTGGTGGCGCAGTGGTTGAGAATCTGCCTGCCAATGCAGGGGACACGGGTTCGAGCCCTGGTCAGGGAAGATCCCACATGCCGTGGAGCAACTAGGCCTGTGAGCCACAACTACTGAGCCTGTGTGTCTGGAGCCTGTGCTCCACAACAAGAGGGGCTGCGATGGTGGGAGGCCCGCACACCGCGATGAAGAGTGGCCCCCGCTTGCCGCAACTAGAGAAAGCCCTCGCACAGAAATGAAGACCCAACACAGCCAAAAACAAACAAACAAACAAACAAATAAATAAATTTATTTAAAAAAAAAAAGAAGATGCAACGTCATTGTTTTTCCAGTTAGAACAGAAAGCCTCTTGCTAGTCCCCTGAAGTTGGCTTGAGGACTCTCTTCATGCAGATTTCATCTGGTCATCAACTCAGAGTTTCACACCACATCGAGGTCCAATATCCTCTGAGGATATTAAGGAAGAAAAATAATCTCTTGGTGACACATGGTAATTAAACCTCCATGTGGCCCAGAACTATGACTATTTATGGGCACTTATCTGCAGGCTCAAGGGTGATCTTTGCTGGGTGGCAGAACCAGAAGTAATCCGTCTCGACATTTTGTACCTGTTCTTACAAATGCTGGTGGGATTTTGGAGGGAGGAAAGGGTATTTGAATGTCTGTCCCAATAACAACAAGATCTCAGCTCCCTGCAAGAAGCCACAGCACTCCGAGTTAGATTGGAAACAGAAAAGAGTACGTGAGCAGAGGTCACCCACTTTAATGACCCATGGAGTGAAGAAACGAGGGCCTCCTTGAGGGCATGAGGACACTAGCCCTTTGTACAGACTCTCGGGAACATCTCAGCCATCGGAAGGCAGATTAGGACACCCCGTCCCGCAGGAGAGTCAGCCTCAGAAAGACACTCCCTCCCCGATCAAGGCTTTCAAGTACCAGCTGCTTCGGGAAGGTACTCAAGCCCACTTAAGCTTTTTCCCACAAGAAAATGAATTTAAAAGATTGAAGGTGCATTATCTCTACTCCTAACAACAAAGACTTGGGCTTTTATCTGTTGTCAAGGCAACGCTAGCATTTTTCTCCCTGGCTTCTTAATGCCTAGATTTATGTTTCCATAGTTACAAGAAATCCCTAGGTCTTCAAGGTAACACACACTGGTCCACCCAAATTTTCAGGGGTGGGTGGGATTGTGGCCCTTGGACAAAACATGCCCACAGGTATTGAAGACATCTGTTCACCTACCTACTCACTCCATCCCCACCCAGGGCTGGGATTCAGCATTCCTTCCTGTCCTTGGGGCCTCCTTTGCACCTAGGAACAGCTATCTTAGTAACCTCTTGGGCCAATCCAGGAATCTGAGAAGTTAGGAAGTGAGAGTGAACCCAGGAAACAGTGCTCCTTCAAACCACCGACTGAATTTGTTAGACCCCCTGCTGCCAGAGCACCACCAAGGAGAACTCTGCAAAGTCAAAGTTATCCCTTGGGGCTCAGCACAAGAATGCCATGAGGACAGGGCATTTGGAGAAACGGAGATAGGCAAGCTGCCAAAGCACCCCGTCGGGACCTCAACCCCAAGCCCCAGGCTTCGTGGCATCAATTTCTAGACCCAGAAACTAGTCTTTTCTCAGGATCAACTCACACAGTTCAGACCTTCCAGACATTTTCATGATAGGCTTGCAGTGTCTTTGTTTAAGCGAATTGGTTAAGAAATCATTACTTTTCGTCTCTCTGTGGGCTTCTTGGCCTTTCCTAGGGTTTCGTTATCTCAGGAATAGTCTGGCAAATAGCTGGAAACTGTTGCTCAGTGTATTATAAGCAAAATTGTGTGTACGTGCGCACACGAGTCTGTGTGTGTGTACACGCGTGCAGTAGAGAGTGGGAGAAGCCTAATCTAATGAATCAGAAATATCGTCAGAGTAACAGGGATGTGGCCAAGTTGAGAAACCTAGATAGGAGCCCTGAGTTGGGGCAATATAGCCCAATTTTGAAGCTCTTCTTTGTCATCAACAACATCAATATCCTTAACAATAGCTGTTGCCTCCCACTGAGATTTGAAGAGGGCACTGGGCAAGTGATGTAGGGACAAACACACAGGGATCCCCAGTTGTATTAGTTTGTTAGGGCTGCCATAACAAACACCACAAACTGGGTGGTTTAACACGTATTTATTTTCTCGTGGTTCTGGAGGCCAGAAGTCCAGAATCAAGATGTTGGCAGGGCCGAGTCCCCTCTGTTCCATGCTTCTCTCCCACCTTCTGGAGGTTGCTGGCGACCCCTGGTGTTCCTTGGCTTGTGGCTGCATCACTCCCATCTCTGCTCCTTTGTCACGTGGCCTCTCCCCTCTGTGTCTCTCTCTTCTTCTTACAAGGACACCAGTCACATTGGATTTTGGGCTGCCCTGCTCCGGTGTGACCCCATCTTAACCCATCACATCTGCTGACGACCCTGTTTCCAAATGAGGTCACAAGGTCCAAGGTTCAGGGAAGAGCCTGCAGTTGGGACGGACACCATCCCCCCAAGCACGGCGATCAAGGCCATTGGTTAGGGACTGAGCTGTCCCCACAGAGTTCAGCTGAGCCACCCCCTCCTCCAGGAAACCTTCTCTGACCTCCCCCCAAACCAAGCTCGCTGCCCCTCTTGGAGCTCTGAAAGCACAGGGCTCTCCCCAGCACTGCGGCTCTACTGTAATTGCCCATGTGCTATCTGAATCCCTCACACGTCAGAGGCCAGGGAGCCCTATTTGGTCCTGTCCCTGACCCTTCATTCTGGGAGTAGACCTCAGTGAATGTTGCTCGTCTCTGACTTTAAGTGACAGAAAAGCTGGGCTTATACACTGGCTAAAACATGAGAGAATTACTTTTCTTCCCAACAGGAAGTCCAGAGGTAGGTGAACTTGGGACTCAGGACATCAGAGCTTTGGCTTTGCTTGTGGCCTCCGCAGGTGTTAGCTTTAGCCTCAGGCGAGGAGGAAGATGGCAGCCTCCATTCCAGGGGAGCCTTTTTCCGAGGGATATTTCCTAGACTCCCCTGCTGTCGGGATGTGTCCCACGTCTGTGGTCAGCCATTCGCTGGCAAGGCTGGCTTGGACTAATCATTCAGGGTTGGCTGGATTTTGGGGATTCAGCCAACGGGACCACTTCTCTATGTGAATGCATCCACTGTTGTTGCTTTGCTATCTCTACATTGGGCCTAGGACAGTGCCCTGCTTGCAATAGCCTTTTGATTTCATGGTGACTTTGAAAACTCCAAAGGCCCAGCTTAAACCCCCAGAGGCATTTTGCAGGATTACAAGAACCAGTGGAAACACATTTCCTCTGGCTTGGGCCAGCCTCTCCTGATGACTGATCCTTCGTGCCAGCACTCATGGAGGTCAGCTGAGGGGATGGCTTGATGTTCTTTCTTGGCAGGAACCCACTTCTTTCTTGGAAAGTTACATGTTCCTGAGCCAGAGCTCCCAGGCTGCTCTTAGGTCACGGTTGTGGGTCCATGGAGGGTCTGAATGAGTGTGGCTTGGCCTGGAAGCTGGTCTGGGGACAGATGCCTGCCCTCATTACTCAGGATTTTGGCTCTCACTGGTCAGCAAAAGAAGGGGGGTGGAGGACTGGAGGTGACCAGTCACTTTTGAAAGCCAAGAAATTGCAGAGCAAGGTCAATCTTTATTTAGACATATTCCTGCAGAATAAAGCAGGTGTTGATGATGTGTCTACTTCCAAAGCAAGATCAGCAGGAATAAATCCTCTTCGGGGAACGCTGATCTCCTATTGCTGCCTTACCTGGACCCTTTCGGTCAGCTGAGGGTGGTGAGGTGTTGACCCTATTTGCATCACAGGTATGCCTGCCTTTCCCCTGCTTAGAAGAGCTTCCTTCTTCATCTGGGGCCTCCTAATTTCGTGATTAAACATTTTAAAAATAGGAAAAAAAAAAGATGATGATAATATGTAAATTGGCCAAGCACTTACTATGTGATAAAGGCTATATGTGGGATGTTTCATTTAATCTAGACAGAAAATACAATATACCTATGAGGGGTATAGTACTATCATTCTCCATTTTACATTTGCTGGGCTTGAGACTCAGAAAGGTAATGTCACCTGATCAAAGCCCCACTGCTTGGTCATGATAGGGTCTGGATCTGAGGTCAGGTCTTCCGGATTCCAAGCCTGAGCTCTAGACCACCACCCTATTTTGCCTCTCAAAACACAGCAGCCACTCTTTGATCACCTCTCATATTTGTCCAAATAGTTACATTTTAGTGGTAAAAATAGGAGTAGTTCTTCCCACTGGCATCCTTTAATTTCACCATAAGTTGTGATAAAAGTGTTCATTTTTCTCATGAGACACAACACAATGATTTTTTTTAACATCTTTATTGGAGTATAATTGCTTTACAATGGTGTGTTAGTTTCTGCTTTAAAACAAAGTGAATCAACTATACATATACTTATATCCCCATATCTCCTCCCTCTTGCATCTCCCACCCTCCCTATCCCACCCCTCTAGGTGGTCACAAAGCACCGAGCTGATCTCCCTGTGCTATGCAGCTGCTTCCCACTAGCTATCTACTTTACATTTGGTAGTGTATATATGTCCATGCCACTCTCTCACTTCGTCCCAGCTTACCCTTCCCCCTCCTGTGTCCTCAGGTCCATTCCCTTTGTCTGTATCTTTATTCCTGTACTGCCCCTAGGTTCTTCAGAACTTTTTTTTTTTGTTTTAGATTCCGTATATATCTGTTAGCATACTGTATTTGTTTTTCTCTTTCAAACTTACTTCACTTTGTATGACAGTCTCTAGGTCCATCCACCTCACTACAAATAACTCAATTTCATTTCTTTTTATGGCTGAGTACTATTCCATTGTATATATGTGCCACATCTTCTTTATCCATTCATCTGTCAGTGGACACTTAGGTTGCTTCCATGTCCTGGCTATTGTAAATAGAGCTGCAGTAAACGTTGTGGTACATGACTTTTTTTGAATTATGGTTTTCTCAGGGTATATGCCCAGTAGTGGGATTGCTGGGTCGTATGGTAGTTCTAGTTTTAGTTTTTTAAGGAACCTCCATAGTGGCTGTACCAATTCACATTCCCACCAACAGTTCAAGAGGGTTCCCTTTTCTCCACACCCTTTCCAGTATTTATTGTTTGTAGATTTTTTTGATGATAGCCATTCTGACTGGTGTGAGAAAATACCTCATTGTAGTTTTGATTTGCATTTCTCTAATGATTAGTGATGTTGAACATCCTTTCATGTGTTTGTTGGCAATCTGTATGTCTTCTTTGGAGAAATGTCTATTTAGGTCTTCTGCCCATTTTTGCCCAGCTTTTCTGTCACTTAAAGTCAGAGACGAGCAACATTCACTGAGGTCTACTCCCAGAATGAGGGGTCAGGGACAGGACCAAATAGGGCTCCCTGGCCTCTGACGTGTGAGGGATTCAGATAGCACATGGGCAATTACAGTAGAGCCGCAGTGCTGGGGAGAGCCCTGTGCTTTCAGAGCTCCAAGAGGGGCAGCGAGCTTGGTTTGGGGGGAGGTCAGAGAAGGTTTCCTGGAGGAGGGGGTGGCTCAGCTGAACTCTGTGGGGACAGCTCAGTCCCTAACCAATGGCCTTGATCGCCGTGCTTGGGGGGATGGTGTCCGTCCCAACTGCAGGCTCTTCCCTGAACCTTGGACCTTGTGACCTCATTTGGAAACAGGGTCGTCAGCAGATGTGATGGGTTAAGACGGGGTCACACTGGAGCAGGGCAGCCCGAAGTCCAATGTGACTGGTGTCCTTGTAAGAAGAAGAGAGAGGCACAGAGGGGAGAGGCCACGTGACAAAGGAGCAGAGATGGGAGTGATGCAGCCACAAGCCAAGGAACACCAGGGGTCGCCAGCAACCTCCAGAAGGTGGGAGAGAAGCATGGAACAGAGGGGACTCGGCCCTGCCAACATCTTGATTCTGGACTTCTGGCCTCCAGAACCACGAGAAAATAAATGCATGTTAAACCACCCAGTTTGTAGTACTTTGTTATGGCCTCCCTCCCTGATCTAATTAGGAAACCAGAACAGTATTTGGGGCAGAGCGGGGAAGAAAGATGACGTGCCCATCTAAAAAACCTACATTTCCCAGATTTCTCTGCAGGAGAGGTTGTCACAGGACACGGCTCTGGCCAAGAGATGGGAGCAGCAGTCACTGGCTGGATTTCCAGGAAGCCTCCTCGGAAGAAGGTGTCCCTTATGCTTTGCCCTACACTCTTACCCCTCCTCCCTGGTGAGTGGAGCTGCAGCAGGCATCTTGCATCTCAGTGAGAAGGAGAGGTCAAGAGTGCAGCCGTGACCTTTGACCTGGTATCCCTGAGCGACCACATGTCCTGGAATGTCCACCTCGGGCTTCCTGTTGCAGGAGAGAAAAGGCAGCCCCTATCAGCTTCAGCTGCACCTGTTTGGATTTTCTGCTATACCTGCAGGCATTCAATCCCTGACTGACACACATGGGATGGAGAAGTAAGAGTCAGGCCAATCGTGGGCAAGGGCGGAGAACGTCCCGCAGAAGGGACCTTGGCGAAGTGCCAGATTCAGAGAAGAGCCCGGCATGTGGGGGGACACGGTGTCCAGCCCGACTGTGACACAGGATGGAACGGAGGCGCGAGGGCCAGAGAGGCCGGGCAGGACCGGACAGTGAGGAAGGCAGTGCCCCCTCCCCTGACCTGGAGGGCCCAGTGCAGCCCAGCCCACCCCCAGCTCCAGTCCCTGCATTTCTTCGCTGGAGGCCTTTCTTGAGCCAGAAATGCCAGAGCACCAGCGCTTCTTGAGAGCCCCCCTCAGACGGTAATGGGAGGGGGCCCACAGACACCCCAGCCCCCTGGCCCTGGAGCAGGACAGCTCCAAGGGGCGTGTCCCCCTGACTCCCTGGACTCCCCCGAGTGACTGAGCTCCACTGGCCCATGCTGGTGACCGGCTGAAGGCACACTCTTGTGTGTGTTCTGGGGACAAAATTACCGCAAACTGGGGTGCAGGGGGCGCTGAAAACACCAGGAATTTATTCTCTCAGAGTTCTGGAGGCAGAAGTCCAAATCAAGGCCTCAGTAGGGCCATACCCCCCTGAAGGATCTAGAGAACACTCCATCATGCCGCTTCCAGCTTCTGTTGGCCACAGGTGGTCCTTGGCTTGTGGCCGCATCCCTCCCACCTCTGCCTCCGTCATCCCATGGCCTCTTGCCTGCATCTCTGAGTGTCAAAGCTCCCTCTTCTGTCTCTTATGAAGACATCAGTCATTGGACTGAGGGCCCAGCCTAAAGCCAGGATGATGTCACCTCAAGATGCTTAGCTTAATTATAGCTGCAGTTAAATTAATTAACCTGGAAATAAGGTCACATTCACAGGAACTGGGGTTAGGGTGTGACAGAGCATATGGGAGGGCACAATTCACATCACTTATACACTCCCTTCCCAGCAGGAATTTCTTCACCTCCCAGAAAATTCCTTATACCTGAATCCTTATTTCAGGGAAGCCAAGCCCAGACAAGAGGCTAGTGAGTCATGGGGACAGTGAAAAAGTCTGATGTCTATCCAGAGAGAAAGGATGTACCCACATGGATGAAAAGACCTATTGAGAACCACAAATTAAAAATGATGAGGGGTGGGGAGGGGATGGATTGGGAGTTTAGGATTAGCAGGTGCAAACTAGTATGTATAGGATGGATAAACAAGGTCCTACTGTAGAGCACAGGGAACTATATTCAATATCCTGTGATAAACCATAATGGAAAAGAATATGAAAAAAGCACACATATATGTATATATGTATAACTGAATCACTTTGCTGTACAGCAGAAATTAACACAACATTGTAAATCAACTATGCTTCAGTAAAGAAATTTTTTTAAAAAATGATGAAAACCTAGTACTTTCCGCGTTCGAAATTCGCAAGGCTTCCTGCTACTATTTTTCAAGCCCCCTTTTGATTGCACTGGATACCGGGGTATGTGTGTGTGCACGTGCTTGTGCGTGAATGTACATACGTGTGTGTGTGTGTATGGTGTATATATGTGTTTCCATAGCCACTGACTGTTTATGGAACATTCTCACACACACAACCTCATTAATCCTTATAGCAACCCTGAGAAACATGACAACTATTTATAGCCATATACTTCCCCAAAAGACTTGAGTTGACTTACGATTACAGGCACAGATACCATCAACCCATAAAACTTTGAAGAGAAGCCTAAAAGAAGGTGGGGGGCGGATGAGGGCAGCAGGTCAAGTACAACTTCACTGGGAAAAACTAGACCAGTTAAACATGAAAACTTTCTCTAAGCTTCCTGGAAACCAAGGCAAAAAGAGAAACAATTCTAATTGTCACAGAGCTCTTATTGTCTAAAAAAGAAAAATTATATACAAGTTTGCCAAGAAAAGCAAACTTTTTTCCAAGCCCTAACTTTAAAAAGACTTTTATCCCAAGGGTTCTGAACACAGGGCAGAGCACAACTTCGAGGATGGTGCTTTTGAGAACAGTTTCTCAGAAAACGGCCATTTTTCCTATCGACCACGGTTAAAAGCTCAGAGCGTGAAGTTAAATCATGTTCTGTTTAAAGGCAGTTCTGCACGGAGCTTCTGGGCCTGGCCCTTCCCAGCGAGCTGGCCCCGTCAAGGGCTGAGGCTCCCAGAATGGAAAGAACCAGCAGCCAGTCTGTCCTCAGGGCTGATTCCTTCCAAATAGCAGCCAACTCAGCGGAAGGCAGATTCCACAGTCATGGGGTCAGCGGGCTCCACATCTTCTGTGCTGTTTATTCAGAGTAAAGCCTCATGCACTGGGCCAGGGGTTCTCAGATCTGACAGATTTACGAGCTGGTTCCTTATTTAGGGGAAATGATATAGAGTTTCCAGCTTTTATTTGCCAAATACAGACACCCCCCCGGCAAATGCCCTATCCACTCTATGGTCACTGTTATTTCCTCAAGGGGGGGAGTTTCATACTAAAAAATCAAGTGTCTCTTTAAATTGAATAAATCTACCTTGGTGGAAAACCCCACCACCTTGGGCCTATTTTTTCCCCTTGTTTCACTACTGAAGTGAGAACCTGATCTTGAACCAACTTTTAGGAAACCCCGCCCCCATGCCTGGCTGAAGGTGGCGAGACTGGCATTTGGTTGGGGTCACGTGAAAGCCTGACCTGTCCCTCTGTCCGTGGGGAGGGATGACCCTGGTGACCCCTCCTCGTAGCCCCTTGAGAGCTGTGACTTATTTCTAGCCTGCTAAGGAGGCAAGAGGTCAGTCCCCCGATGGGGTGACCTTATGTAAGACTCCATCCTGGCCAGCTGGAGAGAGAGACTCCTCTCACCCGCTTGAGAGGATGAGCAGCCATGTGGACTAGGGCCACTTGTGGGGTGTGAAAGCTCTCTAGGGCTGCCATGACCTGGTACCTCAAACTGGGAGGTTTAAACAACAGAAGTCTCTTTATGTCTGTCTCTAGGTCCCAATTTCCCCTTTTTACAAGGACAGAGTCGACTATATTGGATTAGGGCCCACCTAGGACCCGATCTGACTTGATCACCTGCAACGACCCCATGTCCAAAGAAGGTCGCATTCACAGGTACTAGGGGACTGGGGTTTCAACATCTTTGAGGAACATAATTCAGCCCGTAACAGCAGGGAGCTGCGGGCCTCCTCTAGAACCTGAGAGCGGCCTCCAGCCAACAGCCAGCAAGAAGCTGGGGCCCCCGCTTCCAGCACGCCAGGAAACGGGTTCTGCATTTGCCAACCACCACGTGAGCATGCAAGGGGACCGCCGCCCCCAGATGAAAATGTAGTCCAGCTGACTCTTTTTTGGGGGGGGTACGTGGGCCCCTCACTGTTGTGGCCTCTCCCGTTGCGGAGCACAGGCTCTGGACGCGCAGGCTCAGCGGCCATGGCTCACGGGCCCAGCCGCTCCGTGGCATGTGGGATCCTCCCGGACCGGGACATGAACCCGTGTCCCCTGCATCTGCATGCGGACTCTCAACCACTGCGCCACCAGGGAAGCCCCCAGCTGACTCTTTGATCACAGCTGTGTGAGACCCCTGGGCTGAGCCAGCTGATCCGTGCCCAGACGCCTGACCCACAGATACTGGGAGATAATCAATGTGCGTGTTGCGTCACGCCACTAGGTGTGTGGTGATTTGCTACAGAACCCAGAAAACTAACACAGGAGGGACGTCCAGCCTCTGTGGGAGAAGGGTCACCATGTTGGATGCCCAGAGGCAGTCTGTCCTCAGGGTGGGGAGAACCAGAATCCAGATCCCACACTTACCCGCTGTGGTTTTGACCTTAATGACGAGCATGGAAAATTTCAGAGCAGAGGTCTGACCAGTATTTGAGGGGGCTAAATTGAATTACTGTGCACAGGGATGTGGGCAAATTAGGATCTGGTGTGTGGACTCCAGGGAAGCATTCTCTTCTGTAGAATAAGGGATGGCGGGAAGCACCTTGTCTCCTAAGAAGTTATCACTGGAGCATCTTCTTGACCTACAGGTTAAAAGAGGCTGCCTCTAATTAGGGAAATTGAGGAGTGAGCTCGTAGACCTGGACAGTGGCCATTTCAGGTCACAGCAAATTCGCCCCAGACATGAGATCCAATGTCCTTGTCTCTGAAGTTTCCCAGCTGTTGCTCAGCACCCTGATCCCCTCCCTTTAAGCCTCAAAACCCCAGGGAAATAAGAATAACCAAAAAGAAAACAAACAAACAAACAAAAACCTAAGCCAACAGTAAAGCAAATGAAACCATAGCAGAAGGTTTTTGATAAGACCCAGAGAGAGGCCGAAGCCAGGGTGAAGCTGAAAACCCTTGACTAATCATAAAACACCACCCGTTCTCGTGAAGTCCAAGTTCCTGTGTCCACCCACCAGTTTAGAATGCTCAGCTCTCCAAAAACTAAATCTCTTCATCAAGCCTACAGCCCAGTAGCCCAGAATCCGCACTCCCCTTGACCCTGTTTTGATGGCAAGGTTAAGTCAGGAGGCCTGCCGAGAAAAAGGGCTACGGGGACAGCCAGAGCCAGGATGCTCCAGGGAAGAGCCATGGAAAATGCCACCACTTTCCACAGGAGAAAGTGCCCAGGGAAGGGTGGCAGCGAGCTGGGGAGAGACAGTGAACCGTCCCTCCTCTAAACACTTTCCCAGGCGCAGGCCGTCCAGCCTCCTGTTTTACCCGGTCAGCTCCACCACCTTTTTATTTTATTATAATAGGTTCCTGAAGAAAACACATACCAATATAATACTCTCAGTTAAGACTGAGTTAGACATTATCTGGCAGAACATTATAATAAAAGCAGGGATTATTTATACGCTGAAGAAAACTTCAAAAAGGGTTCCATTCCCAGCTGTGGGCCCTTTCCAGAAGATGTGATTGACAGCTGCTTTTCGCTTGTCAACAAGATGGAATGGAAGTTGCAGAACCGAGGAGGCTGATCCCAGAAGTACCAGAAAAGCACAGGCCTGGAGCAGGAAAGATCTAGAAGCAGTAGCTCACCCTTGGCTACGTTGGCATCTGTTGCAGGGGGGCTGTCCTGTACATTGTAGGATGTTTAGCAACATCCTTGGCCTCCACCTGGTAGATGCCAGGGGCACCCTCCCCAGAGTTGTGACAGCCAAAAATGTCCCCAGACATTGCCAGATGTCCCCTCCTGGTTGAGAAGCAGCAGCTCTGTGATTTACTGACAGTCTGGCCTCAGGCTAATCCCCTCACCTTTCTGAGTTTTACCTTCCTCATCGCTGCCCTGCTGGCTCTGAACTTTCGAGAAGGTCAAAGAAGATCATGATTCGAAATCACTTTTAAAGCTCTGAAGTTCTATAGCCATGGAAGTTATGGGAGTTCTATCACCAGCTACTCGAAAAGTTTCTAACATCTAGAGGTTTTTCATTTTCATGCTGGAAGCAAACATGAAATCCTGGAGGAGAGATCAGAGTTATTACCTACAGCAGTAATTGCCCTGATTCCCTTGCCTAATGCCCTACAGGGACCCAGTGAGAACCAGATTTCACTCTGTATGTACAGGGGTCTGTACTGCAGGAGAGGAGCCCCCAGATCATTAATCTAGGAGTTTATATACAGAGGCTACACACTGACACCCTCTTCTCTGAGAGAGAAACTTTGCTTCCTAATGTCTTACAATCCTTTGGAATACAAAGAACCCTTTAGGAAGAGGAAGGGGGAAGACCCTACCCCAAAATGCAAGTATTGGGCTCCAGGGGAGATGAGGGTGTTTTCCAGCTTTATTGAGCTACAACTGATATATAGCATTGTGTACATGGGAGGGGGTGGGCGAGGATGGACTGGGAGTTTGGGGTCAGCAGATGCAAACTATTATATATAAAATGGATTAAACACCAAGGTCCTACTGTATAGCACAGGGAACTATATTCAATATCCTGTGATAAACCATAATGGAAAAGAATATGAAAAAGAATGTATGTATGTGTATAACTGAATCACTTTGCTGTACAGCAGAAATTAACACGACATTGTAAATCAACTATACTTCGATAAAATTTAAAAAAACACTGTGTAAGTTTAAGGTGTATAACGTGAGGATTTGATATTATAAAATAATCGCCACAATAAGTGAGTTAACAGACCCATCACCGTACATAGTTACCTTTTTTTACGTGCGTGGTGAGAACATGTAAGATCTATTCTCTTGGCAACTTTCAGGCATACAATACAGTGTTGTCAACTGTAGCCACCCTGCTCTACATTAGATGCCCAGGACTTATTCATCTTATAACTAGACGTTTGGAACCCTTGACTAGCATTTCTCCATTTCCCCCACCCTGAGCCCCTGGCAACCACCAATCTACTCTTTGTTTCTACGAGTTTGACTATTTTACATTCCACAGATAAGTGAAATCATACAGTATTTGTCTCTCTGTGTCTGATTTATTTCACTTAGCATCATGCCCTAAAGTTACATTCACGTTGTAACAAATGATAGGATTTCCTTCTTTTTTTAGCTGAGTAATATTCGTGTGTGTGTGTATGTATATATATATGTGTGTGTGTATATATATATATACTTATATATATATATACATATATACACATACATATACATATATCATTTTTTCTTTGTCCATTCATTCAACAGCACACACTTAGGTTGTTTCCATATCTTGGCTATTGTGAATAATGCTGCAATGAATGCTGGGATTTACAAATGCATTTATCCCATCCCAGGGATAAATCCCATTTGATCATGGCGGATGATCCTTTTAATGTTGTGTTGAATGCAGTTTGGCAGCATTTTGTTGAGAATTTTTGCCTCTATATTCATCAGGGACGTTGGCCTGTTGTTTCCTTTTCTTGTTGTGTCCTGATCTGGCTTTGTTATCAGAGTAATGCTAGCCTCATAAAAAAAAATTTAAGAGTCTTCCCTCCACTCTAATTTTTGGAAGAGTTTGAGAAGGATTGGCATTAATTCTTCTCTAAATGTTTGGTAGAATTCACCAGCAAAACCACCTGGCCCTGGGCTTTTCTTCGTTGGGAGACTTTTGATTATTCATTTAAGATCCTTAGTTGTTCTTAGCCTGTTCAGATTTTCTATTTCTTCCTGATTCAGTCTCCGGCATGTTTAATGTTTCTAGGAATTTATCCATTTCTTCCAGGCTACCCCTTTTTTTCTTGGCATTTAATTGTTCACAGCAGTCTCTTTTGATCCTCACTTCCGATAAGGGACTCTTTCGTCCCTTGGGGGACTCTTTCACTCAATAAGCTCTCTGCCTCCTGACTTTATTACAATGGGCTCCTAAAGAGAAGTTTTGCAAATAGTATGTATCACTACCTAAAACTGTCTGATAGATGTCTGTATTTATTTGTTTATTGACTCTCTTTCCCAATAGAATATAAATGCTATGACAGCAGACACCAGGTCTATTTTCACCACTGAATCTCCAGTACCTGGAAGTGTGCCTGGCACAGAACATATACTCATTACATGTTGATTCCTCTTAAACTTGTAGTTCCCAAACATTAGCATGACAGTTGGAATGCCATTTCCTCTGCCTAGAAGGCGCTTCCTGACTCTCTTGGAAAACTCCTACTCATCCCTTAGGATACTTTTCAGACATCATCACCTCTATGAAACCTCAGAGTTCAATATATCTCCTTCTATCTCCCATAGCACCTTGAATATACTAGTAATAATAAAAATAACAACCAAGATTTTCTGAGCTGAAAAAGAATAGATATATGTATATGCATAACTAAATCACTTTGCTGTACACCTGAAAACAACACAACATTGTAAATCAACTATACTCCAATATAAAATAAACGTTTTTTTAAAAAAAAAATTTTCTGAACAGAGACAATGCATTGAGCATTGGGCTAAGTACTTTATAACTCAGTTAATCTTCACAAGGAAAGTGGAACTGTGAACATCCTCCACTTTACAGATGAAGAAAGTGAGACTCAGAGAGGTTAAATCACATGCGCAGGACCACAAAGATATTAAATGATACAACTAGGATTCGAACCTACAGATCTGGCTCTGGTACCCACTGTTACCCACAGAGGTAACTCGTCTCCCATACCACCAACCACCATGCCCAGCACAGTAATGCAGGGTAATCACTGGTTTACCTTCCTGAGCTCCCTACATGACAGGAAGCTCTTTGCAGGCAAGGGTCTTGTGTTACTCCTCTCTGTAACTTTATTGCCAGGATAGGGCCTGGTACAAATGAGACACTCAATTAATGCTCATGGAGTAATTGGTTTTTATATTGCTGACTTTTCCCTGGGATTTCTTTTTTCATTTCAAAAACCAGTATCAGCTTACACCTGAACCAAACCCAAAAACGTCCAACAAGCAAACATTTATAACCGTATGAGCATAAAGTTCTCAAAATTATTTGTCATTTCTGATCTCACCCAAGGATGTCCAACACTGGGAATGTAAATTAACTCTATACTGAAGTTAGAGGAGAATTCACCAGACTGAGAATGACAAATAAGTGAGAACAACAACAAGAATATAATCTGTCCCCAATCACAGCACCCAAAATCAGACAGGAAAGGATTAAGTTTTACAGTTGACTTACCTGCCCAGAAATTCAGCCCCTAGCTGAATAGAAAGAAGAAACCAGGCTATTTACTCCTAAATATTTTTTAAAGACTAGAATTTCATCCTATAAAGTATGGCAAGAAAAGATAACAAGTTGATTTTCCACTCTGGTAACTGAATTTGGAAGGAGAGAACCATTTATTTTTATCGGTTTCTCATTTGCCCATGATGGTGCTTTTGAAGGTGCTGGTAGGAGCTTACAGATACCCAGTCACGAGGCAGCATAATCCCTAGTTGCCATCCAACACCATGTGGAAATTACAACAATTCTGTTCTGTAGAATTGATATCACCTTGCCTCTGGAGAGCTCTAGGCAGTACTCAAATTACATTTAAACACCAAATTAAAATTTTAACTATAAAAAATAACGGGATAAACAAGAGAGAATCATATAATAATATTATATTAGTAAAAATATGGCTGGGAGAAGGAAGCGGATTTTCCATATTGCCATTATGCTAAATGCAGTGTTATTTCCATTAGAGTCACAGGAAGCATATGGCCCATTTAGCATCAATCTTCATCAGAGTCCTGATCTCTCACGAACATTTATTAAGGACCCATGGATGCCAGCTACTCTTCAAGTCAAGTCACTAGAGAGCAAATTCCTGTACAAGTTTTCCTAATGATGACTAATGTGGACCTACAATTTCCTATTTTCCAAAAGATATTTTCAATGAGAATAGAAAAAGGCATCTGGCCAAGCTGAGGACAGGCCAGCCATGGACTTGATACTTTGCTTTTCCTCCAGGTGTTCTGGCTCATGGGGCCAAAGCCTTGCTGGGCAATTTTGCTGGAGAGGGGTCTCCTCTTGCCTCTCAAGACCCTCCTCTTCTCTCCTTCCTCCAGCCCCTTCTTCTTCCCCAAATGCAGAGGCCACAGAACTATTTCAAGCTACGGAGCCTTTTTAAGCAGTATTGGAAAAGACTGAAGGACACATTTAAAGGAGAATTTGGTCTCAGGATTGATTTATGCAAAATAATAAATGGTGCACTTGGCTGTTTATAGAGTTAGAGATAAAATTAGATTCTAGACATTCCTTCCTCATGCACCTGGGGTAACTCTGATGGATTACTGCCTTCATGTGACTTTAGGATAACAGCAGTTCGTGGACATTTACAAGGGGTTCCTTAAGAACACATTTCCCAGCCACTTCCAATAATTCAGAAGGATATTCCCAGTCCCCAAAACGACTCAGATTTAATTTGGGACCAATACTTGAAAAGAGTAAGCTGATAAAAAGTATTAAATAGTTAACAATTTTGAAGTTACTTCACTCTCCACAGCTAAGCAGAAACAATTTCTCCCCAGCCTCACCTCTACTGACACACTCTTAGCCTGGCCACCCTCAAAAAAATAAGCAAAGATGGAGCAAGTAACAACCCTGAGGACTGACGAGATGAACATTTCATCAGCTGCCCAAGAAAGGAGGAGTCTGGATTTTAGCAGGCTAATGCCCTTGACCCTGACTGTTTCACTTTTTTATAAAGTTGGAAATCAGGCCAACCTGAGTGTTGATAGCTACATAGGCTTTAAAGACTTCTTGACCTGAATGTCAGCTGCCCTATGGCAATAGTCCCCTGTGTTGAACCCACTCATTTATGTAACAAATACTTATGGGCAACTGCTATCTCCTTGGCAGTTTGCTACTTCTGGAGATGCAAACAGAGATCAAGAGCAGGCCATGCTCAAACTCAGCCTATAAAGCAGGGTGCAAAGTGCTCTTACGAGGGAAAAGTAGACGGGATGAGTTAAGGATAGTTAAACTGAGACCTGAACAGAGAGCGAGGCTGCAAGGCAAAATTCTTGCAGTGGAGGGGTGGGCTGGGGTACAGAGATAGTACTGATGGAGGGGGAATTTGGGGCAGAAAAGCAAGAAGACTTAGACGGCTGAACTGTAAAGTGGGAGAAGGAGAAGCACGAGCAAGGAGACTGAAGAGTCAAGGAGAAGCCAACTGATTAAAGGCCTGCCAGCCAGCCACAAGTGGGAGCTACAACTTGATGGAAACAATGTCATGTGACACTATCAGGTGCTATAGAAAGAACACCCGCTAGAGTACAAGGTTGGATGAAGGCACGCAGGGCAAATTGAAACAGGAAGACCCCTGAAGACCCTTCCAGGCCCTGCCAGTCATTCAGCTGTCCTCCACTGGGATGGGGGGCCACCACGGGATAGGTTCCAGATAGATCTACAGGGCAGAGTGCACAGAACTTGCAGACTGATTGGACGAGCAGGCTGAAGAAGGCGGATCTGCCAAGATGATGCCCAGGCTTTGGCGGAGGAGCAGTGGAAGGATTTACTAGGACCAGCACACCAGGGAGGCAGGTTCCAGGTATGGCTTCTGAGATCGGTTTTGGAGAGATGGCTTTGGAGGCGTTCACGGGGCAGAGCCAGGTGGAGACGCTTCAGAAGGAGTCTACGGCAAGTGATGGGAGTCCCCGACCCTCCCTTCACCTCTAGACCCGGAAGAGGAGGAGAAACTATTAGACCAGCAGGTAAACTGTGAGGCAACCCTTTCTCTGAAAACTACAAGCTTCCCGGAAAAATCAGGGTTCCCAGAAAAATCCACCAGAGGCAGCAGCAGCTACGCATTCCCGGTGACAGTTACGGAGCCTCACTCGAAGGGGGCGGGACTTCCGCCGAGGCCGGAAGGAGCCTCCAACAAGCGAAGAAGACGGCAACATGGCCGCCTGCTCGCTCCCTTCAGTCTCTGATGGCAGCAGTACTTGGACCACGTCTGCTTACCCAGAATTTGAAGCAATTCCACTGAAAGCAGAAGGCTTCTGTGCAGCCTCCTTCCTCTACGGCCCTCACTCTCTGGCTAGGGCAAGCGATGCGTGTTTGTACTGGCAGTTGTGCGGGTCCTGGGGTCTCTTGCCCCAAAGCTGCTTCCAACTTTTCTGCTCACCACCATCCACCAGCTGATAATCCTAAAGGGCATCATGTTTCTTCCCATGGAAGCTCCGGCTTCATGTTTTCCTTCCAGTCCCTAGGCAGACACTGAGCAACAGAAATGCCACACAAGCCACGTATGTAATTTTAGATTTTCTGGTAAATACATTTTTAAGTGAAAATTTAAATGTGAATCTAATTTTAATAACGTACGTATGCCACTATATCAAACTATTTTTTAATTATCAAGATAGTTTATAGCCTGTGTGTGTGTGTGAAACTTCAATCTGACGTGTATTTTACACTTAAACCACATCTCAGTTTGCACTGGTTACATGTCAAGGGCTCAGTGGCCACGTGGGGCTCTGGGATGGTGTTGGAAAGCGCAGCTCTAGACCATCAGGCCCAGACCTTCGAGTCCAGAGAGCTAATAATAGCCATGAGAGCTAAGGTGTATTGGGCACTGGCTGAATCCCAGGGACCGTGATAAGCATTTTATGTGCGGTATAATGTGGATAAGTGCACAGATTCCTAGACTTCAGTCCTGGCACCAGCACTTACTAAATTAGGCCAGTTACTTTTTTTTTTTTTTTTTTGCGGTACGCGGGCCTCTCACTGTTGTGGCCTCTCCCGTTGCGGAGCACAGGCTCTGGACGCGCAGGCTCAGCGGCCATGGCTCACGGGCTTAGTTGCTCCGCAGCCTGTGGGATCCTCCCGGACGGGGCCACAAACCTGTGTCCCCTGCATCGGCAGGCAGACTCTCAACCACTGCGCCACCAGGGAAGCCCAGGCCAGTTACTTTTTGTCTCTGTCCCTTAATTTCTTGCTGTAAAATGGGAATGATAATGTTATGGTCTGAATGTGTCCCCCCAAAATTCATAGGTTGAAACCTAACCCCTAAGGTGATGGTATTAGGAGGTGGGGCCTTTGGGAGTGATTAGTTCATTAAGGTAGAGTCTCAGAAATAGGCTTAGTGCCCTTATAAAAGAGGTTCCAGAGAGCTCCCTTGTCCCCTTCCACCATCTGAGGGCACAGTGAGAAGCTGGCAGTCTGCAACCGAGGGGAGGGCCTTCAGCAGACCCCAACCATGCTGGTACCTTGATCTGGAACTCCCCAGCTTCTAGAACTGTGAGAAGTAAATGTCTGTTGTTTATGACCCACCCAGTTTGTGGTACTTTGTTATAGCAGCCCAAATGGACTAAGACAGATGATAACATCCAGCTAGGACGGTTGAGAGAATTAAATTAGCAAGTATTACACAAGTGCCTAGAACAGAGCCTGTCATAATACGCTCTGTATAATTGTTGCTATTACTCTTATCCTAGACCACACAGCTTCCAAAGAGGTCAGTGTGACAAAGTTTGAAACCTGTCTGTTGGATTTCCAATTAGAAGTTATTGGTGACCCTACCAAGGGCAATTGATTTGAATGGTGATAAAAACCCAAACCAGCCTGCTCTGTGTGGTGAGTAGGCAGTGATGTGAAGATCTCCATTTTCATTTAGTATCCACAGTTCCTTTAAAACCCGGATCAGAACCACCCTGTGGGCACTTGCCTTATCTATGCTACCATAAATTGAACATCTGCAAGTCTCCTTAACACCCTTCACAATACCATTCAATAATATTGGACGAATGCTGCCAGAGAAGCCAGGAACACAGTGTAGAGAAAGGAACAGCAAACAAAGGGGCCTCAGGGCTTGTCCACATCTAGATAACAAAAGCAAGTTAGAATTGGGGAGGGGGTGCCGATAAAGGAGAAGGAGGAATGAGAAGTGGATGGATAAAGAGGTATTGCTCCAACTGCTAAGTCCTGGATGTCTGTGGCCTGTGCCTTTTGTTCACAGTGCATCAAAGAAAAGGTTTAAAGGTCTTAGAAATGACTACCTTATATTAACTTTTTATTTAGAAATAATTTTAAAGCTACATAAAAGTTACAAGAAGAGTACAAAGAGTTCCCAGTATCCTTTACGCAGATTCACCGATTGCTAGCATTTTGCAGCATCTACTTTATCGTTCTCTCTCTGTCTGAACCATTGAGGTTAAATTGCATACATCACGTCCTTTTATCCCTAAATACCTCAATGTGCATTTGAGGCCTTCTCTAATGTAATGACAATACAGTTATCACATTCAAGAAATTTTACCTTGATATAATACTCTTACCTAATCTACAGTTAGAATGGTGGCGGGGGGGATGAAAGAAAAGGTGGAATCAGAGGGCAGATGAATAATGAGTGCTGCTCCGTGTTCCAGCTCCACCAACTGTCTCAACAATGTCCTTCAGAGCAACTTTTTTCTGGCCCAGTATCCAATCCGTTATCATGCCTTGCATCTAGAAATAACTAACTTTTAACTTTTTCTTTACTTACCTGAACATTTTGGACTTCAGCACTAAATATCCATTGGCCTAGTTCAAAGATGCTTGGAATGTAATTTAAATGAAGGTATCTTAAGAAGTGGCAGGGATGTTAAGGAAGGGTGGCCAAGATAGAAAGAGCCCTGAAGAGGCACAGCTGAGCATCTCATGTTTGGACACCATCATAACTACAGAAGACAGCACAGCTGAGTCCTTGGGAACATGTGCTGAGTGACCCCTCTGTTAAGTTACAGAGACACTAGGGATACAAATACAAATAAAACTGGCCCCTGCCCAGGAGGAGGTGACAGATCTTTTCAATAGGAACACAGATCACTTCAATACGAAGTGGTAAATGATGTAAATGCTGAGACTCACGTGCTCACCTGCAGAATCATAGTGTGTGCTGCTGGCCATTTTATTCTCGCTACTCAGAGACTTAAAAGCCCTGGGCTTGAGTCTCAAGAGATCAGTTCTATTAAGAATTTTACCACCACAGAGCACTAGCTTCTCACTGTAGGATTTGGAGGGGATTCTCCCTATCATGTGCCCAACTGTGTCCTGATAACCTTACAAGCATCCCAAATTTCTCCTTTCTTCTTTAGGCCTGAAACTTCTCTGAAACTTCACTCTTTGTATCAATTCTATTTCGATCAGGCTGTTTGAGTTTCAAAAATCTAGACTTACTCAACCCAGCTCAAGTAAAGGGCACAGATAATGACTGAAGCCCCTCAGCAGTGTAGAGATGGCACAAGACCTCTCTAGGACAGTTTCAGCAAGGAATTAGAAAACTCCAGGGAAGAATATGGAACTTCAGGGTTGAGGGTAGGTGTCCAAAAGCATTTACAAGTGTCAAAGCAAGTCCATGCTAGTGTGAAAATTTCAGTTATTTTTTAAATAAGTTTTCTATATCTCTTGAGAAACCAGAAAATCATTAGTCCTCTTTTGCTCTTAGAAAAGAACATTACTAAAGAAATATTTCAGCCTTTATTTTAAATCTTTTTAGATTGCATGTAGAGTAATTTGGATGGAATGTATTTCACGGTGGAATTTACCTCTGCTTTCCTACCAGGGTGAGTCTTCTTGGTGAATCATCAGGAGGAGAGAAGCTGAGTTCTGATGCTTCCTGCTGGCATTCCAAGTCTACACAACCGAAACAAGTGTTACCTTTGCAGCAGGGTGGCAGGGAAGAGAAAATTTAAAATGTAAAATGTCAGTATTCCACAAATTAAATGGTGTCGGTACAAATAATACAATCATGCATCATTTATCTAACATTGTTTTGTTCGATGTCCCATGGTAATTTTTCAGGAAGCTAAAGTTTGTGGTATAATGACAAAACTTAACAAGTAATTAGCATCAGGAGGGAATTAACTCTGAAAGGGCACAAGAGAAACTTGCTGTGGGGATAAAAATGCTCCATCTTGACAGTGGTGCTGGCTGTAAACATTTGTCAAAAGTCCTGGCACTGAACACTGCTAAAGGGTAAATTTTATTGTATGTAAATTCTACCTTGATAAATCTGACTGTTAAAAACAGGGGAAGTAATTAGGATGCTATCAAGAAAGTGAAAAGGCAACCTACAGAATGTAGGGAAATATTTGCAAATCATATATCTGATAAAAGTCTAGTATCCAGAATAAATAAAAAACAACTGAGCTTTCCTGGTGGCGCAGTGGTTGAGAGTCCGCCTGCCGATGCGGGGGGCGCAGGTTCGTGCCCTGGTCCAGGAGGATCCCACATGCCGCGGAGCGGCTGGGCCCGTGAGCCGTGGCCGCTGGGCCTGCGCGTCCGGAGCCTGTGCTCCGCAACGGGAGAGGCCACAACAGTGGGAGGCCCGCGTACCACAAAAAAAAGAGGATGCTCCAACAGTTTACTGTGTCTGTGCAACTCACAAGGCAAGGCATTCTCTCCAAGCTAGGAAGGCTCTGCATTCCTCTGCACTGACCAGGCATCCAAGTTGTGACTTAAACTGCAATTGTTGTGGTTCTAGGCAGCACCCCTCAAATGCCCTTGGAGCTGACCCCTGGGAATGTGTTGCAAGTAACATGATAGGAGGAACTAAAGAACTTTAAAAATAAAAACTGTATCTACTGTGAGGCAGTCAAAAAGCTCTGTGAGCACTCCAAAGCCAGATTGTCCAAGGTGGGTGGAGAGAAATGTATCTCCTGCTGTGAAGAAAGCCAATCGCCAACACTGGACATGCACCTCAAGAGAAGTGGTGAGAACAGACGCCGATGAGAGGCAAAAAACAATGGTCCCCAGTGTCCAATCTTTGAAGCAGTAAGAACAGTGCAAGATTGTCCCAGAACTGAACCACCTAGGGCCTAAGAAATTGGGGAAACACCAGGGGCCACCAAGGCTGGTTTAACTGACAGGCATCCAACAGGAAAGCAAGAAGACCAGGGAAGAGTAGGCTCCAGGGGCAGGGCCAGGGGGAGATCTCAAGTGATGGCCATTGCTGTAATTGCCCATGACCTTGGCTTGGGAAAATTAGAATCCCTCAAGACGGGTTTCCCCCAAGAATTGTCAACCAGTAGATTGCTGTCAACTTGGAAGGAGTGCCTTGTTATACCCCTGGGCTCCGCTTGACCCTCTCTGTTCAACTAAGATGAAGACTCAGAAGAGTTGTGTATCCAAGCTGGAAGTAGCCCAGGAATGGAAAGAAACGCTTATCATTTGATGAACAAAACAAGAGTCGGAAGGATTTTCACAGGTGAAAGCTGGACCAAAATTAAGAAGAAATTTAACAGGAGTGTGTGTAAAATCCTAGATTTCTTCTTTTTTTTAAAATACAGTTAAAGGATAGCAGTATGTTGGTGAATGGAATGAAGTGTCCATTACGTGCTGGACATTTGACAGGCGTTATCTCATCTCATCCTCATAACAGTCCTACAAAGTAGCAAATAGGAGAACTGAAGCCCCAAGGAGGGCAAGGAATTTGCTCAAAGTCACATACTGTATGTGTGAGGCAAAGCCCATCTAGGTCCCCCGGCCCTCAAAATACATTGTCCTGTTTTCCACAAACAGTTCCTCATAGAATAAACCTGAACCTAAGCACAATTTGTGTGAAGAAGACCTGGGGCTCCACTTGACCATATGTTTTTAAAGACTGTGTAGGTTGAAGCCTGCATCAATTAAAATACAGGGTCCCAAATCTCAGGGACATAACCATCCCATTGTCCTTCAAGGATCCATTGGAGTATTTGAGGACCCGACTTGAGAAGGAACTGAGTGCCTCAGAGTTGATTAATCAGTCTCACAGTCTCTCTAAAGATTCCGAGTTGGGTCCTGAAACCAGGAATCTTAACCAACTAGAGCAACCCCTGGGGAAATCTTAGAAATGAGGCGCCCCCTGGTGGTCCTCTTGACCAGGGACCATAGCCCATTCCAGAGTATTCCGTTCACCTGCTGCAATGCACCAAGCAATGCATTTTATCTCTAATTTTTTAATTATGTTTTGATCGTTGAGATTATTTTCACCTTAACGCTTTGATCAATATCTTATATTTTAGAGAATATTTATTATATACTTATTTACAGTTGCATCCCAAGTTCAAAAGTTGGTAGTATGCTCCTATAGAATTAAAATTTCAGCTCTTTACCATGAGTTTCTCATAAACAACAACAACAAAGCAAGAGAATCCAAGCCCATATCTCACTCAATATAGAACTTTTCGAGCTTTAAATTAAAATTGTCATTATGCCTTTGATGGGGAAGGTTTATTTCACAAAGGAGAGGGAGTTTAACTCCCATTGCAAGGGAGTTTAATCATTTCCTACAAGTAACATTATCTTAGCAGCCTTAGGGTAGTCTTCAGCTCGGAATTAGTATCTCATTATTTATATTATCCATCGTATGTCTTATTTATTCTCTGCCTCATTTATTTTTATGAAAGTAACTTGTAGAGTTTTTAGTTCTGATGAACGAGTTTTCTTATTTGCTTTTGAGCACTGATCAGCCACAAGTTCTAAAATAAACACATAATTTGAGTGTAGAAAAGCAAAGAGAAGCAAAATTAATTAATTTGCCAATCCACTCTCATTGGTGAATATTAAAGTACATATAAATCATCACAGTTCTGAATGATTCAATGAGATGTGTTGGCAAACTTCCCCGTAAAGAGCCAGTGAGGAAACATTCTAGATTCTGCAAGCCAGAAGGTCTCTGCCACAACTACTAGACTCAGCTGTTGAAACACAAAAGCTTCCAGAGACAATATATAAGTGAACAGATGTGGCCATGTTCCAATAAAGTCTACAAACCCAAGCGGCAGGCCAGTTTTGGCTTGCAGGCCATAATTTGCTAACCCCTACTATAGTGAACAGTTTTTCTCCATTGGTGCCTTCTATTTTAGAAAACAATATACATACTAAGAATGTTGAGTAATAATATGGAGTTCACAATTCTATTCCTACTATACTAGTATTTACTTAGTGTTTTCTTGATTATATATTAAAGGATATTTATAAAGAAATGTATTAAATATTAAAATTTTGATTGCATCTAAACAAGTTACAACAGTTTTATACCTTGTCATATGGTACATAAGTCACCTTTATAGTTTAGTTACAAAAATTTACCAACCCATTTGTTTTGTTTTCATTATGTGGCCAGCCTCCTAACAGACACTCAAATGATGAACACATAATTCCCTTCTACTTATAGGAATTTTTGCTCCCCCAAGCATATAGTCTGGTTGTTATCTCAAGGTTTTACGCAAGTACATATTTTTTATATTTTCATTCTAATGTCTGTCTTGTTCTATATAAAATCTCCTAAAGAATTTGTATGAATTTTATTAGAAGGGTTATAAGCTTTCTGGCTGATATTTGTTTACATTATTTGCATTTAATTAGAGTTTTGAAGGGAATGCTGTAAAATCAGATTTAGTGTTTTTATGCCACTTGAAATTTGTTTCCTATCCAATTCACAGCACCAGTAATCAAGGATCTTATTTTTGAAAGCAGTTTATGTAGCTGTATTTTGATGTTTTAAAAATTGTCTAGAGGATAAGACCAAAAAAAACAAGATTTGTGTCTTTTGATTTTTTTTAATGTTTTGGTTCATGGATTTTTAGCTGAATCTTCATTTATATAGAAGATTTTCATTTTGAGCCATACTTTTCCCTCATGGTAAATGGAAATATCTTTATTTTGAACTTATATACTACTACTGAGTGACCCAGTTTCCTTATGAATCTTACAGGTGGAGCATTGAAGTAATCTTGTGTATCAAGCAGATTCATTTTTAAATGCAATTATGCCTTCATTTTGCCCCAGAAGTTGCATCCTCACTGCTCTTTGACCAGACAGCTATCAACCGTGGCATGTCAACAGCCACTGGAGGTCCAGAAGACACAGGTATTAAAATATCTTACTCCTAGTTTTCTCTTTTTTCCACAACTAATGATATTTTGTTGGAAGAAATTTGGAAATGAAGTGAATAGAAGAAAAAGGTAACTTGCCCCATCTGTGAATAAAACCTAACCATATAAGACATGTCCATACTTTCCTTTTATGTTAGAATTGTATTTTCACCATTTGTCTATAACTTACAAAGCACCCCATGAATGTCCTAGTAGAAGGAAAAGGGTTGCGGAACTTACTATCTTCTCATCTCTACATGGCAGGTATTCTTTGGTTTTCTAGAGTTAAATAGGGATAATTGATAAGTCAACCCAGTATCCTAAGGGAAACCTAAACAGAAGGTTAAAACCTAACAAGAAGCCAGCATTTGTCTTAAGGTCCCTTTATGTCCCAGCATCCAGAATCAATGTCATAACTGGCAAAAGTCTTGGATGCTACAAAGAGGCACAGTAATGTCTGCCACAGAAGACCCAATTTGATAAAATTCTGCCAGTTGGTTTATTCTGCTGCTTAGCTGTTAGAGCAAAGATTTTTTCCACTTTCTTTTGAAATGCTTTAGAAATATAGAGTGAGATGAAATTATATATGCCTGAGAAGGAACATTAAAAATTGCTTTAATGGAGCACTGAAGTAAGGGTAGCTGTTTCATTTAAAAAAAAAAAAATAGTTCGGAACCTGTTGGGTGCACAGCTGCAAATCCACACGTTCCAGTTGGCTGGACAGCTTCTTCAGGCCACGGTCTCTGCCAACACCAGTCTGGAAACCCTGCCAGGGACCCAGCCCCCACTTCTCTCAGGGTGGGTATTAGTTTTGGCTGAGATGTGGCACCACCTAGCCAGGTGAAGCAATTAACGGTATATTTTTTTTTTTTTTTTTTTTTTTTTTTTTTTTGCGGTATGCGGGCCTCTCACTGTTGTGGCCTCCCCCGTTGCGGAGCACAGGCTCCGGACGCGCAGGCTCCGGACGCGCAGGCTCAGCGGCCATGGCTCACGGGCCCAGCCGCTCCGCGGCATATGGGATCCTCCCAGACCGGGGCACGAACCCGTATCCCCTGCATCGGCAGGCGGACTCTCAACCACTTGCGCCACCAGGGAGGCCCACGGTATATTTTTTTAAACATTAAATTTCAAATGATTTTAACTGGAAAATATAATCCTCAGTTCAACATCATCCAGTCTTCTCTCATCTACACCCCGCCTTTACAATTTTTGCCATGTCCCTGTATTACCTGTACCGTTATTTACTTCACATTTTTCCTGTAGTGGACTTATTTATTTTACCCAAATAGATTTATTTTAAAATCGAGCTTTATGAAACTACTGGATGGAAAAACCAGCATCACCAGCTTGGAACAGGAAGTCGCCGTATGACATGACTAAGTAAGTGTTAGGTGTACGTGCCCATCGCCTCCGTTCTGAACATTTTCTCCTCTCATCTCTTGTCTTGCTCAGGTCACATTGCCTGAAATTTTACTAAGATGAAAGGATCTTGCCGTAACAGTAAGAAACCATGATTTGAGTATGTCATTCTCTGGGGTTAGAATGGTCTGATTGCAGGGCCAGCGCCCTCACCGAAGCTCTGGGCTGCCTTTGGCATAGGTCCTCAAAGTCCCTGTCTCTAATATATCGCTAATATTCTCCAAAGCCTTCCTCATTTACCCCTGTAGGGGGAGCAAGTCCTCCCTTCCCCTTTGCTGGGCTTCACCCCATTGGCCCAGCTCTCCTCTGGCCCTCACCCTTTCTCCATGTCCCTTGCTCTGTCCAGCCTCTCTCTCTCTACTGATCTTGTCCTGGCCTAAAATAATTCTTCCCTGAATTCTCCTCCCGGCTTCAGACATCCTTCCAAGTTCATGCATGCCCTCCACCCCAAGGCTCTTGCAAAGAGGAGTCAGGCGTGGAGGCTGAGGGGCTCTGCCCTGTCTTCCTCATGTAACCGAAGGTGCTCCCAGGAAGGCCCCAATTCCTAAAACCACACATTTCTGGGCCCTCCTTCTCATCTCACCCCAAACTGCTCTTTAGCACTTGGACCCCTGAGGGCCAGGTCTTCCTGAAGCATATTCTGCACTTGTTGAACACCTAGGAAGCCCCTCTGAGCCCTTAATCCTGTCCCTCCACCTGTTCCCCTTCCCCCTGAAGTAGAAAGTCCCCAGGAACCTACCTCTGGTCCTCATCACTTTCCTCTCCCTCCTTGCCCTTGGCAGGCAGATGCTATCTCTAATTTTCACTACATATGACCTCCAGCAAGTTATTTAAACCTCTTGGGGGCTTCCCTGGTGGCGCAGTGGTTGAGAGTCCGCCTGCCGATGCAGGGGACGAGGGTTTGTGCCCCGGTCTGGGAAGATCCCACATGCCGTGGAGCGGCTGGGCCCGTGAGCCATGGCTGCTGAGTCTGCGCACCCGGAGCCTGTGCTCCGCAACGGGAGAGGCCACAGCAGTGAGAGGCCTGCGTACTGAAAAAAAAAAAAAAAAAAAAAAAAAAAACCTCTTGGACCTCAATTTTCTTATCTACAAAGTGGGGATAATTGTCCCTATATCAAGGACTGTTTCAAGGAGTGAATCACTCGGTGCATTTAAGGTGCTCTGAATGATGCCCAGAATTTGGTAGATGTTCCATAGATGGTAGCTCGTACCCACCTACCATACGTAGTACGCAAGTCCGCATGGCCCACACTTGACCCTGGGAGAGGCCCTCACATGCATGTCCAGATTCACTCAGGCTCTTCCTCCCAGCACTGATATTCAACACGTATCTACCAAGTGCTTGCTGTGTGCTCCTGCTGTTCCAGACACTTAGGACCGAGGGTAGGGCCAGTGGCATTCAGCCCAGCAGCACTGGACGCCTTGCCTGGATTATGGTAGGTACTCCTCAAGTCCTAGATGAGCGAGTGGATACCAGCTTCTGCTATAAAGAAGGAAAACCCGACATAATGGGAGGGTGGGAGGGGAACTTTGTGATAACGATTAGTAACATCTAGACACATAATTGTAGGTACAGACAAGCTTAAAGAGTTGCAGTAACTCTGTACAAGGAGAAAAACTGAAAATTTCAAAACGCATTGAAAGAGCTCATTCTTTCATAGGACAACTCCGTCTTTCCTTTAGTAGTGCAGTTGCTAATCACGCGACATTCCTGTTTTTGCATTTTTATCAAGTTTTCTTAAAGCATGAAAATACAGATATTTTCACTTGGGTAGATTTCTTTTAACAGCAATCTGAAATAGTAGTAGAAGAATGGTAAATAAAATACCATATTTTATTTCATTCTGGTTAAATTGATTTATTTTGATATACTTTATGAAGAAAGAGCTCTTATTAATAAGTAAACTGTATTTTTATTAAATGCAGTTTGTGAACTTACTTTCTTGACATGATATTTCTTGGAGGTAGGTTTCCTTTGCGTGCACTCAAAAGCCGTGTCACCGAATTGTGTTACTACAATTGCTCAATATTATCTCACCTAAGAGGTCTAAGTCTTCGCACAGAAGTGTAGTCTAGCACTTTGGAGAGCCTGTGTTTGTTCAGCAGGATATATCCGGCTTTGCACTGTGTTATTATGTCTCACAGGACGTAATTTACCCGATAATACAAATGAGCTCATGTAAAAGTTGTCCAGGTTATTGCTGGGTTCCTTGGAGACACTCTGTGAGTCATGAGACCTGATCCTGATTTTTCATTCCTATTTTTGTTATATTACCATACTGTTTTTCTTAATACAAAGTATTACATGCTAATCATGACATAGTTGGAAATAGAGATAAGAAAAGAATTCAGTCAGTTAGAACCTCATCACATAATGCTCTAAATTCCCCCTACCCAGGAATCACCAGTGTTGATGGTTTTTGTGTAATTATATATATATATATATAAATTTTTTTAAGCAAGTACAACAATAAATGCCTATATCCACTATTTTCTTGCCTTTCCCACTAAATATATACTAAACATTTTCCTTATCATGAGATATTCTTCTCCATCATTATTTTTTTATATTGAGGAAAAATTCACATAACATAAACTTAACCATTAACCATTTACCATTTTAAAGCAAGCAGTTCAGTGACATTTAGTACATTCACAGTGTTGTGCAACCATCACCTCTGTCTAGTTTCAAAACATGTTCACCACCCCGGTAGGAAACCCTGGACTCTTTAAGCATTCACGCCCCAACCCCCTTCTCCTCCCACCCCTGCAAGCATTAGTCTTTCAGTCCCTATGGATTTACCTACTATGGACATTTCATATAAACAGAGTCATACAATATGTGGCCTTTTATATCTGGCCTCTTTCACTTAGCATAATGTTTTCAAAGTTCATCCACGTTGTAGCGTGTATCAGTGCTTCATTCCTTTTTATGGCTGAAGAATATTCCATTGTATGGCTATACCGCTTCTTCTCTATCCGTTCCTCTGTTGATGGACATTTGGATTGTTTCCACTCTTTGGCTGTTGTGAATAGGGCTGCTATGAACATTCATGTTCCAGTGTTTGAGTCCCTGTTTGCAATGCGTTTGGCTACATACCTAGGAGTGGAATTATTGGGTTGTGCAGTAATTCCGTGTTTAACTTTTCAAAGAACCGCCAAACTGTTTTCCACAGTGGCAGACCCATTTTACATTCCCACCAGCAGTATCTGAGGATTCCACTTTCTCCAACCCTCACCGAAACGTGTTATTTTCCAACTTTTTTATTATAGCCAACCTAGTGGGTATGACATGGCATCTCATTGTGGGTTTGATTTGCATGCCCCTTCCAGCTTTATTTTTTTTTAACATCTTTATTGGAGTGTAATTGCTTTACAATGTTGTGTTAGTTTCTGCTGTATAGCAAAGTGAATCAGCTATACGTATACATATATACCTATATCCCCTCTCTCTTGCATCTCCCTCCCACCCTCCCTATCCCACCCCTCTAGGGCATTGCAAAGCACCAAGCTGATCTCCCCGTGCTATGCAGCTGCTTCCCACTAGCTATCTATTTTACATTTGGTAGTGTATATATGTCAATGCTACTCTCTTACTAAGTCCCAGCTTTCCCTTCCCCCTCCCCTCCAGCTTTATTTTTAATGTCTGCCTAGCATGCCATTGTGTAGGATTTATTTTCCTAGTATTCTAAGGTGGCTTTTTTAAATTTATTTATTTACTTACTTATTTGTTTGTTTGTTTGTTTGTTTACGGTACGCGGGCCTCTCACTGTTGTGGCCTCTCCCGTTGCGGAGCACAGGCTCCAGACGTGCAGGCTCAGCGGCCATGGCTTACGGGCCCAGCCACTCCGCTGCATGTGGGATCCTCCCGGACCGGGGCACGAACCTGTGTCCCCTGTATCGGCAGGCAGACTCAACCACTGCACCATCAGGGAAGCCCTTTCCTAGTATTCTGATGGTAGACATTTAATTAATAATAATTTTCTGTTTTTATGAACAATGCTGTAGTGAACATCCTCCTAGCACAATCTTTACACAAATTCATTATTATGTCTTTTAAATATGTATTTCTAAAAGTGGATGTGTTGGAGCAAAAAATAAAGCTAAGGCTTTGGACATGTGTTGACAAATTGCCTTCACAAAACACTGATCCAATTTACACTTCCTGTCGTATCTGACCTCTTTTTGATAATTTACTCATTTCTGCCAAAATATCAATACATAACAGGCTTTTAAAAAAAATTTCTACCTGCCCTAAAACCTGCTGGTACTAAGCCTATATTGTCACTTATTTGCACATATGGATTTCTCCCTATGGTTTTGCTAGAAAGAACAACCAACACTGTGCTTTAAAAGTATCTGAGGGATATGACACTTTCTTAAATGCATGTGGAAAACCCTTTATCAAGACAGCTCAATTTACGAACAGATATAACTATTGAGTTGTTCAGGTTCAATAATTTGGCTTGAGCAATAACTCATTGCTTGATTAAATCCTAAAACTAGGTATTTCATTGTACAATCAGATGCCACTTCTTGAAAATTTGTCATTTCTATTCCTTAGAGGCAATGTCTGCTCTTCCCTCTGCTGTGATCTCCATGATGTTGGACTTCTTTAGCTTTCTGTTAAGGCAATGATGATTTCTGTATTATCACCTTGAGGGCAGTAAAGCACCTCTTTGGTGATGATCTAATTTCCCTTCATGGAAAGTAAAGTAAAATAGTGCATGGAGTTGATAATTTGTGTCACTGTTTACCAAAGAAATGCCTTTTCATGCACCTTGAAAATTCTGCATATAATTAGGAATCGAAGAAAAAATACTCCATGAACAAGATGAATAGCAATTTTAATTTTTTAAGAATTTATTTTTGTTATTTCTAGGATATTATGAATAAATTACATAGCAGGAATTTGGATGTACCCACTTCCAGAAAAACTTAATAACCATGAATTGGTGGTAATTTTTACAGCATGCTATTTTATCATAATAGTTTTCTATCTTTTCGAAGCATGACAATAGAGTTGATACGGCATAAGTAATGTCAGGCCCTATTTTTAAAGGAACATGTTTTCGTAGCTTGAGGAGTCAGCTGGACTATCTGGGAACATTAAAATAACTAATTCATGAAGACTGAGAGAAACTGCAAGGTATTAAAGAGCGGAATTTTTAGCCTAGACGCATGGCACAGACAATCATTATGGTTATAATGACCAAATCATTTCTGCCCTAGGAAGAAGAGTTTTGATTTACTGTGAGAAAACAAAATGATTTATAATTCATACTCCCAACATCTTATTTTATTTTATTTTATTTTTTTGCGGTATGCGGGCCTCTCACTATTGTGGCCTCTCCCATTGCGGAGCACAGGCTCCGGATGCGCAGGCCCAGTGGCCATGGCTCACGGGCCCAGCCCCTCCGCAGCATGTGGGATCTTCCCGGACTGGGGCACAAACCTGTGTCCCCTGCATCGACAGGCAGACTCTCAACCACTGCGCCACCAGGGAAGCCCTATACTCCCAACATCTTAGCAGGCTTTGGGAGCATACACTTCCTGGTGTCACAACTGGTCTTTTTCTCAGAGTAGAGATATCCCCAATAGAGTGAAAATATGAGAATGTTTATTACACAGCTCATTAGTTTCAACCACTGGGACCTAATTAATAACCCTCTAGGTAATACCTAATTTTCTGATTTCTATTCTAAAACAGTTCCCTCTTTATTAGTATTGAAATAATCAACACTTTTCATTCTCTGCATTTTGGTTTTATTAAATGTTTAAAGTTTCTAGTCTTTTGTGTTGTTAATATGGAGTTTGTCACTTAGATTATATAATTCCTTAAGCTGTTTCTTTTTTTATAAATGTATTTATTTTATTTATTTTTATCTTTGGCTATGTTGTGTCTTCATTGCTGCGCACGGACTTTCTCTAGTTGCAGCGAGCGGGGGCTACTCTTCATTGCGGTGCGCGGGCTTCTCATTGTGGTGGCTTCTCTTGTTGTGGAGCATGGGCTGTAGGTGCACGGGCTTCAGTAGTTGTGGCTCGCGGGCTCTAGAGCGCAGGCTCAGTAGTTGTGGCTCGTGGGCTTAGTTGCTCCGCGGCATGTGGGATCTTCCCAGACCAGGGCTCGAACCCATGTCCCCTGCATTGGCAGGCGGCTTCTTAATCACTGAACCACCAGGGGAGCCCCAGTTAAGCTGTTTCTACTCACACAAACCATGTAGATTTTTTTAGATCAATTTATTCAGAAAAGGCTCATGTGTTTTTGAAAAGAATTTGTTCAACCTGCTTTAAAAAATCGTGGCTGACAAAAGCAAACTTCTCCCCTAACCTGGTGGACGTTGCCTCCCCTCCCCTTCCTCCTCTTCCTCCTCCTCTTTCTTCCTCTCCCACCCTCTCTCCCTCCCCACACTCTCTCCACTCAGATAATACCCTTCATATCTTGGTGAAATTCTCCATTGTGAAGTCCCTGCCTCTCAGAAGGGAGCCAAGGCAGGGATGCAGATGTACCCTCTCTCTACTTCCCAGCTGCCAGGATATGGGAATATACCTAGGCTCAGCCAATGGCGCACTCCTGTTCATGGCTTTGAAATTTTAGGGAGTGACCCTAAGAAACAGGTGCACCTACAGGGTATTAAGCATGGTGGCAGCAGTTACGAGCCAAAGGGTGGTGACGGCCAGTGCCCAGACAGGCAGGTGCCGGGGGGAGGCCCAGCTAGACTCTCCTCATGCTGTGATCTTGGTGTCCTTGGCTACCTGATCCTGCACACCTTGCTTACATCCCAAGGCTATGTCACCAGCCTTCTCTTTGGTTCTCTGAACTGTTGATATCCTTCCTATAAATTCCTGTCCTCTCAAGTTAATCAGAATCCATTTCTGTCATCGGTAATCAGAACCCTTGATTGATACAGTGTATAACTGAGATTCAACTTGAGATACAAATCATGGGCTTGTCACTGATTGAATCTATTAATAGAGAATAAATTTGAAATTCAAATTCAATAAATATTTGTTGAGGAATGATCCTATTTAAGACATTATTCTGAGGAATGAAGAAAGGCTAAAGATGTTTTTGATTTTTTCTTCTTTGGACCCAAAATCTAGTGAAGACACATATCCATCTGATCACACTACAGGGCAAATCACACAAAGTCCTGCAGTTGAGGTAGAAACCAAGAAACATGGGCCTGTAAGAAAGGGAAAAATCATTCTCACTTGACTGATCCAGAAAGACTCTCTGAAGGACATGAGTCCTGAGTTGGGCTGCATCCCTCTAAGTTTCTCAGAAAAATATCACCACATTTTCTTGTTGATGACAGTGATATGCTGAGAGCTATGGAGAGTGGTAAAAAATCATATATATATATATATTTTTTTTTTTTTTTAAGAGCAGGCAGGTCTTTTTTTGCTGGTTTTTTTTTAGTTGAAGTATACTTAATTTACAATGTTGTGTTTGTTTCAGGTATACAGCAAAATGATCCAGTTATATATACATAAATATATATAAATTCTTTTTTAGATATTTTTCCATTATAGTTTATTACAAGATATTGAGTATAGTTCCCTGAGCTGTACAGTAGGTCCTGTTGTTTACTTATTTTATATATAATAGTGTGTATCTGTAAATCCCAAACTCCTAATTTATCCCTCCCCTCTCTTTCCCCCTTGGTAACCATAAGTTTGTTTTCTATGCCTGTAAGCCTATTTCTGTTCTGTAAATAAGTTCATTTGTATCATTTTTTTAGATTCCACTTATAAGTGGTATTACATGATATTTGTTTTTCTCTGCCTGACTTATTTCACTTAGTATGATAATCTCTAGGTCCATCCATGTTGTTGCAAATGGCATTATTTCATTCTTTTTTATGGTTGAGTAGTATTCCATTGTATATATAGACCACATCTTCTTTATCCATTCATCTGTC
Organism: Mesoplodon densirostris; assembly: GCF_025265405.1. NCBI lineage: Eukaryota > Metazoa > Chordata > Mammalia > Artiodactyla > Ziphiidae > Mesoplodon > Mesoplodon densirostris. The sequence goes on from NC_082676.1 coordinate 4,548,365, forward strand.
AATGGACACTTAGGTTGCTTCCATGTCCTGGCTATTGTAAATAGAGTTGCAATGAACATTGTGGTACATGACACTTTGAATTATGGTTTTCTCAGAGTATATGCCAGTAGTGGGATTGCTGGGTCGTATGGTAGCTCTATTTTTAGTTTTTTAGGGAACCTCCATACTGTTCTCCATAGTGACTGTATCAATTTACATTCCCACCAACAGTGCAGGAGGTTTCCCTTTTCTCCACACCCTTTCCAGCATTTATAGTTTGTAGATTTTTTTTAATTTAATTAATTTATTTATTTGGCTGCTTCACTGCTGCGCATGGGCTTTCTCTAGTTGCGGTGAGCGGGGGCTGCTCTTCATTTCAGTGCACAGGCTTCTCATTGCGGTGGCTTCTCTTGTTGTGGAGCACCAGCTCTAGGCATACGGGCTCAGTAGTTGTGGCTCACAGGCTTAGTTGCTTCCCAGACCAGGGTTCGAACCCGTGTCCCCTGCATTGGCAGGTGGATTCTTAACCACTACGCCACCAGGGAAGTCCTGTTGGTAGACTTTTTGATAATGGCCATTCTGACTGGTGTGAGGTGATACCTCATTGTAGTTTTGACTTGCATTTCTCTAGAAATTAGCGACGTAAAAGATATTTTCTTGAAATGGCAGAATAGCACATCCGGGAACTCTTGAGCTGAAACCCCAGTCTCACTTGGGAGTCACTAGAAACAGGATGATATATGCCACACGGTGGACGCCATGGTCCTGCATCACTGCTTCTTCTGGGAAGTGCCACCTCCCTGTTCCTCCTTCTCTGAGCCGAGGGCAGAAGTGCCCAATGAGACCAGCTGTCCAAGGTCATCCTGTGCAGAGGGAAACTTTCTTTCTGCTGAAAGATCAAGTGAAGTGACTAAAAAGTCAGTGGTTCTCGTAAAAAGAATTTAGTTGGACTAAATGCAGATCTTTCTCATGATGGACTGAAGGTTGATTGGATCATTCTGGTGTGATTAACTCCTTTTTCCTGGAAGCACTGACAGTGTTTCCGTTGTCATGCTTTAGTGGCTCCAAAAAAAATTAAAGACATAAATGTAAGAATCAGAAAAAGAGAGCATGAGAAGTGTGAGTTTCATTATGACTACACAGTATTCTTGGACCATATACATCTCATTTCAACTGACCATTTTATATCTGAGAAAGGTGAAAATGAAGCCATTTCTCAACTCTAGTTTCCTATAGCAAAGGAGAGAAATATTTTGGAATAATTTGCAAATTGTTACCATATGTTACATGGACGGCGAGGAGGTATTTGATATTCTGTATTTTAAAATTTGATATGCTGCATTTAAAATTCATTTACTTGGAAAACCTTAGACTTCTTTTGTAAGGATGAAAAAGTAAAATTTAAATGTTTGCTCTAAAGAAGCACCCTTTCAACCAAGAACATGGGTCTGCAAATCCAGACACCGAGGAGATGGAGAAGTTAAAGGGTAGAATAACAGGAAGCTGGCACCTTGAAATCTCACAGACTTGGGTCCCAACTCAGGTGTCTCCTCTTATTAGCCGTGTGAAGTTCTCACTCTACAGATGGCAATGTCGAGGCTCAGAGGGTTAAGTGTCCTACTACCTGGCAAATGGTTAGGCCCAGCAGAAACCAAAGCAGTCTGACCCCAGAGCTATGGGCTTCTCCCTTCTCCACAGCAGTGCTGGAGCTCACATTCATCTTGGGCTTGCTATTGGGCTTAAAGGGTAAAGAGACAAATCAAGACTTCATATTGCCCCTGTGACATCTCACATTGCGTAACTGGAAAAAATTAGCCACATAGTAGGGGGAGGGTGTTCTTCCTCTTTCCCGTTCAACTTTGTCCTCCACTTCTCCGTAGCTCTGTAACGGCACAGCCAGAAGCCTGCATCATCTCTGATGCTCTCCTCACCCCCAAGGCAGCCATGTACCGGTGTCCAGGCTGTGCACTACACCACATCTAAAAGGGTGCCATTCACATCATAGACTAACTTACATGAGAACACGCAGGTGGCACGGAGATTCTGGGCCTCCTGGACAAGTGCCAGGGAGTGGGCCCCCTGGGTAAACCCACACTTGCACACACGAAGGGGCACATGTATGCACGTGTTCTCTGAAACACATGCCTTCAGGGCTGCTCTCAGCCGTACTGCGTCAAGTCCCCACCCCCTCACCTGACTGGGACCTGACTTGGCTCCTTCCTAAGAGGAGAGGGGAAGCGGGGGGACCAGGGTGAGAAGAAACGTGAATGCTGTCCCTCCTTCCTCTTACCTCCTACATCGTCACACAGCCCAGTCGTTCAGACCTCAGGTGTCCAGCCCCCACCCCCTCTCCTGAAAATGCTGCCTCCTGCTGACCAGGGGCTGCATGCTTGTCATCCTTCAGATCTCAGGTTAAGTGTCACCTACTCAGGTAGCCAAAGCGACCTGCCTCAGTAGCCGTCGCCTCTGCCTCTGCTCCCACACGGCATCCTCAGTTTTTCGACCATACTCGTATCTCTCATGCTGTCCCACACTTTGTAGTTAATAAAGTGTTTGCTTGTTAGGAATAATTTTTCTCTCCCACTAGAGGGTAGACCCCATGAGGTCAAGTGCCATCTCATTTTTGTTCTCTAGTGGGCACATAATAGGTATTAGATAAATACTGGTGGAGTGAATAGATGACTATATTAGAACACTAGAAAAGTCTAAAATTATCAGCTCCTAGGAGATTCTTACTATTTCTTCAGAACTTTTTAATTCCTCCATGGAAATTTCCCTTGGGAGAAAAAATTAACAGGTGCCCCTTTCACATGAAAAAAGTGTTTATAATGATAGTGAAGCTGAATGATATGAATATAGGGCTTCAATAAAAGCTAACCTGCTAACCTTCCTCACATAAATCCATTAGTCTCTCTCCTCTTTTATAAATAAAGACAATGCAGAGAGCAGTCAGTCTGTTTCTGAAGTTTTCCCCTTTGAAGTTGTGCTGCTAAAGTAAAATCTCCATCTTCCCTATTGGAACAGGAAACCGAAATGGAAGAGATCTGACTTTTCATAAAGGTGTTATAAATTAGTCAGTAGAAGTAAGTAGAACATGGTTGTGAGCTGGTAAGTGTGAATCAGTCTTAATTACTTAGGGCTCTATTTCTTCTGTTCTAATACCCTGTCATTGAAAAGACACCAAAGTGAAAAACCCATTGTATGAGCTCCTCAGGCTCTGTCGGTGCAAAAGGAGATGAAACAAATAAAGCCACCCCAAATGTTTCCTTCCCAGACATTGACATTTCTCACACCATGTTTTTAAGAAATACAGTATTCTTAAATTATCCAAAATGTCTTGAATGTTCTTGGAGAATAAATGAGGCCATTTTCAAAATTATAGGTGAATAAAGAGTCTTACTTTCTCATTAGAGCTTGACAACAGAGCTTCCATTTAAAAAGACTTTTCAACGTATCCCACTGCATTCTGTTAAAGTTATGAAAGTGGTTCCTATGGAACTTGCACTCAGGGTTAGGTAATTAAGTGCGTTATCTTGGGATTGTACTGCTTGTTTAAATGATTGATAGCCTGATGATTCATGATTTGTTATGGTCAAGCTAACTCTCTGCAATGCATACGTTGGGTCAAATTCTTTGTTATTATGGAAACTCTATTTGAAACTCCAGTGTCAGTTTTATTATGAGTCAGCCAGGCTGGATAGTTTATTTCAACAAGTGCTCTGAGTCATTTGAAATTATGTATCATTCATAAGCAGAAAACTTTTTAAATTCTGTTGTATCCCACCTACCTGTGACATTTTGATTCTCTATAGAGTGGGAAAAAAACAGTATACATTGTAATTTGGTGTCTATTTTTCAGGTAATTGACTTAACAAGATAAAATGAAATCCTGTGCCACTCAGTTTGCATAAGAGATGCAGAATTAAGTAGTAACTTTCTTGAGTAGCGTCAAAGTTCAACGTGGTAATTCTGAAAGTTGTTTTTTCCCCTTGGTGTGTAAGAGCTGGGAGGGTAGTTGGCAAGTTTTTCTATCTCGGAAGAGCTACCGAGTTGATAGGAATAAAGTACCTTTAGTAAATTTATAGTGAATTTTAAGCATAAAAGTACATATTTGGAGGACTCACATTAGGTAAGATGCATACGGTGTGGGGTGGTACCGTGTGTCAAGCAGCGTAATGGGAATTTTACGTGACCTTGTATTTTAATGCATTTCAGTCTTCCTTACGCGATGCATTGACGTACTGCTTCACTGAAACCTGCTTGATTTTGATTCTTATTCCTTACGAATTCATAGGATCAAATAACAATGCTTTCTAGGCAGAGCGCATGAGGAAAAGATGTCCACTTGTCCAGTAGAGAGTTTCTGAATTGATCTGAGTTGCCCTTCACTTGTTACCAAGCGGTAGAGAAGTGCATGTATCATCTTCATTTACATTACCAAGTGACTTGTTTGTATTTGGTGTCTGTATGCTTCATCATTGTCATTACCTATTCACGGGAGCCCTCCCACGCTCTTACTATCCAAAACTCAAGGTATTAACTACTGGATCCTCCTCTTTACCCGTTGCAAACCCATGCTTGTTCCCTGACCTAAGAATTGTATTTCCTAAGCTCATCTTTCTCTGCCCTTACCTCTCGCACCCACCTCCCCATAAAAGAGATTTATGAACTCCTAATAGCAATTCCATGTACTCCAAAGATTGCTGTGAAATTCCATTTGTGCCCTGTTTCTCTAAAGGCAGCAGCATAAAGCAATGGGGAAGATCAGGCCCTCTGTGACCAAACAAGACAGTCCTCAAAGTCTGAAGACATCCTGTTTGGAAGAAGCTACTAAGTGGAATCAGAGGAAAAGATATTATTCTTCATTTGGTCAGGAAACACTTACAAAGCATTGCTGTAGACCAGGAGCTGTACTGGCTTAACCATTCGTGGACCAGTGAGGAGACCTCATGCTGTCAGGGAAGAAGAGTGGGGACTGGAGCCTGTAGACCTCCCAGTGATTAGCTGTGTGACCTTGGCCAAATTTTTGTTAAAGTCTCTGAACTTGCACAGTGGCTGCAGCAGTGATGCTACTTGCATATTAGAGTTTGGAACTGACTGGATAAATGTGGGTGAAAGTGAGGGAGAGGGAGGGGTCATGGGAAACGAGGTCTTCAGCCTGGGTAACCAAGGGCAAGATAGTTTGAAGGAGGAACAGCAAGATTTATCACCTGGGTAAGAACCTAGGGCAAAGTAAAAAAGGTGACTTCGAAGTTGCACATCTTATTAATTAATGCTTTGCATCCCTCCCTCTCCCCAACCCACCCACTGCTATTAGCATGTCCCCGTCCTCCGGGCTGCTCCAGTCCCTGCCACAGCCTAGTACCTGCCCTCTGGTTTATTCGGAAACCACCCTGCCCCCAGGCAGTTCTTCTTGGGCGGTGGCACCGTGGCTGCCAGTCCATGGAAGTGGTTTCTCTTTCTTACGTGGTGGAGAGGGGGATTGTCTAGAAGCCCTGACAACACCTTCATCTTGGACTTCTAGACTCCACGACTGTGAGACAATACATTTCTGCAGTTGAAGCCACTCAGCATGTAGTACTTTTTCATGGCAGCCCTAGCAAATGGAAACGCTCACTCCCAATCTAAAAACAAAAATGTCATCCATAAAAGGTGCTCATGCCCTTTTCTGATCACTGGAAAAGTCCTTAAGAGTGTCTGATTTCCACAATGCCACAGATATGTCTTGCCTTCCCTCCCACTGGGAGTGACCTGGGCTCTGTCTTGGTCCTGAGGCTCCTTGGTAATGTCTGGCTCCCCTCTGTGCACCTGCAAACTCCCCACGTGTGACACGCACCTATTTTTCCCAATAACAAATGAATCAAGAACTGACAGTTAAACTCCCACCTGAACAAACTTCTCATAGCCTCCTATTCAAAAATTAAAATTTTTACAAAGAGGCTTTCTTTTAAAAGATAAAACAAGGATGACTGCATGTAATGTTCTTTCTACCAATATTTTTGAGAACATTCACCAGTGGAACTGCCCAGTAGAATTCCAGGACACAGGGAGACTTTCAGCTTTTCATTTTAATATCCCAAATAACAAAACGAGGAAATAAATGTTTTGGGCTTCTTTTAAAAACATTTTAAGGAACTAAACCTGCTTTCAAAATGGGTTTCAGTTGAAATATTTGATGAGAACAAAATTACCATTGAGAATAAACAATAAATTCTCCCCACCTGTGTTCTACAGTTAGTTACAGTTTTTTAAAATGTTTAAATCATTCGTGGAAGGCATTCCAATACAAATATAAGCTGTTAATGAACATCAAGATGTGAATGAAAGATAAGCTAAGGAGTGATTTATTCACTTTAACAACAGGGCTGGACTTCCCTGGTGGCGCAGTGGTTAAAAATCCGCCTGCCACTGCAGGGACACAGGTTCGAGCCCTGGTCCGGGAAGATCCCACATGCCGTGGAGCAACTAAACCCCTGCGCCACAACTACTGAGCCTGCGCTCTAGAGCCCACGAGGCACAACTACTGAAGCCTGTGCGCCTGGAGCCCGTGCTCCACAATAAGAGAAGCCACCGCAATGAGAAGCCCGCGCACTGCAAGAAGAGTAGTCCCCACTCGCCGCAACTAGAGAAAGCCCATGCACAGCAACAAAGACCCAACGCAGCCATAAATAACTAAATAACTGGGCTTTGGGATTCTTTTGTAAATGATTTCATTCATAAATTTCTTTTTACATTAGTTTAGAGCACATCTATTGAAAACAAACAAATCTCCAGTTCTTAATCAAACAAAAGATTTACTGAGAAGGTTCTAGATGCCCAGTTCTAAATTTGGTGCAATGGGGAAAAAAAATACTGAGACATAAAATCTGACCTCTGTAAATTTATGGAATTCATTTTTAGCCTGCTTGCAAAGATTACAGACTGAGGATTAGGACTTCAACATCTTTGGGGGTTGGTGGGCATAATTTAATCTGTAACAGTGGGCAATCTTTTCCTGTAAAGGGCCAAATAGTAAATATTTGAGGCTTTGCCAGCCTTAGGGTCTCTACAGCAATGACTCCAGTCTGTGGCTACACCATGAAATATCCGGTAGATGATATGCAAATGAATGGGTGGCTCCATTCCAATGAAACTTTATTATGGACAATAAAATTTGCATCTCATATCATTGTTATGTGTCACAACGTATTATTCTTTTAATTTTTTTCCCAACCATTTAAAAATATAACAACCGTCCTCAGCTCATGGACTGTACAGAAACGGGGCTAGCTGGATTTGCCCACTTGTGCTTGAGAGAATCAGTATACATTCTTCCCACAGGGTTTCCGTGCACAGAGGTATATTGACTGCAAAATGTGCCTGCAGCAAATCAGGAGGCAAGTATCTAATGCCTGTCTACTGTGTGAAAGTAAAACAATTTGCAGAGTCAGTGTCCTAGGCCTGCAGCAGCCCAGACAATCTTTTAAGAAGGGAGAATCAGTCAGTAGAAGCCTCTGAATGCTCAGAAAATCGAAACGCTGGAGACAGCATTGAAAACCGAGGAAATAAACACCCTGCTCGAATTAAAAGAATAGGCCATCATGTTTCCTGTCAGGTAGCTGAAGATGTTTGGGGGGAAATGTATATCTTCCATTTAAATGCTGCTCCACAGCAGTGTCTGGAAGGAACAGGAAATTGAAAAAAGTGATGTTGAAACAAGTGATGAAATGGCCATCTGAAATCTTTTCTGTGAAAAAATTTTTTGCAAGTTTGATATCCTGTGTTTGAGTCTCTAATGAAAAAGATAAATGAAGAATTTTGTTGCTTCTTGGGTTAGAGGGTTGAAAGATGAAGACGCCCCCCTGTCTGGATTTGAGGGTGTTTTGCTTCCTCTGGGTTCTGCTCTGAGCTGAGAAAGAGTGGCGATCAAGTCAGATCATCGCTGAATGACACCCCAAGCCCAGTTTCAATCACAGCAATTACTAAACTGTTTGCTGACATTTGTAGCAGCATGGACATGTAGCAGAGGTTTTAACATGTCTGTGTTAATTGAGCCCCACCCCTGCCCCCATAGCACCCTGAATATTTAACTTTTACCAGTCCTTGGCATCATGGTGAGACCGAGAAACCAACTGCCAAATTTTGAAACAATAACATTTCAGTTAAAATATTTTGATCAGAATAATTTTATATCAGTTTTGAGGTTTCCAAGCAACTGTTTCCTGTTTTATTTACAGCTGATGTCACTAATAACTTAGGAAGGCCATCAGTATCCTAAAACTGTAGTTCTCAGTAACTGAAAAGAGATTAGATTGAGCACTTTAGCGTTTTTAAAATAAAAGATAGAGATTAGACCCCTTTGGAACAGTTTAACACCCAAGTAAAAGTACCTCCTAGGATATTTATTTTCTTTTTCTTCTTTATTATGGTATAACCTACAGATAGTACATTGCCCAGATCTTAAGGGCACCGCTACTAAAAACCCTTTAGCCCTCATCATTCCTATGGTTGGGAGCAAGATATAGATGATTATTATGACCACAGCTAGTCAACATTGTGTTGGAGATCGTAGCCGGGACTATAAGCTTTTGGATATAATCTAATTCATTTTTAAATACTTCATCTTTTCATCCATCCACATTTGTCTCTATTTTTTAAATAAATTTATTCATTTATTTAATTTTTGGCTGCATTGGGTCTTTGCTGCTGCACGCAAGTTTTCTCTCGTTACTGAGAGCGGGGGCTACTCTTCGTTGTGGTGTGCGGGCTTCTCATTGCGGTGGCTTCTCTTGTTGCAGAGCACGGGCTCTAGGCGCGTGGGCTTCAGTAGTTGTGGCCTGAGGGCTCTAGAGAGCAGGCTCAGTAGTTGTGGCACATGGACTTAGTTGCTCCATGGCATGTGGGATCTTCCTGGACCAGGGCTCGTAACCATGTCCCTTGCATTGGCAGGTGGATTCTTAACCACTGTGCTATTTTTTTTAGCATACTAATCATAGTTATTTTGAAGTACTTTTTACTCACTCCGGTATATGGATAACCTCTGGGTCTGCTTCTACTGATTCTTTGAGCTTCTGGTTGAACAATCATATCTCTTGTCTATTCTCAAATCAGGTAATTTCTTACTATATGCCAGACATGTGGATAATACATTGCAGTTTCTGGATTACCTTCTTCTAAAACACGTCTTTTAAAATATTTCTGATTCATATTTTATAATCATGAAAGTAAAAGCATTACTCTGTCATAGGGAGAATATTTAACTTGTTATTTATTCTGAGCCAATATCCTTGTTATTTATCCTTTAACAATATTAAAGGCTGACAGTTTTCATCCAATCTATAGAATCAATTGTTCAGAATAGCTTGGAAAGGAATGCAAGAGTGTTATTAAACATATTTCATTTCTAAACCATTCTAAATCATTGCAGACTCCAAACTGTTTCAATATAATAGCTGCTTACTTATCATAAATGTGTTCTATGCCTCTGAATCCTTTCAGAAAAAAAAGGCAATGACTGTGTCTTCTGTAGTGTGACACAGAATGTACCTTCCCTCTGAGAAGTCATGAGACCTCTTCTGAAGAAACAATTATCTTTTTCATCCCATTGGACCATTATACATGATCTTGGTGGTAACTGGAGAATTAGAGTCATAATGTCCAGTTCTATAGTCAGAATCTTTACCTTTCTTGATATCCACATAATTTTCTTTGAAAAATATAATGCAGTGAAAGTTTTTTGTTTCATACTCTTTTCATTTTGTAATTCCTAACTCAGGTTTCCATGATGTATTTGTGCCTCTATAGATGTACCTAGATTTCCCTGCAACCATTTGTATTGGCCTCCACTGATATAAATTAGCAGAACTGTAATCAACAGCACAAATTGATACTGGTAGCTGTCCCTTATTTGTAACTCATTGATAGTACTAAGTGCAAGGGGGGGGTGGGGAATAAAAGGTGAAATAAAACATATTTATTTTCTGTATTTTTTTTGCTAGTATAATATTTAATTCTACATTGATGTTCTATCATGTGGATAAAATGTATGAGTACCTGAATGGAACCAGGAAAAATCAAGGGTGATTCATTAAAACCACCATTTTCCCCTCATCTCACAATTTATGGCCCCACCTTGATGGTATAGAAAGACTAACAACAGACACTAAAATTAACTTGTTTGTTTTGTCCCTAAGTTGCTTCATGTTATTCAAGGAAAAAGAAAGAAAGAAAGAAAGAAAGAAAAGGCCCTCTAGCCTCCTGTACTATTTATCACTTAAAATATTAGAGCTAATTTTATAAAAAGACTAAATTTTTTTTTTTTTTTTTTTTTCGGTACGCGGGCCTCTCACTGTTGTGGCCTCTCCCGTTGCGGAGCACAGGCTACGGACGCGCAGGCTCAGCGGCCATGGCTCACAGGCCCAGCCGCTCCGCGGCATGTGGGATCCTCCCAGACCAGGGCACGAACCCACGTTCCCTGCATCGGCAGGCGGACTCTCAACCACTGCGCCACCAGGGAAGCCCAAGACTAAAATTTTAAACTTTAAAGAACTACAGGGTTTAATTACTGGCCTTGCTTGGTTTTTATAAATAGAACATTTTTTATTCAGTAGGTAAATCCTATTTTTGTACTTATTGCCACAGGCTTGTGAATCACTAAAAGAAAACAAAAAACCTAATTCCCACAGGTGATTGTTTTTATTATTAATGTCACAGAATTGATTTTCAAATTTAGAACTACTGATGTGTTCTGACTAGTTATTTGGTATTTATTAAATGCCAGCTGTGTGTCAAAAATATTATTTTTGTGATTATATGCTTGTACAGAATCACTCACCGTAGAATTTAACCAACTCATCATACAGAATTCACAAAGACTTTCCAGGAGGGGGATAATTTGGAGCAGTTCCTAATGTATTTCTATTTTCCATCAAAAGGTGAAATTGATTAAACTAATTAAAGCTGGCCCTGATTCAGTCAGGTTGAATCTGGCATACTAGGCATATACAGGTAAACAACCTGGGCTATTCAAGTCTGGGCATGTTATGTAACCCTAAAACCTACCCAGGGCCTTTCCTTTTTGGGGTTAACTGCAGCAATGCAGGCTCTGTAATCCATACCCGTTGATACCCCATCCTGAATTCTTTCTCTTAAGGACCCACGAGAGACATATTATTCGTCCTAAAGCAGAAGCCAGGAATCCCACGCGCCCAGGTGACTGCAAGGGGGGAGGGAGCCAGGTATCTTAGTCTCCTCGATTCTCGAATCATCTTCAGTTATTGTACAGAACACAGTAAGTTCACTCCAACTCTTTTGGATAAGTTTCTGAATACTTCACTTCTGAGTCTGTTCTGATTTGTCACTTTTGCTTGTCTGGAGGTCGAGTATAAATTACTTTTTACGAAGCCATGTAACCTTCCGTCGTCCATTTAGTTTTTCCCCCATAGAATCATTTTGATTCACAGTGGAGTGTCACTATTTTTAAAGCCCAGCTCCGGGCCTGACGTCAGGATTCCTGACCTGCGTCCGTCTCCCGCGGTGCCAGAGCCCTTTTCATCGGCGCCCTCCTCCACACTCTCGCCCTAAATCTCGGTGACTCACTCTGTCATCATGTAGCATCATTTGGCACCCACGCGGACGCGGGGCCTTGCTCCGTCCGGCACAGAGCTGCGTGCCTGTCTCCCGTCTCCAGAGAGGTTAGGATCTGCTGAAGCAATTTCAGAGGCCGTGCAGGGAGAGGAAGATAAGGCAGCCAAGCAACACTTCAGATAAATTACCCACCGAAAAGAAAACGCTGTGAAGCTATAGGAGGCGTCAGTGTTTGCGGTTAGGGTGTTAGGATGGCTGTGAGAGGGACGGATAAATGTGTATTTGCATTCTGGAGGGACGCAGGGGGAGGGATGAAGGCAGAAGAAAAGGCCAGGCGTAGGCTTCCGGTTTCCAAATTGCTTCTTTGACGTCCCTGTCTTCTCCCAGTCCCAGACTAGGGGGATTGCATTTGAGGGTCGTATTTCCAGTTGGATTTTTCTGTGTTGCTTTTGTTTATCCTGCGGGAAGGAAAACCAAGGTTCTGCATCTTATTTTGGTGGTGTCAGATTTGTACTTATGCATACTATATGTAATCATTCTAATATGTACTCATCGAAAGGGAGGGATTTTCCTCCATTTGGGCCTTTTAATGTGAAAGGAAAGTCAGCTCACAATGTTTGCCTTGGAAAAACTGTCAACTTCTGAGCTCCCTCTGAAAATGGGCTCTAGATTTTCTGCTGATTTGACTCATTCTAACATTTCATCTTCTCATTAGGAACAGGGGTCCCTTTGCAGAAAAATACCATCCGTTAGTTTTCTGTCCACCTTCACAGTACACACAAAAAACGTCTTTTCCCTTTTAAAATCACCCATTTTTAATGTTCTGTAAGTGACCTGGGTGAAGGTTAAGCGGGTGTATACACATGTAAAAAAAATACACGTGTAAAAACACTTAAAAGCACTTTACTCTTTGTAAGTTATACCTCAACCAAAAATTAAGTAAAATCACCTATTTTTTCTCTCTGCACAGCAGCCATTTTCTTTCTCATTGTTATTATTATTCTATTGCTAAAATAATATTTTCAAATAATTAAAGGAATTTAAAAAATTCAACCAGTATCTCCCTACTGTAATCAAAATGTTTGTTTTTCAGTATCTGATCTCTCTTTGGACGTATAGTTGTGATTGGGAAATATATGCTGTTTTGTATTCTGCTTTTGTTCCACCTGTAATATTATATCAAATATTTTCCTGTCTTTCATGACCCTCATAATTTTCCATTTTAATGGCTGCAAACTCTTCTGCTAAGTGATTACAGCATCATTTGCTTATCCACTCCTCTTGTATTGGACATCTAGGTGACTTCAGATTATTCATTAAAACAAATCACCCTCCTATAAACATATGCATGCATGCATTCATCCATCCAATGGATGGAATATTAATTTAAGCCTTTGTTCTATGTGGAGGGCACAAAAATGGAATGCAAATATGAAAGCTCCTCTGAGGAGCACTGAGTGTGGTCTGTACTGTGCAGTAAGAAATGCTAATTAATTACAGTATGGTACTGTTTGTTGAGACCTGCAGTGTGATCGCCATGCGACAAACCCATCTCTGGACTCAGCTCCAGTTGGACACGGAATGGCTGATTGGGCTTGTCTGGTCCACCCCAGTGTGGCCAGCACTGGTCAGCACCCTATAACTACTCAAGCCTGGCCGCTGAATGAATGAATGCATTATCTGATCTCACTATACCAACAAGTTTGTGAGATAGACATTATTATCCCCGTGTTACAGATAAGGAAACTGAGGCTCGTGGACAAAGGTACAAAGTGTCACGGAAACACGGGGCTTATCAGCTGACGTGCACGATTGCATCTAACCCTCATTCAAACCCTCTGAGGTACAAATGAGAATCCCAACTTTGCTGATGAGGAAACTGAGGATCACTCAGCTTTCAAATATTAGAATCAGGATCCAAACCTAGAAGTTCCAACTCAAATTGCACATTCTCTTCAGGTACTACGCTTTTTCTCAGATGTGGGATTATGGAGTTAAAAGGCAGAAACATTTTTATTATTCTACTTTTAATATTGCCAATATTCCTTTCATTTCTGATCAAAAGAAAAGTACTACCTGTAACATACATAGTTAACTGTGTGTGACTACAGCTGTACTAGCAACAAGTATTATCTTTTTAAATATTTTTGCTAATGTGAACTGTTTTAATAGCACCTATTGTACATTATTTAACATTTCTTTAATCCACATGGAAGCCCAACACTTTTCACATGTCTGTTCTTCTGTACATTGTCTCCTTATGCACTTTGTCTCTTTGTTTATTGGACTCATAATTTTACTGATGTATATTGAAGTGGCTTCTTTAGATATTAACCCTTTGTCATATTGATTCCTACATCTTTTCCCCAAATAGTTGTTTCCTTTTTTATTTGGTTAATTTTCATTTTATAAAAGTGGTCTAGGGGGGCTTCCCTGGTGGTCCAGTGGTTGGGACTCCACGCTCCCACTGCAGGGGGCATGGGGTCGATCCCTGGTTGGGGAACTAAGATCCTACATGCCGCATGGCGCGGCAAAAAAAAAAGAGAGGTCTGCAGTCTAATAGTTAAAGGCTTGGTTTCTTCTATTGCTCTAGAAAGTTGTATCACTCTTCCGAATATCTGTTTAGCATCAAATATCTTATATTTAATATACTAATTCATCTGGAGTTCAATATAGTAGAGAATACGGATCTAAAGTGTATTTCCCAATTTCCTAATTTAAGCCAGGGCTACATTAAATTCACACCCACCTGTACTGTGGCACCTGGTAGACATACCCATTCCATAATGTTGTTAATATTTTGAACATCACCTGGTTTGTTACCCAGTGCCATATATTCAATTATTCATTCTTTCATCACATTTTTTGTGACGCTTTCTCGTATATTTACATTTTATATATCAATGGAATATTTCTAGCTTTTTTGCTATTCAAATGACTTAATTTTCTACACCACTTGAGTAACCAGTTAATTATTGTATATTTATAACATTATTTTATATCTGGCATGGTAGAGTCAAATATTGTGGCATCTGGAGCTTATACAATTTTGGGGACGGGGTCATGAAGAAAATATATTTAGTTTTTGTGAAATTAATAAAAACATATGACCATGAGAACACATTGCTAGAACACCTCCTGGGACATTGGGAAAGTCCGCACAGAAAGGGCACAGAAGCTTAAGCTTCATTAGCTTCATGGTAAATCCACCTCCGCCATTTGGGCTACACTCCACTTATTTAAATTATTTATATGTTCCTATGGCCATTCTTTCCTAATGATTTTATAATTATTTACTTCAGTTGTTTTCATCTGTTTGTTCTGTTTACCATCTTCTAGGGATTTTAGTTGGACTTGGGGAGAACTATCACTCTTAGAAAACTTATTCTCTTCCAGAACACACTGCTCTACATTCCATCATCTCCCTTTATACTTTCCAGTAAATTTTTCATTGTTTTCATACATCTATTCCTTGTTAAGTTTATTCCTAAGTAATAAACATAATTAATTTTCTTTATAATTTATTTCTTGTTATAATTAAAGAGATGTTAATACTGTCACACAAGAATATTATTGATTTTACACATTTCTTCTGTATCTGGCAACTTTTTGCAGGTTTGTTTACATTTTTAATCACCTGAAGTTGAATATGTTGTCTCTATGGGCCCAATATGTATTATTCTTATGTCATAATTTTGGCTCTTAACTTATTGAAGAGAATAAAACAATATTAAACTAAGGCAGCACCTTAATTTCATTCTGCTTTTAAAGAAATGTCTCTAAGATTGTTGATTGATTTAACATGGTCCCTTGATTTAAAAAAAAAAAAAGTTCATAATATGTTAAGTCCTTTTTATTTTATTTTTTTAACATCTTTATTGGAGTATAATTGCTTTACAATGGTGTGTTAGTTTCTGCTTTATAACAAAGTGAATCAGCTATACATATACATACATCCCCATATCTCTTCCCTCTTGCATCTCCCTCCCTCCCACCCTCCCTATCCCACCCCTGTTAACTCCTTTTTTTAAAAAAACGTAGTTGGAATGTGTGTTTCAAATTATTTTTTAGCATCTATGGAAATGACCATATGTAAATTTTCACTTAACTCATCTGTGTCTTATAAGGTTTTGCAATTGAACCATCCTTGAATTCCAGGGGGTACATTTTACTTTCGAATGCAATGCCCTTTTGAAGGGTTTTGTTTAAGATTTCCCCATCTATATTTATGACATTGACTATTTGTTTGGAGTGTTTATCCTTATCAGTAATGTATTAAGTGTTTCTAGTCAAAAACACACTTTGCAACATAGTGTTATCTATCTTTTAAATATTTTAAAAATTCACTCATATTCAGAGCCTTTTTAATGAAATTGTAATAGTTCTTTGATGACTTTTCTGATTTTCTCTTCTCTTATCAATCTGTAAAGATTGTCTTTGTCTTGCATCAACTTTAGAAATTTTTATTTTGTATGAAATTCCTTTGAGAATTACAAATACAGTAGCATACTTTAGATATTTATTTCTCATAGTTTTTATTTCCATAGAGTTTCTATTTCCTTTCTAATTTCTATTTTTAAGTGTTCTTTCATTTTTCTTAATTAGAATTATCAGAAGTTTTTTTCTATATTATTAAAGTTTCAAGAAATCAGCTCTTGTTTTCGTTGACTCTGTTTTTTGCTTTCCAACTTATGACTTTATCTTTTATTTCTTTCATTTTGTTTTTCTTCTCTGAGATATTAAGTTGAATAATTTATTTACTTTCTCTTTTTAATTTTAGCAAAAAAAAATTTAAAACTTTTATTGATGTTTTTCTAAGCACTGATCTTGGTATGCAGGATATTATCATTATTATTTTCTGAATTGTCTTTTAATTGAGTTCTTGATTTTCCCATTGTACCAGTTGTTCTTTAGGATATTATTTTAAAATATCAGAGTAAAATAAATAAATAAATAAATAAATATATCAGAGTAATTTGCAATTCTGTTTCTTTATTCTGGGGACTTCTAATTTTAAGTTTTAGTTGTATTTTGGTTAGAATGTAGCCTGTAAAACCATTGGTGAAGTTTATTCATTTAATTTTCTATAAACTAGCAAGAGATAAGATTGATAAATGTTCTTTGAGTAATTCTAAAATAAATTATATCTCATTTATAGAGTACAGAATTTTGCCTAATTTACTTGTTATAGCTTTGGTTATAAGGAATTTAATTCTCCCCTATAACTGAATTTTTGTTTGTTTCTACATGAAATTCTTACATTCTTTGCTTTTTGTGTTTTGTTGCTATGTTAGTTGGTGCATAGGAATTCACAATGATTATATCTTAAGTATGTACTATGTTTATCTTTGTATAACCACCCATTTATTTCACTTAATATGTTTTATCTTGAATTATTTGAAATTATTATTCCAACCTTTGCTTTCCTGTATTTATTATCATTGCTATATCATTATAGAAACTTTTAATTTTAGGTTGTCTGTGTGACTTTTTATATGTATGTTATTTGTGAGCAGCACAATGCTGAACTAGAATCCCCTTTGAGCATCTTTGCCTTTTAGTGGGAGTTCCACTTGGTGTTTTTCCTTTTCTTTTAGTTCCATTCTTTTTCCTTCTACAAAGGTTTTTAAACTTTTGTTTGAATTTGACTCACCTGAGTGATCATTTTCATAACTGTCATTTTCCTTTGTTTTAAGCCACTTTATAAACATTTTAAAGGAATTGAAGGAGAGAAGATCCCTGGTGTTCCCTATGTCATCATTCCAAAAGGGCACAGCATTGTTTAATGAAATGCAGCCATCTCCAAGTTTCCAAACTCCCCACCACCACAAATAGCTCTCTTTTCCTATTCAGGTTGTGCTTTCTTGAATTCTATAATTGTTCATTTGTCTTCCATCAAATGCTGATTCCTATTTCTTATGTTTTGATTTTGAGACTTATTATTCTGGTACAATATTTTTAGCTATTGACTTCAAATTTTAACTATGCCATTCAAGTCCTTTTTGTACCAAAAATACCGTATACAAACCTCATTTTACTTTTCTCTCAATTCTTCTACACAACTCCACAGTTTCCTTTTTTTGAAATTTCAATAAACCATAAAATTTTATTAATTCTGTTTCAAGAAGAACTTTGAGAAAATAATGTTTCAAAAGCCAATTCCTTCTTTTTTAATGAATGTTTTGCGAAATATTTTCTCTAAAGGTCACTATTATTCTTGTTCCAATTATAGTATTAGTGTTCACATGCACCATTAAAATATCACCTCCATTTTTTCTAGTACTTTCCCACCTATTCTGATGGAAAGTTTGTCCTGAGTAAATGATAAGCACAATTTAAACTCTTTTCCTTATAGCACTAATATTTTTAAATGCCACACTTACCTGTAACAACTATAATAAATAGCAATATTGAATTAACTCTTTTTAAAACCCAGTTTTGTAACTGGTGGTTCTGAGGCAATATTTATCTACTAGTAATATATGTATGTCATAGAAAAATTGTTGGGGTGGGGAGAGTGGGGAGAGGGGCACAGAGGAGATAAAGCGTAACCAGTATAAAGAACCATAAGATTAATAAGTGTTATTCTGTATTAATATTGGAATTTCCAGCATCAGTGCACCCCCTACTGACTGAAGTCCAAATAAATTTATTTTTAAATGTCATTTAATGCATGTCATAACACTGAATCAATAGAGTTACTTAGGAAGAGTCTTTATCAATTTTCTTCCTAAGAAACTTTGCTGGATCTTCACTGGTGAAAGAGTAACACCACAACTCAAAAATATGGAAATCAAAGCCACTCACCACCTGAAAGAAATCTATTCATTAACTAACTGACATTTATTAAGCACCTAATAGGAACTTGGGAGGATATAAAGATGACCAACACAGAATCCTCACATCTTAAACTTTCATGAGGGCGACAGATGACTGCATAAGTGCTTCTGAGCCTCACCCCTTCCTACTCCCCCACATGCCCCAAGTCAGCGATGACAGAGCACACGACAGTCTCCAAATTAGCCACGCACTGAACTCCCACGCACCCCTGACACCAGCCATGCTCTTCTTTCTCTCTAGAATTCCGTCCTTCCTCTTCCCTCCCCTTGAAGGACTTCTTTTCTTTCCCAATCCAACCAGGGAATAATTTTTTGAACTTTTAAGGTTTTTTTTCGAAATTTACATTATTACAAATAATTCTGTGATCTAGATCTTTGTCCAATCTCAGAATATTTTGTTACAGTAGTTTCCTGCATTAGGAATCACAAAAAACAAAGAGGAATGTTTAAGGCTCTGAAGAGATGTTGCCAAATTGCTCTCCACAAAGATTGTACCAATTATACATTCAACATAAGTGTATAAAAGTGCCTATTTCACTTCACACTCATCAATTCTGAATAAGAGCTATATTTTAATCATTGTTAATTTCATAGGCAAAAAAAAAATTGTATACTGTCTTAGTTTCTATTTCTTGGGTCACCAGTATGGTTGAGCATTTTTTCACATCTATTCACCATTTTCACTTTTTCTACCAATTGTCTGTTTGTGGTATTTTTATTTTCTAAAAGATTTTAGTGGGGTTTTCATAGTTTATATGAGTTTTTTTTATGTATTAAGAAAATTAACACTTAACCTGCCATATTAGTGGTAAATATTTTCCTTTCAATTTTGTTTTTGATTATTTCTATTTTTGTGTCAGTGCTATTGTGCAGTGGAATCCTTATGAATAATTAGATTTTTAACATTTATCTCTTTAGTTAATCTAGAACTTATTTAGGCATATAGCCTGAGATAATATAACTTAACTAATTTTTCTGAATACTTAACCCTCTGTCCCAGCACCATTTATTTACTAAGCTATCCTTTCCCCTTGGATTTGAAATGCTGAGTTAAATCAAATGCTAGGAATTCCCTGGTAGTCCAGTGGTTAGGAATCCATGCTTCCACTGCAGGGGGCACGGGTTCAATCCCTGGTAGGGGAATTAAGATCCCACATGCCACAGTGCGGCCGAGAAAAAAAAGAAAAAAGAAATCAATTGTTAAAATATCATATATACTGGGCTGCCCTGGTGGCGCAGTGGTTGAGAGTCTGCCTGCCGATGCAGGGAACGCGGGTTCGTGCCCTGGTCCGGAAGAATCCCACACGCCGTGGAGCGGCTGGGCCCGTGAGCCATGGTCGCTGAGCCTGTGCGTCCGGAGCCTGTGCTCCACAATGGGAGAGGCCACAACAGTGAGAGGCCCGTGTACCACAAAAAATATATATATCATATATACTAAGGTTAATTTTAAAGCTATCTATTCCTTTCCACCCATTTTTGCCCAGTATCACACTATTTTGACTACTATAACTAGATAGTATGTTGTAATACCTGGTACATCAAATTCTCCTGTTTGCATTTTCAAAATTTTCTTGGCAATTCTCAACTCTTTATTCTTCCAAATGAACATTGGAATCACTCTGTCAGGTTCCAAATGCATCCTGTGGGGCTTTTGATTGGAATTTCATTAAACTAATTTGGGGAGAATTGACAACATCAAAACATTCAATCTTCCTGTGCAGAAGCATGGTAGCTCTTCCTTTATTCAAGTTTCCTGTTATATCCTTCTGAAAAACTTTATGATTCTGTTTATATAGATCCTATACATCTCTTGTTAGGATTTCTTCCTAGGTATGTTGTATTTGGGGTTATTTTGAATGGAAAATTTTCATTATTGCTTATAAGGGATCATTGCTGGTATGAAAAAAAAGCTATTGATTTTTTGTATTTTTAAATTAATTTTAAATTAAATGTAAACAATGTTATATTAGCTTTTCAAATAAATGACAATCACCTAATTTTAGGAGATCTACAACCAATTCTATGTGCTGATTGATTCTGTTAAAAATGTAAATATCTGGGGCTTCCCTGGTGGAGCATTGGTTAAGGATCTGCCTGCCAATGCAGGGGACATGGGTTCAAGCCCTGGTCCGGGAAGATCCCACATGCCGCGGAGCAACTAAGCCCATGCACCACAACTACTGAGCCTGTGCTCTAGGGCCCATGTGCCACAACTACTGAGCCCACGTGCCACAGCTACTGAAGCCTGTGTGCCTAGAGCCTGTGCTCTGCAACAAGAGAAGCCACCGCAATGAGAAACCCGCACAACGCAACAAAGAGTAGCCCCCGTTTGCCGCAACTAGAGAAAGCCCACATGCAGCAACAAAGACCCAACACAGCCAAAATAAATAAATAGATAAATAAATAAAATAAATTTTAAAAAAATGTAAATATCTGAATGTATTTGTGCTAAGCACAAGTTGGCTGATGGAAATAACTAAAGCTATATGAGGATTTTGTCTTATTCAGAGCTATAGTCAATGGCATTTGAAGAAATAAGAAACCACTGAAATTACTTCTTACAGCAGGCTTTTTCTACATTATTATTTAGTGAACAGACAAGTCAGAAAAGGAAAAAGCCTGGACATGCCAATATGGTCTTTCTCCAGTGCATTCCAAAGATTCTCAACACATGGGTTCTGGTGCCTCTGTTTCCCCATCTGCTGGGTTTCTGAAGTGTTTGGAAGGAAGGTCTATGTAACTTTAAGATTCCATCGTGATATATCGGCCTGCAAGTACTCATAAGCACTTTCGTCTTGTTTCATGTAACACACAGTCCATAAAAGGCCGTGTTTTCTGTTGGGGCTGATGCTTCCCTTCTCCATCCGAGCCCTGGAGAAAAGTTCTTACTTTCCTCTCTTCCCCGGTGGTTACAGTACATGCATTTGTCAGATATTTCTTTGATGAAAAATGGAGGTAGACGGAGCTGGGTAGATTTTGGTACATTTTGACATGAAACTAAGTTGCAGCACACAAGTAAAACAATATGCAGGGACTGGCTGATGCTTCTCTAATCAATCATTGGGGCACTTCTTCTAATAGGGCTGCTCACTGATTTACTAAGGACAGCACTTTTTTTTCCCAACCTTAGGCCCAAGCAAACAGCTGTTCTCTTAAGTGAAGGCAGTTTGGGCCACAGGCACATCCTTCCCTCCAGGCCTGCTCTGAGCTACCAGCCAGAATGCTGCCCCTGCTTCTCTCTGCCTCCAAGACCAGTCTCCCTAGACTGACCCGTAGAGTGGCTGGGGGCACTGCTCAGACTCATGCACCTGCTGGTTCTCTCCCAGTTCCCTTGTGTTCTTTCTGGCTTTAGACCGTCATGCTGTGCCTTGCAATTTCCAAATTCTGGTAATTATCCAGCTTCATAAATTTGTCAACACTGTTATTGACCCGCATCAATCCATGAGGCATAATGTCGCCTCATGCTCGGGCTTGCTTTCCTTTCATTCTTTTATTCACTCAACAGTTGCTTTTTGAACAGCTACTATGTGCCTGGCACTGTGCTAGGTCATGGGTAGGCACTGGAGACACGGCTGTGAATGAGACAGACCATCTCTCTGGAGTATTCCCTCTGTCTGCATGGGTCCCCCAGAACTAAGAAGATCAAAACCCTGGTTTCCTACAGGCCTCCAAGCCCCTCCGAGCCTAAGTGCTGGGGCCTGGTTTGCCTCATAGTCCAGAATGGTACGAGTTTACTTTATCCTTCATGGAAAAATCTCTTGGCAAATTTCCCACATGATGTTGGAGCATCCAAATGTGAAGAGACCCCTTTTCTCAGTGGAGAAGCTCACATGAAGATAGAAAGGATACACTGTTTTGTTTGTTTGGGACGAGACACAAAGACACATGGTGGGAATGGAAGCTGACATCTCTGTGTTGTCTCTTCCTAAAGGTTTTCCACCCCGACGTCCAGGGTGAGCAAGCCTGAGCCCACGCGTTACCAATGAGGTTGGCCACCCAATGTTCTGGTTTTCATCTTGGCTGCCAATAATCTAGTTCAGTTTTTATTTCATGAGCTGACTGAGCCACCTAGTTTAGGCATCGTGGCAACATGAACAGCAACCACCTCCCTGGGAGGAGGTACCTGCAGACCCACAGGTACCTGTGGTCAGTATTACTGACTCCAGTGCCTTGGAAAAGAACCACTGAATACTCCTCCTGGATCCATATTCCAGAACCTTCTACCCACATGCTGTGAAGCTCCTCAGTGTGGTCCACAGTATCATGCGGTCCTTCTGTGATGGGCGCTGAGTCTCAGCGATGAAATCATGTATTTTTAAAAATGGTCCAGGTCAGTCATGATAAGATGTTTCATGGCAAACCACTGACTTTCCTTCCATTCTTCCATTTTTTGTGCTTGCTTTTCATACAATTTCTTGAATGTACATAAAATGTCACCCTTCTGCAGAATGGACCTCTCAGGAAGACCGTAAGAAAGCAAAGAGCTGACTCTACGCCCACTTCTGTGCATAGAATCCAGCAAATATTTAGTGGACTTCCCCTTATGTTCAGAACATTTTAACACACCCACCTTCTTACAGAATGAATAGGGGTAGCCAGGCGGGTCAGACTGCGATCTCACACATCCCAGCTCTGCTGTGGCTGACCTTTGCCACCTCCAACCCGGGGAACGAGGCAAATACATTACACGCGTTTTGTGTTGTTGTGTCTGTCACCCCTGTCCCCACGCCACAACCTAGTGATGAGAAAACAGTGCTGGCCAGTGGAAGGCACATGCAACCGAAGAGGCACAGCCATCTCTTTGCCTCCTTTTTCTGGCTGTAAAGCAGGAATAAAGTCCCTACTTCCTTTCTTTACAAGATGTCACACTGGCCGATGAGAGGATGTATGGGATGGGCCCTGAACTGCCTTGGAGAAAGACAAGATATTTTTTCATCCCAGATTTCTGCCCCGACACTTGTTACTGAATGGGTTGGAACCCTGGGGGTTGAAAGAGGTGCTGATTTGATCCTTTGAAACTGGAGTCAGCTGGACTGCTTTCAGGAAGTGGATCGTGGCTGTAATTGTTCTCTCCCTCGGTGTTCATGCTGTTGGCCACTGAAATGTTAGCTCCGAAAGGTCATCCAGATAAAGTCGAGTAAGAATAAGCCACACGAAAAGGAGCTGTCTGAATCTGTCCCAGGCCAGTAGGCGGCTGCATTTGTAATTCCCTGTTTCCAAGGTTCCCTGTGGATGAGGGTACTTGGAAGGGGAGCCCCAAACAAGGCCTAGTCTGCTTCTGGCTTGGTCCATTTGTCTCCAGCAAAATGGAGGAGACTGCCAAGCTCCACAGCTAGCCAGGAACCAGGCTCCAACGGTCCCCCCCCCCACAACACTTTTCTTAAATTGAACTATAGTTGATTCCTCTTTTGTAAACCTAGAGGGTGGGTCTCAGTGCAGCCTGTCACCCCTCCCTCTCGATGGCACAGAGCTGAGCTATGTTGGCCGTGGTCACCAAACAGCAGGTCACAGTCTGGGTGACTTCAAATAAGAAATGTCCTTTATAAGAGAAAAAAAAAGGGAAACACGGCTCCCACCTATGTGCAGGTGGATGCTGCTAAGAGCCTTCTCTGGTCTTCAGATGCTTGGAGCTTGGTTAGGGCACCTCCTTCCATCTTTTTGTCTCCTGATGTGGTCAGAGGAACCAAACAAAATACCTTACATGACCATGAAAGAAGGACTGCTAGAACTGTTCATCTCAGAGATGCATAGGATGATGACATTTTTATTATCCCAGGAAGGGTTTCTGGCCAGGTTTTATACCTCTGTGTGTGAGAGTGTTTGCAAAGCAGTCTTTTCAGGGTAAAAGCTTTCCGCATAGAAAGAGAGTGAAGCTAATTTCCACATGGACCACCTGGTTATGAGAAGATAGCTCATAAGACAAATTGGTTTAGCTCGAAGAAATTATCCTTAATTTCTCAGGATAAGGAATTACTGGAATAGTCAAAGTCCTCCCAGGAGAAGGGATTCATTTCTTATTATAGGAACTTAGGGATAACTTGGTTAGATGCTTAAGTAAACATAGAGGGGGGGTGGGGGTGGAAATCATATAGATAGGAAGCTCTGGACAGTCATCCAAATTCTGGGATCAGTAATGGGAACAAAATTGCATTTGCTTCAAGATACTTGTTGAATTAGAAGTAATGAAAGATTCCTGAGATAAGGAGGTGCCCTTTGTAGAGACAAGCAAGTGGGCTCCAGGGCCCGAGGTCCCTGCAGGCCTCTGAGTCCCTCCTGCTTTCTGGTCTCTTTCCAGGCCAGTGAAATCCCCAGGGAACAGAGGCCACGGGATGTTGAATTCCTGGGCTTGTTGTGCAGGTTGCTTCTTTCCCGCTCATCCCGAGGCCACGCAGATTCTGTCTCTCCATTTGTAAAGTCTGCTTAAGTCAAAGCAGAAAGGTGAGTGTGTGTGCAAGGTCCCTACCAGGAGGGCTTCCTAAAAATGCCTCAAGCCCCACCTCCCCTCCTTCCACCTCTGCCCTTGTTGTTTCTCACGCTGAGTGCCTGTGCATCTTCCTCCTAAACAACCACCCTGAGGAGTCCCAGCTCTTGAGGTTTAAGAAAGCCCTCATTCTTAATGTACAGTTGGTGCCCAGTCAACCCACCGAATCCACTTACAACCAACAGCAAAATTTCATAGTAAATACTGAAAACCAAAAATTGTAGCTAGCACTTTACTCTGGAAAATGAAATATCAAAAGACAGTAGTAAGTTTATGGACACACACAGGCACATATATACATACGCATAAATGTAGTGATACCTATATATTATAACATGTATTAATATATATTATGAGACACATACACACACAGTTTAGGTTAAAATTGTACCTCCATGCAAATTCTTATACATAGGATGAATCAAGTGCTGGGTTTTGCCATTATTTTCCCTACCAAACTGGAAAAAGCACTGCACAATATGTTTGAATTTCACAGCCCAATCACAGTGATGGAGATCTTTGCAGAAATATTCAAGGACTTGATTAGTTTTCCCATGGGTCCCTCCTACTCCTTAGCTATTCAAAGCATTGTCTTATGACATGCTTTGACTTTGGGAACCATCTCTTGTCAACTTTTTCTTCTCAGTTGTTAGCTGCCTTGATTCCACAAGAAGTCATCCACTGGTGGTTTCACATGTGATGTAAGAGGTCTTGGGGGTCACCTGCTCAACCTGATAAAATCCTGCATCCTCTCCCAGCATTGCCACTTCACTTTCCAACAGTTGGTGGTACATTTTCTGCCATGGACAAGCACTGAGAGACTAACCAGAAGACACCTGGGCTCAACAAGGTCTAGGCTAGTGTTTTCAGCAGGTGCTAAGTTTCCAAGTGTTTGGCTCAGGAATAAATATGTTCATGTTTTGATGATTCTTGCTTCCCAGTATGACCACAGGCCCTCTCATCCCTCTAACACAGAAGTTGCTGTTGTCTGAATGTTTGTGCCTCTCCCCCCGCCCCAAATTCATATTGAAATCCTAACGTCCAATGCAATGACATTAGAAGGTGGGGGCTTGGGACTTCCCTGGTGGCCCAGTGGTTAAGAATCCATCTTGCAATGCAGGGGACACAGGTTCGATCCCTGGTTGGGGAACTACGATCCCACATGCCTCCAGGCAACTTGAGTCCATGCCACCACTAGTGAGAAGCCTGTACGCTGCAACAGAGAGCCCACGTGCCGCAACTAAGACCCAACGCAGGCAATAAATAAATAAATAAATATTTTAATAAACAAAAATTTTTTTAAAAGAGGGTGGGGCCTTTGGGAGGTCCCCAAATGGATGAGATCGATGCTCTCACAAAAGAGGCCCGAGACAGCCCCCTTGCCCCTTCCACCAAGTGAGGCTGCAATGAGAAGTCAGCAACCCGACCCTGCTGGCATCCTGACCTTGGGCTTCCAGTTTCCAGGACTGAAAGAAATACATTTCCGTTGTTTATAAGCCACCCAGCCTGTGGTATTTTGTTACATAAGCCTGAACTGACTAAGACAGGAGTCACAACTTTGTGCTTTACATTGCAGTTGTGGACACACACACACAATACAATCACAAGATCTATACAAAGTGCCACCAGCACAGAAGCAGAAACAAAGCGTTGGGCTGAGCTGGGGAGAGGCACACCTGTGAGGTACTCGGGGTCAGGGGAGTATTTGCAGCCTCAAGACATGAGCAAGACTCTTTAGGGCAAATGAGGGGAAAGTGCCCTCTGGGCAGAGAACACCACGTGCAAAGTTGAAGGGTGTGGAACTTGTGGCCTGCTGAGGAACAGCTAGTAATCGCTGTAGCCGTAAAGGTCAGGTGAGTTGGCGACTGGAATGGAGTCCAGGCAGGTAGACCTGTCTGATCCTAAGTCCAGATTCTAAGAGCCTGTTAGTCAGAGCCCAGCGTTTCTACGATGCTTTTAGAAATGTCAGTAGCATTTCTACTGACGCTTAGGGCCGGCACTTTTGTTGTTGTTGTTGTTCAGTACGTGGGCCTCTCACTGCAGTGGCCTCTCCCGTTGCGGAGCACAGGCTCCGGACACGCAGGCTCAGTGGCCATGGCTCACGGGCCCAGCCGCTCCGCGGTGTGTGGGATCTTCCCAGACCAGGGCACGAACCTGTGTCCCCTGCATCGGCAGGCGGACTCTCAACCACTGAGCCACCAGGGAAGCCCGGGCCAGCACTTTTTTGATGTGAGGGACTGTCTCTGTCCTGTGTCCTGTAGAGTGTTTAGCAGCATCCCAGCCTCTGCCCACTGGATGCCAGGTGCACCCCCCTCCCTAGCTGTGACAACCATAAAGGTCTCCAGACATTGTCATGTGTTTCTCAGAGGAAGTCGCCCCTGATTGTGAGCTGCTGGTGTAGTGTCAGCTCCATGAGCGTAGGGAGGGCCTAGAATGGGTGATCTGTGGCTATTTGTTGAATAAATAAATGAAGGGAGCACAGGCAAAAAGGTTGGGAAGAATATGTTCTCTGAGTGCAGAGAAATACAGAGAGGATTAACGATGAAGAAGCTCACAGTAAGTTCAGAGACAAGGGTCATGGCTGAGAGGTTCAGAGGAAGAGGTGGGCTTGGAGCTTGAAGAGCACAGATGAGGGTTAAGAAGCTTTTAAGAAGCTTGGAAACTGACCCCAATATGAGACACACCCACTCCTGGAGTCTGTGAAAGATGATGGGGAGGCCACAGGCTTACTGTTTTGCTTTAATAGTTATGTGTTGAGTGAAAATCAGGAGAGGAAAAAAAACACCATTTTCAATTGATGGTAGTTACATAAAGTGTATTTGTTAAAAAGCTGATATAAGAAACTTAAGTAATAATGGAACAGATGGTGTGAAGACAGGGCAAACTGTGAAGATGGCATGAGAATGACTGACTTTGGGAATAAACGGCGCCGGCGCCCAGCTGAAGTTGAGGCACGTGACTTCCTCTGCTTCTGCTGCCAGGCCTGTCCCTGTGCCCCACGAACGTGGCCCTGCTGCTTCTTCCCTTCCCAGCCCCTAATCGAGGCCCTTCAGCCAAGCCCTGCTCTGCAGCCCGGGAAGAGGCTCCCCCACCATCTCCTGAGAAGGAGCTGCCCTCACAGCCACGGGCCTCTGCTCTGAACACCTAACCCCATCCCACCCCCGCTTTAAAAATCTTTTAGTTTTTTGTGTTTTTTTTAAATTGAAGTATAGTTGATTTACAATGTGGTGTTAGTTTCTGGCATACAGCAGCGATTCAGCTATCTATAGATTCTTTTTCAGAGTCTCGTCCATTATAGTCTATTACAAGGTATGGAACACAGTTCCCTGTGCTGCACGGAAGGACCTTGTTGTTCATCTTCTAATTATTGTTCGCCTTGTGTTTTGGCTCCTCAGCCAGTTTTGAAGTTTCTCAGTGGTAGGAATCCCATCTGCATTCTCCCCAACGCGCACCCCAGGCACAGGGAAGGGCGTGAGGCTCTGGGGATTGCGTGTCATCCTGGTAAGTAAGTGCCATAACAGCCAGTCACCAGCGCTTCCTTGATGGCGCAGTGGTTAAGAATCCACCTGCCGATGCAGGGGACACGGGTTCGAGCCCTGGTCTGGGAAGATACCACATGCCGCGGAGCAGCTAAGCCCGTGCGCCCACACACCACAACTACTGAAGCCTACGTGCCTAGAGCCCGGGCTCCGCAGCAAGAGAAGTCACGACAATGAGAAGCCCGCGCACCGCAACGAAGAGTAGCCCTCGCTCTCTGCAAATAGAGAAAGCCCATGCGCAGCAACCAAGACCCAACACAGCCAAAAATAAGAACAAATAAATAAATAATAAAAAAAAAGACCCAGTCACCTACTTAATTTCAAGTCAGTTTAATGACCTGCTAATGACTTGCCTATTTCTGTGAGAGGCACAGTCAGAGACACAAGGCTTAGGTATCTAAAAACCATTCATTTGTTTCCTCTGTGTGTTCCTGAGTGAGTCTCCAGGAGATAATCTATGTAAAGTCCTGCTCTCCAAACCCAAGTACAAGGTCGGTGGTTTGACTTCCACACAGAAGAGATAGTTGGGCCTAGATCTCCAGGCTTCCACGCCCCCATCCCCACCACTCAAGGTGTAGTGAGCAAAATCGACAGATTGATATAGGATGGGGGTGGGGGGAGTTGTCATTTTCACAACTTTAAAAAACAGAAATATTGAACTAGGGGGCAGAATAACATTCTCTAAAATAAACAGAATAGGAATCCTGGATGGTGAACAGCTTCACGGAGCTCCAGGAATAGCGGAGACAGGCTCTTCTGTGCTGACGGGTCCTGAACCAGTTTTTTTAACACCCAGCGACATTAACTTCTCAATTGAAGTTAATGACATTAACTTCTCAGTAATTGAGGCTGAGGCTCTCTCAGCAGCCCGTAAAGCATTACCTCCCTAAGAATCCCCTCTAAGTACTGTAGGTTTTGTTTTTAAAGTCCTAGGTACCACAAACTGCACTTAGCAACTACCCAACCATATTATTTCCTTCCTGTCCAATGTAATTTTTCTGTTTCTTTATATAAAGAACCTCAGCTATTTAAAAAAAATTATCCTCCCTCCTAAATTAACCTGGCTTTTATTTGTTTTTAACAATCAAATGAGCTAAGAACAAGAATGAGGCAGTGCTTCGAACTAGCTTCTAGGTAACTAGATGTAAAAATTTTCCTCCACAGCCATCATTTAAAACGGCAAATTGTTCTGTTAGGGGGTACAGGTTGTGGAGTGTGGCGGGTACCAGAGAGAGAGGGCTTGTCCTGAAAGCGAGGCCAGTTTGTCCACTGGACGAGGTTCATCTCGTGATGTGGATGAAACCGCATACCGCGCCATCCTGCCCCCCCACGTCCTTCGCATTCATTCATTTACGCAACAACCGGGGATTTTGTAGGTGCAGGGGGATTACTGGACAAGTCTGGCAAGACCCTCCCTGTCAGGCGCTTACAGTCTAGTGGCTGTATGATTCCAGTAATTCATTCATTCCACGAAGAATTATTATTTCATTTTTCAATAAACCATTTCAATAACCATTGAGCCCTTACTGAGAATCATTACTGAGCAAGGCAGGCAAGATCCTTGCCCTCAAGGGCTTACATTTGAGTGGAAGTTAAATGGACAGGATGATCTCAAAGAGTGAAAAGTGCTAAGAAAAATGCGACAGGATGTGTGTCGGAGGAACTAAGGTTTAGAGGAGCTGCTAAGGAAGGGTGATAAAGGAAGGGCGGGGGGCGCTGACAGCTGAGAGCCATCCTGTAAACCCTGGGCCAGCTGGCTTTCCACCTGTTCCATTGAGCACTAGTGCTTCCTAACTACACCCTCCACTGGGCACTAAGCACACTGTCTGATGTTAGCTTCTCCGGTGTACTCTGTGTCTCTTCTCCCCGCCGAGGGGCAAAAACCTCTGGGAGGGCAGGTGGCACGAGCACAGGGCTGACTGCCTGCTTGGCTGGTTGCCTGCTTGGTTGATCGCTTAGCTGGTTGACTATGGACCCTCCACAGCCTGGGTTCAGACAGCAGGTAGGAGGAAGTTTCTAATGGGGCACCATGAACATTTGCGCAAGGGAACCCCGAACACACAGGAGATGTCGGTGTAAGAGGGCCGACTGGATCCCTCAACAGTCGTCGTAACGCCAGGCGAGCTCGGGCCCGGCGGGAGCTGGGAGGCGAGGAGGCGAGGAGGCAAGGAGGCGAAGCGGGCGGGCGGGCGGCGCGCCCAGGAACCAGCTGGGCCCGGCCCAACTCTGCCCAGAGGTCGGCGTTCCCGCCGACGCCCGCGAGGGGGCGGACCGCAGGTCGCGTGCCGCGCCTGCGCAGCACAGCGCCCGCGCCGGCGGCCTCGAGCGCCGCCCTCGGAACTGCGCCGGCGCGGTGCGCCTGGCGCTAAGGGGCGGGGCTCCGTTGCGCCGCGCGCAAGGCTGGGGCAAAACCCAGGCCGGGATAGGGCGTGGGGCAGCGCGTCGGGACGTCCCTGGCGTCGGGCCCGATGGCGCGTGCGCATTGGGCAGCCGCCGGGGAGGCTGAGGGGCGGGGCGGGGGCAAGAGTGGCTTCTTTGCCTCGCTGTGCCCTAGCGCCGCCCGGACACCGCGCGGGCCGCCGGCATCATGAAGATCTGGACTTCGGAGCACGTCTTTGAGTACGTTTGGGGCGGAGGCAGGTCGGCAGTGGGCATGGGGTAACCGCGGGGTGGGAGGGCAGGCCGGGCCCGGAGTCGCGGCGAGGCCGGGGCGGCCCTCAGGAAGCTTCCAGGCGTCGGGCCTGGTGGGGGGAGCTGGGCCCGAGCTCCTCGGAGCCCTGGGGGCGGGGACGAAGGTCACGACCCCGGGGACGCCCCAGGAGTGGGTTCCCAGGAGAGACGACCCGTCCGGGACGGGGCTGGGGAAGGGGCCCTGGCGGCCTGCCTCCCGGGGACGCCCCCTTGGGGGGCGGGGGCGTCGCCGAGCACGAGGTCCCTGACGGCACTGGGGGTGGGAGAGGCGCCCCGTTGCCACATGGGGCCTTGCAGAGCCCTGTGGGTCGTGGCCCCGAGGATCGTGGGCTGTCGAGAGGCTGGTCGCTCCAATATCTTCGGGTGGAGTTCCTTGCTTCGGAATGTGGACTTAGGGCGAGCTCAGGCGACCACGCAGCGAACCTTTTCCGGCAGCCCGTTGACCTGAGGAGTTAGAATTTACGGCCTTGAAATTGGAGTCCAAGGTCCAGCTCTGGCTCCAACAAGCTGTGTGACCTTGGGGTTACGCATTTTCGTCTGAGACATGGAAGACGACGACGGACGGTGTCGTCAGGGCCTGACAGCGCTGAGATGTCTTTGAGGACACGTTCATTAACATCTGTTGGTTAGGGAGAAATGTTTGGTAAGGAAAATAGGCCTTACACCAGTTGGATGTTGGGAATTAAATTCCCTTCTGGTTCCATGATTCATTGTACAAAAGAACCACGCGTTTATTCGCCTGTATCATTTTTGCCTGAACAAATTGTTGATCGTTTGACTCATCACTCTTTATTGACTAATCTTTTTTCCTCTCACCCATTTGAAATGCCACCTTCCTCCTAAGACACTTGTGACTTATATTTTAATCCATTTCTGTGCTATCTGTTCTATCCCAGTGGTCTGGCTGTTGTTGCCACACTGTTTTAATTTTTTTAGCTTGGCAGTATGTTTTAGTTTATTTCCAGGGCAATGTTTAAAACAGGTTGTAGACTTTTCACACACTCAGTGGATCAGACACATGCAGGAGTCCACTGGATCCTGGAAGGTAGAGAATGTTAGAATCAGGGGGCAGATTTCTTTTCTCCCTAATGTTTACAATCTTTCTGGGGGAAAGAGCCTAAGTTTGTAGTCTTTCCAGTGTTCTTTAACCAGGTCACATTCTTCACTACTCTTTCAGCCGTTGGGATCATGGATGGTTTCTTTGCAGTTCTCTTCTGGGTTTAAATGCTTGAGAAGTTCTTGGCACTCCTTAGAATTTTCTTCCTTAACACTCTTCTCCCTAGCTTATTTCCTACCCCTCCTCCCCACTCATTCGGCCCTTTTCTTTAATGTTTTCCTCTCTTCTTACCCTTCAGTGTAAATGTTCAGTGAAATTCTGTTGTTGGCCTTCTTGCATCTCATCGGGGACTATTAGTCTTTCTCTTTTTGTTGCACGCTTCTCTGAAATTTGATGAAAGCTCTGGGACTCTCCTCGCAGAAAGTAGACATATTCACCTAAATGCTCTGCGTGTCCTGGGAGAAGAAGCCCTGATCCTGATTCTCCCCAGATAATGTGGACTTTTTGATCAAGGTCCCAGCTGATACACACATTTCTGGCCCCCAAATCTGTACCTTGGGCTCCAGTCTTTCTTGAACTTAAAATCCTTATTTTCAGGTCTTAGCAGGGTATCTCTACTCACATGTCCTGCAGGCTCTTCAGACTCAGCATCCCTGAAAATGAAGTCATTTATCTCCCCTCTCAAATGTTATGCTTTCCCTGTGTTTTCCATCTTAAGGATGTTACTAACTAACAACATCTAAGTCATCATTCTGAGTCTTTCCCATCTGTGATTTTCCAGTGCTTCCTTCTGAGGCCTAGTATGTAGTTGGCATCAGTTGAAGTCATTCATTGATTCCTTCAACAAATAGGAAGGCCCACTAAGTGCCAGGCACTGTTCTTTGGATTGGTTCCACTTTGGTAAATAAATCAAGACACCGTTGCTGCCTCGGTGGAGTTAACAGTGTTCCCCACCTCGTTTTATAGGTGAAAAAATCGGACAGCTCACCAGGCACCACCAGGTTCTACGGACTGACTGTCCTTTGGGGCCATCTTTGAATGTCTTACAGTGTGAAGTCTTTTCACAGGATTTCATTAATTCAGTTGAAGTGAATGACTGGAAGATTGTTAATTGTAGTATGCATCCTTTGTGATTTTTGAGCTAGTCGTGTTTTATAAAGCAGTCTTCATCCAAGCTAAGTCAACGTCAGTGTTTTCAAGTTGGCTCAGAGAGGAGAGAATGACTGACTTAGAAATAATGCATAACCACCCCGAAGCCTTGCAATTATTAATTTTTTCAAGGAGGTGGGGGAAGAGATAAGTGTGTGGAAGCCACCTCCCCATGGTATATGACCAGATGGAGGCAGGGAAGGGTTCATCCGATTCTCATTTTAGATAGTTTCCTTGGTAACAATCAGAGTGCTTGGCCCCTGTCACTTCTATTTGTGGGGACTGTTTAGCTTTATGAAGTAGCTCCGCTTATATACCTGCACTGTTTGCTGAATAAGGCTGGAGATTAAAAACAGAATGGGGTTCATTTCTGTATAATATTAGAGCAAAAGTGAAGGCATTAAGAGTAATGTTACTGGTTGTCCAGGGTTTTGCAAAATGAGTGAGGCTGAGATTTTCCCTTTGTCCACGAAAAGTTGTCAGGCTTAGTCCTCTGAAAAGTTGAAATAGATTACTGCCTACTTGTTTTGCTTTTATTTTTTTTTAACATCTTTATGGGAGTATAATTGCTTTACAATGGTGGTGTTTTGCTTTTCGAAAAATAAAAAGTCATGCTGTGTGGTTTATTGGTAAGTGTAGTTTGAAACACCATCTCCAGATCTTGTCTTTCCTTTCAGTGAAGACGCGTGAAATCAGTCACTTTTAAGGCTCATTGTAGTTAATAAGAAGCTCATTTGAAATGGATATCTTTGGTACAAGCATGTTGTTCAGATAAGTTGTGAAGAGAACAAATGTACATCACATTTTGAATCACCCAAGTACATGTGCTTTTTGAAGGATATAAAGATGCTGCAAGTTCCATGATATTATTACCATCTCGATCCTAGGTGACAAGCAAATGCTTATTAAGAGAGAATATTAGAAAGTGGCACATTAGGAGCACCTTAAAAAAACATTTTATTGTATTGAGTGACCTTTTCAAAACAGAAATCAGAATCACTCTAGAGGAAAGTAATGGAT
Organism: Mesoplodon densirostris; assembly: GCF_025265405.1. Taxonomy (NCBI): domain Eukaryota; kingdom Metazoa; phylum Chordata; class Mammalia; order Artiodactyla; family Ziphiidae; genus Mesoplodon; species Mesoplodon densirostris. Next base: position 4,582,685 of record NC_082676.1, read on the forward strand.
AAAGATTGACTGGAGGGGCCACTATTATTTATTACCTTATTAGAGAAGAATACATGTTTAATATTATGATCTTTAAATCAGTAATGCTTTGGATCTTTCTGTTATCCCTATGAGAATTTGTAGTGCCTATAAGTTCTTTTGCTCTTGTTACTTCTTTATGGCTTCACAGAAGTGGGGTCAGAAAAAAGAATAAATGGTATAATAATAATATTTTTGCTGTTTGTTTCTGTAGAACATAATTGTAAAACACATTTTTATGGATCAGTAATTCTTAGAAACAAAATTTAAATGTGATAGTGGACACTGATAAGTAGAAAAGATGACTTAAGAAACGGTACTGTAGTGCTCCATAGGTTATTTTAACCTTTTAGGCATCAGCTATGCCACATAACCTGTGTGCTGAAAAAATACTGAAATCTGCACATGTTCAAAATGTAGACTGAGCCTCCCAAAATCATCTTTCAGTCAACGTTTCAGAAAATAACCTTCCCTAGGTAAATTAAGTAAAGTTTAATTGTAAAGACTAATTTGATGGGTTATAAAAATGGTTTAATTTATATGCGTATTTTTTAATGTTTGATTTTTTATTCCTGTCGGCAGCCACCCATGGGAAACTGTTACAACAGCTGCAATGCAGAAATACCCAAACCCTATGAACCCAAGTGTGGTTGGAGTTGATGTATTGGACAGACACGTAGATCTCTCTGGAAAGTTGCACAGCCATAGACTTCTCAGCACAGAGTGGGGACTGCCTTCCATTGTGAAATCTGTAAGTGTGTCTTTATTCCTGAAGCAATGTGACTGCTGTAGAGAAGTTTTCTAAACCACATTATAATTTCAAATAGGTTGTGGGAGCCGATTCTGAATGTCACTTTTGCATCAGTTCAAATTGTATTATAATAAACTTGAGTTACGAGTGTATAATGAATTGGAAATATTATTACAGTCTTCATGAAGGCACCCGATAAAACCCCCTGAAGGAAACCAGCTAATGCTCTGTAATCTAAAAGTTTTATTCTGCTTTTCCTACTTTGCCAGCAACTTAAGATGTGGAAGCAGTAGTCTGGTGCTGGTTGTTAGCTGACAGTTGCTGTGGTCAGTGGTGGCCGCGCCTGTTAAGTGAGGAGCATGGTCTCACTTTGCTGCTGCCGCGTTTGTTTCAAGATCTGGTGCTTCTACCTGTACATTTAAAAGCAATTCTATGCCCTTTCAAGGGAGCAGGCTTTAGTGAGCCAGTTTAACCAGCAAGAAAGTGGGGTGCCAGTTTATTGTGATGGGAGAGAACCCTGGTATAAGTGGACCCAGTTGTCTGTAGAGATTCTTTTTCTAGAAAGTGGGCCCCCTCAGAAAAGTAAAGTACACATTTTCCAACAATTTGCTTCCATTGCACACACCACTGCACTAGATGGTGCGGACGCAGAAATGAGCAGGGCTGGGATTGGCTTGGGGTCGGAGCACAGGGAGTGACCCTGGATGTGCTGTGTTATCTTCGTCGTGAGCTGGCTGGTTTTCTGTCTGGAGACCGGAGCCACTGCGTCCTCTCCCTTGGGGTGCACTAGGAGGAAAACACTGACCGACACTCCAAACCTCTCCTTTCTCTAGATGCCCTGTTTCCCGAATATTCAGGCTCACTGCTCCACCCTCAACCTTGGCAGTTCCCGAGTCCTGCCTTGTACTCCGTACGCTCTCAGCGGACTAGTTGCTAATCACCTCTGCTTGTGTCTTGGGCGTCTCATCTCCTTCGTGGTGTATGAAGTCCTTTTCCCCTAAACGGGCCTCCTTTCTGACCTTTGTTGCTTTCTCATGTTTTTTATGAAAACAGATTTTTGGTTCAAAATATTAACACATTTTTACCTTCAAATAAAATGTTGATACACTTGTTAAGAAATCCTTCTTCCTCTGATTACGAATTCTGAATGTTTTACTTAGCTTATTGGTGCAGCAAGAACCAAAACATATGTGCAAGAACATTCTGTAGTGGATCCCGTAGAGAAAACAATGGAACTTAAATCTACTAATGTAAGTCTGGACTCCCTTCTGTTTTAATTTTAAACTATTTGGCTTAGTTTTTTTCTCTCTTTTGTAGTTGGTACACAAATGAATGTATGCTCTTCAGCCTGGTTTAGGAAATCAGTACTGAGATGCTGCATTGTCTGCCTGTTTGCAGCTTAGCCTCAGTGCTCTAATGAGCCTGCCTGTTATTTCTAGGAGAGAGCACTCAATAAAGTGAATTTGGCATCATGTGCATGTTATTACTATTATGATGCTTTTGTCAAATTTATTATTTTTTAAATAAAAAGGAAGCAATGAATAGTGAAAACTTCTTTTTACACAGTAATATCAGAGTGGTTTATTTGCTGCTGTTTTGTATATTTAGCTAGCAAGGTTTTGGTTTGTGAATTAATTTTGGAAATATTTTTAATCTTGGTTTCCAAAATGATTTGACTTTTTTTTAATTCTATAGATTTCATTTACAAATATGGTTTCAGTAGATGAGAGACTTATATACAAACCACATCCTCAAGACCCAGAAAAGTAAGTGAAAAATATTTTAACAAACCTATTTTACAGTGTGTTTAAATTTTTTAAATCAAATATTCCTTTGAAAAATGAAAATTAGGTCATCCAGAAGCTGTGTAAATGTGTTTTGTTCCAGAACTGTTTTGACTCAAGAAGCCATAATTACCGTGAAAGGGGTCAGTCTCGGCAGTTACCTCGAAGGACTCATGGCAAGCACGATATCGTCAAACGCCAATAAGGCAAGTGAGGCTGCTCCCCGCCTGCTTGTGGTTTTGTGTTTTGTTTCTCCTTTGGGGGGTGCAGTGCAGGCTTGCAGGATCTTAGTTCCCCACGCCCCCTGCGGTGGAAGCGTGGAGTCTTAATCACTGGACCACCAGGGAAGTCCCTCCCTGCTTGCTCTTATTCCTGGGTCTTGTTTCTTGGAAGCACTGTCCTTGTGAGCTGACTCTGAGCCACTGCAGTGCGAGGTGATGTGGGCAGTTGCTGGCACGGGCTCTGGGGTCCAGCCTACCTGCATTCACGTGCCAGCTGTGACTCTGACCAGCCTTTCACCTTGGGCAGTTAATTAAGTGAACCTCTCTCTGCTTCAGTTTCCTGTCTGCGAAGTGGAGATTAATCACCCACCTTACAGGGTTGGGTGCAAAGAGTGAATGAGATAATATGGGAAGCCTGTAGCCCTGGGCCCAGCATGGGGGGGCGGGGAGCCGTGTAGCAGTGCGTCACTGTTGAAAGCATAGGTTCCCAACCTTTTTTTATTATCGTCTCCATTCACGCCCAGGTCCACTGTAGATATTTTTCCCCTAATTACCCACACCTCATGAAATTGTTTAATACTACAGATTATATCTATAGATATAGATAAATGGATATATGCCTGTGCTTTATACGTGAAAAAAGTGAGATTTTTCTCCACTTCCCCCCAACTAATTTTTGCCTGATTGAGAATGAATGATTTAAAATAAAGTAAGTTCAGAGAAAGAGATGCCTAATGTACTGTTTTATAACACATGTTTAATACAATCATTCAGCAGTCAGAAGATATTCATAGATGCCTTCTCTGTGTCAGGCAGAGTGCTAGGCTAGACTGGTGGTACAGCGGGGAGCAAAACAAACGTGGTCCCTGCCCTCGTGGAACTAAGAGGAAGGCAACATTAATCATACAAAACGTCATTAGGAAAGGAAAAGTACAGAAAGGTATGACAGTGTTTAATGAGTGTTCAGTAAGTGATGTTTCTGCTGAGTTCTGAATGAGGGGTGGGTAGGCTGTGAGGGGCCTGCTAGGAAGCATTCCAGGTAGAGGAGCTGCGTGTGCAAGGGAGGCCCTGAGACCGGAAGCAGGAAGTGCTCCTGTTATGTCCCTCAAGGAACTGCGTAGGGTCCAGGAGAGTGGTTGAAGTGGAAGTCAGGGACCAGAGCCTTCAGAGCCTCATGCAGGATTTTGGTTTAAAATATGGACATAAAAAGAAAAAAAAAGGAGTTTGACCTCACCCCGAAAGGGGAACCATTCTAATCATAAATAAGTAAAACATCACTGTCGTTTAATTGTAGATTCTTTTGAGAACATCTTTTGCAAAAATTAAAATCAGTATATAGATCAAGCCAGTTTCTCAAGGCATTTGATATTTGGTAAATAACATGAGGGAAAACAAAGCAAAGGTAAAAACAACCCATCCTGGTGAGGTTTAGTTATGCTTGTACCGCTTCTTGTTACTTCCTGATGTGCCGTTTATTTGACAGGTGCCTTTGCTCTCACTTGGTAAGAATAAACATGTTGGATTTTCTTTTAAGGGCCGAGAAGCAATGGAGTGGGTAATACATAAATTAAATGCTGAAATCGAGGAATTGACGGCTTCGGCAAGAGGGAGCCTAAGGACACCAATGGCGGCAGCAGCATTTGTGGAGAAATGATCGTGGAAGTTGATAACACCCAGTGCCCCAGGTCTCTACAAGCTGGCAGTATATTTATTTGTTATTTAAAAAATACAACTATATTTTCGGTAGAATTGTTTTTTTAATAAGCTGAAGGACTATGTGACTTGATCAAAACAAAGAGGTGCAGGGTTTCCAAATAAAAGGGATTGGCTCAAATTAGTGTTGTCTGAAATGACTGTCTGATTTTGAGGATTCCAGTATTTATGTAAAAATTTAACAATTTTTGAAAAGTACTTGAAAATTGGTATTGGCTGATTAAACCTCCTTAAGGTAGAGTTTTAAAGCTTTTCACGCATTGGAACTCTACCTGTCTTTGGACCAACCCCAGAACCAAGCAGAGCCACCTCTTACATACCCACCACTGCCCTGCAATAAACTTGGAGAACTTGCATGAGGGAACTCACTTTTAAAGGAGAAACTGTATAGTTTTAAAAAGACATTAATTGTATAAAATAAATTGCTCTGCTATAAACCACCATTAAAAATCACAATGTTTTAATTTGGTACTCAACATTTTTGGAGTAAAAATTATCACGAAAGTAATAAATGACTCCAACAAAAATATATTTTATTGTGTTAAAGAGTACTGTATTGATTTGCCAAAGTTTTGTAACTTAGTAAATGTATTACCTTCCTTGGATCTGTACTTTATGACTTAGTATGCTGTGTCGTGGGCTGGTTATGTTAACTGAAAAAATAAAGTCACTACCAGAATTTTGCAGCACTCTAAACTTAAACAGAAGAACAGCTGTTCACATCTTTTAGCATTTCACATTTGCCTAACTTATAAATTGCCATGTGTCAAAATTGTGGTTCTGTAATTGCTAAAGCATGATATGTCGGGTTATTTGAATATAATTCCTTTTTGAAGTAATTGTGACCACAAAACATCTTTTTTACGTGAAGAGCTGTACATCATGTGAAATTACTCGAATGATGTCTTGATCTGAAGCATAAATCCCAGGGACTTAATGTTTTTAATAATACTGTGTCACTGCGGGGGATGGGAGCGGTGGAAAAGAAAAAAGAATAATAGGGCGGAAAAAAAAAAGCATTGACCTAAACTAACCAGTATGTGAATCGCTTTGCAGCCTTTATTTATGGGAAATCCTTGCTTTGGATGCCAGTGGGCAGCTGCAATCTGAAAAACAATCCAGTAAATGTTGTTTTGTTTTGTATTTTGTAGCAGGCAATTAACTATCAACCACTAAATAAGAATATCTTTGATACTGGGAATTGTTGCATACAGAACATTTTTGTTAAAAGGTGATGAGCTCTTGCCTTTATTTCACAGTACTTAAAGTGATAAACTTCTAGTCAGGTTTCCTATAAAAGAAACCAATTAATATATGTACCTAAACCACAAAAATAGTATACCAAACTATTTGAAAATTATTGTTTTTCTATTTAAAATATCGTTTAGCTTGCGACTTCTTAGGACATTTGTAAAAGCAAGTTAAAGCCAATAAGGCTTTTGATTATTTTTTGTAACCGGAGATGGTTTTTACAATTAAAATAACATTTCAACTAAACAAACCATTGCTAAACAATGATATTTAATAATAAGTTGCCTTGTATAATTTCTGAAAATTATACTTGTTCTGAAAAGTATAAGAATACCCTAATGATAAAAAGATTTCTAAACAAAATTTTATCCTGTTTGATTTTTTTTACTCTTATCTAATGACAAAATTCTATAGATTTTCATCTTCCAGTGTAGTTACTTTTCGTTAAGTAGCTCGTAGGTAATGGCTTTTACCTGTTATTTATATTTTAATAACATAGCAGGCATTCGAGAGGACTAAACTGGAGTAGAGTGTTCATGGGTTAGAATTAGACTCTCGGACTATGGAGCATATTATCCTGTTTAATGTTAAAGATGGATCTTATATGAGCTAAGAAAAACCTTCCTGTTAATAAAAATTTCCTTTTAACTACGATGTTTTTCCTGATTATAATTTCTTTTTAATAACTAAGGAGCAAAAGAAATGTTTTTCCTTGTAAGAATTCACCTAATTGCCGCGCGCTCGAGCCGGCTCTGCGCCGCGAGGTTGAGTCTCTTAAGTTGAACGCGCTGCGCCTCCTCCCCTCCTCCCTCCGATGTCCAGTCCATTCTTCCCGGCCAGGTTCTGGTGCCCCGGGCCGGCCTGAAACCCTAGGGATTGTCGGGGGGCGGCTCGTTTTAACTGTTAACTCTGGGCGGACATGCTTGAGTGTTGTCAACATCAAGGTCTGGACGCGGCCGTCGGGTCCGGGGTCGGGGGGGTGCGCCCCGACACCGACCTCGACGCGGCCCCGAGTCGTGCGTTCCCTCCCCAACTCCCCTCTCGCCCCGCCGCCCCGCCCCCGCCAGGACCACTACGGAAGCCCGCGGAGCCAATAGGAACGCGCGGCCGGCCGGCCCGCCCGAGGATTGGCACCTGCGGCCCGGGCCGCGCGCCCCCATTGGCTCGCGGCGCCTAGGTGATTCTACGGCGAGACGGCAGAGGCCGTTCGGGAGGGCGGGGCGGGGCAAGAGGTGGTGGGATTGGCAGGTGCGGAGCTCCGCCCCTTCCGCTTCTCAGGCCTGACCTTCCGGCAGCCGGCCCGCGCGCAGAGCCGACCTTGACGGGTCCTCGCGATTCAGCCCGACGCGCCCCCTCTCGCGACATCATGGTGGCGTACTGGCGACAAGCTGGACTCAGGTAGGGCCGGGCATCGGGAGGGGCGGACAGCTGGGGCGCGGGGAGGTCCGGGGCGAACCGGGGTCGGAGGTCACGCCGGGCGCGTGAGTGCGGCCCCAAGATGGCGGCCTGCGGACGGGGAGGCCGGGCTCACGGCCGTGGGATGCGGGCTCACGGCCGTGGGATACCTGCGCGCCGGGGCCGAGCACCTGCCCGCACCTGCCGGGGGCGCCGCCGAGCACCTGTGCGCCGCCGTGAAGGCGTCGACAAGTGCCGTGTCTTCCCGAGGACGGCGCTTCTCACCCGCGGGGCCTTTGTCCTTTGAATTACACTCGGTTGACGTTCTAGAAGTAACAGAGCCACATAAAACTTGAGAACTCGAAGGAGCGGAGAGAGGTCTCTGGAGGTAACCACGGTCACCATACCTGGCCGTTCTAGCATTAAGGTGGGGCCTTTTAAAATGGCATATCCCTCTTTTATTTAAATTAGCTCCTGTTGCTCTCAGGTTTCCTTATTGGTAAAACGGCTGAAAGCCCTCGGTAAGGTGTACAAAGCTCTGCCACAAGGTGAGTGGTGGCTCTTGGGAAGCCAAACTATGGAACCCACTGGAGGACATGGCTTCTGGTGAAATGGAGACACCATGGATCTAGGTGTCACACCTGGTTTCTTTGCCTGTGCACCCAGTTGAGCCGCTCACCTGGCTCAGGTTAGCACACCTTGTTACTTGACTAGATTAAGTAGCACCTCCTAGTAGTGACCTTCTGTGGGTATGTGACTGTGGGCAACCCAAGTGTGTCCTGACTTTCAAGGTCAAGCAGAGTTTTGTACAGTTGGAAAGATGATGGTCCCAGTCAGAGGGACCATGTATTAAGCACCTACTACGAGACAGGGGGGGCATTCTTGCTCTCCACACTTTGTCTTTCCTCCTCCCTACCACCAGTGGGGCAAATACTGTTATCCTTCTGCTTTGCTCTGTTGTTTTTACAGAATAAATTAGCCCAAAAGATGGAACAGCTTAAAATTCACCAATTAGTAGGAGTGGAAGCAAGAATTGGAACTCCTACCTCTGGCCCAAAAAAACAAACCTGAAACATGAGAAAATAGTCAGCAGCTCCCTCCCCTCTGTCCTTCCTGTTTTCAAAAAGTGTAAAAAGTGAGCTGACATCTTTTGGAAAATAAGATGTTAATGGGAGTCCATCTACCAAACAGGAAGCAGGCTGTTGGATATTTTGCTAGAATTGATGGTGTTCTCGAAGGACATCTCAGTTTAATTTAGAAACCTTGGTTGGGAAGTATTTTCAATGGCAGACCTGACAAGCAGAATCCAGTATTCTCAGGAAAACCTTTAATCAGAAGTAGAGCTGTTTTAATTCAAAATAGTTTTTTTTTCTCTTTTAATTATGTATACTTTACCTTGTAAGAATAATAAAAGAAAAAATTTTAAATAGAGAAATGGAAAAAAACCACTCATATTATACCCTCTGTTAACATTTAGGACTGTTTACTGTGATGTGGGATTTTTTTCTCTAATATATGCATCTTTTATTTCAAATTAATATGTATTAAAGAGAAAACACTGCAAAGAAGAAAAACCAAAAATCACCTAACCCCATTTAAGACTTTGATACATTTCTTTCTGCTCTTCTTTTTCTTTGTATAGATTCCTTTTGCATTAGTCATTTTTTTTTAAATTAGTTAACTTGTTTTTTTTTTTTTGGCTGTGTTGGGTCTTTGTTTCTGCGCACAGGCTTTTCATTGCGGTGGCTTCTCGTTGTGGAGCGCGGGCTCTAGGGCGCGCGGGCCTCAGTAGTTGTGGCTCATGGGCTCTAGAGCGCAGGCTCAGTAGTTGGAGCACACGGGCTTAATTGCTCCGCGGAATGTGGGATCTTCCCGGACCAGGGTTCAAACCCAAGTCCCCTGCATTGGCAGGCGGATTCTTAACCACTGCACCACCAGGGAAGCCCTGCATTAGTCATTTTTAAGTTCAGTTCTACAATGATGTAGAATCCAACCAAAATGAAAAGTATAGGAAGAAAAACAAAAGCACAGTCACACAGCAAGTCTGGCTGGATCATTGATAATTAGCTTTATATTGTCTCTCGTGTTCCTCCAGCTACATCCGATACTCCCAGATCTGTGCAAAAGCAGTGAGGGATGCACTGAAGACGGAATTCAAAGCAAACATCGAGAAGACTTCTGGCAGCAGCATAAAAATTGTGAAAGTGAAAAAGGAATAATCTGTAAGTTGCTGGTGGATTTAGAGAAAGAGTTGCATCTTAAGTTTTTAGAGAGCTTTTTTTTTTTTTTTTTTGCACTACGCGGGCCTCTCACTGTTGTGGCCTCTCCCGTTGCGGAGCACAGGCTCCGGACGCGCAGGCTCAGCGGCCATGGCTCACGGGCCCAGCCGCTCCACGGCATGTGGGATCTTCCCGGACCGGGGCACGAACCCGTGTCCCCTGCATCGGCAGACGGACTCTCAACCACTGCGCCACCAGGGAAGCCCTTTAGAGAGCTTTTAAAAATCAAAATAATTTTAGTTCTGCTTTCTGTCCACAATTTGGTCCATCAGCACATCTAGAAGTTAGTTAGTGGGATGATCATGTCAGGCATACAGGTTGTGGAAGCCCCGTAGCATCATCAAAGAATGTCATTTCGAGGCCCTGAGAAGCAGAAGTAACGGCCACGTTGATTTTCAGTTCATTGAGCAATGCTAGGTAGAAAGCCATCTTATGTTAATTAAACGTGTTTCGTGTGTCTGCACAAAATCAAATACTTCGGACGATAAACTCCCCACTTTTATAATTGTTATTGGAGTTATGTAACAGTTCAAGAGCATGAGAAATTACAGTTCTTTGAGTTTTTATTTCCCCCGCATCTGCTAATGTTCTCACAAATCACTACTTCCCAAACATAGGGCTACAAGTACAGGCAAGGGTCCTGCTATTTTATCAAGCAATAAAATCAGCAAGACCGTGCAGTGAATACTGTTTTGCTAAATTTATGTTTTCAGAGTTTGGTTCATTTTACTTCTCATGTTGGCAATGCAGAGTAAGACAGTTTCGTACAGTTGATAAGTTCAGACTTTTGTGTTCCAAACTATTAAAGTGATTTGATCTCTAAACTGCTTTCTTGACATTATTATTTCAAAGATCAAGCAAGGCAAATTACCAGAAGGATGTTTTTCAGATTTAATTTTCTTGTTAAGCTTTAAAAAAGCTTCAGACCCGCAGTTGCAGGGAAATGTGATAAATAGTAATCCTTTGGCAGCTTGTGGTTATGAGCGATTTTACTTATTGGAACTGTCTCCCCTAAGCACTTTTCATTTTCATTCTGAATTAGTAAATATTTTATTACAAGTCTGGAGATGCGGTGTTGAGCCATTTTTCTGGGGCTCTCTGTCTGATCTCATGATTCTGAGGAATGAAACCTGGTTTTAGGTTGGGTTGTTTTGTTTTAACAACGAGCTAACTGAGAAAAATCACCCAGCCTGTGCCTGCAGCGTGGCCGAGCCAGACTCTGCATCGAACTCCCTCCACCTTGTAATGTCCTTTGCGCCAGGAAGTAGTGTCCAGCTCCGGTAAGCAGAACAGTGACTGTTCTCTATCCATCGTGCTGGGGACGCAGCCCCACCGCCTCAGCATAGGGGATTTAGTGTCTTTTAAAGGCAGAGTGTTTCTTTATTGCAGGGAGAGTGTTTGGTTTTACTTAGCAGGGAAGTGCCTCTTCGGCTAAGGCAGTGCACGTGAACCTGCACTTTTTACAGCTGAGAGCCAGGCTTTATCACCAACTGAGAGAACTGGATCTGCAGTCATATTATACTGCTCATTATAAGGAAGTTACTTTCCCTATTCGTGCTGGATTTTTAAGAAAACATGAAGGGCTGGCAACTTGCTGTTTCTCTTTTCCTCGTAGACCCTGACTACAGCTTGAAATGCTGCATGTTCATGGTGAAGATGTGTGGGCACGTGGTATGGCAGATTGAGAACGATCCCCCTTTGTGGAAAAAAAAAAAAAAACCTGTCTTGTTCATAGATTGACAATGCCAATAAATTAAAGTACAGTTCACTCTTGCTGTTGGTTTTTGGTTTCTCTCGGACTTTTTCTGTTTGGGAACTACCACACAACTGCAGGATTATGATCATACGAACCAGGGCTTTTTAAAGGAGAACAGTGAATTCCCTGGTGGTCCAGTGGTTAGGACTCTGAGCTTCCACTGCACGGGGCACGGGTTCGATCCCTGGTTGGCGAACTAAGATCCTGTAAGACGCGCAGCTGAAAAAAAAGTTAAAGGGAGAACAGATATCATGTCTAGTGACCAGAGGGATCCCGGAGACATTTTGAAAATGTCTCAAAAGAGAAGGTTCTCTTTTTCGTGACATAATTGACAGAATTGGGCTCCGTCATCGAGGCTGTCCTGCCCCTTATCTTTGAATTGCAGACGTCATGTCAGAGCACTGGGTTGGGGTCGGGGGTGGGCCGGGTTGTCTGCTGGCCTCATCCTAATGCACCGGCAGCCGTATCCAGGTGGTGCCACTAAGCAGGCTGAGTGCGAATAATTATGGAAAGTGTAGATGAGGAGAAGAAATGCTAAATTGTATTCATTTTCTATCGTGCACTTCAAAGCTATAGAGAAGTACTATTGTTGAAATTCACTTAAGCACAAGATACTTTTCACATTGTCTTATAAGTGAATCTTTATATTCTGGGAGCATTTCTCATAGGAAATGAGGCAAAGCTGCTTAGCAACATGCTTACTGAGCTGATGGCCGAGCTGACGTGAAAATCTAAGCTTCTGGACTGCAGGTCTAGGGCATGATCATGACAGCGGGCCCATGATGCTTTCACGGTGATTCATTTACCTATTAAATATTTAGGGTTGAAGGCACTCAGCCAAGTAAAACCCCAAAGTTTACAAAATTGCAAAGTTAACTGCTTGATTTTTACCCACTTCTGGAGATGGAGAGATGCACTTGGACAGGAAATGTTGAAACACCGTTTAGCTTCTGCCCCAGGACAGGTTCTCAGCTTGGTACTTAAGCTAACAATAATTTATCACGGCCACTCCACCATGCCAAGGATGAGGGCAAGAACACGCCTTTGTTGTTGGCTTCTGGAGAGGACTTCCTGCCCTGGACACTTGACCTGCAGGCTTTATCTCATTCTTGGCATGGGGCACACGAGGAGGAGCTGCAGGGCTGGACAGAAGCAGTCTACGAGCCCCTTGTGCCCTGTGCCTCAGGCTGTTGTCCTGCTCTTTTGAAGTCAAGGCCCCTCAGTTGGCATGCTTCCGGTCCCCACAGTTAAGGTACCAGGAGGCATCTTTCATTACAGGGACAGGAATAAATGGATCACAAGGCCGTGGGGCCTTTTTGGTACCAGGCAAATAAAGTAACTGATAGGCAAAGGGCTAAATTCTTTCCAGCCAATTCAATTAGAGATAAGTCATTTATTCAGGAGGCAAATGGGATAATTAGAGACGAGACTTAGGGACAGGGCTTGTGGTATGGAAAGGATTAAAAGTCAACTGAGTAAAGGACAGATTCACTGCTCAGTAAAGATTCTTTGAGGCTCCTCTGTGATTAAAAAATCCTGAACCGATACCGTGATGCCCTGCCGGGAGCTGGCAGGACCACTGTGTCCAGATTACCAGGGGGCCCTGATCAGATCTTGTTGTGGGTATTTCACTAACCACCTGAGTGATTTGTGAGGGATTCAGTCTCCACTCACGCAGTGTTCTTGTGTGTGAAGTGAAGGAATCGGACAAGCTCTAAAATTCTGATTCTACCGTCTTGGTCTCTGAGAGACCAATGTCGCTGTAGCAACCATACAGCTAAAGGAATAGGCTCTTCAGAATCAAAGGGGACGGCTTTCTTTTGGTTTCTAGTGGGGTTTTTTGGTGGTTGTTTTTTTTAATCTATTTCTACCATACGAAAGAGTAGGGTGGTGAGATGCATTCTGAAAATAGTTTTAACGTTTACTCACGTTAATCAGGCTGGACGGTTAGAATTCCAAGAAAAGGAATTTATTTAGTCTGAAATAAAGCAATTTAGCCATTTAAAATTGTATTTCTTTTATTTTAATGATTACTGTTGAGCAAACAAAAGTCTTTATAGTAATATAAATCAGCAGGGTTTTTTTTAATTTAGATCTTTGTCCTTTCTTGCATCTATTTAATTGCCTTTTTAGATTTGAGAAAGTGAAAAAAAGTGCTAGAGGAATTGTGTGTGTAAATTTTTATGTAATCGCAGGTTATAAGTCTTTAGCATCTAAGGAAGTTATGAACTTCAAACTAGGAGTAGTTTAGGTGCAGTTCCTTAAATCTACTTTTAAATCTACTTTTGTTTTTAGTGCATTTTGAGCCACAAGTAGAAAGTATTTAAATTTTTTTTTTTTTTTTTTTTTTTTTTTTTGTAATTCTGGAAATAGAAGACTTGTCATGATACCAGCAGGGAGACTTCATTTTCTCTTGGTACATGTTTTAGCTATTTCCTCAGGAGACTACATGAACAGAGTGACGTTTCTCAAAGTGAGCTGCTGTCACCCGCTCCCCGGCTACCTCAGGACTGCAGGTGACAGAGCCAATCCAGCTGCCTGCAAGTAAACATTCCCTCCTGTCACCAGCTACTCATGGATCAAATAGGACAGCTCCGTGGTAATTCTAGAAGGCCGTTAAAACCCGTACAGCGCTGCAAGGGATGGCAGTGCTGCATGTCAGGAATAGGTAAACCGTAATTAAGAAGTTATGGATGATCTGATGACGCTTTTGTGTATCTGGTCCTCTTGTAACGTGAGCAGATTAAAATCATGTAATGCTTAAAGCTGCATCATCATGCACACATCTATGGCAACTTCTACTAATTAATTGGAACTGTAAAAGTTCCCTAATGAGACGATGTCCTAAGTAACCGCGAAGGACACTGCAGCCACCGCTGCTTAATTCCTCCGTTTGAATGGTTGCCGAGCGCTCCTGTGCCCTTTTAAAGAACAGAGCGGCTACAGAGAGCTTTCAGGAGGTGATCGCCGCATGAAAGTGAAAAGGGCATTTCGAAATAGCCTTTACAAGGAAAACCAAAGATGATGATGAATGAATTCCCAGAATCAAACACTAATAAACTTAAAAGTATGTAAATACACGTATGTTAAAAGCTAGCTCTTCAGACATAAAGATCAGAGGATTGGAGTTCTCGAGTTTTGCTTGTCGTTTTTTGGTTTTTATTTTTTTGCCCGGGTATTTGTGGGAAGGAATGCCACTCTCCTATCTTCCCTTTTGCCCTTTGCCGTTGGTACGTTGAAACGTACACACGGTCTCCACAGTTTACTAGTGGACGCTGAAGCCCATTTACCTCTGCGAACCTCCCGCACACCAAGCAGTCACCTGGCTTTTCTGGAGGCCGGCAGGTGTGAGCAGGTGGGCTGCGGGCAGAGAGTTAAGAGAGAACCCGCAGGAAGAGCCTTAGCAGCCCGGGATGCCAAGTACAGATTCCGGGACACTTACCAGCGTAGCTAAAGCGTTTACAATGTAACCTCAACTGCAGTGGCTCCCCACGCGTCCACGTGTGGACCCCTGATGCCTGGCGCGGTGCTAGGCATACAGCAAATAGCCAATCCAGATCTTTGAACAGAGGGAGCGCTTTACCATAAATTCCACCTGGCTATTAGAAAGAAGCGGCTAGAGTGGGCAGGGAATATGAAGCTCTATCAAGGCTAGTCGGTGCCAGCAGAAGACCCTACTGCCCATCAGTACTCCCCCCACCCCACCCCCGCGCAGTCCTGTGTTGAAGCTAATACTGGGTGGCTGCGTGTGGGTTGTGGTGCTGTGGTGCGGAACCGGCCGGGAACGGCCGTGGGGACTCCCTCATCCTAGGTGAGAACACTGGACGTGACTCCACGCCGCGGCCAGCCGCGCACAGCTTCTCGCGTGGTTAATGTCTCTTATCTCCTGGTTCCGTTTCTGCCTCCCCCCCGACCTCCTCCTTCTCCTCCGGAACTGCTTCGGCATCTTGAAGCTGTTGGTACTCGGACACCAAATCCTGGATATTACTCTCGGCTTCGGCAAACTCATTGATGTCCATGCCCTCGCCTGTGTACCAGTGCACGAAGGCCTTCCTCTTGAACATGGCTGAGAAGTGCTCAGAAATCCTGCTGAAGAGCTCCTGGATGGCCGTGCTGTTGCCGATGAAGGTGGCCGCCATGCTCAGCCCCCGGGGCGGGATGTCGCACACGGCCACCTTGACGTTGTTGGGGATCCACTCCACGAAGCAGCCGCTGCTCCTGGTCTGCACGGCGAGCAGCTGCGCGTCCACCTCCTTGGTGGACATCCTCCCCCGGAAGATGCAGGCCACGGTCAGGTAGCGGCCGCGGCGGGGGTCACAGGCGGCCATGGTGTTGCGGGCGTCGAACATCTGCTGGGTGAGCTCGGCCACTGAGAGCGCGCGGTACTGCTGGCTGCCCTGGGCCGTGAGCGGCGCGAAGCCGGGCATGAAGAAGTGCAGGCGCGGGAAGGGCACCATGTTCACGGCCAGCTTGCGCAGGTCGGCGTTGAGCTGGCCCGGGAAGCGCAGCGACGTGGTGACGCCGCTCATGGTCAGGGACACCAGGTGGTTGAGGTCGCCGTAGGTGGGCGTGGCCAGCCGGAGGGTGCGGAAGCAGATGTCGTAGAGGGCCTCGTTGTCGATGCAGAAGCAGGCGTCCGAGTTCTGCAGGAGCTGGTGCACGGACAGCACGGCGTTGTAGGGCTCCACCACCGTGTCCGACACCTTGGGCGAGGGCATCACGCTGAAGGAGTTGAGGATGCGGTCGGGGTACTCCTCGCGGATCTTGCCCAGGAGCAGCGTGCCCATCCCCGAGCCCGTGCCCCCGCCCAGCGAGTGCACGAGCTGGAAGCCCTGCAGGCAGTCGCAGCCCTCGGCCTCGGCGCGCACCGCGTCCAGCACGCTCTCCACCAGCTCGGCCCCCTCCGTGTAGTGGCCCTTGGCCCAGTTGTTGCCGGCCCCAGAGTTACCTGCGGCACAAGGGACTCGGTTAGCCCGCTGGGGTCGGGGGAAGGGTGTCGGCAGCAACACACCAGGAGGCGCTCCTCTCTTCCCGCTGGAACCTTCCAGGAAAACCTACCGTGGACAAAGCTGTCCGGCTGGAAGAGGGCCCCCAGTCGGCTGGATCGGATGCTGTCCATGGTCCCAGGTTCCAGGTCCACCAAGACTGCTCGGGGCACGTATTTCTTACCTGCGTGGAAAAATAGGAAGAAGTCAGCCAACTGCTGTTTTTCTAAAGGTTAATGTTTCATCAGAGTAGAACCTTGTGACATGGGTCCAGAAGAAAAAAACCCTCCTAGAAGGTGTCTTTGATAGAAGGACTGGAAATCATATCTTGGACTGCAACAGCAATCACACAGATCTGTAGGATGCTGCAGAAATAACTTCTTCCATCGTTGTCCGTTTTGTTTGTTGTCTTGCCAGTGACAGGGATTTTGTTCCTATTGGAAATGCTTCTACTTTTTATTTAAAAACCAAAAAGGGAGAATTCCCCAGTGACCCAGTGGTTAGGACTACCGTGCTCTCCCTGCCGAGGGCACGCATTCAATCCCTGGTCGGGGGACTAAGATCCCACAAGCTGTGCAACACAGCTGAAATAAAATTTTTTAAAAATTAAAAAATAAATTAATTCATTAAATAAAATAAAACCCAGAAAGGCAGGTCGGGGCCTAAACTGCTTGTGTTGAGAGTGTGCCCCCCTCCAGTGACCAGAGACCAGTGACCCTCCAGTGGCCAGTCCTGCCCTCAGTCACTCGGGACATCCCCCATCTGGCGTTCTGGTCTCATGGGACCTCCTCTCTCTGCCGTGTCCCTGGGGCTGGTGAGGGGGGCCGACAGTGAGGTCCTACCGTGGGCCTCGTTGTAGTACACGCTGACCCTCTCCAGCTGCAGAGCGCTGTCCCCGTGGTAGCTTCCGGCCCAGTCGATCCCATGCTCCTCGCCAATCACCTCCCAGAACTGAAAGCAGAAGGAGGGGAGGTCAGTGTCCAGAGGGACCCGAACAAGCACCAGGTCGGCGACAGCACATTGAGCAGAAAGACAGGAAGTGAGGGCTCCTGGGCCTGCTTCCCTCCCCAACATGATCTTGGGGGCCCTTTTCCTAACTGCCCACCCCATGGCGTAATGTACTCTTTACCTCTGCGCACCATGAAGTGAAGATTGAGTTTTATGTCAACCTGAACTGCTTCAATAAAATGTCAACACATAAAATATTACATTGGATTTCGTTCCTATTAAATTCAGGCCCTTGTGTACATTAATACTGTTCTTTTAGAATTTCACATCAGAAGTGTATCTCTAGTTTGGCCTTACAGTGCTTCCAGCTAGTAAAGTGTAGATCCCAGCACGTGAAAATAAACTGAATTCTTATCTGATTTCACAATAATATCTCATTTCACTTTGCGGATTTATTTTCATGCAGTTTTTCCCAAAAGCCCATCACTAAGACACCTGTGCACACTTTTAAACTGTGTGCATTTGGGTGATCAGGTATGCACTCGATTCAAAATTATGCATAGCTCTTCTCTTGTAACTATCTGAAACATACTACACTTTCAGTCACATCACAGTATTTATTAATATAGTAGGTGCCAAGCTCTTTATATGGAATGGAAACAGTTACTGAGATAACCCCTCTTCATGACGCTGAAGGAGTACATAGTAAAGTGCAATGAAAATACATTCATTTATGTTAAAATCCCCAAGGGTGTTTTCCCAGCCACATCTTGTAAAGGATGGCTCTGATGTGGCCTTGGTCTTATGAACAAGATTACTTTATAGTAAATTATCAGCACTCTTCAGGGTGTGGGAAAAGAAAGAAATTTAAGTTCTGTCACACCACAAATTAAATGTGTCTTAAAGTTCTTATGGCCCCAAATAAGTAGTTGCTGGGACTCTAACCACTAGACAACACAGTTCTGGATTCAGAGCTGAGACCCTGTCTAGACCCTCCACTCCCTCCTGGGGTCCTTTCTCCATCTTATCTTCCAACTTCAGGCAGTTGGGGCCCATGCCTCCCACTTCTCTGTGTGTCTTCGTTTTAAACGTCTTATCACTCGGCAAGGAAGGATGACTCCTTTGCAAGCGGTCATTTTCTTTGCCCCAGGTTTTAAACACCTGTATTAAAAGACTTTCATTTTTTCATAGCTGCACTAGTTCCAATAGCCAAAAGTTGGAAACAATCCACGTATCCATTGACAGATGACTGGATAAACAGAATGCAGTCTCTCTATAGGATGGACTATTATTCAGCCTTAAAAAGGAAGGAAATTCTGACACAGGCTACAACAGGGATGGACACTGAGGACACTATGCTGAGTGAAATAAGCCACTCACAAAAGGACAACTACTGTTATATGAGCCACCAAGAGCTGTCAAATTCATAGAGACAGAAAGTAGAATAGCGGTTGCCAGGGGCAGGGGAAGGGGAAATGGGGAGTTAGTGTTTCATGGTACCAACTTTCAGTTTTGCAAGAAGAAAAGCATTTTGGAGATTGGAGGCACGACAGTGTGAATATACTTAACATTACTGAGCTGTACACTTAAACGTGGTTACGATGGTAACTTTTATACCATTTTATCACATTTAAATTTTTTTAAGTTTTAATGCAATTAAATTTGTAATGTGATTCGTACTAGTAAAAGTAATTTCAAAATAGCAAAGAGACAGTTGTTATATAGTAGAACTGATCATCTTAAAATGAGGGTTGGAGACCTTGGGCTCTGGCATCTGTTTTTTAGCATTGGCCAACAGTACCAGGTATTTTTTAGAAAAATTTAAGGGGAAGGAGAAAAACTTTTATATTCCAGAGGATATATTTTAATTATTTCTGCTGCTGGACCCAAAAAACTTTTAGGTCTACCTCTTTCATTTTCTGTTGCATTCGAAATAAAATAGTAGTTGATCTTTTTTAACTTTATAACATAAACATGGGAGGGAGGGAAAGATATCTTAGTATAATACGGTGTAAAAATTTTCCCAAGAAACTTTGGAAAACTGTTTTGAGACAAATTCCTGGTTTTAGATACGAAAAGTTCATTGCTAAGGTGATCAAAGTAAAAATGGTTGACAGGTGTATTATACACATGTAACTGTCAACAAAATTAACATGAATTAAATTAACCCTTTAAGCCTTTACTATTTCCTGGGTCTCTTGAACTACAGGTGTCGTTTAATAAGTCAGATACCCGGCAAGCGCCTCCATCTGCTGGGCTCCCGGTCCGCCCTGCTAACTTAGGGGATTTTCTGAGTTGGCTGCACTGTGGACCGTGGAAAGGCCAGCACTAGTCATCGAACTTTCCTTACCTTGGCTCCGATCTGGTTGCCGCACTGGCCGATCTGAATGTGTACGATCTCACGCATCCTTGCTTTGTGCCCAGGGGCAAGATCTTCACAGGGTCCCCAGTCTCTGGGAGAGCCGCCCGTCACCGCTGTGAGCCCCACACAGCTCTGGTCATCGCAGCGATGGGACCAGCTGACCAGGCTACCTCCCAGTGTGACCCGAGGGTGTGTCCAGCCCAGAGGCCCAGCCCCCGCCCAACCCCTATCATCCTTGTGGAGGGGGAGGTTTTTCCTCTCCCAACACGGAATATCGCCTGGTCACTTCCTAGAGTTCAAGACCACAGGCTGCCGTTGTTCAAGGTGCGTGGAAGTCTGGCACCAGGCCTAGGCCTTCCATGGTGGACTCTGAGCACCAGCGCTGGCTCCGGGCCCCAAGTTGGTGAGGCTCCTAGATTACTGGGTGACCAGGACCACCTCCAGAGAACTTTCCCATCCAAGCCAGTTGTATTATTAGAAATCCTGTTGTCTAAACGCATCGCTTGACAGATGAGGCCACGAATCCCAGAGCATGAAGTGGCTTCACTACGGGCATACATACAACCACTAAGACGTCTCCCCACCCTCCCTCAAGAACCTGCCATGGCTCCCTTGCCTGCAGCCGTGCTTCGTCTGAAAGCCACTGGTGGCGCTGAGGTGACCGTCAGGGGAACACGGGTGGACGGTTTTTATGTTGTATACTTGGATGTTAGTAGAAAAAAATAACTAGTATGTGTAGTAGTAAAATGATAATAAGAGAAAGTTTGCTTCTTGAAGTTTGGCCAAATTTGTCTGGGTGACATGGGATTCTTGGGAGTTTGGGAAACCCCAGTCAAGACGTAGAATCTAAACTCCCTAGCTTGGGACTTCCCTGGCAGTCCGGTGGTTAAGACTCCACACTTCCAAAGCAGAGGATGTGGGTCTGATCATGGTGGGGGAACCAAGATCCCACATGCCACGAGGGGTGGCCAAAAAAGTAAAAAAAAAAAAACAAAAAAAAAACAAAAAAAACCTTCTAAAAAGTAAATAAAATAGACTCCCCTGCTTGCCATGAAAGCCTTTGCTAACCTGGCCCCAAGCTTCCTTCCCAGCACAGCCTCCAAACTCTGGTCCTGAGAAAGCCTGTATGGTGAGGGCTCTGGAAGACGCCTTCCTGGACGCTGGGCCGTCGGGTTCTCAGCCCACGACTGCTCTCGCCCAGCCCAGTGTTCACACTGGCGTTCACTAGCCTCTCCCTGACATGCCAAGGCCACTCTTCATGCAGAGGCTGCAGCTGCTCTGTCGAGCCTTCTGCCCAGACCCGGGCCTGGCTGCCCCCTCGCCCCCCCAGCTCTATGCTTTGTTGCCCCTTTGCTCTTGTCACGGGGTGGGGGGGGCTCACTGTTTGCTGTTGGGTCCTTTACCAGACGACGAGGTCCCCTAGACCCAAACGGACTCCCAGCCACACAGGAGGTGCTCAGCCCAGCGCTCCCAGCAAACCATGCCCACCAGCAGCCCCCGGCCCATCACCTCTCACCCCGCACGCCCCAGCCGGATTGTCAACTCCTAAACCCCGTGCCTTTCTAGAGGCCTCTGGGGGCCCACGACGTGAGGTCAGTGACATGGGCAGGGAAGTTACTGCCAAAGGACTTTCTGGGGAAGATAGCCTCTAGTACTCCCAGGGGTTCAACCGCAGAGCAAAGACCTGAGCTGAACACTGGGAAGGAAACCCACAGGCGGGGAAGAAGGACTTTGTCCCGCGGAGTCAGCAGCAGGACCTCTCCTGTCTGTTGTCTGGTGACCTCACCGGCCACGTGCTGACCAAGAGCCCCGTGTGACTCTGGGTCAGGTCCTGGACCAGAGGAGGAGTTGCTGTAAGGGACACGACTGGGACAATTGTGGACATTTGAATACAGACTGTGTAGATTGGATAATAACAGTGTAGCCACGTTAGAATCTCTGAATTCCATCTTAGCCCAGGGGCTATGCAAATGCAAATCCTTGTTTTCAGGAGATATTGCCAGGTATTCAAGGTCACCGTGCAACTTTCTGTGAAACAGCTGGGCAACAATAACAACGTGATACATGGAGAGAGAGGTTAAGCAAACGTGGGGAGATGTTAACACCGGGTGAATCTTTCCAAACTTAGAACAAGGTGAGGACTCTGGCAACATTTCTTAGTTTGGAAATTTCTTTCTACGCAAAGCTGAATGACCGCATGATCCACACCTGCTTCTGATCCAACTTGGCCGCTCCCCAAGGTAAAGAGACGAGGAGACTGTGTAAATCCAAGAGGAAGAAATCTACATGTGCTTAGCAGTATTTTTCACAAATTAAAAAATATGCAGGGCTTCCCTGGTGGCGCAGTGGTTGATAGTCCGCCTGCCGATGCAGGGGATGCGGGTTCGTGCCCTGGTCCGGGAGGATCCCACATGCCGCAGAGCGGCTGGGCCCGTGAGCCATGGCCGCTGAGCCTGCGCGTCCGGAGCCTGTGCTCCGCAACGGGAGAGGCCACAACAGTGAGAGGCCCGCGTACCGCAAAAAAAAAAAGGGAAGGGGAGGAATAAATTCGGAGGTTAGGGTTAACAGATACACACTACTATATATAAAATAGATAACCAACAAGGACCTCCTGTAGAGCACAGGGAACCATACTCAATATTTCATAATAACCTATGAGGGAAAAGAATCTGAAAAAGAAAAGTATATATATATACACTATATACTATATATATATATATATAGTATATATGTGTAGTGCTGTACACCTGAAACTAACACAATATTGTAAATCAACTATACTTTAATTAAAATATATACATATACATACACAGAATGAACCTTTCGGTTTCCAAGGAAGTCACCCCACTCTCCCTACCCCGGTGCCTTCGCCCCTTCCTCTTCCCTCTGTGTCCCCACCTGACCAGCCCGCCCTCCCCTGCCCAGCAGACTCCGAGGCTGGAGCAGGAGCTCAGACCCTGGGGGGTCAGGGACACCCCCCTTTTGGTGGCCCCAGAGCTTTAGTGGCAGTTTCCACATTCGGTCGTGTTTGCTCATTACTTATACCCCTGCCTTATCTCCTCACCAGCGTGGGAGCTGCTGTGTCATTTCACCTTTTGAGTCCCCGAAGTGCCTGATACATAACAGGGCCTCAGTCAATGTTTGCTGAGGGCAGACCAACAGCTGGGCGAGTTTGAGCGGCCCTGCTCAGAAGGGCAAGTTTTCTTAGCGCCAAGAACGTATTTACTCTCGAGTGTGCCCTAATGGGTGGGGCTCGGTGCCGAGGGCTCTTTCCTCCGTCCCCTAAGAGGTGGTCCAGGCTGAAAGCGTAAACTGTTCCAAAGAACAAGGATGTCAGGATCGAACATGGAGTCAGCACACGAGCTATTTTGGGACACTGCAGGACACGGTGGGGGGCAGAGCTGCTGGGAGGGCCCAGGGGCCAGCCTGAGGGACACCCTTGATCTGCGTGTGTTCCCTGCATGCCAGAGGAGCAGGGTGCAGCGGGCTGGGCACGCCAGCCTCCACCCTGGAGCACACCTCTCTTGGTCCCCTCAGTTTGCCAGGTTTCCAGATGAGCGCTTAAAAGGTTTTTCTGTTAATGGGGCAGCTGGCAAAAAGGCGGAAGAAGAGAAACCCTGTTTGCTTTGATTCCAGCGCGGCCAGCATTGTTTACTCAGCCTGGGCGGCATGTGCTGAGCTTGGGATGCTGCCAGGGGCGGGGGTTGGGGGTAGGGGGCGGATGCCAGGCATGGAGGCTGCGGCTCAGCAGGGCCCACCTCTCCCCAGACCTGAGCCGTCTCAGCTGGAAAGCGGGGTGACAGTCCCGAGGCCCAGGTCTGCGTTGAGGACTGAGCAGCCCTCAACACCCCGGGCAGGCAGTGTTTTCCAAGTCAGCGTCCCAGGATGGAAGGTGGTGATGCAGCTGACTGCGTAGACGCACCAGCGCCCTGGGTACCGAGCACCTACCATGTATCTGGCCTAAGCTAGCTGTGGGCACACAGAGCTCTCCATCTGGACTTAACACGTCCGGGTAGCACAGAGTGGCCGGACACGCAGCACGTCTGACCCCAGCCTGTCTCTGCTCGTCTGTCCTTATTCATGAAGATACCTGCTCCCTGGGGAACGTGCGCCCCTCTGGCTGCCAGGTTAGCGAGAGCCAGTGAGGAGGTGAAGACACAGTGCCTTTTTCAGTCCCCGAGAAGTGGCCCCTTCCCGCCACACAGGTGAACGTGTGACAGTTCACACGGGGGGAGACCCAAGGTCTGCTCTCCTGTCAGGCTGAAGGTGACCCCTTGCCCTGAAGCACGGCACGTGATTAAAAGTGGCCATCTGTGATGAATGACAAAATCATCTTCTCCCCTGAGAAGGGCTGTGACAGAGGCAGGTGATGGTGACAGACCCTGAGCGGAGCTTCAGCGGGGCAGAGGGCAGGAGCGAAACTGCCCTGTGCACCGGGGGTGACCCTGCTCGCCCAAGGACACTGAAATGATTAAGTACCAGCGGCCAGCCCTTCGTCCCGAGGAGCAGTCCTCAAGAAGATGGGTGGCAGCAAGCCCCTTCCTGGATGACACTCAGGTCTATTATGGGAACAGGACCAAGACGATAAGGAAAACCTAGTGTCATCCAGAAACGCCACATCGGCTGCTGCCAGACTTCCCCCGGAGATGACCCCAGTGGTCAGATGGGGCTCCCCCAGCCCTGCATTCGGCAAATGAATGATTAGGAGGAAAACAAAGTTCCCAGAGAATTCATTGATTTCATCCGCCCCTGATCTTCCACTTCTTAGGGCATCATACTTCCTTGCATAACTTAGAGAAGACTGGTGAATTATAGTGTTTGCTTGTGATTCAGAGGTAGAAATTTTTCCAAATGTCTTAGCAAGAAAATGACATCTGAGGAGCCATTAGGAGTGACTCAGCCGGGTGTGGGCAGCTCATCAGATGAACTGAGTTCCACTTGCTTGTACTCTGCGTCGTCGTGCGTTCTCTTACTGTAAAAGCAAGTTCGGGGAGGATGAATAAGTGACTGCAAGAAGAAAGGCACTAACTAAAAACTAGTCGCTGTTTCTCACTGAGCCAGGCTGCCCAGGTCCACTGAGGAGTCTGAGACCTTCTCCCCGTCGGGTGGTCCATGCCAACGGCTCCCCATCCCTCCCCAGCTTCCAAGCCCAGGGTGGGAACAAGGTGCCATCTCTCTGGGTACATTGAGAATCAGCGTCCTGGGCTGTGGCATCTCTGACTTGCAGGAGGAAACACACACACAGAAACACACACACACACACACACACTTCCCGTGAGTTGCCGTGATTCTGAGGGTGTATGGAGACGTTAACCTTCTCGGTTGTATCTCTCCCGTCTCCCATGGTGTGCAGCTCCGGATTCACAATGCTCAGTGGCAGAAAGACAGAGAAGCATAACATGTGAAATCAAACACGAATATATACTTCTTTCAGCCCCGTGTTTGTCCAAGAAATCTCCATTTTGTCTGTCTCAGAAATCCACTCATTTATCCAACAAATATCGGCTGAGTCCTCTTTGGGGGCTCGAGGGACCTCGGCGAAGTAGGAAATCCCCTCCAGGAATGAGACACACCTTCCGAGTTCCCTCTCTCTGGCCGCTACCAAGTTCTCTGCCACCCATCTCTCTTGATACCTCTTTTAGCCCACCTCTGGGCAAGGGGATGGTTCCTCTCCATCTGGGAGAAGAGACTAAGGCTTGGAGACGGACCCGACGGCTCAAGTCCCAGGATGGCGCGGCAGAACCAGAGGTGGGTCGCAGGTCTGTGGATCTCTACATCTAGGGATGATTCCAGGTGTCAAGAGGCGGACCGGCCAGACAGCCTCCAGCTGGGCCTTCCTCCTCACCTCTGGCCCATAACTGGGTCCTGCCAGCCCTGCTGCCCAGACAGACGTGCCCGTGCTCGCCATCTCTCAGCAGAATCCCCAACCTATCACCGCCAGCTCTCCTGTCCACGACCGCAACGGCCTCTACCTGACCTTCCATCCGTCCTCCCAGAGCGAGCTCACAGAACACAAAAGGTCGCGCCCACTGCTCTCCAGGGAAACCAGCGGCCACCAGGGTAACACCGCCGCTCTTACCACAGCTGATATGTTGTTCAGATTGATGGGAAAAGCCCACGGTCGGAAGCGGGGTGGGGAACCAAAGGAGGCCGAGAGGGAGGGAGGGTCGGGGAGGGCTGGGTGAGAACCAGTGCATGACGAGGAGCCCTGCACCTCGAGGGCAGCGGCCTTCGGGCAGCGGGCAGCACGGTCTTCGATCCCAGAGCGCGCCAGCAGCTGAGAGGCGCGTTTACAGCCCGGGGACCTCACCCTGCCGCCCTCTTCTCCAGCCACCTCTGTTGCCACTTGGTCGCACCCACCACGGGTGCTGTCCTTCCAAGGCCTTTGCACACACCCTCCTTTCTGCTTGAAAGGTCCAGCACTTTCCATGGCTACGTCCTCAGCAGTCAATCCCAACTCACTGGGTGGCTAAGAGGACGGCCCAGAGCAGACTCCCGAGGCCCTGTCTCTGCCAGGCCCGTTCGCTCTGTATCCAGCATGTTCTTCTTCGAGCCTCTTTCTGTTTCCACGTGTCCCCTTACCAGAATATTCGCCCTGGGCAGGTGGGGACTGACCTTCCTGTGCCCCCAGGGCTGGGTCAGTGGCGTGGCGCATCCTAGGTGCTCAGCAATGTTTGCCGACTGTCCTTTAGAGCGCCAGCAGACTGGACCGGGTGAAAGGCCCAGGCCGCTCTGCAAGGGCTCCTGGGCCAGCACCTGGGTGGGCTGGATATGACCTGCCCGGTGGGCGGTGGCTGGCGCGTTCTGAGGTGATACTCAGGGATGGACCCCCAGGAGCCGAGTTCCCTCCCAAGTGAGCCTGTGCGGCCAGCAGAGGGTGTGGTGGTGATGGCATTTGGGGACCACGAACTTGACCCACATTCGCTGCAGAGGGTCAGTGTGAGCGTCTGACCCAGTGGCCGCGTGGATGGAGACGAGCCTGCAGCTGGCGAGGGGACCACGGTGCCCCGCGAGCCAGACTTGCCTTCTGTCACCGCCAGCGTCTTTCATGACAGATGCGGTATCCAGGATGTGGCTCAACTCAGGAATGTGGAACCATAGGAAATGTCTGCAGCCTGCCGGGTGCGGGCAGGCAACACGGCACGAAGGAAGGAGAGGAGAGGACTTTGAGGCAATTCCACGGTAAACAAAAACTCACCTTTGTTCTTCTGCTGCAGGTTGGGAGACTGGGCCGGCCCTGGCCTACCTGTAAAGTGTCTGATTTCTTTACTGGGACGAGGGGACAAGTCAAAAATAAAAATAAGTTTTAGAAGCAAATAGGCTTTTGCGTCGTGGCCTTGGATCACATGTTCGCCAGGAGACCTTACGGGGCGTTAAAAAAGAAAAAAGGGACTAGACTCAAACCCACCCACCGTGAGCCTTGGGCTGAGTACCGGTCTCTCAACCTCTCTGGAGCCTGTCTTCCCACCTATAAAATAGGTGACAGCACCTGATTCCCACCTCACAGGGTTGTGCCGAGGGTCAAATGAGAAAAGACTTTCCCAGGTGGGAGAGTCTTCTAGACTGTCATCTGTATCTGCCTGTAGACACAGCCCAGGGGGCGGGAGTGCAGGGATGACTCAGTTCCATGCGGGCTCCCGGCGGGGCTCCCAGGGAGAGGCCTTTGTCCTGGTTTCAGGGAAGGGTCTGAGTCTCAAGTATGCGTTAGATGTGCTCCACATGGGGACACACAGGGGAGGATGGCCTGAGGGGAGCCGACCTTGGGGTCCTGCCCGAGCCTCCTCTGTTCCAGGCAGATAAAACAGTCATGATCCGCAAAATGCCCTCACAAGCATGCAGAGCGGTGCAGGGACCACGCAACCTGCGCTCAGGTGCACCTGCTTCGGGGAGAGACAGGCGGCCAGTCCAGCAGGTTCTCCTCTCCCTCCATCCCAGCGGCCTTTGAATTTCACCTGTGCGCCTTCAGAGACCTCCTAGGGCCAAATGCCCTTGGCTAACAGAGGCGGTCAGGGCCGTGGTCCCCTCCCTCAACAGAACACAGCTCTAAGGGACCCACTGCGGTTTCAGTGACCCCTAAGGTGATGTGGCTAGCTCACCCCTCAGAGCCGTGGGCCAGGTGGACGTGCATCGGCGGACCACAGCCAAGTTCAGAGGGGAAGGAAGGGTCCAGGGGCTTGGCTCCGCGTGTCGGACCCGTCACAGGTGCTGAAGAAGCAGAGTGGGTCACAGAAGAACTCAGTTACTTCTTCTTGCCTTGAAAGTTGTGGTTTCAAATGGCTGGCCTCCCTCCCCCTCCTCCTGCCCGATTTTCCTGTCACTCTCTGAGTTTGAGTTGCTTCTAGGGTAGGAAAACCCTGGTGTATCACCACCTGTCAACGCTGGATGTCCTATTCGTTTCCAGCCTGAAAATGTCACCGTCCCTCCCTTTAACCTGCATTCTCCAGGGCTGAATGCTCCCTGACCCCCAAGCCCCACTCTGACCCTTACTGCAGGCCCTGGCCTACGGAAGCTGAGTCATCTGGCAGGCCCAGCTCTGCAATCTGAGGCTCAAAACGAAAACAGGGCGCCTTGGGCAACCCGGCATCACACCAAGTGCTCCGGGCCCTGTTGACGGCAGGGGTCACAAGCCCACGAGGCCGGCCCTGCCTGTTATAACACTGACGCGCGTGGACCTCCTTGGAGAATCCCAGGGCGCCTTCAGAACATCCATATCTCCCAAGACGGCAGGTACCGCAGAGCTTGTAACCCGGTGCATCATTTTCACCCAACATCAGGGATGCAGCCCCAGACCTCACAGCAGTCATCAGAGGCTGGGCCTAGGGACCGTCTGTGTCCCATGTTATAAAACTTGTGGTTGGACTTTGCACCTCTTGGGCCCTGACCGCTTATGGGGACTTGGGGGTCCCCAAAATATTTGTCACCCTGCAATATTGGGACCATTCTGGTCATTCTTCAGCAACTAGGAGGTTTTAGCTTGTTCTTTGGAGGAGACCAAACACCCACCTCTTAGGAAGACCCCACCTGGATGACGGATGTCACGGGGGTCACGGGGACGACCATGCCGGCTTGTTTCCTCACGTGGATGAAGGACAGATTGGCTGACTCACCTTGGCCATGGAGGAAAGAGGGGTAGGAAGGGGAAGTCCCTGCTGGAAGCTCCCTTCCCACACCTGCTACACCCGAGGGAAGGGAAAGGCTTTGGCGCCAGGGCCAGGACACCTGTTCGGGCAAATCAGCCTCTGCAGATGTGGTTTCTGTGCCCCATCCCCACTGCTCAAACCTGGATGTTTTCTCACGGGATCGGCGTGGAGGATGGGCAGCCCCATCTCACCTCCTAACCAGGAACTGACTCACACTAAGGGTTCAGAGGAGCCCACTTTCCAGGAAGATAAAAGACACCTCAACACATAGACCTCAACTGGCAGAGGCCGTGTCTATACGTTGCCTCAGCGATAGCGTCTCAGGAGCAGGGACTAAGCCCTGCTGGGATTCCGTGGGTGCCCCAGGGCTTCCAAGGGTGGTCACAGAAATGGCTGGAAGTCCATGGGGCAGACACCATGGTTTCTGATTGCGGGTTTGGTGCCGGCAGAGGGAAAGAGGGGGTGGGCGTGTGGGGATGCCCATGTAGTCCAGGGAAGAGCAGGGTCCCCGCATCTGAGGACCCTATAGCCAAGGCTGTGGGCCCTAGAGCAAAAAGCCTGGACCCTCTTCTCCCAGGACCAGGGAGGCCATTCTGTGGTCAGCTCAGGTGACCGCCACTCAGGAGGAGCAGGGGGAGGGGAAATTCTTGAGTTACGAAACCAAGGCCCCCAGGGTCCCACTTCTGCTTTTGTTTCTCTGTTTGAAGATGAAACGCTTTGTTAGCAGAAACCTCAACCAGCAGCTTTGGAAGTTGGAATGTAGAATTAATGATTCAGGCCCAAGTGAAACTTTCTTCGAGGGGCATTTTCTGGAAGGATCCTGTCTTCCTTCACTATGTAGGGAAAATGTCTCTCCAAAAAGGGCCTGGGCCTTCGGGAAGTGGCCTTCAGAAAGCTAGACCAGGGCACGGTCCTGCGGGGAGACCCCCTGCCCATCCCCGGAGGCCGGGGCCCACGTGGGATGCGGGGAGAGGGGCACCTCTCCGGGGCCAAGGGTCCCAAGAATCCAAGGCTGGGGATGCCCGAGAGTGAATGAGGTCTGACTGATGGGAGGCTCGTGGCTGGTGGCCGGGTAGGGTCTTGGGTCAGCTGAGGCCTGGCGCGTGACCCGAGTCCTGGCGGCGGGCCGTGCGGGGCGGGGCCGGGTCACCGGGGGCAGCCGCGCGCCCCGCCCCGGGGGAGTGTCCCGCCCGCGCGCAGCCACCTTAAGGGCCGGGCGGGGCGGCCGGGGCGGAGGCTGGTGGAGGAGCTATCGGCGCGGGATCCGAGTTAGGACCCGAGTCGGGATTCGAGTCGGGGTCCGATCGCACCGGCGAGGGAGCCATGGCGTCGTCCGGGCCGGCGCAGCTGGTGCTGCTGCTGCTCGTGCTGCCGGCGAGCGCGGCGCGGGCCGGCCTCCACTTCCGCCCGGGCCGCGGCTGCTACCGGCCCCTGCGGGGGGACCAGCTCACCCAGCTGGGGCGCAGGTCGGGGCGGCTGGGGGAGGGGGCTGCCCATCTCCCGGGGCTTTGCGCCCTCTCCCGCCTGGAGGACCCTGCCGCCTCCTTGGGGTGCCAGGAACCAGGACGCCCAGCCTCCCTTGACCTCTGAGGGTCAGGGCCAGCCCCGTTGCTTTGGGGGCGCGCTCTTTCCCATTTGCGGGGTTGGACGAGGCGCACCGGTGCAGGAGGCAGGCCAGCCTCGCCGCCCTGGCATTTGGAGCATGGCTGGCGGAGCGGTCTGGTTCCTGCACTGCGGGGGGCGCGTGTGTGCCCTGCCCACTTCAGATTCTGAGCGGGCTGGGGCGTCTCCTGGCTGAGACGGCCCGCTCCCTCTCGCTCGCAGTTTGGGGAGGGGAGAGGGCGCTGGGGAAGGTGCCTGCGCGCCCGACCCCCGGGGCCCCAGTGCTGATTCCAGTGGTGGTGGTCTGTTCCCAGGACATACCCCCGGCCTCACGAGTACCTGTCCCTATCGGATCTGCCCAAGAGCTGGGACTGGCGCAACGTGAATGGGGTCAACTACGCCAGTGTCACCAGGAACCAGCACATCCCCCAGTACTGTGGCTCCTGCTGGGCCCACGGCAGCACCAGTGCCATGGCGGGTAGGTCGGGGACTGCGGCCCTTCTTCACTGTGGGCCAGGAGGGCCCGTCCGGCTGCCTTCGTTGTCAGTACGGGCAGCTGCAGCCCAGGGTCCCGGGGGCCTGCAGTTCTGTGCCAGGACTCTCAGCCTGGCATGGGGCGGTGTCTGCGTCAGGCCTAGGGGAGCGGACCCGGGGCCTGTGGATGCCCGGCAGTCACAGGACTGGAGACCTGTGACAAACGGCTCCCAGGAGCCTTATCTGTCCCGAAGCTTGTGACCTGGGCTCTTGGGGATCAAACCACAAACTCACCGAACCCCCTGCTGGTGTTTGGGTATGCGGAAGTGAAGCTGCTTTTCAGCGTAGTTAATATTTGAAATGAATGCCTGCCCTGGGTTTGGAACATTGAGCAAGGCTGGCCGTTTTCTCATCTGGGCCTTAGCCGCCTGGCTGCAGCGAGGGCGGGAAACCTCGAGGCCGGGGTTGGGGGGCGGGGGGGATCCGAAGTCAGCGCCGCTCTAGAAGGCTGCTGGGCCTGCCTTGGTAGGGGAGGGAGGGGGACTTCACACCAGCCTGGCTCTTCATTCATCTCGGAGTTCCGGAATCTTTCCAACTCCTGCCCTGTGGCATTGTGTTAAGCCAATGTGTGGCTACCGCCCTTGGCCTAGCTCGATGTCTCATCCCATTTAAGCCTCCTGGCTGCCCTGTGATTGCTCCCACTTTGCAGATGAGGAAACAGGCTCTGGCAGGGAGGTCAGGAGACTAGGCCTTTGTGGGAGTGACAGCCGGGAGCAGAGAGCCCGGAAGCTGGGGTGGCGTCTGGACCCCAGGGCCAGCCGGCTGTACTGGGGGCATCTGGCAGGGTCTCGTGGTGGCCCTGCCCCGTCTCTCCTGGGGGCTGGGCTGTACTTCCAACCCTTCAGGAAGGAGGAGGGTGGGGGCGGGTAGGCTGAGCCCCTTTTTATTTTATTAAAAAATTTTGTTTTGGCTGCACCCCGAGGCTTGCAGGATCTTAGTTCCCCAACCAGGGGTTGAACCCCGGCCCACAGCAGTGAACACGCCGAGTCCTAACCACTGGGCCACCAGGGAACTCCCTGAGCCCCATTTTAAGGTGTAGGAGCTCTTCTGGGCAGCTGGGGAGGCCCCTGACCGGGATGGAGATGGACAGGGCCCCTGGAGAATGCGGAGCGAGGCTTAACCACTGGAGCCGCTGGGAGACTTCAGGGCCCCGCAGGCCAGGCGGGCAGGCAGGCAGGCAGGCAGGGTGTGGGCGGGCCTCGAGCGAGAGGCTCCGGGCAAAGGCTTGGCAGGAATGGCGCACTCCCTGGCCTGGAGGAACTGAGTGGGCCTTTGTGGCAGGGGCCTAAGGGTGGGTGGGGGAAGCTGAGAAGGTCACCAGGGGCCCTACCCCCAGGGGAGGGGCCAGGCAGAAGCCCGAGGGATCTTAGGGTGGGAGTCACATGCCAAGATTTGCATCTGTAGAGGAGTGCGGGGGCCTGGAGGGGATGGCCTGTCCCTGTTCAGCGGTCAGCCCTCCACTTGCTGGAGTGGAGTCTCCTGGGCAGATGACTGCTTCTCCCCTCTTGCTCTCCAACCCCTAACGGCCTCCCTAGCAGCAGGCATCCTCTTCCTCTTTCGCTGAGAAAACAGAAGCCCCCAGAAGGGGACTTCCACGGTGCCCGGCCCAGCCGCCACCTACTGCAGCTAGTCATAGCCCGCCTTCCCTCCTGTCCCCGGCCGTCCAGCGTCTGAGCCCCTGGACAAGGCCATCCCTGCCGATGCTCAGACCTGGCCATCTCTGAACCCCACCCCGTCTCCAGCCGCCAGCCCACTTCTGGGCTCCTGGAGGGGCCTGCAGTCCCCACCTTCTCCCTGCCAACCCGACTCCCTCCCGTCGCCTGCCAGCTCCTCGCCGAGGTCACCGGCACGGGGCCGCCAGGGGCAGGTCTGGTGGTTGCCCCTGGGCCTCACCCTGCCCGGTTGTGCTCGATCAGACCCTCCCCGAAATGTTTTCCTCGCCTTTAGCCACAGGCCCCCCCGCCCCGGTCTCTGCCTCACTGGCCCCTCCTTCATCCGCCCGCTTCACTTCTGGACATGGGGCTCCCCGGGACCCTGCACCTGGACTCGGCCGTCACGCCCACCCGCGGGACACCTCAGACCTCACGTGCTCCTCTTTTCTGCCACCACCCTCACCCCCAAACCGGTTCTCCCCCGGCCTCCCTGATCGCTCCGGGAGAAAGCCACCCCTGCCTCACTCAGGCCCAGGCCCAGAGGCGGCTGGCCTCCTGCTTTTCACCCGCAGAACATCGGGCCGCAGGGCTGGACTCCACCTTCCAAGCACCGCGGCGGAGCTGCCCGCCCGCCCTGTCCGCCTGCTGCTCCCCTGGTGGAGCAGCTCAGACCCAGGCCGGGTCCCTTTTCTGTTCCGCTTGAAACCCTCCAAGGTTTCAGGCAGATAGAACAAAACCCTGGTTTGCCCGCAGAGCCTGTGTAAGCTGGCTCCCCGTTCCGTGTTGGGACCCAGTCGACGCCAAGAGCTGAAGAACGGGGCGGGTCCCCGCAGGTGGGAGGGGTTATTGGGTGAAGCGGTGTCAGCTGCAGGGTCAGCAAGGCCGGGGAGGAGGCTTGAGCGCCCAGGGCGGGCGCGGCGGGAGGCTGCTGAGGAGCTTGGGGAGACCAGCTTGGCTGGAGGGCGGGGCTCACCCGCACAGGGGGGTCCGCAGAGGGCTGTCCGCGGAAGAGCACTGGGCGGTGCGTCCAGGGGCGCTGGGGGAAGGGCCGGGGCACGTGCTGGTGACCGGCCGTGGGTTCCACAAGCCCGGGGCTGGTCACAGGGCCGGATGTACAGTCCTGTGGGCCCAAGGGCCTAGGAGGTGACCCCAGGGGTGTAGGGGACCCGGGGCTGCAGGAGGGAAGGAAGGGGGCGCCTGGAGGGGCTGCTGGTGGGTGAAGGGCCCGGCCGCTGGCTCGCCGTCATCAGGGAAGGAACAGGCGCAGCTGCGGTGAGTTCTGAGCTGGAGGTGGGAACTCGGGATGCGGCCACGAGGTGGGCGCCTGCCGAATGGTTGAAAACAAGATGGCGGGCCCTTGGTGGGGTTGGCTGCGGGGCCCCGCAGGATGCCGTCTGTGCAGGGAAAGGGGGGCAAGGAGCGGGGGGCCGTGGCTGCCCTCAGCCGTCCCCAGCCGCCCCGTGGGGTGTGTGGGCCCAGGCGCGTGGGGAATGAGAGTGGGGTCGCCGACCGGCCCCTAGTCTGGCTCCCCAGTGCCCTCGGGGATCTACCAGCCTTCAGGCAGGACACGCCCGGCCCTGCCCGGATGGCACTTGTAGTGGGGGGAGGGTGGGCATCGGTGCCAGGAAGGGCCCAGGAGGCCTCTCTGGAGAGCAGGGACCCCAGGGAGGAGGGGAGGGCCCTCCAGAGAGGGATGCGTGGCCCCCGGAGCGGCAGGCAGTGGGGTGGGTGCTGACCAGCATGGGTGCTGCCCCCGCAGACCGGATCAACATCAAGAGAAAGGGAGCGTGGCCCTCCATCCTGCTGTCCGTGCAGCACGTGATCGACTGCGGCAACGCCGGCTCCTGCGAGGGGGGCAACGACCTGCCGGTGTGGGAGTACGCCCACTGGCACGGCATCCCCGACGAGACCTGTAACAACTACCAGGCCAAGGACCAAGGTAGGGCCTGCTCATCCCCCAGACGCGCACGCACACGCACACACACACACACACACACACACACTCTCTCTCTCTCTCTCTCTCTCTCTCTCTCTCTCTCTCTCTCTCTCTCTCTTTCACACTCTGCCCTCTTCCCAGCGCACGTGTGGCCCGGAACCCAGGCCGGCACACTTCTCAGGGCCTGTGGCCGGGGCCCTGGGGGAGCGCAGGACGGAGCTGGGAGCGCCCTGCCGCCGTGTGTCTCCTGGGGTGGGGGGACGGGAAAGGTGGGGCCTGGCATCCTTGGTGGGAAGACCAACAAAAAAGGACTTGGGATGGGGGTCTCCAGCCTGCGTGCCCTGCGGCCAGGCCGGGCCCTGGTGTTTCGGTTTTGACGTGTTGGCATTTTGGTGGTTTCATGGCCCTTTGTAAGGGGAACGCTCATCAAGGGAAGAGTGTTTTTCAGGAGCCGGGTATGGCGAGCAGGCAGGAAGCAGGCGGGCCCGGCCTGGTTTGAGACCCTGGTCCCGGCCGCCTGCATCTGGGTGGATTTGGAGCCAAGGGCGCTGCACAGACCAGCGGATGCAAGCTGGCCTGGGGCCCTGGAGGCGGCACGGTCCTTTCAGGCTGCTCCCCTTGGAAACCCAAGGAAAGAAAAGTCCAAACCCTAACCCCACAGTGGGCAGTTTTAAGTCACCTGTCTGAGCTCCCTCGTAACCAGAGCAGAGAGCTGAGACCAACTCAAAAGGCCTTTTGAGACAGGAGCGGGGAGGACGGCGGTGTGGGGGGGGGAGCCCGGGGGGCTTTTCTGCCCCCCCCCTCCATCTGTAAAATGTGTGCTCAGGCCCCTGTACCTTCTGAAGGCGCCATCCCACGCCCACAGGCTGCCCCCGCCTTGCCTCCCAGGCCGTATTGCCCAGCCAGGAAGCATCTTCCCAAACTGGTCCAGTGAGTTGTTGAAGTGATAGATGCAGCAGGGGTCAGAGAACCAAGGAGAGGTGTCCAGGATGAAGGGGAGAAGGGAGGGCCCCCGAGGGCTCAGAATCGGGAACCAGGCGGTCCTTGTAGCCCTGATCCGCCCAGAACTGGTCTTGTCTGTCCTCGGCCAGGCCCCTCCTCCCACCTAGTACAACAGGGCCAGATGGAACTCATGGGCACCTGATTGTTTGCAATAAGTAGTCCTGGCTTTTTTTTTGGCTGTGTTGGGTCTTCGTTGCTGCATGCGGGCTTTCTCTAGTTGCAGCGAGCGGGGGCTGCTCTTCATTGCGGTGCGCAGGCTTCTCATTGCGGTGGCTTCTCTTGTTACGGAGCACAGGCTCTAGGCGCGCGGGCTTCAGTAGTTGTGACACGCAGTCTCAGTAGTTGTGGCTCGTGGGCTCTAGAGCACAGGCTCAGTAGTTGTGGTGCACGGGCTTAGTTGCTCCATGGCATGCGGGATCTTCCCCGACCAGGGACCGAACCCGTGTCCCCTGCATTGGCAGGCGGATTTTAACCACTGCGCCACCAGGCAAGTTCCAGTAGTCCTGTCTTTGTATTAGCAAATGTGGCCACAGATCCACCTTTTTTCAGGTTGTCCTGGGCATTTGGTGTCCAAGGGACAAATTAAACCAACAGTTTAATCCTCAAGGAGTTTAATGTCTTCGGGGAGGAGTCTGGATAGATACAAAACTATAACAGAAATAGGTAACGTGAAAGCAGTAGAAAGTGGTGCCACGGGCCGAGGCAGGATGGACGAGGTGAGAAGTAATACTGTCTAGGGCCCAGGAAGGATGCAGGAGACGGTGTGGAGTCTTCCAGATCTAATAGCTGCACTGTTTTTTGAGGCCTAATTATTGATACCTCCTCAGACCGAAATAATAAGAAAATGCTTATTTTTTCCCCAAACGTGTCAGCCTATTCACTAGCCAACAATACAGTCTTATTAAAAGTGAATAATCTAATTACACTCTATTCTCAGCTGTAGAGTATTGTGCAAAGGCCTTTCCCCTGGCCTTAAAGGAAAAGTGGAGCTTTTGAGCACCTACTATGTGCTAATTAACATTTCTATCCACTGAGGTCTGGGGAAAGGCTTTTTATAACTCCTGCCGCTGAAGGAAGAGGGTAATTAAACACCCGAGGGCAAGAAGATTTCCATTATTAGCTGATGGATGGAGCGTTCAGTTAGAAAAGTGGAGATTGGGTCTGGGTGTGCTACTTTGTTCAGGGGTTAACGAGGAAATGGCTTCACGCTGACTTTCCGTGCTGTCCCCAGAGTGTGACAAGTTTAACCAGTGTGGAACGTGCACTGAATTTAGCGAGTGCCATGTCATCAAGAACTACACCCTCTGGAAAGTTGGCGACTACGGCTCCCTCTCCGGGAGGGAGAAGATGATGGCAGAAATCTATGCGAAGGGCCCCATCAGGTGAGGAGCTTTGAGACCCCTGCCTGCAGGGGGCGTGCACGCTTCCAGTAAAAGGGACCCGGGTGATTTTCACCCCTTTCCTTCTGGCCAACTTTACCCACAAGGCTGGAGACACAGCTGCCACGTGAGTTTTCTCAAAAGTAAAGCTCAGTAGCCCACGTGCCCCTCGTAGGATTATTGTGAGGGAAGGACACATCCATGGACAGCTCCCAGAGTGTAGCCAGTGCTCTGGGGCGGCTGGGGCGGCTTCGGTAGGGAGGACGCCAAGTGAGTAACAACAGAAGTTTGGGCAGAATCATCAGGAGTGCGTTATCTGAGCTGGATCCACGCGGCTCTTCCTAACGATGGTCAACTATGGCCACTGAAAGCGCTCATTCTTTCCCTGCTTGCTCTCAGCTGCGGTATAATGGCAACGGATAAGATGTCTAACTACACCGGTGGCATCTATGCTGAATACCACAACAGGGCCTACATAAACCACATAGTCTCCGTGGCCGGCTGGGGTGTCAGCCATGGGACGGAGTACTGGATCGTCCGGAATTCGTGGGGCGAACCATGGGTAAGACATTTCCACTGCGACTCCTCTCACTTGGATGGTTCTGGGGGTTTTGTAGCTGAGAACTGCGGCCCTGAGCAGAGGGGCTTCAGGCTCCAGACACGTGGGGTGAGGGCCTTCTGCGCTGCACGGGGGCTGTCCCCGGCCTGTGCGTCGCAGCATGTTTAGCAGCATCCTGGCCCCTACCCAGTAGATGCCGGATGCTCCTGCCCGCTCCCCAGCTGTGACAACCAAAAGATGTCTGCAGACATTGACAGATGTCTCCCGAGGGGGATGGGGGCTGAGAAGTGCTGCTTTAGAAGTTGCCGTTTAGCTAGCTTCTATCCTTCTACAACTATCTCATTCTTTTTCTTGCCATACTTTCGGCTCTCCTAAGTAATACTGTGGAGTTTCTTCAAAAATACTTTTTGAGTTGAGTCAAAAACCCAGGGGAATTAAATTAACTGCCAGAATTTTCATTTCTAAGACCTAGTATTAACCATTAACAGCTGAAGACACAAATTCATTGTTATGAAATCAGGGAAGGTGATTTATGTCGAAGTGATGAAATGTCAATGTTTTTTATTAAACGACTATAAATGGGGATATTAATAGGTAGTCGAGTCATCTGGTCTAAAGAGTCGATCAACATTTTAGTTACATTAATTAGCTCTCGGCATAAGGGCCACGTACCCCTCGTGTTGAATATTAACCAAGTTAGATATTTCACGAAAGCTATTTCCGAACAGGGGTCCCAGGAAAGGGAAGGGGCCGCCGAGCGGGTGGCTGGGACGCTGCAGGCCCCCCGAGCCTGAGGCTGAGTGAGGAGGGGAGGGAGTCAGTCTGCGCAGAGCGCAGACAGGATCTGAGCTGACGCACGGTCCCACTCCTCACAGGGTGAGCGAGGCTGGATGCGCATAGTGACCAGCGCCTACCAAGGTGGCAAGGGTGCCGACTACAACCTTGCCATCGAGGAGAACTGCACATTTGGGGACCCCATCGTTTAAGGCAGACGTCTCCAGAGGAGCGGCTCTTGAAGAAATGATCGCATGAGCCGTAACCAGAGGGGATCCCACCTTCACGGGCACTGGGGTGGTACTGCCGTGGTTTGAAGGAACTGGGGGTTGGCGGTCACACACGTGACGGCCGGTGACTGCCCTGGGCGCCGAGGAGGGACGGCCGCCGCGATGCCGCACGGGCTAAAAGCGTTCCTGGGGCGGGGGAGTCGCGGAGGAGACGACCCAGCACCCGCACAGGACAGCTTCCTGCCGGGAGGACGGCAGCGCACCATCTGCCTGGAGAAGCGTGATCCATCAGGTGGTGAATGATGTGACCTCTGTTTTCTTCAATAAATGATTTGACGACTGTGGTCTGTGTTGTATTTAAGAGGTGGACCATTTCAGACTTGTCATCACCAGTTCCTCTGTCACCCTGAAATCAACGGTAGGGCCGCAGGGGGATGGCGATCTCAAGTGGCCAAAGGGATGAATAAAATGCACACTTCACACCAGAACTGAATCTGAGTGCTTTATTTACACACGAAAACAACATTAACACCGAGACCTACACCTTCCAACCGCAGAAGGGCTTTTTATTTGTTCTCGGAAAATGAAAGCAATTGCAATAATATGAACTAACCGACGGAGCCTTGTGAAACTTAAATCAACTCTGAAAATAGTGCATCTAAGTGTCTCTCAGTTTCTGAATTTCCACCACCCCCGGGGCTGACAGTTGGCTACATCCCAAGAGGTAACGGGAACCTAGTTCCGCCACTGGGGGAAATGAATACTGTAAACAGGACTTGGGGGCAGCCCTGGACTCACGAGGAGAGGGGACTGTTCCTAGTAGCCATTACATCTTCCTTCTTAAAAAAGTTATCCACCTCCTCCCACCAGAGCCCATTTCCAAGATGCTGACTGGGCCTCTTCAACAATAGCTTCTGGAAAGGGTTTTTCCACAGCGGGTCTCCTGGAATGTTCTGCTCCAGCTCTGGAGGATGCTCTCAATCAGTTCACCAAGATGAAGTTAGACTTGCAGTGAGCTTTAACAGAAGGAAAACAAGCACTGGGTTAGAAACAGGAGGGAAACAATGACATTGAGAACTGCAGCCCAGAGACGCTCGCGCCAGCCCTACCTATAAACTCTGTCACAGGGTCGTGTTCACCTTCTGTTTTAATGGTGCCGGCGATGCTGTCGTTCTCCAGGATAGGAAGGAAAAGCTGCACGAAGTCAGAGGTGTAGGGGGGCGCAATGACGTCGAGCACCTACGGGGAGCACAGCCTGTGAGCGGCTCCGACCACCAGTCAGACGGCAACAGTGCGGCAAGCCCCCTCCCCCAGCCCCGGCCATTCTGCTTCCTGCCGACAATCTCCGACATTAAGACGCCCAGGGGTCAGGTAGGTAAGACACTGTTCCTGCAGGTAGGAGGTGCCTGGTAGACTGGTGTCCGTGTCACTGTCATCACTGTGACTATGCGAAGGCACGGCTCCCGGAGTTCGGTGCAAGATGACTACACCAAGCCCAGAAAGGGCGCTGCCAGGGGAAGCGGTAACCGGCGTGCGCTGACCTCAGTCACAAAGTGGCGAATGAGGGAGATGTCGGTGTCCAGCTTCTCCAGACACTTGCGGATGTAACTGACCACAGGGAGCACGTAGCCCCGGCTCAGCAGGTGCACCATCCTGTCCAGGAGGGTCTTCTTCAACTCGAGCTGCACGGGCGGGGTGACAAGGCTGAGAAAGGGGCCGCCTTCCCACTGTGCGGCCCAGCCCGAGGGCCGCCCGCTCACCTGTTCCATCACGTCCAGCTGGGAGTGCTCCGTCTCGAAGAGCTTCACCAGCAGCTGCAGGACCTGCGGGTGGAGGAGCTGGTGGCAGGTGCTGATCTACAAAGAAGCCAAAGGCAGCTGCCCTGAGCGCTATGGCTGGGCCTCTGGGCTCCCCGTCGGCCCCAGAGAACCGCCACCAAAGACAGCCTGCGGCTGACGACGGCGGTCCCAGCACTCGGCCCGGGGCCGGTCAGCCTCTGCCCCGTTCCTCATCCTTTCAGGGACGCTTAAGAAACACTGAGATCTGTGGAGTCGACGAAACCAGCTCCTTAAAAGGAAACTCCTCATTTAGAACAGAAAGAACCAGCTCTGGAAGGACTGCCTTCTGAAGGCGTGGAACAGACGTGCGGGAGCCTCGGACCCGGAGCTGGGGGATCCGCAGCCCCTACCTCGTCCAGCAGCGCCAGGTGCACCGGGGTGTGGTCCGTCTGCAGCTGGAAGTACCTTGGCTCTGACACAGTCCAGTCGACCCACTTCAGCACACCCATGGCCACCACTGGAAACCTTCAGGTGAACAAGGCAGAATGCTTCCTTTAAACAAAGTTTTCTAAAGGGAAAACTAAACACCACCAACTCAAGCCAGCCCATCAAGTCACTCTTCAACGTGCTCTGCCAGGGAGACACGATGAGCTGAGATCAGGCTGACGAGACCAGCATCCTCAAAAACGTGCAGCTCGAGAACCCGAATCCCACACTCAGCTGACTCTGGACCAACTTTGCTGGTTTGAAAGGAAAAGGCCATTCATGCAACACTCCATGAGCCTGGTGGACTGGGCTGAAGCTTACTTTTATTTAGCAAACCCTTTCTTTGTCACTAGTACAAATTAAGGGAGGAAGATCCAAATGCCTAAGAGGACACCCTGTGTGTAAGCTTTTCTAGTGAGTGCTTCTTTATATAACTGGCATGACACCCACCGTCTCTATCCAGGCGATACTTTGTTGGTCTAACTTTTCCTGTAAATAGAGCCTCTTCTTCAAATCAATTTTTGTAATTCTGGTTGGTCTTCCTTTTTCTTAGTCTAATTTGCAAACAGACTTCTGGCAAGTAAACACCTGAAAATTACTCATGCTGCTAGAACAGTTTAACGTGCTCTCTCTCTATTTACGAAAGAGAAAATAAATACGATGAATAAGTATCTCTGAATCTGTTATATTTTTTGAGCTTTTAATACGGAAGCTCAAACCCCTCGTCCCCAGGGAATCAGGGTGAGCGCCTCCTCGTGCTCACCTGATACACTGGTACAGGGTGCTCAGCTCGGCCACAAGCTCCGACGCCCCTTTGTTCTCGTTGCAACACAAGTTGTGAACAGTCTCAACAGCTTTCGATGTTGACTTCAGCTCGTCTTTATTGATGCTGACTCGCTTGTTCTGAAAACACACGAAGTCGGTGAATCCCGACGGTGCCCGCGTCCTTGCAGTTGGGGTAACCTGGCCTCGGCCCTTCTCTCTGCAAACCCCCGTCCCTGTCTCTGAAGTGTCCCCGTCACACAGCGAGACCATCCGCCAGGGAGACCGGCGTCTGTCGGTGGCTTAGGGAATCGGTTTCGTTTCTTTAGCCACACTTCAAATTACAGTTTAAATTAGTACCGTAGATGCTGTGCACCTTTCCTTGAGACATTTAGCACTTTGACTTATTTTATGCAGAAACACTAGAAAAGACATTTCTGACACTAGTTGGGCCCGTGATTCCCTGCAGCCAAAATTCCCAAATAACACCAAAGAGAGGAGGTTTCTGGCTCCCTAAAAAAGTCCATGAGTTCTAAGAACTGACAGTACCTTCTTCCAGGTCTCCACCACGCTCGCTGCATATGCTAAGATGTGGATGTACTTGTGCTTGTGGTCCTGGTTGATCCTGGCCCCTGGTTTAAAGAGTGACTGCATGAACAGGTCCAGGAAGGCCGGCACCCGGATCTGAAGAGAAACACACAAACACACTGAAAAGGAACACAGGAGTGAGATGGCAGGTAAGTCCACACGCACCCATGGCAGGAGGGCCCGCTCACGTCCACTGCTGCATGTGCTTCAGGGTGTGTGAGGGCCGAGGATGTGATGAGGAAGGACCAGGGGGAGGACAGAAACATTTCAAGAGGAACGTGCGCTTGCTGACTTCAGAGAGTTCAAAGGAACAACAACTTCCCAAAAGAAACACTTCTGATCGGCACTGAGCGTGTCCCATCTTGGGGTTAAAATGAAAAGCAACTCACGAGTTCAACAGGAGGCGGGTCCATGCTTGTAAACATCTTGAACAGGACTGTGATGTCCGCCGGATTCAGGGCTCCCTTGGACAACATAGCCCCAAGGGCCTGACACGCCCGGGGGTAGGAGGCAGCCGTGCCCAGTGCGAGCGTGATCTGACTGGCGTCATGGCCTCTTGATGAAAAAAAATCGTTTATGCCCCATCACTGATGAG
The DNA here is from genome assembly GCF_025265405.1 of Mesoplodon densirostris. NCBI lineage: Eukaryota > Metazoa > Chordata > Mammalia > Artiodactyla > Ziphiidae > Mesoplodon > Mesoplodon densirostris. The sequence continues at coordinate 4,625,165 of NC_082676.1, forward strand.
GTGGCTCCCTGTCCTGCCCTCTCCTTTTCCTTCCTTCCTTCTTTCAGATTTATGCTTTGAACTGTTGGGGTCCCTTTGTTTTTTCATATTTCTCTCATCCGCTGGTATGCTTACTAACTGACCCATGAAAACATTTAGAGCTAACTGGGAAAGAGTGGTTCAGTACAGCTCGCAGGGTTCCTAAAAGGAACCACGCACTTTTTAAGTATCTTAAGACTCCATTAGTAGACAATAAAGCTAATAAGGGCTAGTTTTGTTCTGTAAGATATGGACCACGATCTAACAATCAGACTACTGAAGAACTGTTTCAGGACTGTTGCCATGTGCCATTGATGAATCCCAATATATTGGGAATTTAGGTTCATAAATACTGTTAGGTTCATAAGTACAGTGAATTCAACGATAAGCGAATCGTTTACCAAATATTCATCGAAGCAAAACTTTACGAAGCAAGCTCTCTTCACGTATTTAAAATTAGCCCGACTTTTTCAGCTCTACTGGATAAAAGCAAGTTTACCTATCTGTCAAAAACAGGAGGACCTAGAGTCTTCGGTTGTGGACACAGGGCAGTGTGGTAGGGGCGAGAGCAAGCTGACAGGCAGCCTCTCACCTCTCCTGGGCGAAGCGCTGGACCTCCTGTGCGGCCCTGCGCACGGCCGAGCCCCCCTGCTCCTCCTGGGCCAGCACGGACATCAGGGCCTGGGCGAACAGATACGTGTGCTCCCCGTGACACACCATCTTCTGGAAGACGGCAGGGAGACAGCGTGTGGGGTTTCAGGACCACAGCAATGACAAAGGCAGACAGAAGAGTCGGACTCCGACAATTCTGCACGTAAGTCCCCACCTGGGAAGGTGCCCTGCGACCCAGACCTTCTCCACAGTAAAGAGCATTTCCCGTTAGAAGATGCACGACCCCGTGCAAACGGCCTCCTCCTAACCTGAGCCACATCAAGTAAAGCGCTTACAGCAAACTCAGGGAGATTTTTTTCGAGGTTTTCTTCACCTCCGTCCAAAATTGTAGCTAGAGAGGTACGAAGCACTCTAGAAAACACCTCCAACTGCTGGCAGGCCGTGGACACGCTGGTGATCTCCCCTTGGTATCCTGCATCGGAAATAAGCTGCGACACGGAAGTAAGCCAAACACAGCGCTGACGAGCCGTGGCCCCGCACCCACAGGAAGGTGGCCGCTGGCCAAGCCTGGGGTGAGAAGGGACGGGCACTGGTCGCGGGTCTCAAACTTCTGCTCGGGTCCCCGCTTCACCACTAACTAGGCTGGTGGTCCCAGTCAAACCCCCCACCCTTGACTCTTCATGTGTGTGACGGAGGAGATGGGCCAGGCGCTCTCAGAGGCTTCTCTCCGAACACAAGGCTCTGTGCCCTGTTCCTGCCCAATCCTAAAACACAGTCCACGTCGATCCCAAAACATACAAAGTCTATGCTTTTCTTTCTCGAAGTTTATGACTTACTAAAGTGAAACGACGAAAACCTTTACAAATAAAGCACGTAGGATCTTTTCAAAGGACACAGACCAACAACCAACCAAGTCAAAATCACCCTCATTCATAAATACTTTCATCTTTTCTCGGACTCTAGGACTCTTCCTACCTTAACAGTGAAGTTCAGCATCAAGCAGTCTGGGTGGGCTTCAGCCAGTTTGTAGAAAAGGTCTCTCCACGTGGTATGTGCAATCATTTGTTCAAGCCAAGCGGGGGTCTGACAACAAACAAACAAACAGCAAGGTAAGAGGCCTAGCTTTTGCCTAAGTGAAGGTTACCTCGTGTCCGCAGGCACAGCAAGAGCCCCCGGGCTGCTGCTCTGGCCGCGGTCCCTACAAAGGAAGAAGCAGACCCTGGGCTGCTGAGACCGCTTGGTGGCCGGGCGGCCGAGCCTGAGCCCCGAACGCCCCCGCAGCGTGTGGAAGCTCCAGCCCCTCACGAGAGGGCACCGAAAGGCGCTTCCTGGGGCGTCTGGGGCTAGGGGCCGCCTCACACGCACCGAGTCGTGGTGCGCTGGCTGCACGCCCTCAGCAGAGAGAGGCAGGCGGTCTCGTCCGTCACCACATGCAGCGGCCACGAAAATGTGTCCCCTGCTCTCTGGCTGTGCGACTGAAAGAGCCGGGGCGGCCCCGAGTCCACCTCACACCCAGCACCTGGCGCTCTGAGCGCGAGATCTCCCTGCCCCGAGGAGAGCATTTCACAGGACATTCGGACTCTATGCAAGCTGGGTCTCACCCTGATTTCAGCCCCCGACTCTTATATGACTGACACAACGCGCCACACTCCACCGCGAGGTGGTATCAGCAAAAGACTCTAGGAGCTGGAATTAAAAGAGGGCAAAAGGTTCCTCACCTCTCCTTCTTCAGTAAAGATAGAATCTGCTTTGCGGGGGTCGAAATGTTTGATCAATAAACTCTTCAGATGATTTTCCACAGTTTCCTGAACCTGAACTGGTTCAACACCTGAAAGAAAATGAAAGCCACGAGATGGAAAATGGCAATCTCTCAATTCACTGTGTAATTTTAGAAAAAGTAGACAGATCAAAAGTTTACATGCACATCAAATATCACAGAACTGCTTCTGACCACTTAGGACCTGGGGCCTCTTATAAAAATTAGTATTACTCATATTTGATGGTAAGACCCAAAAAGGAGTCCAGGGCAAAACACACAACGATGCTTGTTTACGTGGAAAGGACAGTGACATCTTCGAAGCCTCGCTAGGAACAAGGACAAATTGCCCAAATGGAAGAACATCCCCCCCTCCCCCATGGAAGAACGGAGCAGATGCCAGCCAAGGGGCACGCTCATGTGTGATGACGTGACAGCAGGGAGTCACCTCGTTTACGGGCAGCACCCCCTCCACGATGCCATCTGTACTCAGCACAGAGGGTTTACAGTAAGGCTCTACTTGGATCGTATTAGCTAAAAGCCATAATCATGCCCAGTCCTAAATTAGCCATCATTTCTGTTTGCTATAATAGACCTCTTGAAAATGACACACTGAACATACACTGTATAATCCGCTACTTCTACAACATGGTAGGGAAAACAGCTCAATGAGAATCACATTTGCAGGTTATCTGTAAACCTCAATCATTGAATCAAAGATAAAAATCAAGCCGATGAAACTGGGTAAGAAGTTCAGTTCTTACTGACAGAGGTGTTAAAAACCAGGAAAACAAACCAACAAACAGAAAGAACCAGGAAAACAAAGAAGACCTTTCCAATTTATCAGCATGATAATGACCCAGCGGCTAAAGGTCTGGCCGGGGAAGAGCCAGAACCAGCCCCCACAAAGCACCTGTCTGAATGAGCCACTCGGCCAGCAGGTTGACGGTCTGGGCCACAGCAGTGTAGTTCTCTGACAAGAGCTGGATAACGTTCTCTGGAGACCCTCCCGCCTGAAAATACCTAGAAAAGAGTAACAGACAAGCTCTGACACTCAAGTGGACGTAGATGCGCACGGGGATGGACAGCCATGGCGGGGTGAGGAGGAAGACAGGCTATTCAGGCTTTTAAAGTGGGGGGACCCCTAGAGGCCTTCCATTCCCGGACCGCATTCTTCTGAATTTCACGCATCATCTTTTGGGTCTATTACACAACTTTCTCCTCCCAGTGCAAACCACCTTTCTCACATACCTCTTCAGAGTGTTAAAGATGGAGGGTTCCATTATATAATCCCGGGTAGAAAATTTATGTAGGCATTCTTGCTGGACCTCGGCATCATCTTCTCCCTCTCCATAATCATCCTCCTGCTGTTGGGCAAAAAGAGCCAGGCTATTCTTCATTACTACAAATATCCTGCAATCTCACCTTAAACCCGTATAACGCTGTCCATGTCAAAAGTGTTCCACGGACTTCCCTGGTGGCACAGTGGTTAAGAATCCGCCTGCCAATGCAGGGGACATGGGTTTGAGCCCTGGTCCGGGAGGATCCCACATGCCGCGGAGCAACTAAGCCCGCAAGCCACAACTACTGAGCCTGTGCTCTAGAGCCCGCAGGCCACAACTACTGAAGCCCACGCTCCACAAGAGAAGCCACCACAACGAGAAACCCACGCACCGCAACGAAGAGTAGCCCCCACTCGCTGCAACTAGAGAAAGCCCACATGCAGCAACAAAGACCTAATGCAGCCAAAAATTAGTTAATTAATTTTAAAAAAAGTTCAACGTACGTCATTTCATTTGACTTTCACGACAATCTCATGAAGTACGCTGGACAAGTAATGAGTGGCTAAGAAAACGGAATCCAGAATCATACCAAGTGAGATTGTATCGCGACTCCACGCTGGCAAACTTGTGTACGCGGTCATACAAGTTACTGCATCTCATACAAGACACCTCACCTGGGCATCCGTTTCTCTTCTAGTGAACAAAGACAACAATAGGACCTACTCCCATTTGGCTGCTGTGAGGATTCCAGGAGCTAATTTTGGAAGAGCCAAGCACAGCACCTGACACTTCGTATGAGTTCAGTGGGTGTTGGCTACTGTTACTGTCTTCACTATTACTATTCCATATGTGCCATGCATGGAAGGCTTTCCAACAAAGACTGATGAAGCGATTCTTGAAGGCATAAGCCATCCATTTGCTGTCAGAAAGTGAAGCTCACTGGCTTGCCTCAAGTCAGCAGGCCTGCCTGGATACTAGTCCCTGTTCTACACGGCAGCGACCTTAGGCAAGTCGCTGAATCTAAGGGCACAACAGGATGATGATGTGATGACAAGGGACTGAATGACCCCAAGGTCTGTCCAGCTTTAACGCTGTTACCAACAAGCAGATGCTTTTTGAACACTCGCTATACTGAGCACTATACTTCTCACCAGGAAACCTAAGAAACTGTAAGACAAGAGATGGCTTTTTCTGCTGAAGGAGTTTACAAACTAGTAACTGCCCCTAACATAATGGGGTAAGAGCTAGGCCAGAGATCAGCAAACTATGGCCCAGGGCCAAATCCATCCTCCTTTTGTCTTTGTAAATAAAGCTTTATTGGAACAAAGCCACACAGCCCCCTTTTAAAAAACATATTGTCTATGCCTGCTTCCCCCCTATAAAATGGGCAGAGTGGAGCTGTGACAGAGACCTGCAAAGCCAACAGTATTTACTATTTGGCTCTTTCCAGAAAAGCTTGCCCACCCCTGATCCAGACTTACATCCTGAAAGCAGTGCTCTGGGAGCAGAAGGAACATGATTCCTTCACTATGGAGACTGGGGAGTCTTCTCTCAGACCTTATTTGAGTGGGAGCCTCGAGCAGGAACTTGTGAAGGAAGGCCGGCCTTTGCCCCAAGAGGCATCCTTGGGTGTCTGCGTTCTCGGGCTTCTACCCTGGGCACTCATCTTTTCCACTGCATCTTCTCCTGGGTCATGCCACGTCCCTGCTCATACATCTGGAATTTAGCCTAGATCTCTCTCTCTCTCAAGCTCTGGACTCAAGTATTCAACTGCCTATTCTCACTTCCATTCGCATGTCCCACGAGTACGGCAAACTCATGAGATTCCAAACTGACCTCCTCTTTTCCTTTGAAACAGATCTGCTTCCTACAACCCATGTTTTTGTAAAGGACTCCATCATCTCTACCTGTTTCCTTAAACTCACAAACCCAGAAGAGGTCTTCGATTTCTGCTCCCACATCCTGTCCAAAGACCCATCAATTCTCTCTCCCACGTGTCTAACCAGCTTGGCCCTCCCTTCCCTCTTTCCCTCTGCCTTTCCTTATTTTGGGCACGCTTGCAGTTGCAATGGTCCCCCAGTGGCATGGTCCCATTCCTTCCTTTCGGTCACCTTTCACACTGATGCCACCATGACCTTAATAAGCCACAAATCTGATGCCTCTTTCTTGCTTAAAGTTTCCTATCTCCCTCAGAAAAGACATCCAGGCTCCAGCAGGACTTCAACCTTCCGCCCGCGTGCCTCCGCAGTGTGGTCCCTCGGCACTCCCCACTGGCAAGCCGCAGCCGGACTAAGCTATCTGCGTCGCAGTGCCCCTTAGCTTCTGTCGTCTGGACTCAATGTCACATCAGCCTCCTGACACATCTTCCTGGTCCCGCAACTCCACCCACCATGGGGTTAAGTGAACAGAATCTGGGTCACAGAAATGGATCTTCCACTGTCTCAAAATCCAGCTCGTGCCACCCTTCCTGTCACCTTTCTTGACTTTCTCTCTATCCTCCATGAAGTCAGAGTTAGAATGAACATGAAATGAACATCGAGTCCACCCCTCTCATCAGTGAGAGCCTATCAGACTCAGTGGGCCAAGTCGGGATCATGCTTAAAGTTCCCCAAACGTGAGACTCCCCAGCCTCCTGTCTGTGGGCGTCTAGGCCTGGCTCTGCCATCCCTAGCTGCTTAAGCAAAGGCGAACAACTGGAGTGCTCAGTTTATAAAGTGAAGGCACTGGACTAGACGGCCCTTAGATATGCCCTAGTTGTAACGCGCTGTGACCGGAAGGCTTTGGTGGTCCGGCGGTTTGCTGGAGCGGAGATGGAGACAAAGGACCTAAGTGGGATCCCCATTCCTTCATGTATGAGTTTCATGACCTTGGGCAGGTCACTAGGTCCTCCCGTCTCACTTTCTTCATTTAGAAAATGAGCAGAGCTAACACCCAACTCAGTATCTTGAGCATGGAATGAGATAATGCATGAAAGCACCTAACCAGCACAGATTTTCAATTAGCTATATCTGACTCTATCTCTCCACTCTATAAGCCTCCAACACCCTGGAATGATCCAACACGTGAAGCTTAGAGTGTCACTCCCTGCCCCCAACTCTTGAACAAGTCATGCTTTTCAGCAGCTCTCAAAGGCCCTTCAGAACCCACTGCTCCCACCAGGCAACTAACCCCACAGGCCTCCTTTCAGCTCCTGGAACACGGCGCCCACCTTTGCATCCCTGTACCCCAGCTTCAATACACTCAGTGCCCGGCCAGCCCCTTTCAACGGGGCACGCCCCACTCCAGGCTTTCTTCCTTCAAAATATCACTTCAGTATGTCCCCCAAACACCTAACCTTGACTCTTGTTACAAGGCAGGTTCCTAGGCGCCCCTCCAGACCAACTCCTCCCAGGCCCCAGGGGAGGGGCCTGGGAAGCTGGGTTTCAAACGTCACTGCGGGTGGGTCTTCAGATGAGAATCAGGTTGGGGCCCCCTGGCCGAGCGACAGCGCCCAGTTCCGACTGTGCAACCCCTGGCTTCGGGGGAGAAGGTTCTGAGCCTCCCTCAGCTTCCACAGCAAACCCTTGAAGGTCAAGGATGGACGATCCTTTCCTCCTTACTCAGGCCAAGGACTGATTACATCAGCCAGAGCGCCCAAGAGTATGGTTTACAAACAGTAAAGCACATGTGGGAAAGTCCAAGTTCCACTTTTCCCCCTCATGATGCTGAGTTGGATTGTTTTAAAGATTATGACTACTTTTCACACTGTGTGTCTGGGCCCAATCTTCCACCTTCGAGGTGGTGTCTGACCCTCCCGGCGGGGCTAGGAAGTCCCAGGACCCGGCCCCGAGGCCGCCCCAGGGTGGTCGGAAGGTCAGCTCGGGTCACGACTGGGGGGCGGTGCCCCTGCGGCCGGAGCCCGTCACTGGGGGGAACCGGATCCTCACCACGCATCCCCGTCCAGTACCCGCCGAGAGGCCGCGCGCCCGGGGGGTGGTCGCGCGGCGGGAGGGGGCGGGGCGGGCTGTGCTTGGACCACGCGGCGGGGGCGGGGCCGGCCGCCGGCGACGGAGACCAACAGTCCTCGTCGGGGGCGCCCGGTGCCCCCCTCACCTGGCCGCCGTCCGCCTCGTCGCCCCACTCGGCCGCGCTCCCGAAGTAGTCCTCATCCATGATGGCGCCCGGCGCGGCCCCCGCCATCCTCTCCCGCGAGCGCGCGCGCGAGCACGGCGCATGCGCACGGCGGACGGGCGAGCGCACGCGCGGCCCCGCGGCCCCGCCCCCTGCGGACGCGCGCCTCATCCCAGGCGGGAAGCGCAGGGCCGGGGCGGAGGGGCGGGGCCGGCGCGGAGGGGTGGGGCGCAGAGGGCAGCCTACACGCGGCAGAGGGAACCACCCATATCGATCCAGGAGCGCAACCTGTTTGGGCCCCAGGGATATTGGATCGGGATAGAAGTTTGGAACTAGACTCACACGTGGCCTGGCTTCCGGTGCCAGCTCCGGGTCTTTTTCACTGGGAATTTTGGTCCTCTGAGCATCAGTTTCCTCATCTGACACCTGGGCACAAGGGCAGGGCCAACTTATTGGGCACGGGGTTTATGATATCACTTACATGTGGAATGTAAAATAATGATACAAATGAACTTATTTACAAAAAGAAATAGACTCACAGACATGGAAAACAAACTTATGGTTACCAAAAGGGAAGGGAGAGGAATAAATCAGGAGTTGGGATTAACAGATACACACCACTGTATATAAAATAGATAACCAACAAGGACCTACTACTGTACAGCACAGAGAACTATATTCAATACCTTGTAATAACCTATAATGGAAAAGAATCTGAAAAAGTATATATATATATTCTGGATCTGAAAAAGAATATGTATGTATATACAGGTATAGATATATAGATCACGGCCACCACTTACAGAGGGCTCATCAGCACTGTGCTTTCATGCATCCCTTCTTTCCTCATCTGACTACTGCTTATTGTGTGTCCCTAAGTGCCTGGCACTATGCTACTCCTGGAGCTCATTGGTGCACAAATCGGACATCACCCTCGCCCTGGGGGAGCCTGTATTCACCTGAGGGAACAAACAAATGAGACAATAACGGAGCGTGACAAGTGCTGTTTGGTATTCTGTGATAATAGGAGAGCCCAACTTTGGCAATCTCTAAGAAACTTACATTTGAGCTGAGAGTCATATGGCAAAAGGAGCGAAGCAAGCTGGACCAAGGAGAGAACACTAGGAGAGCAGAACTGCCGGACAGAGGCTGGTCGTGTGTCCTTGGAACCCAAAGGCCACTGAGACTGGCACCTGGCAGGCCAGCGAGAAGGCTGGATGAAGTGGGAGAGGTAGGCTCGGGGAGATGGTGGTGGGGAATTGGGTTTTTCACTGAGGACTCTTTGGAAAGAGGTACTGCATTAACGTCTGAAGAGCACCAAGCGTGGAGCTTGCACACAGTAGGTGCTCAGTAAGTACTGGTCATTATGATGAGGATGAGGGAACTTGGAGTTGGGAATGCAAGTTAAGAGACCTCAGTCAGAGTTAGCGGGGGCTAAGAAGGGGCCGGGGCGGCTGCTGCGAGACTGAGTTTAAGTCCTGAGGATGCAGCAGACTTGGGGATGGCTAAGGAGACAGCCCGGGAAGATGTTCCTGAGACTTGCAGCCTGTGTGCCAGGGGTGGAGCACCATGGAGATAGGGAGCCCAGGGGGCGGGCTGGTTTCTGCATGCTGGTTTCTGCACGGGACCCTAATGAGTTCGATAATGAGTTCAGATTGGGTCGTGCTGATTGGAGGTGCCGTGGGAACACCCATGCCTGGATGTCTTGCAAGGTGTCCAGAGGTGGGAGTCCGCGGCTCTGGATTAAGTGACTCGGCTCCAGCTTCTATTCACGAGATTAAAGTGTATCAAGTTAATGAGTGTCCCTGCTGTTGGCTTGTTTCAGGGTTCATTTTCATTTGTTTTCTGAAAATGTTGCAAAGAATGGATGGCTGTTAAACTCCCACTAGTTTTCCTCTTGGAATTTTTTTTTAACAGTACCTGAATTGAAAGCAGGCAAATTAATGTATGTATAACTAATTGCTTCTATGGAATCGGGGACTATTTAACTCACCTCTCTCTCAACCAAAAAGTTACTTATTATTAAATGGATTAACAAACAACCCCTAGTGAAAGCATTACATTCTGTCTGTAAGTAGCAATGATTGAGAATAATTGAGTCTATAGGTCTTGCCTCCTGAGATATTTTTGACCTGTTGTTTTTGAAAAGCCTCATCTAAAATGTCCAAATTAGCTTGCATTACTGAAAATAAGGACTCTAAAGTCTTTTAAGATATTTTCCTATTTCAGAAAAATTCTGGTGGAGAATTTCCTTGGAAATGAGAAGTTGGTTTCACTTAATCCATTCAAGAAATATTTACTGGGTGCCTACTCGGGGTTATGGGCTGTAAACCATAGACGTTGTTTATCTAGTCCTAATGGCAGAAAAGAGAAAAGGAATGTCTCGATGATAGGGAAAGTGCGGAGAGGAGAGGGCTTGACCTCAAAGAGAGAGGTCAAGGGAAGCCTTTCTAGGGAAATGATGTTTAATCTGAGACTTCAGACTTGAACCTGGAGGACAACGACAATACAAAGAGGGCACAGTAGAAAAAATCCAAGATGACAATGAAAGAAAATGACTGGAGAGCAAAGACGAAATGGGGAGGGAGAGACAGAGAGACAGAGATCCAAGCAGGAACCATATGGCCTAGAAACTTACAAGTGGTTTGGACTTTATCCCCGGGGTAATGGGTAGCCATTGAAAGCTTCTAAACACAGGAGTGACATGTCAGATGTAGGGTCTTCGGAAGGTCATTCTGGCCGCCATAGTGAAAGGGTTTGAAGGGTGCAAAGTAGAGGTTGGGAGACCAGTTAGGATGCTTTGGATGAGACATCCAGGCGAGACTTGATGGTAACTGAGATTGAGGCAGGTGTGAGGATGAAGTGAGTACATTTGGGAGAGGCTTAGGAGGCTGGACAGATAGAGTCTGAAGGGTCTTATCCGGTGAGTGTATAATAAACACCCCAGTATTGAAATTCCTCATCTTCTAGTCATGCTGCAGCCCACTCCTCTCTGTCTTCCGTCTCCTTCATGCCACTGAACTACACTTGCCAATGTCAACCTTTCTTTTGTACCCAAAGAACACCGCTGGGTCTTCAGTCTGTATGATCTGTCGAGAGTCAATGCACAGGCAGCTCTGGCCTTCTTTGTTTTGTTTTGTTTTTTGCGGTACGCGGGCCTCTCACTGTTGCGGCCTCTCCCGCTGCGGAGCACAGGCTTTGGACGCGCAGGCTCAGCGGCCATGGCTCACGGGCCCAGCCGCGCCACGGCATATGGGATCTTCCTGGACCGGGGCACGAACCCGTGTCCCCTGCAGCGACAGCCGGACTCCCAACCACTGCGCCACCAGGGAAGCCCTAAAAAATAGTTTTAAATTGAAGTATAGTTAATTTACAATGTTGTGTTAGTTTCAAGCATACAGCAACGGGATGTATATATTTATACATATATATGTGTAAAGAATATACATATATAGATAGATAGATCTATATTTATTTTCAGGTTCTTTTCCATTATAGGTTATTACAAGATATTGAATATAGTTCCCTGTGCAAACTGTAGGTCCTTGTCGTATATCTATTTTATATATAATAGTGTGTATCCGTTAATCCCAAACTCCTAATTTATCTCCCCCCACCAGAAATTTTGTTCTTTTTTATGGCTGAGTAGTATTCCATTATATATACACACACACACACACATATATACATATATATACCATGTCATCTTTATCCATTCGTCTGTTGATGGACACTTAGGTTGCTTCCATATCTTGGCTATGGTAAATAATGCTGCTGTGAACACTGAGGTGCATGTATCAATATCTTTCTGAATTAGTGTTTTTGGTTTTTTTTGGATCTCTACCCAGGAGTGGAATTGCTGGGTCACATGGCAGTTCTATTTCTAGTTTTCTGAGGAACCTCCCTACTGCTCTCCACAGAGGCTGCCCCAGTATACACTCCCACCAGCAGCCCCAGCACTCATCTCTGTCTCCACCTCCCTTTCCTCCCCAGCGACGTCTACACTGGCTCACCACCCCTTCATTCCTCAGTCGCCTCCAGTGTGGCTTTTACTCTCATCACTCACGGAAAAGCTCTTGCTGAGGTCACCCAGGCCTCCAAGGTCACTGGCCAGGGGTCCTTTCTCAGTCTTTTGCCTCTTCTCTGATGTCGGCAGCCTTTGATATTGTGGACCATGCCTTCCTCCATAGGACACACGCTTCCCCACGCCCGGCCGGCTGCCCTGCTGTCTTACGCCTTGGTCTCTGGTCTCTCTCGCCCATGCTGGCTCCTCCTCTTGGCCATTAACTGTTGGAGATGTTAGGGCTGGGTTCTAGGCCTTCTCTCTCACTCTATATTTGCACCCACAGATTTAGTGATCATTTTGCCCTGATGACTCCCAAGTATATCTCCCCCAGCCCTGATTTCTCCTCTGGGCTCCAGGTCTTTATAGCCACCTCCCAATCAACAAGTCCCCTTGTCTGTCTTGCAGGCATTTCAGATACAACCTGTGCAAGGTTGATATCATTGGCTCCCTCACCCATCCTTACCCATCCCTGGTCCTTTTTCGATGCTCTTGACCTTGGTGGATGGTACCACCATTTCTGCCCAAGTCAGGAACCTAAAAGTCACATCCGAAACGTATCCCTTTTACCTCGTTTCCAATCCATCACCTAATGCCTCTAATAGTGCATCTTTTTACTTTTCTCTGTCTTCATTCTTCTAAACTGGTCCAGCACCTCTCACCAAGTCTGTAGCTACAGCCTCCCAAATATCTTCTCTGGCTCTCTTCGGTTCCACTGCCGCAAGTGTTTTGTTTTTTTGTTGCTTTCAGCTCTCTCGTTTGGTTTGTTTTAGCTATCTTACTGTCACTGCTCTGCTAAAACCTCTCAGTGGCTTCACAACACTCCAAACTACACATGCTCGGGTCCACTCTTGTGACCCTTCTTTGAATTCCTCAGCATGCCGGATGCTCTCTCCAGCCACAGACGCCTTTGCATTTGCTGTTGTCTCGTTTGGTTTGTGATTCTCTCCTCTCCTTGGTTTAGGTGACTTTTATTCACGCTTCAGACCTCAACTCATACATCATTCCCCTGGAGTAGCCTTCCTGATTCGCCAAAAGAAGGCAGGTTGCCCTACCGCATTTCCTTGTAGACCACTGGTTCTCTACCAGGAGCAATTATGCCCTTCTGAGGGGACTGAGGGGACATTTGGTAGTGTCTTGAGATACTTTTAGTTGTCACAACTGAAGGGTAGGGTGGGGTTTGATCCTGGCATCTAGTGGATATAGTCCAAGGTGCTACTTGACATCCTACAAGGCACAGGACAGCCCCCAAAACAAAGAAGTATCCAGCCCCAAATGTCAATAGTGCTGAGGTTGAGAAACCCTGATGTCAACCTATGTTCTCTCCTTTGGAGTGTGTGTCTCAGTTATTACTGTACACTCACGGTATACATCTTTGATTGGTGTACATCTTAGTTTGACTGTGAGCCTCATGAGAGCTGCAACTATGGTGGTTCTCACTCTTATGGGGTCCTCCGTGCCTGGCACATCCCTACACTCATTCGCTGATCCAGATACTAGGATACTGGGAAGTATCTTCCCCTCTCTTTTTGGTAGGGGCATCTTGATTTTCCTGTGGGCAACAACTGCTTCAGCATTTCATCTGGTCTTGGTGGGTGCCCCTATCACAGTACTGTGGGCATATGGCTTGCAGTAGACTAATCAGACCGTTTCCTGTTTTTAAAAATCAAGTTGGAAAATGTTGTTAATAAACATGGAATAAATATTGGAAAACAGCCATACTCATTCATGTACATCCTCTCTATGGCTGCTTTCACAAACAACAGCAGAGTTGAGGAGCTGCAACAGAGACTGTAGAGCCTGCAAAGCTGAACATATGAACATAGACCATGGTCATTCATAGAAAATAACACTTGCCAATGCCTGATCTAAAACATAATTCATGAATTCTCACTGATGAGATCCTTGGTGCTGCCCTGGGCCTCTCTAAGGCCAGTTTGTTCACTTTTCTTCAATTTTGTGACCTTCCCAGTAATATTCCAGTAACCCTCTTTCCCCTACCCCCTTTCTTTGCTTGGTTTAGCCAGAGGAGGTTTCAAACATCACTTAAAGAGTCTTAACTAACTCAGCAACCCTATGGATGTGTGTTACATAGTTTAATATCGCAGTAGGTTGAATGGTGGCCCCCAAAATGCTATGTCCATGTTCTAATCCCCGGAATCTGTGAATGTGACCCTATTTGCAAAAGAGGTCTTTGCAGATATAACTAGGTTAAGGATCTTAACTAAATATCCGGGAGATCATCCTGGATTAGCTGGGTGGGCCCTAAATCCAATGACAAGTCTCCTTATGCACAGAGAAGAAGACCATGTGAAGATGGAAGTAACGATTGGAGGGATTCCTTGGCAGACACAGCCAAGGAACATTGGAGCCAGGTGAAGACAGAAGAGGAAAAAAAAAAAATCCCCTAGAGCTTTCAAAGGAAGCAGGGGACTGCTGACACCTTGATTTTGGACTTTTATTTTTTTATTTTTTAAAAAATTAATTAATTTATTTATTTTGGCTGCACCGTGTCTTAGTTGCTGCGCTCAGGAAATTCGTTGCGGCATGTGGGATCTTTAGTTGCGGCATGCATGCGGGATCTAGTTCCCCAACCAGGGATCAAACCTGGGCCCCTGCATTGGGAACGTGGAGTCTTACCCACTGGACCACCAGGGAAGTCCCGATTTTGGACTTTTAGCCTCTAGAACTATGAGAGGATAAATTCCTCTTGTTTTAAGTCCCCAGTTTGTGATAATTTGTTACAGAAGTTATAGGAAACTAATACAACATTCACCAGCCATTTCCTAATGCTCTTAGGATAAGATCCAGTCTCCTTAAAGGTTTATAAGGCTTTTCATGGTCTGGTCACTGACAACATTTTTTTTTTTTAATCACTACCTTTTTTTTTCCCAGAATTTTTAAAAAATTAATTAATTAGGCTACACCAGGTCTTAGTTGCAGCACACGGGATATTTTTAGTTGCAGCATGCGGTATCTTTAGTTGCAACATGCAAACTCTTAGTTGCAGCATGTGAGATCTAGTTCCCTGACCAGGGATCAAACCCAGGCCCCTTCCACTGGGAGCATGGAGTCTTAGCCACTGAACCATCAGGAAAGTCCCTAAAAGCACTACCTTTTGTAGACTCCCCCAATATCAACATTCCCCATTAAAGTGGTGCTTTGTTAAAACTAATGATCCTACGTTGACACATCATTATCACCAAAGTCCATAATTTACCTTAGGTTGACTTTTAGTGTTGTATACTCTATAGGTTTGGACAAATTATAATTACATATCCACCTTTTCAGTATCATACACAGTAGTTTCACTGCCCTAAAAGTCATCCGTACTTCACTTATTCATCTCTCCATCTTCCCTAACCCCTGATAGTACTGATCTTTTTACTGTATCCATAGTTTTATCCTTTCAAGAATGTCATATATTTGGAACCATACAATATGTAGCCTTTTCAGACTGGCTTCTTATACTTAGTAATACACACTTAAGTCTCCTCCATGTTTTTTCATGGCTAGATAGCTCATTTCTTGTTACCACTGAATATATTCAATTGTTGGAATCTACCCCAGATTATTTATACATTTACCTAATGAAGGACATCTTGGTTGCTTACAAGTTTTGGTAATTATTGATAAAGCTGCTATAAACATCTGTGTGCAGATTTTTGTGTGGACATAAGTTTTCAACTTCTTTTGGTAAATAACAAGTAGTGTGATTGCTGAATTGTATGGTAAGGGTGTGTTTAGTCTTATAAGAGACCACCAAACTGTCTTCCAAAGTGACTGCACCATTTCACATCCCCACCAGCAGTGAATGAGAGTTCCTGTTGCTCCACATCCTCACCAGCATTTGATGTCAGTGTTTGGAATTTTGGCCTTTCTAACAGGTGTGTAGTGGTAGCTCATTTTTGTCTTCATTTACATTTCTCTGATGACATACGATGTGGAGCACCTTTTCATATGTTTGTTTGCTGTTTATATTTCCTTTAGTGAGGTGTCCATTAAAACCATTGGCCCAATTTATAACTGGGTTGTTTGTTTGTTTGTTTTCTTATCATTGAGTTTTAAGAGTTCCTTCTATATTTTGAATAAGAGTCCTTATCAGATATGTCTTTTGCAAATGTTTTCTTGCAGTCTGTGGCATGTCCTTTTATTCTCATGACATTGTCTATTGCAGAGCAGAAATTTTTAATTTTAATGAAGTCCAGCTTATCAGTGATTTCTTTCATGAATTGTGCCTTTGGTATTGTATCTGAAAGGTCTTCACCAAACTCAAGGTCATCTGGACTTTATCTTTTTTTTTTTTTTTTTTTTTTTTTGCGGTACGCGGGCCTCTCACTGTTGTGGCCTCTCCCGTTGCAGAGCACAGGCTCCGGACGCGCAGGCTCAGAGGCCATGGCTCACGGGCCCAGCCGCTCCGTGGCATGTGGGATCCTCCCAGACCGGGGCATGAAACCGTGTCCCCTGCATCGGCAGGTGGACTCTCAACCACTGCGACACCAGGGAAGCCCTGGACTTTCTCTTATGTTATCTTCTAGGAGTTTTATAGTTTTGTGTTTTACATTGAGGTCTATGATCCATTTTGAGTTAATTTTTGTGAAGGGTATAAGTTCTGTGTCTAGATTAATTTTTTTTCTGCATGTCGATGTCCAGTTGTTTCAGCACCAGTTGTTAAAAACACTATCTTTTTTCCATTATATTGCCTTTGATCCTTTGTCAAAAATCAGGTGATGTATTTATGTGAGTCTATTTCTGAGTTGTCTATTCTTTTCCATCACCCTATTTATTTGTCTGTTCTTTTGCCAATACCACACTGTCATGATTAGTGTAGCCTTATACTAAGTCTTGAAGTCAGGTAATGTTAGTCTTCTGACTTATTTATCTCCTTCAATATTGAATTGGCTATACTGGGTCTTTCCTCTCTTCTCATGAACTTTGGAGTCAGCTTGAAAATATCCACAAAGTAAATTGCTGGGATTTTGATTGGGATTGCAATGAATCTTTCAGTCAAGTTGGAAAGAATTGATAATTTGACCATATTCAGTAATCCAATCCATAAAAACGGAATAGCTCTCCATATATAGTTCTTTGATTTTTTTTTTTTTTTTTTTTTTTTTTTTTTGCCATGCCAGGCAGCTTCTGGGATCTCAGTTCCCCAACCAGGGATTGAACCTGGGCCAGTGACAGTGAAAGAACTCCCTGTTCTTTGATTTTTGATCCTCAGAGTTTTTAGTTTTCCTCATATAGATCTTGTACATATTTTGTTATTTTTATACCAAAGCACTTCTTTTTTTTTTTTTTTTGGTGCTAATGCAAATGGTATTGTGTTTTTAATTTCAAAACCTACTTGTTCATTGCTGGTATATAGGAAAGCAATTGACTTTTGTACATTAACCTTGTATTCTGCAATCTTGCTATAATCACTTTTTAGTTCCAGGAGTTTTTTGTTGATTCTTTCTATGTAGACAATTATGTCGTCTGCAAACAATGACAGTTTTATGTTTTCCTTCACCATCTGTATACCTTTTTATTTTATATTCTTGTGCTCTTACATTAGCTAGGACTTGCAGTACAATGCTGAAAAGCAGTGGTGAGAGGGGTTATCTTTGGTTAGAATCTGATCTTAGTGAGAAAGCCAAGTATGATCACCATGAAGTATGATGTTAGCCGTAGGGTTTTTAAAAAAAAAAATTTTGGAATATAGTTGATTTACAATGTTGTGTTAATTTCAGGTGTACAGCAAAGTGCATCAGTTATACATATATCTACTCTTTTTAAGATTCTTTTCCCATATAGGCCATTCCAGAGTATTGAGTAGACTTCCCTGTGCTATACAATAGGTCCTTGTTAGTTATCTATTTTATATACAGTAGAGTGTATATGTCAATCCCAATCTTCCAATTTATCCCTCTCCCCCTTACCCCCTGGTAACCATAAGTTTATTTTCTACATCTGTAACTCTATTTCTGTTGTGTAGATAAGTTCATTTGTAGGCTTTTTTTAGATTCCACATGTAAGTGATATCATATGATATTTGTCTTTGTCTGACTTCACAGCTGTAGGGGTTTCTTTTGTAGATATTCTTTGTCAAACTGAGGAAGTTCCCTCTATTCTTAATTTACTGAAAGTTTTTATCATGAATGGGTATTGGATTTTGTCAGATGCTTATTCTGCATCTGTTGATATGATCATGTGATTTTTCTTTTTTAGCTTGTTGATGTGATGGATTATGTTAATTTTTGAATGTTGAACCTCCTTGTATACCTGGGATAATCTCACTTGGTCATGATTTATAATTCTTTTTTTTTTTTTTTTTGCGGTACGCGGGCCTCTCACTGTTGTGGCCTCTCCCGTTGCAGAGCACAGGCTCCGGACGCGCAGGCTCAGTGGCCATGGCTCACGGGCCCAGCCGCTCCGTGGCATGTGGGATCCTCCCGGACCGGGGCATGAACCCGTGTCCCCTGCATTGGCAGGTGGACTCTCAACCACTGTGCCACCAGGGAAGCCCCTTAGCATATGTTTTTTAATTTTAATTTATTTATTGAAGTATAGTTGATTTACAATGTGGTGTTGTAAATCAATTACACAAAGTGATTCAGTTATAGATACATTCTTTTTTATAATATTCTTTTTCATCATGGTTTATCATAGGATATTGAATATATTCCCCCGTGCTATACAGTAGGACCTTGCTGTTTACCCATCCTGTTTGTAATAGTTTGCATCTGCTAGTCCCAACCTCCCAATCCATCCTTCCCCCACCCCCCTCCCCCTTGGCAACCACAGGTCTGCTCTCTATGTCCGTGAGTCTGTTTCATACGTAGGTAGGCTCATTTCTGTCATATTTTAGATTCCACATATAAGTGATATCATATGGTATTTGTCTTTCTCTTTCTAACTTAGTATGATAATCTCTAGGTGCATCCACGTTGCTGCAAATGGCATTATTTCATTCTTTTTTATGAACGCCCTTAGCATATTAATCAGATTAAAAAAACAAAAACAAACAAAACTCCTGGTCTGATCATTCCAACCTCCCTGCCATCTCTAACTCTGGTCTGATGTCTGCTCCGTCTCCTTATATTGTATATTTTGCCGTTTAGTGTGTCTTTTCATTTTTTGTTGAAAGCCACCTTTCAACGTGCTGTCCTGGGTAAAAGGAACTGCGGTTCCTTCAGTAAGGCCGAGGTAAGATGTGGGCGTAAAAGAAGGGTTCTCTGGCCCTAGACCTGGTCTTAGTCTTTTGGTGAGCCAGTGCCCGGTGGACTGTGAAAGTTACTATTGCCTCTGGCTTTTTCTTGCCCCTCTTAGGTGGGCTGGGATGGCTGGAGGGGCTGGAGTTGTGTATTTCCCTTCCCCAGATAGGTTATGCCTGATGAAAACCTAGTAGGCTGGGCTCTGCTAAAGTAGTTTCACCTGAGGGCACGCCTTGTTAAGAACGGAATGCTCTGGGGTATTTAAACGTGACTAGTTCCCTCTCCCCCTGCTTGGAAGGAGGAAGAAACTTTTCTCTGATGGTCGGTCGCTGTGAGGACCCAGTAAAGGCCCCGGAGGCAAAACCACAAAAGCTTGGGGTTCTCCTACCACTGGTCCCCCTAAGTTTTTAACTCTCAGAATTGTCTACACCGAGCCTCCAGCAATTCGTCAAGTAAAGCTCAGTTTTTCCGACCTCGACTTTACCTACCCCAGTGCCGGTTCCCACGGAGGGTTCTGCTCCAGTAAGTTGTGATTCTATCAACCTGTGTGTCTTTCTAACCTGGGAGCTAGCAACTTGCCCTGTGCTCTCACTTCTCGGATGGATCTAAGACTTGTTGCTTTTTCAGTGTGTGCAGTTTTTTACTTGTTAGGATGGAGTGGTGACGTCTAAGCTCCTTACATGCCAGACCAGAAACCAGGAGTCCCATGTTTTTCTTTAAAAACTTATTTTGGCATTTATAGTTCCTTTGCCTTTACACGTAAATTTTTAGAATCAGCTTATATATTTCTACAAAAATCTTTCTAGGATTTTGATTGGTATTTTACTGAATTTATAGATCAATTTTGGTGGAAATTACATCTTAATAATATCAAGCCTGCCAATCCATGAATGCAAAATCTCTCTCCATTTACTTAGGTCTTATTTCATTTCTTTCAACAGTGTTTGGTGTTTTTCAGGATGCAGGTCTTTCACATATTTTGTTAGATTTTAGCCTATGCATTTCAGGATTTTTTGTGCCCTTGTAAATGGTACTTTAAAAATTTCCATTTTGTAATTGTTCTTTGCTAGTGTATAGAAATTTAATTGACTGAACTGACCTTGTAATACTGTGACCTTGGTAAGTGCATTTATTAGTTCTAGAAGCTTTTTAAAAGTAGAATCTTTTATATTTTCTACATAAACAGTCATGTCATCTGTGACTCAAGAGTTTTATTTCTTATCGTCAATCTAATGACTTTTATTTCTGTTCTTGCCTTATTCCTCTGGCTGGGGCCTCCAGCATGATGTTGAATAGAGGTGATGACAGTAAATATCTTTGCTTGTTGATTTTAGGAGAAAAGCTTCAGTCTTTCACTGTTAGATATGATGTTAGTTGGTTTTCTGTAATTGCCTTTGATTGGGTTGATGAAGTTCATGCTATTCCTAGTTTGTGGAAAGTTTCTGTCATAAATTAATGTGGATTCTGTCAAACACTTAAATTTTTTCTTTCTTTTTCTTTTGCTTGCGTTGAGATGTTCATATGGATTTTCTTCTTTGCTTTAGTGAATTACATTAATTGATTTTTAAAAATTTTTTAAAGAAATTTATTTATTTATTTTTGGCTGTGTTGGGTCTTCGTTGCTGCACGCGGGCTTTCTCTAGATGCGGCGAGCGGGGGCTACTCTTTGTTGCGGTGCGCGGGCTTCTCATTACGGTGGCTTCTCTTGTTGCAGAGCACGGGCTCTAGGCACGCTGGCTTCAGTTGTGGCACATGGGCTCAGTAGTTGTGACTCATGGGCTCTAGAGCTCAGGCTCAGTAGTTGTGGCACATGGGCTTAGTTGCTTCAAGGCATGTGGGATCTTCCCCGGGGCCAGGGCTTGAACGCGTGTCCCCTGCATTGGCAGGGGGATTCTTAACCACTGCACCACCAGGGAAGTCCCATTAATTGATTCTTGAATATTGAACCAGTTTTGCATTCCCAGTGTAATCTCCTCCACTTTTTCATGATGCATTATTCTTTTTATGTGTTGATGAATTCAATTTGCTAATATTTTGTTTACAGTTTTTGTATCCAAGTTCATGAGGGATATTGGTCTGAAGGTTACTTTTTCTTGTAATATTTATTCCAGGTTCTGATACTGGGTAATGGCCTCAAAAATTAGTTGGGGAGCAATTTTTTCTCTTCCACTTTCTGGAAGATTTTGTGAAAATTTGTATTATTTCTCCCTTAAATGTTTGGTAGAATTCGCCACCAAAGCCATGTAGGCCTGGACATTTGGTTTGGTTTGATTTGGGTTTTGTTTTTTTGGATATTTTAAACAACAATTCAATTTCTGTATTACATATAGGAATATCTAGGTCACCTGTCTCCTCTTTGTGAGCTTAGGAAGTTCATATCTTTCAGAGAATTTGTCCATTTTATCTAATTTCTCAAATTTATAGATATAATGTTTAAAATATTACCTTATCCTTTTAATATCATGTAAGATCTTTCATTCTTCTTTTATGTTGGTAATCTATATCTTCTCTTTCTCTCTTTTTTTTTTTTTTTCTTAATCCGGCTAGACGTTTATAAATTTTATTGATCTGAGGAACCACTTTCTGATTGAATTGATTTTTCTCTATAATTTTTCTGTTTTCAGTTTCATTGGTTTCTATGCTACTTTCATCTTTATTATTTGCTTCTTTCTGCTTACTTTTTCTAGCTTCTTAAGGTGATAGCTCAGATCACTGATTTGATACCTTTCTCCTTTCTTGATATAAGTATTTAAGGCTATCATTTTTTTTTCTAGGCACTGCATTAGCTTCATCCTGCTTTTGATTAGTTGTGTGTTCATTTTCATTTAATTCAAAATATTTTTAATTGCCCTTGAGACTTTTCCGTGACCCATGGGTTATTTAGAAGTGTGTTGTTTAATTTCCAAATATTTGAGGGTATTTCAGGTACCCTTTGTTCTTGGTTTCTAGTTTAATTCCTTTGTGGTCAGAGAATACACTTTGTGTGATTCCAGTTCTTTCAAATTTGTTGAGGTTTTCTTTATTTCCCACAATATGGTCTAGCCTGGTGAATGTTCCATGTGTACTTGAAAACATGTGTGTTCTGCTCTTGTTGGGTGCAGTGTTCTATCAATGCCCCTTAGGTTTTTTTCATTCAAAAGACATTTTAGTTGGGTTTTCTGTGTCTTGCCACTTAAAATGTTCCTGCCAATAAAGAATTGTGATTGGCCTGAGTCATTTGCCCAGTCCTGTGGCTATAGGACCAGGTTCTCTGATTGGCACCCCATTCACATCACTGGACTGGAGTTGAGGACAGCAGTTCCCTAAAGGCATTGGGGTGCTGGCCAGGCCAAACCAATAAATGCTGACTGCGTCCACTCCTTAGCTTTCACCTGTGCATGCACACACGTATGTTTGCACAGACACTTGCTCATAATCCCAATAAGTATAACGTTTAAAATTCCTCTGTAGGCATCTCTTAAATAACTCCAGAATCTCACTTATTTTCCAAATGAAGATAATGCAAAGTCACCACCAAGTAAAACACAGCTGCAAGCCCAGATTCTCTGGATGAGATACATATATGGCTTTTGATCATGTCTGAATAATACTCCTCCTGCTGCAGTAACCTGTGTGCTAGATGATGAATGAACACACTTCTACCCCTCCAAGGATCTCTTGGTGCAGAAAAGCCATAAAAAAAAAAAAATCCTCAAGGCAGCTGTTACTTCTTACCTTCTTACATGCCTGTCAAACATGACACTTTCAATATAACTGACCAGGCAAATGTGAGGTGTTCAGTGGGGCCAATTTAAACCCCAGGGTGAGAGAGGACTTTGAGGAAGGACAGTAAAGGAATAACGAAAACATCTAATGCATTCACTGAATCAAAGTGAGCACCAATTTCCAGATGCTGTGTTGGTTTTGTCCATAAGGAGAGGCCACCTGATTTTAAGGGTGTGTTAATTCACTGACATCTTTTTATTTTATTTTATTTTATTATTATTATTATTTTTTTTCTTTTGCGGTACGTGGGCCTCTCACTGTTGTGGCCTCTCCCGTTGTGGAGCACAGGCTCCGGACGCGCAGGCTCAGTGGCCATGGCTCACGGGCCCAGCTGCTCCGTGGCATGTGGGATCTTCCCGGACCGGGGCACGAACCCGTGTACCCTGCATCGGCAGGCGGACTCTCAACCACTGCGCCACCAGGGAAGCCCTTCACTGACATCTTATGCAGTGGACTGTGGATTCAGTGCAGATGTCATAAAAACCACCAAGCATACTCCTTCCAATTATTTGATGGTTGCAACAATCTATATTTTTCTTACGTGGTATTGCTTTTGATTGCTATGTTGGAGGAAAGGAGAAGTTCCAGTGTTTTCTTTTTGGTCCTGCCTACCATGGTGGCAACTTACTCCATGCCTTAGGAAGCCAGTCAAGGGATTCTGCCTGATGCTGAGAATCCATCCCAGCTGTTTACACTTGAACAGAAAATAGCCCTGGGATGAGCCTGCCATAGGTGCACCTGATCCTCTTATCTCTGGATCCACATGGTCCTCACGCCAAGCGGCAGGCAGTAGTGATGATCAGCGTTGACAGCATCCCAATACTTAGCATCAACTTGGAATAAGTATCCAGTAGCCCAAAGATTTGAGTATGTCCATTCCTCTGGGGGCACATTTCTCTCTGGGGAATGTGAGGAAGAAGACTTATAATTTGCCTTGATACTTGGGTAGGTCTCAAGGCTACCTGACATCTACTTTAGTCTAAACTAGAGACTCTGAATCAATGAAGTGAACCAGCATTAAGAATTACATAAAAGGCCTTTACTTGGTTGATTTTCTTCAGTTGGGCCTATTCTCATTAGACCTGCACTTATTTTATGGGAAAAAAAATGGGTCATCTGTCACTTTAATTCTTGAGAATTTATACTTAATTAACCACAGCTAAGATCACTGGGCACCACACCATTTCATGAAGTTAAATAAACATGCCTGTCCTGTTGCCTGTTATGATAACTCGGTCCACCTTGCTTCTGGCAGGTAACAGTGGCCACCTGGACAAGCCACCCTTGACTCCTCCCATCCCCACTGCAATTGATCAGTGAGGCCCATTGCAACCCTCCCCTCCTTGCTCTCCCAGCCTTGCCCATCTAGGAGAACAGTCAATTAAAGCCCATTTTAAAAGACTGACATCTTTCTCACCAATGCCTTCTCATTCCTCAAGGCAAAGGTATACATAATCTTTACAGGCATAATGAGAGGCATGGCAGGGGCAGGAGGTGGGGGGACTGGGTGAGTAGGAAGCATAAGACGGTTCCAGTTTACCATTCCTGTCTCCTGAGGTTTTGGAATTCTTTCTTCTATTTGATGCCAAAGTGTTACTGGCCTTCCCATTGTCATTTTGCACAGAGCAGAGTTCAGAACATGAGCCCAAACAGCAAACTGCAAAAGCAGCTGTCATGCCTCCTGAAAGAATGCACTCAAATCCATAACTTCATTCCAATGGAAAAGTGAACCCCACCTTCCCTGCTCAAGTTCCCCAAGTCCATTCTCACCAGTACATCCAAGACGTGTGCCTATACACATTAGCAAGTTCCTGCCCTTCCTCCACAGTGTAATTCTTTTTCCTACCCTGGTTCTGCATGTCTCTCCCAGACCACGTTGGGTTTGGATGCTGGTTCCCAGCCAAGTAGAGGTTTGAGGTAGGGAAACGGGATCTTTCCTGGGAGGGGGAGGGTTTTTCCTTAGGGAGAGGAAGCACAGTGAGGGGTGTTTCAGAACGATGGGGTCTGGGGGTATCACAGACTATTCCTGGGTATTTTCATTTCATTTCCAACTTGTCGGCCTTTCTTTCTCAACCATTGCTGTAACTTTCAGTTAAACGTACTGTAGACGGTGAACTTGACTGTGTATATTCTGCAAGCATAGGATCCATCTGAGATGGTTTGGTTTCCGGTAGTCTTAGGCCTACTTATAACCAGTACATAGTAGAAAGACTCTGAGATTCTATTCCCTTCCTCGAGGCAAGTGTTTTGAGATTTGGGCTACTGGTACTTTAAAGTTTGCTGACGCTGACAGATGCAACTACTCTATTTCCCAGCGTCTGCATTTCTCATACCTTTTAAATTGGCCTCTGGATAAAGTGAAGGGAAAAAGGCACGGTGTATGTATAGGATGCTACCTTATTTTATGCAGACATAATTCTCACACCATATAATTCACCTTTTCAAAGTGTACAATTCAGTGGTTTTTAGTATATTCACAGCATCGTACCACCGTCACTGCTATTTAGTTCCATAACATTCTCATCAGCCCAAGAAGAAACCCTGTTCCCATTCGCGGTCACTTCCCATCCCTCCCTGTTCCCAGCCCCCGAAACCACTAATTTACTTTCTGTCTCTGTGGATTTACCTATTATGAACTTTTCATATAAATGGAATCATATAACATGTGGCCTCTTGTGACTGACTTCTTTCACTTAGCATCATATTTTCAAGGTTCAGCCATGTGTTATATATCAGTAATTTTTCATGACTAAATAATATTCTATATATGAATATACCACATTTTGTATATCCATTCACCGGTTGATGGATATTTGCATTGTTTCCACTTTGGGGCTATTATGAGTAATGCTGGTAAGAACATTTGTATATAAATTTTTGTGTGAACATGTTTTTATTTCTCTTGGGTCTATATCTAGGAGCAGAATTGCTGGGTTGTATAGTAACTCTATGTTTAACTTTTTGAGGAACTGGCAATCTGTCTTCCAAAGCAGCTGCACTATTTGACATTCCCACGAGC
This sequence comes from Mesoplodon densirostris, assembly GCF_025265405.1. Classification (NCBI taxonomy): domain Eukaryota; kingdom Metazoa; phylum Chordata; class Mammalia; order Artiodactyla; family Ziphiidae; genus Mesoplodon; species Mesoplodon densirostris. Next base: position 4,650,987 of record NC_082676.1, read on the forward strand.
AATGTGTGAGGGTTTCAATTTCTCTGCATCCTTGTCAACACTTGTTACTGTCCATCTTTGATTGTAGCCATATTAGTGTGAAGTGGAATATGTTACCTTTTTTTTTTTTTTTTTTTTGCTTTATAACAAATTTAATCAGTTATACATATACATATGTTTCCATATCCCCTCCCTTTTGCGTCTCCCTCCCACCCTCCCTATCCCACCCTTCCAGGCGGTCACAAAGCACCGAGCTGATCACCCTGTGCTATGCGGCTGCTTCCCACTAGCTATCTACCTTACGTTTGGTAGTGTATATATGTCCATGCCACTCTTTCACTTTGTCACAGCTTACCCTTCCCCCTCCCCATATCCTCAAGTCCATTCTCTAGTAGGTCTGTGTCTTTATTCCTGTCTTACCCCTATGTTCTTCATGACATTTTTTTTTCTTAAATTCCATATATATATGTTAGCATACAGTATTTGTCTTTCTCTTTCTGACTTACTTCACTCTGTATGACAGACTCTAGGTCTATCCACCTCATTACAAATAGCTCAATTTCATTTCTTTTTATGGCTGAGTAATATTCCATTGTATATATGTGCCACATCTTCTTTATCCATTCATCCGATGATGGACACTTAGGTTGTTTCCATCTCCGGGCTATTGTAAATAGGGCTGCTATGAACATTTTGGTACATGTCTCTTTTTGAATTATGGTTTTCTCAGGGTATATGCCCAGTAGTGGGATTGCTGGGTCATATGGTAGTTCTATTTGTAGTTTTTTAAGGAACCTCCATACCGTTCTCCATAGTGGCTGTACCAATTCACATTCCCACCAGCAGTGCAAGAGTGTTCCCTTTTTTCCGCACCCTCTCCAGCATTTATTGTTTCTAGATTTTTTGATGATGGCCATTCTGACTGGTGTGAGATGATATCTCATTGTAGTTTTGATTTGCATTTCTCTAATGAGTAAAGATGTTGAGCATTCTTTCATGTGTTTGTTGGCAGTCTGTAGAATATGTTACCTTTTATGTAAACATGAAGAGGAAAGAAGAATATATCTGTATGTAATTGCTTATTATTTTACAGAATAGCTCTGGGACATTATATGAGAAACTAGGAATACTGATCGCTTCCAGGGAGGGAAACCAGGAGCTGGTGGCCAAGGTGGGAGGGAGATTTTATACTCTCTACTCTTCTCAAAGTTATTCCATTTTAGATCATATGGAAATAATTACCTATACAAATAATTAAATTAATTTGAAGTTTAAAAATAAAAATTACATTTATTGATGTATAGCAGGGCTTGGCAACTATGGCCTGTGGACCAAATCTGACCTGCCTCCTATTTTTCTGTGGCCCGTGAGCTAAATAGTTTTTACATTTTTAAAAATTGAAGTATAGTTGATTTACAATACTGTGTTACTCTCTCTTGTACAGCAGAGTGATTCAGTTCTACATATATATATATATATATATATATATATATATATATATATATACTCTTTTTTATATTCTTTTCCATTATGGTTTACCCCAAGATACTGAATATAGTTCCCTGTGCTATACAGTAGGACCTTGTTATTTATCCATCCTATTTATAATAGTTTGCATCTGCTAATCCCAGCCTCCCAATCCATCCCTCCCACACTCCTCTCCCCGTTAGCAACCACAAGTCTGTTCTCTGTCAGTTTCTGTTTTGTAGGTAGGTTCATTTGTGTCATATTTTAGATTCCACATATAAGTTATATCGTGTGGTATTTGTCTTTGTCTGATTTACTTCACTTAGTATGATAATCTCTAGGTGCATCCATGTTGCTGCAAATGGCATTATTTCATTCTGAATAGTTTTTACATTTTTAAATGGTTGAAAACAATAAAAGAAGACTCTTTTGCAGCACATGAAAATTACTTGAAACTCAATGTCCGTAAACTTTTATGGGTACACAGCCGTACTCATTTGTTTATGTACTTTCTGTTGGTATTTTCCTGCTACTGAACCAAAGGTGAGTAACTGCAGCAGAGACTTTGTGGTGCTTTCGTGGTTTTTATGCCACTGGTTGGAACAATGCCAGTTGCAGTTCCACAGTTGGCACTCAGTGGCATTTGGAGTGTCATACGTATTGCCATACTGTGACTTAAACACAAAGTTTCCAGTGCATATCCTTTAAGTCAAAACAAGAAAAAAAAGACAAAAGGGGACTGACTGTCTTGCTGGTAAGGCATAATGGAGTGTGGATTCTGTTGTTATCACGTTACAAGGCAAGATGTTGTGTTTATTGTGCAATGACACTAAAGCTGTGTTTAAAGAGTACAATATACATCAACAGGACGAGACTGAGCATTCATCAGAATATTCCCAAATCAGAGGGAAGTGTGGTCAGAAAGATTAGAAAATTTAAAATGATATCTCACCATGACAGAATTTTTCTTCACACAAATAAAAAATGAAAAAGAATCCACTACCAAAATTAGTTGTCAAGGGGCTCATTTGTTAGCCAAGAAAGAAGCCATTCGTAAATGGTAAGATAATTAAATGGTGTTTGATTGCAACAGCTGAATAAATGGGTCTGGAAAAAATGTTTTTAAGAATATTAGCCTCATATTGAGAGTAGTAGCTTGAAGAATTTAGGACATTGGGAACAAGAACAACTTAAAATCAGGGCAGATGTTACTACTCAGTTGGTGTTTGTTTAAGGAGTCAATACTAAGTTAAAAGTGACTAAAGAATTAGCCTCTCTGAATAGTCTGATTGAAAATATTCTCACTGTAGTTCAAAGACATTGATAAAACGCAAATTCAGTACAGCCTGAAGTAGAATTAACTAAGATGTGTTACACCCAGAGGTGTTAAAATATGTGTGCATTAAACGGTACAGACTTCCAGTTATAAGATAAATAAGTGCTGGAGATGTAATGTACAACAAGATGACTAGAGCTAGTACTGATATATGACCCATAAGAAAGGTAGGAGCGTAAAGCCTAAGAGTTCTCATCACAAGGAAATTTTTCCCCCTTTTCCTTCTTCTTTTATTTTTTTCTTTTTATTGTATCTATATGAGAAGATGGCTGTTAGCTGAACTCCTGTGGTTATCATTTCACAATATCTGTAAATCAAACCATCATGCTGTACATGCCTGAATCTTGTACAGTTTGTATACCAATTATTTCTCAGTAAAACTGGAAAAAATATGTGTGGAGCAGCCATTGGCTTGGTTGGACAAACATGCAAAGATTGTGAAAAAGTAAAGTATTTAGGGCTTCACTGGTGGCGCAGTGGTTGAGAGTCCGCCTGCCAATGCAGGGGACACGGGTTCGTGCCCTGGTCCGGGAAGATCCCACATGCGCTGGGCCCGTGAGCCATGGCCGCTGAGACTGCGCGTCTGGAGCCTGTGCTCTGCAACCGGAGAGGCCACAACAGTGAGAGGCCCGCGTACGGCTAAATAAATAGTGTTTAAATCTATGGTAATTCACTGTATTATTCATCAGCAGGCACTTAGAGGAAAATATCTGAATCTATCACGTATTATTGAATCAGTAGTATCAATAGTGAACTTCATTTCTTCTTGTGGACATAAACATCAGTTCTGTGAAATTTTGTCAGAAATTCAAGAGGGATATCCTCACTTGTCCTAACACAGAAATTTGCAGGCTTATCAGTGGCCAAGTTTTACTGAGATATTTTGAGCTCTGAGTCAAATTGAAATTTTTCTGAACAAGAAGGACCTCTTTCCTTCAACCACTATTAAAAATATTAAATGGCTTTGGAAATTGGATTTTCCTGTGGACTGGAAAATGTTTTTTAAATGAATTCAAACTAATATTAAAAGTCAAGGGACTTCCCTGGTGGTCCAGTGGTAAAGAATCCGCCTTACAGTGCAGGGGACGAGGGTTCGCTCCCTGGTCAGCAAACTAAGATTCCACGTGCCGTGAGGCAACTAAGCTTGCGTGCCACAGCTACTGAGCTTGCGCGCCTCAACTAGAGAGCCTGTGAGCCACAACTGCAGAGCCCACGTGCCCTGGAGCCCATGTGCCACAACTAGAGGAGAGAAAAACCACCGCTACAACTAGAGAGAAGCCCGTGCGCCACAACGAAGAGCCTACATGCTGCAACTAAGACCTGACACAGCCAAAAAAAAAAAAAAAAAAAACCGTCAATACAGAGCTTATGTGTAAAGCACATTGTTGTTAAGTCATTTCAACTTTACTGTTTGAATCACAAGTAATGTCAAGCTGCTTTATATACTTCCCGTGCTTTAAAAGTTGAAACAAGAGGGAAGATCTCAATTCCCAAACAAACTTTCTGTGCATTTAGTTTTTGAGTTCAAACTGCAGTTCAAGTTGTGCTTTTTAGACTTTGATGCAGGCTCAAAGGAAATCTGAATATTTAAAAGTCCATTTAACTGTGTAACTGAGCAGCTTCCACCCAACCTTCAACTGGAAGTGATCAACCTGTAATGGAATGATGTGCTAAAAGGAAATATCAAGAGAAGAACCTAATAGAATTCTGTAATCTCCTTGTATGTGATGAAGATGCTCAATTAAAATCACAGGCTTGTACACTGTCACCGGTTTCGGCAGTACCTGTCTGTGTGAAAAAGCATTTTCAAAGATGGAAAACAAAATCTCATCACAGATCAGCATTTATAGATGAATATTTGCATTTGATTTTGATTATAGGGGACACTAACTTTGATCACCAATTAAGCAAATATTATCCCCCCCCGAAGTATTCCATTCTTCTCATTAGTAGAACTATATAACAAAAATTATAGTTATTATATTTTGAATTTCATCAATTAAAAAATTTTCAAGTTTGTCTCCTCTCTTGTTATGTAAGTGTGTACATTATTGAGTTTGCCCTTCACCCACAGAGCCTACAATATTTATTATCAGGTGCTTTCTTTAAAAGTTTACATGTTAGAGCAGTTGAACCTAACAGATGTATACAGAACACTCCACCCAACAACAGCATACATACTCTTAAGTGCACATGGGGCATTTTCCAAGAGAGACCATATATTAGGCCACAGGTTAAACCTCAGTAGATTTCAATAGATATTATACAAAGTATCTTCAACCACAACAGGACAAAGCTAGAAATAATAACAGAAGGGAAACTGGGAAATTCATACATTTGTGCAAATTAACACTCAACCAATGGATCAAAGAAGAAATCACAAAGAAAATACTTAGTGATGAATGAAAACAAAAAGCACCACAAACCAAAACTTACAGGGTGCAGTGAAAGCAGTACTAGTGGGGGAATTTAGAGCTATAAACACTTACATTAAAAACAAGAAAGATTTCAAATTAACAACCTAAATTTACAACTTAAGGAACTAAAAAAGAAGAACAAACTAAACCCAAAGCTAGCAGAAAGAAGGAAATAATAAAGATTAGAGCAGAGAGAAACAAAATAGAGAATAGGAAAACAACAGAGAAAATGAATGAAACCAAATGTTGGTCTTTGAAAAACATCAACAAAATGGACAAACATTCAGCTACGTGGACTAAGAAAAAAATAGAGAAGACTCAAATTACTAAAATCAGAAATGAAAGTGGGGACACTACTACCAATTCTACAGGAAAAAAATAGATAAGAAATTACTATGAAAAGTTATAGTCCAAAAAATTGGATAACCTAAATGAAATGGACAAATTCCTAGAGACGCCAACCTAAATCATGAAGAAATAGAACATCTGAATAGACTTATAACTAGGAAGGAGACTGAATCAGTAATCACAAATCTCCCAACAAAGAAAAGCCCTAGACCCAATGGCTTCATTGGTGAATTCTACCAAACATTTAAAGGAGAACCAATACCAATCCTTCTCAAACTTCTGCCAAAAATTGAATAATGGGGAACACTTTCTAACTCATTTTGTGAGGAAAGCATTATACTGATGCCAAAGCCAGATAAAGACACTACCAAAAAGAAAACTACATACCAATGTAATACACCACATTAAGGGAGTGAAAGGGAAAAAAACAAAACAAACCACATACACATGACAATTGATGCAGAAAACGTATTTGACAAAATTCAACACACTTTTATGATAGAGTGCTCAACAAACTAGGAATAGAAGGAAACTAGCTCAATATAATAAAAGCCAAATATGTCTTTTACCACTGAGTATGTTAATCCAAAGTTAATATACTCAGTGGTAAAAGACAAAGATTTTCCTCTAAGATTAGGAACAAGGCAAGGTGCCCTACTTTCACCACTTCTGTTCAACATAGTACTATATATTTTAGCCAGAGCAGTTAGGCAAGAAAAAGAAATAAAAGGCATCCAAATTGGATGCCATCTGTTCCCAGATGATATGATCTTACATGCAGAAAACGCTAAAGATTATACACACACAAAAAAACTGTTAGAATTAATAAATAAATTCAGCAAAGTAGCAGGACACAAAGTCAACACACAAAAATCATTTGTATGGACAATCTGTAAAGGAAATTACAAAACCAGTTCCATTTACAGTAGCCTCAAAAAATATAGAAATTAACATATCAAGGAACTTGTACAATGAAAACTAAAACATTGCTGAAAGAGATTAAAGAAGGTATCAGTAAATGGAAATGAATTCCATCTTCATGAATTGGAAGAGTTAATATTGTTAAGAGGTCAATACTACCCAAAGCAAACTACAGACTCAATGTAATCTCTATTGAAATGAAATTAAAATTTTTCTATTTTTTACAGAAATAAAAAAACCCATCCTAAAATTCATATGGAATCTCAAGGAACCCTGAATAGCCAAAACAGTCTTGTTAAAGAAGGACAAAGCTGGAGGCCTTAACACTACTTGATTTCAAAACTTACTACAAAGCTACAGTAATCAGAACAGTGTTTGCTAACATTGTATTAGCATATAGACAGACATATATATCGATGAAATAGACTAGAAAGACCTGAAATAACACATAAATACATCATCAAATGATTTTTGACAAGAGTGTTAAGACCATTCAATGGGGAAAAGGACAGTGTTTTTAAAATGGTGCAGTCAGAACTAAATGTCCACGTGCAAAAAAAATGAAATTGGACCCTTACCTAACACCATACAAAAAATTAACTCAAGGGCTTCCCTGGTGGCGCGGTGGTTGAGAGTCTGCCTGCCGATGCAGGGGACACGGGTTCATGCCCCGGTTCTGGAGGATCCCACATGCCGTGGGGCGGCTGGGCCTGTGAGCAGTGTCTGCTGGACCTGCACGTCCGGGGCCTGTGCTCTGCAACGGGAGAGGCCACAACAGTGAGAGGCCCGTGTACTGCAAAAAAAAAAAAAAAAAAAATTAACTCAAAATGGATCAAAGATCTAATGTATGTAAGATGTAAGACCCAAAGCTGTAAAAATCTTAGAAGAAAACATAGGGACAAAGCTTCACAATGCTGGATTTGGCAATGTTTTCTTGGATATGAACCAAAGGCACAGGCAATGAAAGAAAAAAACAAAAAAATTGGACTTCCTAAAAAATTTTAAATCTTGTGCATCAGAAGACAATATTAACAGAGCAAAAAGGTAATCTACAAAATAGGAGAAAATATTTGCAAGTTAATAAGGGATGAGTATCCAGGATATAGCAAGAAAACTAAAACTCAACATCAACCAAAAAACCTCATTAAAAAACAAAGGACTTGGGAATTCCCTGGCCGTCCAGTGGTTAGGACTCCGTGCTTCCACTGCTAGGGGCCCAGGTTCAATCCCTGGTCCAAGAACTAAGATCCCAGCAAGCCATGAGGCACGGCTGGGGGAAAAAAAAAAAAGGCTTGAATAAACATTTCTCCAAAGAAAATATAAGAATGGCCAATAAGCTCATGAAAAGATGCTTAACATCACTATTCATTCTGGAAAATGCAAATCAAAACCACAATGAGATACCACCTTACACCCATTAGGATAGCAACTATCAAAAAAACAAAACAACCAAACCCCTAAATAAACAGAAAATAACAAGTATTGGCAAGGAAATGGAGAATTGGAATCTTTGTGCACTGTTGTTAGAAATTAAAATGGTACATCCACTGTGGAAAACAGTATGGCAGTCCCTCAAAAAATGTATTTATTTGGCCGCACTGTGTGGCTTGCTGGATCTTAGTTCCCCCAACCTGGGCCCCGGCAGTGAAAGTGCCAAGTCCTAACCACTGGACCTCCAGGGAATTCCCCCCTAAAAAATTTAAAATAAAATTACCATATTATTCATAGTTCCGCTTCTGGGTATATGCTCAAAGAATTGAAAGCAAGATATTAAGAGAGAGTTTTTACACCCATGTTTATAGCAGCATTATTCACAACCGCTGAAATGTATTAATAGAAGCAACCCAAGTATCCCTCCATGGGTTAACTGATAAGTAGCATGTGGTCTATACTACGTACAATTGACTAGTATTCAGTCTTTAAGAAAAGGAAATTCTGACACATGCTACAAAATGGATGAGCCTTGAGGACATATGTTAACTGAAATAAGCCAGTCACAAAAAGAAATACACTGTAAGATTCCATTGAGGGGCTTCCCTGGTGGCGCAGTGGTTGAGAGTCCACCTGACGATGCAGGGGATGCGGGTTCGTGCCCCAGTCCGGGAAGATTCCACATGCCGCAGAGCGGCTGGGCCCGTGAGCCATGGCTGCTGAGCCTGCGCATCCGGAGCCTGTGCTCCACAACGGGAGAGGCCACAACAGTGAGAGACCTGCGTACTGCAAAATAAATAAATAAATAAATAAACAAATAAATAAATAAATAAAATAAAAAGGCATCAACATACCCAAGTTCATCTTGGTTTTCTCCTAGGAGTTTTGTAGTTTTGTGTTTTACATTTAGTTCTATGATCTGTTTTGAGTTAAATTTGTGAAGGGTTTAAGGTTTGTGTCTAGATTCATTTTTTACATATGGACGTCCACTTGTTCCAGCACCATTTGTTGAACAGGCTATCTTTTCTTTACTGTATTGCCTTTGCTCCTTTGTCAAAGATCAGTTGACTATATATATGCGGGTCTGTTTCTGAGCTATGTTGTCCCATGGATCTATTAGTCTGTATTTTCGCCAACTCCACCCTATCTTGATGACTGTAGCTTTATACTAAGGCTTAAAGTAGGATAGCATCAGTCCTCCAACTTTGCTCTTGTCCTTCAACATCATGTTGTCTATTCTGGGTCTTTTGCCTCTCCAAATACCTTATAGATTCACTTTGCTGATATCCACAAAATAGTAAGTTTTGATTGAGATTGCAATGAATCTGTCGATCAAGTTGAGAGAAACTGACAACCTGAGAATATATATATATTTTTTAACATCTTTATTGGAGTATAATTGCTTTACAATGGTGTGTTAGTTCCTGCTTTATAACAAAGTGACTCAGTTATACATATACATATGTTCCCATATCTCTTCCCTCTTGCGTCTCCCTCCCTCCCACCCTCCCTATCCCACCCCTTTAGGTGGTCATCAACCACCTAGCTGATCTCCCTGTGCTATGCGACTGCTTCCCACTAGCTATCTATTTTACGTTTGGTAGTGTATATATGTCCATGCCACTCTCTCACTTTGTCACAGCTTACCCTTCCCCCTCCCCATATCCTCAAGTCCATGCTCTAGTAGGTCTGTGTCTTTATTCCTGTAACCTGACAATATTGAATCTTCCTATCCGTGAATGTGAAATATCTCTCCATTTATTTAGTTCATTGATTTCAATCATCAGAGTTTTATAGTTTCCTCATATAGATTTTCTGTGTATTTGATTAGATTTACACCTAAGTATTTCATGTAAATGGTATTTTTAAAATCAGATTCCACTTGTTCATTGCTGGTATATAGGAAAGCAATTGACTTTTGCATTTTAAACCTGTATCCTGCAAACTTGCCCTAATCACTTATTAGCTCTAGGAGTTTTTTTTGGTCAGTTCTTTTGGATTTCCTACGTAGATGATCATGTCATCTTCAAACAAAGACAATTTTATGTCTTCCTTCCCAATCTGTACACTTTTTGGTTTGTTTTCTGGTCTTATTGCATTGTCTAGAAATTCCAGTACAAGGTTGAAAAGCAGTGGTGAGAGACGACATCCTTCCCCTGTATCTGATCTTTGAGTTTCTCACTATTAAGTGTGGGGTTTTTAAGATATTCTTTATAAGGTTGAGGAAATTTCCCTCTGTTCCTAGCTTACTAAGTTTTTTATCATGAATGGATATTGGATTTTGACAAATGCTTTTTCTGCATCTGATCATGTGATTTTTCTTTTTTAGCCTGCTGATGTGGTGGATCACACTAGTTGATTTTTGAATGATGATCGGCCTTCCTTGCATAACTATGGTAAATCCCACTGGGTCATGGTGTATAATTTTTTTTATACGTCATTGGATTTGATGTGCTAATATTTTATTACGCACAGAGTCCTAACCACTGGACAGCCAGGGAATTCGATTGTTGAAGATTTTTGTATCTATGTTCATGAGAGATTCTGGTCTATAGTTTTCTCAGAATATCTTCATCTGGTTTTGGTATTAGGGTAATGCTGGCCTCATAGAATGAGTTAGGAAGAGTCCCCCTGCTTCTATCCTCTGAAAGAGATTGTAGAGAATCAGTGTAATTTCTTCCTTAGAGGTTTAGTAGAATTTATCGGTGAACCCCTCTCAGGCTCTTATTTTCTGTTTTGGAAGGTTATTAATTATTGATTCCATTTCTTTAATATAGATAGGCTCATTCAGATCATCTATTCTTGTGTGAGTTTTAGTAGATTGTATCTTTCAAGGAATTGGTCCATTTCATCGTTATCAAATAGCTAATACTATTCCTTTATTATCATTTTAATGTCTATAGAATCTCTAGTGAAGTCCTTGTCGACTTAATGGATCTTTTCATAGAACCAGCATTGGTGTCATGATTTTCTCTGTTGATTTCCTGTTTTCAATTTCATTTATTTCTGCTCAAATTCTTAATTATTTTCTTCTGCTCACTTTAATTTCCTTTTCTTTTTCTATTTTCCTAATGTGGAAACTAAGATGATTGATTTTGGATCTTTCCTCTTTTCTAATATATTCATTCAATGCTGCAAACTTCCCTCTGAGCTCTGTTTTGTTACATCCCACAAACTTTGACAAATTGTGTTTTCATTTTCACGTGTTTAAAAATATTTCAAATTTTCTATTGAGATTTCTTCTTAGTCCCATGTGTTATTTAAGTGTGTTGTTTAATCCCTGAGATTTTCCAGTTGGCTTTCTGTTATTGATTTCTAGTTTAATTCCATTGGGTTCTGAATGTCTTATTGTATGATTTCTATTCTCTTCAATTTGTGAAGGTGTTTTTTATGGCCCAGAATGTGGTCTGTATTAGTGAATGTTCCATGTGAAATTGAGAAGAATCTACTGTTGTTGGATGCTGTAGTCTATGGATGTCAATTATATCCAGTTGATTGATGGTGTTGTTAAGTTTAACTGTGTCCTTTCTGATTTTCTGCTGGCTGGATCTGTCTATTTCTGATAAAGGGGTGTTGAAGTCTCTTACTACGATAGTGGACTTATCTGTTTCTCTTTGCAATTCTATTCGTTTTTTCTTCACATTGTTTGATGTTCTGTTGTTAGGTGCATGTATTGATACATTGAGGAAGTTATGTCTTCTTGGAGAATTGGCCCCTTTGTCATTATGTAATACCCTTTATCCCTGGTAACCTTCCTTACTTTAAGTCTGCTCCGTCTGAAATTAATATAGCTACTCCTGCTTTCTTTTGATTAGTGTTAGCATGGTATATTTTCCTCCATCCATTTACAGTTGACCCTTGAACAACTTGGGGGTAGGGAGCTGACCCTCTGTGCAGTCAAAATCCACATACAACTTTATAGCTGGCTCTCCATGTCCATGAATTCAACCAGCCCTGGATCATGTAGTACTGTAGTACATACTTAGTGAAAGAAATCTGCATATAAGGGGACCCATGCAGCTCAAACCCATGTTGTTTAAGGGTCAACTGTACTCTTAATCTATATGTGTCTTTATATTTAAAGAGGGTCTCTTGTAGACAACATATACCTTGGTCTTTTTTTTTTAATCCACTCTGACAGTCTGTTTTTTAATTATACATTTAGACTATTGATATTCAAAGTGATTATTGATATAGCTGGATTAATACCTACCAAATTCCTTAATGTATTCTATTTGTTACCCTTCTTCTTTGTTCCTATTTTTGTCTCTCTCTCTGTTCTTTGTTAATTCAGTCAAGTATTTAAATAATTCCATTTTCTCTTTTTTCTTAGCATATCAATTGTACTTTTTTTTTCACTGTTTTTTGTAGTTGTCCTAGAGTTTGCAGTATACAGTTACAACCAGTCCAAATTCATTTTCAAATAACATTATACCATTTCACAGGTAGTGTGAATACCTTATAATAAGAAACTATTCATAATTTCTTCCTCCTATCCCTTGTATTACTGCTATCATTCATTTCATTTATACATAATCACACATAAGCATATTTATATACATATACATTAGCATACATAATCAAACATATTGTTGCTATTATTATTTTGAACAAAGTATTATCTGTTAGATAATTAAGAACATGAAAAATAGGTTTTATTTTCTCTTTACTATTTCTACGTCAATGCTCTTCCTTACTTTAATCTGTTTCTGACCTACTTTATTTTCCTTCTCTCTAAAGAGCTTAACTTTTAACATTTCTTGCAAGGCTGGTCTACAGGCAACAAATTTCCTTACTTTTTGTTTTTCTGAGAAGATCTTTATTTCTCCTTAATTTGTGAAGGATAACTTCCCAGGATAAAGAATTGTTGGTTGGTGGGTTTTTTTTCTCTTAACACTTTAAATATTTCATTTCACTCTCTTCTTGCTTGCATGCTTTCTGAGAAGAAGTCAAGTATAATTCTTACCTTTGTTCCTCTATAAGTAAGGTGGGGCTTTTTCTCCTTCTGGCTTTTTTCAGGATTTTTAAATTCATCTTTGATTTTCTGTAGTTTGAAAATGATATACCTTGGTGTAGGGTTTTTTTTTGAGGGGGGGGGGTTGGCATTTATCCTAATTGGTGTTCTGACCTTCCTGGATGAGTGGTTTGCATCTGACATTAATTTGGGAAAATTCTTGTTTCAAGTATTTCTCTGTTCTTTTCTATCTTCTCCTCATGGTCTTCCCATTACATGTGTTACACCTTTTGTAGTTGTCCCACAACCCTTGGATATTCTGGATTTGTTTGTTTGTTTGTTTGTTTAGTCTTTGTCCTCTTTGCTTTTCAGTTTTTAAGGATTCTATTGGTATATCCCACAGCTCAGAGATTCTTTCCTCAACCATGTCCAGTCTTCCAAGAAGTCCATCATCAAAGGCATTCTTCATTTCTGTTACAGCTTTTTTTTTTTTCCTGCAATCTCTAGCCTTTCTTTTTGGTTCTTAGTATTTCCATCTTTCTGCTTACATTGCCCATCTGTTCTTGAATGCCGTCAACTTTATCCATTAGCACTCTGAGTGTATTTTCTTGTTTTTTTTTTTTTCTTAATTGTTTTACATTCCCGGTCTGATAATTCCAGCATCCCTGCCATGTCCGGTTCTGACCCTTGCTCCGTCTCTTCCAATTGTTGTTTTTGCCGTTTGGTCTGACTCGTAGTTTTTTTCTTGATAGGCAGACATGGTGTACTGGGTAAAAAGAACAGCTGTAAATAGCCCTTTGGTAATGTGGTGGTGAAGGGTGTGGGGAGGGGAGGGTCCTATAGCCTGTGATTAAGTCTCCGTCTTTTGTGAGCCTATGTCTCTAGACCGAGAACTTCATCAGTGTTTCTCCGTTTTTCTTCTCTACACTTAGGTGAGACAGAATGGTTGAATGGGCTACAGTTGGGTGTTTCCCTTCCCCATGTGTTGGTTACTTGTTTTCCCTGAGAGCAGGCCTTGCTAAGGAGAACGGATTGCCCTGAGTATTTAAAATGGTTCCAGTGGTTCCTTTCCCCCTCTCCTTCTTGGAAGCCTGAGGGGACTTTTCTCAGATATTTACTAGGAGAACCTGGCTGACCACCTGCTGGTAAATCTCACGATATCTGGGGCCCCTCTACCACTGTGGTCTTAGGTATTAAGCTCAGAGTTGTCCACACCGAGCTTCCAGCAGTCTGTCAGTTACAGTTCAGGTTTTCCTACCTGGCGCTGGTCCCCAGGGGCTGGTAAATAGTGAGTCCCTGCATCTGCTGGTTGGTCTCTCCAGTCTTGAGGCAGCGGTTTGCCCTGTGTCCTCCTCTGTCTTAGGGGTCCAAGAAGAGTTGTTGATTTTTTTTCAATCTGTTCGGCTTTTTACTGGTTAGGATGGAGTGATTACTTCTAAGTTCCTTACATAGGGACTCAGAAACTGGAAGTGGTCTGCACAATGCTCTCTTTCACGTAAATTCTTAGAAGTGGAGATGCTGAGTCAAAATTCATGCCTCAGTTGCCCCAACCCACCACGATTTCCCTCCTTCTCTAGCTTAACTTTCATGCTCCATCACATGTAATCATTCTTTTGCTAAAGCCCTGATTCCATTGCCCTGTTATCTTTTTATCATGTGTGCTTTCAGAACCCCAATCCTGGGTGAATCTAACTCTGTATCATGCCTACACCTGGGTAGCTAAGTCTTGCAGAGAAAAAAAGCACACGACAGGGTAACCCAATTTCCTAGAAATTACTAATCGCCAGCATCAACCGAACCATCTGTCCTCACATTCCACTGCTTCCTCTGGGTCAAAACATCCTCCCCTTTTCTGCCAAGATGTTTCAGACTTTCTGTTCTCTCCCCAAACCTCTGACTTCACCCCTCCCCACTCACCTCCCCCTACAGAAAAATAGAGTGGCTGTCACGCAAGTGTCCCATCACGTTCCCACCACTAAGGGTATATCCTTGTGAGCACCTGGTCCCTCCCCTAAGCATCCCCTTCCTACACCTGATAACAAAGAAGTGGTCCCTCCTCACAGGTGGGCTAACCCTCCACCTGTGCTTAGAACCTTCTCTCCTCTGCAGCATCAGGAGCCTTACCCTATGGACCTGTCCTTTTTTTTTTTTTTTTTTAACATCTTTATTGGAGTATAATTGCTTTACAATGGTGTGTTAGTTTATGCTGTATAACAAAGTGAATCAGCTATATGTGTACATATATCCCCATATCTCTTCCCTCTTGCGTCTCCCTCCCACCCTTCCTATCCCACCCCTCTAGGTGGACACAAAGCACCAAGCTGATCTCCCTGTGCTATGTGGCTGCTTCCCACTAGCTATCTATTTTGTGTGTGTGTGTGTGTGGTATGCGGGCCTCTCACTGTTGTGGCCTCTCCCGCTGCGGAGCACAGGCTCCGGACGCGCCCGCTCAGCGGCCATGGCTCACAGGCCCAGCCGCTCCGCGGCGTGTGGGATCCTCCCAGACCGGGGCACGAACCCGTGTCCCCTGCATCGGCAGGCGGGCTCCCAACCACTGCGCCACCAGGGAAGCCCAACTAGCTATCTATTTTACATTTGGTTGTGTATATATGTCCATGCCACTCTCTCAGTTCGTCCCAGCTTACCCTTCCCCCTCCCCGTGTCCTCAAGTCCATTCTCTATGTCTGTGTCTTTATTCCTGTCCTGCCCCTAGGTTCTTCAGAACCTTTTTTTCCTTTTTAGATCCTATATATATGAGTTAGCATACTGTATTTGTTTTTCTCTTTCTGACTTACTTCACTCTGTATGACGGTCTCTACAGACCTGTCCTCTTTCATCTGAATATTCAAGTCTCCTTCTCACATGGATATTTCTTTCCCCTCAATGCTTAAACACACTCAGATTGCTTCCATCTTAAAGAAGCAAAAGAAAGACCAACTTTCCTTGACCTACCTTCCTTGGGTCACCCTCCCACCCACCAATTTCCTTCTCTCCTTCACAGACAAACATTTTGTAAGGATTACCAACTGTCTCAGTTACTATGGCTATATAACAAATGACCCCCAAACTTAGTGACATTTATTATTGGTTTCTTTGGGTCAGGTCTTCAGATAGAGCACAGTGGGGATAGCTTGTTTCTGTTCCACAATGTCTGAGCTTTGGCTGGTTATCCCAAAGCCTGGGGCTGGCGTCACCTGAAGGCTTGTTTACTCACGTGAGGAGGTGGGTGATTGCTATCAGCTGGCATCAAAGTGGTCTCTTCGTGGACTACTTTGGGCTTCTTCCAGCATGGCAGCTGGATTCCAAGGATGAACGTACTGAACAGAACCAGAGGTTGTTAAATTCACAGAGACAGAAAGTAGAATGGTGGTTGCCAGGGGCTAGGGAGGGGGGACCGTCGGGGCTTAGTGTTTAATGTGGACAGAGTTTCAGTTTTGCAAGTTGAAAACAGTTCTGGACATGGGTTGCGCCATGATGTGAACGGACTTAACCCTACTGAACTGTACATTTTAAAACGCTTTAACTGGTACATTTTATATTACACAACTCGAGAGAGAGAGAGAGAGAAAGAGAGAGAATAAATATGAACCAGGGAAGCTGTATCCTTCCGTATCCTTTTTATGACGCAGCCTCACAAACCACATGGCATCAAACCCCCTGTTCTCTGTTGGTGAAAGAAGTCACAGGTGCCCCCAGATTCCCGGGTTTGGGGATAGAGTCCACATCTGGATGAGCAGAGGCGAGGTGAGGCGAGGTTCTAGAAGAACGTGTGGAGCCAGCAATCACTGCTGTGGGCGTTTGTGGGAAGCTCCGCCCTCTGTGTTAACCATCACAGCCTCCACGACCTCAGCGTGCACAAATCCCTCTTCTCTCTCGTCTGGGTTCTGCTTTTTAACCACTCTTGTGAAAGTCCCCAGTGACTTCCATGTCAATACATCAAATAGGTTTTTTGCTTTATTTTCTTGTGATGTATGGAAATGTTCAAATATATTCAAAAGTAGAGAGAAGAGTGTCATGAACTGCCATCCTCCAACTTCAATTATCAGTATTTACGAATCAGTCATTTGGAAGAAAATCTCATCTCACTATCCCTCCCCCGCAGCAGCGCTGGACAGAGGTGACGTCTCCCTTCCCTTGAGACATTGGCTCCCTTGGCTTCCTGGCACAAACACCTCCTGGTGCCCCTTCCCTTTCCAGACCTTTCTTCCTCAGTCTATGTCTTGATTATCATCCTCTCCGAAACTCCAAAGGTGAGGGCACGCCAGCACCTGCTCTTGGCTTTCTTCTCCATCACCTGGTCTCCCTCATGCCCTTAGCGTCAGTCACCACCCACGTGCAGGTGACTCCTGGGGCAGAGACCACCAGTTGACACCAACGTCCATCCTCTCTTTCTTAGGAGCCCTGGCTTCTACCTGGGCACCAGGCTGCCGAGCTAAAGCCACATTTCCCGGCCTCTCTCTCTACTTTTAATTTTTAAAAAATTTTATTGAAGTATAGTTGATTTTCAATGTTGTGTTAATTTCTGCTGTACAGAAAAGTGATTTAGTTATACATGAACTTTTCTCTTTTTTTTAATAAATGTATTTATTTTTGGCTGCGTTGGGTCTTCGTTGCTGTGTTTGGGCTTCCTCTAGTTGCAGCGAGCGGGGGCTACTCTTCGTGGCGGTGCACGGACTTCTCATTGCGGTGGCTTCTCTTGCTGTGGAGCACGGGCTTTAGGTGCGCGGGCTTCAGTAGTTGTGGCATACAGGCTCTAGAGTGTAGGGTCAGCAGTTGTGGCGCACGGGCTCAGTTGCTCCGCAGCATGTGGGATCTTCCCGGACCAGGGCTTGAACCTGTGTCCCCTGCATTGGCAGGCGGATTCTTAACCACTTTACCACCAGGGAAGTCCCTATATTCTTTTTCATATTCTTTTCCATTATGGTTTATCACAAGATATTGAATATAGTTCCCCGTGCTATACAGTAAGACCTTGTTGTTAATCCATTCTATATTTACTAGTTTGTATCCACTCATCCCAAACTCCCAATCCTTCCCTCCCCTACACCCCTCCCCCTTGGTAACCACAAGTCTGTTCTCTATGTCTACGAGTCTGTTTCTGTTTCACAGACAAGTTCATTTGTGTCATATTTTACATTCCACATATAAATGTTATCATATGGTATTTGTCTTTCTCTTTCTGACTTACTTCACTTAGTATGATAATCTCTAGGGGCATCCATGTTGCTGCAAATGGCATTCTTTCATTCTTTTTTACGGCTGAGTAATATTCCATTGTATATATGTACCACATCTTCTTTATCCATTCATCTGTCAATGGACTTTTAGGTTGTTTCCATGTCTTGGCTATTATAAATAATTCCCAGCCTCTCTTGCAGCTGGGAGCGCTATGTGACAAAGTTCTGGCCAATGGGTAGTGAGAGGAAGTGACACATACCCACTCTGGTGCCTTCATAGAGAGGGCCCTGGCCTCTCCCTCCCCAGGGCCCCTTCTGATGCTGGAATGCTGTTGTCGTGATGAGCCAGGCTGCCCCTGCAAACAAGAGCAGCACCCCACACAGGTAGAAGCAACCTAGGCCCTGGGACACCTCGTGGAGTGGGGCTACCCTACCTTCTCAGTCTTCTCCATGTCCTAGAAGTGACCTTCTATCCTACTGTGCCCCTGTTACTTCAGTTCATCAAAAGAAGCCAAACTTGTACCCTAACAATCAATTTCATCAATTCTGTGATGCATTTTTTCACATTTTATCTGAAATCAGAACTATTCAGTCAGGGGCATGTCATGGTTGAATCTCAGTGCTTTTTTTTTTACTTTTTTTTTTTTTTTTTTTTTTTTTGCGGTACGCGGGCCTCTCACTGTTGGGGCCTCTCACTGGTGTGGCCTCTCCCGTTGCGGAGCACAGCCTCTGGGTGCGCAGGCTCAGCGGCCATGGCTCACGGGCCCAGCCGCTCCGCGGCATGTGGGATCTTCCCGGACTGGGGCACGAACCCACGCCCCCTGCGTCAGCAGGCAGACTCAACCACCGCGCCACCAGGGAAGCCCTTTTTTTTCTTTCTTAGCGGCATCTAAAATAATGGTGCAGCTTCCAGTCGGTGGCATCTTAGGTGACATGAAATCCAGTCTCAATGCCACATGTGTCTCCTCAACCCAGACTGTCCTCAGAACTCGGACCTTAATCATCCAATTGCCTACTTGGCATCCCTGCTTGGGCATCTCAAAGGCAATGAACTCAGTGTGTCCGTGACCTCCTCTCCCCCCTCCCCACCCTCCACCAAAGCTGATCCTTTGTCCAGCTCCCTGTCTCAGTAGACAGCACCACTGCCCACCAGTAACATGCGCCAGAAGCCTAAAACGTGACCCTTGAGAACTTCCTCTCTCCGACCCCATATCCTATCCATCACCGTGTTTGGTTTTCCTCCTCACTTTTTTCCACTTTTTCAATATAAATTGTCATCATCTCTGTGTTGAATTATGGCCTCACCCTCCCAACCCTTCCCCCTTCTTCCTATCTAACTCACCCCCAGTCCATTCACCCCATGGTAGCCAGAGGGATCTTCTAAAAACCCGGATTTACTCATTTCATTCTCTTTACCAAGAATCCTTCAGCAGGCCTGCCATTGCCCTTAGGATAACGTCCCTAATCCTTAAGCTGGCTCTAAAAAGCTTTGAATTATCCACCCCTTGAGCATCAGAGGGGCCTGAAGCACGGGTACAAATAGACGTTCCTGGGTCTCCACCCTCCTCTTTCTTCCTTGCCTTGGTCCCACCTTCAAGGGACTAGACATGCATGTGTGTTGATACCCATGCCACACATCCAAGCTCTATCCACACCCTCAACCACAAACCACTGCCCCTTGGTCACTCCTCAGGCCCAGAGTGTACACACCAGGGCTCCATCTGCCCTTGGAGGGTGGCCCTGGAGGAGAAGCCTGAGCATGTTCATTTTTCTACCCAGAGTTGGCAATCTTTTAAAACTTTTATCATTTTCCCTATCTTTCAGACATGTATTCCATTTCCCTCATCATTTTCTGAGATGTTAATTCATGTCATTTTCTCATACTTCCATGGGAGTGTCCACTTTGTCTGGAATCTCTAAGAACTCTTTGGCACACATGGGATTCCAATACTTTGATGTGTGGGTTACAAATGTTTCCCTCCAATTTGTCATTAGTCTCTTAATCTTGCTTATGGAGATTCTGGTTGTTTGGTTGGTTTTGTGCTATGGAAATTTAGAAGGCATCAGTCTTTGTCGTCATGGTGTCTGATTTTACTGTCATTGTTGGAAAGGCATTTGCTGAGCCCCTAATTCTTTCAATCACCAATATTGTATTCTTTTTTTTTTTTTTTTTTTTTTTTTGCGGTATGCAGGCCTCTCACTGTTGTGGCCTCTCCCATTGCGGAGCACAGGCTCCGGATGCACAGGCTCAGCGGCCATGGCTCACAGGCCCAGCCGCTCCGCAGCATGTGGGATCTTCCCGGACCGGGGCACGAACCCGTGTCCCCCGCATCGGCAGGCGGACTCTCAACCACTGCGCCACCAGGGAAGCCCACAAATATTGTATTCTTGTTCTCCTGTGATTTCTTCCCCCACCATCCCATATCCTTGTCCATATGGAATACATATTGATGTAAGGAATGAGGCAGGGATGTGGCCTAGATCTGGTATTTCTGGATTCTGCTTGTCCAGCATGTCTTCTCTCTCCCTCTGGCAAGAACCCCTCTTTCCTGTGGGGCACCCTCTCATTGAGTCTAAAGGGGCCCCTCCACCACCCATCCTTGACCCGTGTCTGACCAATCAGATGACTCCATCCCTCTGGCCACAGTGATTGGTTCAGAAAAGAGCATGTCTTGTAGGTTGGACCAATCAGAATTCTTCCCTAGGACTTTTTTCTACCATAAAGATTAGGAAAGGGCCTCCCTGGTGGCGCAGTGGTTGAGAGTCCGCCTGCCGATGCAGGGGATGCGGGTTCGTGCCCCGGTCTGGGAGGATCCCATATGCCGCGGAGCGGCTGGGCCCGTGAGCCATGGCCGCTGGGCCTGCGCATCCGGAGCCTGTGCTCCGCAACGGGAGAGGCCACAACAGTGAGAGGCCCGCATACCACAAAAAAAAAAAAAAAAAAAAAAAAAAAAAAAAAAAGATTAGCAAAGAACCAGGTTTTTTAGGCTTCAGTTGTTAAGGTACTATGTGAGTTTGGCTATTGGTGGCCACCATGCCCACCTTAGAGAGAGCTTATTGGAGAAATAGAGACAAAGATGGAGACCTGTTGATATTATTGGGCACCTAGATCCAGCTCTCCTATCCAGTGGACTTTTGAGGTACATTGGACTTTTGAGGTACTTGAATGTATTTTAAATTTATTTATTTATTTATTTATAATACATTCCTTTTTTAAAACTTAGTTTCAATTGAGTTTCTGTCTCTTGCAAACAAAAGAATCCTGATGGATACATGACCTTATTTTTTACATCAAATGCTAAGCCAGGGATCATCTATTGCTTTGTCTGCCCAGAAGAGCATCCCTCTCTCCCTCCCTCCCCCCCGCAAACTCCCCATTTATACTGGGAAAGTTTTTCTCTTGTTCCAGCTTTGTGGTTTAAATAGAAGCTGTCAATGTGTACGCCCACCTTCCCACCCACCCTTGATTGACCCAGGAATGGCTTCTGATTCAAGCCTAGTCTATCTTCCTTTCTTTAATTTTTTTTCCCCCAAAGAGTTAGGAGATGAGATGCAATCCATTAAAATAATATATAACTTTCTGGGAGATCAGGAGTATATTCACATTCATATTGTTTAACATCCAAAAGATATTAAAGACTGTAGAGTAAAAATTTCTACCATAAACTCATAAAAATCAACAAGAAAACTATAGTAACCCTAATAGGAAAAAATATAAGAAGATATGACCAGGCACTTTACGGAAGAAGAAATGTAAAAGGCTGATAAGTATTTGAAGAGATACTTAAACTCATTAGAAATCATAGACTACAATTTAGAACAATAACAGCTATCACTTTATACCTACTGGACTGGCAAAATTTTAAAAGGTGGTTATTCCACAACGAAGACCTGGCACTGCCTAAATAAAAAAATAAATAAATAAATAAATATTTAAAAATAAATAAATAAAATGTGGTTATTGCCAAGCATTGGAAGGATGTGAGGATATACACACCTTTGTGCTTGCTTATAGCTCAGACTGGCACAGGCACTCCTTAGTGAAATGAAATATATGCTCTACTGCCCAGAAATCCCACTCCTGGGTGTATGTCCCAAGCAGTGGCCACATGGGCCTGTAGGGGATGCATATAGGTATGTTCATCACACCATCGTTTGTGGGAACATGGAGTTGAAGGCAGCCTGGGTATCCATGGTGGTCACTAAGACTGTCTGCAAATAGTCCAGCTTTCTCTTTCCACAGCCACGTGGTGGGAGTGAACTTCCCTGCCATGTAAGGTAGGTGGGACCATGTGAAGTACTTTTGCCATCAGAATGTGGGCAGGGGGGATGTGTGTCACTTGCAGATGGAAATCAAGAGTCAGTGCGTGCTTTGCTACATTCTTTTATCTACAATGGACATGCAGCCTCTATGAGAAATAAGCCTTAGTGATTTTAAACCATTATACAGACATACCTCAGATGCTGCAGTTTTGGTTCCAAGCCGTGGCAATATCGCAAGCCACATGAATTTTTTTCATTTCCCAGAGCATATAAAAGTATGTTTATACTACACTGTAGTCTATTAAGTGTGCAATATCATTATGTTTTAAAAAACAATGTATGTACCTTAATTTTAAAATACATTATTGCTAAAAAATGCTAATATCATCTGACAAGGCAGGATTGCCACAAACCTTCAATTTGTTAAAAAAAAATGCAGTATCTGCAAAGTGCAATAAAGCAAAATGCAATAAAACAAGGTATGTCTGTAATCTGGGAAGTATTTGTTACTGCAGTGTAACCCACTCTGTCTGACTGATACAGAGGCCACAAGTAGACATTGGAAACCATGGAGGAGGCACATACACAGCATTGTGGATAGATATTAAAAACAGTGCTGGATGACTATTCACAATAGCCAAGACATGGAAACAACCTAAATGTCCATCAACAGATGAATGGATAAAGAAGATGTGGTGTATATATATATATATATATACAATGGACTACTACTCAGCCATTAAAAAGAATGAAATAATGCAATTTAATGAAAAAAATAATGAAATTTGCAGCAACATGGATGGACCTAGAGATTATCATGCTAAATGAAGTAAGTCAGAAAGAGAAAGACAAATACCATATGATATCACTTATATGTGGAATCTAAAGTATGACACAAAGGAACCTACCTACGAAACAGAAACAGACTCACAGACATAGAGAACAGACTTGTGGTTGCCAAGGGGGAGGGAGGGGCTGGGAGTTTGGGATTAGCAGATGCAAACTATTATATATAGAATGCATAAACAACAAGGTCCTACTGTATAGCACAGGGAACTGTATGTAATATCCTGAGATAAACCATAATGGAAAAGAATATGAAAGAGAATGTATATATATATATATATATATATATATATATGTATAACTGGATCACTTTGGTGTACAGCAGAAATTCACACAACATTGTAAATCAACTATACTTCAGTAAAATAAATTTTAAAAATTGCTGGATGGGAAAAAAAACTGAAAGAGATCTATACCATCACAGCATTTATATCAATTAAAAATAATGTACCCCATGTTGCTGAGTGGGGTCAGAAGCAGGAATGATTGTCACATCCTTATATCAATATGTCAAGGGCAGGGACTTCCCTGGTGGTCCAATGGTTAAGAATCTGCCTTCCAATGCAGGGGATGCGAGTTCGATCCCTGGTCAGGGAACTAAGATCCCACATGCTGAGGGGCAACTAAGCCCGTGTGCCGCAACTACTGAGCCTGTGCACCACAACTAAAGAGAAGCCTGCGCTGCAGCTACTGAGCCCACGCACCACTAGACAGCCCACGCGCTCTGGTGCCCACGTGCCACAACTAGAGAGAAGCCCACATGCCGCATCAAAGATCCCCCACGCTGCAACGAAAGACACTGTGTGCTGCAACTAAGACCCAATGCAGCCATAAATAAATAAATAAATAAATAAATATTTTAAAAAATATGTCAAGGACAGCTGTGGATAAAGGAGAATTCAGAGAGGGCAGTTCTGAAAAGCCCTTGCTGCAAAAATATTTGATAAACTATTCTTGGTTTGATGTGGTGAAAGTTCTGTTGAAGATTCCTGGAGATAAATATGAAAAATGGAATTTGAATATTGTAACTGCTGCTTCTCAGCAGAGCAACCAACTTGCTTCTCTGATGAACAAAATTGAATGACTGAAGGGAATGATACTCGATATTTTGTACTAACCTATAAGGGAGAAGAATCTGAAAAATTATATATATATATATATATATATATATATATATACATATATAACTGAATCACTTTTTTGTACATCTGAAACTAACACAACATTGTGTATTAACTGTACTTCAAAAAAATCCTAAAAATTAAAAATCTGTCCAAATCTATTTTTAAAAATTGAATGCCTGGGGCTTCCCTGGTGGCGCAGTTGTTAAGGGTCCGCCTGCCAATGCAGGAGACACGGGTTCGTGCCCCGGTCCGGGAAGATCCGACATGCCGCGGAGCAGCTGGGCCTGTAAGCCATGGCCGCTGAGCCTGTGCGTGCAGAGCCTGTGCTCCGCAGCGGGAGAGGCCACAACAGTGAGAGGCCTGCGTACCGCAAAAAAATCAAAACAAAACAAAACAAAATTAAATGCCTGAAGGTAAGCAAGCAGAGCTCACTGGGATTATTGGAAACTGGTGCACAGTATACTGTAATCCCCGAAGGAGGATAAAAGAGCAATAAGAGAGGGTTGAAAGTAAAATTTGAAGGTCTAATGAGTGGTGGGTGAAGTCTGGTATGTATATGTGTTTAGTTTGCTGGTTAACCTGAATCCAAGTTTGTTGGTGCTTGTTGATCATCTAATTATTTAGGGACTAATGAGATACCATAAAAGTACCCAGCACAGTAACTAACACATATTTAATCCTAAATACATCATTTCGTTTCGTACATACATTTTTTTCACTTATTCTTAGAGTTATCACATTTGTCAAATCCAAAGTTATAAACTCACTGGACAAATACAAATACTGATTAAATGCATGTGGTCTCTTCAAAATATTGAAATCATATCTGTATGTTAAGAAGAAATATGTTCAGGGTTTCCCTCTTCCCTCGTGGTGCAGTGGTTGAGAATCCGCCTGCCAGTGCAGGAGACACGGGTTCGATCCCTAGTCTGGGAAGATCCCGCATGCCGCGGAGCAACTAAGCCCATGAGCCACAACTACTGAGCCCACGTGCCACAACTACTGAAGCCTGCGTGCCTAGAGCCCATGCTCCACAACAAGAGAAGCCACCAGAATGAGAAGCCCGCAAACCGCAACAAAGAGCCCCCGCTCACCGCAACCAGAGAAAAGCCCACGTGCAGCAACGAAGACCCAACGCAGCCAGAAATGATAAATAAATAAAATAAAATAATAAAATAAATAAATTTATTTAAGAGAAAAAAGAAATGTGTTCAATATTAAATTCACATGCAAATTCAAAATAGGTAATGACATCTGATATGTCTTTTTCTGTGATTGTACTGTTTTAATATATAAACTTGTCTTAATTTTTTTTAAGTGTGCCCCAGGGACTTCCTGGCAGTCCAAAGGTTAAGACTCTGCGCTTCCACTGCAGGGGGTGTAGGTTGGACCCCTGGTTGGGGAACTGAGATCCTGCATGCTGTGAGGTGCAGCCAAAAAGAAAAAAGAATAGGTAAAAATGTGCCCAGAACAATCTACACATTTTCCCAAGGACACATAACACGCAAAAGGATACACATCAAACATACTGGAATTGCTGTCAATGGTGGGAAGGGAAATGCAGCTAAAAGGGAAAAAGTAGGTCAATAAAACAAGAGGCACCTTTTTGCACAGACCAGTGATGGCCTGGCTGCAACCTGGGGACCAGCGTTAGCTCTTTTCCTGAGGTCCAATAAGGGGAAAAAGATTCTCGCCTTGTACCTCCTCCCTAGAGGCATCCAATAATACCTGTTTACTATGTATCCTGCTGGGGTGGGTTAAACATATGCAAACAAATATATGTGCTCCCCCCAACACCACACACGCATGCAGCCTTTCTATACAAACGGAAGCACGCCAAAGGGTACACTGTTTGACCTGTTGCTTGTGTCTCAGTCCATTTTTGATGGTGAAGTTGGAAGAGCTGGGGCATGGGACAGGGTTGTCACTATATGAGAAAAAAAACCCTGGGAGAATAAATCCATGATGCAGATATCCACCCTTGATCTTTCTAGAGTGTTATGAATCTCCATTCAACCCCCCTTTTGCTTAAGCTATTTCACACTGAGTGTCTGTTACATGTAACCAAATGAATCCTGATCAATACAATCAAATGCCACTTGGATCATATATTAGATTTCCATACTCTTGGGCCTCTTTTCTGGATTTCCCGTTTTGTTCCGATGCTCTGTTTATAACATGTTTATAATATTTAGAATGAGTTTTATAGCTATTGTTCCAATGCTCTGTTTATAACATGTTTATAATATTTAGAATGTGTTTTATAGCTAGTCGAGCAAGTCTGTCCACAACCTCCATTTTCAGAATTTCATCTGCTTTTCTTTTATATGATTCATTCTTCCAGATGAACTATAGCATAATTTTGCAGCTTTCAAAAAATCAGGGTAGGGAATTCCCTGGTGGCCCAGTGGTTAGGACTCTGCCCTTCCACTGCAGGGGGCATGGGTTCGATCCCTGGTTGGGGAACTAAGATCCCACAAGCTGCCTGGTGCGGCCAAAATAAATAAATAAATAAATAACCGGTACTCTGAGGTTGCATTACATTTAGAGATTGGTTTAGAGAGAATTGTCATTTTTTTTTTTTTTTTTTTTGCTGTACGCGGGCCTCTCACTGCTGTGGCCTCTCCCGTTGCGGAGCACAGGCTCCGGACACACAGGCTCCGCGGCCATGGCTCGCGGGCCCAGCCGCTCCGCGGCATGTGGGATCTTCCGGGATCGGGGCACGAACCCGTGTCCCCTGCATCGGCAGGCGGACTCTCAACCACTGCGCCACCAGGGAAGCCCGAGAATTGTCATCTTTAAATGTGGAGTCCTCCTAGCCAAGGAGGGATTTTTTTTTTCTATTTATTCCAATTTTCCTTTCTGTATTTCAGTAAACTTAGTTTGTTTTTTTTTTTTTACTTTATTTATTTAATTTATTTATTTTTGGCTGCGTTGGGTCTTCATTGCTGCACATGGGCTTTCTCTAGTTGCAGTGAGCCGGGGCTACTCTTCGTTGCGGTGCGTGGGCTTCTCATTGCGGTGGCTTCTCTTGTTGTGGAGCACGGGCTGTAGGCGTGCGGGCTTCAGTAGTTGTGGCACACAGGCTCAGTAGTTGTGGCTCGGCGGCTCCAGAGGGCAGTCTCAGTAGTTGTGGCACACAGGCTTAGTTGCTCCGTGGCATGTGGGATCTTCCCGGACCAGGGCTCGAACCTGTGTCCCCTTCCTTGGCAGGAGGATTCTTAGCCACTGCGCCACCAGGGATGTCCCAACTTAGTTTTTATCTAATAAAATCCTGCACTTGTTACGTTTATTCTTAAGTATTTTGTAATTTTTCTTGCTGTTGTGACTGGTGTCTTTTTCCAGTTTTACTTTGTAAGAGGTTTTTGTTAGTATATATGCTGTAGGCTCTGAGTGTATTTATTCTGTACCTAGTCCATCAAGTGGTTTTAGGGTGGGTCTAATTGTTGCAAGAAATGGAGACTCCCTCAAAGTGTGTGTGTGTGTGTGTGTCGGGCGTCGGGGAAATTGAGTGGTGGCCGAGGGGAATCCAGGTAAGGAGACGAGGCCGACCGCAGAGGCACGGGACCTGGGAGGCGGGTGAGAACCCAGAAGCTGCTCGCTCGCCCTTTCTGCTGGAGGTTCTCTGCTCTCTCCTCATCCTCTGCTTACCTGCTTATCAGCTCCGTTCTCCCAGCTCGGCCGTCTGGCTCCTCCAATGTGCTCCTGGTTACGATTTCAGCTCCAAAGTGGTCCAGCTGCCCCAACCTGGGTCCCCTGTAATGCTTCCTCTGCAGCATCCATCACCCGGTGGCTGCTTCAGTGTGGTTCTTTCCTCACATCCCTGAGGGAAGAAATCTGATGGCATCACCTCCCCTTTCTGTGCCCGCAGGTGCCCTGCGTCCCCACGTGCTCCTCCCTCCCTCAGTCCCCTGTAGCTGGGAGAATGGGGCCATTTGGAATTTTAAAATCACACACAGACACACACGGACACGCTCATGGAGCTTTTGGCCGTCAGCAGAACCATTTCTGTTTCTTTCAAGGCGCGGAGCGGGCAGAGCAGGCAAAGCTTCCCACAGCCACCGGAGAGCTCAGCCGGTTCCAGAGAGGGTGGAGAGGCGAGGTTAAGAGCAGGGATTCTGGGGGCCTCCCGGGTGGCCCTGTGGTTAGGACTGGGAGCTTCCTCTGCAGGGGGCACGGGTTTGATCCCTGGTCGGGGAACTAAGATCCTGCACGCCGTGCAGCGGGGCCAGAAATAAAAGAGCAGGGATTCTGGAACCAGAGTGGGATGGGAGCTCCAGGAGCCTCATAAGCTCAGCCAAGCAACACCTTCCTGTGCCTGTTTCATTCTCCATAGATGGTGGGATTAAAACACAATGTAATGTAGTATAATGTAATTTAGTTCATGTAATTTTTTTTTTTTTTTTTTGCGGTATGCGGGCCTCTCACTGTTGTGGCCTCCCCCGTTGCGGAGCACAGGCTCCGGACGCGCAGGCTCCGGACGCGCAGGCTCAGCGGCCATGGCTCACGGGCCCAGCCGCTCCGCGGCATATGGGATCCTCCCAGACCGGGGCACGAACCCGTATCCCCTGCATCGGCAGGCGGACTCTCAACCACTTGCGCCACCAGGGAGGCCCTAGTTCATGTAATTTAATGTGTGATTTTATACCCCATTATACACATGTAATTATGATATAAAACATATAGATATGTAGTAATGTAACATATCAATAGATATTAATCTATATCATAAAATATAGTGTGGTATAATAAATTATATATAACTGGTAATATATCACCTTATACATGTGTAATTAGAATGTGAAAAGTTATATCAGTATGTAGTAATATAAAAATATAACCATTACTAATAATCTGTAATAAAATTTATAATGTACAATATAAATTATATATAATTTAATATATAATAATATCTAATATGTAAAATTCACCTATAAGTGTGATTATAATGTAAACTATATTATATAAATATATCTAGTAATATATTGTTAATAATCTAAGTATCTTATGACACAAATAGGATTTAAAGCCTCTTATAATTGTTAAAAGTATTGAAGTATGTTGACAAGGCCTAGCCCATAATCAGCACTCGGTAAGCATAAAATTTTATGGTTATAGTTGTATAGTTTATGAGTAGCAAAGTACTAAACAGTGCCTAGCCCATGGTGACTACTCCATTGATGTTAACTTTTACTGGTATATAGTAGGTGAGTATTAAATCAGTGCCCAGTGCTCGTGTTAATTTTATATTATACTACACTTAGTAAGTTTTCTTTGAGATTTTCTTAAGCTATACAATCATGTCATCCACACATAATGACAATATTACCTTCTACTTTCTTGTGTTTTTAGTTCCAGTTATTATTATTTTGTCTAATTGTACTAGAAGTGCAACCTTTCAGAGCAAAATTAAATAACAGTGATAAGAGTAGATTGTTCTGTTGTTCCTGGCTTCAAGAATGTTAAGACTATTGCTAGCTGTTGGATCCATTCTCACAAACAATGATATTAAGGAAGTGTCCTTTTATTACTAGTCTGCCAAAGCCTTAAACAACAAACAAACAAAGCAACCAGGAAGGGACCCAATGCTCTCAAATGCCTTTTCAGTCCCCAATGAGCTACTGAAGGTGTCTTCTCTTTTGACCTGTTAAATGGGAATCATATTGACCGGTTTTGTGATACTCATCTTTGCATCCTGTCCCTAAACCCATCTTGCTATGGTCTGAATCCTGTTTGCTATGATTCAGTTCATCTCTCACTTTGTAAAGTACATCAAGCATCAGGGTCAGGAGGCAAAGGATCAATATCATTTTGGGGAAGAACCAAATGAGCCAGAACCAAGCCCAACATGACAACATTCCTCTAAATCCTATCAACTGGTGGAACCAGCTTTGACAAACCCAAAGCAAAATCTGTCATAATTGCTTATTTTGAGGACAAGGGCAGAGACTAACTCTCAAGACTGATTTGAATTTAGACTCTTACAGTGAAGGTTAGAGTTTCAGAAGACACACTAAATTGTACCTGGAAAAGCTCTTGATCAGATGTGAGTATGAGTTAATTCTATGTCTGAATTTAAAACTCCTAATTGAAAAAAAAAAGTGACATCAGTTAAATTTTTATTTGCGGTACATAAGTGTAAAACAAATCCTTTTTTATAGAGAAAGAAATAGAAGACAGTTTTACTTTGTTTCGTTTTTTTTGTTTAATTTTATTGGAGTATAGTTGATTTACAATGTTGTGTTAGTTTCAAGTGTACAGCAAAGTGATTCAGTTATACATAGACATATATTCATTCTTTTTCAGATTCTTTACCCATATAGGTTATTGCAGAATATTGAGTAGAGTTCCCTGTGCTATACAGTAGGCCCTTGTTGGTTATCTATTTTATATATAATAGTGTGTGTACGTTAATCCCAAGCTCCTAATTTATGTCTCCTCACCCGCCGCCCACGTTTCCCCTTTGGTAAGCACAGGTAAGACAGTTTTACTTTGAGCACACAACAGGTTTCATCGAGGGTTGAACCTTCATTGATTGAACTTGTTGCAGGCACACAGGAGGGACCTCATGGTGTCTCAGCTACTGTTACTACTTAATAAAAGTAAAAGCCTTAAGACAAATGATAAGCTACTATTATGACTTCAATTAATTGCTGAAACTGTTATAAGAATATTTGAACCTCTATATGATGATAATGGAAATGTTTATAGTTGTGGATAGAAGCAATTATGGAATTCTTTATGGGGTAATTTGTCAACTGATTGTACGATGAGCTATAATTTTATGGGTAGAGGTTTAATGCTTTGCTATCATGTACTGTCGCTTTGAATTTAACCTGGATTACCTGCTGATTTTTAGATTTTCCAGTTGCTAATTAAGGAAAGGCCTCTTCACTTTTATGAAATGTATTCATTTCTTCATTGGATTCTGGTTCCTAGAGACGAATAAGAATTATTCTAGCTGTTTCCGTGACAATAATTCTGTTTTTCTGAGAAGGCAAGAAAATTTGAATTTTTCCTTAAAACCAGTCTGATTTCTCCCTCACCTTTTTACCGTTTTTTCTTTAGGAGCCCCTATTTTTCTGATCTACAGCTTTTTAGTGGCCATTCGATTTGTGATCTGATACTAAAAAAGGTTTTGGTTTGAAATCAAGAGAAAAAATGTAGTATCAAATCACATGAATGAAACTACATAAAGGGTTCATCAAACCTAAGGAATCTAAGACATTACAATCTTGAGAGCCATCAGAAAAATTTTTTCATTGTGGACTCTGCCACCAAAGGCTACTTGATAATTGGGAAAGAAAGAAAGAGGGAGAAATATTGAATAACTAAAGATTTACAAAATGCAATGGGATTTAAAATGGGTCTTCAGATGTTTGCTAAACACTAATAAATCATAAAACCCCAAGAACATAATTTAGAATGCCCCCACTGATCAGTTACTATGATATCCCCAGTTTGCCAATCTATAAAATTCTAAAGCAAACGCCAGATGATCAGGGAGTAAATGATGAGCATACACAAAAGCATTCTTAACCTTTGCTTCGGGGGCTGTTCAGTAATCCCAACCCTATGTGTGGTTTTCCACTCCTCAAAGACCTTGTTCCCTGAAACCCAACTCAATAGAGACTGTCTTTCCTTCTACGTACCCCGACCTTGGGGAACAGGGTCACAGTACATTTTTTCGTTAGCTATTTCTCTCCTCTTGGAAGAAGAGCAGAACTAGTTCTTGTTACTGGTCCATGGATCCTCATTTTTAGCAGCTGATCTCAATTATTCTTAAAAGAATATTTATTTATTTATATATTTGGCTGTATCGGGTTTTAGTTGTGGCATCCGATCTTTCATTGTGGCGTGGGCTTAGTTGTTCCACGGGCATGTGGGATCTTAGTTCCCGGACCAGGGATTGAACCTGTATGCCCTGCATTGGAAGGCAGATTCTTAACCACTGGACCACCAGGAAAGTCCCTACATGTAATTCTTGTTCATCATTATTTGCAATGGCCACTCATAACACTGGAAGTTTTTAAAAATTTAGTCTTGAGATTTAGGATTTCTTTTTTCCTTGTTCTAAAATTTTTGTTACAAAATTAGCATATTCAAAATTAGATGGGTGTCATGTACAGCATGGTGACTATAGTTAATAAGACAGTATTGTCTATTTGAAAGCTGCTAAGAGAGCAGATCTTAAAATTTCTCATTGCAAGAAAAAAAAATTTTGTAACTGTGTGGCAATGGATGTTAACTTATTGTGGTAATCATTTTGTAATATATACATGAATCAAATCATTATGTTGTACACCTAAAGCAATACAATGTTATATGTCAATTACATCTCAATTTAAAAAATCAGGATAAGGCTTCCCTGGTGGCGCAGTGCTTGAGAGTCCGCCTGCCGATGCAGGGGACGCGGGTTCATGCCCCGGTCCGGGAGGATCCCACATGCCGCGGAGCGGCTGGGCTCGTGAGCCATGGCCGCTGAGCCTGCGCGTCCAGAGCCTGTGCTCCGCAACGGGAGAGGGCACAACAGTGAGAGGCCCGCGTACCTCAAAAAAAAAAAAAAATTAGGATAGTATAATGAACCCCCATGGACTCATCCTCCATGTTCAACCAGTATCAACTCACAGCCAATCTTGTTTCGCTTCTGCCCCCTATCAATGATGTCCTGGATCTGGCTCTGCCTGCCAAGACCTGATTTTCTTCCCAATTCCATGTTCAGTGACACACTGCTGGGAGTTTGCAACCAACTGCGATGGGAGTATTTACATCATGGAAATTGGCAAATACTACAAATCAAGCCTTCCTTCTCTCTGCCACCTCCGGGCTGGAGAGCCTGTTGTTAAGGAATTACCAGGCCATCCACTGCTCCCACTCCCACCCACCCCAATGGATTCTTTTGGAACCTCATATTACTTTGTTTCAGTGGGTACACCTAAAATACTAGAATTCCTTAAAAATTATCACTATAATTCCCCTGTCACATACTAAAAAATTAACACCAAATTTTAAAATATTGTCAAATACCCATTGTTCAGATTTTCCTGATAATTGCATTTTTTTTATTTTTTCATAATTTAAAAAAGTAGTTGGTTTGTTCAAATAAGAATTCCAAATAGGTCTATACTATGGGATGCAATCAGCAAAATCTAAACTATGGAAAACTGTAGAGGACAATAACCCTTTTCCTTTAACAACTAAATTGTAATATGTTGTAAGAGAAAAAAAAGGAAGAGAGGGAGAAACCTACAAATTAAACAAGATTTAAGAGTCATATAGGGGCTTCCCTGGTGGTGCAGTGGTTAAGAATCCGCCTGCCAATGCAGGGGACATGGGTTAGAGCCCTGGTCTGGGAAGATCCCACATGCCACAGAGCAGCTGAGCCCAAGTGCCACAACTGCTGAGCCTGCGCTCTAGAGCCTGAGAGCCACAGCTACTGAAGCCTGTGTGCCTGGAGCCTGTGCTTCACAACAGGAGAGGCCACCGCAATGAGAAGCCGCGCACCACAACAAAGAGTAGCCCCTGCTCACCACAATTAAAGAAAGCCCACATGCAGTAATAAAGACCCAACGCGGCCAAAAATAAATAAATAAATATTTTTTAAAAAAGTCATATAAACCAAATACAAGGGACTTCCCTAGTGGTCCAGTGGCTAGGATTCTGTACTCCCAATGCAGGGGGCCCAGGTTCGATCCTTGGACAGAGAACTAGATCCCACATGCCGCAACTGAGACGCAGTGCAGCCAAATTTAATTAATTAATTAACTAAAAAAACAAAACAAAACACAAATACAACATGTGGGCCATATCCAAGCAGTAGTTGTCTATGCTTTCTCCTAAAAACTTTATTTTTCTACCTTTCACATGCTAACTGATTTTCCCCCATCTTTATTGAGGTATAATTGACAGTGGAAAATGTATACCTTTAAGTTGTACAGCTTGATGTTTTGATATATCACCACATTATGCTCATTAACATATCCATCACTTCACATAGATAGCATTTTCTTTTTTTTTTCTTTGTAGTGAGAACACTTAAGATCTACTCTCCTAGCAAATTTCAAGCATACAGTACAGTATTAACAAAAGTCACATTGTGTACATCAGATCCCCAGAACTTATTCATTTGTGTAACTGAAACTTTACCTCCTGAACAATATCCCCTCACCCTCACCCTCCCCAGCCCCCCATCACCCCAGCCCTTGGTAACCACCATCCTAACTCTCTGCTTCTATGAGTTTGACTCTGTTAGATTCCACATATAAGGGACATCACACAATACTTGTCTTTCTGTGTCTGGCTTATTTCACTTAGCATGATGTCATCCAGGTTCATTCATATTATTGTAAACGACAGGATTTACTTCTTTTTTAAGGCTGAATAATATTCCATTGTATATACAGTACTTTCTTTATGCATCTGTCCATAGACAGATTTAGGCAGTTTGCATATCTTGGCATTTGTGACTAATGCTGCAATGAACAGGAGAGGAGGGATACTCGAGATACTGATTGCATTTCATTTGTCAGATACCCAGAAGTAGGATTGCTGGATCATATGGTATCTCTATATTTAATTTTTTGAAGAACCTCCATACTGTTTTCCATAATGGCTACACTAACTTACATCCCACCAATAATGTACAAGTGTTCCCTATTCTCCATATCCTCACCAACACTTATATTTTGCCTTTTTGATAATAGCCATTATAACAGGTGTGAGGCAATATCTCATTGTAGTTTTGATTTGCATTTCCCTGATGATTAATGATAGAGTGCCTTTTTATATACCTGTTGGCCATTTGTATGTCTTTTGAGAAATATCTATTCATGTCCTTTGCCTATCTTATAATCAGGTTATTTACATTTTTTGCCCTTGAGTTGTGTGAGTTCCTTACATATTTTGGATATTAACCCCTTATCAGATATATGGTTTGCACATATATTCTCTTATTCCATACATTGTCTTTTCACTCTGTTGATTGTTTCCGTTGCTGTGCTGAAGCTTTTTGGTTTAATGCAATCCTACTTGTCTATTTTTACTTTTGTTGCCTGTGCTTTCAGTGTCATATCCAAAAAATCATCACCCAGACCAATGTCCAAAAGCTTTTTTCCTATGTTTTCTTATTTTAGTTTTATGACTTCAGGTCTTTATTTAATCCTTTTTTTTTTTTTTTTTTTTTTTTGCGGTACGTGAGCCTCTCAGAGTTGTGGCCTCTCCTGTTGTGGAGCACAGGCTCCGGATACGCAGGCTCAGCGACCATGGCTCACGGGCCTAGCTGCTCCGCGGCATGTGGGATCTTCCCGGACTGGGGCATGAACCCGCGTCCCCTGCATCGGCAGGTGGACTAGCAGCCACTGTGCCACCAGGGAAGCCCAATTTAATCCATTTTGAGTTGATTTTTTTAGCCATTCTTTAAAAATTGAAGTATAGGGGGCTTCCCTATAGGGGGCACCACAACTACTGAGCCTGTGCTCTAGAGCCCATGAGCCACAACTACTGGAGCCTGTGTGCATAGAGCCAGTGCTCCACAGCAAGAGAAGCCACCACAATGAGAAGTCCACACACCACAACGAAGAGTAGACCCTGCTTGCCGCAACTAGAGAAAGCCCGCGCACAGCAACGGAGACCCAACGCAGCCAAAAATAAATAAATAAAATAAATTTATTTTAAAAAAATTGAAGTGTAGTTAATTTGCAATGTGTTTGTTTCAGGTGTACAGTGAAGTGATTCATCCTTCTGCTTGTGGATACCCAGTTTTCCGTATACCATTTAATCAAGAGACTATCCTTTCCTCATTGGTAATCTTGTCAAAAGTCAGTTGGCCATAGGTGTGTGGATTTATTTCTGGGCTCTCTATTCTGTTCCATTTTTCCTTATGTCCATTTTAATGCCAGTACCATACTGTTTTGATTACTGTAGCTTTTTAATGTATTTTTAAATAAGGACGTGTGTTGCCCCCAGCTTTGTTGTTCTTGTTCAAGATTGTTTTGGCTATTTGGGATCTTTTGTTGTTCTGTGCCAATTTTAGGATTTTTTTTCTATTTCTGTAAACAGTGCCTTTGGGATTTTGATAGAGATTGCATGGAATCTATCGATCATTTTAACAATATTCTTCCAATCCATGAACATAGGATGTCTTTCCATTCACCTATGTTTTCTTTAATTTCCTTCATCAGTGTTTTATCATTTTTAGTGTACCAGTCTTTCACCTCTTTGGTTAAGTTTATTTCTAAGTACTTTATTCTTTTTCTTATTTTTGTGATGGAACTGTTTTCTCAACTTCCTTTTAGGATAATTTGTTTTCTGTATAGAATGGTGACTCATTTTTGTATGTTGATTTTTTTATCCTGCAACTTTACTGAATTCATTTACTAGTTTTAACAGTTTTTTTGATTGTTGTTGAGTCTTGAGAGTTCTCTACATATATGATCATGTCGTCTGCAAAGAGAGCTAATTTTACTACTTCCTTTCCAATTTAGATGCCTTTTATTTCTTTTTCTTGTCTAATTGCTCTAGCTGCAACTTCTAGTACTATGCTGAACAACAGATGAGAGTGGGCATGTTTGCTTTGTACTGAATCTTAGAGGAAAAGCTTTCAGTTTTTCCCCATTGATTATTGTGTTAGAAGTAGGCTTTTCATATGTGGCCTTATTGTGTTAAGTTTCTTCTACACTGATTTTGTTGAGAGTTTTTATCATGAATGGATGTTAAACTTTGTCAAATGTTTTTCTGCATTGATTGAGATAATCATGTGATTTTAACCCTTCATTCTGTTAATATGGTGTATCACATTGATTGATTTGCACATGTAGAACTATCTTTGCATCCCAGGGATAAATCCCACTGGTTCATGGTATATGAACTTTTTAATGTGTTATTAAATTTGGTTTGTTAGTATTTTATTGAGGATTTTTGCATCTATGTTCATGAGGGATATTGGCCTATAGCTTTCTTTTCTTATCTTTGTCTGGCTTTGGTATTAGGGTGATGCCTACCTCATAAAATGAGTTTGGAAGCACTCCCTCTTCTATTATTTTGGAAGAGTTTAAGAAGAAATTGTATAAATTCTTCTATGAATGTTTGGTAGAATTCACCCAAGAAGCCATCTGGTCCTGGGCTTTTCTTTGTTGGGAAGGATTTGCTTACTAATTCAGTCTCCTTATTTGTTATTAGTCTGTTCAGGATTTCTGTTTCTTCTTAAGTTTTGGCAGGTTGTATGTTTCTAGGAATTTATCTATTTTATCTAAGTTATCCAGTTTGTTGGCATATAATTGTTCATAATAATCCCTTATGATCTTTTTTATTTCTGAGGCATCTGTCATAATGGCTCCCTTTCATTTCTGATTTGTAAAATTTGAGTCTTCTCTCTTTTTTTCTGCCAGTCTAGCTAAGGGTTTGTTGGTTTTGTTTATATTTTCATAAAACCAACTCCTGGTTTTTTTCCTATTGTTTTTCTATTCTCTATTTGATTTACTTCTGCTTTAATCTTTATTATCTCCTTCCTTTCACTAGCTTTTGGCTTAGTTTGTTCTTCTTTTTCTAGTTTTTTGAGTTGTAAAATTATGTTGTTTATTTGAGGTCTTTCCTCTTTTTTAATGTAGTAGTTTATCACTGTAAACATCCCTCTTAGTGCTGCTTTTGCTGCATCCCATAAGTTTTGGCATGTTATAGTTTCAATTTTGTTTATCTCAAAATACTTTTTTAAAATAAAATTATTTATTTATTTTTGTCTGAGTTTGGGTCTTTGTTGCTGCGTGCGGGCTTTCTCTAGTTGCAGCAAGTGGGGCTACTCTTCGTTGTGGTGTGCGGGTTTCTCATTGCGGTAGCTTCTCTTGTTGCGGAGCATGGACTCTAGGCATGCAGGCTTCAGTAGTTGTGGCTCGTGGACTCTAGAGCGCAGGCTCAGTAGTTGTGGCGCACAGGATTAGTTACTCTGCAGCATGTGGGATCTTCCCAGACTAGGGCTCGAACCCGTGTCCCCTGCATTGGCAGCTGGATTCTTAACCACTGTGCCACGAGGGTAGCCCTCAAAATACTTTTAAAATTTCCTTTTTAAAAAATTTCCTCTTTGACCTAATAATCGTTCAAAAATGTGTTATTTACTTTACACATGTTTGTGAATTTTCTCATTTTCTTAGTGTTTTGATTTCTAGTTTCATTCCACGTTAGATGGGAAAGATACTTGGAATGATTTTGATCTTCTTAAATTTGTTAAGATTTGTTATGTGACCTAACACATGATTTATCCTAGAGAATATTTCATGTGCATTTGAGAATAAGGTTTATTCAGTAGTATATATCTGTTAGGTCTTTGTGTCTATGTCGTCTATTGTGTTGTTCAAGTCAGCTGTTGGATAGAACATCCAGAAAGAAAATCAGTTATTAAAAGGCTATGGATTTTTGTATGTTGATCTTATACACCTATTCTTTTCTAAATTCTCATTTTTTAGTAATTGTTTTTCTGTGAAATTTTTTTTTGGGGGGGACTTATGGTATTTAATTATATTATTTGCAATAAAGAATAGTTTTACTTCTTTCTTTCCAACTCTCAGACCTCTGATTGCTTTCTTTTGTCTAATTGAATTGGCTTATATTTTCGATAAAATGATAAATATAGTATGGCAACGTGAGGCATCCTTGTCTTTTTTGATTCTTGTTCCTGACATTGGTGGAAAAGCTTTTAGATATTCCTCATTAAGTAAAATGTTGTGTTTTGTAGAAAAATATATTTTATATATGTATCATACATATATAATTTATATACATAACATTTATATAATATATGCTACATAGACTCATATTAAGGGAGCATCCATTAATCACTATTTTATTGGATTTTAAAAAATATAAATGGATGTTAAAATTTGGCAAATATTACTATTTTGCCAATATTGAATCAGGTTTGAATTCATAGAATAAATCTTACCTAAGCATGATGTTTATTTTTTTTTAACTAATATTGGATTCTGCTTGCTTATATTTTAAGATTTTATGATTGATATTCATAAATGAGATTGGTCTATAATTTTATTTTTGGATGCAATGTTTGGCATGTTTCAGAGTCAGTGTTATACTTCATAAAAATACTTTTGAAAGTTTCCTTTCATTATATGCTGGAATAATTTTAAGTAGTATTGGAATTATTTGACCTTTAAAGGTTTAGTAGAATTCTCTTATAGAATTACCTGGGTCTGGTGCCTTTTCCTTTTCCTCATTATAAAAAAAAAAATTTTTCCCTCCTCCCCTCCATCCTAAAAATTTTTTTCAGTATATATACTGAAAAAAATATCAAATCATAGGTGTACAGTTCAGCAAATTTTCTCAAATAGAGTATATTTGTTTAATCAGCATTTAGATCAAGAAGCAGACCCTGGTGCCCCATAAGCCTCCTTCATGTTTCCTTCCACTCACTAGCTTCCCACAACAAGAGCTTGAAGCCCTTTTGTCATGGTGCCCTCTAGGCTCTGTATTTTTTTTCCCCCCTATGTTAAGTGGTCTGCTTAGATTTTTTTTGTCTCCAGTTTTGATAAACAGTATTTTTCTGGACAATTATCTATTTCATCTAGGCTTTCAAACTGATTTATATATAATTATGCAAATTAGTCCTTTATGATTTGAATTTTTTACCTGTTATATTCCCTAATTCTTAAAAACTACAGGTTCTGGGTGTATCTTTCTAAAGTTCCATCATGGTCCATGGGACAAAAAATTATAAATCTGTGTGTGTGTGTGTTTGTAATAGTGTTATTATTTTTTTTTTGTAATAGTGTTATTGAACACATACTTTTCTGTCTTATCTAGCTAGCTAGCTATTTATCTCACCATCTATTTATCTTGCTATCCTGGTATCTGTGTATATTTCACATGTTAGAGAGAACAAAGGGCATCTACAAAGCATTTGCATTCCTGATGAGAGAATTGATTGGGCTGTCCTTTTCTTCTTTCTGCCTTAGGCTGAGACATGATACCATTTTGCAACCACAGGAGAGAAGCCAAAAGAATTGTGGAGGCATAGGCTCTGCCATTGATGAGCTGCTGAGATAACACCAGGAAACACCTACCTCCAGAATTCTTGGTAAGTAAGAGGTATACGCCTCTGTTTGTGCAACTCCAAGTCAGGGTTCCATTATTTGCAGCTGAATACATTCCTAACTGATAGAGAAAGTAAGATAGGCGAAACCAGACAGTTTTTAGGCGAAACCAGACAGTTTTAGTTGTTCAT
Source organism: Mesoplodon densirostris (assembly GCF_025265405.1). Taxonomy (NCBI): domain Eukaryota; kingdom Metazoa; phylum Chordata; class Mammalia; order Artiodactyla; family Ziphiidae; genus Mesoplodon; species Mesoplodon densirostris. Next base: position 4,691,475 of record NC_082676.1, read on the forward strand.
AGTATGTAAATGTTTATATACAGAAAAATTATTGTAAGGACACCACACTCGCCAACTCTAAGTTAGGAACCTGAGTAGCAATTTCACAAATTAAGTGCATATTGCATGGCCTTTTTAGTGTAACCATTGTTAAAAGCATAATTTGCATAATTTATTCACAATGTTTTAGATGTATTTTACCTTTTTCATTTTTGTACAGTGGGATACAGATTGGTTACATCTTGTACAGATGATAGGGTATATCCTCCTAGGGTTTCAAAATGATTAAATGAGATAATCCATATAAAGGGCCTAGGACAGTGCCTGGCACATGGTAAAGTGCTCCATAAATGTTAATTATAATGTTTTAATAAGTAATATTGATTAAAGAATAGTGATGTTTGCTACTCATATTTAGATGACTAGCTCCTTGTCATCCTTTGCATTCCCATAAGAAAATTCACCTCCTCCGAGAGGCCCTCCCTGGCTATTCTATCTCAAGTGGAATCCCTCCCCAAATAGCTCCCATTCCCCATCACCCCCATTCTGTTTATTAGCCCAGAGACCTTTTCATCATTTATAATTCTTTTAGTTATTTATTTGGTAAATGCATGTCTCCCCTGATAGAACTTACCCATGAGAGCAGAACTCCCAGTGGCTGGCATAGGTTCTGTACTCTCTATATATTTGTTGAGTTAAAACAATCACCAAAAATGTCCAAGAGGGCTTCCCTGGTGGTGCAGTGGTTGAGAGTCTGCTTGCCGATGCAGGGGACACGGGTTCGTGCCCCAGTCCGGGAAGATCCCACATGCCGTGGAGCGGCTGGGCCCGTGAGCCATGGCCGCTGGGCCTGCGCGACCGGAGCCTGTGCTCCGCAGCGAGAGAGGCCACAGCAGTGAGAGGCCCGCGTACCGCAAAAAGAAAAAAAAAAAAAGTCCAAGAAACCATTATCATAAGAGAATACCATTTGACATAGAAAGGCTGTTCTGAGGTGGCCATTTCTTTGGGAATAATTTTGCCTACATTTAAATAAAAGTGAAGGTGGGTGAAATTTCTGACCAATTCTAGACCCTCCTCAAACTAAACCCTCAGGGGGCTTAGTGGTTTTTTATCATTATTATTATTATTTTTAATCTCTAAAAGATCAAAGAATAGTTATTTTTAATATTTGGCCTCCACAGCTTTATAAAGTGGAGCACAAATTGTTACTTTTAGAAAAATATGTTGTTTTGCATTTGAGTAGGGATGTAAAATTCAGCTAACAATTAAAAAACTAATGGTTTATCGTAATCAAATATTTAGATGAAATTCTTCATGATTTTTTGGAATTCTGAAGATCCTAGAATTTAGATTTTAAAATAGCCCTGTAAGAGTTACATTTGGTACCAAGTCAAAGGGAAAACGAAAATGAAATTGTTTTAGTAGAAGGGATAAATCCCAAGGAGGAGAAGGGACCCTGAAACACATCTGAGTGACTGGAGGTGGCCCCATGGCAAACCTCTGAACTGGGGGTAAGGCAGGACTGTGTCCAGTGCCATTCTCTGAGGGACAAGGACGTACGTTTCCCCTCCCCGACCTGCTCACGACCCCCCCACCCCACCATCACCACCGGATATGGAATCAATGGAGACATGCAGGATTTCCCCTTGGAGTCATGGGTCCTGCCTGGGCTCCTGGCAACTGGCATCCAGGAAAGAAGAGCAGTAGACCTTCTCTTTTTTTCTATATCTTTTAGAACTACAGGATATTGTAGTAGCCAAGCAGTGGGCTTTGGCTACCTGAGTTTGAAGCCCATTTTCCCTGCTTAACTCTTGGGGCAAGTTACTTTGGTCTCTCTAGGCCTCATAAAATGGCAGTAATAGCTGAACCTGTCTCACTGGGCAGTGATTTAATTGGCACATAGTAGGTGGTGGATAGCCGTGACTTTTATTACCCTCTTTCTGGACGTGATCACAAAGTCTCTGCCAGTTTTGACCAGCAAGGGCCGGGGATTCTGGGATATCATTTTCTATGTATAAGTGTTCTATAGCCTGAGAATTTGCTTCCTAATTGTGATGGCTATGTGGCTAGTATAGCAATCTTATGTGGATTATTCAGAGAAGGCTCTAGAATTTCTGTGTGGGTGGGGCATACAGGCGGCCATCTTGGAAGAGGGGCTTTGGGACTTTATTCTCCGCCAGCACTTTACTTGGATGGGTGTTTGTATGGTGGGCTGGTCTTGTACTTGTTGCCTAGGGTTTAGTTAATTGTGTTTATTTGGAGTACTTTGGACGATTATGGGAATTTGGGGACTGGTCTTCTGGCTATATCTGCATAGCAAGCACTCGTGTAGATTATATGTTAATTTGGGGGGGCGGTTTGAGGGTCGTTTTGTAATGAAATCTACCTAGTAAGCCAACAATTTTTATGTGGAATGAATGTTACATAGGAAGCTTTGGGAAGGTTTATGGACATGGGGTATTTGCTACTTTTTCTGCCCTCCGTGGGGCATGCTTTGCTCACCTCTGGTATACTCTGCTTCAGGATTAATTGGCTGGGATTAATTTGACCTAGAAAATGGAATAGGAAGTCGGTTTTTGGCCTGAATTACAGAATCAACTTGATTAATGTCCCATTTGGCCCGTTTCAGAGGGTGCAATGATTGATGCTGGGGGCAAACTGGTCTCTCCCTCCCACCCCTCCAGGAAGCCACTCCATGGGTGACCGTGAACTTAAGGGATGAGCCTGGGGGGTGAAGGACTAGGGAGCCCAAGTGGACCTCAGGTCCAAGCCATAACCCACCAAGGATTCAGAGTTTGATGTGGGGCCCATGAGTGCTGGTGGCCACCCCCTCCCCCAACAGTGGTGGAAGATTGTTTTATTTGTATTTCACTTCATTATGAGTGAGGTTGCATGGTTTCCCCAATGTTAATTAGTTATTTGTACGTTTTTTAAAAAGTAAAATTGTTTGTTTATGTACCTTGCTCATTTTTGCGAGAGGCGCTTGCTAATTAATTCTTCAGAGCTCTTTGCTTATTAGGGAAACTAACCCTTTGTTACAGATTTTTATCCAGTCTCCACCCCCACCCCATTCATATTTGATATTAATTTTTGTACGGTCATCCCCCAGCCCTCTTTGGTTTTTTTTTAAATCTTAGGTCATGCTTAGAGAGGCCTTCTATAAACCAAGATTTTAATTATAAAAATTGACATTTTTAAAGTAACTTTTTGTACTTAACCATATGTGTTTGACCCACACTGAGTTCATTTGTGTATGGAATGAGGTAGGGATCCAGTTTTTTTCCCCAAATTGCTATACCATTTCTTTCTGATTATTTGATAGCTTTGTACCAGCTTTATTCCTCCTCAACCCCCACCTCCCACCTTTACTGAGATATAATTGACAAAATTTTAAGATAAAGTGTAAAATGTGATGATTTAATATACATTGTACACCATTTCTTGAATAACTCTTTTCCTGATTGTAAACTGCATTCCTAAATTCCTCCCACCCAATTGAGTCCCTGTCTTAATGCAGGACAAACAGCTGAAATTCAAACACCTATTTGGGGAGACTAGGTAAGCAGGCACACTGTGAGACAATATATAAGGGTATAAGTTGATAGACTCTTTGGATAGGGCAGCAGTGATCAAAGTATAGAACTTCTTTGATGGGACTTAGAGGTTTTCTATGGGGCATTGGGTTCGAGAGGAGAACAGGGTGGACATTTTGTATTGTCTGCAAATTGTTTTCAGAAACCCAGGATTAGGTCAACAAAAACATAGAGTGGCAATATTTTATACCCACTTATAACCTTGGGGCCTTGTCACCTCAACACGGGGGCCTCCCAACTTTTGATGCAGTCAAAACCCTGAACAATGGGTATTTGCTTGAAACCACAAATAATTCACGGGAGTCACATCCTTTGCTCACATTTAATTTTTATTTTGATTTTTTTTTAATGCTGCACAACACAATATTTATTTCATTTGTTTCATTTATGTCATTTATTCTTTTATTTCTTTATTTGTTTGCTGCTGTTATTTTACTTACTTAAAGAGAGAGGGAACGTTTGTGGCCTTTTTTTCCTTAATCTTTTTCTGTAGGCCGCCTTAAGCTTTCTAAATTTGGAATATTTAAGCAAGCTGAAGGGTAAAGGGGGTTTCGCAAAATCACTTGAGGGAAAGGAAAGGTTGCTTTGTTAATCATGCCCTATGGTGGGTGATCAACTGCGTGTACAATTACGTTTCACTTTTAATTAATTGTGCTTAAGGCCTTAATTAAATTTGGAAGTTCCCTTCTTAGAGCAGCTCATATTGACGGAGGTGCATGCGCTGGATGATGTCACGGCAGTCGTTGAACACACGGCGAATGTTCTCTGTGTCCACAGCGCAGGTGAAGTGAGGGTAGCAATAGTGGCGCCCATCTCCACTAGCAGTGCTGATTCTCTGTGGGCACAGAAGGAAACTCGGTCAGTGCCGCCTCTCCAGTAAGTCCCCCTGTCAGCAGTGGGGTCATCTACCCAGGACTGCCCACCAGTCATTGATGTCATGTTAAAACAAACCCAAATTGAGGGGCACAGAGGCTAAATTCATACCGACTATTGGTGAAATAACACTGAGGAACTGGATGGTTTGATCCCCAAATTTAGAAGTAAGGAAACGTACACCCCTAAGAATAAAAGAACAAGCAGAGAGAGGGAACCAAAGACAGTCTCTACTCACCAGAAATTCATCTCGAATGAAGTACTTGGCCCGGGTCACGCGTGGGTCCTCTCCGGGCTCGGGAGTCGCTGCAAAGAATATAAATATTTTGTTACTTAAGTGATTAAAATAAGGTTCTTTGGCTCCCCCTACAGATCCCTTATAGTGTGGTGGTGGTTGAGTAGAGGCGGGGGTTCCATTCTTAGAGGATGTTCATTTTTAAAATCCAGAACAGAAATTTTTAACACATGCAAGACACCCCATAGGACCAAGGGGCACTAATCAACTGCAGAAGGCCACACATACCATCCTCAGGAGTAGTGTAGCGAGCAAATTCTGGAAAGTAGTCCTCAATCTTCGATTTTCCAGCGAGGACTTTCTCAGCGAGCAGATCTTGCTTGTTGAGGAACAGAATCACAGAGATGGTGCGCAGCCATCTAAGAAAGAGAGACACAGGTTTAATGCCCAGGAAAAGAAAGCATTCTTTCTGCAAGGGGTTTGAGATGCTTGCCCAAGAACTTGCACAAGATTCTTTTCTAGCCATGCAAATACAGGGCCTTGAGATCAGTGGGGAGGAGACCAGGGGGTCACCGCACAAACCTATTGTTCCAGATGCTCTTGAAGAGGTTCAGAGCCTCCTGCAGGCGGTTGGTCTGGTTGTCCTCCCGGATGACCATGTTGTAGCTGCTGCTGGCAACCACGAAGATGATGGCAGTCACATCTTCGGCACAAGAAAGCAAAAGCAGTGCACGTTAGAAGTGGAAATGACCCTTAACGATGAAAAAACCCAAATGTCCTTAAAGAGCAGAGAAGCCCGTGGCTTCCGTACCATTGAAGCACTGGATCCATTTGCGGCGTTCATCACGCTGGCCGCCCACGTCAAACATGCTGCAGGAGAGAAATGACACCTGGTCACTCCAAGGGCCAACACTGGTCCACCATTCTCCCGGCCAGAGGGAACGTCAAGAAATCTCTCTCTCTCTCTTCTTTTTTTTTTTTTTAAAGGGAACCATTTACTTACTGGAAGTTGACTTTATCCACCTGGAACTTGGTCTCAAAGATTCCAGAAGTCAGGACGCGGCAGCGCAGCAGGTCCTAAAACAAAATCTTAGGTCAAGGGATCTCACCCAAACCAACCAAAACATTATTAATAATTGACAATCTGGAGCAAAAGTCTTGACTAGTTCGGAAAGAGGGCTCTACCTCCTCTGCTTGTGAGACCGTGTGCATACCTGGTCGCTGGGCACATAGTCAGCCTGCTTGATGACGTCAATCTTGTCCAGGAAGCTGGGAGGAAAAGAAAAAGGCACAGGGGTGACCACACACTCATGCCACTTTGCCCACTATTGCGGCCTCTCTGCCAAGTCCAGCTAAATGGAAATGATCACCCCACAGTTACCTGGCATTATTAAGTCAATGGGGAGTTTGCTTGTGTTCATTATGAGTCCAAACGTATGCCTTAGAAAAGGTTAGAGCAAACAGAATTTAAGATAAATGTACCTGGCTGACCAGTAGGTCTAGGAACCAGGAACTAGGGGTGGGTTCTCAGGACCCATGGCCTACAGGTACAGCACAGGCCAGTGCAGAGCTCTGGTCTTGCTTTGATTTTAAAAGGCTGGTTCTGTGCATGTCAATTAGCTGAGGGCCCAAAATCAGGTCTGATTTTGTGCCATTTGATAAAGGCTGAGTAAAAAATTCAGATTTTCAAATTGTTTGGCTTTGACTAAAATGGCAAGTAGTTTGAAAATTGTACCCTTCCATGTCACGCAGTTTTTTTAAAAAAATGAAAAAGATGGCACACTTTAAAGAAACAAGGATTCCCCGCCCCCCAAGGGACTAATGAAAATAAGATTGAGTTACTCAGAAAGGGCATCCCTTCCTTCTACTTTTAAGAAGGGGCCCTTTTGGCCCTTACCACAGTGAACAGGAAACAGACACAAAGTTCCCTTCCGTTCCACTTGGTCCATGAAATAGAACAGTCCAGATATTAAACTTTGAGTTTTCAAAAAACCTCACGGCCATCCAGGTTAGGGGCCCTTATCTGGGCAGGGAGCATGTACAGTGGAGGGGCGGGGGCGGTCTCAGGGGCCATCATTAGTGATGCCAAAGCTTTAGAGGGAAAAGCAGTGTTTTCTATCTCCCACTCCACAGCCATAACTGTTCCCAAAGTAAAAACTATCTTGCTTGTGTTGCCTGACTAGATACACTGTTAGGAAAAATAACTTCTAAAAGACTAGACTAATTTAACTACTGTGAAAAGTTAATATTAAAACCAGCTTTTGGGGGGGGCAGGGGTCTGGATCGTTGTAAAGTGGGCTAATCAGAAAAAAAATCACAAAGAGAGAAAAGTCTATTTAAAGAAATTCTATAAGGTTCCCCCCCCCACCTTCCTTTTTACCAGTTTAAAGTTAGTCTGGCTTAGAGGATATACCGACTTGCCCAATCAGTCTTACATTACAGCACCGGGCCAGAAATAGCTCCCCAGCCGCCCTGGCCTGCAGCATGTTGCCATGGCAACAGAACCACAGTTCTATAAATAGATCATCAGCACCAAATCTTGTGAGAGAGACATCTGGAGTAAGGCCAGCCAAACCCCAGCTCAACAAATAAAAATAGGCACCTTAAGGAACGGGCAAGGTACCAGGAGCTCAACTTTAACATAAAAGCCGTTAAACCAGAACCACGGTGGTCACTGCAAAGGCAGGGCTACTTTAATCATCGGGCTGGGGAAGACACTTTCTAAGATTCAAGCTATGTTCCCTTTTTCCCGGAGTTCCCTTGAAACTTTCCATAAATTGTGCAAATGTTGCCATTTTCAGATAAAGTTGCAGGAGTAACTGAATTTTGCCTTAAAAAAACAACTTTTAAATGGTGTGAGATTCAAAAAAAAAAAAAAACAAAAAAAAAACTGGCTAACTGTTCATCAATGAAGTTGTTACACCCTCCGTGCTTCCAGAGCGCTCAAAACTGGGATGGTTAAACCCTCCTAATCTTGTACCTGTACTTCTGACTTGGATCCAAAATACAAAAGGCAAACAATTCCAGGATTTCCATTTGTTTTGCGTTACTATAATTAGCACTTCCAGCTTTAAGCTCAAACTTTTGAGAAAATCAGGGGCTTTGTTGAAGGAGGGGTGGGGGTGGGAGGGTCACAGGGACCGGCCCAGATGGACTGTTTTTCTGCTCCTTGAAAAAATATACAGATTTGCTTGTATGTTAAATCACAAAATAGCTACATGTGTGACAACCGAAAATAATCAAATGCATTTGCGATGGGAAAGCAGGGCCAGGGAAAGATAAATTGATAGGTTTCACAGCCCCTAACATCAGCTTGTGTGATGTGTCTGTAACAGGATTCTGGGGAGCTGGCTTCGTGTCTGCTGTTTGAGCGCCGTCACCTCTTCCTCCCTCCTGTTTATTCGAGTGGTTTTCACAATAAGTTCCTCCGGCGTGGGGCTCCTGCGTAATGCGATTTTAGCTTTTTGTGAGCCAGCCGGGGTACCTTGGTCCTGGTTACTTAATATTTTCAATAGTAAAATGGTTTGTGAGTTTCAGTCACTTACATGAGAGAGGCTAAAACATCACAAAGCTCTCTTGCCCTTCCCCCGGTCATAAAAGACAATCCAACTTGAGAAAATGATAACTTAGTACATTTGTGCAACATCAGCAAACAAACGGTATCTTTCAAATATTTTTTATGGCTCTGAACCTCACATATTTGCTATGTTATGTACAGGATAAGGAGGGTCATAAACTATTTAAAAGGCAACTTTCCAGCTGTGTTATCACACCCACTGGAAGACAGCCCATGAAAGGACACAGCAAGGACCCCATGGGGGGAGCATCCTTGAATTCAGGCCCAGAGTGAATGAATAAATAAGGAGAGGAAATGGAATTCAACACAATACCCGGGTCTAGATGAACTAGAAGTATTGCACTCCGGCAGCTACTGTAGTCACCTACCTGACAGCAGAAATAGCAAAGCGACTTATCAGTCACCGAGGAGGAGGAGGCATATTTTTGTCCTCACTGTTCCTCTGTCAGGTTTTTACATCACAGCAATAAAGCAGAATATTTCTACCTGATCCAAAGTGTGAGAGCTGCCCTAACTCCCTAAATGCTTGGAGGTCCATTCAGTTAATTACTTCAAGCTGATTAATTATGAATGTCACTTTATTGCAGGTAATTATCATTTCGCTCTAACAGGCGTTAATTGTTTGTGTAAAAATAATGTCACTGCACTGAAAAGTGCTATTAAGGGCTTTATAAAACAAATGAATCAGACTAGAACTTTCTAACCGCAGGTGGGAATAACTGGCTGGCTTCTATGAAAAGAACTCATTTACAAGAAACTTGGAAAGTGGGAGTCAGGTTTGTAAGGTGCGCTCCGTGTGCGCCTATCTCACATGCGGACGTGGAGACGCGGTTACTCACTACTGAGCGCAGTCGATGAGCTGGTACTCGTTGGAGCGCTCGTAGCAGGCGCGCACCCCCTCGTCCTCCCACAGAGCCTTGGCGTGCTCGTAGAATTCCTGAAAGTGAACACGAGAGGGCAGGTTTAGACGCGGGAGCTGCTCCAAGTCAATGAGACCGGAGTTTACTCTGCCACCAACCCTGGGTGTGATTATTCCCAATTTCGGAGCAAACTAAGGAATGGGCGTTCCTAAAGACCTTCAGCGTGCTAAACGTATTCAAAAATTGAATCCAGCTGTCCTCGTATTGTGAATTACTGTTCTTGGGTAGTTTTCATCCTATATCTTTGGGAGTGGGGGGAGGGGCCAGAGTAAACTACTGAATAACTTTGTTCACCCGACGGCTCATCTAGGAGGACTATACACTCGTTAGGAGGCGCTGCCAATGTATGATTCCATGTCGTGGAAACAAGACGTTTTCATTTGTGAAGATGTGGCGGGATCGAAATTTTCCTTCCAGGAAAATTTGAATTTTAGAAAAAAATATTATGGTTGGGAGTTGCTGGCAAATCTGACCCTGTCCATCAATGCCTGTCAATCAAAAGAGCAAATGATCTCTTCGTGGTTTTAAATGGCAGGTCATGATTCACATTTCATTTGAACAGAATAACATTTTAAATTGTATCGGGGCAATTCGTCCCTTACAAGGAAAGTGAAGGTTTTTCTGCAATGTGAATGCAGTAAGAAAAGGGTCAAAAGTAGGCAGGAACGTGAAGTTCAGCTAACAGGAGACCCTTAAGAGGTCACCGTCCTGGTGTATTTTTAACGGGCTGCCTTTTTTCTCCTGTTAGAAATACAGAATCACGTCTCATGAAAGTCTGTTTGGCATTATGTGTACTGTGTTTACTGCTCGACTTTTTTTCCATTTAAAAGAATTTACCTAGCCATACTTACTAATACTGCTTCCTTGCTAGGAGAAGTTTGCAGCCAAACCCATTTAAAATACACAAACACAAATTCCCACGAAAGCCTGACAAAAGGCAACAATAAGTCATTGTTTTTGCTGTAGACAAGTCTTTTCCTTCTGGGCCTTATAAACGTGCCCATCTTTCCATCTTGTTTCCTGTTCCCCTCTTATAAACTATTCTTCCCCCACAAAGGGGTCAAAACATATGCTTGGGCCACAGGCAATTTTGTGTTCCCTAAAAATAGTTCTTTATGGAGCAGACAAATCTTTGTAAGCAGTGTCCTGCACGCCAGCCAGGGTGCATAGAGGCCAGTCCCTGGGTTATGATTTCTTTAGGGGAAGGTCTTTTCTTTCTTTTTTTTGAATAATGAGAAAAGACTTCATTTGCCCCAAGACAAGGACTGACTTTAGAAAAACCTTAATAAAGGTTAAATGGCAAATTGTTTAAAATGAGAATATCTTCCGTTTATAAAACTCAGAGCTGGCACTTCATTTCTGCATTCCTTGGTATCTTAGGATATTTTTGATTAGCTGGACAATTAGCATTTGTGTGCCATACTTAACAGTTTTGTTTGTCACAAGATGTGTATAAGGGAATAATTAAGGCCGCCACAACTCATGACTTTTTCTCATAAACATTTACAATCTAATACAGTGAGAACTGTAGTATTGAACTGTGATGTTTACTTGCGGGGACGGGCGAGCCAAGATTGACAAGGGGTGACAGAAATTCGCTCATCCATCTTGACTAAAGCTCTAATGATTATTTTTCCTATCAATATCACAGAAATGGGTTTTGCTGGCAGTGTGCCTGTGTGGAGGACATCCCAGGGGGTGTGTGGGGTGGGAAGGGGCATGGGCTTAGCTTACGGGAGGGAAATCAAAGTCTGGCACGTTCATCACGCTCAGAATGTAGTCCACTCTGAACTGGTTCTCGGGGTTGGCCAGCTCCACGGGGGGCACCAGGTTGCTCATGGCGGCCACGATGGTCTGAAAATGATGGGAGCAAAGCGGTCAGGGGGACAGCGCTGTCTGAAAGGGAGGCTAAAAGAATGACAAAAAGGACCAGGCACGTACTTCAATGGCCTCTTTCAGGTTGTTCTTGATGTCCTGCACTTTGGTTGCCTTCTCACTACAGTGGGATTGAAAAGGGAAAAAAAATCATATTGCATCACGCTGACTCACAGTGTCGCTTCAATCACGATTTTCCAACTAAAATAGTATTCTGTTCTTTAAGGAGTGGTGGGTTCAGATCTGTGCAGAGGTTGGAGATTCCCGAATAAAGGTGGTTTCAAATGATAACCTCCCAGACTGTGTCCTGAGGACACGCCCAATTGGGGCAGATTACCAAGTCGGCATCTAGATAAGGATCAAGGCTACTGTACCAGAAGTGGGGGCTGGCTCACTACCATTCAGGGGTGCTTCCATTTTCTTGAGGCCCACACGGCACACCAGCACTTCCGAAAAGGTTCCTACTGGCCCTTGCTAGCATCCCTGCTTTGGGGGTGGGGCTGGGAGGGGGAAAAGTTCAAGGTGTGCCTTGGGGCTTCCTCAGTCACTGGATTAGCACATGGAAAACCAGTGGATGAAATGCAGGTGGTAGTGTTAATTACAGATTTGAGGGCTTTGGGGCCCTGCTTATTTATTTTTGTTTATTTCAATAGTCACTGTGTCTGTCACTGCAGGCAGCAGCAGCGGATGACGTTTCTAGTTGATGATGTTAATATAGATTGATCCCTCGATGTGAATAAGGTAAAATAAGATTCTGCCCCCGGAAGGCTTTATGATCTGGGACTTATTGGGGCGGGGGGGAAGGAGGCGGTGTGGCCCATGCCCCTCGGTTAAGTAGAGGTTAGCGTTTGTTGCTCATTGATTTTAACTTGGGCACCTGGGACGGCCTGTGTGTGGATGTGGAACCGTCTACATTCAGGGTCCCTGGGACCACAGGTAAAGGCCACGCCCTTTGGCTCTGTGGTCCCCTGACGTTGTTTGTCCCCGTGTCTTTCAGACACTGTCCCTCATCACAGGCACAACCAGGGAACATTCTCGGGTTTGGGTTTTTAGGGGTTAAGGACCTCTTGCTCGGGGTGTAAATCTTGCCACTCTACCGCCCAGGCGTCACCTCTCGGTTTGGGGGGTGGGATGGGGTATTGAACCCACAGCCACGACACACCTACTGCGTATTAGGCCCTGGGACGTGACAGCGCCGTCCCGAGGACCTAAGGTGCTGTCCTCACAGAGGAGGGAACTGAGGCTGAGGGAGGGAGGGTCTGAGTGACAGAGGGGCAGACAGCTTACGTTTTTTCTTGCCGGGATTTTAAAAGGAATCTCTTTAAAGAGAGTCCCAATTTTTGACGTATTCACGGGGTTAATTGCCCAAGAGTCGTGGGATGGAGGTAGAAATTAAACACGTAGCCCCTCAGGGGCAGAACACGACAGGACATTAATGCAGAGGACACGCGGTGGGGGGACGGGGGGCGGGTAACAGCAAAGTGCAGCGCAGCGGGGAGGTCAGCATGTGACGTGGGGAGACGGCTCTCGGGTAGGGGGACCGCGGCGGCGGCGGCGGGGGATGGGGGATGTCACGTGCTCTCCTGCAAGAGCCCCGCCCCCTCGAGAACCTGGCCTTTCCTTGCATATTCGTTTGAGGGGTGGGCCCTCGTTTTCTGAATGATCTCATCGCATTTCATCCCTACCCCAGGGTCAAACTAGCCTTTGAGACCCCGCCCCTCTCACACCGGAATCAGGAGCTGGTTTAGAGGTGCTGTGCTCATCAGGGGCTGAGGGTGTGGGGCGACATATGGTACCAGGAACCCGCTCATGGTCGGGAGAACTCCAGGCACGGATATGAGAACGTGCTGCCAACCAGGAGAGTGGGACCCGCGCCCCAAGCCCCCAGACTCTTAACGCAACGACCCTAGGCTTAAAGGGCGAGTGTCCCGACCCCTCTGTGGGGCTATCCTGCTTCGTACGTTTCTGAAAATTACTAATCGTGTCCAGACTTGGTGCTACAGTCTGAATCAGGTATTTAAGCCGTTGGAGTTTTAAAAGGACACGTGTTTGTCCCTAACGTTCACCCAGGAATTCAAAGTCAAAACCCCATAGGACAAATCCATTCCCATTCATTAGAAACAAGCTCCATTTCCATGGTACTGAGAGCCTTTAACCTTTGTTTTTTATGGTCCCACCAGAGTTAAAATTAGATATGACCGGGTATTTAATACCCAAATGAACACAGAGCAAGAGAAAAGTTATTTCCAGAAACCTGATTCTTTCATTCAGTTTGATATTTTGGTCTAAGTAGTAGTATGATAATTGGAAAACTTCCAGTCTTAAATACGGATATTTTGAGAACGTGTTCAGTATTCATCTACGTATGTGAATAGGTGTGGGAGTATATCAAGTATAAAACAGCTAAAATAGAAATCTAAAATCTAATTCGGGCGTGTAATACTAAAACATAAAAATTCCTCCATTGAAGCAGTTACTCTGTAGATGGAGCTATGATTCTGGGGGCTGGCAGGTTTATCATAATTTTTACTATCGCTTAATGAACTTAATGTTGATTGTGACATTCGGAGAAAATTCCTCAGATGTCTCTAAATTACTTAACAAGGCCACATTGTATATCAATTGCTAGAATTCTGATGGACTGAAAAATGGGGGCTGGAAGTACTTTTAGGATATTGTAGCTTCTCCGCCCCACCCCCCCACCCCCACGTATAAAGCAGATCAGGGCTGCTTTCTATGCTGGGTTTGAATTCTAAGAGCTGCCCACCCCGCTCCCCCCTTCAGCTAAGTATTAGGGGAAGGCTATGTCGTACTAAGTTCTATACCTTTTTTATCTTTATGCCTTTCTTTTTTTCCTTTTGTGGGAAAAGACAGAAGACAGAAGACAGACGCAGGATACAGGGATTGCTGAGACATGCAGATAATTTTTATTTATCACATATGTTAATACTTATTTCTACTTGTAGAACAGAGTCACAGATAGAAGAGCAGGCTGTTAGTAGGTATTAGAAGGGTTCAGGGGTCTAGCATAGCATCTAGTACACAGTAGGTGGCTCAGTAAGGATGTGTCATAGCTTTTAAATGCCAACTTTTGGTACAGTAAACTGTCAATCACTTTTTATGTAGATGCCTTGGATGGTTGATACACTACATTTTGTCAATTAGGGATTTTTTTTTTTTTTTTTTTTTTTTTTTTTTTTGGTTATCCTTAGAGGTTAGGTGGTAGGGCCCCCTCCCCCCCTCCCCAACAGAATAGTATTCTTATTAGAAGTTCCTAAGACGGGCAATTCCAGCATGCAAAGTGTGATAGGACATAGCCGGGAAGATGAGAAATTGAAGCCATCATCTAGGGGTAATATTGTCTAAAAAAAACAGATGAACAAACATGTGTCAGTTACTTGGTCCCGACCCCCCAGTATCCTTTGCCCCTCCCAGGCCACAGAAGCCATTTCTTTGAGATGCCCTAGGCTAGGTCAGTCGGCTCTGCATGTTCTCAGGAGAAACAGCTGCTCCCTCACTGCAGGCTGAATAAGCAAAGCAGTGCTCAGAGAGGGTTACCTGGCATGCGTGTGTGCGTGTGTGTGCGCGCACGCGCGTGACGGGCAGTGCGGATGCAGGAAGTGAAGAAAAAAATAATTTGATAATGAGTGGAAAAAGATGGAGGCCATCATTAATTTCCTGTCCACTAGCTAACATAAAGTGCCTTGGGTTAAAATTAATTTGACAATTTAAAAAAGACCAGAGGCTTTTCGAGATCATTCTCAACAATGACCTCCCCTCCTCCTCGGCACTTTTTTTTTTTTTTTCCCCAAAATTAAGGACAGTGTGGCACCACCTATTTTAATAGAGGTAAAAAAAAAAAAATTTTTTCCCCCGGAGGTCTGAAATTTTAAAATCAGACCAACCACTGGATAGATGGAATTTAGTAGTTTTAAAAACAAGTAGCCAGTTTTAAAAGCAAGTAGCCAATTCAAATGATGAGCTGGGGGGTTGGGGGGGGGAGGATAGAAACCATATGGAAAAACATCAATTCTCGAGAAACACTAAACTGATCATCTAAAGCTGAAATCTATAGCCTTCCCCCAGCTGGATCTAATTATACTGTAAGGTTGGCCAAAAAAAATTGTTTTGCACTTCGCTTGCTCTGAAATGTTAAGAAATGATGCTGTTTGCAGACATATACCAAGATGACTGATGGCCCTTAAATGATTTTGGTTTTCTTCCCGGGTCTCTGTGTCCTCAGTTTCCCAGTATGACTTTCGTGTGTGTCAAATGTGCGTGTGAAGAAGTTTCTCTGTTTTTGAATGTGCCTACCCATCGCTGTTGCTCCTTGCGGCCTGCGGGTCCTCTTCGCCGCCCCTTTTAAAGAGAGATTGAAAGCTCACCTAATCTGCAAGGCACCGCAATTTCACAAAAACCCCACACAGCCTCTCTACATTCCTAAACAAATGGCCACCATCCTCCCGTTAATTCTTAGGTCGCCTTTCTGGCTAAATTGGAATGTCCACCGAGACTGCAGACCGTAGAGGGAAGAATTCCACACCTTCGCTGCAGTATTAGCAGAGTCCTCTGGGAACTGCCGTCGGGCACAGAAGAGACGGATAATTATTTTCTTGTGCTTTCACTAAATGTACATGCATCAGGGAGCTAAAGCAGTGATTTATCTCACAATTCTTTGGAGAATACAGCAGCGCCTAAGGCCCCTGACTGTCCCAGACCTCCATCTTCACCATGTTGCATCTGAACACAGACATGGGTGTTCTGGCCCATGATTTCCTGGTGCCAATATTAATTTCCTCCCTTTTTGTAGTCGGGAAACTACCTATGTTACTTCTATATAATTGCTCCCCATAAACTGTCATCAATTAAAAGTGTACCTGGACCGTAAGGCAACAAAAAAATAATTTAAAAGAATAAAACCCACTACCACCAACCCTCCCCACCCCCCAAAACCCAATCTTCATGAATGGTAGGAAATCCTCCTTGAAGGTGGGACGGGCAAGATGGCTTAAGCTGTCTACGTGGGTTTGTACTTGATTAGCTTATTAGCTCAACCAGTGTTAATGGCACTTTTAAAAAAAAAATGTAAGATAGAGAGTTAGCGTTGAGTTAGGAAAATCCGCATTTGACCTCTGTATTTCTGAAGGTCAGATTAATGACATGTTACTCTGCAGATGTACTTGGCACAGCAGTCTGCGGACAGTTAAGGCAAATGTAATAGCTCAGCCCAGCCCTGACAAAGCGCACACTTATGGAGGAAGGAGGGAGAGACCCTGCACCACACAAAACACCCTTTCGTGGATGGATGTCCCCGCTTCACAGGGAATTCCTAGTGGAGAAGGAAACCGCTTTTGTTGCAATACCACAGCGAGGAAAAAGAAAAAAGGAGGCTCAGTTGGACAAGATAAAAATAAGGTTTCTAGACTCACATAAAGAATTCCCCTGTATGTCACTTTCACGGGCTAAATTTAACATCCTCGGAGATTACCTATGGCTTCCTCTACAAAGCAGGCAAACTGGGAATGTCACTTCCTCTTTTGAAAAAATAGAAAAGAGAAGTTCTGGTTTAAATGCCTCGTCTGCATTACAGACGGGCTCACTTAGGAAGGAGAATCCTTTCCCTAAAAATTAAAAAAGTTTAGGGCAATCTGCAGAGTAATACAACTTGAAGTGAATTATGTCAGGGATGTCCTACCTTCTGTTGGACGGGAGCTAAGGTAAACAGCGGCTGCTGCATCCTTTTAAAAAATTCGAGCCATGTCCAGTTTTAATCAAAATATTTATCTAGAGGGTACATGGTCAAATTATTTTTGCTTAACTAGCCTCATGAAGAAGCTCTCCCCAGCAAGTTGCAGGGGGGAAAATTATGCAAGATTTTTCTTTAGATTACAAAATCAGAGCAAGAAGCCTATTCAGGTTTTTTGTTTTAATTGACGGATGGCAACTCTGGTGGCAAGGCTTTAGAAATTAAGAATTTCAGAACTGGTTTGTGACAAGTGAACTGACTTCTTTAATTAACAGCACGTATGTGCGTATCAGTAACTCATCAGGAGCCATTCATACAATTAATAGTCCATCCCTCTGAATTTTAAAGCTTAAAAAGCATACTAAACTAAAATGTCCATTTGTATGGGTGATGTCATCCTTTTCTCCACCCCCCTATTTGGTCTAAGAAATTCTAGAATTTTCCATAAAGAGCTTGTTTTCCATAAACTGCCTTCAGCGCAGTTCTTTTACCTCTGAAAGGTGATAAAATTCATCTTTGTCGTGTGTCCCCCCCCCCGCCCCGCCCTTAGTAGGCGACAGTAACTTTTTTTTTAAACTTGTTTCTTTTGGGTGCACAACTGAATTAAACTATGCCCCTTTGACTCAACCTTCCCTTTTGAAACCAAGGGGGAATGCAACTTTCAATTGAATCCAGGTTTAAGAAAGGTAATAGGATTGCTAACCAACTACTAACTGCAAACTAGTGCCTTCAGGTGTTTGTAATCTAGTGAGGTTAACTGCTCTCACCCCCGTGAAAACAGAGGCTGGGTCTGGGGAGACTTGTGCCCCTTATTTGCATCCTTCCAGGCAAGTAGAACGCCATTCCCATCTTTTAGGTCCCTGATACAGGCACTCTCTCGTTTCATCTTTATTCTCACTGCGGTATTGTCATATTGTCCTATAGCAAAATGCCCTGAAGGACTTTTCAAAGGCAAAAGTACCTCTTGGTCTGGCCGGAAGTGCCCAACTCCCAGACTTTCCATCATTTAAACGTCTCCTTTTTCTTTTCTTTAGGCAAGACCATCGATTTTTAAAAAGCGAAACAATGATTTACCCATGATAATTCCAAAGGGGGTGGGGGGTGGGGAATGAGGAATTATGAGCAAGGGCTGACTCTTCCAACTTAGTTTTATGTGAGAATATTATTGAAACCATGTTTCCCTAGTAGTTTACAACATCCTGCACTGGTGCATTGCGCTGAAATGTGCTTGGGGGCGGGGGGCGTCTCTGCAGTGGTCAGCATCACCAGGCAAAAAGGGTGGCCACGGCCAGCGTCAGCTATGTCTGAGACCCACTGCACCAAAATTCTGCCGCAGACCCGTCACAGGGCCAACACTGGGGCTTTATTATTATTACTGTTTCGTTGCTGCACCAAAGAGTAAAAGGAGGGAGAGGAGAACAACGCCTAAAGAGCTCTTCCCTGAATTTTCTAACATGTAGGCTGAAAAAAATCAAGCGGACGTTGCCCAGCCCCCAAAAGCTACCTAAACTTCCTGAAGGTTAGTATCCAATGTGCTATTCTGCCTGTGCCCTTGCCACAGATTTGACACTTACTCTCCATTAAACCCATTAACATGCAGGATCCTCATTTGCTTCACGATGGTGCTTTTACCAGATTCTCCAGCACCTAGAAAATGAAAGTAAGTCTCAGGTTAAGAGGGAGGCATTTTACACACTTTGGGCAGGGAGGAGAGAGAGAGGACTGCCGTTTTCTCCATAGAAGCAACACACAAAAAACAAACAAGAGACTTGCAAATTTCCTTGACATTTCGACGCAGAGAAAATGAAATAAACATCCAACTTTGTGTGTACCTGCAGTATTCCACCATCAAAACAACAAACAAGAATTAAAGGTTTTGCTTTGTTTAGGTGTTTTGTTTTCTTCTTTTTATTTTTCCTTTTGGTTGCCTTAAAATTTGTGGGGTGGGCAAAGGGGCAAAGAAAGAATGACGCAATTCTGTCATGGGGGGGGTCAAGAAAATTGCAGTTAAAGCCATGAAACTGGATGTTTGAACTATGAGCGTTCACTGGTAAAAATGTACACATTAATGTATACGGCCACATAATTCACTGCTTGTCAGATGTTTCATGGTTAAAATACCCCAGTATTCACAAACAATGCCCCGGCCCTGCAGGCGCCCCCAGATCACGTACTGACGCAGCAACTGCCTCTTCAACATTTTCTCAAGGCTGCTGCCTTCTCTGCAGGGTTCTCGCCCCCTGGGCTACTTAAAAATCAACCCCTAAGCCCCATAATATTACATTTTATCCACTTCTCCACACCCCTCCCCCTTTCCTGCTAACTTTATTTTTCTAAAGATAAACTCTCTCAGGATACAACAACCATGGCGGGGGGGACACCACTGATTTGCTGTCACCTTCTCGAAAAAGACATTTAAATATTAAATACAGGGCTTGAGAACTACCCTATTAGCATGCTAAAAGGACAGGACTTTAATCAGAAGGGAAAATATTCCTGGGAACCACTGAATTTTCAAAGATTCCAAGCCCTTCCCAACGAACAGAGCTAGAAGGGGCACATGCCCCCATTTTAAACCACCTTTCATTTGTAAAAACATATATTTTTATGGAAAAAACACAGTTCCACCAAGCTAGAAGGAGGATTGCTAGTTTCTCATTTTCTGTTTTTGCAAATGGATACTCTCTCCAACAACTAACCCTGAGGGGACAATTTTTTGTGCTCCTCAAGCACAAACCTGTTTGGTTTTTTAGTCCTCTTTTTCACTTTTAATTTTATTAATTGTTTTGTTTTACTGCCCAGAGAGCAAAGCATTCCTCCTTCTCTTGCCTTTTCACAAGGCTGTAATCAATATCTGTAAAAAGTTAAAATCAGTTTCCACAGAAACATTGATTTCAAAGCAAACATTCTATCTTAATGAGTCTAACTCTCATAAATTAAAATATTAAAGGTACGATTAAGAGATTCCATGAAGAGAATACAGTCTTAATCAGAATCTCCAACACTCTCGTGTTAAAATGTGTATCACCTCTCTTTACAGGCACAAACAGGTCCGTGCCTCAGTTTCCACATTTAGGAAATTAGAGAATTGGACTGAAAAATTACTGCAAGATCTTTTGTGGTACTGTAATTCACTCAGATTTCATATCATTAAATTAAAAAAGAGGATTCTGGGCATCACTACTTTTCCTTTTTTGTGTGGGGGGGCATCATTTGGTGAGAATCACGATTTAAAGA
The DNA here is from genome assembly GCF_025265405.1 of Mesoplodon densirostris. Taxonomy (NCBI): domain Eukaryota; kingdom Metazoa; phylum Chordata; class Mammalia; order Artiodactyla; family Ziphiidae; genus Mesoplodon; species Mesoplodon densirostris. Next base: position 4,711,510 of record NC_082676.1, read on the forward strand.
TGCAAAATATGTGGCGCTGCCTTGGGCTGCAGACCCCCATATGCCAGAGCCTTCAATAAATTATGGTAATAGGGCTAGGACACCTGGGAAAGGTTAGCCCAGTGACGCCAGGTGTGTTCAGAGCAACAGTCTCAAGTGAAGACTTTGTGATCTCCGTGCAACGGTGTTAGAAATTTAAGGTACCATTAGCATCACACTTGTTAGTATTCAGATAGCAGAAGTGTTCCTAGGAAAGATTCTAGACTTTTCTAGGCTTATACTTTGAAATCAAATTACATGCACATTAACATTCACATACCATAGTTCCACCTTTAGAAGTTTTTGACAACACCTCAACATACGTACCATTTAATTATTGTAATTGCAAATGCATAAACACACACCAAAGGGACTTATTTTCACTTAATAATTTTCTGCTTTACATAAATCTGGACCCAGGAGAACAAAGACGTGACCCATCCAAAAAAAAAAAAAAAAAAAAAAAAGAGCAAAGCAGACGCCACCACAAAGAAAAAAACAGCCCTTTACAATTTATTCTTCATAATCAGGCTGTTCTGTTGATATGTGACCATGAACTAGGTCTTAACCTAGCAAATTCACAAATTAACTCAGATAGCCAAATTACTAAGGAAGTGGAAAACTTCCATACTAATTAATGCTTGTGTAATTCTTCTGGTTATTTCAACAATTTCTTTTATGCTTCTTTTCTTTATTTTCCCAAAGCAGCACCTTTAAGACAAAAGGGGGAAAGACCATCTCCTTACAGTTCACACACACACACACACCCCGCGTTTTTTTTTTTTTTTTTTTTTTGGCCAAGAAAGAGGAAAAACCGCAATCAAAAGAGAAAACCCCAAACCAAACAACCAAATGTCACTTGACAAACAACTAATGTAGTCTCATCTCCTTCCACCTGGAAAAAAAGTCTTTTCCTTAAAGCGTTCTCAATCCCCCTCCCACCTTGAAAAGGACAAAAAAAACCACGCCATTTCCAGACCAAGAAGCCATTTACAGACAAATGTCATTTTCCAGTTCTGATTTGTGCATGTCTTTTTTTTTTTTTCTTTCCATTTTTTTCACAAAGCACTCTCAATGTGGCCGACTAACAGGAAAATGTGTGTGTGTGTGTGTGTGTTAATGGTTTGGGGGGGCGGCAGCTGCTACAGTTAATTCTCTTCTTTGCTTTTCAAAGAGCCTGCATATCTGGAAGGGGAAAAAAGGTCATACTGTAAAATGACGTGTCATTTGGCTTCACTGGGCACTTAGAGTACTAACTCCATTTTTTTTTTTTTCGGCCTTATTTTATTCGATTCTCCTTCTCTTCCTTCCACGGCCCGGCCCGGCCCGGCCCGGGACACGTCTGCTCCGCGCACACAGTGTGTCCTGCCCGCAACGCACCAAGTCGCGCCCAGCGGCCGCCGCGCTCCCTCCTCCGCCCGCCCCCCCCTCCGGCGCCACGACTCGCCCGCGCCCCCTCCCCCTCGCTGCACCACCTTTACCACTCCGAGCCCTTCCGAGGGGCTGATGTCACCCGCCCCCACTCTCCTCGGCCACTTCTCCCGCCGAACCTCCCCTCGACGAGGCCCCCTCAGCCACCGCGGCGCCCCCCCCCGCGTCACCCCCTTCTCCGCCGGCCCCTCTCGCTTTCTCCCCTTCCCTCTCCCAACAAATCACACACCCAACGGAGGCGGGTCCCCCTCCCTCGGCCCGCCACCCCATTTCCTGTCCCCGAAACCCTCTTTTTGTCGCAGTCTCCCGAGCCCTGTGGGACTCCCCCTCCCCCTCCCCAACACGCACCCGAACCCCTGGCGTCGTGTAGGCCTCGCGGAAAAAGAGAGAGAAAAGAGCGAGGGGGAGGGCGAGAGAGAGACAGAGAGCGAGCGGCCACGGGAGGGGGACCCGCGCCCGCGTCGCCACGGCCCCCGGACCCATTTTGGGCCCCCGCCCGGCCGAATGGCGCCCCGGGGTCCCCCTTCCGGCCTCGCCCCCGGGAGACTGAGCCCGCGGGCGGGCGGCGGGCTCGGGAGCGCGCGCCCGGGGCGGGGGGCGGGCTCGGCGCGCGCGGCCTGCGGGGCGCCCCGAGGGGCCCCCGGGCCGGGCCGGGGCCGGCGCCCCCCGCCCCGCCCTTACCCAGCAGCAGCAGGCGGTGCGTGGCCCGGTAGACCTGCTTGTCCTTCTGCAGCTGCTTCTCGATCTTTTTGTTGGCCTCGCGCTGCGCCTTCTCCTCGTTGCGCTGGTCCTCGGTCTTACTGTTTCCGAGGCAGCCCATGGCGGCGGCGGCGGCGGGGCGCGGGGCGCGGCCGGGCTGCGGCGGCGGCGGCGGCGGCGGGGCCGGGCGCGGGCGGCCTCACGCGGGCGGAGAGGGCCGGGGCAGCCGGGCGGGCGGGCCGGGCGCGGGCTTGGCTCCTCGGGGAGGAGCGCGCGAGGCGGACTGCGGGCCGCGCGGGGAGGGTGGTGTCGGTCTGACCGAGCCGAGCGCGCGGCTCCCAGCCCCTCGAGCCGAAGCCGAGGGGTCTGATGGCCGCCGCGGACCGAGGCGGACCAGAGCAGGAGCTGCGGGAGCTGCTGCCGCCGCTGCCGCCGCCGCCGCTCTTATTGCCTCGGCCGGGGCCCCGCCGCCGCCCCGACCCAAAGCTCCGCGGCGGGCGGGGGGAGGCGGGGGGAGGAGGAGGCGGCGGCGGCGAGGGGGGTGGAAGGAGGAGGAGGAGGAGGAGGAGGGATGAGGAGCAGCCGCGGCAGCGGCCGCGGCGGCGGGGAGGGAGGGAGCTGGCGGAGGGCGGCGCCCCCCCCCGGGTACCCGGGGAGGGGGTCCCTCTGCCCGCGCCCGGGACGGGCCTGGGAGACGCCCCCTCGCCCCCCTGGCTCGGGCCCCAAGCGGGGCTGGCCACGGGGGGAGAGGGGGCGTCTCCGAGCCAGTGACGACCCCTCGCACGACGCCAACGCTCCACCCCCCGGGCCGCGTCGCCCAGCGGCCCCCGAGGCCGAGCCCCCTCCCCCCTCCCGCGGGCGCCGCCGAGGGGCCGGGGTGGGCGGAAGGGGAGGGAGCGCGAGCCAGAGCCCGGACTTAGGAAATTTTTCGAAAAGAAGAGACAGAGAGAGCTAGAGAGCAGGGAGTGTGGAAGAAGCGAGGCGAGCACGAACCAAAGGACAGAGCAACCGAAAAGGAAAATGTGTCCAAACACACACACACAAATACTCAATAAAACTCCACACTACACAGCGATGGTGGTGTCTGGTGGCGGGGAGGGGCGGGGGTCTGACTAGATGAGCTGCTCATCGCGCCCCTGGCGCTGGGCGCCATGGCCCGAGCCGAAGGCACCCGAGGTCCCGGGGCGCCCACGGCCTCTGCGCTTGGCCCGGCCGCCCACGAAGGAGAAGAAGGCGCAGCCCAGGAACATTCGGAAGCAGCAGGTCGCCCCAAAAAAGAAGCCGCAGCCGCGGCCCTGCTCCGGGCGCTTCTGCAGTAGGAAATCGAGCACCCACGCGGGGCTGCGCACGGAGAGGACCAGGAAGGTCAGGAGCGGCAGGTGGGCGCTCAGCGCGCTGATCTTCAGCAGCCCGGACCCCCACACGGCGCCCCTGAAGCCTCGCAAGGCGTCGAACAGGTCGTCCTCGTCCTCGTCGCTCGAGTCCGTGTCCCACTCGATCCAGATCCTACTCGTGGCCCCGACGCCGGCGCCCACGCCGCCCCCGCCGGCGCCCTCCGCGGCGCCCTCGTCTGCGCCGGCGGCGGCGGCGGCAGCGGCGGCGGCCTCCGGGCCTCGGGCCTCCTCCTGGGCTTCTGGCACCTTCTTCTTCTTCTTCTTCTTCTCCTCCTTCTTCTTCTTCTTCTTCTGCATCTTCTCCAACTTCTTCCTCTCCTTCTCCTTCTTCTTCTCCTCGTTTCTTCTCTGCTCCAGTAGCTTCTTCTCCATCTTCCGCCGCTCCTTTTCGGTCAGCAACTTCTCGGAGGGCGCCTCTTGCTCTGGCTTCTTGGGGGGCTTCTCGGTGTCCCCTTGCTTCCGCGGCGCGCGCGGCTCGGCCAGCGCTGCAGCCACCGCCGCAGCTTCGGCAGCCACCTCGGCCGCAGCCAACGCTATCTTCCTCTCGCTCTCCACCGCCCAAGCTTTGATCTTCATGGCCATCTTCAGCATGGTGGCTCGGCCACCTCGGGGTGCCTGGCTCTCGCCTGGCCCGGGCGCCCTGCTTGCCCCCGGCCTCGGGCTGGCCGGACCCCGTGCGCCCCGTGTCGGGGGAGTCGGCTGCGATCCCCGCTGCGCTGCCCCGGGGCCGCGGAGCGCGGCTGCCGGGCTTCGTTCGGGCTGCTGGGCTGGCTGCCTAAGAGTTAGCGCCAAAAAGGGTGAGCAAACGAAAAAGGGGCGAGAACAAACCAAAAAGCACCCAACAACACGAGAAATCAAAAAGCAACAAGAAATGTCAAACAACTCAAAAAAGAAAAGTGCAGAGGCGCGATGGCACGAGGTTGCTGTTACCCTCAGGCGCTCCTTGGTTAGGCTCTTGGGCACGCCAATGGAGAAGAGAAAAGAGAAGAGAGAGAGAATTGGGGGGTGCCCGGGAGGCGCGGGCAGGGCGGCAGTGCTGGGGCGCCCCTGCCCCGTCCCGGCCCCGGTGGCTATTTCCCCGCGCCGGGCGACTCGCACTTCCGCGGGAGGCCACGGTGCCCCCGGACTTACATGTGAGTGAGGTGCACTCACACGCAAGGCAGCGCCTGCCTGCCTGCCTGCCGGCCGCCCGCCGCCGCCCCGCGCTGGGACAGGGGTTCGCTCCAGCCGCGGCGCCGCAGCCCGGAGCCAGAGAGCCTGAGAGCCAGCGAGCGAGCCGCGCCGGGCCGGCCACCTGACGCAGCCCGCTCCGCGGTGCCGACGCGACTGAGTGTCCCCGCCGGAGAGCAGCGCTCCTAAGCAGCCCGATGACGCCCCAGCCTCTTCAGAGGACGGACCCACCGTGGCGGCCCCTATAAACCGAAGGGGAAGCCGAAAAATCGGCCCGCCGGGGACGCGCCCAAACGGGCCGCCGCGCACCCCGGAGGTGCAGGCCGGTGCGGGGGCCACGCGGGAGTGGGCGCGGGGCGCGGGGGACTCGGTGGCGGGGTCCGAGGGGGCGCCCAAGGCGGTGGGCGCCGGACCCCGCCTCCCAGACCTGCCTCCCAATTTTCGGTGAGTGGTGTAGCCCTGGGCGGCGTGCAAAGTGTGCGACGGCGGCGCTTACCCCTGCTGCGCGCCTCCTTACCTCCAGCTTCCCGGTTAGCGCGCGCGGGGACCGCCACCCACCCCTCCCTCCCGGCGGCGCGTGCCCGGCAGCGGGTCGTCCGATGAGAGGTGTTATGTGAGCGCGAAAAACGAGCATCGCAAGAGCAAGCAGGCGCCGGCGACTCAAGAGCTGAGCGGTGGTGGCCGGGGCCGCGCGGTCTGCGCCCCCGGAGTCCTCCTGAGCGGGACAGGTGGCGGGCCAGGGCGTCCCGGTTATACGAGGCCGGACCGGGGTGCCGCGGGGGGATGCTCTGGAACAGACGGAAAAGTATTTTATTGAACACGAATTTCTTTGAGAATTGTTTAAAGACTTTCAGGTGTCCCACCCCAGCCCTGTCCCATATGAGGCTGCGGTACAGCGCAGTGGGTGAAGAGCCGTGACAGCAAGTTCTCAACGACTCGGCCGCGGCTCACTTTCCCTGGGACCTTGGTTGAGTCTCCTGGTTGAGCCCTGCGCGTGTCTGCTTGGGTACAATTCATTCATTCAGTCAATAAAAGTTTGGTCCGTGCGGCCCACCTTGGGCCCAGGTGAGTCAAGAGTAGACCGGCCATCAGCCTAAGACTTGGCAACTGCCTTTGGTGGGTCACGGCTGCCTGCCGGTCAGCCCAAATCTACAAAGTAGTCGTCAACTCTCTCCTGCCTTTAACTTTCTTTCACTTCGAAACAGTAAAACTTTGGATGTTTGGGGGGATAGAAAGAAAGGAAGAGGCAGCCTACTTGTAAATGGAAACACAGCTAACATGCCTAGGGGGTGGGGTGATTGTTCGATTTGGTCAGAGGCCTTGAGTAAATTGTCCAAATAGTGTTGTTTTCTTTGAAAATAGACACTGTTAACCATTCAACGGGACTGCTGCAATCCCCCGCTTCTCCTCAGTTTGCTCAACTCAAAGTAAGAAAAGTTGTGACAGATGAAGATGTCATCTAATATTGTTCTTGGCCCCATCCAGTACACCTCTACCCCCCTTCTACAAGGCCTCACCTTATGGACCTGAAAGACAGCGGAGGGCAAGTCAAAGCCAGCAGAGAACACTTGGAATTAAGAACAGGAAGCGAAGTCTTCACGCCAGACCCTCATGATCTACATCTGCTACCTCGCCTGACTGCGGGTCTCAGACTCTCTCGAACTCTACAGAAAAGTTGCTGCGTTTGCCCTTTCCTCCTCACATCCGAACAAACCAGGTCTTGATCACACTCTGGATATGGCCTCTCCTTCTTACACAAAAATACACCTTCTTTCGACAAAAACTCAAAGGAACTACCGTTCGTCTAAACAAAAGCCGATAAAAATATTTACCCTATAGACGGGAATGTTCTCCTAAGCAAATTCGACAGTAAGGCTGTTTGAAAAGATCATGACACAATCATTCACCAACTAGATTAGAAACTACCTAAAGACGGGGCCCAAGTTTTATACCTTTATACATTAAATAAAAACCTGTTGGTTGAATTTGATTAATCAACTGATTGTCATTTTTAAAAATCGGTGAAGACTTATAAGGAGGAGGAATAGGCCAGAAATTTTTGTTATGCTCCATTTGTTCCAAAGCATCTTCCTTCCTGCTTCTAATGTGGCAAAGCGCAAATACATTGTATTTAAGAGGAAGAAGGTAAATAGTAACCAATACAACCTTGATACTTATGCCAGTAGCTACACATTACTACAATGAATATAATGAAGGCTCCTTATTTGGAAATCCCTGAGTTGGGTTACCATCTCCCCCCTTTTAGATAAATATCACACCTGAACTTTGAAAGGAGTGAAGCTGTCCCATGTCATATACTGACATATATTCCAGGCAAGGCACAATCGGGACTATTGTCCTAGAATGTATAAAGCAAGGTCAGGCTTCAGTCATTTCAACTTCTAACCTGGCCGGCCATCCTTGAAAAAAAAAATTTTTTTTAAGTGTAGGTTTCACCTATATTTTATTATGACCACCCACTGATGGACAAATAAAGCATTTACTTTGTAAATAAATGACAGCAGGTGGAATCAAGGGTTTACAGGTAAGCAAAGGCCACTAAGAGCTCTGAAACACAAGCTCGTTTGTGGTCTGTTCAGCTTTCTGTTTTCACCCGACACAAAGTGAAAGATGAGATTTTTACTTAATTGGCGTGGTGAGCTGATACCGTCTACAGTTTTCAGTCTAGCATTTGACCTACCTGGGTCTTAAACATTTTAATAAAAAATTTTTTTAAAAAGGCTTTCAGGTTTGGAGGCCACCATGCATGACCTTTTCATATGAATTAGTAATTTATTTTAATAGGTTGTTACCATTTTAAGTGCCTGGTTTATGCTTTGCGAGTGAGCAATCCATTAGCATAATTCTTGGAACAGTCCAGACTCTAGAGTTTTCCAGTGGAAGGGGCCTCTTTTTTGGCTCAGGGAGAGATGGAAGTTGTGGAAATTTTAAGCTCCAGAGAGGGGCAAAGGGCCAGAATGTCCTGGGTGTAAAATGCCTGGTTCAGGTGACTTGCTTCATGCCAAAGCCAGCAAGTTGGGATAATAACACAACAGTAACCTAAAGCACTAGGTCACCTCACGATACAACTTGGTAAAACAGATGGGGGTCCCACCGCTATACACAGGGCCGGCCTAGCAAAAGCTCTTTCCAGCAATGCATATTTTACAACAATGGATGGATTTGCATGTCATGTCGGGGTTTGAATTTTGTGGTCTTGTAAGCTTCATATTTATGGGTGGATGTGTTCCTTGGCTCTTTTGCATCTTCCTGTCTGAGAAAGAATGCCTCGTCTGCTCTTAAAAGAAACAGACTCGCTATAGCTTAGTATCTTGAAAACGTTTTTACACTTAATGATGTAATTCAGTTTTTGGACAAGGGTGTTCTTTTTGGCCTTTCATTAGATGGGGTCACTGTAAGATCCCAGAGAAAACAGAATTATAATATTATTTTAATAGCTTAGGAAACATAAATAGGTTTCCACTGAAACAGAAACCTTAGCTGTAAGGTTTTAATAATAGTGCTTAGCACTTCAATGGTGCTTTCTGTCTTTAAAGCACATTTCGCACTTTATTTAACTAGAATTACTGAAATTGTTGCAAATGAATGTGACTTGAAGCCTGCACAATACCGATGATGAAGCAGGTATTGTAAAAAACCTTTTCCTAGTCCCAGTTAATCCCCGGGAGAAGGTTCTATTACTTAGGACCATAAAGTTCTTAAAAATCTAATGTAGTGATTACCTAGGGCATTTTTTCCCCCTTGTCATATTCACTAGTTAATAATGGCAACCACAAAGTAATCCAAAACTGGCAATTCAGAACTAAACATGGTGCTCAAGTTAGCAAAACTTCATTTCAAAAGCCCTGACATTAAGGGACTAACTACAAGGCCATATGAAATCTCCCTATTTAATTTCTATCAACTAATTTTAAAAATAATTTGTTTTTAATTTAGAATATACTCGAATCCAAACAAAATATAGGGGCACATTGGCCAATGTGTTTGGACACAATTTCTTGAGCCAGTGGCTTTGACATACCAATCAAACATCTACTTAAAACCACAGTTCACAAAATGAGGGCAGTTGGGACTTTTGTGCCTTTATGGATCTTCCTTGACTTTGATGTGTGGACACCATCGAAGAGAGGAACTTCCTGGTCTCCATGGATGCCCAGTTCCCAGGACGATTAGTGCCTTTCTCACAACATCCCAGGAGCCTCAGAGTAAGTGGGAGTGGACTTTTACCAAAGCCACCATCTACTTTAAAAGGGGGAAACAATAAAGTAGAGACTATGTGCATTACAGTGTTCCTTTTAAAAACTTAAACCTAAATAATATGATACATATGGTAGCCTTGAAAAGATTCTAGACGGATAATTTGGATTAGGGGTTTACTGACATCAACCACAGACCAATGGACCCACTTACTGGAGATCTTGGTGGGGGAGCAAAAAGATGTAAATTTGTTACCACTCTATAGCAGGAACGTTGATTTTCCTAAACTAAAATATCTTTAGCTTCCCTTGGGGGCGGGATTTCATGAGGACTACGGTAATGGGAAAGCCTGTTGCTTAGAACTTTTAATTTGGCCTTGAGGATGGAAACTCATCCAGGATGGGGAATAATGCAGGGAGGACTAGTTAAAAACAGGTGCAGGTCAGCTAACTTTTGTTTTTATTTACAAGATGCCTTATTTAAATGACATTTTGATCCAACATCTTACTTAACAAGTACCAACAGGAAAAAACATAACAAAAAGCAAGTTGGCGCAATCAAGAGAGTCTCAAAGTCCTAATAAGATCTCTGTAGATAAAAGAAGCTCTTTAATTGCTCTGATTTTAAAGATTTTACTGTTTTTTTTTTCTTTTCTTTTCATTGCATTCAATTCTTCAAATTAAGCCCCATATAATTAAGAGTTCAGAGCGTTAAACACTCTGGATGAATCAGGTAATAAATTTCCTTTCATTAAATGCTGCTTTGTGTATACATATATACATAGGAAACAACTGCTAAATACAACTTTTACATCTTGGGGTTTTACTTTATTTACCTACCAACCAAGCATGGGTGACCGTTTTCAAACAGGCTTGCGCTTAGTTACTAGCCTCAGTTTGGGACAAGTGACATTCTGACAGGGCTGTAGGTATCACCTGCCTTCGTAGCTGAACCCTCCTCTCTAAACCCACTTCTGCCTGCTGTTGGTAAACCCGGAATTAAGCAATTAATGGGACATAATTAGTCACACGTTTAATTTATCTAAAAATGTAGGTACCTTTTCATCTGTCTGTGTTTGCCCACACACGTTGAAATTGAAAAACGTGTAATTATAGTTTAGCTCCACCTCTTTCCCCGGGTTTTTATTTTGAGGGGGCACAAATGCTTGGCTCCCAGAGGATGAAGGCAGCCTCCTCCTTTGCACGTGGCTACATATACGTCCCAGCCAGAGGCTGTGCCCTCCACTCCCTCCCTCACTCAGCACTTTATGGAGGGCTTGGCAGCCTGCACAGCCCTCTCCCTGACAAGTCAGGAGCCCACTCGACTCAGCGGAGCCCAGATGGCACTGTGGCTTCCTAAGGTCTTTGCCGACCTCTGGAAGTTAGGAGGAGGAGAAAACTATCCAGCCAAAGCATCAGGCATTTGCAATCAGTCTGGGGATCAGATGAAAAGGAGATGTTTTTATGAGCTACAGACCTCAGCTTTACCCACACCCACGTCCCAGGGTCTCTGCCCGCCGCCCAGAAAGGGGAAAGAGGCCTCTGCCCGCTTTCTCCAACATTCCTGTCTCTCAGTCGCTTAAGTCTCTACTACCTTCTCAGATTACGGCTCCTTTTGTGCTAATTACACTGAAAAAATTGAAAGAATGTCGCTGACTTTACAAAGAACACAAAGCAGGCTTGCTTTAAAAACTAAATATAGCCAATTTCTTTCAGAAGGCAGACAACTCAGCTTTCAAATGATTTGTACTATGTGTATTAACTGCAGATGGACAGTTATGAAGACCCAGGTGACAGAAGGGAGGATACATCTAACATGTGTGTTGCTCTGGGGGGCCACTTACATAAAATCCCAAATCTGGTTAATGATGAACTTTCCCCACCCCACCCACCAGCACTTAATTGTAAATTAAGACTTGCCACAGGGACTTCCCTGGTGGCCCAGTGGTTAGGGCTCCGCGCTTCCACTGCAGGGGGCGAGGGTTCGATCCCTGGTTGGGGAACTAAGATCCCACGTGCCGTTCGGTGTGGCCAAAACTTAAAAAAAGAAAAGAAAAGACTTGTCAATGATGGCAGACTAATAGAAGCTACCATGAAAAAGGAAAGGGATGGAATGCCAATGTGTAGAAAGCTATGTATTACGCAGGTAAAAATATAAATGAAAGGAAAAGAAAGTCTAACTTCTCACTCTGGGAGGCTGTGGCTGCCAGAGAATGAGAGGATGCTGTTTTTTGCAGCTCCTGTTCGCCATTATATAAGAAATGGTCTTTTAAAAGGAGAACTGGGAAGTGTCTGTTACTGGCCAAGAAAACTATGGATGACACCCCCGCCCTCCCTCTATGAAATCCTTTAAGGGTTAATAGGTGAACAGTAGCAGCTTGGAATGATTTATTTTTCTAAGGAACATTAAATACTGAATTGCTCATGCTGAAATAATGCCACAGCTGTGACCCTTAGGGCTGAATTTTGGACACCGGTACAAGTGACAGGTGTGCTCGATGTATGCCCAGCTTGGCTGAAGTGATGCCTAACTCAAGTCCCCCCCCGCCCCCCTCCCCCGATTAATTGGTGGGGACTCTGGAGCCAACCAGGAAAGGGCCTTTTGCCACGGAAGACCATGTGTGCTCAGCCGTCAACAAAAATGCCAGCCTTTGAGGGGGATGGAGGCCCTGCTCCCTGAATAGAAAACAAGAAAATCAAGACAGACCTCAGAAGACAGGGGAAAGAGGAAGTGGGAGCTGAGAGGTCTGATCAGGATCAGACCCTTCTAGGTTTTAAAGCAAACATATCTGTCCTATAATTGGCTCTTGGAGGATTTTAGCAAACGAAGCAAGCCCAGGATTCTAGGAAATGTGTCACCAAAATTGGTATTAGAGGAAGTGGCACAAAGCTAGAAATACAGAGTCTAATCTGTAACATACTAATTACACCTATTTTTATCCCAGGGATGCAGTGACCTAACACCAAGAAATGAAAACTCTAGAAAACTAGCCCTTCACATATACAAGACACGAACACCTTGAGGGCAGGGGCCACAGGGCAAAGGTTTCACTGAGTCCTTTAATCTGACCTGGGGTTAGAAATCAGCAGTCACGAAGGTAGTCAACTTTCAAGGGAACTCGGCAACAGTGGAGGAGGGCCACTGAGGCTCCAGACCAAACCTTGGGAGCTCTGGTATGAAGTCAGCATGCTGGTAAGAGGACAACTCTGGAATGTCAAAGTCTGGCCTGAGCAAAATGCCTATGGGGTGTCCTGGTCTGCAGAGGGCAGAAAGAAGGCTCTGCTAAGCCAAAAAGGAGGCTAGATGAAAAAGATTTCCTTGGTCCATCCCACCAGCCACAAAGGCCCTGGGTCCCTATCCTCCAGCAAGATGATGCCAGATGGCTGACGGACAGAGAACCACCTCCAAAAGTTGACAAATCTCCTACTTTGGGGACTGGTTCCAATAAGGATGCTTCTCACTATGATGGTTGAAGGCATCAACCAGCTTAAAGCAGCATTAGGTTTTTTGCTTCCTTATCCTGAAAAGACAAATCTCTACCTTCTGAGTACCAGGATATTTTCATAATTGTACTCTCTGGGAGTTGCTTCAAAAAGCCTAGCTGTGAAAGAATCTTTCAAAGGACGTTGATATAAAACTTAGTTGGGACACAAAGACATCTAATCTGCAAGTTAAATGGATATTCCATGTATTCATAACCATTCAAAGCATCCTAATGTCTAGAAAAACCTGACCCCCTCCTATCATGATGTTATTATTAACCCGGGCCTCAGGGGGGCGCCCTAGAGCAGGGGAACTTAAAGTCATTCTCGGCCTTAAAAGTGAATTTCTTAAACGGTTTTCTATTAGTTAAATCAGTAATTAGTCTAAATACATCATTTCAGTAATCTGCCATGAGTTAGTTGAATGCAAAATGGGGGGAAAAACTGGGCTAACTAGGGTGATCCCCAAGGACACTTAATGTTTTAATCTTAGATATAAGATAACTTTATATTTCATTTGCCTTGCACATTCTTAAATGTGTTAAATAGATATGTATTCCTCAGTCTGGCATAACTACATATCCTCTAGATTTACTGAGGGTACAGAAGGCAGACAGGGCAACTTTGTAAAAAAAAAAAAGAAGAAGAAGAAGAAGAAAGAAGAAAACTAAAGAATAGAACTCTACAACAAAAAGTTAGTTTCTAAAATGGATGCCGAAGTAGAAAAGATACTGAGAGAAAAATATATGTGTATTTCAGCAAAGCTACAAACACACCAAAAAGGTACCAGCAGCATGAAAACCCCAGGGGAACAAACAAAAAAATCACTCTAATTTATAGTAACTGAACCTTTGCTTTACCTTCCTCCCAACAGCTGATAATTCTGTGAAATCACCCAGCTGTCACTCCTTTCCTTTTAGAAACATGACACCGATTTGTCTTTATTAGAATTCAGAGGTCTGCTTGATGGGGCCCCTAATAAATGTAAGTCATCATCACTTCTTGACCTTTTTTCCCCTGAAGTTCTCGGTACGCGGTTAAACTGCTGAAAACTTATTTTCAAGGTTCTGTGACTGTAACATAAAAATAAAGGATCAAGGCTGGGTGGCTTTGGAGGTCTGAGCACATCTGGGCTCTGCCCTGCCTGCACCCCAGAGGGAAAATAAGGCAGATCGATTAGAAACAGCATCTGGGGGTAACAGCAACGCTCTGCTTTGGGCTGAGCTGTTTGCAAATAGGAATGCTCTGCACAAGACTGAAGTACAGCAGGGGGTGGGCCAAAGAGCCCTTGCCCCTTCCTCTGCCCCTCCTAGCATCCCCCTCCTCCCCCACCTGCCTGGCTATTGAGTGCCTTGAAAGAGCAGGAAAAAAACCTGTAGCCCAGAGAGCCTCAATTAACTATCCACATGAGAAAGAAACAAAAAGATTGATGATGGGGTCCTAGTTGTGGTGACTTTGAGATAAAAGGATGGGGGGCAGCTTTTTCAAGAAACTGAATCATGACCCTTTTTTTATAAAAGCAACACTTCTCGTCCTTATTTTTTCACTGGCTGCACTGGGCTGGTGGTACCCTAAAACAAAATGAGGGCAGGTGGCTTCAGCCTTCACCACATCCTAAGATGGCCGCAGGCACCAGACAAATCTTGACCCTGACCGTGATGTTGCCAAGAGCCTGGTCATAAAGATTCCCCTCTGCATGCCTGCCTGTGAAGACTGGTGTCCCCACCTCCCCTGTACCGAAGACTTCAGATGGCCGCTGCAGAGAAAGCAAGAGGGTCTAACATCTTATTCGTGTCCCCTCTACTTCCTCATTCCTCAGAGAGCAGAGGAATGGCTTCTAGGTCTGGCTTCTAGGTCTGTTCCCTCCAATTCCTAAAAATAAGTTTCCCTACGGCATTGGGTTGGGGGGATGTCAGGGTAGGTGGTCAGATGAGCTGTTGCTCAAATATTTGACAAACTGGCTGTCTGTGGACAAAACAACCAGATGCTTTTCCATGATTGAACTTTTGACCAAATTGATTGGATGCTTTGGTGTCAAGAAGACAAAAACTCAAGTCAAAAAGATCACCAGAATTGGAAATTTGTTGGCAACAAAAACAAAAAAACCATACTATAGTAGGAAGCATTACTTTTTCTAGCAACAAAACTCTGAGTTTTCAGGTTGTGCTAAATGACTCAAAATTTGCCAGAGTGAAGAGACGGCAGAGAGAATGGATTTTTTAAAAGGTTATATTGTTCCTATTTATTTGGCTTTGCTGCTGCCAGAAAGTGGCTTGGAGCCCTCTTTTTTAGCACTCTATAAAATGTAAATGGTCTAAATTAAGAAGCCATCTAATCTCAACCAATATTAATTCTGACATGAAAAATGAGACCAATTCTTCAAACAGGATTATGATCACCACCACCCGACATTAACCGATCACCTCACCCTGTTTCTCAAAGAACGGGATATTTTCCTTTTCCAAAGGGCCTATTTATTTCTAAGAGTGGACCAAAATCCTCACACACTTTCCTTATTCCGACATTGAAAAGGTACAGCCTCCTAACGTGGGCTGCTTTGACACCACCCCACTCCCAACTCTGCAAGCTTTTGTATCTTATTTGTCTTTTTTTGTTTTTTTGCTCCAAACTAAAATCCCTCTAAAATATCTAAACACCCCAACGGTCGTAAGTGGGGATGCCGCTCCTGCATCTTTCTCCTTGCAGACCGAACTGCCGGCTCCTAATATTGTTTTCCAAGCAGAAAAGGGAAAACTGAGAAAAATAACGATTTTTTTTCCTCGTGTTTTCTCCTCAACCGGTCCATTGAAAATCAACAGGATCACTGTTCCTCCGTCTATGCAGCAGGCAGAATCACTGTGCATCCAGATAAAGAATTTGCCTTTTGGCTGGGCTCAGATGGGGACACTGCAGTTGTTCTAGAAAAAGGAGGCATCTCTGCATCCCTGCAGTACCGCCTCAGCATCCCAAGACCACTACCCCCTCCCATAAGATCTTGCAGATGTTGCATTTGGCTTGTGAATCCTCTTGGTAAGTGCAGGGAATAAAGTGGCTTTACTCGGAAATGTCCGTCATTCACCTACCACACAAAGCCCTAAGTCCCTGCTGTTTCATTATCCTCTGCCCTGTAATAATCATCAAAATCAGAAGGGTCTCCAGAAGCACGATGATTCAGTGAGGGGCATAAGGGATCCCGGGAAAATCACGGATTGTTTGGGAGAAGTTGCTGCCTAGAGAGCCTCCCTGGGGAGAGGGGAATGAGGCCCCTCGGTGTTTATCACGAGGCTGCGGGGTGCTCTCTGTGGGCGACATCACTTTTAACAGAGCCATCGGGTAATTCAGTTACACAAAAGCAGCGGAGATGAGCAGGGTCAGATCATCTCTCCTGTTCTGTGTAGTTCTGTCCTAGAGACTCTCCAGCAGCCTGCACTTGGTGTTTGCAAGGCATGAAAGGGTCCTAAAACGGAGCAGGGGGCTGAAATAATGCACCTTCTATGCCTTTTTGTTTCCCACCCGCCCCTGCTCCCTCCATCCCTGGGGACCCGCGGGCAATGTGGATGCATGTGGGTGCTTTCTTCCTCACATTCCCAAGCCCAGGAGCTAAGGCTCTTTTCAGCTGAGGGACACTGCCAACAGGAATCCCAGGGCCACCTTCAGGGGCTGTGAGCAACCCAGTCGGGGGCGGGGGTGGGTGGGAGTTCCTGAGGGCTCAATGTCTAAGGTCAAGGCAGGGTGGGTGGAAGGGGAAATGGGCCCTTTCCCTGATTCTCGCTTGAGCTGAATGAAACTGATTAACATCTGCTTTCCACCTCTTTTCCCATCCCTAAAACGCCGCCTCTGCCCTCAGAACAGCAGCCCCAGGCCTGCAGGGTTCTCTCTGGCCTCCTCTGCAGCTCCAAGGCCCTGGAATGGCCATTTGAACCAAGCACCTGACTTAAAAAAAAAACACAAATAAAAACAACCCACCATTTTCAAGAATGAGACGTACGGCCACTGAAAACCCCTCGGCTGCTTTCAAAGCCGATGGAGCAGAACTCAAGCTAGACACCGCCCCCCCCGCCAAGGCTCGGGGTTAAAGTCACAGCTCACCCCACAGAGGGGAAGGGGGAAGCCGGCACCCAGCAGCTGGCTGAGTTCTGCCCTACCGGCCCTTCCTATGCCCGGCTCACCCCTGGCTGCAAACGGCGGGCCTGACCGGCGCAACGGGGACCGGGACCCAGGACCGTGGCGGGGGGCGCTTCCCTCCCTCCTTCAGTGTATACATCAGCCCGCGGTGACAGCCCGCTTTGCACTCCACTCGCATCTCTTTCAGAGCCCCCTCCCCTTCCCCCCACCACAAGCCTCCTCGGTAAAAAACCAAAAACCATCTCGTTCTTTCACCATAATTAAAGTGCTGTCAGGGAAAATGGCATGGCTGATTTTTGCCGCAGTGGAAATGACCCTCTGCTTTCCTCGCCTCTCATTTGCTAAAGTGGTCCTTTCTCTGCCTGAAATCAGGCCCTTTGGTGATGGAAATTTTAGCAGGAAGCTGAGAGTTCTAAGCAGAATCCTAACCTTGGGAGGGTGGGGAGAGAGATCGATGTTTTGGGAGCTGGCCCCTCTGCGGCAGCAGCCTAGGTGCTGCGGGGCTCTCTTCCCGGCTGCCGCAGCCTTCTGCCCCATCCACGCCCGGCTCCCTAATTACCAGACATTGTCAGGGGTCGCAATTTAGCCACATTTGGAGGTCGATTCTCCCCGTTGACTTATCTAAAGGGCAGGAGGAAGCTGCTTGGAAGGAAGTAAACAGGTTCTGGATCTGGGAAGATAAAATCCAAGCGCCTTCCTCGCTCGGAGGGAACGCGTGACTGCATATTTAATATCCTCGCCAGCCTGCGTGTTTGTGTTTGAAATAAAGCTATAACTTAGACGCATAATGAAATGCCCTCCTCCTCCCCGCCGAGTGCTCCCGAGCCCCTGGGTGACACTCTTGTCACGGCCACTGCAGTGCCCAGGGCTCTCTCTGGCAACGGCATCTCATCTCATTTTGTGAAAACGTCACCCTGTCCTGTTAGCTATCAGAGAGCTTTCTAAAAAGGACATTTCAGGTGAGCAATGCAGTAATGTTTAAGGGTGAAAAAAAAAGAAAAAAACATTAAAAAGAAAAGAACGAAAAGGAACCCAGGGCCCTGAGTACTTTTGAGCTGTGCCTTTGGAATCCATGACATATTATTCAAACTCGTATCATGTGAGGAATTCATAATATTCATCCCAGCCTTCAACTACTTCGATTTTAAGGAAACATTTCAAAATTAGCTTAATTTCCTTTTCCTAAATATCATGCATCTTGGAAAGGCCCCTTCTGAGTTTCACTGGGGAGCTTAACTGGCAGGCTTCCGGGTTTCTAGAAGGGTATGCTAATATCTGGCAAGTCAAAATGGCAATCCAGGCCTCCCTCAATTGAATCATTAGTTGTTAATGCACCTCTGAGTAACTCCAAGCTCAGGTGTGAAACCAACCCAAGTGTCACTAAAGCACCACTTTTTCCTCGGGCTGCAACGCGGGATGGTGGGGCTGTTTATGTAACACGCCAGCAGCAAGCTTGTTTTTGCTGCTTCATTATTTGCTGGCCTGGACTCCTGCCTCCTTGCTCCTTTCTCCCCCCAGCCCCAGACTTTTTTTTTTTTTCTTCCCCTTTTTAGAGAAAGCAAAGCAGCTGTATAGTACTCAAATCTTTTATTTCCTGACTATGCTGTGTGTCAGAGCAGTGGACGCTGGAGAAAAACATGGGGCTTGTTATTACCGGCCTGAGCCGGAATGAGTCAGGCACCCGAAGCTTCGATCTGGACCTGACTCTGCCATTCGGATGGGGCCCCCCTCCTACCACCCACTAAGCTGTACCTGGAGAGCTGGGGTGGGGGAGAAAGCCCTGGGGTCATGGGTCAGGGGAGAGGGAGCCAGTTCGCTGAATTTACTGCATTGGGGGTGCACAGAGCTGGGCTGGGGAGCATGGGGCTCAGGTGTCGACTGCCCTAACGCCCCCTCCCCTGTCTTCCTCCACCGCCTCCTGTTAGAATTCTATTCCACTATTAAAACTGTGGCTCTCTCAGCTTTCTGGCCTCGGAGAGCTCTTTATTAAAATGCAAACGTCCCTTAAGGGTAGCCCCATAAGCCTCTGCCAGCTAATGGGATTAAGTGAACAGAACACAGCAACCTGCAGGGAGGTAAGGAGGCCTGGGGGCCAACCCCACCCTCTCAGATTTGCCAAAGGCTCATCCCTGAACAGGCAGAAAGCAAAATTCAGCCTTCCCCGTCTCAGATGTCTTTGAAAGGGGACTCTGCAGCCCGAGCCTGAGTCCCAGCAGTGGGATCGTTTGCTCACTGTAATTCTTGGCGCCTTGGTGGCCCCATCTCTTTCCAATCATTTCTCTTAGGATGGACATCGTTTTCAAGGTATCCTAGCAGAGTGGTCCGCATTCAAGAGAGGAGCATCAGGCCAGCGGTGGGGAAGTAATTGCACATAACTAATTCATTTACAGAGGCAGCCACTTGTAATAAAGGATGTTTTCAAAGTGACTTGGCAAACTGATGTTTTCCTGAGCTGGTAAACAAGCTTCGCTTTATGCCCTGAAAATGGGTTTTCACTCACATTGATTTCTTAGTGTGCCTCTCAGGTGAAGAGCATGAAAATGTCACAAACAAGGAGAAGCCCAAATTCAATAATTCTGCAAACCTGAATTTTTCTCATGGAATAAAACCAGTCCCTGTCGTCTGGGAGTTCCTTCAGTTCAGTAACCTTCACAAAAGCACTTCCCTCATCGTATAGCTAAAATAAAAATTCTCCATCTACCTATCTGTACACACACACACATTTTATAAAAATCACATACCATGTGCTGAGCAGTACAGGAGACCTTTAGATAAAACGACTCTTCCAAGGCTACCGAAGAGATGACTGAAAAGTTTGTGAAAGAAAAACTGGAAATTAAATTCTGGAATTAAGAGTGCATTTTTCTTTCCACAATGACTGGGAATTAATTATACTATTGAATATCACGGATCTCTATTTGCATTAGGAAACAGGAAAAAGAGGCCCAGAGCTCAGGATCTAAGATGGAGGGCAGGCCAGGACCTAAGATGGAGGACGGAAGCTAAGATGGAGGGCAGGTCAGGATCTAAGATGGAGGACTGGAGCCAAAATGGAGGGCAGCCCAGAAGCTAAGACGGAGGGCCCAAGCTAAGGTGAAAACACTCCACAGTACCCCAGGACTTCTGGCTGCAAACTACAAACACTCCCTCACCCCACCCCTCAGAATACAAACCCTAGACACAGAAGATTCTAAGGTTCGGTGGAAGAATTTGGGGCTACCCCAAAGAGAATTCCCAGTCCTTGAAGATCCTGGAAGGCATAGTTAGGCTCCAGACAGATCAGAAAATGAAGAGAGATGGGGGCTAAAGGCAGTTCTCTCACCACCCCAGGGCCAGGCCTCTGGAGTCCCTTCTGAAAGCAAGCCCACGCCTCAGCTCTCGCAGTGAGCCCCAGGGCAACACCTCCCAGAGAAAGGCATCGTCGTTCAGTAGCATCTCTGAGGCCCACACTGCGCCTGCAGAAGGCCCGTCCCCGCTGTTGGCATATAACTGTTCAGCCCCAGACTGGCATGGAAATCTGAACTGTATGCCTGTCCAATATCTACACACGGGTGTTAGTTTTGACCCAAGCAGATCCTTCGGGGTTTTCTGCAATCTCATTATCAGGACTCAACAATAATTTCACGTAACCACTGATTTGCTTTGCTCAACTAGGTTGGAGTAGTGTCAGAAGGCTGCTAAAGTCTGTTTTTTTTACAACCTTTCCATCTTTTCTCAGCTGCCGTGTCTATTCCCTATTTAATCACCAGGCAGCGACGGTCCACGCTTAACTTCCTGGGGCTGTTTTGATTGTGAGACCCTCAAAGGGAGCCGCAATGTCTTATACCTTTATCTTCCCCACGGGGAAGGGCACATGTTAGGTATATATTGAGTGAATGAATGAATAAATGAAAATGCCCCAGCGAAGGCCAACTCACCGACCCGGCAAGGATTTCATCCTTCTGGGAGGCTTGGCAGACACATGAGCAGCTACTGCAAGTTAAGAGATGCTACTAGAAAGGCAAAAAGGAAACAGCCATTTCGACATCCCATTTAACCCCCAAATTAGGAAAGAACTTATCGGTGAGGGAAAATGGGAGCATTTGCACCGAGAACTGGGCAGTATTCCATGCTCTTTGCCAAGCTGGACACAGTCTACTTATGAGGTAAACCTCAGATCTGCCAATAGTCAGAAACTTGAAAAATTAATTCGTGACAACTGTTTTCATTTGGAACCATGATTTCCCTCAATTAGGCGTGTCACTTTATGCTAAATTCCCATTAAACACTTCCCAACAACTTTTTCTTTATTTTTTCTGAAGAACAGCCATGACCCCCCTTCCCCAACGATTCTTAAAGGTCACAGAAGGTCCATTTGATAAGCATATTGGTGGCAAATCCCCTTTCCTGGCCATTAGGCCAGCAATTGTTTTTCCCCCTACTGGCCCCTAATGGGCAATTTTGCTGGGTTTCAAAGCAATGCAAATTTAGCTCCAATGAATTAGTAACACATTTCTAACTTTTGGGGGCTTGGGAAAAGTGTGAACTTTTCCTGGTGGAGGGAAGTTAAACCTTGAGAACAAACCAAATCCTGGTCAGCCTAGCAAACCTCTTCTGCCTCAGTGGGCTGTGCCTTTTTTTTTTTTTTTAAGTCCCAAACTTGGGAGAATGGAGCCTTACTACAACAAATTAGGACAAGACTTTTTTTTTTTTTTTTTCACTTGAGCTAATGAATAAAGCACAGGACACAGAGGCAGCTGACGGAATATTTTCCCCACTAGTGCCAGGAAGCTGAAATCTGCTCCCTGTTGTACTTTTTCTTTATAGCCTGAGAGATTTGCATCTGGGTGTGATGTGCACTTGGGGGCCCCCCAGCACAAAGCAATCAATCTTGTCTCCTGCTGCAGAATCCCCCTCCCCCTTCCTCACTGAATAGAACTGTCTCCCCTCTCTAATGAACGTACCCAGGAGAATAAAAGTTGTTTTTCAAAAGTGTGGGGAAGGAAGAAAGGAAGGAAGGGAGGAAGGAAGGAAAAAAAAAGCACACAATGCCTATACTGGGTCTGGCCGGAGCCAAGTTCTCGAGGACACTAACCTATAAACTTCTAAGGATTTCCTCAACGTCTGAGATGTATACGTAATATACAGGGTGTTTGCTTTCAGCCTTAAGATTTGCTTTGCTTTGCTTTGTTTTGAGTAATTATCAAAGAACTCATAAAGATTGGCCTTTTTTTTTTTTTTTTTTTTTTAGGTCAGAAAGGTCCAACCGGTGCCAGATTTCTTAAAATCAAACCACTCAGTGGGGTAAGGCTGGTGAAAACACTTGGAAAGTTAGGTCATGCTAGAAGGGGGCTTATTACTAATTAAAAAAAAAAAATTGAGCTATCGTTTTAGGGTCAGGAGAGGAACATTCGGGAAAGTGAAAAAGGGCCGACTGTGGGAGAGAGGGCAGTGGTCAGAGCTCAGGGGACAGTGGGGAAGGGAGGCGGGGGCCCTGGTCCTGGCACTCTCCGCCAGCCCTCCAGTCCCTGTCCTACTCAGTGGGCTCCTGGGACCCACATGGGTCCATGGGGCCCACGGGGCAGAGGGACGGGGAGGGGGCGATGCACCCCCCGCAGGACTCCTGGGCCCGCCTCCCCAGTCCTCCGGTCAAGGGCAGCCTGGCCCCCCTCAGCTGTGCAGGCACTGGCAGCTCTCCATCCTCTGACTGGGGCAGCTTCCATTCCTTGCACCCCAGGCCTCCGCCTGCTCCCTTCCAGACTCTAAGTTCCTAGAGGGCAGGGACCACGTCTATAGTGTCTAGAGCTAAGTTTAGCAAAGGCACTTTTTCTTCCCTCCTCTTTCTCCCCCTTTCAAACTTTTCATTTCATCTGTGTTTCTGTAGCTCTTTCCTTCCTTTTGTACCTTCTTGCTCTCTCTTTCAACAATAAAGAACTGGCTTGAGGGGAGCTGGTTTTTAACTTTGGAGTAGTTCACAAAAGTTCGGGGGAGGAAACACAAAAAAAGGAATTCAGATTCCTTCCCCCCCAGCATCCCACCCCAGGGAAAGCGCTGAGCAAGTAAAAGAACCCTGAAGAGACACAATGGAGAATGTGGGAAAAGCTCTCAGGAAGTCAGTGTGTGTTGGCTGGGGGGTGAGCTAAAGGTGAAGTTGTTTGCACACCACGATTAGTACCCTCTTTAGAAACATCCATACGTCTGGGTAAAGAACAGGAGGAGATAAGGAGATATAAAATCCTGACAGGATAAGGGTGGGACGGGGGGGATTTCCTGTAATATTATAATGTCATTTTAACAATAAGTATGACTTCTGGAAGAAAAAGGGAAAGGGGTCAGGGAAAGTATGGGGTGTGGATTCCCAGTCCTGTGGGCAGCGAAAGTGGGCGGTTTGGCCCTGTGTGGGAGACCCTGAGTTCTAAGAGGGCTTGGCCCCCTAGAAGGTAAAGATGTGCGTGCTGTCCAGGGGAGGCGGGGTGGGGGGGAGAAACTGGCAAAGAAACCCATCAAATGAACAGACCAAAGCCCTGTTCCCCCAAAGCACAGAATGGCAGGATTGGTGTTAAAACTAAACTCCCAGGGACCCAGCACAGGATGAGACTGCAACCTGAGATATCCCCTGAAACCTGCGGCTTTTTTCCGTAGGGCTTTTCTACATTTCATCTAGAAAATTCTAAGTGATCCCACTTCCTGCGAGCATCCCAGACATTCTGAGCTCTCTGCTGACCTCTGGTGGGGGAGGAGCTCTACTGGCCCAGAAAAGGTGTTAGAAACTGGGCAGCGCACCTGCCCCGCTTTCCCAGGGACCCCAGCATCCAGAGGAACCCCCTTCCCCAGGGGGGCTTTGTTAACCTGCCTCGTCTAAGGTTCAGGGCTATAGGTTGGAAGGTGTGAGGAGGAAAAAGGTCAGAAAAGCTTTAAAGGAGCCCTAGGTGATTAGGAGCTTAAGAGAAGCATGTCGGAATAAAGTTTGTTGACTTAAAGAAGAGGATTTTACTAGCAGGGCGGGGGAAGCTTTTGCCCAAAGTTAATATATTTTATTCAGTCCCTTTGATTTTGTTCAACTATAAAAGAGGGAGGGAAGAGAAAGTATCTAAGAACGGTATATGGAGGGTAAGTTTCGTTGGAAAGGAATGAACTCCCATGATGGGACTTGGTAGGTCCTGGCATGGTAAGTTCACATGGCCCTTCTCAAATAGATGACCTCATGATTTTACAGCTGCTGCGGGGAGGGGAGGGGAGGTGGGGGAAGAAATGGCAAGGATGCCTGTTCTCTTCGGAACCAGGGAACCTGGCCCCAGACACCATCAGATCTCACCTCCCCTCCACTGGAAAGTTGGCCTAAACAAGACAGAAGTGACCTTCCCCCAAGTCCAGGGTTGGGCCTGAGATGGAGGGTGCGGGTCCCATCCTTAGATGGAGAAGACTCTTCTTAGTAAGAATGCCCCTGAGTGCTCAGCGGGTTTGCAGCCCTGAGAGGTAGAGAAGGGTTGTAAAGGGGAGAAAATTAAAACTAGCTCTGAAATCTCAGAGACCCTCAAAAACCCAATGATGCTCCCATGAATGAAAAAACCATAAGGATTTACTCTCAGCCAGTATCTTCTCTATAAGACAGCACCGAGCATTCACCCCAAAGCCTACTCCCTCATTTCCCTGCATCTTCCCATATTGTCTCAAATGCTAACTCCTCCAGGAAGGCTCCCTGGGTTTCCCTGATGGAAAAAAGGACCTCAACCCACCTCTGAATTTCTTTTCTAGCCCTTGATTGGGGTGAGAAAGAATGCCCCACTCTCCTCTGCATCCTGCAGAGATTATCCCAGGGATGGGTTCCCAGAAATTATTAATTATGTACCAAGGGGTAAAAGATAGGCCTAAAATTTCGTGTACAAGCTGCCATTTTGAAAAGGATACTTTAAGAAAGAGAGAGAGAGTGTGTGGCGGGGCAGGGGGGTGGTTTGGCATACCAGTTCTACTAAAACTTTTAACAAGAGAATTAAAGAAGTTTTAAAGTGAGAAGGACATCCCTCCCATTTTTCAGATGAGAAAAACTGGGACCCAGAAGATAAAGCAATTTGCCCAAGGTCTCAGAAACTGGTTCCTAGAAGACCCAGGGCACAGACACGGCCTAGGAATTTAGAGGTCATTGTGATAGTGTGTGTTCCTGCACTGGCTAGGGTCTAATAGAGCCACTAGTTAAAAGGGACAGGATTGGGACTTCCCTGGTGGCGCAGTGGATAAGACTCTGCTGCGCTTCCAATGCAGGGAGCCTGGGTTCGATCTTTGGTCAGGGGACTAGATCCCACATGCATGCTGCAACTAAGAGTTCTTGTGCCACAACTAAGGAGCTGGCGAGCCGCAACTAAAGAGCCCATCTGCTGCAACTAAGACCTGGTGCAACCAAATAAAAATAAATAAATAAATAAATATTTAAAAAATAAATAAAAGGGACAGGGTTTGACCTCAGATATCAATTGTTCACTGGAACACCTTTAAAACTATCCCTGGGCCTTGGGGGAGGGAGCTGTGTCCCTGGGAAAGAGGATTAGGGGAGGGGCCGTGGAATTCTGCCTTCCGCACCAGCACACGGTGAATTTTGAAAAGCCAGGCTCTCAATAGTAAAAGCCGAGCGCCATCTGCCAGCCAGTTCTGAGCAGCCTTGCTTTATTTTATTGTCTCTACTTCTCAGCCCTTAAATAGTTGGTGTTCTCGTCTCTTTCCCTTAAAAAAAAAAAAAAAAAAAAAAAAAGGTATTTCTTGCTCAGAAACCCCCTTAAAATAAGAATCTTATTATTTTGTTTAATTGCAAGAGAGAGAGAGAAAAAAAAGGGAAAGCAAGGAAAAAATGAGGGAATCTCTTAAGAGGCTGATTTCTGCTCCCCCATTTCTGAGCTGTGCGGACCTCTGGGGAGAATGGGACAGGGCATCCCGCTTTCTCCATCGAAGGCAGCCCTAGTGGTCTGTCTCCTGACCCTTTCTTCCTGGCAGAATGAAAGATCAGCGCCCAGCTTGGAGCCTGCCTTAATATCAAAAGTCAGACCCTATTTCTGGGGAATCAAGGTTCTAGGGCCAGAAAGAAAGAGGGAAGTGAGGCCTCTGCCGTCTGGCAACTTAAGTCTCAGGATAAGATGTCTGCAAGGGTTTTGGATTTGTCCCTTGGGTCATTACCTCTTTCTACATAAAGGTGAACACAGAGAGACCCCCCCTGGCTTTCTCTTGGATGGCCCACCAAATTTAAGTCCCTATCCTGACCATGGCAGAATCATCACGACATGGAGCCTTGTCGGTACTTTTAAGAGTCAAACTTTGGCCTTTTCTGGATGTCACCTGGCAAATTCATGGAATCCTTGAATAGAGCAGTGGAATCAACCAAGGTTCCGGAAATGAGAGCCCGCTAACATTTACCCAGTGTGCTCTTTCCACGATCCTGGGCCCCTCTTCCCGCCCCCTCTACAATCAAGGCAACGTGGGGAGACAGCGAAGGATGATCACCACAAGCTCACCCCATCCCAACCGCCCAAGGACACAGATTTCCTGATAGCGCTCCAGAATGACCGGATCCCGTCGGGAAAAGGCCCAGAGACTTCCATTTGGAAAGGGAAACCCTCCATCAAGTGTCCATCTTAAAATCAGCCCTGGCCATTTGTTTGCAAAACAAAATGATCTAATACGCTTCCCTTTTAGCAGCTAAAAAGGAAGAAATGAAATCACCTAAGTGCTGAATTATAAATAGCTATTATTTTCTGGCAATCCAACTTTAAAAAATTTTCCCCTAACGTCTGGCATTTGTTTTTGGGTTCTGCCTGGAGCCTTCTAAGCATTTCCTTGGAAAGATGCTGCACTTGGTCCCAGGCAAAAAGTCAAAATCAACATTCAAAAAACATGCCTTGGGTAGTTTTGAGGATTCTGCAATAAGAAGATCTTAGTTAGGGGGCACTTCACTTAACTAAACTCGGAACCTATAAAAAATGATATTTTAAATTTAACATGTCCAATATATAATTTATCAAATTACCAATCAGTTTCCACCCTTTACCCTAAAGTAATCTTAACAGTAAAAGCAAAAGTCCAAGTTCATATAGGTGTCTGGAGTGGAGAGTGGGTTTTTTGTTTTGTTTTTCCTTCTAGACTTTGCAATTAACTTAAAGGCCACAAATTCCAAATTCTCTAAGGAAAAAGAAAAAAAAACTTTTTGAAAAAAAGTTAAATCTCTGATGAATCTGTAATAACTGTATTGGAAGATCAGAAGGGGGCAAAAATTTAAGTGTTTTAGGCTCAAAATATAATAAAGAAGCGATAAAGTCTCCTTCCATAAGGGATACTTGGGGGAGAGACTCGTTAGGGGCAAGCTGGGGGCCTAGACCACTATTTAAAAGTAAAATGATTTATTCAACTATACTTCAGTAAAAAAAATTTTTGTAAAAAGTAAAATTAAAAAATGATTTATTCCTGTTGTGATTATTCCAAGATATCGGTTATAGAATCTGCCCTAGGATGGGGTGGGGCAGGGTGCATCTACCATCTTATCAAAAACCAAGTGCAACTCTCTTGATCAGGAAATGTCCCTGGGTTCTTATTCCTGTTGGCACAAGTATGTTTTATTCCTAAAAGATCTTATTTTACCTTCCTCAGTACAGTCATTCAGAGGCATTCCTTCCACTGCCCCCTATCCCACCCCTACAGCTTCCTGCCTTGAAATATCAGTTGCTATAGGTTAGGGGGCACCTCCATTCAGTGGGCTGGTTCCCTGCGGTCGTGGGACTCAGGTGACCCAGTTAACAGGGCCCACGCCCATGGCAGGTGTGTACGCACTGCCAATCACAGGCTCCATTTGCGTTTTGTGGGACACATGCAAGGTGGGTCCCCAGCCATCCCAGAGCTGATATATGACCAGCAGCCATCTGAGTACCAGTCCTTAGTATCTTGGCCACCCTTCTTCCACGATGCACAGTGAATTAATTTACGCACATCAGACGGGGAGAATTCCCTGCCTGCTGCAGACAAAGGCCCCTAAAGAACCCCTAAGTGGTAGATGTGATCATTTAAGGGTTAAAGTCTATGTAAGCCCTGATTTATCCTGGCCCATTGATTAGCTATGGGACTGACTTGGTTAATCAGAGTATTAGACCGATTCATCATTTCCACCCTTTTCTATTCTATTTAGGGTCAGCTGGTGACTTTTTAGGTCACCTTCTTTTCAGAGATTTTTGGAAATTAGTTCTACCCCGGAATGTAGGATCACCAACACTGGCATAAACATTTCTGACTGGTTATTAGTAAGTGAACTCAACAGGCTTTCCTCTGAAGATAATTTTTTATTTTTAAGGTGTTCAAGTTCTGACCTGTATGATCTCTACCTTCCCCAGGACTATTTGATGTTGATAATGTTAAGGGTAGTGGTTCTCAACTGGGGATGATCTCTGCCCCCCACCCTCCACCCCAGGGGACACTTGGCAATGACTACAGGAAGTTTTGGTTGTCACACTGCGTATGTGGTGGTGGTTGGTCGGGGTAGGGGTGTGTGCGTGTGTGTGTGTGTGTGTGTGTGTGTGTGTTTTACTGGCGTCTAGTGGGTAGAGGTCAGAGAGGCTGCTACACACCCTACATTGCACAGGATGGTCCCCATGGCAACAGAACGCCTATGGAAGACCCCTTTGTTAGACAGAGCCCCCTGAAAATGCTAAAATCCCAGCACAGAGCCAGCAGGGAGAAGTCAGAGCTTAAACATAAAAGGCTAGGTCTGAGTAAAGCTCTGGGGCCTGTTAAATCCAGGCTTTGTCCTGGGGTGGGGTGGGAGGGTACAGTTGGAGTGGGACCCTCCTCTGCCTCTGCTGGCTCTCCCCTTCCCCTCTCATGTTCACTATAGATGTGACACCTTTCTTCTGCCTGTGCCGTCTCACCATCTAGTGGCCACCTGAAATATCAACTCACCTTCACCATCTCTGCGCCATTCTAGATTCAGTCATTAAAAAAATTCATACGGGGGGGCAGTGGGTGGAAGGACCCCAAACGACGTATATGATTTTATTAATAAGTTAATTAAGCATCTTGTAGGCCTAACAGACCTCTATAGAGAACAGCTATAAGGAATTAAAATGAACCCTTTCTAGGATTTCAGCAGCCCACAAAGGCCAAAAACCTTGAGTTACCTTATGTAACCACAGAGAAGCAAGTAGCATCTACTTAAAAGGGGGTGTCCAAGTGGCCCCAGCAATTTAAGTAACTATATACTTCCTAAGTAACAGCCTATTCTCCACAGATTCGTTTTTCTTTTTCAAAGGTAACAATCAGCTACTTTTACAGCTAAAGAAACAGGCCTAGGCATGTGGTCCCCAAGGTCAGCAGGGTGCTGGGATGGACACTAGCTGAGATGTAGGACCTTGTTCCTATTTCCTTGGGCTGAGCCCTGGCAAGCAGCCCTTCTTGGCCCTGGACTCTATCACAATGCCTGATTTTAGTTTGTGTGCCTCATCATACGAATTATTCTTTCTTTGCAAAAATCCCACAGCTGCAAACTTACCTGAATGGAGGTTCCCTATAAAAAAAATCTCCAAGGTCATTTGCAAACTAGCAATCAGTTTGAGGCGAGGCAAAACTGTTCAAATAGGAAAGAGGAGAGAGGTACTCTGGTCTTTGGATTAAGGGGGAGAGTCAAGAGCTGGATAAATCGAGTTCTTTTTCCCTTAGAAGAATCGACACTCCGTGTTGACACGGAGCTCGTGAAAGCTTGACTGTGGCACTCCTTCAGAAGTGGGTACGAGAGATTTTTCCTTCCCATTATCAACTCATTAAAGGAAGTTTAAGGTACATTCTCTGTCCCACACACCAAGTATGTGTGACAACTTCAGAAACATTGACTGACTCATAATAAATTCGGGATCCGATAACAATTTCTACCTTTAATACCTCTCTCCTCGCCCCAAATTGAATCATTAAGAAACATTTAGTAAGATCTAATGTTCAAGTTCTGTGGGCAGAACTCCAGGAGTCGAAATGCTCGGGAATTCTCCTGAGGTTTAACAAATTACCCTGCAATGCAACGTGGGATTTTCCTTCTAAGTAAGGACGGCAGAGGCGCACGCCCTTGATGTTCGCTGCTGTCACGGACCAGTTACCTAACATCCTTCTCTATGACAGCCCCCAGTTGCTGTCTGGGGCAGACAGATTCTGATTGGAGGGGGCTACACCTCTCAAGTGTTTGCTGTCTGTCAGAGAACAGAGCATCCCATATCTCAACTGAGCATGTGATGATCAACAATCAGGAAAATTCAAACATGGCTTTTTGTGTGTGTATGTTGTTCCCTACCTTGTTCTTGGAGGTCTCCCCGTCTTCCATTCCCAGGGGCTGGCCTTCGTCACCAGCTGGCTGTTGGGAAGGAAAACTAGAAACAATTTTTTTTTTTTTCATGTGTAATAAGCACAGAGCAGTCTGTGCTCAGGACCCCGGGCTCAACCACAGTATCAGTTGGTTTACAGATAGGAGCTAATAAAAAGAAGGGGAGAGGCAGAGGGGGCTGTGGGCTCTGAGAGGGGGGGTGGGCGGCACTTTCTCAGGACAGGTAAAAAATAAGTTCCTGCCTCATCCTGTTGCACACCTAACAGTGACTCCACATGATCATACATTTGGCAAAGTGTCGTCAGTCTACGGCTTGGGTTGACCCTTATTTATAAAACGTGTACAAAGAGTGTACTCTGAAATGTCGAGACAGAAAGACAGGATGGGTGCCTGGGACTTTTAGAACTTTAGGTCTCATGGGGAATACAGAACACAAACAAAAAACAACAACCAGGGACTTCCCTGGCGGTCCAGTGGTTAAGACTCCATGCTTCCAATGCAAGGGGCATGGGTTCGATCCCTGGTCGGGGAACTAAGATCCCATATACTACATGGTATGGCCAAGAAAATATTAAAAACAAACAGAAAACACACACACACACACACACACACAAAAACCTCACTTGGACCAGGGAGAGAGAAGTCCAGGCAGAAAAGTAAATTTCTAAAAATAATGGCTGCCATTTGTCAGACACTTACATGTGCCAGGCCTGGGGTTCAAGGCTTCTCTCAATTTCTAGTATCTGGCCCCCAGTTTAGAGGAATTAAGGAAATCTTCCTCTGATTCTTCTGCAAACACCCCCTCCCCTCCCTTGGCCTACTCCAATGGCCAGTTTGTATCTGGGGCTTCCCACTAGCCTTCCTCAGTTTTATAAAGGTCACTTTGACTTGCTGACTCTTTAGCAGAATCCCAAAGAGAGAGACTCAGGCCCATCTTTCTCTCACTCCCTGAAGAGATGAGGCTCTTATGCCCAGGGTGACCACAGGCCAGAACAGGAATCTGATGGGACAAAGACCCTTTCAGGCTAATTCAATGAAATCTGTTGAGGTTGGTGTTAACAGGGCCAGAGTCTGGGTTCCTTTTACTGGGGGGCCACCAGAGCTGGAGAGGGTTAATTAGACTGACTTGACTAACTGTTTTAATTGCTGGTGGGAACCCTGTCACAGCAACTGGCCCTGCCCTTTCTGTTTTGAAAATTGCTACACTTGCAGAGGAATCCGATTTTGAAATGGACAACTGGTATGTTAATTTCACATTCCATTAGAAACCCCAGGAGGCACAAGGTGGGTCGCCTTGGCCACAGGTTAAAGAAACCAAGAAGTGTAGAGACCAGTTTTCATTGGCTATTTACATGCCTCCTAAAAGTCACTTAATGGAGAGGGATTTGGAGGGCCACTGTTTTGCTGGGGGTGAGGGGTATGTTTTATTTGGTGGGGAAATTAACTCTAAAACGAAGACACATGGTTGGGATGGAGAATTTCAAATCTAGTCAATTAGGTTACCGTCTCTAAAAAAGTTTTTTTGGTTGTTGTTTGGTTTTTTTTTTTGCTTAATACCAACCTTCCCCCATAGAAGTCAAAGGTGATTTCCAAGATTATGTACTGACACTCACTAAGAAGGAATTAGCCCCGACTGAAAGGAAGGAATACTTTTAAAAAATAATCACTATGAAGAATATTGAGCAAGAGTTATTTTAATAGGGTCATTAGATCCAGGCCAGGAGATTCTAAACAGTCTATTACACTCAAACACTAATAATGGAGGGGCTATGCATAAAAGCAACTGTATTTTTAAATGAAGATGATAACGATTTTTTAGTGGAAACCTGAGTAAAGAAAAAAGCTTTAGACCTTGCTAAAGAACACTTCTGGGGGATTTTAAAAAGACTTTAAAGAAAACCTGCATTAAAAAAAAGAAGTCCAACAAACAAACAAAGACTGCAGTGTTGGCAGATGAATGACAGCAAATGTGGAAACAAAATATCACCACAGCAGTGACAGGTATCCCAGCAATGAGGAGGCTCACATTTCACGTACACTCAATGGACATTTATAACCAAGGATCTGTCTGGTTCTGGCTATAATTCAGGAGGCAGAAGACTGCGGGACACCTGTCATCTGACAAGGGATTTTAAGAGCACATAACGCACTTAACAATAATCATGCCTCACACTGAAATGACGCTTTATAACTTATTACCACATTTTGGGGGTGAGCACTGAATTAGAAACTTCTGATTCCTTCACTTACCTTGCAGTCTTTAAGCAAAAGTCCCTGATATTTAATCTCTGAGCTTTTGGTTTACTTGCCTATGAAATGGGGTCCCATCACATTTTTACTGCCCAAGGCTGTTGCAAAGGACAAATGTGACTGGATGAAAGGCTTTTAAAAATACAGTAAAAAAGTGCTATCATTATGCGTAATCATTACTCTTACAGGTTACTAATAATTCTGAAGGCAGTGAGGCTATCCCTCTCAAGCTGGGGGTGGGGAGAGCCAGGGGGTGGGAGGAATGTACAAGAAGGTGACAAGCCCCACTTTATTTTGCTTAATACCAGTTTTCCATGGTATATGTAACGTAGGCAAATGATAAAAATTAACATAGCTGTATAGAAAGGCATTTTTTTTTTGAGAAAAATCTAGGGAAATTGGATTTTAAAAGGCAAGGAAGAGACTTTTGGCCTGGTAAGCCATGCCCTTCCCACTGCACCAAACAGCTCAGTGGAGGCATTTTGAATACGGAAAAATGGCTGAATTAAAAATAAATAAAAAAGCAAAGCAAAGAAAAAGGGCACTCCAGCAGGATGCGATGGATGCCTCACTGTTGCACCTGGTGGCATAAATAAATTATCATATAATTAATTGAGATTCACTGTATAAATAAAGTGTCATGGCAGAATAGCCATTATTATATATAGCATTTGCCTGCACAATTTTAATAAATTCAGCAGCTACTAAGAAATTCTAGTCTGGCAGTCCCTTCAATTCTTAACAAAAATGAGGGAATCACCCAAATTAGGTTTCCAAAACATGTTTAAGCCACCAAAGTTATTCAGAAAGGCAACAGAAACATGGTAATAAGTCTATTATTGGCTAGTGTTGAGTAAGAAAAAGGCTTCAACTTTTTAGCTATTCTAGAATTTCAGTCATGTTACTGATTGTCTCTCTATCTGTTTATCTATTTCTAACTATTTATCTACCTTTTTCCTTTTTAAGATTCCCTGTAATGTGGTTAAGCTGTTTGGGCATTAAAAATGGAGAGGGTATATACACAGAAACACATACAGCTTTAAAGCAACAGTTGAATCTGTATGTCACCAATTATCAAAGGATGGTCATTTGATCTTCCCTTTTCAGTGGTCAGCATATACGGATGTCTTGTTTTATATGTTAGGATTTAAATGTTAGTGAAAAGGCTTGTCCTAAATGGAAGTGGGTCTTCATCCTGCCTCCTCTCCCCCTCTGCAATCAGTAATTCAGACCCAGCAGGGTGACTCTCTTGTCACTTTGGCAAAATGAAACCTTGTCAGATTGCAGCCTGGCTCAACCAGCCGCACTGCCACAGCAGGCAATCTGGCTTTCTGAATTCAGGTTCATGCTAGACAGGGCCCACGTTTCACTGGACTACACTGCATGCAAACGTGCTTGACCTGGGTGCAGGGCCAGGATGATGGCAGGGTGACCCCAGCTAATTTCCTTTACTTAAGGTGAATTTTTCCCCCTGCATATAAAACATGGGTAAGCAAGGGAAACTTCTAATATTCTTAAGGCTCAGCCCCAGACACGGACTGCTTGCTACAGAGTTGATGCGTGCATAATCTATGGTTTAAGGCTCCAGTCCTGATTTAAGTGGATGGTGCTCCCCACCCCCATCCCAAACTCCCAGAATAGGGGATTCAGGCCATGGAGCAAAGGAGAATTTAGTGAAGATCTGCTTGAAAGCTTCACTTCACAAATGAGGCAACTGAGGCCCCAGCATATGAGGGGCACTGGCCAATTAGGGGTCAAGTGCACACCGTCGCTTGGCTCTCCTGTCTGCCCCCAATTATGGCCGTCTCCCCCATCACAGGTTTGCTACCCAGAGCTATGCTTGGGATATTGAAATGGGGCTCTTGTGGCAAAATCAGTTGTCTGCAGGAAAACAGAACGTTGTCGTTTGAGGCGCTGTGCCTTCCGCGCAGTTGAGGCATCTGAAATGTAAAAGTGTCTCCCTCCTGTATGTTTTTGGGGAAATGATGTCCGTATTTCCCTGGGTGGGCATAAATAGAATGACCATCACATTTAAAACTGTGATGCATAAGAGGCATATATCACAACAGCAAACAGTGATGCCCATAGGTCATTAACAGACACCATCACACATTATAAACTATTTAGCAAACGAACAGTAGCGCCACCTGAAAAGTTGTGATCTTGAAATCCCTTGAGAGGTCTTAGAGAATAAATAAATAAATTAAGATTGTGGAGTTTCACATCTGAAATTTTCACTTAAGCCCCACATTTAGACCTTTGCTAATTGCTGCTTTGATTAGCTGTGGCACAAGAGTCAAGCTGTGGGGGGAGGAGGGAGGTCCTGCAGAGGGGAGAGGACCCTGAAAGCTGGCATAGGTGAAGGGAGAAGGAGGGGGAAGGCCAGGGCCACCAAAAGTAACCTTCCAATGGGATTATTAACTTTTTTTTAATGTTTCTGTATCCCAAGCCCATATGCAGAGGATCTTACCCTTGAGCCTCTTTTCCCCCAGCTAAAGCTGCTTGAAAAAATTCACATGCAAACATTTACATGTCTCACAGTTTTATCACATTTTGTCCACACACTTAAAATACACTGGAAGCATTTTTTTTAAAGTTTTATTTTAATTGCATTTCAAACACAAGATGGGCATTCCACTCCCAACGCATAACCCCTCTCTCTTTAAACCAAGCCCCTCCTACTGTATTCTGTAAAAGGGTAAATGATTGGCTTACCTCAGGCTCTTCCCTAGGAAGAAAAATGATTTCATATTTTTTAAACTTGGCCACGCCCCCCTCCCACCTCCCCAGCCCTTCCCCCGCCCCGAACCAGCCCCGTGTGGTTTGGGATCAGGGACTCGCCTACAGCGGGTTAAGTGGGCGGGGGGGGGGGTTCTCCCCCTCCTCCCTCCATCCCCCGCCAGGTGAGCAGAGTGTGTGCAGAATACCGAATTTCTGCGCGCAGTCCCGGACGCCCCAGATACCTGAGTGTCTGGTTTTTCAACCGTAAAGGCGGGAGGGTTGGGCGAACGAATGAGAAGTGAGGAAACGCTTAGCGCAAAGGGAGAAAAGAGAGAAAGACAGACAGAAAACAGGTTACGGAGGCCGGCCGGAGGCGGCCCCCTCCCCCCGCCCCAACATCCTGCCCAGCGTCTCCCGCTACCTTCTCGGGCGTTTTCGCGCCGCCCACTGCACAGCGCCAGCGCACAGGTACCACCCAAGTGTGCGAACACGGAAAGTTTTTGCCCGCGCAATGGCGCAAAACACAAGACAGCCCGTTCCCCGGTACAAGTACACAGTCGGCGGGTAATTTGGGGGTGCCAGGGGCGGGAATGGGAGAACGCTTGAGCATATCATGCACAGGCGGACACAATATGGACACCAACACACACCAACAACAAGCCGTCTTAGTCCAAGCAGCCGTGCTAGGCGAGGCGGGGACGCACCTCCAACAATGACCCCAACCCACCAACGGCCCCAGCCAGCTCAGCCTGAGCGACCCCGGAGCCCTCCCCTGCAGTTGCTGGCTCACCTGAAGCCCCAGCCTTTCTTGCCGTCCCCC
Source organism: Mesoplodon densirostris (assembly GCF_025265405.1). NCBI lineage: Eukaryota > Metazoa > Chordata > Mammalia > Artiodactyla > Ziphiidae > Mesoplodon > Mesoplodon densirostris. Next base: position 4,747,147 of record NC_082676.1, read on the forward strand.
ACCCCACGACTCGGCGACGTCTTAAGGTCGCTGGCGCTGGTTTGTCCAGCTGGAAACGACCCTCAGTGTTGTACCGCACCACTTGTCTCCCTAAAGGGCATACACTTCCCCACCCAAGCCCACCCGAGGCCCCTCCCGCTCCCGGGGCAAAGTTAGGGCCCCTAGCTGGAACTTTCTGGCAGGCTCTTCCCGCCTTTGGCCAGACCCCCTCCTCCCGCCGCCGGGCCCCAAGCCCCACCGGGCAGCCCTGCCACCCACTCCCGGGGCCCCCGGGCGGCCCTGCTCCCCACGGGCAGAGTCCACCGCATTACCTAGAAGCAGCAGGCGGTGCGTACACATGTAGCCCATCTTCTCGTTCTGGAGCTGCTTGTCGATGAGCTTGCTGCGTTTCTTCTCTGCGCGCTTCTGGGCGCGCTTCTCCATGCTCTCCTTGCGGGTCTCTCTGCGCTTCTCCGCCAGGGCAACCTTCTTGACCTTGGGGCTGAGGGAGCCTCTGGACTGGGGGCTCTCGGATCGGCAGAAGCAGCCTCCGAAGGCCTGAACGAGGAAGTTGCGGAGCAAGTTGCGCCGGGTCTTTCGGCGGCGGCGGTTTCGCCTGGACTGAAACCAGCGGCGGCATCCGAAGGTCCCATCGTCGGATTCGTCTCCGCTGTCGCTGCTGACCGATATTTCGTCGTCGTCGTCGTCGCCGCGGTAGCAGCTGCGCTCGGACCTGCCCCGCCAGGCATATGCGCGAGGAGGCTGCGGAGTAGGCGGATCGGCAGCCTGGATCTCGGGGCTGGGGGGTCTAAGGAAACTGATTTTGGGTCGGGCTCCAGAGGCTGGGGTTGCGCAGGCGGCGGGAGCGGCCCGGGCGACAGGAGCATCAGGGGCGGCAGGGGCTGCCCCGGCGGCTGGAGTGTCAGGGCCGGCAGGGGCTGCCCCGGCGGCTGGCGTGTCAGGGGCTGCTCCGGCGGCAGGGGCTCCGTCTCCGGGATCGGGGACTTTGCCTCTCTCCGCGGCAGCGGTGGCTGAGCCTCCTTCCATCTCGGCTGTTTCTCCCTCACCTGGGGGTCTCTCTCCCTCTGCTTGCACTCTCTTAACTGGGGCTCGGGAGACCTCGATGGGCGGGCCGTCAAGCGCGATTGGGGGGCTGTCCACGTTGACGGGAGCGTCGTCGACCCCAACGGGGGCGCTGCCAATCTCGCGCGGGGGTCCGGAGATCTCCATCGGGGGGCTGTTGCCCGCGAAGTGTGGAAGAGGTCTGACAGCCTCTCGAGATGGGCTGCCGATGATGCCTGGGACCCAGAGGGGGGGCTCGTTCGCGGTGGGAGCGAGGAGGACCGCACTCGGGGCCGCAACTGCTGCGATCGGGTTGCCGCCAAGGCCGTCGATTTGCGGGATAGCTCGGGGGAGCCCAGGGGGTGGGCTGTCGTCCCCAAAGGCTGCTCCATCAAACTCAAATGGCACATCCTCCGCAGGGGGAGGGCTGCATCCTCCTCTGAAGCCTGCGTTTGCAGGTCTGAGGGCTCGGGGCTCCTCGGGAGGAGCCCTGAAGACCCCCGCACCTGGGCCTCCTGGAGCGAGGTCTGAGACCTGCAAGAGAGGTTGGTTGCAGCCTCCCTGGGCAGGCTGCTCAAACTCAAAGGGCATGGCTTCTTCGGGAGGAGGGCTGTAGCTTCCCAGGCTTGGCCTGGCCTCACCGAAGGCTCCGGGCTCCGTGACCGGTGGGCTGAAGGCTTCAAGGCCTGCATGGGCCCCAGTGGTGTCTCCAGGGTGCTCCAGGGTAGGCCAGAAGCCTCCCAAGCTGGACTGCTCGACCTCGAAGGGCATGGCTTCTTCAGGAGGTGGGCTGTAGCCTCCATGGGCTCCGGCTTCCTTGATGGCCTGGCTGAGGCCCTGGAACTTGGGCCTGGAGACTTCTGGGGGTCCGCAGGCCTCGCCTTCAATCTCGACGGGGACGGGCTCGCTGTGAGGCGGTGGGGTCTCCATCTCTTCGGCTGCGCCAGGCCCAGCACCGGGGGCAGCTGCCCCTGGGGCCTCCAAAGGTGGTTGCTCGGGCTGTTCGCCGAGTTCAAGGGGGCTATTGCGTTGTCCTGACATATTATTGCCGTCGAGGCAGTTGCGCACGCCCATAACACGGTGGCGGCTTCTTAAAATAAACTTGGGGCCCCGTAAGACGGAGCACCCGACCGAACTAGGGTGAAAAAAATATTTTCAAAAAAAAAAAAAAAATCAAAGTACCAGCTGGAAAGTTCTCCAACCGCACTTTCTAACCCTAGTGAGGTCTAGGGGTTCAGGACCTCAAACCCCAGACCATGGCAGAAGCAAGTCTATTGTTGCTGGTTGAGTCTTGGCTCCTTTCTGGCCACTTTTTATCCCCTCAGGCTGCCCCTGGCCCCCGCTTTGGCCTGCCTCGTCCCCTCCTCTCTCTTTCTCTCAGCTCCAGGCCAGCCCCGCCTGCTTGGATCAGAGGAGCGCGCCGATTCGGTCCGAAAATCGCTCGTAGTGCTCTTTCTCTGCCACCAGGGGACGCCAGCCCCGGCCGAGGTGGCTCTGGGAGCCGGCTCCGGGAGCCGGGAGCCCCGGACTTTGGGTAAGGGGGCTGATGAGCGCAGGCCTCGCAGGGACGTTTTGGCTCCTTCCAGTCCTCTCCCTGACTGATTTGGAGTCTTTCTCCTCTCTTCTCCCCTGGCCAGAGAGAGAGCGCTCCTGCGTTGCGGGACACGTGATGCAAGACGTGGGCCCCGGGCTGCTTGAGCGCAGGAGCTGAAACCCTCCCTCCCAGACCCAACAGACTCTCCTCGAGGGGAGGGGGGACTGCAGGAGTGTTTCATAACCCCAAATTACCCCTGAACCCCTGAGCCCCAGCCCCCAGCCCTGGACAGCCTCGGATCCTGCCCAGGTCTGGAGCGCAAGGCTTTGGGCGTGTGGGAAGGGGGTGCAGGCGCGCGCGGGGATGCGACAGGTGGTCGTGAGCCCACCGGCGTAGCAGGCAGGAGGCGAGGGGCAAGGGGTGCCGAGTGTGAGCACGCAATTTGTTTTAAAATGTGTTGGGGTACTTCCCATCGCTTCTGCAGTTTTTGTTTGCCGGTTGCCGACGCTGGCTCCTATAAAGCACCTCTATGTCCCCCATCCCCACCACACTCTGGGGTCTCAGCAGTGGCTTGCGGTGGCGCAGGCAGGGTTCCTCCCCATTTATGGGGACTATGATAAATACGGGGGAATAAGAGGGTCTCGGGCATCTACCACCGAGACTCTCTAAGCGGTAGCTGCCGCGGCACGGAACGGGGGGGGGGCATGGGACGCACACAGGGACCCCACAGACTGTAGGCCCCAGAGTTCCGGGGGTCCTACTGTGCGGGGGGAAGGGCTAAATGGAATTTCAGTTGAAATTTATGGCCGGTTTAGGGTGGTCTCAGAAACTGAAAAACCCCACGCGCACCAAATCCAAAAATACACACCGTGCCGCGCGGGCAGCTGCGGCCGCGGTGCGCTGCTCCCCGCCTCGGGTACCGGCTGCGGGGTTGGTCAGTCTGCTCCTCTAGCCCCTCTCTAGCCCTCTTCCAGCCCCCTTCCAGTCCTCCTGCTCTCGCTGTGGGTCTCCCAGAGCAGCTGCTTTACTTTTCCAGTGCTTGAGCCCGCTGAGGAGGCACAAAGTCCGGCCACAAACCCGGCAGTCGCCCGGCTGCATTCCCGTCGCCGTAGCGCGTGGTGGGCTCCGAGCCGGCGGGGATCAATGCCCACACCACCTGGGTGGGCTCGCGCGTGCATGCACACTGATCTGGGTTTGGGGTCGGCGAAATCTGGCTTTGAGCCCCGGGAAAAATTTGCTGTTTGCAGTTCGCGTAAGACCCGGGACTCGGGCATCGTATCTGTCTCGCCAGTGGGTGACAGGGACCTGTGAGCCACTTTTAGGTGGAAGGCAGCTGGGCAAGAGTCAGGTGGTCGCCTGGCCTTAGGGCGGGGGGAGGGGTGGCGGGATGCGGCAAGCGGGGCGCATCGCCGGGATCGCATTGCCTGGATCGCTGTATCTGCCAGCCGCAGTCGAGCGAACCACGTACGCACGCACGCTCCAACCTCGTGAAACCTAACGCAACCCTCTTCAAACGAGGGGGTCACAGCCAGAGCGCCTCACTGCCCCCGCACGCGGCCGCGCTGCGAGGAGGAAGCTGACCAAGTTGGACCCCGGGTAACGTGTGGAGCCTCCCCAAGGGCGTCTCTTCTCGGCTCCTCGGGTCTACACACTTCCAAGTGCCAGCAATGAACTTTGGTTCAAACTTTGGACAACTATCCCCACGCGCAACGGCTCAACCTTTTGGGCATCCACTGAATGGGCCAACTGGCTCGCAACAGTCAACTCGCTCCCCTCCGACCCCAGCGCTGGGTCGGCCATTGGGCTGGGGTCACGCCAATCAAGGCTGTCTGGCGAATGAGCGGGGGGCGTCGGACCGGAAACCGGATATGAGTGGGAGGTCCAATAGGGGGCGCCGCGTTGGAACGCCCTAAGAGGTTATGCGGCCGGGGTGGTTAGAAGCGCATTGGTGGGCGGGCGTATGGCGGCCAGGCCTGGACCGCCACGAGGCTGGGTGGCGCCCTGGGGTCGCTCTTCCTGGTGCCCCAAGTCACCAAGGCTGAAAGGGGAGGTGAAGGCTCTCAGGGACCAACCCTTGTTCTCGCTGATGGCGGTGGGCGAGCCCACCTAACAGGGATCCGCCGCCGGGGTGAGGCGAGGAGCAGGCTTTCCAGGGCCTGGAGGTAGAGGGCCCAGACCCTGAGGACAGGGGCTCACTGCCCCGCTGCAGAGGAGCGGCCCCAGATGGATAAGGAGTTGAGGTCGCGGGGGTGCTGAGCCCTGCCGAAGTGGAAGGTTAGTAGATATCGCGGTTTGGAGCCTCAGGGAGGCCACGATGGGAGCCCCAGAGGGACGGTTTGCTCTCGCCAGGCCCCGCGCGCCGCCCACGTCAGCAAGGAATGGGCACAGGGTCTCTGTTCTACATCCTCATGAGCCGGTAGCATCCTGGTTGTTTGCCAGGAGAGCACAGGCATTGGCGGATACAGATTGGGCAGACAGCAGGCCTCCCTCGCAGAGGCTAAGCAACATAAAAACGGAAGAAAAGACCTGCAACTGGGGGGACCTTGTTGGAGAATATTAGAGTTTCACGTGGGCCTCTATGGAGGAATAGATGTCTAGGCTGTGAACAGAAGGGGGGGATGGGCGGCGTTGGCCTACCACGAACAAAGATCCAACAGTGGGAAACGTGGCACATGGCTGGGTAAAGAGAACAGGCCACCTTGCCGGGTCTGGGAGGGCCAGTGGGAGAGAGAGGCAGGAAAAATTGGGTAGGATTTCTCAGGGCAGGCAGTTTTGAGGCTCTTTTGGTAGGAAATGGAGGAGATACTGAATTTTTTTTTTGGTCCTGCAAGTGAGGATTTGAGCCTAGTTTTAGGACAGGTTTGAGGCAGTGTGGAGGATGGTCCTGTTGAAGAGAACAAAGGAGGCTGTGTCTGGTCATGACCTTTAAGGGAGCGAGAACCACGCACAGGGAAGGAAGCAGGAGGGCTGGAGGGAGGGACTCAAAAGAGGGATCCCAGAGGACCCTCTAGCGACTTCTGTGCGACGCACAAAGGGTGGCGGAGTCAAGTCTGGCGCCTGGATGATGGGACACCTGTGGGATAGGGACGCTGTGGAGGATCTGGAGAGAAGCTGGCATGGTGGTGGAGCCAGTCTGGTTTTAGACATGGCAGAGGGGAAGGAAGGATGTACAGTCTGGGTGGAGATTTTCTTCTGCTTGTTATTTAGGAGGAGGGGACCGAAGTTTAGAAGGAAGGTAAAGACCCCGAATTCAGAGGGACAGTGATCCTTCTTAGGATATGAAATCACTGGATCAGATAAAACCTTCAAGGGGAGAAATATGTTTGGTGATAGAAGCTCAAACACCTGGAGCACCGGAGAAGAAAAGGGGGGACATTACAGGAGAGAGCAGCGGGCCTAGGACGGGATGGGTGGGAGTACGCCAGAGGGAAGAATTTAAGAATTGGTCAACAGATCTCATCTCGATGGTGGTTTCTTAGCCTCTGCACTGGTGACATCTGGGGCCAGGTAATTCTTTGCTCTGGTGACTGTCCTGGGCACTGAAGGACGCCTAGCAGCATCCCTAGCCTCTACCCACTAGATGCCAGTAGCATCCCCTTAGTTGTAGCACCCAAAAATGTCTCTAAATTTTGTCAAACGTCCCGAGAGGCAAAATCGCCCCCAGTTGAAACTGCCCCACTGCTGTGGGCTGAGAAAGGACCCTTAGACTTGAATAGGAACTGCCTTTAACAGTTAAAGATAAGTTGGACCAAGGAGAAGAAATTCCAGCATTTAACTCCAGTGTTCCCCTTTTTGTCCACTCTTTTCTCTAGTTACTGGCTACCAGAATCTGAAAACCCCAAATCACTTGGATGAGTGGGGATCAGAGCTGAAACTCCACCACAGATCAGCAGTGGGACCTGAGAGTCTGCAGCAACGTGGCTGATGTTTGAAAGGCAGCTGGGTAGCCTGACCACAGGGACCCGAAGAACGGGTATGGTAAGAGCTGGGGGTGATCAGCTGGTGGGCTGACTGGGGGCCACCCTGATGGGTGGGACTGTGTGGTGAGCCCATTCAGGGCTGGCGATCTTGGCTAAGACAGAAATGTGGCCTTCACCTGGATGGAGATGGCCAGAGGGCACAGTTTTTAGGATCTGCCATTGTAATTTTATCATCGCAAAGTATCTGGGGCATAGATTTCCAATTTTGGATGGATTTCTATCGGGGAAGAGGTAAATCTTTTCTAGGAATGAGCAGGAAGGGGGAAGAAAGTTAGTTAATGGGTTCACGCAGCCCAGGAAGAGGAAGGCAAGATAGGCTGGTCAGGGTGCCTGAAGGAAGGCTGAGCTGGGGTGAAGCTGCGGGCCAGGGTCTGGACCCTACCTGACAGGGAGTGTGCGAGGGGCTGCAGTGAGATGAGGTGTCCGTGAGAGGAGGAGAGGATTGGCTCTCAGTATCCAGGTAAAAGGTTCTTGAAAATTATAATATATTCTTAGCTACTTGAAAAGGATAGCTTTTCTCTACTTGATGCATTAAGAAAGGATGGGAAAATTACTCATGTTTCAGTTAAATGCTGCACTTCTAAGGAAAGTCAGTCTGTTCAGACCAGACGGCCCAGGTGCCACAGGTAGCAATCGGCTGGCTTTTTGTAAAGAGGTAACCCCAAATGGAAAGACGGTATTTCTTAACTGTTGACTCTGAACGGCACCAGTGCCACCTGCAGGGATGTGGCCCCCTTCCTTGGTGGCTCCACACGACTCCCTGGGCCTCCCCAACTCCATCTTGCACTATATCGACGCCTCCATGGCAGCACACGTCATAATCAGTGAACAATCGTCAGGGTACTTAGGTTCGGGGACTCTTACTCATTGCCCGAGGCACAAGGCCCATCCAGATTTTAAGTAGCTACCTGCCAGCTTTCTTTTTTAGTTCATCCCTGTATTCAAGAAAGAGAAAGAAATATGGAAGAGGGTCCCTTGAGATGGGAGGTGGTAGGCAAGAGAGAAGAGAGCAGAAACCAGGAAAACATGATCTTTGGCGGTGGCACTTCCTCCTAGCAGGGGGCTGGGTGGGGGGCAGTTTGCAGAAGAGCATTCTCTGCAGCCCCCTCGAGTCACTAGCTGGCAGTGGGTTACTTTCAAATGAGGAGGAGAATCTTTCCGCCAGTTGTGAGGAAAAGGCAAAAGCAGAAAGGGGAGGACAAAGGGAAGCGAATTCAGGCAGCGATTATGTTTCTCAGCCTCCCGGTGACAAATGTTTTCTGAGTGCTGACCGAGTAGCAAGAAGACTTTGAAGCTGTTCAATTAATTACTGTTCAGTTAGGACGCGCTGCGCCCATCCTTCTACCATCTCCTCTGCCAGCCACAGCCGGTGGAGGCGGCAGCAGCCTACTGCTGTGTGCAGAAGGGTCTGCGTGCCCGGGCTGTTTAGGTAAATGCTAGGTGCAAGGAAAATGCCTCAAATGGATGAGGGTTAGGAGCAGATGCAGGGCTGATGGTACAAGACAGTGGCAGCCAGATGTATGAGAAGACTTGATCTGCTCAGAGTAAAAAGCCCCAGGCTGGAGCCCCAGGGGCCAAGAGTTCCCACTATGAATTCAGACCCCTTCGTTCAGCCCACTAGCTATACTCAGCAGCCCTCATCTTGGACCGGCCACCCGGGTCTGCAGCCAGACCCGCAGGCATCTGACCCCCTGCGTTTGTAGGGTGGGTCCAGACATTCTCCAGTCACCTGGATGAAGATGTGGACTCCAGGCTGGCTGGTGATGCAGCAGGGTATTTCAGGGGGAGAAGTGGTGGTTCCAGTGCCACCCGGGGAAGGGGCCTGAGAGAGAGGGGGCAAGAGTGGGGGGCTGGGATGGCGGGAGGGAATCCCGGAAGAGAAATTTGGCTTTAGTGGAAGCTCTGTTTGAAAGTTTGGTAATTCATGGTGGAAATTCCAGGCACCCCGGGTGATTCTTGGCATCATGATTTGAATTTAAGGGGAATGGTGTATTTCACCTTCGCGCACGACCTCAATTACCCAGAGCGAAGTTTCCTAATGAAATCTAACAGACAGCAACATAAGCCAGGGCACTCAGAAGCCGGCTCGCGCGTCGGGGAGGAGAAACTTGTCTTCTTCAGCGGGGGCGGGGTGGGGGAGTCTTTGGCCCTGCACCCCTCACACCCCCTCAAGTCTGAGATTCGGGGACGCTCCCTGAACCAGAATCCAAGACTTAGGATCTGAGCCACATAAAGCAAGATTTCCTAGGCTGTGAATCTTTCCATTTAGTTGAAGCAGGTGAGGTATGTGTATGACAACTCTACCGCCCCTATGACATCGAAATTTCTGGGCCAGGCCTGTAAGAGACGCTCAGAGGGACAGTGATGTTAAGGGTGACTAACCTGAGAGCCCCATTAGCGGCCATCCCTTGTCATCCTTGGCTGTGAAAGATGCTCTTCCTAATGCTAAGCTGACGCTGCCCCTGCTGCCACCACGTATTTGAAGTCGCCCCTAAACCTTTTTCTCCTCCAATCTCTTGCTTCAACCTGTTCTTTCTAGCCCTAACATTTATAGGCTTTGTGATCCCCATCTCCAGACCGCATCTTTTCCGTGTCAGGTGTCTTGTCTCCCTCTTTCCTTTTTCCTGTGATTCCCCCAAACCTTCTTTTCCTTTTGTCGTCCTCACATCTACCCCCCATCACAGCCACCACCTGCCCTCTGTCCATGAAGCCTCCTCTAGCTATGGCCCAATAGCTGTGGCCCCCCCCCCCCCCGGCTAACTGGCCACGTGCTCAGCCTCAAATAAGCCCATAGAATAAAAACAGGCCGTGTCCACACGTGAAGCTGCCTTTCCGGTTCTACCCTGGAATAGGGAGTTGGGGGAGTGGGTTCCGCGGCGCCAGCTCCTCCCAGGTGTCCCGCATCAACTGGCTGAGTGCTGTCAGCAGGTGATGGTGGCCCCGCACTGCAGACTCTTGGCCTTGGGAGAACTAAGTCACTAGGCTGTTTACTCTGGCTTCTCTGCCATGTGAATTAGCTAGGCACTAGCACCAGTATCGGTACCAGGGGGCTTGGGGGAAAAAACATGAGATGTAAGAAAGAGAAAACAAACATCAGTAAAATTCACCTTATATATAGCCTTTTAATATGTAGCCCCCAAAAAGTTTAAAATACAAAACAAAAACGGGATGTTAAATCACTTAATTTGACATAAACCAGTTTTTTTAAACATTTGCTTTCTTTATCTCATGCATTTGCAGCAGAGGCAAGATTGGTTTGGGGGGAGTGCAAAAAAAAACCTTAGCGATTACCAGATCCCGCAGTACAGAAACATAGACGGTATGTCTCTGTATCTGTGGTATTCACATTTCATGGCCGAGGACTAATTAAGAAAAAGATGTCTGAAGAAGCTCCTGGGAGGGAGTGATAGAGAAAAAAAAATACAAAGGTTGAGAAAACTGGTTTATCCTAACTAGCTGCAGCCTCTGGGCCATTTTTTCAGGTCTCACCTAATCAGGGCACTTGAAAGTGTTACCAAAGAATATATTCAACACCTGTGGTCAGTTAAGCAGCAGGGCTGTTAAGTTTGCTCTCTCCCAAAGCGGCCAGCATCTCGAGGCTGCAGTGCTCAGGGCCAGGCTGGCTCCAGTGCTCCCTGCCCCGACCCTGACCTGAGATCAGGTAGAGCAGGTGGGAAAACGAGCACACCTAAGACAAACACTTAAGTATCTGCTCTTGAGGAGGCCATTTTCCCCCGCTGGTTAGTAATAGGACACAGTGGAATTCTGAATTCTCTAACCTGCCTGCTTGCTTGCTTATTTATTTACTTATTTATCATTTATTTATTTCTAACTGGCCTCGAAACCATTTTTGCCCCCTGTTCAAAACCAGATTTGGGAAAATCAAATTAGATCAACACAAAATGGATTTCTTTACAACTGGTGCTTTTATTCTATCAACCTTTAACGTTCGGGGTGGGGGCTCCTTTAGCATTAAAATCATTGGTATGAGTCAAATTGGGCAACTCTGGGCTTCTTAATCAACCTCCAAGTGTTGGGAGCAGAAAGGGATGCTAGGACCATCCCTTCAGCTACTTCATTTTCCACCTGAAGAAACTGAGGCAGAGGCCACTGGGTCTGACCCGAGGCTGCTGCGCAGGGCCAGGGTGAGAAGAGCCTGAGGTCTTAGATCCTGCTGCCCACTTCTGGGGCATCAGGATTTAGAAAATAGCGTCATTAATGTCAAACCCGCAGAGCAGGATGAGGAATTCCATCCCTCATTCTGGAACATGGGGATTAAAGATGTAATCTGAGAATCTCATTCCCCCTTTGCTGGACAATTTTTAAGAGAAGAGCAGCACCTGAGCTGGCGTATGACATCACTCTGGAAGCTTAATTTGATTCTAGTGATTGGCTGTTATAGGTCACCTTTCTGTTAAAGAGACGTACTTTCCCAAACACCAAAGTTTCTGCTCAGTTTCCTCTCGACAGCCTCCCTTTACATGAAGAGCAGTAATACTACAGACAAATTAAGTAAAATCCATGCAGGTTATTTAAAACAAACAAAAAAACAATCCTTACCAACGCTGAAGTTTCAGCTTTCTTTCTCATTAAACCCTCTATCACAGCTGCTAAAAATGAGGGCTGAAGGGTAAAGGGCTGATAGCAATTCCAGGGGGAAAAAGTTTCTAGTACGTTAAAGAAACATCATCTTAAAACAATTCCAAACTTTAAAGTTCCCAATTCCTGAATTCTGATAAACAGATTAAAAGTCCTGTTTGCCAAACCTCAGAAGTAAACCTACACCAGATTGTTGACACCACACAGTATTTGAACACTGCTGCATGACTTTCCAACTCAAAAAGTTCAGTTAAAAGAGCACCTTTGTCCAAGAAAAAGCACATTTCTATTACGCAAACGATTAATGTCACAAAACTAAAAATCCTGAGTATCAGAGCATACAATTGAAGTAGCTTTATTTAACTAGCTTTACCCTCCTTCCCCTCCTCTTCCTCTCCAATCGAAACCTTAAAACTGGCTGGTAATTCACCCCAGTGGTCAACTCTTAAGGTCTGCTTTTTCTGAGACAATTTCCTAAGTTGCAAGGGCAAGTAAGCCCATTCAAATGCTAACACCCCAGTTGAGCAGGGCGAGACAAAGAGCTTGTTGGGAGACTAGTGAGTTGGGAATGCTAGGAAAACTTGCCAGAAATGCCTCTAGAAAAGAGAGGCAGCTAAACACCAGTGCCTTAGGCAGAAAGAGTGTTTTTTTTTGAAGCGTCTCTGTAGCAAAACCCCCTCTCCATGGAGTGAGTCCTGGTCAGAGAGGGGTTTGGTACACGCAGTTGTTTTGGATGCGCCTAATGACTCCTCTACCCTGGAATCAGGATGGAAGGAGAGGGGGTGGGGGAGGGGAACTGAGTGGGTGAGGGCTGTGGGGGTGGGTAACAGGTTTTCACAATCAGGTAGTTTATGGAGGAGCGTCTGAAAGATGGCAAACTGTGTTCCTACATTGCCCCCCCCCACGCCCCGCAACAACTAACCTGGTATATTGGTTACAGTTAAGAAAGACAGCCTCTCCATATGCAGGCTTCAGGTTAAAAGAGAGCCCAAGACTGGGGTGACAGGTGTGGGCTAGGCACTGACGACTTTTTAAAGAAAACTTGTATATTCATCCTGCAACAAGGCGATATGCTAATTTCTCTAATGAAAATCCCAGCTCTGCAGGAAAACGGGTCCCCCCAAACTCCCCAGCCTGTGAGGGCAGCCCTCACACTGAAAAGCACACCAAAAAAGCCAACCGCACCCTGGCGGATTTTGCCTATTCACCAGAGACATTTTACTGGGTGAACTCAGGCTGCTAAGACGTTAACAGAGAAAAAACAGAACACTTAATGCCACGGAAAGGAACACAGAACCGCTGTTTTTACACTAAGTAGAAATGTCAGCTTTGGCGAGCCCCATTTCACTTAGGCAGTTTCACGCTTTCAAGCCAAAGCCAGGGCACACCGGACCCTTCTACAAGTCCTCGGCAGCCTCCAGACTTCTGGACATTTCCCCGCTGCCCAGGGAAGGCCCCTTCCCGGTATTTACTAGTGAAGACCAGAGCAGCATCCAACAGCCATTAGTCAGCGCCGCAGCCCAGCATAACTAAGTTCTGGGGCTCCGCGACGCCTTTCCCAGGGAAGAGACCTGGAAGGAAGACCCTTGAACGTGTGTTCCTTCTGGCCGCAACCTTACCTTAGTTGTCTAAGAACCTGACCTGTCTTTTCAAGTCACAAAACGTTTCACTCCCCCACCCCAAATCATTCTCATCAGAATAGCTCAAACCAACGCCAAACGAGACGCGCGCGCACCAAGATAAGGCCAATTTCCAAATCGGGTGAGGTTTTGTAAATACATTTCACTAACCAGTCTTTTCCCCCAGGATTGGTGAGAAAGGCACACTTTCCGCACCGAAGATGCGTTACCGGATTGCGGCCGTTTTTGTGCTCCGACACCAGGGCAGCTTCGCCTCCAGGTTACAGATTCCAAACTTAGCTCTGCCCGAGCTGAAAATGGCCGGTGCGCGCAGCCTCCCCTCCCCTCCCCTCCCCTCCCCTCCCCTCCTCGAGGCTGCCGTAGCCGCCGGCGCCGGCCCCTGCCCCCTCTCGACCGGTCGCCCAAGGACTTGCGTCGGATCCAACACCTTTCCCCAGCTCGGCGGGTGCCGCGCTCTTTGGGGACGCGTTGTAGGGCTCCCTGGTGATAGGCGCGACTCCCTCTCCAGCTTGTTCCGCTTTACCTTTCCGCTCGTGACCACCTCGCTGACCTCTTAGCCCCTCTCTTACATCCCAAGGCCCTTGCGCAAACAGCCCGGGACCTCTCCAGCCAAGCTGCACCCAGCCCCGCCACCAGACTAGCTGCGCCAAAAGGCTGGCGATGCCCCGACGTGAACAAGCCCACGCCACCAACCCTGGTAGCCCGTTGGGCACCTCCCAAGACTCCCGTACCTCCTCTACCTGCCCTCCAAGCACCGGTGACTCATGGGGAACCGCCGGCCGGCTCTTAGAGGTCGGCTCTGGGGCGTGCGGGCAGGTGCGCACGCTCTTTGCTGCGGTCTCCGGCCCCGCGAGCGCCCGGAGACGGGCGGTGGCGGCCAGGACCGGCGCGCAGCCGCGGGGGGCACTGGCGCCGAGGTCCGGCGGCTCCAAATTGACAGCGACGGGACCTGGGCTCTAGGCTCCGAGTGTTTTAAGCGGCGCGCGCGCGTGCGCGCACGACTTTCCCCGGGAGCCGGCAGTCTCCGGAGTTGTCGCCCAATCCCAGCCTGGTTAGTATTCGCACATTGCAACAGTGTCGCTACAGCCGGGCGGCTCTGCTTTCTGAAAGTTGGCGCGAGCACCTCCGAACCACGTTTCTGGCACCCGCCAAGGCCAACTGGTTTGAGACTACTTACTCTAGGAGGGAAAAAAGCACGTAAAACAAGTGACTTACCCGTGCCTTCTGGGTGTGCAGCTCGAAACCTGGGGCGCTCCCGGAATTCAGTCGTGCATCCTGGACACCAGCTCGGAGACCTCAGGCTGTCTCTAGAGGGGCGCGAGCAGCGCCCCGCCGCCCCTCCAGCCAACAAGCCTTTGGCCACCCGGGCGCCCGCCAGCGCCCCGGGGGAGATTCGCGGAGCTCTTCCCAGCTCGCCCTGCGCCCCCGCCTCCAGGGCTAGCTAGCTGAGCCCGCTCTCTTCCCGCCTTCCTTCTAACCTGCCTTTGCTTCTCCCTCCCTTCCTCCCGCCGCTCCTGCACCGACCCCAGACTCCCCGGTTTAGCGGTGGGCCACCAACCTGGGTCAAAGAAAACGAGGAGAATCTGGGGCGCGTCCTCCATTAGTGACGCCGGATGGGGATGGGTCCCCTTTTGGAAGGAGACTCCGGAGATGGGTCGCGGCGGGTGGGCTTCTTCGGCTTGCAGCGGCGCCGCCGCTGCTTCTCCTCCTTTGGCTGCTCAGACTCCTCGGGGTCCCTCGGATCCTTGTCCTCGGGCTCGGGCTCCTCCCCTTGTCTGGGGCTCTCAGGCTCCCGAGTGCTGGGCTGCGCGCGACTCGGGGAGGCGTCGGGGCTCTGCAACCTCAAGGCGTTGAGACGCTCAGTGAGAGACTGCTCGAAGGTGCGGCGCTTGGGCACCACGGGGCCGCGCTCGTCCTCGGGCTCGGTCTCGGGCTCAGTGGTGGGGGCGGTCTCAGGCTCGGTCTGGAAGTCGGTCTCCGACTCGATTTCAGACTCGGTCTCGGTCTCGGATTCGTAGTCGAACTCTTCCTCGTACTCCAGGCACTCGGGGAGGGAGAGCTCGAGGTCTATCTCCTCGTGCTCGTGGTCGGATTCGGGGGGCTCGGGGAATACCTGGGCGGCGGAGCGGTGGTGGGCGTTAAGGAAGCTCCGGCGCTGGGCAGCCGCGCGCTGCTGGGCGCGGGCGCTGGAGGTGGCGAGGGCGCGAAGGAGCGCGATGGAGCAGGAGAGCCAGAGGAGTGCGGTGGCTGCCCGGCGGCCTAGGGGTGGGCACAGATCGTTGTAACTGTGGCGAGCTCGGCGCCCTTGCTGAGCTCGGGATCTGCGATCCATCCTCACGCACACTCGGCGAATCCGACCCACCCTCTGGCTCTGCAGAGAGCAGCTCCGAAGAGCATCGGCTGCTAGAGCCGAAAAAGGTGCTCCTCGCGAGGTTAAGAAGCTGGGTCCGGAGGTCCCAGCCCCACCTCGGTGCGAGGAGAAAAAAGGAAGCACCTACCTTCTTGACCACTCAACTTTCTAAAGCTCCGCGCCTCTCTGGGCAAAAAGAAGGGATGGGAAAAGGGGAGAAAAAGTCTATCTCCTCCCAGGCTCCTCTCTCTAAGTCTTAGACTCTGCAGCCTAAGACTCGGGAGAGGTGCCTCCGCTGGTCCTCTCGCCTGGGAGAGGAAAGAGGAGACTGAGGCGAAGACAAGCGGGGCGGAGAGGTTCTGCAAAGTTGCGCGCCCGGACTTCTGCCGGGCATGTGCAGTAGGGAGGCGGGGGCGGCTCCGCGCGAGTTGCGCAGTGGCGCCGAGCCCGAGGCGTAGACCCTAGTGGGCCGGCAGATGGCAGGAGGGAACCTTGTTTGAAAGGATTTGGGCGATGGGAGCGGCTGGGGGCCTGGCGGGTGCCAAGGAGCGAGCGAGCGAGCGAGCTAGCTACAGGTTAGAGTGCTTGCGCAGCTAGGCATGGGTTCTCCGTGGGGTCTGTACCGCTCCCCAGCTTCTCCAGGGTTATCGATAAGTTGAACAAAGCCCGAAGCAGCTAAAAACCAGACCGCAAAATTGCGGATATTCCGGAGGAATGAGCTTCTGTACGTCAGTGTTAACGGTGCGGTTCCGGGCGTTTTCCAGGGGCTCAATAGTCTGAGCGTGGTAACCTCAGGCAGTCATTAATCATGAGATCACCTTTGGCAGACCCGGTACAGTGACCGTAATCTGAGCAGTTTCCAATCCCCCCAGCCACCAGTGCGGCCTCAAGAGGCTAATTAGTTACCTAATGGATAGATGAGCATCTTCCCTAAGAAGGACCCCCACAGACAGACGGAGTGATGGTTTACACGTCCCCAAGCCCGTTGGTGGACCACCCTGAGCTCTAGCCGAGAACATGTGCCGAAAGTCTAATTAGCTGGAACCACTGGTTAATATCTGGGCTGATATTCAGTAGGTGCAGCCCATTCTCTGCCCCTGGGGGGCGCTGCAGGGCGGTCAGCTATCAAGGAAACCGCTGGGTACCACTCAAAGCTCTTTTCATAAATAGGTTTTCAACGAAGTGAGTTCATTCAACAAGTGAGTTCATTCAACAAATGTTGAGTGCCTAGCCCGTGCCAAGCTCTGTTCTAGGTGCTGAAGATAGAGTAGGAAGAAGAAAAGGAAAGAAAAGAAAATCTTACATCAAGGGAAGGATACTTAGGATTAATCTGCTGTTACTCAGAGCATTAAACCACTCAGGACTCCCTCCTTACCCACCAACATTGTTTAACCCGGCGTGCATTCTAGTGAGAAAATTATTGGATCAACCAGAGCATTAGGGATAAGGGACCGCTAGACACCCTAGGTCATGTCGTTGAACCCCAAAGGAAATGAGTCCATCTCTTTCTCAGCCCTGGAAAATCAAATGAGCTCCATGTCCTCCTGGAGGGGGATCCCTGGAGTGGTCGTTGCTCAGGCAGGATGGTACTTCGGAAGCTCTGGGGTTCCAGCTGTAACCTGACTGCTGCTTCTGGGTTGTGCATGCCCTCCCCGTAAAAATACGGAGCATCACTTTTGCCCTTGTGACAGGTCCACCGGTGGCATAACTCAGAGCAAAACCATCTTCCTAGAATCTATGGAAACAACAACAAGGCTTTACAGGTGGGACAGGTGGTTTTTCTTGTCTTTGAATCAACATGGGGGAAACTTGAAGAGTCCATGAGGTAATTCTGCCTTCCCTTCTGAGGCGGTCCACCAGGTGTCCCCTCCTGGCACTGCTTCCTGGTGCCCAAAGTGTCCTGCACCCACAGCTCTTCCTCAGTGTGGAGTGACTCACCCTTATCCCTTGCGCACCATGCCTGCCTTAGAGCTGCTGAGCCCAGAGTTAAGACCTTAGTGAGATCCTAGTGACTGTTTTGACATGTGGAGGTTTTGTTTCTGCATCTTCGCTGGGGATGGTCTTGAATGCTCCTGCCCTGTCTTCTTTGCTGTGTCTATCTTGCCTCTTGTTTTCTTCGAGTTAGTTTGTAGCATTAAAATACTGATTGGTCTAATAAAGTGGGATTGATTGCAAACCTGGTAAAAGGACAGACGTCTGCATTCTCGTCGTGCTCTCCTCCTTACCACTTTGCAGAGTGACTGAAAGGGTTTTATTATCACAGGTGTCTGGATGGCTCCAGTCATCATATGGATGGTATCAGGGGACACGGGACAGGGCCCTTTGGAGCTGCAGATCTCAAATCCTGGTCTCTCAGCCCCAACCTGAGACATTTCCAAAGGTTCTGCCCACACTGACCCACCCACTTTCTTTCTTCAATCAGCGCAGCCCCCCTGACAGTGAGTGGAACATAAAGACATCGTTCAAGTGGTTCTCAGGGCACATTGGGAAAAAAATCAGGAATATGTGGGGTGCTGCTGAATGCCCTTTCAATGGAGACAAATGCCAGCTGTCAGCGACGAGCTGGATTACGATTCTTTAGTGTACATAAGAAAGTACTTCGTTTTGCAAAAGGAGTGCTTTCTGCCTATAATGGAGCTGGCAGCCCGGAGCCGATCCACTAATATAGATACATCGAGATTGCCTGTGTTATTAAAAAATGTGCATTACATAATACGTATTTTTGGACTAGGTTCTGCATTACTAATGCACTTTCTTTGCAAGATGCATTTTAATCAGCAAATGAACATTTAACAAAGCACTGCATTTAGAGCCCCAGTCATGTATAGTTACAGATACATTTCTGGCGTACATTCGACACGGGCTCTGGGAGCAGGAGGACCTCGCTGAAAGACTGTTCCATCTCGCACTTAGTGCCGGGGCTGAGCAAATGGCTCTGTGCAGAAAGCGCTCTTTAAAATGCATTATGTGCATGACTTTAAAAGTGCTTGCTGCAGAGTGAATTTCGAAAAGGAGCAAGTGGGTGATGAACGGCCTCGGGTTGTTACCAGGCGAAGGAACGAGGGGCTCTGTCTGTCGGCGGTCAATAAAGTGTGGACATATATCACTGGCGGGGCTCTGCCAGAGGGAGGCTCCTGGACCCACTGGACGGGAACGTGCAGCTCCCAGTCATTACGATCAGGGTCTCATTTGGACGAATGGTGAAGAATACTGTCTTCAGCCCCTTAAAGGATTGTCCTGTGGAAAAGGCATTAAGATGTATTTTATGTGGCTCGGGAGGGCAAAATTGGAACCTATGGGAGGCAGTTTCAACAGGCAGATTTCAGCTCAGCCCAAGGAAGGATGTTCCAACAATTAGGGCTCTGAAATGGAACGGCTGTCAGGAGATGGTTGGCTCTTTGTCAGAAGCGGCGTTAAATCAAAGGACAGATGACCACACATTAGAGATGTTTTCCCTGGGACTCCTGAGCCAGGTGGAGTTAGAACTCCACGCTCACCGAGTTCTTTTCAAGTCAGATTCTGGTTCCACGAAAGGGATCTGGAGGCCCTGGGAGAGGGGCTGGGGCTCTACTGATGGACCTGCTCTTCCGACTCGGCTTCTAGTTTAGAAGCATTTGAAGGTGCAAGCGGCTCCGCGGCAGGAAGGAATGTCTGGGTGGCAGTTTCAGGACACGAGCAAACAGGTGTCGGTGATGGAGCCTCGGCCAGTGGTGGGCCTTTTGTGACCAGGGTAGGGCTCTGTGACTCTCCGCTCCACAGCTCATTTGCTGAAGCAAAGAAATCCGTCTCTGTCTGTCAACTGTATCAGGCCTCTCTGCCTCCCCTCCCGGAGCTGTCTCGGAAATTAAAAATGAAATTGACTATTTAGCAGTCACACGTTGAGTCACTTCTGTGACCAAGACACTCTTCCAGGCATCGTGGGGAGACGGAGGTGATTGAGAAGTGACCAACCCCTGTCATCTGACAACACGCATATCAATGTGAAATGCCTCCAACTGTTAAAGAGTGGATTGCCAACAGGTGCCACATTCTAAATCCTCGCCAGATAGATAAACCAGGGAGGGAAGCTGCCTGACAGTGGTTACAATCGGGGAGAGCTCATCTGGTGGTGTTCTGAAAGAGGTGGGCTTTTACCTCGTCTGACTTGGAGGTTTGGTTTTCTTTTTTTTTTGAAGCCCATTAGAGGAGTGCTTTCAAGCCACCTGTTCCTGCATGCCTACTGTGTGCGAAGCCTTGTTCTAGTCACTCTGGGGGAGACAGATGACTCACGTGAATTCTCAAAAGGCTCGCCAGGCCATTGTCATGGGTTCCCTCGGCACCAACACGTTTTCCAAGATGAGACACAGAAGTTTGGTTCTGCTCCTCCAGGCGAGTGGGTACAATCGCTCTTGAACACATTTTTTTGGACAATCATCGATAAGGACTGTTTTTAGAGATGGAGAGCTTTTCAAACTTTCCTTTGGGTAGAAATGAACTCAGGGAGTATGACGTGCTCCCCACCACTGACTGTGGCAATCAGCCAGAAAGGCTCAAGCCCACTGGGAATTTGGCATTGCCTTGCTGCCTGCCCCCCCGACCCCGCAAGAGGTCTGGGTACAATACAAGAGCATTTGGCTCGCTTTTCTGGGGCCCCACGAAGCTGTCACTCAGACGGCGCTGGTATCTGTCGGCTCTCACCAGTAGAAAGGGCGACAAGCCCGGGCTCCTGATTTTGTGATTTTGGGGGTGTGCCATCTAGAGCCAGAAGCAAACAATAGGGGGAAATCATCATCTATTTGACATGGCTGGCTTCTGTCCAGGCCTTTGTTGGGATTACAGTGTTCTATTTGTGCCCTTCGTTTTTAAAGGGAGATAGGCTCAGAAGTGCACTGTGTCCCTGTGCAGAGCTGCTGGGGTCATCCTCTCAGGAGCGGCCCCTCTTGGCTTTGTGTGCTGTCGAGGTAATCCTACCAACGCGACATCCACCTGCCTGCCTACCTACCTACTCCTGTCATGGGAGGAGCAATTTCTAGGCTCCTAGTCCAACAGGAAGTGTCTGGAAGGCCCCTCCCCCAGGCAGAATGTAAGCTTGGGTGGGCAGGTCCTCCTGGGGGCGGGGTACCTCCCTTCCTCTGCTTTGGCTCTGGCTCTCAGCTTTCATGTGATGTAGTCCCTGGTTCACACTGGACTCTGGCCCTCTGCCTGGCTCTGTCCTGGAGAAATGGCGACTGGATTCTGTCACCTGCCCTGCCCCAGCCTGCCTGGTGCTCTCCCGTGGCCAGCGCTGCCCGTGGCCCAGGTGGCGCTGGTGTCGGCTGTGTCCTCTGCCCTGCACAGCTGCCCCTCCTGAGGCGAGTGGGCGGTGGCTGAAAACACTGCTGATTGCAGAGGACCACTCAGCTGTCAGGAACATCCTGCAGTGCGTGGTTTAGCTTTTGTCCAGTCTCCCACCTGGTCCCCCGGCCACTGGCACTGATAGAGAGCCTCAAAGTTGTTTTCCTGTTCTCTGCTGAGGGTCTGACTCACCCCTTCAGGCTTGGTGGGGGAGCAAGGCAGCAGCAGGGCCGAGGGGGAGGGTCTCGCTGGTGTCCTGGTTCGGGACAGCTCAGAGCTGTCCTTTCAGCCCAAGCTCTTCAAGACATGATTAGACCAATTTTACGTATCTAGTCACTGAGGCTTCGGTAGATTGGGACTATTTCTATATGTGCAAAGTGAAGTGGAGAATTGAGGCAATTATCTTCAGGCAAATTATTTCTGGGCTCTGTAATCAGCCCATCCTCATAACTGGGGGAATCAGCCTCATTCACCGTGACAGTGCTTTGAGTTGAAGAGGATTCTAAGGTATTTGTTTGTTACTTGCTCTCGGCTTTGTTTTTCCCAGTGGCAGTCGGGGAAGGGCCCTCCTGCCCGCACAGGCGTGAGGGTCTGTAGCACCCCGAGGCTGTGGGACCTGTCAGCCAGGCCGGGGCCAGGGGATGCTCTGGATCAGCTCCCTGTCAGCAGGTCCACGGCCAGGTGCGGTCCAGGTGACCGACCTCTGCTTCCTGCTTCTGGTGGAGGCCTACCCCCCGCTTCTTCCCTTGTGCATGAGGGTCCTGAGATGTTGGGGCAGATGATGGACAAGGTCACCTCCAGTGCCAGGATAATACAGGTCCCAGCAGGGCCCACAGTTAGACATGAACCACCCAAGGTAAAGAAAATGTCACAGAACTAGAAGAAAAAAGAACAGGTCTTCTCAGATCAGAAGTGAAAACTCATTATTGTCTGGTGATGATGACTTCTGGACCCTCCTACCTTCATCCCTTTTTTTTGGCTAAAAATCATTGTAAATTGGGAGTTTTTCCCTTTGCTGGTCTAGAAACACCTTCCTAAAAGAGCCGTTACTTCCCTCCCACCTCTTCACTCCTGAGGGAAGAAGGAAGAGCAAGACTTTTGTTTTTCCAAATCTCTGAGGCCTGATTGACTTGCGGCAAGTGAGGACTTCAGGCCTCATTGCCCTTGAGAACCATCCGTGTAGTTAGGAAGCCGAGAACAGCAATAGGGCCCTGTGGGGCCTGCTGGGTGCTGGGCCGGTGCGCCGCGGCCCCTGACTAAGGAGCCCAGAAGGTTCCCTGGCGCCCGCTGCCAGCACCTCTGCCACCCCACCCTCCCACTCATAATTAGAGAACAGGATGAATCTAAGGAATTTCAAATTGTGTTTTGGACAGCCTCGGAGGTGGGAGCTTGAGATGGCCCTAAGAATTCAAAACACAGGAATTCAAAACACACAGGATACGAAACACACAGGAATATGCAAGGTTTTTCTAGATTGTCAGGAAATCTTTGTCTTTGTCACTTTGAAATTTTCTGATGTTGCTTAATTAGTTTAAAACAAACAAACAAACTCTGAAACTTCCTATTCCAAACTGAGATGGGAAGGTTTTGAAAAACATCAATCTGTCCTCAAGACTGTGGCGGCATAGTGCGGCTTATGTATCTTTCTTTTTTTTTCTTTGTGGTACACTGGCCTCTCACTGCTGTGGCCTCTCCCGCTGTGGAGCACAGGCTCCGGACACGCAGGCTCAGCGGCCATGGCTCATGGGCCCAGCCGCTCCGCGGCATGTGGGATCTTCCCAGACCAGGGCACGAACCCGTGTCCTCTGCATCGGCAGGCGGACTCTCAACCACTGCACCACCAGGGAAGCCCTTATGTATCTTTCATTGGTAGCGAGTTTACTTCTGCCACGTTTGTCAAGCTGTGGCCTTATTCCCCATTGGTTTAGTTGGTTTACAGCCTTAGTGATCATCGTTTCGTGCTATATTTTAAGATCTGCTGGGGCAAGAATCTTCTTACTGCATATTATCTCAGACTCCTCTGATGGTTTTGTCCATTTATTTTTCTATAGAATTTAAGATACGGGACTTCCCTCGTGGTCCAGTGGTTAAGAATCCGCCTTCCAATGCAGGGGATGCAGGTTCGATCCCCACGTCCATGTGGGAACTAAGATCCCACACGCCGTGGGGGAATTAAGCCCGCGCGCCACAACTAGAGAGAAGCCCTCACACCACAACGAAGACCCAGCACAGAAAAAAAAGAAAAGAAAAAAGAGTTTAGGAATCATTCTTGTCAAGTTCCGTAATGACCCTGGTGATGCCTTGACTGGAATTTCATTTAATCTATAAGTTACAAAATAACGTCATTTTTTTTCTGTGTTTAGCCTTCAGCCGGAAGTATGGTCTCTCTCTTCGTTTGAGTTTCTATTTCTCCCATTAAGGATCTGTGTTTTCTTTATATTATTCTGATGTATATATGTGGAGTTTGATATGTGAATATATATCATATATTTCCCAAGTATTTGATATGTTTATTGCTACTGTGAACGGACTCTCTTTTATCATTATATTCCGGCTGTTTATTTTGTGTTTGTAGGAATGGTATTGAGTTTTGTGCATTTTTCTCCTATTCTGCCACCTTTAGAATTGGTTGCTTTATGAGGCAACCAGGAGCTTGCTCAAGCGAGCGCTCAGAGGAGGTTTGCTGCAGGAGGGTTTTGTAGATGGGAATCCCGCACAAGGGAGCGAACTGAGCTAAGCTGGTGGTTGCCAAATGCCAATGCGCAGCGAAGTGAGAAAAATAAAGATGATGCAGTGGGGTTTTCATCAGGTTAAATTTATTCAGGGAAGGGACTGTCCTTGAGATGGAGGCTGCATAAGCATCCTACCTTTTGGTATTTCAGTGTCATTTCTTTTTGAATGACAGTAGATAGTAATATGGGTTTTTTGGTTTTAAGATTTTGTTTTTAAATTTGGTTTTGATTTAGTTTTTTAAATGACTTTACTTAGCATATTAAAAAAAAAAAAGAGAAACTGGGTGGCAACCCAGGTTGGCATTCCATATTTATTTGGAAATTTCAGCACTGTCTGAAATCTCAAAATCAGGAACTTCCAACTCATGTCCTTTCCGACTCCACAGTTTTGTGATCGTTGGTAATCCTGGGCTTTTTTTAATTTTAAAATAATTTTCGTTTATTCTTTTGTCTTCTAGTTAGCCATATCACTTAGTTAAATCGGTGTTTGTATGTCTTCTTTCATCTTTTTCTGGTTTCTTCACCCTTCCTTTGTGTGTCGCCATGTTCTCTGAAAGTACGTGAAAGA
This sequence comes from Mesoplodon densirostris, assembly GCF_025265405.1. NCBI lineage: Eukaryota > Metazoa > Chordata > Mammalia > Artiodactyla > Ziphiidae > Mesoplodon > Mesoplodon densirostris. Next base: position 4,770,904 of record NC_082676.1, read on the forward strand.
CAAGCCTCTTTGCTCCTTTTCTAAATGAGATGGGTGCAATGGGGCATCCTCATTGTGTTTCTTTCTTTAAAGGGATTTTCTCTTAATGTCTTTTCTCTGATGGGATCTAGATGGGTTTTAAAAGGAAACAAGATGGTATCCAATGAGAGGACCTCCACAGAGGGAGTTGGGATGAGAAGCAAGAAGCCGGATCTGGGACCAGCTGGGCTGATATACACCTTGCCACCTCTGCTTCATAGCTAACCAGTGGCCTTACCTGTCTGGTCTTCTGCCTCCACAGGTGCAAAATAAGATCCTTCTAGGGTCCAAAGAAACCTGCCTTCCAGGGTTGTGGAGGTGACCACATGAGGAAAGAAATAGGAAGTGCTTAGTAGTGGTTGATCGCAAGCAAACTGGTACTGAGCTGCTGAAAGGAGAGGTCAGTCAGTGGTAGGGTCGCTGTCACTGATGGTGGTGGTAAAGGTCAAGAAGCAGGAAGGTGATGGTTAGGATTGGCAGGGGCCCAGCGAGGCAGAAGGGACCCAATGGAAAGTGCGAGAGGCCAGTCACATTGGGCCTTGTCTCTTAGTGGCCTCTTAGATGCCACATCTTCTTCATCCACTCATCTGTCATGGGACACTTAGGTTGCTTCCGTGACCTGGCTATTGTGAATAGCGCTGCAGTGAACATAGGAGTGCAGGTATCTTTTCAAATTATAGTTTTTGTCTGGATGTATGCCCAGGAGTGGGATGGCTGGGTCATATGGTAGCTCTATTTTTAGTTTTTTAAGGAACCTCCGTACTGTTCTCCACAGTGGCTGCACCAATTTACATTCCCACCAACAGTGCAGGAAGGTTCCCTTGTCTCCACGCCCTCTCCAGCATTTGTTATTTGTAGACTTTATTTTATTTATTTATTTATTTTGCGGTACGCGGGCCTCTCACTGTTGTGGCCTCTCCCGTTGCGGAGCACAGGCTCTGGATGTGCAGGCTCAGCAGCCATGGCTCACGGGCCCAGCCGCTCCACGGCATATGGGATCTTCCCAGACCGGGTCACGAACCCGTGTCCCCTGCATCGGCAGGTGGACTCTCAACCACTGCGCCACCAGGGAAGCCCTGTAGACTTTTTAATGATGGCCATTTTGACTGGTGTGAGGTGATACCTCATGGTAGTTTTGATTTGCATTTCTCTAATAATTAGTGATACTGGATATCTTTTCATGTTCCTGTTGGCCATCTGTATGTCTTCTTTGGAGAAATGTCTACTTAGGTCTTCTGCCCATTTTTTGATTGGGTTGATTGTTTTTTTTGATAGTTAGCTGTATGAGCTCTTTGTGGCCTCTTGATGGAAGTTCTTAGAAGCCATAGTTTGGTCTACAGAAATGCACTGAGTACCCACTATGGGCCATACTCTGTATTAGGCACCAGGGTATGAAGGTGAGCTCTCTCCGACCCTGTCTCTCCACCCGGGGCTGGGGATCTGGAAACAATGCATCACCACCTGAAGGAGGTTCTCATTACAACCCGACTCGAGCTAAGCCCACTGGAAAAGAAACGTGCTTTTTTTTTTTTTTTTTTTTTTTCCCAGAGTATACGGCGGAGGAAGCTGCCCTCGACCTGGGCACGTCAGGGAATACTTTCCTGGGAAAATGTTATGTGCACACTTGAGCTGTGAACTGAAGGATGAACATGGGGTGGGGGTTGGGCGTCAGGAAGAGCGTGTTCACGAGCCCTCTAGTGGAAATGATGACGTGCGTGTTAGGGGAACCAGCCGAAGGTCAGCAGAACTGGGGTACAGAGTGAGCCGGGTCTGGAGGGTGGGCGGGGGCTGCCACGCGGGGCCTTGCTGGCCTGGCAGGACGAAATGCGGTCTTTATTGTGCCTTGAACAGGAAAGCCTCTGTCCTGATGGACGGGAGGAGCCATCATCAAGTTGTTGGTTTCAAAAGTCTCTCTGGCCACGGGGTAGGGGGTTGGAATTTGAGGGGCAGAGAGATGGTGGTGGCTGGGAGCACGGCTCTGAGAGTTATTTAGGAGGTTGACCAACAAGGCCTGGCAGCAGCATGGATGTGGGGCGTTGCCTGGGTGAAGGGTGACACCTGGCGGAACTGGCCGAAGTCAGTGCCTTTCTCTGGGCTCGAGGGGGCGGAGGACCTCGAGTTCTAATGGGCTGAGTGGGATGAGAGGCGGCTATTCTAACTAACCTGTGGGGTTAGGGTCTTTTTTGGGGGGGGGCCATGCTGCGAAGCATGCGGGCTCTTAGTCCCGACCAGGGATCAAACCAGTGCCCCCCTCAGTGGAAGCGCTGAATCCTAACCACTGCACCTCCAGGGAAGTCCCTAACCTGTGGAGTTAGAAGTGCCTGTGGGCCACGTGTGAGGAGGAGTCGACTAGGCAGGAAGAGGTCATGGGTCTGGAGCTCGATGGGAGGGCAGCCGTGGGAGCAAAAGGAATCTGGCACTAAGGGGGTTTCCAGGGAGGGGCCCCCCGATGGGGGACAGGAGCCATCCCTGAGCTGGAAGGGACCTGGGAGATCAAATCTTAGCTCCTTGGCTGTACAGGTGAGGAAACAGGCTCGGAGGCGGGTGGGACCTGCCAGCTAGTGGCAAAGCCGTCTCTCAGACGGGATCTTTTGTGGTCCAGGTTCAGTGCCTGGTTCGCTGTGCCAACTGGGGGCCTTCACGGAGACGCGGAATGCGAGCCAAGGGCTCGGATGTCAGCCCCCTGATTCCAGGTCTATTTTTTGTCAGCATCCAAATGGACAGTTCACAGCTTCACATTCTTTTCTTGATCACTTTAGAACTGACATTCTGCCGGCTCCTTATTAAAGAAAGAGCAAAGCAAGAGCTGGCTAGAAGTGTTTGGAAGCTAGAAATAGAACTATACCGTGCCCTTAGTAATCAAGCCTGGCAAAGTCCACGCCGCAGCCAGGAGAAGGACTTAGGCGAGGTTAAAGCGAAGATTGTTTGGCGACGCTCTCTTTTTCTGCCGGTTATTCAAATATCCAGCCAACTCCAAAAGCACCAGTTATTACCTAAAGCTCGTCCCTCAAATTTGGGAATTAGGTACGAGAAAGGCAAGTTACTCTTCCTCAAGACCCTTTCTCAGGATGTCTACTCCATGAGACCCGTGGTATATTAGCAGCTTCTCCCAGCCATTACTTAAAAAAATTTAATGTTTAATTACATGTGGAACATATGAATTAGATACATTACATAAGAAGTTAAAAATACTAACTAGAGCTAATGCTAAAGGCTGCCTTAGTGACCCTCCACCAGCCATGGGCTCCATAACCCACCTCTCGAATCCCCCTGAGGTTACCGGCCAGTTTCCACAGAAAAACGGCTTTTTAAAAAAAAACACAAGCAGCGTCTATGCCACTTTGTGGCTTTTCACTTGGCCCCGTATCTTAGAGACCCTTCTGCACTGGTTCCCGTAAGCTGCCTGGCTCCTGGATTGTCACCCGTTGTCTCTGGTCTGAATAGAAGATACTGATTGTCACCTCCCTGTTGACATGCGCTTGGTCCCTGTTGGAAGAGCGTTGCCCCTGTCCCGGCACCTGCTCCGTGTGTGCGTTCACAGGGGTTTCTCTCGGGTCGGTCTCAAGTGGTGGGACTGCTGGGTCCCAGGTAGACACGGGGCCTTGGCTCAGCCGCCCTCCAGTACGAGGCCACCAGTTCGTCCCCACCAGCGGTGCGTGTTTCCCCACTCTCAACACCACCCCGTTCCTCTGACCCAGAGAACCCGGACCTCCCTGGGTTGGGAGTGAGGGCTCGGGGCTGGGCCTCTGGGGCTGTGACCTTGGGTTCATCATCCTTGTCTCTAACCAGTCAAGAGAAAATGTTGAACTTCAGTAAAGTTCGTTTCAGAGATCTGCCACGAAGACAAGGGGTGGGAAACCTCACTGAAGGGTCTGAGAAGAGAGAGGCCAGGCGTGCTGGGGTCGGGGCCACTTCTGGTTCTTCCTGAAGGTAACTGAGCTCTTCTAGAAACAGCAGCGTTCACACCGCCGCCTCGGGGTGGAGAGCGCCGCCGCGCTCTGTTGATGGCAGCCCTCATCGCTGGATTGTTTTGAACCTGAGCGGTAGACCTCCTCTCCTAATCCCGGGTCTAGACAGTGTGAGGTGGGAATGGCCGCAATTTAAAGAATGCCCTCCAGCCTGTGAAATCCAGGTCTCTGTCCTCCGCCTGCTTCCCACTGTACTCATGGCAGACGTAGACAAGTTAGTCATGGTGCGTAACTAGGGCGACCTAATCATTTGTCAGCCAAGCGGGACACGTTTGAGTGTGCATGGCAGTGCTAACTGCAGGGGGACACTGGGATGACAGGTAAAGCAGGACTTCCCTGGCAAACTGGGCTGTGTGGGCACCTGGCTTTCCCTTAATAATATAATACTGTTATTAATAATGTGACATTACAAATAAATGAATGAGGTAATACAGTGAACGATAATATAATTGTTTTTAACATGTTTAGAAGAGTCAGTTCCCATTTCAAGTATTTTTGAAATAGACTTGTGTGTGATGAGAGCAAGGTCTGCCATTGAGAACGCCTGTTAAGTTGGGTGAACTGCCTACACGAAGAGTGACATTTGTTCATCTGTGTTTCTTTCTGAAGTCATTGTGGAAACTTGGGGAAAAGAACCAACTCAGGAGAGGAGAAACAGGAGCTTCTCCAGGGGTTCCTCGGGGTTCCTGACCGAGAGCTGAGCCCAGCGACCCCCCTTGTTGGGGCTTCCTTTGGTAGCAGCTGCAGTGGGTAGGGGGCCGGGCTCTGGGCTGGCAGAGCCGTGGAAACGCCCCGAAGCACAGGGCCTCGAGCAGAGAAGGCTCAGTCCAGGCTGGGTGGCTGGTCTGCTGTGTGCAATGGCCGTTTTTAGGCAGAGAACATAGTCGAAACTTTCTGAGCTCAACAGTACCTTAGAAGTTAGAAAAAAATTTGACAGTATCTTAGAAATATTGAGATCATTCGTGCTCAGAGTTCACTTATTTCTGTGCTACCTTCACGATTTTTGCCGTATCCCCATCCTCTAAGCACGTAATAGTTTTCTTTAAACCGACTTGCTTGCTTCTCGTAAATGAGTTTGGTTTTAAAGGAAAATTATATCAACGTCACTTAGCTTCTGGCTGAGTATTTTTAAAATACACGCCAAGATCAGCGAGGAGCTCTTAAAACGGACAGCCCCTCTGTTGCCTTGTGCCCCTCAGAATCGCCTCGGCCGCCGCCTGGATCTAGTCCAGCGCCCTCTTCTCCAAGACACATACTCACGTGGACCCCAGGGAGGCTGTGAAGACAGGTGGTCTTCCTGTCTCCCTCGCCAGTGACTTTTCGCCATCAAAGGGGACAAATTAGAGTTGACCCCAGGATGGAGTAAGGCCGCTCCTAGCGGAGGCGTGGTGGGAAGGATTCTGGTTCCAGCCAGCTGCACCCTGTGGAGTTTCAACAGGACCGAATGGCTCGGGGCGGATTTTCTTTCCATGACATTTGCCTTCTAATAATAAATCGACAGATGTAGTTGTCTTGCTCTGCCTTTACCGTGACATTTGCCGTCACTTCGCATGTTTTTGTTTGCAGACGCAGCCAAGAAACACGCTTCTCCAGGAGGCTTCACCCCGTGCCCTTGGCCTCGGCAGAGCCACGTTGCAAGCAGCGGCCGCTCAGGCTCGGGCCCCTCTTCCTTCCCGCCGGGCTTCTCGCAGGGCCGCCCTCTCCCCGCAGAGCCACGGCCTCTCCTCTCCTTCGGGGCTTTTCCGGGAATTCCGTGGGGCAGTGGGGTCTTTCCTTCCATCGTGCTCTCTGTTCTTGACTGGCTGCCAGAAAATGCCAGAAAAGAGCCCATGCCTAAAAGTCCATATTCAGACGTGGTAGGATCTGCGTTTCATAAAGTTCAAAAGCAAGCAGTATGTGCACGAGGAAGCCGCAGTGATGTTCACGATCAGCACACGGCAAACCCCAGCTGAATCCTTGTTGCCTCTGCGGAGGAGGTGGGCAAGGCAGGGGAGCAGGGGCTTCTAGTCGATAAGGTTACCGACTGTGCTTCCTTGGGTCGGCTGGAGGGTTACAGGGCTCATTGTAGGATTTTTAAACACTAAATTTAAAAGGTCTGCATCGGTGGAAGGGACATCTGACACCAGTCCAGGGCGTGCGGGGAGTAGACCCGTCGTGCTGTGGACTGCCAGGGCCTGCTCGCTTCTCTGCTGCTTGTACAGACTGACCGGCGCTCAGAGAGTTCCGGTGCACGCTAGGCCCTCAGCAAACTTTTGCTGAATATTGTTTTCACGTGTATATTTGAAAAGTTGCAATGGGAATTTCCAAGCACCCTAAGGCAGTGATGAGGCAGGCGGAGCTGAGGCCCAGGGCCCCGGCACAGCTGCGTGGCCATAAGCCCCGGTGCCCTGCTTTCCTCGTCACCCCCAACCTTTTCTTCAGCGGCCTTTAAAGCATCTAAATCCCAGAAATCATCTCATTGCACCCACCCTTCCTGAGTTCTTTTGGGGTCTTTTGAAGCCGCCCTCCTCCTCCGTCCCTGGGGAGAGCGTGTCAGGGTCACGGGCCCTGCTTTCCCTCTTCCCCACGAGGCGTTTAATCACTGCACAGACTGAGGGGACCGTCGCCAGGGGAGGGGACCCTTACTCCTGTGAGCCCCAGGAGGCTCCTAAAGCCACCACCCATCGTTTGGGTTCCCTTTTAAAGGCCCCCCGATCGCTCATTGGAGATGGCCCCAGTTCCCAAAGCAAAGTTGGGCACATTTCCAGTGACCAGGCAGGTTGCAGCCGTGGTCTTTCTAAAAGAATGCCCGTTTGGAACATACGGGCCCCAAATCAGTGTGATGTCAGTTGTCACCGTCCGCGTGGAAAGATTTTGCCACGGCCAGCTGCCGGTCCTCTTTGTGCTATATTAATACCAGGGCCACGGGGCCCATCGGGGTCGGAAGCCGGGGAGAGAGGGACAGCTGTGGCGGACATCACAGCACGCTCCCGGCATGTGCTCCGTGTTTCGGGCACACAGACGGCTCAGGGGCCCCCAGCCCGCGCCTGTCTTCTCCTTGTAGGGTCGGGAATGGGCTCGAGCTGGCAATACACTTGATGCAGGAGCCAAGCGAAGAGTGGCGGGATGGGGACGGAGGGCTCGGCCGACCCCGTGTTCCAGGTCAGCTGACGCGTTTACTGGAAGCGGAGGCATGTGCTGGCCGAGTGAGGCCCCGGTATTCAGACAGCTGGGGGTATTGGGTTCTATATGGCAAGGCTGGACAGATATTTTTAAATGTCCCAGGACAGATGGAAGCCCAGTCGGCAGCAGGGTAGAGGGGCAGGGGGATTTGGAGGACACCACTCCGCCATAGCTAGATTTGGTGGGGAGAGCTGGGCAGGATTAGCGTCTGGGAAGACGCCCAGCCTGTGGAGAGGTAGCAGGAGGGTCCTGTGAGTGAGTGGTAGGCCCTGGCGGGCGGAGGAGGGCAGGGGAGGACGCGGAGCAGGTGCAGGGGGCAGGGGACGTGCCCAGGACAGGTCTGGAGGTGGGAGGTTGGCAGGACTGAGCCCCCAGCTCAGAGGGACGGGACAAGGATGCAGCCTGTGGTTCAGGCCCCTGGTTTTAGGTGTCAAACAGACCAGAGCAACAGGCTCAGCACCCTGCCCGTCCACCCCACGCCCCTGGGCGACGGCTCATCTGCCCGGGCGCTTCCTCCTTCCCCCAGAAGGCCTGGGGCTCTGGGACACCAAGCCGCTAAGCGTCGCTGCTACTGTCAACAGCAAAACCTCATCAGTGCACACCCGCCATCCCAGAGTGGAGGTGGAAGCTGCCCCCAGGCCTGAGCCCACCCAGGGACGGGTTGTGTCTCAACTGCACAGATGTTTTTAGGTCCGACTTCTGATAGCCGCCAGCATTTTGATAGTAGGCGATCTGACCAAAAGCTTTGGAGATTTGACTTCTCTTGGCCTAAGGGAGCCTCTGGGTGTTTGGGGCCCGCCATCCACAGGCCCCCAAAGCTGAGGGGTGGCCGCCCCCTGTCGGCGAGCCGCACACCCGCCACCGCACCGTCACCTGGCTCCGTCACTCAAGGCCGAGCAGGGCCTGGCCTCTGTAGGCATTTTCACTTGTCCTCCGGCAGTAAAGTGGAGCTATTATTATCTCAGAAGGAATGAGGGCCATCAGAATTAGGCTCTGAGCTGCTGGCCGGGGCCTCCTTGACTTTGCCGTGACATTGGGCTGGGAGACCTGGGCTCATGGATGAGCCCTGAGTGGCCCAGCCTGGGGAGGGGCGGGTGAAGGAAGGGGACAGCGAGCCCCTCACCAGGCCTCGGCCAGGCCCGTGGGGCCAACGAGGCGGCCCAGTTTTCTCCCCATGGCCGCTTCGTAGCCTGAACAGACACTCAACAGGGTCAGGGCAGTTACCGCGGCTACACCGGCATTTGTGTGTCTCTGGGCCTCTCGGCTGTGGCCAGGCGGGGGCTCAGGAAGGTGCTGAGGAGGCCAGGGCAGGGCCGAAACCTGGGTGTGGCTCCTGGACACAGGGGAAGGAGAAGCGGAGGGGGCCGGGCTGGGGCTGGGGTTCTCTTGGGGCCCCTGGGGCCCTTGGCTGGCAGCGGGCAGCCCTTGAGTTAACTCCTATTCCTATGCAGAGTTTCCTCCTTGTCCTCTGCAGTTCAGACGTCTCCGTTGCTCGTCCAGGCCCCTGGGAAGGAGCCATGGCAGCCATGACTGCGGCTGGGCCTTCAGGGCCACCTACGTGGGAGCTCAGTAGGAGGTTCCTCCTCTCTCGTTTCTCCTGTGGGAGACGCGCTGGGTTGGCTGTCAGCACACAGCCTGCCCCACACTCGATCTTGGTGTGGAGAAGCCCTACCCCTGATTTGTTTGTTCCCCTTAGTTTGATGTGTCTCGTGGTGCCTGCCCTCTCCCAGACACGAGGAGAATACATTCCTTCACTTAGTCTTGTAACCTTACGGGGAAGCGGAGGCACAGAGAGGTCAAGTAACTTGCCCGAGGCCATACAGCTGGCAAATGGGGGAGCCTAGATTGTAAGTCGGGTGGTGGGTCGGGCTCCAGAGCTCACTGTTCAAACCGCTGCCTTCGAATGCTGCTCAGGGCATGAGGGGGCTCCAGGGAGGGGCCTGAGATGGAGCTTGGACTGAGTCAGGAGCCTGCTGGGCCGCAAGCTGGGGAAAGGCCCTGGCGTGGGCAGAGCTGGCCGTGGGCCGTAGGGACAGCAGAGTCCAGCTTGGCTGCAGGAAGTGGGGTGGGGGGGGAGGAAGGCAGCGGGCTGAGGGGTCTAAGCCGTGCTCTGAACCCACGCCTCCTAAAGTCCCCCTGCTGTGACTTCCCTGGTGGCGCAGCGGTTAAGAATCCGCCTTCCAACGCAGGGGACGTGGGTTCGATCCCTGGTCCGGGAGGATCCCCCATGCCGCAGGGCAACTAAGCCTGTACGCTGCAACTGCTGAGCCCACACGCCACAAATAGAGAAGCCTGCACTGCAACTAGAGAGCCCTGCGTGCCTCAGTGAAGACCCAGGGCGGCCAAAAGGAAAAAACAAAGCCTCCCCCTGCTACCGCGGAGGAGATCGTCGGAGGCAGCGGGGGACCAGTCAGTCCAGATGAGGCCTGGCCGGAGCCACCAGTGGGCGGGGAGAGTGTCTGAGATGATCTGGGGGGCTCACAGCACGGCTGGTGGGCGCGTGAGAGGGGTCAGAGGTGACTTGGGGTGGCTGGGGTCTGCTTCCCAAGGCCAGTCTCAGGGAGGCTTTCCCTCTGGGTCCTTGTTATTGACAGCGTAGAAGAGGGTCCCTGGTACTTCTGGACCCTTCCTCAGCCCTTGGGCTCAGCCTGTCCTCGGAGCTGGTTCCTTCTGGCCTGGAGCCCACGTGGTGGGGAGGTTGTCCCCGTTGGGGAGATGGCCGAGACTGGCGACACCAGCGTGCATGGTGACCCAGCCTCTGGCAACGCCTCCCTCCCACCGGTCCCCTTCTGAAGGGGCCACCCGTCTTCATCCTCTTACCAGGGTGTTACAGGTTTTCTGGGGGTTTTTTGGACTAGTGAGGAAAGCGATCCTGGAGAGAGGGTCAGTGCTGGGAGCCGCTTCTCCAGTCCCCTGACGGGAACAGCAGGCCAGGGGGGCTGGGTGGGTGCCTGGTGCTGCGGGTCCACTGTGAAGGGGTCTCTGGGACACCCCCAGGCTCCCACTGGAGCCCCACCCGGCGTCCTACTCTCTGGGTGATTGACCTTCCCGGGGGCCCGAGCCTTGGCACAAAGTGCCCCATGCCCCCGCCACCAGATGGCGCAGCTGCAGTAACCAAGCTGGCCGTGCCCCTTTCTCAGGAGACGCCGGGGGTAGGGGCTCCTGCGGCTCCCCGCACCCTGGACACCTCTTGGACCTGCTCTTGAACCTGGCTGTGTGGTCACAGGTAAGTGACACGACCCGTGTGGCTTTCCCTGTCCGTACCATGGTTGGGTGCAGGGACCACGGGTTCCACCAGCTCTGTCATTCCATCCCGAGCGCCACACGGTAGGGCTCCCCACCCCCGTGCCTGCCCCGCAGAAACAGCAGGAGCTCGCGGCCCCGACTCCTTCCTCTAGCCAACTGGACTGGACGGGCTTCAGAGAAGCTCCTCTAAGCCTGGCTAGGGCCCCGAAGGGGTCAACTCCAGGCAGGTGATTTGTCTAAGATCACAAAACAGGCCTGGGGGGTCTCGACTCAACCCGTTTCATCAACAACCTGCTCCCCTTCATCTGAAAAGGGGCCCCGTTTTCAGAACCATGACCGCTTCTCCCTTCGATCAGTAGCAGACGACAGCCTAGAGATCGCCCGTAAATATACGTTGCCCTGAGGGCTGTTTTGGCCATTAGAAGAAGGACACCAAGTCGAAGGTCCGTCTGAGTGTGTCCCACCCATCGTGGGGTGTGCATGGGGGTTGCCTGCACCCTGTTAACCCTCTGCCCACTTTCCTCTCCCCACCAAGCCTTTCTGCTCTCGAGTGTTCTTGGAGCCGTCAGCAGCGGTGTCCCCCCTCTGAAGCCCCGACACGACTCTGCGTGGTACCTCTGAACCTCCATAATGCCACCTCCTTGAGTTGAAACCTCAATGCTTCAGCCCCTCCTTGATGGGAGTCTAACCTCGCCCTCTGAAGGAAAGGTTTGCTAAGAAAACAGAATTTTATGCACAGTCTCGGGAGGTAAGGCGTGGTCTTTGCCCTCCACCAGAACCTGCCTGTTCTTAAGGGTTTCCATGTTGCATGATCTGCACATTAGAGTTGGGTCACGTCTAGCTTTGAATAAAGGCCCAGCAAGTTGCCTCTTAGAAATACCTCGTCACAGCTGACCTTAGGTTCACCACGGGGCTTCTTTAAGATGGTCTGATTAATTCATGGTGGCCACCCCACGGCCCATAGCCGCCTGAGACAAGAGGATTTACTGTACCAGTTTACTGCCAGGCCGTATCAGCTGATAAGCAGGAAACTCTAGACCATCTGTTTAAAAATAAAAATAAAATAAAAAATGAACAGAGACGCAGCCCTAGAGCAAACACTTTGTACTGCTGCATAGTAAACGAGCCTGTTGGATGTAGTGACCTTGGCTGAGGTAGCCACGGGCTCGTCCCTCCATCTCTGCTCGTCCGGGGCGCCGGGCTGCTCAGATCTGTGGCCTTCCGGCCCGCAAGCAGCACCCTGGAGGGCAGAGCTCCCCGCCCCACGGAGCCCCGGACATCACTCCCGTCCTGGCTGCACCCAGGCTCCCCCCTCCAGCTCTGGCCACATTTGAGGGTCTCTAACTCTCTTTAGGCCACAGCGACTGTCCCCATGCAGGATGTCCAGCCTCATCAGCCGAGAGCCCCCACGGTCAGTCGCGTGGACCTGTTGTGGAGGCCGGCCTGTGGGGCGGGCGGGACATGGGAGCATGGGCTGAGGAGGGCTTCCTGGGGCCGCGAAGGTCGGGCCTTTTGCTTGGCTTCGCGGTGAGCTGCCAGCCCCGTTTTGATTTGCAGCTTTTGTTCAGTATTGGGCGGGGGAGGCGTCATCACGGCTCTCCCCGGGTCCCCAGGCAGGACGACATCGTCCGCGCGGCCCGCCACTCAAATCAAGGCGGCGACGGAACCTTCCGAGAGAAGCCTTCAGAATGAAATGTCGAGGCTGCCGTCATGTGTGAGACGGTGGCAGAGCCGCGAGCCACTTCTCTTCCTTTCCAGGGTGCCCTGAGCCTGCTGCCGAGCCCACGTTCAAAGGCTGTTTCTTCAAAGTAAACGGTGCTGCCTTCGAACTGGAAGGGGAAGCGGGCAGTTGGGAGGCAGGTTCCACGTGTGTTTGAATGGCTGGGGCGTGGTCTTTGGTTCATGATCGTGTGAGAACTTGGGGTGCGGACAGGAAGGTCCAAGTCCATCTGGGTCCCGTGTTGGCAGGGCTGGGAGGGGGCACCAGGCACAGCCCTGTGGGAAGTGACCATGAAGGACCCTTCCGGAGGGCCCCCCCCAATCCTGTTGTGCTTGGTTCAGAGGGTTGGGCGGAGGCTTTCCTGAAGGCTCTGAGGAGTGCTGCACCCACAGGCTGTGTGCTCAGGTGCCAGGGCGTGGGCAGTCGGACGAGGGAAAGGCCGGCCCAGCCACGTCGTCTGCCTGCTCCCCCCGGGGAGGCCCCAACGCGGTCAGCCACCCCGTGGTGGCCAGTGGGCATCGAGATGAAAGCCCGCCTGTTGTTCTGCGGCTCCAGGCCTCTGGTGTCTCCCCACCGCCTGGAATGCAAGTCACGCCAACCTTGGCCTTGAGCATCTGCAGCTCCCCAAAGGCCCCCGATGCTCTTTAGCCCGCAGCTGCCTGCAGGCCTGTACCCGGCCTGTTCCTCTCCTCCTGGGGGTCTTCTTCACTCTCACCCTGGCTGCCCACCTGGCCTGGCCAGTCCTCCCCACCCTCGGGAAGCTCCCTGACCGTCCAGCCCTCGCTGGGCGTCACAGCCCCTCTCGTCTCGGTCCCTTTGCTGGATGCTTGTTTGCTGCCCACGCCTTCTACTTCTAGACTGAACCCCAAGGTGACGGCCAGATCCGCCACGCGGACTGTTACACTCTCCAGCTTCTGTCTCCACGCGTGGCACAAAGTAGGTGCCTAATAAATTTGTGTAGAATGAGTAGGTGGGTCTCTTTGTCTTTGTTCTTTCTCCACCGAGCTCAGCTCCGCACGTGTAGCCCGTGTATGTGCACTCGTCCCTATCGGCCCTTCCCAGTGTGCCCCTGACTCATGGTCGATGCTTTGGGGGTCCCGCGGGAAGCCTAAAACCCACCTACGCCACCCCAGACCACGTCGGGTCAGTTTCGCTGCCATTTCTCTCGGTACAGTTTGCTCTTTTCCTTCATGGAATTCAGCACAGCAGGGAATCGTATGCTTGTTTCCTTAACGCCCGTCTTGCCCACCACACTAAACCCCAAAGAGCACACGTAGAGCCAGATAGGCTTTCAGGTGATTGCTGGGTGGGTGGGTGGATGGATGGATGGATGGATGGGCAGAACAGAAAGATTCAGACACTTGAGGGCGTGGAAAAGGCAAGCGAACTTGAAGAATGTGTCACAAGTGCAGAGTGGCTCCCCGGCAATTCCTGGGACGCGCTGGGCACAGGCGGGTGGTGTGGAGGCAGGATGTATCCCCAGGGAGTCCTGAGAAGAGGCAGTGGGGAGACACCTTGTTCCCAGTAGAGCCGTGAATTCTTTAAGACGGATTCCGCTGAGAAACTGACCCCATCCCCATGGCAACACATAGCTGATGTACAGCTCCTGGGGCCCGTTCGCGGACCTCGCAGGCTCTGGCCTGGCTCCACAGGCTGGCGAAGGGGAGGTGAGGGGGCCCCCAGCAAAGGTGCCAGGTCCACAGTGGCTTTGCGCTGGGAGCCGGGCCCTCAGAGACGGCCACCCCTCTGCCTGCCCCAGGAGTTATGCCAGCCGGGCTTGGGTGCCTTCCACAACAGGGTACCAGGCAGAAGAGGCCTTGGGTGAACAGGACGGCAAGGCCAAGGGCTCTGGGGAAGACCAAGAGACAAGGTTTAAGATGAGGCCCTTGCTCCCAGGCCACCCTCAGAGCAGGGAGAAGCAGCGTCGCGTGGCTTTGCTACGGCGAAGTCCGCCCGCCCCAGCCGTCTCCTCTCTCCTCCACGCCCACAACAGGGCACAGAGCTGCCGGCCTCGATTGCCTGCTCCCCTCCCCCCCCCGCCCCATCACTGCTCCAAACCTTTTCTGTCCTCCAGACCCACGTCTCTCGCCGCCCCGGCGCTGCTGTGGGCTTGGCCTCCTCCTGTAACACCAACTGCCGACCGGTCCTCACCGTAGCCCTTACTTCTGTCTCGGAGAACAACGCGACCATCCTCTCCAAGGCCAACCTTCCTTCTGTGGCTTCCACCCCACTCCCACCTCCCCCTTCCCGCCACTCCAATAAGCCAGTGGGCACATGGCCCATCGTGGGGCTGGGGTCCCTTAGCACGCAAGAGAGGCCAGCATCCCTTCCACGTGGAGTTTCCTCTGGTGGGAAGAGGAAGGCCTAAATGAGAAATAGGAATTATGTAGTGTATTAGAAACTGATAAATTCTGCAGAAAAGTGTAGTGGGGTAGGAGAAACAAGAAAGCAGACTATGCAGAAACAAAACGAAAAGACAAACCTACAGACTGGGAGAAAATATTTGTAAACGATGCAACAGACAAGGACTTAATTTCCAAATATACAGACAGCTCGTACAACTCAGTATCAAAAAAACAAACAGCCCAATCAAAAAATGGGCAGAAGACCTAAATAGACAATTCTTCCAAATGTGGTCTCTGTGGACTGCATAGTCCATACAGATAGGCAACAGACACTTACATGAAAAGATGCTTCACATCGCTAGTTAACAGAGAAATGCAAATCAAAACTACAATGAGGTATCACTCACACCAATCAGAGTGGCCGTCATCAAAAAGTCTACAAATAACGAGTGCTCGAGAGGGTGTGGAGACAAGGGAACCCTCCTACACTTTTGGTGGGAATGTAAATTGGTGCAGCCACTGTGGAGAACAGTATGGAGGTTCCTTAAAAAACTAAAAATAGAGCTACCATATGACCCAGCAATCCCACTCCTGGGCAAATATCCAGAGAAAACTCTATTTCGAAAAGATGCACGCACCCTAGTGTTCACTGCAGCACTATTTACGATAGCCGAGACATGGGAGCAACCTAAATGTCCATCAACAGATGAGTGGATAAGGAAGATGTGGTACATATATATATATAATGGAATATTACTCAGCCATAAAAAGGAATGAAATTGGGTCATTGTAGAGACATGGATGGACCTAGAGATGATCACACAAAGTGAAGTAAGGCAGACAGAGAAAGACAAATATGATATCACTTATACGTGGAATCTAAAGAAATGATACAAATGAACTTATTTACAAAACAGAAACAGACTCACAGACTTAGAAAACAAATCTATGGTTACCAAAGGGGATAGGTTGGGGGAGGGATAAATAAGGAGGTTGGGATTAACATATACACACTACTATATGTAAAACAGGTAGACAGCAAGGATCTACTGTAGAGCACAGGGAACTATACTTAATATCTCGTAATAACCTGTAGTGGAAAAGAATATATGTATACTTAATTTACAACGTTGCATTAGTTTCAAGTGTACAGCAGAGTGATTCATATATATATGAATAACAATTTTTTTAAATGTTTAAAAAAATCATAAAAATAAACAACCCAATCAAAAAATGGGTAGAAGACCTAAACAGACATTCCTCCAAAGAAGACACACAGATAGCCAACAGGCACATGAAAAGATGCTCCACATTGCTAGTTATTAGAGAAAAGCAAATCAAAACTACAGTGAGGTAGGACCTCACACCAGTCAGAATGTCCGTCATCAAAAAGCCTACAGATAGTAAATGCTGGAGAGGGTGTGGAGACAAGGGAACCCTCCTACACTGTTGGTGGGAATGTAAATTGGTGCAGCCACTGTGGAGAACTGAATGGAGGTTCCTTAAGAAACTAAGAATAGAGTTACCATAAGATCCAGCAATCCCACTCCTGGACGTATTTCCAGAAAAAACGAAAACTGTAATTGGAAAAGGTACATGCACACCAATGTTCATAGCAGTGCTATTTACAATAGCCAAGACATGGAAGCAACCTAAGTGTCCATCAACAAATGAATGGATAAAGAAGATGTGAGATATATATATATATATATATATATATATATATATATATATATATATAGAGAGAGAGAGAGAGAGAGAGAGAGAGAGAGAGAGAGAATGGAATATTACTCAGCCATAGAAGAGAATGAATTACGGCCATTTGCAGCAACATGGATGGACCTAGTGAAGTAAGTTAGACGGAGAAAGATAAATATTATATATCACTTATATGTGGAATCTAAAAAAACACAATCAACTTATTTACAAATCAGAAGCAGACTCACAGGCATAGAAAACGAACTTATGGGGGAAAGGGGGCGAGAGGGATAAATTAGGAGTTTGGGATTAACAAATACACACGACTGTATATAAAATAGATAACAAGGACCTACTGTAGAGCACAGGGAACTATATTCAATATCTTGTAATAACCTATAATGGAAGAGAAGCTGAAGCTGTACACTTGAAGCTAACACAATACTGTAAATTAACTATAGTTAAATTTTAAAAATTAAAAAATCAAAGGATTAGAATATCATAGATGAGAAAGTATAACGCATCACTTCTATTAAATTTATGTATTATTTCATGAGAAGAAAAGAAAGCAGGTTACGACTTTAATGGGGGCCCCTCAAGTGTTCCTTCCCACGTGTATCTTTCTGCCTGGAGACTTCTCCACCTTCAGCAGCACGGACATTTGGGGCTGGATCATCCTCTGCTGTGGAGGCTGTCCTGGGCACTGTGGGCTGTTGAGCAGCATCCCTGGCCTCCACCCACGAGATGCCGCCCTCACCAGTTGTAACAATCAAAAACGTCTGCAGACACTGCCCAGTGTCCTCCTGGGGGAAATTCATGCCTAGTTGAGAACTACTGGTGCAAAAGTAGCTTAAACAAATTTTACCTTGACCTGCTTGGCAGGGAAAAAAGAAAAAAAAAAAAAAAGGAGATTTAGCGCATCACCTCTTGCCCTCTTTAAACTTGACCTAGACTTGTAATGTACCAGGGCAACTGAGTTGTAAAGAAAATGCCCTTCAAGGGTCCTGATGATTGAGGATGTTTAGCTCAATGTAGAGACTGATGGATGGATGAAGAAATGGTCCTCGGGCAGTGTGTCTACACGGGCAAGTGTACATACATAAGTTTCCCAGCTCTATCCAGGGCTCTGAGAAGCAATGACACCCAGTAGCAACAACCACACTCCACGCTCAGATTTTGGTTTCTAATACCACTTTCCAGTACCAGGAACCAGTCTCCTTGCAAAAAGAGCTTAGTCCTGGGTTGGGACAAGGACTGCAGGACGAGCCTGGAGCCCCAGACTAGGACCATCTGACTAACCAAGTCATAGTACTGGGTCATAGCCCAGTGTGTAAAATCAATGTCCACGAGACCACATGGATATCATAACTCCAAAGAATTCGTATAGATGCCCCTTCAAGGAGGGGCAAATAACTCCTCAACCCTGAAGTCTGGGCAGCACGCAAGGACTCGCTTCCAGAGTCCAGTGTAGAAAGGAGGGAGAGGGAACATCACAGCCTAGAGCCACATCCCCCGTCAGTGGTGGAGCCTTTTTGAGAGTGTAGACCTAAAGGGACATGATGAGAAGGACTTTGCATCCATGGGCTTCCCCCAAACCCATGACCCAGACGTCAGGGTCATCCTACAAAATACCTGCCAGCACTCCCCAAGATGGTCATCGAAAACTAGGAAAATGTGAGAAACCCTCAGCCAAGAGGAGCCTACGGAGCCATAACAGCAGTGTCATGTGTGGTCCCCCAGGGGCTTCTGGAACAGAAAAGGGGCATCATAGAAAAACCAGTGAGACCAGAATGATGGGTGGAGTCCAGATAATAATAATGTATCAATATTGGCTCATTAGTTGTGATGAATTACCATGGCATGTGACAGTGGCAGAACCAGGTGCTGGGCACACAGAAACTGCTGCCTGGCAACTTCTCTGTAAATCTAAAGCTTCTAAAATACAAAGTTTACTTAAAATATAAGTGTACAGGGCGTTCCCTGGTGGCCTCGTGGTTAGGATTCCGGGCTTTCACTGCCATGGCCCAGGTTCAGTCTCCGGTCGGGGAACTAAGATCCTGCAAACCGTGCGGTGCAGCAAAATAAAATAAAATAAGATAAAACCATAATGGAAAAGAATATGAAAAGGATATATATATATATATATATATATATATAAAACTGAATTGCCTTGCCATACAGAAGAAATTAACATGATGTTGTAAATCAGCTATACTTCAATAAAAAAAAGAAATAGAGAGGAATGGATAAAGAAGATGTGGTATATATATATATATATATATATATATATATATATATACACAATGGAATACTACTCAGAAAAAGAACGAAATAATGCAGCAACGTGGATGGACCTAGAGATTATCATACTAGGTGAAGTAAGCCAGACAGAGAAAGACAAATATCATATGATATCACTCATATGTAGAATCTAATTTTTTTAAAATGATACAAATGAACTTATTTACAAAACAGAAATGGACTTATAGATATGGAAAACAAACTTATGGTTACCAAAGGGGAAATGTGATTGGGGGGAGGGATAAATCAGGAGCTTGGCATTAACATACATACACTACTATACATAAGAAAGATAACCAGCAAGGACCTACTGTATAGCACAGGAAACTCTCCTCAATATTCTGTGATAACCTATATGAGAAAAGAATCTGCAAAAGAATGAATATATGTATATATCTAACTGAATCACTTTGCTGTACACCCAAAACTAACACAGTATTGTAAATCAACTATACTCCAATAAAATTTAAAAAAGAAAAAGAAAAAGGCACTCCAAAATGGTAAAAAAAAAAAAGCATAAAAAGAAATAAAATAAATAAAATAAAATAAAATTTAAAAAAGGAAATAAAATTAGGAGATGACACCATAAAAAAATATACAGGTGTATACATATGAAAACAGTTTGGGCCCAGCCTCATGAGAAACAGTAACAAAGGATCGGGCCTTCCTGGACGGAGCTGGGCGCTGCAGAGAGAACCACCGCGGGGCCCTCGAGTTGCGCTTCGTCCCAGCCCCACCCGATGAGGCTCCTGATGCCCCTTCCCCGCATCACACTATTGTGCGCGTATTTACAGGGCCCGGGGCCCTCTTCTGCCGGATGGCGGGGCTCGCTCTGCTCTGCCCACTGGGTCTCCCGAGTCCCAGGTGTGCTGGCACCCAGCAGGTGCACAGCCGACATCCAAGTGGAAGAGGTGAGGGAGACAGCCCCTTATGAGGGGATGTCTGGGGGCAGGAAAGAGGAGGTCGGTGAACAGGAGGTGCCTGGGGCTTCAGCACCAAAGGCAGGCAGTGGACAAGCGAGGGGGTGGGCGCTGGGTCCAAGTTTAAGGCACAGGACAGGCGTGGCAGGGTTTTGCTCCCTGGAAGCTACCACACGCCCCTGACGCGCACCAGGACGTCCTGGGGGAGAGGCCGCAGCCTCCTCGGGCCGGAACCACTGGTTCCAGAGGCCCCCTGGCCAGTTGCCTGGCAGAGCCTGCCCTGTGGCCCGGAGGCTGTGTTGCGCCAGCCTCCCTAGCAGCTGGCAGTGGTTTCCACAAGGTGAAGAAAACTCAGAGCACACTCTTGGAGCAGGAGATCCAGAGAGGCCCCGTCTGCCCCAAATATCACCCCCCCCCCGACATTCTTCCCTTTCTCAAAAAGGCAGGATGTTCTCGTCATCCGAGGTGGCTTGGGACGGATGCCATCCTCTCAAGAAGAGAACGTGCCCATGTCCTGGGCACTCGCACCCTCCTGTGAACGGGAGCCATCTGGGGCCTGTTCCTTCACATCTCACTGTGATGTCCGGGCCTGCGGTCCAGGCCCAGAGCTAGGAGGAAGGATGCAGCCTCCTGCCGAGGGGAGGGGCTGGGATGGGGCAGCCAGGGATCTGTGGAGGGCAGCTGGGTGGGAGCAAGGGCACCCCTCAACTTTCCTGAGGACCAGCTCCCTCTGGGAAGAAGCCTGAAAGGCCAGGGGAAGAAGAAGAGCAGGGGGTGCCCAGTGCCATCACCAGCTCTCTGGGGCCAGTCACTACCCACCTCTCCCTGCAGACAGTGTGAAAAGACATAAGTGCACCTACGGCAAGCCAGGCCCTGCCGTGGGCCCCAGGGACACAGGGGAAGACAAGCTAGACACGGGCCTGTCCTCATGGAGCATAGAACCCATGTCTGACACAGACCCTGGCCATGGGAATAGCAGGGTCTTGGCCAGGAAAAGCAGGGAGGGCTTCTCGGAGAAGGTGGCATGTACATGGGATGAGAAGCCAGATGACTGGGTAGAAGGGAAGTGTGCCCATGGCGGGAGGGGGCAGCAGCTGGGAAGGCCTTGACCTTGCAGAGCTCCCCCAAGCCCCACTCCCAGCTTGAGGGGTCAGGGAAGAAAGAGCCATTGAAGTGTTTCAGGCAAGTGACAATCCATTTGCATTTTGGAAAGTTTCTTTGAGAATGCCATCTGGGGCCAGAGGGGAAGTGGGGGCACAAGTGCAGGGGGAGGCTGTTGGAGCCGCCCCTTGAGAGGTGGACGCATTGGGCCGGGGAGGAGGGCAGAGCGCCGGGTGCAGGTGGCCCTGGTCGCCAGGGGCTGCGCAGAGGGGCCACCGAGGACACGGCAGGGACGGGCGAGGCCGGGGAAGGGGTGCTTTGGGGCCAGGCACCCCGTGGGTTTGGTGTCTCCCTCTGCTTTTCGAGTCCCCATCTGTAAAATAAGGGAGCTGCCTGGGCTATTGGCCAAATCCCCTCCGAGCCCAGGAGCCCCAAGATGCTGCAGATGCGGGACTATGGTCACGGGGATGGGCTCAGACCCCTACCCCTACCCCACCCTCCAAACTTCGGGAACCATGACGGCAGCGCCTTCCCTCCTTTGCTTAAACCTCCAGCCATCCTCACCCCCAGCCCACGTCCACAGCCGCCGGGTGCCCTTTCTGCATGGGTGACTCACAAGAATTAATGTTCATTTGATTTTTACTATAAATGATGCCTCACATAACTTCTCCATTACTGACGGGGACGGCTCCCCGGGAAGGTGGCAGCCCCGTGCTCACCTGTGCCCGGGAAGCGCTGAGTCATGGCTTCGTCCACGTGCTGCCTGGAGGTGGCCGGGCCCTCACAGGTGGCTTCATGGTTGCGGCTCCCGATCACTAACAAGAGACGCTCATCTCGGCCCCGGGGGAGGAGGGGGCATCCGAGAGAGCTTGTGTTCATGTCCCACCTGGATATGGAAGAGTGAGATGTTGAAGGTAAAAAAGAAAATCTCTCTCCCAAAGATGGGAGGGTCCCTTCCCTCCTTCTCTCCTTCCTTCCTTCCAACTTTATTTATTGACAGGGCCTGGCATTGTGTGAAATGCTGGTAGTGGGATAGTGAACAAAACTAGACAGGGCCCCAGCCCCCTGGGTGCTTGTGGCCGAACGGGAGACAGACAGTAATTGGCTAATCACAGCAGCACCCACCAAACTGCTACAAATGAGGGTGTGCACCAGGCTGGTCCCTCCACCCCCCTGCCCCGAGAAGGGGATGTGGGGCTGAGAGCCGAGGACGGGGAGGCTTGGCCAGGTGGAGGGGTGTGCCAGCAGGTGCAAAGGCCCTGTGGGAGAGAACCCGGGGGCAAGCGGGGGGCGCCCAAGGAAGGCCAGTCTAGCTGGTGGAACAGCGGGCAGGGCTCAGAGCTCAGGGCTCGCGGGCCCTGAAAAGGATGGTGCTTAGTGTCCTGAGAGGGAGGGGATGTGCTGATGCTATAAGGAGCGGGTGGGACATAATCAGATCTGTCTCCAGGATTATCTCATGGACGAGGAACCGTAGGCCAGAGCGAGCAGAGGCCCAGCCAAGACCACTGGGGGCCGAGAAGGGAGGGTCCCGAATGGGCCAGTGGACCTAGGGGCCTGACTTCCCGTCCAACAGGAGGCTGCAGACCTCTTCTTCATCAGCATGGAAACCATACGCCTCTTGGTAAGAAGCCGACAAACCCGGGAAGGTGACTCATCCACCCCAACTCCCCCGGCAGTGGAATAAACCAATTTGCTTAAACCTCCACTGATCTAGTACATTTGTCTTTTTTTTTTTTTTTTTTTTTTTTTAATATCTGAAGCTCAAAAGAAACCAAAGTTTACACGAAAAGAAAAAAACCTAGCACACTAGATTGAAGCAGACGTGTGCTTATCTGTTTTCCGAAAGAATTGAATTAAAAAACAAAGCCCACAAACAGAACCTCACGACGCCATCTGCGCCAGGCCCCTCACGGCTCGCCTCGCCTGGGTGCCTGGACTAAATCACGCTGCAGCCCGCCTCTCCTGCCTGGGCAGGGCCCAGCCTCCTTCCAGTCCTGGGGTCCCTGTGACAGGAAGCACAGAGCGAGGCATACGAGGTCCAATCCTGGCAGCATAGTCTTTGGATGGGCCCCGTGGGATCATTCCTGACACACACGTCCCATCGCTGTCCCAGTCTGCAGGCCGGAAACTGAGGCTCAGAGAAGTCAACTAATTTCCTAGAGCTCTTACCTTGTAAATACCAGAGCTGGGCTTTGATGCCTAGTTCTGACGCTAAAGCCAAAGGACACAGAAGTCATAAGCCTCACCCTTCTCTCTTTCCAGACACTGGGTGTATACGGAACAGTCGGTACGGGCTTCCGTTATTTCAGTGGTTCTCAACTCAGGGCAGTTTTGCTCCCCTCCCCCCGCTCCCTCCCCCACCAGGACATTTGACAATGTTGAGGGACATTTTTGGTTGTCACAGCTCAGAGGTGGGCAGATCCCATTAGCATCTGGTGGCCAGGGATGCTGCTAAACATCCTACAAATGCCTAGGACGCCCTACAGCAGAGAATTATCCAGCCCAGAATGTCAACAGCACCCAGGTTGGGAAACCCTGATGTGGGTAAAACGGTGTGGGTAAAATATATGCATATGCTCAGGCGCAGAGAAAGGGCTGGAAAGATGAGCACCAAAACGTCTACATTTGTTTATCTCTTGGTGAACAGGTTTGGGTAATTTTTTATTTTTCTTCCTTATGTTTTTGGTACTGTTTGAATTTTGTAAGGAACAAGGTGCATGTATCATTTTAATAATCTGAAAAGAAGAGCTGTTTTCATTTTGTAAAAAGAAAAAAAAGGATCCAGGACTTATCGATTCTGATCTGGTTCCCTCACTAACTAGCTGTCAGGAACAGCTCTCTGGAAAATATGTCTATCTGGAAAGTGAGAAGAACAATCCTTCTTGCATGATATTGTAGGAATATAAAGTAACATTGTCCTGGAAAGAGGCTCTCCGAGCTCAGAGGAGAAAAATGGTTGAGAACACTGAGATATTGCTTTGCCCATATATTTCCCCTCTGAGGTGATGTGTACATTTTTGCAGCATAGAAGTTTAGGAGACTGGTATTCAGTGAGGGTCTTCTACGTGCCAGGGACTGGGAAACAGAGCGGGGTCCACGTGCTCTTATTCTCAGGGTGGGCAGGATGGGTCCTCCCACCTTTCCAAGACAGCATTTAGCTCCCAGATCATTTTGATTTCATCTCAAGGCCGGGCTAGGGCTGGGTTTCACCACCAGGGCACTGTTGACATTTGGGGGTGGTGGGGGGTGGAGCAGGGACACTGTAGGGTGTCTTGCAGTCTCCCCAGCCTCCACCCACAAGATGCTAATAGCACCCCTCCTCCCCCAAGTCGTGATAACCCCAAATGTCTCCAGTCAAGGCCAAATGGTCTAGCCGGGGATTGCCGAGATCACACTGGTGCAGAGACACTGGCCGGGCATGCCTGGCGTTTTAAAGAGAGGACCTCAAAGCCATGGTACAGGCTCCTGAGTCAGAACGCTCGTCTGCTGCATTTCTGAGTCACTGCCCCTGTTCTCCATCTTCAAAAGACTTCCCTTTGTGGCTCTCCAACCTGAGACACAGCCCCTCACCCAGGCAGGGACCCGTGGTGGTCCGGGAGCCCCCGAGTCCTTTGGACAAGTCCCACCAGGAGGTGGTGAGGTCTGGGGCTCCGGTTTCCATACAAATAATGACAGTCAGACAGGCTGTGCTCCAGCTGAGTGACTACAGAGCAAAGCGGCTGGCCGTGCACAAAGCCCCCTGCTAATTGGGAGAGGGCCAGGACCTGTGCCTCTGCGGCCACTTGGTATGCCAGCACCTACATTAGAATCAAGAGATGAAGTTTCAACTAAGATAAAACCAGTTTGGAAATTCAATATCTCACCTTCCTTCCTGTGTTTTTAAAAATCCATAATTCATAGAGAACCCAGTCAGGGGGTGTGCAGCTCAAATTGAATTATCTTTTTTTTTTTTTTTTTTCTAAGACTGAGGCTAGGAGAAGCATTTTCTTGAAATGGAGAAAATAAAAAGCAACTCTTGGAAGCTCATGTCCTCTGGTCTTGACCTCCTCAGCCCAGGTCTCTATCCCATGGGGATGGGAACATTACAAACACCTGCGAAGCAGCATTCTGAAACACATGCTAATTGCACTGCCAGGAATTTGTCCTGCCGCTGTCCTCGCTTGCTCTGGCAATGATGAATATACAGGTTTATTCATTGCGGAGCGGTTGGTAATAGCAACAGACTGGAAACCACATAGATACCCGCCATAGAGGACCAGTCAAATAACCCCATTCCTTCCCTGCAATGGAATTACCACGTCGTGCTAAAAACAGACCAGGAGATTCATTGTATAGTGAGAGGAGATGCGTCATCGTCATCGCATTGTTGAAGCACGGTGGGGAACAGTGTTTATAGCGGGCTACCATCTGTGTTTATAAAAAAAAAGGAAAAAATACACACGTATGCGTTGGCTTGTATATACCTAGTGTGTATATACTAGGGAATCGAGCTGGCTGGGTCCCAGTAGGGGAAGGGGGAGACCGGGGGGAGACCCTGCACACCCTTTTCTATGTTTTGATTTTTTGAACCAGAAATAAGGCTCAGAAATTAATCTATAAAATTAAGTTTCCTTTAAAAAGAAAAAACAACCACACACCGTGCTAATTTGTTCTGAAAAACGCGTCACGCAGAAGGGATGATGAATTCCTATGAAACCAACTCCAGCGTATCCCCTTGGGCAAACCCTCTCTGGATCTTGGAATGTTTCATTTTGCTGTTGTTTTCCAGGACTCTTTGCTTTGCTAATATGCTGTGATCTTTCGGTGCCTCCAAATTACAGCGTGCTGACAACAGCCTCCAGTCGTGGGCCACAACTTCCTCTAGAGCCCTTGCCTCTGAGCCTCCTTCCTCTAAGCAAGGGGGTGAGGTGCTGGCTGATACGTGGTGCGTTATTATGCTGATAAGCATGGACTTGTTTTTATGGATATTTCCTACGGGTGGCAAGTGATATGGATTTTTCCATTCACTATGGGACTGTAAAAGTTCCCTTTCAAATCATTTATTTAAGTAATGCAAGAGCAAAGCAATATTAAGTAAATAATAACCCAGCTCAGCCGGCAGCTATGCACAAACCTCAGAGCTGGGCCACTGGGGGCTGAAGCTGGGGACACACAGCTCTGCACAGCGTCACCCCTTCTTCCCCTGCAAATCTACTTGACTTTCGATGACCTGGCCTCTTGGACTCTCACTCAACATGATCAAGAAAAGAGGAAAAAAGAGGCATTTGCAGTGAGCTTTCAGTGACCGTGCCGAGAAGCAAATCCAGGTGTCCTGTCATCAGGCAGGTGGGTGGGGGGTCTACCCAAAGTGCCCCGTGATCTCTTGCTGGGTCTGCCCACCTCTGTTCAGAGACGGTGACCCTCGCTTTCTATTCCATTTTAGAACGTATTTTCCGTTCTGTTCTAGAACATAGTGTCCATTCTCTGAGGTCACTCTTGCCTTGAGTGCTGCAAATCCTCAGCTGCTAAGGGAAGCCTAATGAACTCCAGCATTTGGCTGGATCGACACTCGCCTGCAACGCATCCTCAGAGAGACTGCAGACAGAGAGGGCCAGAGAGGGGTCCTGGGATAAAGCTCCCCTCAGAAGATCTAACAACTGGTTAACACGTGAGATGGCAATATTGTTTTACAAGATACTTAAATACAAGTGAGGCTAAATCACACCACGGAATCTCAGGGAGGGTTCCAGCGGGGAAGGGCTTGTCCTGATGAGGGCAAAGGGCATTCCAGCAGGGCGGGCCCAGGGCACCCAGAGGGGTCACTGCTACACAAAGGCAGCACCTCCCAGGCCCCCAGCCCCTCCCATCTGCCTTCGGAATACCCAGAGTGCTTGCTCACGGGCATCTGCTTACAGCCTGGTCTCCCGTGCATGAACCCGTGGTCGGCTCCCCATTGGTTGGTTCTTTTCTTCTAGAAATCCTAGCTACTCTTTCTGCCCAACTTTGATTTAGGCTTGAGCTCGGGAAAGGCAGGTTCTTGGGGAGCTAGAGTTTCTCGATGGTTTGTGGAGAAGTTTCTGGAAGGTCTTTTTGAGGTTTTAAAATGGTGCTGGAGGCCAGTAGGCACAGAGAGACATGAGTAGACTTTGTGTCGGGGGCCTCCAGCTCTCCCGTGGACAGCTGCGACTAAACCCAGCTGGGTGCCGTGGCTGAGCACAGACTGCAGATGTGCGTGCGCCATCCCACTGGATCTAACGAGGAAGGTGCTAGTGTGATCCTCCTTCACAGACGGGCAGACAGAGGCTCGGAGAAGGTGGGCAGCTTGCCCTTGGCCACACAGACCCAGAACATGGGGACGGGACTCAAATCCAGGTCTGAGTCCAGAGGCGGGAGCCACCTTGAGAGGCAGGATGAGGGAGCAGGGCCAGGCCAGCCAGGGTTCTCCTGAGTCGGGACCCAAGGCCGGCCAAGGCCAGAGGGCCAGGGAGGTCAGGGCTGGCCTTCGTGGGTCAAAGACCACCAAATACTGGCAACTGCACAGGTCTTCACCAAATAGATGGGTTTCCTCGGTTCCCTGCTGAAGTCCAGTCACTAGAACAGTGCCTGCCACAAAGTAGGTGCTCAATAAATGCTGGTGAGTGAGTGTATACAGTTGGCTGTTTCAGAGCCCCAGAGGGAGAACCCTCCAGACTCTGAAGGTGCTCTGGCTGCCCCTCGGGGTTGGGGAGCAGCTGCTTCCCCCGTTCCTATGGGATCTTTCCCAAGCACGTGCCCAGGCCCAGAAATGCAGTGACTCTCAGCCCAGCGTGATGCTCAGTTCACGGGAGCCTTTCGGGCATCAGGGGAGGTGTCTGGGGGAGGGCGTGCAGGCCGTACGGGGCCAGCTTCGTCCCAATGCGATGTGCGGGGCAGACTGGGGCCGGATGCCAGCACTGCACGGTCGGGGGAGTGGGCGTGGGGTGGAGGGTGGGCAGGCAGGGCCGCAGACCCAGGTGGCCGTGTGTGCCAAGAGATGACCATTATATGCCCCAGGGTGTAATGAAGGCTGCAGGTGAGTGTGAATGGAACTAATGAAAATATAATTACCCAAGCCAGGAAGCCGCCTGGGCCCTGGAGGCTGCGACTTTGGTGCTAATGGAAATGGGGCCACTCTTGGACTTTCCTGACCTTGAAGCTTCTGGTTCCCGAAAGTTCTCGGGGAGGGGAGAGGAGAGAGAGAGGCCGGTGGGGGGATCCATCTCAGCCTGTTTCAGAACCAGTCCTCTCCTTCACTCAGAAGTCGGGCAAAGTGGGGGGCAGAGGGGAGAAGGCAGACAGAGCGGTTCTTTCCACTGACCAAGCACTTTGGATCGCGGTGATCTCCAGCCCTTCCCAAACTCGCCTCCTCTGGTTTAAGACAGGGGCTCGCTCAGGGAAGGTGCCCAGAAGAGGACAGGCAGGTGGCCCTGCAGAGACAAGGGCGTCGGCCGGGCGGCCCCCGGGCCGTGGCCTCAGATGTGACGTCCCGGCTCGTCTTCCGAGTCCTGTTTACCTGCTCTCAGGTAAGATGGCTCGATGGCTCCTGAAGGAGGAAGGGACGTCCCACCAGCCGACATCTGCCACCCGAGCTTTCAATAGCTCCAGCCGCCTCGGCGGTCCTCAACCCATTGTTTCTGGCAACCTGGCCATCCATTTCGGTAAAGCTGCCGGGGGAGATAAGGCTGACCTTGACACACGAGGGGGCCTAGCCTGGGCATTCCACCGTCATGTGCCGCCGGCCCCCCTCCGCATTTCCTGGAAGCCAGGACAATGACAACAGACCCAACCCAGGGTGATCAGGGACCCCCGGAGCCGCATAGGCTGCAAACCCAGCCCCTACTCCCCATTTCTTGGGGATCCAAATTGCAACTGAGTTTGTGCTGTGAGGGGGAAATCCATCTTCCCAGCCTTCAGCCTGGGGTCTACAGCTCCCCCTTGGCAGGCAGCAGATAAGCGAACTTGCCTAAGTGAGCATATTCTTCTCACTGTGTGTGTGTGGGGGGGGGGGGAGGGGACCTTTAGAAATACAGCTTCCCAGGCCCCATCCCAGACCTGCCGGTTCTTAGTCTCCAGGGGTGGAGTCCAGGGTCCGGGTTCTGATTTGCCCCTCCCCACCTCCCCCAAAACCAGCCTTGGATACCCTAGCCTAAAGATAATTCCAAACTAGATTCTTCATTCAAGAGGATTCAGGAGAGAGCTGGGGTTGAGTGGAGAGCAACCGACTTGCTTTGCATGAGGGGGGAGGCCCGGAGACGTTTCCCACCACCTTGAGACTTGTTCCCTGAAGAACTTGAGGCTGTAATTATACATGCAAAGTGAAGCTAAAATTTCAGAGAAGTACCTGGAGAATTCAAGTCGGAAGAAGCACGTTTGTCTGAAATACGTAGGTAATTAAAGAAAAAAATATATTCATTGCATAAATCGCTCATTAATTCACCCCTCCGTGGGGACACACAGCTTAAAAGCTGGCGCTTTGATTAATCCAAGCTACATTAAATCCTCAAGATGCTTTTCTTTTTTTTCCCTCCCTGTGCCTAGACCTTCATATTCCCTTCCTCTAAAAAAAAATATTCCCTTCCTCCCTGTGCCCAGATCTTCCCTTCCCTTCCTCTTTATTCATAAATTAAGTTGTGCCTCTGCAAAAATGCATTTCAGACTTGGCTTGACAGAATAAGCCCTGTACTTGGGAGCATCAATTTGGGTGCTCTTTTTCTTTTTTAAGTACACATTTTGAAATCAGATGCATTCTTTCCAGTTCACTGGAAATGCTAATTTTTTTTCCATCACATTTCAAAGTTACATTGTGTGTGGCTGAGCGAATCACGCCAGGCACAATAGCACTTCTGAAAGGCTGAGGGGGGGACGTGGTCCCAATCAGTGGGAGAGCCAGAGAAATGGTTAATTTAAAAGGCAGGCAACTGACTGGGGAGAAGAATCTATAGAAGTATTTATTTCCTTAAAAATAGGAAAAAGAAAGAAAAAACCCGAGAATTCAAAAACCACTTGGAAAGAACAAGCATCTAATCCTGACAGGTTGATTTTCAAGATCCACTTAATGAAATTTCAGCCCATCTGTTCCCCGCTCACTCCCCTGTTTGTCTTTATTTCCACTGTGGGGCTTCTAGGGCACCTTAGACCCAGCTCACTTTTCCTTCTCCTTCAGCTGTTTTATCCAGGTACAATGGCTTCTCAGTGGTCTACCTGGCGTTTCTGCTTCTGAGCTCACTGCTCTGTGCACCTTCGGCCAGTTCCATGAGAGGTAGGCCACCTTCACCCCACAAGGCATGCAGGTGGGTCGGGGGGAGTGGTGAACAAAATCACACGCCAAACTTGTAGATTCTACCATCCAGCCTTTAGAAAAATA
Organism: Mesoplodon densirostris; assembly: GCF_025265405.1. Taxonomy (NCBI): domain Eukaryota; kingdom Metazoa; phylum Chordata; class Mammalia; order Artiodactyla; family Ziphiidae; genus Mesoplodon; species Mesoplodon densirostris. The sequence goes on from NC_082676.1 coordinate 4,800,744, forward strand.
GCCTTTTTATGTGTCTTGGCTCCAGGCAGAGAGTTTCCTCAGTATCCCCCTAGGGATCAATGTCAAACACTTTTCGATGCCTTGTTTTAACAAAGCTGGCGGAGGAGCACAGAAGCATTCCATGTCAGAAAGTCCTTCGGAGGCAATAGGAGAGATGGATAAATATGGAATATTCTCAGAGGGTCTAGGGATACTCCTTTCCAGTAAATTGACACACTGGGAGATTGCGTTTACTCTTCACTTAAGGCACTGATCCCCAGATTGGGGATTTTATAGACTAGTAAAAAAAAAATTAGAGGGGAGATTGCCACTTTTTATTTCATCAAGAAAGGCCATTAGGAAGCAGCCACCTTCTAAGGCCACTTCTCATAAAAGGAAGAGCATCTGGACTCCCTAAGGCCGACACGAACAAGAGGGGCTGAATCTCAGGCCTGATTAAATAACGTGTTCCTTCGACCAGGATTTGCCGGGAGCCTCCCAGGGCAAACCAGGTCCCGCTGCCGGCAAAGACCCCCCTTTGAACTGAGAAATCCAGCCTGGTGAAAAGCTCGCTCTCTGTCCCTGTTAGGCTCACGTCCCCGAAGAGCGGGACCAGCCGCGTGAGAGGCCTCGATGTGCTCGCCAGCACTTTGTCAGCAAGTTTGCGACCCCGTCCTGCCACGGGGAGGTCACGTGTCTCTAGATGGTGATGTGCACGGCCACACATCCAATATGGTCCCACCTTGGGGTCCGACGTGGCCCGGCTGGACACAGACCAGCTGTGCGTCCTGCCAGCAAACAGAGCAGCAGCAAAGGAGCAAATAGCTCAAGGAGAGAGGCAGGTAGGGACCGGAAGAGATGGCTCACTTCATTTCTCCTCCTAAACATCCCAACAGCCCAGCGAGCCACCACCCGCTTGGGGGCGCATCTCCAGTGACCCAGCTAGAGGTGAAGACAGGGCCTGGCCTCAGCAAGAGAGCTGCCTGGGCCTTCCCAGGCCGCATGGCCCCCTGACCATCTATTTCTCCCTCCCCCTCTTCCAGAAAGCACCGAGCACTTCCTGCGAGCCGTGTGGGGCACCGGCATCCTCTTCTTCCTGCTGCAGGGGGTCCTGCAGGTCGCCTTTCTCTCTGGACCACCCGACGGTAAAGACCACCTTCACGTTCACCCTCCGGCAGCTTGGATACAGGGAGCCCTGAGGCTGTGGGCCCACGTGTGATTTAACCATTAGAGAAAGACCACACTGGAACCAGCCCGTATTGTTTCCACGACAACCGTCTCCCTAAAAACACCTCCCCGGCACCTTCCGAAGATGTCACGCTTCGTGGGGGCACCATGCACCACCCTCTCCATTCAGGGAGCACCAGGGCTGCAGCAGGACCAGGAGGGCGCGGGGCATGAAGGAGGGAACCAGCTGGGGGCTCTAGACCTGGGGTTGGCAAACCACGGCCCCAGGGCCAAGTCCCGCCTGCCAGCCAAGAACGGCTTTTATATTTTTTAATGGTTGGGCAGGGGTGGGGAGACATCAAAAGAAGGAGAACATTTTTCTTGACTGACGGAAATTATTTATGGGAACTGAAATTTGAATTTCCCGTAAAGTTTTATTGTTGTGCAGCCACGCCCACTGGTATACATGTACGGTCTATGGCTGCTTTTGTTGAAGATATTTACTATCTGGTGCTTTGTAGAAAAAGTTTTCTGAGCCCTGGTCTAAACCCATGGATGGATTTGCAGAGGGTTCCGTGAATTCCCTGGAATTGTTTGCAAAGTAGGGCCTGAACATTTTTTCGGAGGAAGGCCTCGGGTTTTTATCACGTTCTCATGGGGCCCAGGTCCCCCAAACGCAGGGCTGCCAGGGTTAGTAAACGTAAACACAGGAGACCCAGTTACATCAGAATTTCAGATAAACAAGAAATACTTTTTTACATGAGGTTGTCCCAAATATTTCCTGGGACAGACTCGTACTAAGAAATTATCCATTGTTCATCTGAAATTCCAGTGTGACTGGGGGGGCTGTGTGTGTTGGCACCCCGACAGGAAGAGCAAGGGGACCAGCCCCTAAGCATCCCCTCCTCACGGCCCCCCACCCCCAAGCTGACGCCTCCTTCTCGCCTCTTTCCTCCCACCCGCCCACCCCCAGCCCCCGTGTTTCTTGAGTCATGTGTTTCTCTAGTCCAAACATGAAGCTACATTTATTTCCTCTGAATTGATTTTTATATACTTTTATGGCATAAGCTCTGTTCTGATTACAACAGAATTCCATGGTTATCGTAAAAAAATTAAACTCTGGATGAAATGGATAAAAAAGAAAGGGAAAGCATCCATGATCTGACCACGGGGTACCGCCCGCCTCCCTCGGGCTGTACGGGGTGGACCCTCCATGTTTCTGCCACGCGAGGTCACTAAGTCCATCTGCTTTGTCATCAGTACATCGGATTTACCTCATTCTTTTTAACTGCCACGTACGCGCAATTGATGGCCTCACCATCCTGTGAGTAACGACCAGCGGATGAACCTGGTGTAACCCATTCCCGTATCACTGTATTTCAGAACCGCTCACTCTGATTATATGAATTAAGGAAATCTAGTACTGCTTTAACTTTTCCTGTCGATCAAAGTAATGCACGTACATAATTTAAAAGCCAAAGAGTTCCATACACTCCTGAGGAAAAAGACAGTCCCTTGTCCCACGCTTGAATCCCTAATGGGCTCTTTTAGCCACTTCTTCCCACATTTCTAAAGAACACGCTTCAAGGGCTATTTCTTTTTCTTTTTCTTTTCTTTTCTTTTTTTTTTTTTTTGCGGTACGTGGGCCTCTCACTATTGTGGCCTCTCCCGTTGCGGAGCACGGGATCCGGACGTGCAGGCTCAGCGGCCATGGCTCACGGGCCCAGCCGCTCCGCGGCATGTGGGATCCTTCCGGACCGGGGCACGAACCCGTGTCCCCTGCATCAGCAGGTGGACTCTCAACCACTGCGCCACCAGGGAAGCCCCTTCAGGGGCTATTTCTGACTTGCCTATCTGAGACATCATCCACGGGGATGACGCTGGGCTCCTGGGAACCCACCCATTTTCTCCGGGGGGGATCCCCGCCCTCCTTGTCCTCAGGACTCAGTCTTGAGGCACCCCTGCCTGCCCCCCACTTCAGGCCCCTCCCGCCTCACCCTACTGGGGCCCTTTCTGGACCTTGGTGATGCCTGACTCTGTGCTTGGCGTCAGCAAGGTCACGGGCAGGGATGAGGGCACGATGATTCCCTACCTGCAGGGGGCGCCAGAAGGAAACGTGGACAAGGCCGTCCCCACCCTCCTGCCGAGAGCCGGGGGTCTCCAAGTGTCCTGGGTCTGCCAGGGGAAGGCCAGCCCTGCCCTTGGCCATCCGGCGTCTCCACAGCCCTGAGAGCGCCTTGGTGGCCAGAGCCTGAGCTACTGCACCTTCTGCAGGTGCCATCTGGGAGGAGGCCCTCCAGCATCTTGGGGTCGTCAGGAGAGGGGGACCTGGGAATGAGGGTGAGCAGTAGAGCAAGGCCTGGTCCTTCCCCAGAGAACCTGACCCTGGGGAGGAAGCGGGCCCCACACCCAGGAAAAATAACCAAGGCCCGAAGAGATCAGGAAAGGGCCTGGGGGCCAGCAGGTGACCACCACAGCACCTGCTCGACCCCATCCACACGCCACACACCTGAAATAATCCACATAAATGCACTGTCTAATCTCACAACAGCCCTGGAAGTGAGGAAAAGGGGGTGGGGGGGCAGGTAACTCGTCGGCCACACAGTTTACACACTGTGGAGCTGGGGGTTCAACACGCAGCGGACCCCAGCATCCCCACACTTCACCACGTGCCCAGTCGTTCACTCTGGCTGGTGCCAAACAGTGTCACAGCAATGTTGCCAATTACAGTGTTGATGACGCTAATATGTCTGTGCAATTCTCACCACACCCACAGGATGTAGATTCTGTTACATCCCCATTTTGCAGATGAGGAAATTGAGGCCCAGGGAGGTTAGGAGGTGAGGGGAAGCCTCCTAGGGTCGGGGGGATGGCAGTTGCCCTTCTTGGGAAGGGTGGGGCTGGGGGATGGGAGCGGGCAGGGCACCAGGCTGGACACTCTCCCCCGGCACTCAGGTTCAGCCAGGTGGATGCGACGGACATTGTGTGCCTCGTGGCTCCATACGTCTGGATGGCCCCTGTGGGCCTCGTCACCTCCAGGCTGGGCCACGAGCTGGCAGTCTCCTGGGACCACAGCACCTTCCCCTTTCGATACCATGGGCCACGCAGAAGACGAGACCAGGGGAGAGGGGGACAGCGTGAAGGTAGGCAGGAGAGGGGATGCCAGGAGGCAAATGGGACCACATGCCCCACAAGATGCTGAGTGGCCTTCATGAAAAAGAAATGCCGAGTTCCTCAAAGTTAAAAAGGGTCAACGCCACAGGCCTTATCAGCACTTCTTACGAAAAAAAGAGAAATGCGGAGTTCCTCAAAGTTAAAAAGGCTCAATCCTGCAGGCCTTGTCAGCACTTCTCGGGGCTGATAGGCACCCTGACCCTCCCAGGAGGATGTGGCTCCCAGGCAGCAGCTTCGTCGGCTGACCTCTGTGTCCCCAGCACCTGGACAAAGCCAGGTCTGCACTAGCTGCTCAGTAAGTAGCACTAGAAGAACAGCTTCCACTGGAAGTGAGGCTGGAGCACATGGCAGGAAACCCACCCTGGGGGCTCTTCCGCAGCCGGCAATGCCCACTCTGTGGGGCATGGCCCTTAGGGCGGGGGCTGGGGAGGGACGCTTTCTGGGCTGCTGAGGCTCCCTCAACTCCCCACACAGCACTGCCTGAAGTTCCCACCATTAGGGATTCATTCTTTCAGCTGAAACACCAGTACACACACAGGCGATTTAAGTGCAGGTGTCCGTGGAAGGACCGGGGAGACTTTTTGGCTCATCTTCCTCAGTTTGGGGTGGAAGCAGAGGCCCAGGTGGATGGTGGGTCTGTAAGGTCATGGTACCTTTTTTTTTTTTTTTTTTTTAAATATTTACTTATTTATTTGGCTGCGCTGGATCTTAGTTGCAGCTCACAGGATCTTCGTTGTGGCATGCGGGGTCTAGTTCCCTGACCAGGGATCGAACCCGGGCCCCCTGCATTGGGAACATGGAGTTTTAACCACTGCGTCACCAGGGAATTTCCATGGCACCTCTTGAGAGTCCCCAAGGCCACCCTCAGGTTCAGGAATTTACTAGAAGTCCTCCCAGAACTCGGCAAGGCTTTATCCTCACAGGGTTATCACCATGAAAGGGTGTGGAGGAAGATGTGAAGGAAGAATGCAGGCCAAGTGCTGAGATTGGCGTCCGGGTAGCGTGGGCTCTTGCCTGGATCTGGACCTCGCTGTGTGACCGTCAGCGAGTCACTCCCCCTTCTGGGCCCCTCGCACTGCGGATGCTCGTTCCAGACCCTTTCGGGTAGGAGAGCCGCTCATCTGTCAGGCAGGGAAAGGCATCAGGGTTCTTTCTAGCTTTTCCTTTGACTTCTCCAGGGTCATGAGAGTGATTTTGAGGATGACGTCCCCAGCTCACGTTCTGAAGTCAGTGACGAGAAGACCAAGGAGGCCGAGGGGACAAGCAAGGACTTGGTCCTAAAGGTCACTGCCTTCACTTCGGGCTTGAAAGCCGTCCTGGAGCGCTTCCTGCCCGTCACATGGAGGGCCCTGGTGACCCTTCTCCTGGGCGCAGCAGGTACCGAGAGGTCCCCTTGGCAGGGCCAGTGCTGGGCTGCCCGATGGGGTGGACGGACCCCAGGGAGGCTGGGACGGGCTGGGGGCCCTCAGGGAACGAGGCCACGGCTGTGGAGAGAAAGGGGACACAGAGGCCCAGCTGAGAACTGGAAGGTGGGTTCCCCAGAGCAGAAGAGAGGTGGAGAGACAGCGGCCGCTGGCTCAGTGGAACAGGGATGGAGTGACATGGCCCATCAGCTCTTGCTGCTGTGCAGGTGGAAGGGCTCAGGCCACCCCATGGAAGCCCAAGCTTGGGTGTCTACAGGGCCCCCTCTTCCCTCTGGGACATGTGGCTGTCATGGCCAGTCCTGCAGGCTGTTTCCAGATCTGGCTTCTCTGGGGCCGGGTCTCGGAGCACTGGCTGGGACTCTGCGCTGGGCAGGGCTGCCCGTCACGTGGGTGGGGGCTGTCTTCCCAGGGATGGTCTCTACTCCCGTGACCTCGGCCGTGTACTCCGGGACCTTCCTGGGCCTGGGCTCCTGGGGGGCATGCCGCCGAGCTCTGAGCACCGTGGCCTTCAGCACCCTCTGTGTCCTCACGGCCATCTTCACTGTCGGCCACCTGGGGGGCCTGTACCTCTACCAGCTCCCCTTCTTCCAGGACCTCGTGCTGCCCGACGACATTGACACCAGGTACTGGTCCGATCGTCCCCCCACCATAGATGGTGGAGGGCCTAACCTCCCCGGGGGGGTGGGTGCTGCTCTTTAGACGGCCAGGGTTGCATTTTTGTGTCCCCCAAAAGGACTGGCTTCGGGCTAGCAAAGCCTTCGTCTACTGGTATTTTCTTGACCGCATGAGGGAGAATGACGAGAGGTGTCTACCAGCTTCTGCATCCTGAAAGCCAAGGATAGGGCCATGGCCAGCTCGGGAGGAGGCCACACAGGGGCGGGAAATCTAAGGTCTATGCCCACAATTGCATCCTTCCAGAAGGAGAGAAGCCCCGCCTACCTCCACATTGGGCTACCTGCTGTCATGTCATTCATTCATTCAACAAGGCTTATCAAGGTCCTATAATATACCAGGTACTGGTCCAGGTAATATAGGAGCAAACAGGAGAGATGTGGCCTTGCTTAGGTTTCCCACCTATAGACGGGCTTCCAGTGCCCTTCAGAAGGGACGGTGGCTGACAGCTGGGGGCCAAGTACTGAGGGCAACAGGCGAGGCAGACAGCTCTCCCCGTCCGACAGGGGAGGCAGATGAGCAGCTGGACGATGTGACGAGTCCCATCCCACGGCAGGGCAGGGGCAGGGGGCTGTGGAACCCACAAGGGAAACCCCTGGAGTTGGCCCTGGGGGCACGCTGGGGAGGAAAGGCCGTCTAAGCAGGGTTTGCTCCACGGTAGCCAGGGCCCCATGGCATGCCCTTACTCTATCTCCACCCTCATGAGTCTGGTCATCCACCCCCCAGGCAAAGGGCTCCTTGGGGTGGAGAAGGCTAAGATGCAGGTGCTGCCTGGAAGGGGTACCAGACCTGGGGGCGGTGGGGGGTGGTCCACGGCAGCACCTGGCGACTTCCCAGTTGGCTCTCTGCGTGCAGGCTGCTGGGGATGATTGCACTCATCAAGACCAACCACACAGAGTTCTGGAAGTTCCACCTCCATCCCAGCCTTGACTGGCCAGAGATTGTAAACCCTCTGATTCTGTTGTTGTCCTACTACACACTGGTCCTCCTGCTGCCACATGGGGCCCCACAGCCTGGGGTAAGTTGTCCCCAGAGAGCTGGGACCATTTGTTCACCTGCCCACTCCTACAGAGGAAGGCAAGCAGGTGAGCAAATTCTCACTAGAGTGTGAATGACCGATAGTTGCTTACCAGGTTTCTCCGCCCATGGAACTAAACAGACGGGGTGTGACAGCTTAAAGTGGGAGAAGAGAAGATTAAGGAGATGTGATAGATGCCTTAGAATGTTTGAAGGGCTATCATGTGGCCAAGACAACTTGTCTCCACTCAGCTCCAGGGGACAGGAGGAAGGTGGGAGGGTGTAAGTTATACAGAGGCATGTTTCAGTTTAATGCGCAAAAGGACCGCAAAAAATTGTAGCTGCCCATCGATGGAGGCACAGATCCCTGAGCGAGCTCTGTTACCTTAGGACTTGCTCACAGAAATTCTTGGAGGTTTTGCCAGCCCTGATCTACAGAGGGTCAGGAGCCCCAGGGAACTGTGGCGGGTAGGCTGCTTTAGTAGGAGGCAGGGCCAGAACGGGACGCATGCTTGTCTCCAGAGCATCACCACTCCGAGCCTGATCCACGAACCTGCAGCACAGCCCTGGCCGGGAGCTTGTCAGGACCCCCGCCATCTGCTGAGCAGGGTCTGCATCTTCACTGGGCCCCGCAGGGCATTGTTCTAGAGCAGTGCTGCCCAGTAGGCAGAGCTCTCTATGATGATGGAGGAAATGTTCTCTATCGGCACCATCCAACCCCCCAGCCGCCACCAGCCACGTGTGGCTTTTGAGCACTTGAAACGCGGCTCCTGAGACCGGGGAACAGCTGTTTCATTTTACTTAATTAAAATGAAAATTTAAAAACTAACACTTGACTCGGTTATTGGAAAACTTGAAAGTTTGTTTGAAACAACTTGGGTGCGTGGATCTATGTTTTCCACTTTACATTTTATGAAATCTAAATACAGATCAAGTACTTCCGATGAAGATTTAGAATCCAAATTGCAATATGCTGGGAGAGCAAAACACACACCAGATTGTGAAAACTCGCTACAGCAAAAAGAATGAAAGCTCTCACGCCGCGTGGCTTACCTGCTGAAGTAACAGTGTTTGCGTGTTTCAAATAAGCACGTGGCTCACCGCCCCGCCCCCTGCCCAAGAGCAGAGCGGGGATCTGTGGGAAGGGATTCCTACCCACTGGTCTGGAGTCCTCAGAGGCAGGGTTTCCAGGGGCCCAGCCTCAGTTTTGAACATCTACACCCCACCCCCCCATGGCTTCTTCTTCCCCTGGAGGGAGGGCATCTTAGGTACCCAGCAGTCTCATAGGTGGGATTCATCAGATAACTGGGGATTGAAAAGCCCTGTTTTCCTCCAGAAGCGGGAAGAGAAGGAGGTGTTCCCCATGAGGTCGCCAAGCAAAGGCGAAGCCCAGGAGCTGCACTCTGCGCTGTGCACCTCGGGCAGCGAGGAGGAACAGGTAAGACACCCCGAGGGGCGCCCGCTACAGCAGCCCCGTGGAGCATCACAATAACAGTAACAGCTACAATAGGAAGGGAAGTTATGGAGGGTTTCCTCCGGGCCCGGTGCCGTTTCATGTGCTTTACTTTATCCCTGTCCTTGTTCTAGAGACAAGGAAACTGAGGTGGAAGGAGTGTCACCCACTCAGGTTACACCCGTATTAGGTGGTAAAACTGGAATTCGAACCCAGGCAGTGCAATGCCGGAGCTTCTGTCTTTTTTTTTTTTTTGGCTGCTTTGGGTCTTCGTTGCTGCGCACGGGCTTTCTCTAGTTGCGGCGAGCGGGGGCTACTGTTCATTGCGGTGCGCGGGCTTCTCATTGCGGTGGCTTCTCTTGTTTCAGAGCACAGGCTCTAGGCGTGTGGGCTTCTGTAGTTGTGGCTCGCGGGCTCAGTAGTTGTGGCTCACGAGCTCTAGAGCGCAGGCTCAGTAGTTGTGGCTCACGGGCTTAGTTGCTCTGCGGCACGTGGGATCTTCCCAGACTAGGGCTCGAACCCGTGTCCCCTGCATTGGCAGCTGGATTCTTAACCACTGCGCCACCAGGGAAGCCCCGGAGCTTCTGTCTTAACAGTAAAAAGGTGCCAAAGTTGAGTTAAACCACCAGGAAAATAGCAAGCTCAGCCAACCAAGATGGTGCCAGTGGGCAGCACAGCCAGAGGTCCAGCCTTGGCCGGCAAACACTGAGTAGGGAGTGCTGCTGGCTGAGGGGAACCAAGCAAGGGGCCAGCCCCTCTGTACGGGGCGAAGCCTGACACCCATGCATCATTCATTGCTTCGCGTAATAGACGTGGGTAGGAATACTCAGGCGGCAGGCGTGGCGACGGCTTCCTGAGACAAGGGGGACTGGTTGGCAGGTGCCTCTCATCTTCGGGGTGGGGCTCCCAGGAGCAAATAACTTGCCCAAGGTCACCAACCCAGCCTCCCCAGCCCTGATGAGAAGCTGTCCATCTTCAAAGAAGTAGTCTGTATCAATAATTGCCCACAGCACTCGCTCCAGGGTGACTATACTCCTGCTCACCTTGGCAGGAGGAGCCCATCCTTTATCTTGGATCTGTTTCTATGCATAGCCCCATGACAACTCTGAGTGCCCAGGCCCAAAGGAACCCCGGGAACAGATTTGTATCTGCAAACAGCTGGCTGTGTTCCCTGAAGTGAAAGCAAAAGTCCCCACTCTGCACTGTCACTCCTGGACCAAGCGCCTTCCTGAGTTTCTCTTCTCAGGGTCGGGCCTGTCACTTCGGACTTGGGGACGTGCAGCTCTGTGACAGCATCTGTTTACAGACCCTGAGAACGCTCTTCCTCTCTCCCCACCGTGTCTAAGCCAGTGCTCTGGGCACAGGGTGTCGTTAATAAAAGATGCTCATAGCCCGCCCTGGATTTAATCTTGCGGATAGCTCCAGGAGGAGGGGAGGCAGAAGCATGTCGTTAATATACTACAGATGGACTCTCATCTCTCCCTCCACTAAGCCAGGCTAGGTTAAAACTGCCTTAGACCTGTCTCGTAGTGCTGCCCAGGATGGAAAAGTTCAAACATAGAATCTTCTGGATTAACTGAAAAACAAGAAGCAATCACACCTGTTTGTCCATGCCTTGAGGCAGCCTCTCAGAAGTTCCTCTCTGCATAGGAGCCGTGAACCTGAGACCCTGCCCCCCATGAGGAGCCAGGGGACACCCCCACCCCGCAACTTTGGAAGTGAAATGCTTTCACATTTCATCCGAAAGAAGAACCTGATTGTGTGATGCTTGGCTGAGCTGGGAGCTGCGCGTTCCCGTCCAGTGGGTCCAGGAGCCTCCCTCTGGCAGAGCCCCTCCGGTGATATATGTCCACACTTTATTGACCGCAGACACACAGAGCCCCTGGCTCCTTCGCCTGGTAACAAGCCGGGGCCGTTCATCACCCTCTTGCTCCTTTTTGAAACTCGCCGTGCAGCGGGCCTCTGTCTCTTGAAACTCCTGCACACGGTGCATTTTAAAGAGCGCTTTCTGCACAGAGCCATTTGCCCGGCCTGGGCTCTGTACGAGGACAAGGGGGGACGGTGCTTCAGCAAAGCCCTTGCAGCTCTCTCCCCCTGGCGCTCCGAGGGGAGGCAGGGTGTCGGCTCCAGGCCTGACGCCCAGCGGGCGTGGTATTGTGGAGGCTACGGAGACGACAAGGCTGGGTTTCCGTCCTCCAGAGCCCACCACCCAGGCAGGGCGCTAAGGTGTGCGTGTGCATTGCTGGAGCGCAGGCCGAGGAGAAGCAGGGCTGGAACCCTCTCTGGGGAGGGAGGCGCTTCTTGCTGGCTGTGGTCCTGGGAAGACGGGCATCTCTGGGGCTCCCTGCACCGCCTCAACCAGGGGCACCGGGTGGAGGGGAGGAAGGGCTCAGCTTGAAGGGTGGGTTGGGTCCCTATAGCCGGAGGTGATGGGAGTTCATTCCTGGCTAGGGGAACATCCTGGGTGAAGTCTATACGTTTGGGTGTGAAATAAGTAGTTCTCTGCTTGAGAAGAGCGTGGGCTAAGTAGGGAATGAATGTCCTCAAAGCCCTCAGACCTCACCTGCCCCAAACAGGGCTCAGGGTGTCTCCCTGATCTGGTCTGCTTCCGGAATGTCCTGCCTAGGGGACTGGTATCTCCGTCCATCCAAACTTTGCAAGCAAGTTCTCGCCTTCCCTCAACCCCGTATCGAATGCACCAAAAAGTTGCTTCTGCATCGTCCTAAGTTACTCCAGACTCGCTCATTCCCCCCTTCAGGCCACCAGCGCAGTGTCCCCACTCTCCCAGGGCTCCGGCAATGCCCCCGATGGCCTGCCACGCACTCCTGTCCCCTCTAGTCTATTCTCTGCATAGCAGCTGGAGGTACTCTTTTCAGTAAATCTAACCTTGCTGCCGTGCACCCACCACAAGCCTTCAGTGGCTCCCCATTGCTCTTGGGATAAAGACCAGGCCCTGGGTGACCTCTTGTGTCTTCTGGCTCCCCAGCATCCGTCCTCAGCCACGCCCCCTCTACAGAGCGTTGTTCAGGCTCGTCTTGGCTCCCGTCCCCACCCCAGCTCAGTGAGCCTGCATCGCTCCTTCCTTCCCCCCGAAGCCGCCCTGGCCTCTCTGGCCACCGTGTACCTCTGTCTTGGCCCTGAGCATAGCTGTCGTTTTACACATGTGTGTGTGAGATTCTCTACCGTCTCTGCCACCAGCCTGGATGCAGCATGGACGCAGGAGCAGAAGTTGTTTCGCTTGTTGTATGCACGGCGCATTGCAGGTTCTGGAAGGGATGGATGTGTGAGGCCTTGCGCAGCCCGGGAGTTTAAACAGCACCGCGCAGACACGGGGGGCCTGTGGTGGGCTGGGGGCTGTCGGCGCCGAGGGTGGGAGTGCCGGGGAAGGGTGATGTAATGCAGACGCTCTGGGATTACTCGCCCGAAAGCTCGGGGAACATCAAGTTCAGGTGCCAGAGGGAAGGCGAGGAAAGGCGCGTTGAGGAGACTCAGGGTCCAAAACAGGCTTCTAGAAACCACGGCTCTGACCACAGCAAGACACCACGTCCCTTGGGGGCGTCCTGGGAGCGTCATGGAGCCTGTGAGCTCTGGCCTCCCATCCAGGAACCCCCAAGAGGCCCTCCCTCCTTTGCCAGGTGACGCCCCTCCCAGGTGGGGGCTGGCAGGATCTCCCCCTTCTGTGTGGAGCCCCAGGGCAATGCCCGGGCCTGAACCCGAAAAGAGTTCTTCTTCGTGCCCGAAAAGAGTCAGACGTTCTCCAAGACCCGACGAGGGCCTGCAAACCCCACAGCGTCACAGCGCCTAGTCTCAATGCATCAAAGCCCTTCACCTCCAAGACCACATAGAAGCAGGAGGCAATGGGCAGGGCCCTTCAGGGGGACGGTCAGATGGGAGCCCTCACCCTGGAATTGGGCCGGTCACCCAGGCCACAGATGTCGAGTTCAGACGGGACGTGGGAGACCCGAACCACACCTCACCCTTGCTTGGGGGACGTTCTTGGGGCAAGAAAAACCCAGGCTGGGGGGCGTGGAGCGCATGAGTCTCTGCACCAGTCTGGCAATGTTTAGGTTCATCATAATGGCGAGAACGGCAGCTCTTTGGACGTGCGAGCTGAGCTCCAGGGCCCTGGGACATGCAGCCCCTCATCTGTCCTCAGGATGAAAGGGGCCTCGTAAATCGGTGTAATCGTCGCGCTCATTTTACTGAGCAGGAAATAGGGGATCACTGGCCCACATGAAACCATGTCTGGCTGACTTAAAACCCATGCTCTTAACTTAATCCTAACTTAATCCAGGCTAGAGGGAGGTTCTCCACCTCGGCACCAACAGCATTTCGGGCGGATTCTTCTTCTCTGGTGGCGGTCCAGTTCGATGTAGGGCGTTGAGCGGCATCCCTGGCCTCCACCCACTACATACCAGTATTATCTCCACGCCCCCGCCACGCCAGAATGTCTCCAGACATTTGCCAAACGTCCCCTGGTGGGGGAGAGGCAAAAACACCCTGGGCTGAGAATTCTAGACTGTTCTGTGCAAGGCCGTGATGACCCGAAGACGGGAGGGCAATCGTGTTCCCGGCTCCCATCCTCACCTCCTTCTGGAGAGAGGCGAGAATTCCGAGTAGCACAGACACACACGCTACCACGTGCCATCTTATGTGGTCCTCTGGTGAGTTCCTGGGACCGTCTCTGTCCAACTTGGTTTTAAGTCCTTGGAGGACAGAGCTGATGCCACTTAGTGGCCCCTGCGATGTCCAGCACAGGCTGGGCATACAGAAGGCGCCTAATAATAGATTCCTGAATGATGGCGTACTGTAGACTGCTTAGAGGGAGTTCCTAAACCTGCGCTGGGCTGCCGCAGTGGGGACATCTCGTTCATTTATTCTGGAAGTATCTGCCAAGAACCAACCAATGGCCAGGCCCTCCGGGAGGCTCCTGGAATAGGTGCTCACGGCCACCATGTTGGCTTGAGGGTGTTGGCAAAGGTGCCCTTGGGCCCACGGATAGGCTCAGGCAAGACTCCGAGGATGACTCCGTCTGTTTGGACGGAAGGTGTGGGTGGGTGGTAGGCCTGAGGCTTCTCTCGTGTGGCCACGGGGATGGGCTTGAGCTGCAGGGTGATCGAGCCCTCCATGCGCTGGGACAGAGCTGTCCGAGCTCCGGGTGTGTCTGTCCTGCTGCAGCGGCCCCCCTTTGCTTGCGGGACATGCTGCTGCGGCCTCCCCCAGGGAGTGAGGGCTGAGCAGCGCCTCGGTCTCGGGCCACCTCGCCATGAGGCACAGCTACTTCCCCGCGCTGATCACCATGATGGTGAGTCCTGGGAGGGCTGCCGCCTTGGTGAGGGTGGCCCAGTGGGGGACACTCCCTTGGGAGAGGCCCAGGTGCCAGGAAATAAGAGCCTGTCTTGGAGGTCTTTAGCTACATGCATGGGTGGAGAAAGCATACGGGGTCCTAAAGGAGACTCGGATGCTTGGAGCACCTTGTAACCCTGAGGCCACCTGGGATGCTTGCTGCCCCTGAGACGGCAGCAGAGCCCTGGTGGACCGCACAGCATGGGGCCGACTGCAGGGGAAGGTGTGGGCTCTTTCTGTTGTGTGCCCAGTGCTGGCACATGAACTTGGGCTTTGTCTTTTACAGAGAGGAGACAGGGTTCGTCGGTGAAGCCTTGCTTAGACTCTGCTTACTGAGGCTGAGGAAGAAAACCACCCAGTGAATCTATATTAATCTGCATCCCACCCGACTCCCAGCTTCTCCTCGTGGAGGTGGATCCAAGGTTCTTTGATGGGTGGCCAGAGTCCACCTGGGTTTTGCCTGATCACATGGCCCTTGGGGATGGCCAGGCTTCAGGTTTAGGTAAAATGCATTTTTAGTCCTGACACTTGGAAATTTTTTTTTAAATGAAGTATAGCTGATTTATAATATTGTGTTAGTTTCAGGTGTACAGCAAAGTGATTCAGTTATATATTTATATATATACATATTTCAGATTATTTTCCATTATAGGTTATTACAAGATATTTAATATGGTTCCCTGTGTTACACGGTGAATCCTTGTTGCTTATCTATTTTATATATAGTAGTTTGAATCTGTTAATCCCAAACTCCTAATTTATTCCTCCCCTACTTCCCTTTCCCCTTAGGTAACCGTAAGTTTGTTTTCTATGTCTGTGAGTCTGTTTCTGTTTTGTATATAGATTCATTTGTAACATTTTTTTTGATTCCACATATAAGTGATATCATATGATATTTGTCTTTGTCTGACTTACTTCACTTAGTATGATAATCTCTAAGTCTATCCATTTTGCTGCAAATGGCATTATTTCATTTTTTTTTATGCCTGAGCAGTATTCCATTGTGTGTGTGTATATATGTGTGTGTGTGTGTGTGTGTGTGTATACACATATATATACACCACATCTTCTTTATCGATTCATCTGCTGATGGACATTTGGGTTGTTTCCATGTCTTGGTTATTGTAAATATTTCATAACTGCTATGAACATTGGGGTGCATGTATCTTTTCGAATTAGAATTTTTGACTTTTCCAGATATATGCCCAGGAGTGGGATTGCTGGATCAAATGGTAGCTCTATTTTTAGTTTTTTAAGGAAACTTCATACTGTTTTCCATAGTGGCTGCACCAACTTACATTCCCACTAACCATGTAGGAGGGTTTCCATTTCTCCACACCCTCTCCAGCATTTGTTATTTGCAGACTTTTTGATGACGGCCACTCTGATTGGTGTGAGGTGATACCTCACTGTAGTTTTGATTTGCATTTCTCGAATAATTAGTGATGCTGAGCATCTTTTCATGTGCCTATCAGCCATCAGCCATCAGTATGTCTTCTTTGGAGAAATGTCTACTTAGGTTTTCTGCCCATTTTTTGATTGAGTTTTTTTTTTTTTTGATATTGAGTTGTATGAACTGTTTGTATATTTTGGAAATTAAGCCCTTGTTGGTTGCATAATTTGCAAATATTTTCTTCCATTCCGTAGGTTGTCTTTCCATTTTGTTGATGGTTTCCTTTGCTGTGCAAAAGCTTTTAAGTTTGATTAGGTCCCATTTATTTATTTTTGCTTTTATTTCTTTTGCCTTGGGAGACTGATCTAAGAAAATATTGTTACGATTTATGTCTGAAAATGTTTTTGCCTCTTTTTCTTCCAGGAGTTTTATGGTGTTATGCCTTATATTTAGGTCTTTAAACCATTGTGAGTTTTTGTGTATGGTGTGAGGGAGTGTTCTAACTTCACTGATTTACGGGAGGCTGTCCAGCTTTCCCAACACCACTTGCTGAAGAGACTATCTTTTCTCCATTGTATATTCTTGGGCCCTGGCACTTGGAATGCAGTTCAGAGAGGTGGAAGGCCCTTGGCATCTGTGATGAAAGATCCCATGCGAGCTGGGGGTATCCTGAGCGGGGCCTGAGGACAGGAAGTGTTGAGATGGAGGCTCATGTGTCCTTTTCACAGAGGCCTTTGTGTGGTAAAATGCTTCTTCTGCTTGTCCTTGTTGCTGGGATGGCCAAGCTTTCATCACCATTACAAACGAAGGAAAGACCTCTTGTAAGGAGCAAGTCTCACTGGTCATGGAGGGTCTCCGAAGAGCGCTGGGCTGCCCTGCCCATCCTCTCGTGCTGGGATGTGACTCCCGATGGTGGCTCTGAGACTGGGAGAGGGACTGGGAACCCTGAGTTTCCAGCTACCCTGCTCAGAAGGGAGCTTTGGCTGTTGAAAAAATGCATTTATCCAAGTTTTTACAGTGGATTTGAGAGAAGGACCAAATCAGTGTATGCCGAGTAGGGGAAGCCCCGCTTGGCTGCTCTAATAATGGGGGCTCTTGGTGGGAGTCACTGGATTTGGAAATGAAGTTTTAAGAAGGCTCTGAACCGCTGGTCCCCGAGCTGTGCTCTGAGAGGGGCTGGCCCCTGCGCTGCTTCCCCGCAGGCGTGGAGCCTCTCCTACACCAGCTGGCTGGGCTTTGTGCTGCTGCTCTGGGCCTGGGTCATCTGGAGGTCCCGGAGCCACCGCCACCTGGCCCTGCGAAGCTCACCCTTCCTGGTCGGCTACGCCAACCTCCTGGTCCTCCTCAGCTTCATGCTGGGCCTCCGAGCGTCCCAGGAGGAGCTGTTTCCAGGGGTCCCGGGCTGGTTCCTCACCGACTTGGACCTCAAACCCTACCTGCAGCCATGTCTCCACCTGGGTGCAAAGGTAGGGCTCTGGGGTGGGGATGGGGCCTGGGGATTTTCCATTTCAGAAAAGATCGCAGCACAGGGCTATGGACAGTGGGACATGGGGGCCTCCAGGCAGGGCCTGGGGCTTGCCTCGGTTCAGCCCCCAGCTCTGGGGGATCCTGTGTGCCTTTGTCTTCACTCCAGGCTTCCAAGTCCTCCTCTGCAAGATGCGGGGTGTGGGCAGTATGAGCGCCTCCACTCTGACCCCCGTTATCTCCAAAGGATGCGGGTGATGTGAGCCCAGGGGCACCAGGCCGCAGAGGGCCACGTCCCAGCCGTCCCCCGCTGCCCCCTTCCACCCAGCCACTGTGGCTCACTCACCCCAGACAACAGGGCTCTGAAAGAAACAGAAGCCCGTTTCCAGTCCTAGCCCCTGTGGCCAGGGTGGAAACTCGTGTTCGTTTCCCGGGGAGGCCGTGGGTGAGCCATAAAGGTAGCGCTTGTTTCCACTGCAGAGTCTCTGTGCATCGGTGTCCTGGCTGCTGCCGAGGGCTGCAGGTCTTGGAGAGGTGGAGGCCAGCAGAGGCCAAGGAAGAAGCTTGGAGGGAGGACCTTGGGGAAGCGAGCGTTGAGGACCCTGGGCGGCCGGCCTCCTGCCCCTTTGCAGAACATTTATGTGCATATTTTGAAGTTAACCATTTCCCCCGGGAATCCCAGAATCTTAGGGCAAAGTGAGGGAGCCCCCAGGCCCTTGCTCCTGGCCTGCTTTCAGCTGGCCCACCATTAACTCTCAAAGGACACACAGCTAGTGGTCCCAGGTGACCTGGGTCATGCCCAGAGATGCAGAGCAGGGCGCAAGGACAGCCCATTGTCCAGGGGGCTGCCCGGCGTCAGGCGAGGGCTCTTCCATGTTGGGCTTTGTCCTTCAAGGGTTTGGCTCTAGAACACTCTGGCCCCAGGGAAGGTATGAGCCACAGCCCCCATACTGAGAAGAACCATCCCCCTGGGTGGTAGACGTCTCTGAAGGAAGCTCTCTGACCCCTTGTGGTTCAAGGGTCCAGGGTCCCAGCCCTGGGCCCATACCTCCCCAGTGGCTGGGCAGGGCTGGAAGGTAGCGGGGCGTCTCCAGCTGGCCTCTGATGCCTGTAGGCCCCTTGCTCCTCCCTCCCAGAGGACTTTGGCCTGCAGGCTGTGCCAGCTCCTGTCGGAAGGGAACAGTGGAGAAACCCCAAAGAAGCGGACCCTGTGGCTGCTGCCCTAGAAATCAGCACCGTCGTTAGGAGGTGGGGAGGAACTAGGAGAGGGCAAGAGAGCCAGAACCGGGGGGCCTGGCCCTGGCTGCCCCCCGCCTCTCGCCTGCACAGGGCCCTGCAGCATCCTGGTGGGCATTCTGGGCTCCATCCTCAAGGATCTCCAAGTCAAGTACCCGATCTGCATCTGCGCCAGCATGTTCTTCGCGTCAGCTTCACCGGCCAAGTGGTGGCATACAAGGCCGTCTATGTCCTCCTCTTCCTGTCCTGGGTGGCCTGGTACCAGGTGGACCCCGGTGGGACCCCAAGCCCCCAGCCCCTGTCCCACATCCCCATCCCCAGGCTCTGCCCCAGGCTGGCCCCACCTCCTGCCTTCTGACTTCTGGACCCGCCTGGTGGCCCTGCCGTGCAGGATTGCCTCTGGCCAGCGCTGTTGCCGTCATCTGGCTGCGAGGCTCACAGGCTTCACACCCACTGTCGCTCAGCTAGGACTCTGACCCGGGCACCCATTACATTTATCAGTGAGGCCACACAGCCTGATCCACAGCCGGACGCATCAACCTTTGCTCTAGATACGCAAGCGGTTCCGACACACAGGTGGAGAGAGAGAGTGCGTGGACGGGAGACTCGGGCAGAGGGAGAGATCGATTTCCAATACGTCCCAGATCGCTCAAGAAACAGACAAAACTCCCAATGCAACAGCTTCCCAGCTCTCTGGGAGGACCCCTTTTCTTTGCTTTTCTGCAGGAAACTTCACGAAAGGCCTGCACCCCCTGACTTGACTTCGGTGTCTCATTAAAACTTGCCTAGACCCTCGTATCTGAGCGAGCTTGAGCTCCAGCCAGCAAGGATTTCTGCTGGAAAAAAATGACTTTGCACGGGGAGTTGTTCCTTGCAAGCTGCCCCTTGGCCCTTCTGGTTTCGGCCGCCCCTGCCCTGTCCGTCTCTCTAATTCCCATAGCGTCATTCATCAGGAACTGTGTCTAGATCGCAGATACACTATAACTCATGGAGAAGGATCCTGAAGCACTTCTGGATTGTCGTGGTCTCTTATTCCAGGGTGGTCCTTATCGTCGTCTACACTTTCCAGTTTCAAGTTGTTGCTGGATTTTTCAAGGAAACCCTGAAGAACGGTAAGAATCTGGTTCCTGAGGCTGGTGGGTGGTCACTCCTGCAGTCTGATTTGCTAAAAGGGCCCAGTTCTGCCAGGATTCATGGCTTCTGGGATCAGCAGTGGGGATGTGGTATCAGATGGAAAGCAGTCCCACGGTTTCCTGGGTGGGAACCTGCAGAGGAGATAGAACAGTCAGTCACCAAAGGGGCTGCTTAGGAAGGCCCCGTGGGAGCCTGAGCAGGTGCGATGTCTCAGACCTTGGGCTGATGTGCAGGGAGAGGGTTTTTCTAGTTGGTTCTGTGCTCTCTGGGCTTCTCTGCAAAGCTCCCAGCTCCTCCAGGTCTGGGGAGATGCCTCTTCCAGCTCCGAGATTCCAGGTCAGAGCTCCGAGTCCAGGGAGAGGGGACCCATCAAGACTTTGCTGCCAGGTACCCCCTGCTCTGTCGGGGTCCCAGGCCTGTGGACTTGGAACCCCAGGTGTTCCCACCCCGTCCTTGGGGTCTCACGAGACTCAGACAGACCCCGCCCTCAGCTCGCAGTCTGAGTTTCCGCCAAGAGCACACGTGTTAGATGGTCGCCTGAGAGCACTGGACTTCCGCCGGTCACCTGAGCCCACCTGCCAAAGAACCCCCGTGGCCCAGGGCTGCCCCACCTACACCTGGGAGTCTGCCGGCGGAGGGTGGGAGCGGGGACGGTGGCTGCAGCGACTGTCAGCCTGATGGCCCCAATGTCTTTTGTTTCCTGGTGCGGCAGGCGGCATTCTTTGTCCACAGAGCCTCCTCTCGGTCACAAATTCGACCAGCGTTTGGGAGGCAGTTCATGACTAATTTTGTCCCAGGGCTCTGGGAAGCCTCCTTCCTAGATCAGGTGAAGATTCTGTGGATAGGCCAGGCCCTGCTGATAGTCTAAAGTTCTCTGGATCGCCTGGGTTACTAGTTTCTCATAATCCAGGAGAAGTTTGGCCTTGTTGCTTCTCCCCCGCACCCAGAGTCGCACTATCACAATGACCGTCCGTAGGGTTGTGTGCATAGCCAGCACAAACGCTCTCCCAGGCGCCTCCCTGTCAAATACCACTTGCTTATCAAGAGAAAGGGCAGTGGGGCTTCTCAAGGAAGGCGTCTTTGTCAGGCAGGGCCCAGGGCTCTCGACCTTCAGGGCTCTCTCCCCTCTAATCCGTTCCAGGTTACACGACGCGGGCCTGGAGCCATTCCACGCGGCCGAGCTGTTTGCTGAGATGCTGCTGCCTGCTGTGCTCCTGCTGGCATGCATCCTTCAACGTCATTACTTTAATGAAGACTTTCTGAAGACCACTGGCCTGTATAATAGCCCCGTTAAATGCAAGGGCACATCTGACAGGTACTGCTGTCCCTGGGGCGGCATTTGGAGATTCTGCTCATGGCTCGGAGCCGGGCTCTGCGCAGGGGGCGGGAGGAGGTCTGCTTTCCCTGCGCTGAGTCATCCATCTGTAGGTGTTCTTTGGACGCTGGTGGGGAAAGTTAGACCTCGCGTGTCTCCGGAAGGTCCGTGGACGGGACAGGGGCCTTTCCTCTCCTGCCAGGGGCCTCCGGGGCAGAAATGTGGCACTTTGTTTTTGCTGAGACTCTCACTAGAATCAGAGAGCTGCTCCAGGGCGGCGCAGTCTGCTCATCGGAAGTTCTGCAGGCCTGAAGGTCCGTTCCATCTTCGTTTTTACCGTTCCGTCCTCTAACTAAATTAAGACATTGGCTGTGAAACTTGGCTTTTAAAGGTTTCCTAATTTTTAGACCGAGTCACTAATAGGACAGAATATTTTGCAGAATTCTTATTTTAAAAGGTGGTGCATCACCAGAGCAATTCACCTTCTTCCTAAGAAAAATTAGGCAGGAGGCTGTGGCCTTCTCAAGGCCCGAATCTGTTTTTCGGATCAAACTCCGCCATGCTCCTAACACGTTTCGTGAAAAAGTACACAAAATACCACGGCTTGATTCTTTTTTTCCCCAGGGGTTGTAAAATATTCTTTTTTGTCAACATCATGTGGTTTGTTTTTGGTTTTTACTCGGCTTTGTTCATATCCGGGGTGGGATGTGAAAGCTTTAAAGGAAAAGGTAGGGTGCTGGGAGCCTGTTGGTCCCCGGGGTGGGGGGAGGTTGGGAGGCCCCAGCCGGGAGCAGTGGGCTCTTTTCCCTCCACGCCCCCCATCCCTGAAATTATGTATAATATCGAATGGATGCCTGCTGTGGAGGGAGGAGAAAACTTGGGGAGAAACGTTCTCTTTTGAGGCCACCTGGGCCCCCCTGGGTCAACTGGGATGGTGTGACGGGGTGAAGGTCTTCGGAGGCGGCTGACGATATTTGGGGACTGGGTTGCCATGGTAACATAATACGAGCAACAGCCCCCGCTGTGCTTCCAACATAAGCACCCTGTGATCTGTCTCCCCCAGCAACAGGAAGGAAACCGACATGCATCTTCTGCCAGACGTGTGAGGGCCTCTTTAAAATTCTTCCTGCTAGGCGTGCTGTCCCAAGGGAGCGCCCCGCTTCGGGTGCACCAGCCCACCACCCCTTGCTTAGTTGCCCTGTTCCTGAGTGTTCAGGTGTTGATCTCATTCTTTAAAAAAGACTCCAGCAGAGAATGAATGCCCATCCCTAGGGGACTGACTCAGCAAATGACGGTGTGTCTCTGACTCTCGGGATGCTCTGAGACTCTGCCACTGAGGAGGGGGCGACGGGGCAGCCCCACGTATGCTGGTCCGAAGTAGGCTTCAAGATAGATGGCCAAGGGGTGAAAGCAAGGGGCAGGGCAGTATATGTAGAACGTGCTACCACTTGTCCAAGGAAAAGAGACCCGTACACATGCTTGTACATACAAAGCGTATCTTTGGCAGAATGCAGAAGAAATCTGTCTTGGGGCTTGCCTGGGGGAGGGAGGCAGAGGTGGGAAGGAGAGTTACTTTTCACCGTGTACCCTTTTGTGCCCTTTGAATTATTTTTAACTACGTGCGTGCTTTGTCCAGTGAATACAATAAATGAGTAACCTATTAAAATTTTATTAGAGAGTTTGCTGTTTAAATAAATCCAATGAGAAAGGAATCCTTTTATAAACAGAGAACTCTCTCTCTCTCCCTCCCTCTCTCCCTCTCTCTCTCTCTCTCTCTCTGTGTCTCTTTCAGGCTTAAGGTTATATACTTTGGAAACTTCAGAAGAGGTAAGAACTAAAGAGTGAGAGGAAACGCGTTCTCCAGAAGTTGATTTCTGGAGTCAACTGTACCTCGAGAAAAGCGTAAACGTGATTCCCAACAGTACAGGTCAAACACAACTTTTTTCCTAATGGCCAAGTCCTTGATTCTGTCCCCTACCCGTGTCTCCTTGTGGCATGGACCCATTTCACTTACGGGCTTTGATAAAACAGGCTCACGAGTTGGTACTCATTCTCCTCTGTTTGCATGCCTTGGAGCGCCCTGCCTTTGCTTTTCAGACTACAACCAGGCGGGGAAGAGGAGGCAGCTCAGAACTTTGCCAACAAAGCCAGCAGTTCCGACTGGAAAGCGGAGAAATCTGGAAGGCTGGGGAGGAAGGCGTCAGCAGGTTGGAGATACCGCTTCCCAAGAAGCCCTGCCTGTCGCTGCTCAGGGCTGCTTTCCAGGGTTGCCAAGAATCCTGGGCATCCAGGCAAACAGTTGATTCATTAAAACAATAATCCACCCAGACTGTTGACCTGGTTCCCTGATTCAACACAGCCTCAGCATGCTGTCTTCACTTTTTATTCTGGGGGGCAAGCCAAGTGTCCCAGACTTGGGGGGCCGGGATGTCACCCCCCTGCCATCCGCCTGCTTGCTCCTGCCCGATTTCGTTCCCGTGCCCAATGGGGAGCCGGTTCATATCAGGTGGACCTGCAAATTCTCACAGCAGCTGGGCTGACGGCTGCCATTTTACTTTCACTTAAAACACAGGGTGAGAGCTACAAGTGACCGAGGTCCCCCAAGTCTGTTTCGCTTACTTGGGGAACCAACTGCTTATAAGTGATTGGGGACCGTGCCTGTTTTTGTTTTTTTGTGTGTGTGTGTGGTATGCAGGCCTCTCACTGTTGTGGCCTCTCCCGTTACGGAGCACAGGCTCTGGACGCGCAGGCTCAGCGGCCATGGCTCACGGGCCCAGCCGCTCCGCGGCATGTGGGATCCTCCCGGACCGGGGCACGAACCCAAGTCCCCTGCATCGGCAGGCGGACTCTCAACCACTGCGCCACCAAGGAAGCCCCCGTGCCTGTTTTTGATTCAGCTTGTGGTTTGGATAGAACTAAGAAACGGCGGTCAGGTGGGGGACACTTAGCACAGCACCTGACATTCCGAGAGCTCAACACATGCTAGTGTCTTTCACTTTACCAAATTACACTCTTTCGCAAATAATCAAGAACGGCAAATGTAGAAAGCCCTCTCTTGGGTCGTGGTTAGAATTAAACTCCCCTTGGGCAGTTAGTTTGTTTTTTATTCATTCAAGCCTCACGGTTGAGCATTTAGGGGGGACCTTTTTTGTGCCAGGCAAGGCGCTGAGCATTGAAGGACAGAGGGAAAGAACTGGCACCCCTCCCCTCAAGGAACCCACAGTCTGACTCAGGGTCAGCAAAGCATGGCCTCAGGGCCAAAGCCAACGTCCTGTTTTTGCAGATAAGGCCACACCCATCTACGCACTGCCTGTGGGCGCTTTTGTGCTACAAGAGTAGAGTATGTGGCAGAGACGACATGACCTGTGAATCTGAAATACTTAACAGTGAGGCTCTTTATAGAAAAACAGTTTGCCAGCCCTGGTGCAGAGTGGGAAACAGGACTATTTACAGGTGTCTGGGATATGGACAGAGGGCCACAGAGACAACTCCGGCAGCAGAGAGGAGGGAAAGCCCAGCGTGGGGAGTGGGACGGGGGACCTGGCCAGAGACCCTCAGTATTACTGGAAAACAGCATTCTTTAGAAAAAAACTGCAGCGTCTTCCTAGTTTTCTCTGCTTTGTTCTGGCTTCCTCTGAGATGCAGACGTCTTCCCATTGTTTTCAGCAACAAAGCCAGACCCCACGGAATCACCAGGGGCATCCGGCCAAAGCCTTTCTCTTCCCCTCAGAGGAGGAAACGAGTGATTGGGACTCGGCAGTTGACAAGCTGACCGCTGGCTTTCCGAATTTCTAGAAATGGTTAATGGAACTCAAGGGTTCTTGTGGCACGTTCTGGAAATAGACATCGTTAAGCTTGTGGCCCCCGTGGTCATCTGGCTCACCCTGCAGGAGGTCAGTGGCTTTCAGGAGGACCAAGGCTGTCAGGTTCTGAGACCCTCCTCTTTCTTCGGCACAGTGTTGACTTCTTATGGAAGGTCCAGTGGTGTATTTTTAACTCCCATTTTCCCCTAATTTGAACTGCTCTGATCACAGGCAGGCCAAGGCGCCCACAGACTTCAACGCTTTCCTTGTAGGTTTCTCTGATGAATTCCGTGTTTTACATCCTCTGAGTGGTGTCCTTGCCCTATTCCAAATTACGCCCCTTTGCATCCCGCGTTTCCACTGTCTGGGTGTGTGTGTGTGGTGGTGGTCTGCAAGGTGATGTACCAACTGAAGTGGGTCGTGCCCTCCGCCTACTCTTCCAAGTGCATGGAGGTGAGCTCTGTTCCCAGCTGGGGCCTCTCCCCAGCCATACAGGAGGGCCCTGAGCAAAGGCAGGGACGGAGTGCCCATCTCCCCAGCATCTGCCTTCCTCTCTCTAAGGAGAGCTGTCGGAGGAACCGTCACAACACTGTGGTCCGGGAAAAGCCATCTAGTGCGATCTTGACCATTTCAAGGATGAGACAGTTGAGGCCCGGGTGGGAGGGGCTTGAAGGACTCATTTAAGAGCCACACTACGTCCATTTATTCATTCAACAAACACCGATGGCGGGCCTGCTCCGTGCCAGGCACTGTGCTGGGGCGAGCACTTGGGAGACCCTGCGGATGAGATTCCAAAGGGACAGACAGCCACGTGCAGGGACACAGACACGCCGGGACTGGAGGTGGTGGGAGGAGGGTGGGGAAGCTGTCGCTGAATCTGGGAACGGAAGAGTCGTGGCGGGGCGGGCACGGGGAGGGGACAGGGGACCCTGCGGGTGAGATTCCAAAGGGACAGACAGCCACGTGCAGGGACACAGACACGCTGGGACTGGAGGTGGTGGGAGGAGGGTGGGGAAGCTGTCGCTGAATCTGGGAACGGAAGAGTCGTGGCAGGGCGGGCACGGGGAGGGGACAGGGCAGGTAGGAGAGTCCCGGGCCTCACGCCACAGGCCGGCCCTCCTTCTGCGCCCCCTGTGCCTGGCCTGTTGACAGCACCGTGCAAGAGGCAAGGTGAGAAGCGCAGCTGCCTGAGGGCCAGGACCTCTGGGCCCAAGAGAGCCTGTGGCCCCTCCGTAGTGGAGGTGGGGGGAAGCCTAGCAGTCAGCCTCGAGGGCTCGCAAAGAAGAATGAAGGTGCCGGAAGGGCTGTCTGGTCCATCCAGGTCTTTTACAGATGGGGAAACTGAAGCTCGGGGGCCTGCCTGGGGTCTTTCAGCTAAAGTCTTTCCTAGGCAACCCTACAGCCTGAGTCACTTCTGGGGTCCACACCACCCAGTGCCCCAGCATCATTTCTGCCTCCCCCAAGGTGTGGCAAGGAAACAGAATGAGCCCACCAGCCCAGCTCGCTGGGGGATCGATGGTCTTCCTGCGGCCCGTGGACCTGGCAGAGTGGCTCGGAGCACTAAGGAAATGTGATGGCCGAGTGGTGCCTTGTCTGAAGATAGGGTTGAAATAATGGCCCGTGGTTAGTGGGCGAAGACAAATGAAGATGTCAGAGCCGCGCAAACCTCCGGGATCTGAGCGCCAGGGAGGGCAGGACAAGATAGAGTGCCTGGCCAGGCCTGGCACGTGGTGGGCACCACCCACTGTAAGCTCAGCATCCCCTTCTCTTCCCAGGGAGCTTTACATTAAGTAATTGCCTTGGTGGCCAAATTATATATTACCGAGATGAACCTGGCTCTGACTTATTCTCTTTTACTGTTTTGCCTAGAGAGGTTTCCGTGGCAGCTCGGAAAGCCAGGAGTGAATAAGGACAGAGGTGACATTAAAGACAGGCTGTTAGCAGAAGTGAAAATTAAACAACTGAGCCAAAATCGCAGTCTGGTAGCACCTTGACTGTGTGAGTGGGGAGATTAATTGTTCCCCTTCTGGAGCCTCTTCCAAAGGGCTGGGAGTTCGCAACTTGTGGTCCTAACTCTTTCAGCTCAACCTTGTGACTTAAGGGTGGTGGTCTGTTTTCCAGAGGAGGATCCTGAAGCTCAGAGAGGCAGAATCACTCGTCTGAGGTCACCCAGAGCAGGAACGGCGGGACCTGATGGAGATCCCACCTCAGGGTCGCCCTTTGGCTGGAGCAGCCCATCTTGCCAGGTCACGCCTGAGAAGCGTGAAGTAGGGGAGGCCCCACCCCAAGTGGTAGGAGTCCAGGTAGCAACCACAGGTGCATGGAGGGAGGGGGCGTGCAAGACCCTTCCCTCCAGCTCGTCAAGCGTTCCAGGCCTCAGCCTGGAACAAAGAGGACTTAAATAGCAAATGAAAGCAGGCTCCAGTCACTGTCCAAGCAGGTAGGGAGCCAAAGTGCCTGACAAACGTCTCTACTGCAAGAAGTTGGGGTGATGGGCTTCCGTGGTGGTGCAATGGTTAAGAAGCCGCCTGCCAATGCAGGGGACACAAGTTCGAGCCCTGGTCCGGGAGGATCCCACATGCCGCGGAGCAGCTAAGCCCATGCGCCACAATTACTGAGGCTGCGCTCTTGAGCCCATGAGCCACAACTACTGAGCCTGCGAGCCACAACTACTGAAGTCCGTGCGCCTAGACCCCGTGCTCCGCAACAAGAGAAGCCACCACAATGAAGCCTGCGCACCGTGACGAAGAGTAACCCCCTCTCGCTGCAACTAGAGAAAGCCCGCATGCAGCAATGAAGACCCAACACAGCCAAAAATAAATAAAAATAAAATAAATTAATTTAAAAAATATTAAAAGAAAAAAAGTTGGGGTGCTGATGATACAGAGCTATGCCCAGAGTCCTGCTCCCCGGCGCCCTCCCAAAATGACCCTGCATTTGCCCCTGGCCCTCCACCAAGGGCACTTCTCAGAGGAGGACTGGGATCCAGAGGGCTCGGGTCACCCTTCCAGCCCCACAGAAAGAGGAGGCCACGTCAGCCCGGCTCTAGAGCCTGTTCCCAGAATGAGACCAGGGGCGAGAAGCCCCGTGATCTGTGGGCCAGCTGCGCCCCAGAAGGCAGGGGAGGCTGACCTCGCTCTTCAGGGCAGGAGGAATAGCGTTTGGTACGCACGGTTACAGGAAGGCAGGGAAGAGCAGAACCGGTTTATTTCAACAAGCCACCCGAGGAGACCAAGGGCAAGGCTCTGTGGTGCTGCGGCCCCCGCCCCCATCCACTTCCTGGGAGCACAGGGAGCAGAGGTTGTATCGTCAGACACTTTATTTTAAGAAGTGTCAGCCTCCATTGGTTACCACGCAACTCCAGACCCTGCCCCCAAAAGCTTATGGAAAAGGGCTAGCTGGCCATCCAGACCCTCAGACAGAAGTCCTATTGATTCTCATCTCCTAATTTGTGGAGAGGATGCACAGGGGGTCTCCGCACAGCCACGGGAGGCTGCTCGGAACAGAGAATCTCTATGAAGTGCATGAGGGCGGTGAGGAGTCCAGCCACATCTGCATAGGAACGGGGCACGCTCGGACCGTCTGGGGCATCGAACAGACCTCTCTCTTCATCTGGAATAATTGGTTAGTCTCTCGCAAGTGGCCCCGAGTTGTAGCACACAGAGCACACTTATGGCTAAATATGATCTAATAAGGTAATCCTTTTCACTTGAGTGTCACATAATCAATAGGGAAAATACAGCATATTTATAACCAACAATTAGGCTTTCACTGCATCCCCCCCCCATAGCTCATCAACAAACACCCTCTTATAAACCCCATCCCCGCATCTGAGTGGTCCTCCCTCCATCCATCAAGTCTTCCTGGGTGCAGGAAAGATTCCTAGCATGGCTATCATATTAAAAAAGAAAAGAAAAAAAGGCTAAGATGTAGCCCACTAAGCATGATTTTTAAATTCACACATCTCTTTCTGACTTACTTCACTCGGTATGACATGGACATATATACAGTACCAAACGTAAGGTAGATAGATAGTGGGAAGCAGCCACATAGCACAGGGAGATCAGCTCGGTGCTTTGTGACCGCCTGGAGGGGTGGGATAGGAAGGGTGGGAGGGAGGGAGACGCAAGAGGGAAGGGATGTGGGAACAGATGTATATGTATGACTGATTCACTTTGTTATAAAGCAGAAACTAATAATAAAAAATAAAATAAAATAAATTCACACATCATGCCACAAGATGAATTTCAGCACAAACCAACAGCATTGATAAGAGCCGGCAGCTAAGAAGGGAAGCCGTCCTTGGAAGGGGCTGTTGGTGTGCGCATCGTGTTATAAAGTAATAAAATCAGGCAAAGTAAATGAACTCATTATGATCGGCTTTTTATTCCCAGCTTGTCAAGAGTCATAACTGTATGAAGATTGCCCACCTCAATCACTTGGAAAAATCAATACCTTGGTATTTGTAGAGAGCATCTCTGATAGGGAGAAATGAGAGGAAATATTTGGGAAACGGGGTTGGGGGATGTTATCTAGTCCTTCTGACAGTCTGGGTCTTGAATCAGGCCCCCCTCTTTGTAAGAGCTGGGGCGGACACCAGCTCTTTCTCTTGGGAGCAGGCGGCCTGGCCGGGATGGTAAATTGTCCTGATCATCCAAACCCCAATTTTATTGGAGAACCGAGTGTGGAGGGTCTGGGTGTCCATCTCGGTGGTCTGCCTAGCGGGCAGCCCTGGGAAGCAGGACTTCTGCCCCAGGCAGCGCTGACTCGTGTTTGTCGTGTTTGGCAGGGCCAGCTGGCTGCCTTGGCCCTCGTGACTTTGGAGGTGACAGTGAGCCTGCACCAGAGATTCCACCGGCTTCGGGACGGGCTGCTGGAGCCCCTCACCGGCACTGCCTCGGACACCGCCACCCGAGAGCACCTGGACAATGGGCCGCTGTGCGCTTTGCGGGTTTTAGTCAACTTTGGATTTTGCAAGTTTGGGCTTGAGGTGACGTCTCTGCATTTGCTCCTGTTTATAGACTCCTGCTTTTTAATTTTTTTAAAAAAACAAGGGAGGGCTTCCCTGGTGGCGCAGTGGTTGAGAGTCTGCCTGCTAATGCAGGGGACACGGGTTCGGGCCCTGGTCTGGGAGGATCCCACATGCCGCGGAGCGACTGGGCCCGTGAGCCACAACTACTGAGCCTGAGCGTCTGGAGTCTGTGCTCCGCAGCAGGAGAGGCCGTGATAGTGAGAGGCCCGCGCACCGCGATGAAGAGTGGTCCCCACTTGCCACAGCTGGAGAAAGCCCTCGCACAGAAACGAAGACCCAACACAGCCAAAATAAATAAATTAATTAATAAACTCCTACCCCCAACATCTTCTTAAAAAAAATAAAATAAAATAAAAAATAAAAAAACAAGGGAAACATCAAACATATACAAAAGTAGAGAGAATCGTATCATAAACCCCCATGCATTCCTCACCATCTTTGGCAATTATCAACTCAGGGCCCATCTTCTTTCCTTCTGTTCCCTCAACTTCTCCTGGCTTGGGGATTATTTTGAAGGAAGTTTTTATTTTTATTCATTCACTTATTTATTTATTTATTTATTTATTTATTTATTTATTTATTGGCTGCGTTGGGTCTTCATTGCTGCACGTGGGCTTTCTCTAGTTGTGGCGAGCGGGGGCTACTCTTTGTTACAGGGCACGGGCTTCTCATTGAGGTGTCTTCTCTTGTTGCAAGCATGGGCTCAAGGCGCGCGGGCTTCAGTAGTTGTGGCGCACAGGCTTATTAGTTGCTCCGCGGCATGTGGAATCTTCCCGGACCAGGGCTCGAACCCGTGTCCCCTGCACTGGCAGGCAGATTCTTAACCACTGTGTCACCAGGGAAGTCCCTTATTTTTTTTTTTTAAGTCAAGAAAAATGCTTCATATTTTAAAACAGGAAGTTTGTTTTACAGGACCCTTCCAAGCTGCCCAGTGAGTTTTCAGCATTTCAGTCCATTGTTACTGTTGTCCCATCAACGCTCAGACTCCCCCATCTCTGGCCGGTGGGAACGCCTCACTTTTATGGCCAGGGGTCTTTACAGTGGGCCCTGCCTTTTGCCTTCCCTTCTTGTTAAACCTCCGACCCACTGGGAGCCCTGTGGGGCTACAACGCTCACCTCAGAGTGTCCCCCAGCCTCCTTGTCCCCTTGAGGTTGGCAGCTTCTGCTCTGTTTTCTCTCTGAGTCTTTAACAAACTGGGTCTTGTAATTTATCCAATTTGTTAACACATCAAATGGTTGTAATGAATTTCTGAGCAATGCGGGTGCTTCGTAAAAGCAATAAAGCAAAAACGAATGAGCCCAACTCCCCACCGTCCCCAAATCCCATCTACCTTCAGGAGTCCCAGGGGCGTGACAGCCGTTGCTGCCCCTGAAGTGCACTTGTTCGTGGGCATCGTCTGCATCACTCGCCCGGCATTACAGCTGAGTTTCGTGGCCGCCCTCCACGCCGTAGGGCAGTGCGTGGATTTCTATGCCCTGGTCCATATCATCTGGCTGATTTATCTGCTGAACCTTCACGGAGAACAGCAGTGGCTGAGGTCTGGCCCAGCTACTCTGGTTTCCTGGTCAGTCTGATGATCTTCCAGTATTTTCTGTGTCTCGGGCTGCCTACTGCTCTCTGCAAAGGTAAGCCTCCTGCCCGCCACGGGCCTCTTCAGGGGAAACGCCAAGTTTTGGCAAATGCCAACTTTGCCCTGGACGAATCGGGCCCTCAGGTAGAGGAGCTAGGATTTCGTGCCTTGGTTCCTTTTTGCAGGGAATTTGCTGCCCTGAGGACTCACAGGGTCTCGGAGATGATTTGGTCCAATACCTGGGCCATCTAATTCTAGGGGATGACCAACCACCACTAACTTGGACCGAGAACAGAGACCGACACACCAAGCTAACCCAGGCTTGCCTCAAGAGGAAGAGTTGGTCCAACTCTGCCCGAAAAAGCAAATTAAAATGAAATGAGAAGGAAATAGGAGGAAAGACGCCCTTGCCACTTGTGTACACCCTTCGCTTCCCACCTCTTTCCCCACAGCAGCCCTGTTAGCCTAAGCCAATCAGACGCCAGCATCCCCATCACACAGGTGAGGAAGCTGAGGTTGCACAGAAAGGGAGCACATGTTGCTCCCCAGGCTGCGGCCACCTCTGGACTAAGGGGAATGGCCCTTGTGGGCCCAGGCCCAAGGAGGACCCAGTCTGCAGACTTAGGCCTGGGTCATCTTTTCCTTGGATCATCTCGTCCCTGTGCAGTAAAGGGTCGAAACCCTTGCCCTGAGTAGAATGGACAGCCTCTGTTCTCTTCCTGGGTACCACCTTCTGGGCTTGCGCGAGTGTTGTCCGCGAGTGACCCACCCTAAGAACATCTCCACCGTCTCCACCCTGTTCTCTCCGCTGAGTTCCCCTGGCCTCTCTCCGCTCCTCCTGTCCCCTCTCCCTCACTCCCCTCTCTCTCTCCTCCTTGACTCTTCCCAGCACTCGACTCTTTTCTTCTTCGCATCCCCCTCTTCTCCTTTCTCTACCCCTTGCCCTCAATCTCCACCTTCCCCTCTCTTTTTCTCTCTGGTTCCCCCCTCAGCTCCCCGTTCCTTACCCTCCCCTCTTTGCACAGTCTCATCACCCCCCTCCTGGCTTCACCCCCTCTCTTCTTCTCCCAGATCAAGGCTGAGGGTTTTAGCCCATCCACACACTCCTCTCACCCCACAGCCTTGCCCAGCCCCTGCCCCTGACCCCCAAAGTGGGGAGTCCACCCGGGTCTGCCCCCTGCAGATGGAGCCCGGGTGGGCAGTTGTCTCCAGGAAGGACCCCCAGCACCACGCGGCAGACCCGATCAAGTCAACCGTCAGGGGTTAGGGGGTTGAAGCAGTTCCCAGCATCCTCTGAACTTAAAGTCCTCCTCTTGACCCCGAAATCATATCCAACATCTTAGTTATCCCATATAACTTGAAAGAAGCATTAATAGAACACAGACTCAATGATCTGTAGAAAAATAATGAAGACAAAAAGACAATTGCTCCTTCCTATACAGATTACCCATGGAGAACCATAAGTACAGAAATACATTCAAATCTCATTAAGTGGTTGTATCTCCCAGACTTTGCCAAGAAGCCAGATGCCAATTTGTTACTCTGTGAGTACCGAGGGTGTCCGAGCACCTCTTCGCTCGGGAAGCTTCAGAGTGGGCAGGCAACTGAGAACTTGGGACCTGCCAAGTGTCATTTCCGTCTTCCTTCTTTGCCAAACTTCTTTCCAATATTTCTCCATTTCATCTTCTTGTAATCACCCAGACAGTACTCAGCGAAGAAATATAGTTACCAGGTTCCAAGGTCTCAATCTAATTAAAAAATGCTTGCATCGGAGAGAATTTTAATCCATAAGCATTATTCTGATGGGGCTGGGGGGGTGGAGGAGGATTTTTCAATAGATGATTTAAAATCCAGAGATCCAATTAGATACTAAATCCAAAGTGGATGGCTGATTTGCAAATCAGATTTCCAAGGGTTGCCTCAAAGAAAGCCCTTCCAAAATTTGGATTTTGTCAGATAGCCCTTACCCATCCCAAAGTGAGCACTCTGTGTGCTTTTCGGGGTTTGCCCTTCTTGGTCTAGAAAATGTCCATCTTCTTGAAAACAGGCTGAGTCTTATACAAGAGGATGTAAGCGTAAGTTGGGGCAATAGTCCATGTTTTCGTTACCTTCATCCACCTCTTGCCTTTTCCTTGAATTCCGTCCCGTGCAAAATCCATTTTTTCATTCATCCATCCATCCATCAAATGCTGATAGACCCAGACTTTGTGCCTCTCCCCAACCTTGGATTCCAGAGTTCCACTGGAAGAGCAGCTCTCTCACCACCTGTGGCTTGGATTCGCGATTTGAGTGGGTGAGGGGGCCCCAGGAGGCACAGCACACTCTGTGACCTTTGAGGGTGCCTAGTGACCCCTGGAAACTCACACAGTGTTCCTGTCCTAAGTGCCTTGCCAAAAAGATGGGGGCAGGGAAGATCCCCTGTGATGCTGGAGGAGGACAAGCCTCCCAAGCGCTCAGCCTCACTGGCCTCAGGGGGCTCCTCGTGGACACCCATGACCGCGGGTGGGCAGCCCTGCTGAGGACCACGACCCCTTCCTCCCGTCTTTGCAGTTGACTTCCTGCTCCTCCTTGTGGTCTCCCTGCAGTGACAAGTGTTTGTGGACGAGAACACAGCATCAGTGAGCCTGCAGGCAGGGGACAATGTGGACATCAGCCGAGAGCTCAGGCCTGCCGACCTCACCCAGCTCGGCCCCATTCCCAACTTCATCTTCTGCCAGTGAGACCTGGGCTCCTGGTCCTGGGCGCCTGGTGGGTAGGCAGTCTCCCTTCCCGCCCAGCATTGCGGGCCCAAGAATTCCTTCCTTTGGAGATGAAGTTACTATGATTTTCTTTTTTTTAATAAAAAAATTAAATTGATGTATAATTTACATATAGTGAAACGTCCAGATTGTAATTATAATATTCAATCAGCATTGGTGGGTGTGTATCAGGGCACAAAACACTTCCATCACCCCAGAAATATCCCTTATTCCTCTTCCCAGTAACTTATTTCCCCAGGCAGCCACTGACCTGATTTCTGCATCGCAGGGTAGTTTTACCTGTTCTAGAATTGCATCTGAATGGAATCGTATGGTATGTACTTTTTTCGTGTCTGGCTTCCTTTACTCATCGTAGTATTTTTTAGATCCATCCATTTTTTAGCATGTTTCGGTAAATCATTCATTTTTATGGCTGAGTAGCATTCCCTTGTATGAATATTCCACATTTTGATTACCCATTGAGGAGCTGATGAACATCTGGGTTGTTTCCATCTTGGAGCTAATATGAATAAAGCTTCCGTGAACATTTTTGCACAAGGTTTTGTGGACATATGTCTTCATTTCTTTGGATAAATATTTAGGAGTGGGATTGCTGGGTCATGAGGTAAATGCACATCTAGTGATTTAAGAAACTGCCAAGTAGTTTTCCCAAGTGGTTGTATCATCTTCTCTGAATTCCTGAGTGTCCCCCCTCCTAGAAATATACCATATGTTGACCGGGTCCCTGCCATGTGCTACCCACTCATTCTTGCATTTGAAATTATTTATTGAGCACCTATTATGTACCAGGCACTGTTCAAAGCACTAGGAATTCAACAGGAAGAAAAATCCCTGCTGTTATCCCAGCAGGCTCTTTAAAAAAAAAAAAAGAAATTAATAAATTTATATGGACAAGCAAAGGACGTAGGATATCCAAAACAATTATGAAAAAAGAAGAACAGAATTGGAGTTGAAGACTTTTTGCTATTGGTAAAAGGCTAGATACCTGGATCAATGGAACAGATGGTTCAGAAAGGATAATCTTTTCATCCAAGGTGCTGGAACGTTTTTGGATATGTCCATATCCAACCCCCTCCCAATACACAAAGAAACCCTTTATCTGTACTTTGTATCATATACAAAAATCAACTTGAAATGGATTGTAGACCCAAATGTAAAACCCAAAACTTCTATTAAAAAAGTAGGAGAAACTCTATGTGACCTTGGGTTGGAGAAAGATTTCTTAAATAGTACACAAAAAGCAGGAGCCACCATAGGAAAAAGTCAATAAATTGTACTTCATCAAAATATAAAATATTCTGCTCTTCAAAAGACACTGTTAAGATCATGAAAAGATAAACCACTGACTGAGAGGAAAGGTTTGCAAAACAAGGGTCTGATAAGGACTTGTATCCAGAATATATAAAGAATGTCTGTAGCTCAATATGAAGGAGGCAATTTTTAAAATGGGCAAAAGAGTTGAACAAACACTTAACCCAAAAAGATAAGAGAATAAGAATATTTTGAAACAATGCTCAACATCATTAGTCATTAGGGAAATTCAAATTAAAAATTAAAGTGAGATGCCACTAATACACTTATTAGAACAGTAAAGATTTTTAAAAGCCC
The DNA here is from genome assembly GCF_025265405.1 of Mesoplodon densirostris. Classification (NCBI taxonomy): domain Eukaryota; kingdom Metazoa; phylum Chordata; class Mammalia; order Artiodactyla; family Ziphiidae; genus Mesoplodon; species Mesoplodon densirostris. The sequence continues at coordinate 4,836,291 of NC_082676.1, forward strand.
CAAACACCAAAAACCTGACAATACCAAGTCCTGGAAAGGATGCAGATCAATAGGAACCCTCACACGTAGCTGGGGGGAAGGCAGCATGGTAGAGCCACTTTGGAAGACAGTTGGGCAGTTTCTTTTTACTTTTTTTCAGCGATAACATTTAACTTCTATTCTGATCCTACAAATGACACTTACTTGCTGTAATTTGTAAAAATAAGAAAATCATAAACAGAAAAAAGATTGTTGCAATTTCAGACATAATCTGTTAAAATTTTAGCATATTTTCTTCCAGTCTCTTAAAATAATTTTTATATAGTAGAGATCATGTCCTATAAGCAATTTTGTATCCTGGTTTCTTGCTAGTAAGAGCCACCATGGATTGATCATTTACCATTGACTTGTTTGTAAGCATTTTCTCATGACTTCAAAATGCTTTGTAATCATAATTTTAAATGGCTACTTTATATTCCATCATTTGAATATGTCCTAATTTGCTTAATCAGCAATGACCTAGACATGTAATTATTTCCATTGTTTTGACTATTATAAAGTGTATATATAAAAAAGTGTATATATATATATATATTTATTGAAGTATTGATTTACAATGATGTGTTAGTTTCAGGTGTATAACAAACTGATTCAATTATATACATACAAACACACACATATATATATAAATGTCTATATATATTCTTTTATTGAACTATAGTTGATTTACAGTGTTGTGTTAATTACTGCTATACAGCAAAGTAATTCAGTTATACATATATATACATTCCTTTTTTATTTTTATTATTTTTTAATTAATTTATTTTATTTATTTTTGCTGTGTTGGGTCTTCGTTTCTGTGCGAGGGCTTTCTCTAATTGTGGCAAGCGGGGGCCACTCTTCATTGCGGTGCGTGGGCCTCTCACTATCGCAGCCTCTGTTGTTGCGGAGCACAGGCTCCAGACGCGCAGGCTCAGTAGTTGTGGCTCACGGGCCTAGTTGCTCCGTGGCATGTGGGATCTTCCCAGACCAGGGCTCGAACCCATGTCCCCTGCATTAGCAGGCATATTCTCAACCACTGCGCCACCAGGGAAGCCCTACATTCCTTTTTTAAAAAAATATTCTTTTCCATTATGGTTTATCATAGGATATTGAATATGGTCCTCTGTGCTATACAGTAGGATCTTGTTTATCCATTCTATACATAAAAGCTTACATCTGCTAATCCCAACCTCCCACTCCATCCCTCCCCCAACCCCCTCCCCCTTGGCAACCTATATATTCTTTTTTAGAAGGTATTGAATATAGTTCCATGTGCTATTCATTAAGACCTTGTTGTTTGGCAGGTTTCTTCTAACGTTAAATGTACGTTTGCCATGTGATCCAGCCATTCCACTCCTAGGTATTTACCAAGGGAAATGGAAACTTAGTTCCACACAAAAACCTGCCCATGAAAGTTTATGGCAGCTTTGCCTATAATCCCTGAAAACTGGAAACAACCCAAATGTCCATTAACTGATGAGTGGCTATGTCATGGTGCATCCATACCTTGAGACATCACTCAGCAATAAAAAGGAATGACTGACACATGTGACCACACGGGGGACTCTCAACAGCATCATGCCCCCCACAAAAGATGACACGCTGCCCGGTGCCATTTGCATGGTATTTTGGGAAAGACAAAGCTATAGGGACAGAAAACAGATCGCTGGTTGCCTGGAGGTGGGGTAGGGGATTGCTACAAAGGGCACAGGAAACTTCGAGGATGATGGGAGTATTCTGTATCTTAATTGGGGTGGTGGCTACAGGACTGTATGCATTTGTCAAACCTCAAAGAACTACACCCTTAAAAAAGGGGGTGGTCGCCTACTCGGCACTGATGTTTGCTGTGAAGACTTTCCTGTCGGTACGGGATAGGCCTTCTTTCAAGGTGGCTCTTTGTTTTCCTAGCCTGACTGTCTTAATACCCTAAAAAAGGTACTGCCAAAATCAACAGTCATCTAACAGCCCCTTTTCAAAGATCTGTTTACCAAAGGTGGAAAGATGTAAAATGATCCCCCACGTGTCACACACGATGCAGGCTGTGCTTCGCGGTGTAGCTTTTGATGTTGGAGAGCTCTGAACCCAAGGAAATCAAGAGGGAAAGGGAGGATGTGCAATAGAAAACACGCTTTATGATCTAGCTAATCACCCGGAGATGATACCCCAGCGATCCTGGGGTATGTTCATGGTGCTAGACCGTGGTAGCGTGCATTTTTCAAAGGGCAAAGTAGAATAACACGGAACCGAGTAGATTAATGCAGCAGTTTGAAGGCTAGGAAAGTCATGGGTCTGAAACTGGAAGGGGTCTCGAGAGATTATTTGGTGCCTCCCTCCCTACCCCCGTCTTGTGTTGGTAGGACTTAAGATTTCCACTTAAGATTTCCACATGAGAGATGCAGACAGAGAAGTACCAGAAGAGGCCAGCCCAGTACCACCTGCTAGTCTAGGAGACATTTGGGACGCCCCCCACCATCTTCAGACCCAAGTGCTGGTTCTTTGCCTGATTGGCCATGCCTTGGGCACAACTTGCAACCCAGCTACACATTAAGACTCTACTCAGCATAATGGAGTCACTCTTTAGAGGTCTCCAAGCCTCAGGTCATCATTCAGAATATTGGTCCTCACTGGCCCAAAAACTTCTGAGTGATTGCCTGTCCAATAAACTAGCTTTTACTGTAACGGTGACAATCGTATCCCCAGTTTATCTTATTGCATCTCCATGGGCGGGGATACCACCGTGTCCTTTCGTATCATACGTCTTAGGACTTCATCTTTTAATGGCTAATAGGTCTTCCTTTATAAAAATCACAGATCGTGAGAGCAGGAAGGAGTCTTCGGAGATGGCGTGGTGACTTTGCTGATGAGAACGTTAGGAACGAGGGGAGGGAAGGGCAATAACCCTCTGGGGGCCACACTTTTGCTCGTGGCCACTCAATTGCTGATGCTCGGTTCCTCTCGACATGGAAGATTCTTCCATGGCCTCTGGGTAAACCCCTCCTTATGTTCTTGGGGAGGGGCATGATGAGACCTCTTAGGCTGAGCAGCCAAAATGCTGCTCTTCTGGGGGACCAGCACACTCGATGTTACAAATACGGAGACAAATGAAAGATGCCACTGAACAGCAAGGCCACACTGGGGACGGTGCAGACAGGGGCACGGCGAATCTTCCACACTCTTCCTCTCTTGCAGGTCGGCGCATGTGTGTACCTGGAGGCTTTACTCATCTCCCACTGCTGGCTGGTCCACAGTTTCGGCCTGGACTGCACGGTCCCAGGGTACCAGTCAGGTAAGTCCCCCAGTTCAGCACAGCCAAGGCAGAGCCCGTGTGTGTCGTTAGGAAAATAAGATTAAAGGCACAGAAGAGTGGAAAGAATCGTACAATGGTCACCCCCACTCCCCCCTTGATTTACAGTTAATTTTGCCGTCTTTTGCTCTTCCTGTACTTGGGTGTGTGGACGTATTTTTGTGAAATCACCAGAAGGAAAGGTGCAAACACCAAGACGTTCTCCTACATAACCACGTTTTTTTTTTTTTTTAACATCTTTATTAGAGTATAATTGCTTTACAATGTGTGTTAGTTTCTGCTGTATAACAAATTGAATCAGTTATACATATACATATGTCCCCATATCTCTACCCTCTTGTGTCTCCCTCTAACCACTTTCTTATCAGCTCATCCTGAGAAAACCAACTCCAGCTCCCCACTCGCCTAATAGTCTGCGTGCTAATGCTCCCAGTTGCTCCTAAATGGGTCATGACAGCTATTTCTATCATTATTATTATTATTATTATTTGGACTCAGAATCCAGTCCGAGTTCACGGGCTGCATTTGACCGTGCTGCTAGACCACTCTCTCATGTGACATGGAGGGAAGCCCCGGTAGAAATTAAGAGACCTCCATTCTCTCGGAGAAAATCCAGGGACCAAATGTAAAGAAGAGAGAGGGTGAGACTCTGCCTTGTGACCCAATGTCAAGTCAAGGGCGCGGCACCCTCCAGCCAACGGCCTCTGGGCTTTAGGGAGTTTCCCACTCTGTGCCAAGAGCCCTTCACCGGAGCTGGCGAAACTCCAGCCACGCCGCTGACTCCCGGGCTTCGGGCCTGTTTAGAGAGGGAAGAGCCCTGGGTTCTGCCTGACTGGAGCTGTCGGCGGCTTCCTCTCATGAAGGAGGCAGAGGAGAAATGGGTTTGTTTTAACTCTTGCCTCTGAGCGACATCTTCGGCTCTGCTCTCCCTCTCTCTCTTGGTTTGTCAAGAAAACACGTGAGCTCACATCTCTCATCTTTCACAACCAAGTCTGGAGCTCCGGGGCTTAATGCTGTGGCCACGGAGACAAGGTTTCTGAACATCCCAGCGAGACTGAGGTGGAAGGTTCTCAAGCCCCTTGGATTACCTCTCCCCCCCGACCCAGGCATCAGTTCCCTGTTTACCCCGGGCTCTGCCTGAGTCGCCCCGCAAGAAGCCTGGAAGGGGATGCTGCGGCTCCAGGGAGGTGCTGGTGCAGATGGGGGGGCCTCACCTCCTGGTGAGGAGACCCAGCTCTCCCCATCCGGAGCAGTGGCCACACCCCAGGCACTGGCCACAAGACTCCCGGTTTCTCCTGTCTTCCATGCAGCCGTCCCCGAGGATGAAGCCTGTGAACCCCCAGAAAAGGAAGCAGGGGTCCTGTGGGGTGCCATGTGTTTAACCTTCCTGCTAATACAGCGACGGATATTCCTGAGTTATTACCACCTTTACGTGGTAGCTGATCTGGAGGCTGCCAAAGCCTTAGCGTCCAGGTACCAGGAAACCCAGGAGAAAGGCATCAGGTGTCAGGGGCTCGATTAGACACGAAGGAACTTTTAGTTGAAAGATCACAACCCTTTAGAACTCTCAGAGACCTCAGGCCATCTCATCTCACCCCTCCCCTCGGCAGAGGAAGAGATGACAGTCAGAGTGGGTCACCTGCCTGGGGTTGTCCAGCTGGCCAGGACCAGAGCAGGACTGATGCAGCCCCTCCAACATACGCTGCTTCCTCCCAAGTCTGGGATCCGGTCCTGGTCATTTCCTTGGGGCCTCAAATTGTGTAGGGCCGTGAGCTCCTAAGAGGTACTGACTTGTAAACACAGAGGAAGGGCAAGGGCAAAGGACCAGCTTCTCTCTTTGCCGACAGTAACCCCATGGCCGTGAGGGGCCAGGCTCAGCTCAGAGTCGAAGGGGAGGTTGGCCGACTTCTGGGCAGAACCCTCCCAGCCCTGCAGAGGTCCGAGGCTTTGGGAACCTCTCTAGGTAGCCCTGCCCATCCCAGTCTCAGGCTTCTGTCGCTGTTTACATACCTGCTTGACCAGCTTGCCTGATGGCCCCTTCTGATGACAGCTCCTCATCTGACATAAACCGATCATCCACCAGCCCTGGGGGCTGATCGCCTTCATTGATGGGAGTGAAACCTGTGCCAAAGGGAAGGCACAGGCTCAGCCCCAGTGGGTCCCACCCTCCGTTTCCAGAGTGCAGGCTAGCATTCCAGAACGCAGATGCGCCGCTGAGCACACGGTCCCCTCAAACTCCACTGCCTCTCACCCTAAGACCCGCCCAAGCGCGGCCAGTCTTCAGGCAAGTTGCAAGCACCCAGTCCTATACAAAGCTTCCGCGGTTTGTTGGGTGTCCTGTCCTCAATCTGTTGAGCTAAACTTCGTCTTGATATTCTGGAGGTTTATGCTCTTTGGGGAGAAAGGAGAAAAGAATTCATTTTGAGCAGCCGGCTCGAGCTGTCTTGTTATACGAACTGATGTATGATTGACGCATTTCATCTTGACTTTTAGTGCAAAACCAGATAGTGATGTTTTGCCAACAGAATGTACAAAGACTTTCCCTAGATGTTCCTTATAAGATACATATAAGACACATATGTAAGATACTTAAAATACACATAAGATGATTTCTTAAATGTATTGTTTTGCCCACACAGGGGTTCTGGGCACTGTCCTTGAGGGAGACATTGGAATGTCATGAGGAAGACAAGAAAAAATAAGACAAGAAAAAATCCCGATGGGTCATCACGAAGCAGTTATGTTGGCTTTTCTTTCTTCACCCTGGAAGCATGGCCCTTGCAAAGGAGCTGCCACCTTATCACTTATTTCTTTCTTTGTTATAGACTTCCCCCTTTTCTTTCTTTTTCTTATTTTTGAATTTCACCAAGAGTAAAAGCCTCAGACGGGCAATGCGTCATTGCTCAGAGTATGGAGCACTAACAAGCTGTGAATGTGGGTCAATCAGGGGATGGAGGTGGCAGAAATTGCAGGCTGATTCTTCCAACCCTGAAAACAAAGGCCGGCCTCTTGAGTGTGATGGGAACATGAGCTTCCCGTAGAATGATCCATCCCCTGATGTAATTCTTAGATGAGGAGGTGATGCTTTCTTTAAGCTCTTGATGGCTCAGACTTTCTTCTTTGGCTAAAGTCACTGTTCCCCCAAAAGGCCATTTGCCTTCTTTGGTCTGAGCCTTGGTTCAGGCTGTCCCTGGCTAAGAGAGGACACCCCCTACTCTACTTAGCCCAGACCATGCTGCATCTTCCAATGTGCTACAATGCATGCACCCCAAGTGGTACCCAGGAAGGTTTTCAGTGGTCATGCATGTATGAATTTTTCGCTTAAAGTTTACATTATTTATCTTAAAGCACTTTGGAGGGGGGAATATCTAGACCATCCAGTGAGTGACTTTAAGGATATTATTGCTTAGGATGAGATGAAGTTGTAAAAGTGAATGGACTGTAATCAACTTTAAAAGTTAATTAACATTGGAGAAATCACGATGTGTGCATGATGAAGTTGATGGAGCTCTGTCTTGTTGCCTGCTTAAGTCTAAATTCTCAAACTATCTGAGACCACCGAGACCCCCAACTCCAGCCCCTCAGCTGCCCGGCCGTCACCTGGGGTTAGCGAACTCCGCTTGTGAAGCCACTCTGCCTTCTGAAGCAGAGAGCAGTCACCCTCGTGCTCCTCCCACCATGGACCCCACGCACACCTGGAAGAGGATCCCGTCCACGTGGGCGCCCGAGACACTGGTTGTTCGGCAGGGGCTGGGGGGTGTCGCCCTCTTAACTAAGGGAAAGGTAGGAGGGGATATCGAGGCATCTCTTCCTCTGCCTCGGGTTTAGGGGAAAAGGTAAGCACGGAAACCAACAAAATGGCAAAGGTGTTTTGACCGCAGGAGAAGAGAATGGCTTTCTCTGTTTGTCTTCAATAGCCAGGATGGAGAAAATCAAAGCGAAGCAAAAGAAAATTGCTGCTCTGAAGCGAACCCGCAGGAGTCCTGCCCACCTGGCGGTTAGCGCGAGCAGCCTTCCTTGAAAGGAAGGGGCCACTGGGCCCTGCGCCCCAGATGAGCTGCGGGATGTGACCTGCCCAGGGGCTTGACACAGGGACAGTAACCCAAGCCCTCTGCCACCAACACCTTCCCCCTGAAGCCAACAAGAAAATGGGTCTCTGCCTTCAGAACTAGGGTATAGAGGTGCCTTTTTGTCTGATGCATCTGAAGAGTTTAGATTTAGAACAGTGCTTTGAGGTGAAATTCTGAACCCCAACTGAAGTCCCAGAAAGGACCCCTCCCCTTTTGCAAAATAGAAACACACCTCGCCCAGAAATTGTTCTGTCTGATCGGGCCCTGGATCTCTGGAAATCCATGGATTACTTAAACGGCATTTTCTTCCTTTCAGTTTTGAGATTTTCTTCAGAAAACATGACTTTCCCAAAGGGCCAGGTGGCTAAAGATGAAAGGCGTTTCATTTTTTACTGGTCACGAATTAGATAAAATATCTTTCAAAAAGCTCTTCCTTTTCAATTGGACAGGATTTGCTCTTTTTTTCGGTTGAACAAGTTGAAGAGAATAATGTCACCCCTTGGCTACCAACCACTAAGACAATTCGGTTTTATCTGGCAATTTATATGCAGAGTGTGATCTATGGTTTAACCTTCCTAACTGGGGGAGACACTGTCTGAATTAGTGACAAGACTGAATTATGGTGCTTTTAAGAAAAGAGATTCCATTTTAGTACTTTCGAGTCCTGAAACCATTAGAACTGGTCTCCCCAAGTACCACCCAGCACAGACCTCCCTGGGAATCTCGTCAGCTTACGTGCCAGGCAGACTTGAAAACACATATTCTTATACATTTCCTTTTCAAATCTTATTTGCACTAAATGATTCATCCAAATGAATCATTTTGTAGGTTGGGGGTGGGGAGCAGTTAGTAGACATTCAATGAGTTGATTTCTTCAGTAGATGATTCAGCCCTGATCCCTTTTTAGAATAATCACAAAGTGGTCCAGGGTGAGAATGGCTGATGAATTTGAGTTCCATCTTTATTTAGATGATCTCAGTAAGAAAGAAAATGAAGAGGAGAAAAAATAGTGGCAGCCTTGGATGAAGCATCCTTCCGGGAAGTTGGGACTGTTGACAGCTGCCTAGAGCAAGGCCCTTTGGGAGACCGAGAATTAGGGGCCCATTGGAACCCTCCTCAGTTCCAGGGTTCCCTAAAATAGGCCCATTCTCTAGGAAATGCCCGTCATTCTAGGCAGCAAGGCTGTGGTAAGGAGGCAGGCAGAGGGCTCATGCCTGCTGCCCCACCAGGACGCAAGAAGCCGTGCATGTGCCTTTGGGGACAGTGGAGGAGCCGGGTCCTCTCCATCTGCCAGGGCATCATGGGGCCGATCCGTAGTTGATACGGGACCAGGGACGTGGAGCATCTGCAGCCAAGGAAGACGGGGGTTTGGGGATTCCGTGCTAACGAGGTAGATTGATAGTGAGGGGAGACGGAAATCCACAGGCATCTAATGTGAAATGTCAATACGAATCCATAATTTAAATCCAGTTAGGGAGCCAGGTAGACCTGTTTTGACAGAGTTCCCTTCTGTTGTAGAAGGTGCTGGAAGGGAGGAAGCCCCACACATAAAATAACGTGCCCACCAGGTCGAGGCACCCAGCGTGTCTCTGACGGGGCCAGGCTTATCCTGAGGTCTGTGGGCAAAGGGGCGGAAGGGCACATGTTCCAGGCTCTTTCTGTGGACGTGTTTCCCAGCGATCCAGGTTGGCAGCTGGACTGACTTCCCTGAGACTGACAGCGAGGAAGAAGAGCCAGAACAAGGGAGCGAGGCAGAGATAACAGGTCATCAGCCAAAGCCCGGAACAGCTTTCCAGGTAACTTTTCTTTGAATTGGATTTGAGCTAATGCGGGCACAGTAGACGCCTCCTGTGGGTTGAATGGTCCTCACAGAGGATGCTCTTTCCTTAGAAGCTTCCATGTGTGCCAAAGGCATGGCTGGATCCGCCCGCAGTGGACCAGACTTTGTAGAACAACGGCCTAGAACCTAACTTAATCCCGAGTTTGTTTGGATCCCTCTGGGGGATTTCTAATTATCAAAAGAACAATGAGTGCTTTGGAGGCCCACCTCCGTGGATGCTGGGTGCTTGTTTATGTGTGATCAGGGTGTGATTCTGAGGGTATCTTCCCCACCGAAGGGGCTCCCTGCTGACTACTGGGGAAAAGTGGTGGAATCATGAGGAAGCCAGTTAACTAGTCCTTCTGTATCAAGTTGGTCAACTAGTCTTCTTGGTATAAATTACTCCCGTTGTCACGGGCACATGCAAAACCAAGTGGAGAACAGGGGTGCTTATCTGGAGATGTCAACCAGTATCTTTGGGGTATTTCAGGCAAAAGGATAAGTTATTTGAAGGTGTGTCTTAATCTCCTTTACCATGCCTATGCATGTGTGCCTCTGTTGCATTCTATTATTTAGGGTTTTTTTTTAAGTGTACATTTTAGCTGAAATTAATTAATTACTCCAAAAAATATTGAAGGAAGAGAAAAAAATCCCATATATTACTTACTCTTTGCTCCTGTCTTAAGGGATCCATTTTTCAATGTTTTTGCTTTGTTTTGTTTTGTTTTGTTTTTTGGCAAAGCCAGAACTACTTAAAGCAGACACGAGAAAGACTGTCACCCGTTTTAGCCTTTATACCAAGCAGCACTGACTTTTCCGGGAATGAGGAGAGAGATCATCCAGTGAAATTCCGTTTGGGTTTGACTTTGATGTTCCGATGTCTAGATGCAACTTTAAACATCTTTTAAATTCACAAACCGCTCCTAAGAGCCTTTTCTCTTCTGAAAGGAAATTACTTGGAACAAATATGACATCGATTTCCCATCTCCCTTGATGAGTCTCATTCGGTCTGATTTTTATTTTTTCGGGCTTACCAACAACGAGAATATACAGTTAGTGATGGTTCTAATTAGATTTTGTGACCTTTAAGGAAGAAAAGGAGGGTCTGGGCCCGGCGGTGCCTGAAGTTGCCGGAGAACAGAACCGGGTTTACGACTGTCCCCCTGCAGCTCGCACATGACGCCTGGACCTCTAGAACCACGTCTGCCCTCAGGATGGAGGAGGGATGGGGAACCCTGGGCGGGAGGAAGAGGGGGCCTGGCGGTGCCGCCCTGGAGGTACTGTCGACGGCAAAGCGGGGCTTGTGTGGTAACTTGGATCGACAGACGGTCGACTAGGAAGCACTGGCGTCAATCATTCTGGCTGGTGACTGGGTCCATTGACAGCGAGTGGAGTGTGGAGGGAAGATGAGGACATGGGTGCGTGTAGGAAGCATGGGGGATCTTTTGTACACGCTGATGATGGCTGGGTTGGGGTGTCTCAGGGAGGTGTCTTTGCCGCTCGGACAATGGGACATTTGCTGACGGGCCAACTTGTTATTCTGAGATATTGGGGGGGAAATATGCATTTCTCCAAGCCTGTTTTCCGTAATGGCTTGAACTTTGGAATGCATTGACCAGACCCAGGGAGAGAGAAATATGTGGTCTGTCAGGTGTCCAATCTTTCCTAAGTGAGGCATTCACTGGAGGTAAGCCCTGGACCCTGACAAGTAGTGGTCAGGAGCCAGTACAAATTTGAAAGGCTTTCCTCTTTAGATGGACCTGCTTTGGGGAGTGTCTGCAACGAAGATCAGGTGATTAGATACTAGTGCCTGTAGCTTACTGGCGACACCAGTAAGGGGTCTGTAATTTCCATGACCCCATCATCACGCCCGCCTTAGACACACAGACACCCCTATGGGGATGTAACGAACATTTACAAAAAAAGGTCAATCGAAAACAGACTGGAATTTCCAACCGCCGTCTATTTTATTTTTCTTTGGTGATTCAGGAGGTGAGAGACTAGCAACTCGTGAGGCCGAAGTTGAGGCCAGAGCAGAGAATTCAGATGAATCCGGAAGGTGCCCTGCTGTGTCCAAAACAGAAAAAAAAAAAAAAAAAAAAAACTACAGGAGGCAAACCACGTCACTGATCAGGGCAGATGTCTGACAAGCTCACTCGGAGATGAAAGTGGGTGGAGTTCAGAGACGAGAAAAAGTAAAACTTGACCTTCAAGAGGAAATGCTGGACTTCACAAAGGCTTTTTTACACACGTCCCGCAGTGTCACTGAAGTGAGTAGGAAAAGAGGGTTTCACTGTGGGCTCCTGCAGCCCCGACCCTTCTCAGCATCAGGTGGAGCCTTCGTTTCCATGGAGAGGTAGCATTTAGAGGCTAGAGTGGGCGCTGGTCCCCTCAAAGGGCTTCTCCCCCTTGAAAAGTCATAATCGAGAAATGTGAATAGGCCTGAATCTTTGGGCTTGGGGAAGATAGGCGCATATTCACCCCAAGGTGACACCAGTAATCCCATAATCCCAACCTCGGGTCCCCACCCAGGCCCTACCGTGTGCCAGGCACAACCCACGTACCCCCAATGCCGATGGCCAGTTAAAGAGGGGAACAGATGGCTTCAGTGCCTTGCTCGAGGCCCCTCACCTGGATCGGGGCTGGGACCTCCCCGGCACAAAGCCAGCCCCCCCCCCCCCGAGGGCTGCGCTGCTCTTCTCGCTCATCCCTGCCTGCGGGCAGAGCACGTTTTCCAGAGTCCTCCCCGTCCCTCATCTCAGATGACCCTTCCTTCAGCGCAAGTCCAGGCGGCCTGCAGTCAGGCCCGCTCCCATCCCCACCGGCTGGTGTGATCTGGGGCGAATCCCTTCTCTCCTCTGGCCCTCGGTCTCTCCATTTGCAATAGGAGGACAGTAAGAGGACCTGAGTGAGAGGGTAGCTGTAGGATTAAAGGGCCAAACCATAAGATCACATCAGGGCCTGATACACAGTAAGTGCCTAATTCGTGTTAGCTATTCAGAAGGCAAACAATAACAAGGTGGTCCTCTCCTCCGAGGGGGGAGGGGTGGAGGCTGGCTGAGGGTGCTCAGATGCAAAGGCTGTCTCTGGGGCTTGCCCCGGCGCCCGTCGGCACAACCCGGAGGCCCCACTGCGGACAGGACCGGTACGTCTAGGGAAATTCTTCCCACGCGGCAGCCCCTCCAGACTCGGCTGGTGGACTGGATGGAGCTCACTGTCTTGTCGCCATGAGGCAAGTTGACAAAAAGAAAGAGGGACGCTCCCGGTGGGCTTTCACGGGCTGTTTGGTTCCTGCAGTCTCCCCACAGGAGGCCCAGCCCAGAGGCTTATCACCGCGGCCTGGTTGTCCTGAGGGCTGGGACGCGTGCTGCTGGACGATGTCACCGTGGCCCTGCGCGCACTCAGCGGGGACAGCACCCCCGTGTCCGAGGCCCTGCGGGGGGGAGTGCCACGGCTGGTGGCGAGCTGTCACTCAGGCAAGCTGGCACCTCTTGCCATATCAATTGCTTTTAATTATGCCACGCCGACAGCCCTGAAAGTCACCCGGTCTGCTGACGCGTGATTTATGCCCCGCATTAGCTCCTGGCGAGATGGCTGGAGGCCTCACTGCCCGCCCCGGCCCTGCCACCCAACCTCCCTGCAGGTTCGGACCGTGGTGGCCGGCAGGGGGTTGCAGGCTTCGCCACCTGCGTCCAGAACTCCCGCAGGGGACTCGGGCCCCAGTGGGACAGCCCCTCGCGATCCTAGCTTGAGTCCTGAGACGCAAGTTGCGAGGCACTGTGTTCCATCTGTTTTCTGTCATGGAAAGTAGACCCACCCGCTCTCTCCCTGCCTTCCCCGCCCTTATCCGCATCTGCTTCTCCCACTCTTTTTTTCTTAATGTAACGATGATCTGAAATTTCTCTGTAGGGGAAAAGGGCCACCACAGAACATTCTGAGACGCTGCCACGCGCCATTGCGAGAGTCCCCACGAGCTGCCCCGGCCAGGAGGGAAGAGAGGCAAGAGAGGCATCCGGACAGCAAAGGGTTACCTGGGACACCACAGCTGCTCCAGGAAGACATCCCATTGCCTGGTGAAATGGCAAAGGAAACGGCCACAGAGAATCAGCACAGAAACACCCGCAGCTCCAGGCAGGACCCCCTGAGGAGGAGCTGGAGGACCTCCCGAGGTGGGAACAGGTCACCCTCAGCTCCCAGGAGCCTCCCTGCCCCGGGACGACCTCAGGTGCCAAGGGCCGCCGGGAAACCGCGGTCTCTCTGAAGGTCAAGACTGCGTTTTGTGGGCCAAGGACGTTTACAGAGCTGTAAAAGGGACCATTTTTGCTAATGCCATGAAATTATATTCTGAGTCCGAATAACCAGTGGCCCGCGGCAGGTAGAGATGTAATTTTTCTCGAATGTGAAATCTGGCTTTTAGAGAAGTTGGAGGCTGCCCCAGTGGGTGTTGACGGGGCCCCTTTTTCTGGGCACGTTAAGTGAGCCGCACGGGAGCTGTGACCTTGTAAATGGGTCCCGTTATAAAAGGTCACCTGGGAGGCCTGAGTGGAGCAGTTGCCACCTGCAGACGTGACGGGACAGGGGAGCGTGGGAGGGATGCTTGGCGAGGAACCCGAGGACGCTTGTCCCCGGACCATCCAGCTACTCAGCGGTGGCTGCACGTGTCCTAGACACTGTGGGACACAGGAGCACAGAGCCGTGGTGGTGGCCGTGTGGGCGGGACGGTGGCCTTTCCCCGTGCTGATCCCTTGCTGGGCTGGTCCTGAGCAGTTTTGTGTTGATTAACCCCCTTAGCCAGCAAGAACCCAGGGAGGAAGGTAAGGATATTATCCGCATTTGACACAAGTGGAAACTGAGGCCAGACAGTCGGTGGCTCAGGGTCACACTGCGGCCGCATTCTGCCGTCTCAGTGCCGCTGCGTCGTGGACGTCCAGGTGCTGTGGACGCAGCCCTGGCTGGTCCACCATCCCAGAAGGAACATCCCATCTTCCCTGCCCGAAATCTGCCACCTTGACCCCTCCCTGTGTCCCAGGAGCCGTGGCTTCTCTCGCCCACCTTCTCCCCTTTCTCCGTGGCTTCTGTTCCCAGCCCGTCCCCTCCTCTCCCCTCAGTGACCCAGCAGCCTGGGGTCTTCTTGGGTCTGCAGAGATCGTGCCTTCCGCCCCCTCCTCCCTTCCCCACCAGACTTCTTGCCAAGGGCGGAAGGGCAGTGGGAGCCTCACGCTTCCTCTCCACCAGAGCTACCCCATGTGCCCCTCGCGTTTGTACGGGACCTCCTGGCTTTGGCAGCCTCTGCTCTGCTGGCCCCTCTCCCGCTGCCCCCTTCTTGTTCCTTCTTGCTCTTCCCCAGCGCATGTCCTGAGCTCCAAGCCAGGGCTTCTACCCACTTAGGAGCCCTCTCTGACCTTGCAAACCCCAAGCGTATTACTTCCCTCTCCCCACGGGCTGGTGCCCCCTGTGCTCCCAGCATGGTCTCTGTTGGCCAAAGCACTACCCCAAAACCCATGCAAAGCCTTCACAGGCTGTCCAGCTCCTAGTGAAGAGTCCTGGGAGGAGACGCTAGCTTCGTTCTTTTCCTTCTTCATCGCATCCTGTTGGTAGGGGGGTGGGGGCGTGGCACCCAGGGCTCTATTTTGAAAATGTCTGTGGATCCCACCCGCATCCCCCCACCCTGTGCCCACGGCCCCGCTCAGACGGTCGCTGCTTCTCGCCTGATCTACCAGCCCCTCCTCCCCGCCACCACCTCCTCCTTATGGCTCCCTCTCCACGCCGACCTCAACTCACCCCAGCCTGCCCTTGTCACCCACTTTTTTTAACCCTTCCAGGTCTTTCCTGGCTCTCCAGAATGAAATCCAAATCCTCAGCCTGGCTTGCGAGGCCCCTCGTGACCTGATGGGCTCTCTAGTCCCTGGGCTCCATGTTCTTTGCGTTGCACAGGATCTAACAGTGTATGCCCAGAATGCCCATTCTCCGGGCCTCTCCGTCTGGGGGGCGATACCATTCGTCTTTCCAGAGCCAGCTGAGCCGCCACTCTGGGAAGCCACCTGGCCCCCTTTCCTCCTCTGGACTTCCTTGCCACTTCAGAAGTGGCTCTCACCCAGACCCCAGGCCCCAGACCCGTCCTCAGGACGCCCCTGCCCCCTGCAACATGAGCGCTGTGAGGACAGGGGCCTGCTGTGTCCATCTCTGTGCGCCTGCAGCCCAGCTCAAGGTCTAGAACACAACAGCCTTTCAGTGTCTGCTGCTGGCTTGTTCGACAAAGTAATGAACTCTTTATCAATGATGCAGGAATAAATCTCAGACCGTCCCAAGTGATGGCAAATTCCAGATGAGAGGAGTCTGGAATCAAAATTCATGAGGCTTTAAAAAAATTTTAGAATGTCCTTTGATGCAAATGCCATCGATTGGTCATCAAAGGTTTTTAAAAATGATGTCTTTGGGGTCTAGAGACGTCACAGAGATGGTAATGCACAGTTGCTGGGGGTCAGCCAGGAGGGGGGAAGAGTGAAGGAGGAAGATGAGGAGGACGCCACCCTGGCAGGTTGTCCCTCTCAGCCAGTGGGCTGGCGAGTCCAAGGGATGCCCCCGCCCCCGCCCAACAGCTGCCAACCTTCCTGTTCTATGCCACCCATTCAGAGAATCAAACAGACCAGCAGCTCCAGCAGAAAAGCTCCTTTTAGGATGTTGCCAGCTGGGGATCTGTAACTTAAAAGGCAAGAATTATCTGTGACCCAAGTCAGGAACCAGCACGTTTTTCCTGTTCAATGCAGCGGCCCAAATTGCTGTCCAGGTTAGCAAGTTGAGCCCGAAGGTGTTACACTACACACGCTAGGAGGCAAAGCAAGTGGTTCTTTGAACTTGATTACTTGTTTGAAAATACTTTACTCAGTAGAGAAATTGTGAGCAATGGAGCTTTCTTTGCAAATCTTTGCAAATCAAAATCATATTTTTTTAAATGCATCTGGGGAGTGCCTGTTCAATAGAAAACTTTGTGGCTGAGTGCTCCAGGAAAGTGGAAAATTGCTCCCTGTGTAGAGTTTGGGGAAACACAGTTATTTTTACCTACTGGGTTTTCTCCAGGCCAGGCCACGCCCACCCCATCCAGGGCCGTGGGCCTGTCTTTCCTGGACTTAATGGCAAGGTGTCTTCCTCCCTCCAGGCTGCCCTGCAATGAGCTGGAGCAGTCGGACGGGATTTACCGGAGCCTGTGGCGCCTGGTGAAGCCGACCCTCACCTTGCACCAGGCAGCCTTGCACCAGGCGCCACGGCCAGCTCTGACACGCTGTGCTATGATCATCCTCAATCATCCTCGACCACACGCTCTGTGCTTCCATCCTCTCCATGGTTCTCCCCATCTTGTCTTTCTTGTGGGCCATGTTCTCTGTCCCCAGGCCCTCCAGACGATTTTGGATGGCAGCGATCCATGACACAGAGGTAGGTGCCAAGGAGGCCCCCCTCGCAGACCCAGCTCCTGCCAACAGGTGGGCACCCGCCCACCCGTCTCCACCCCCCTACCCCACACACCTTCAATGCAACCTCAGGGCAACCTCAGGGCAACACTGAGTGCTCACGTCCAGTGATGATGGGGCCGGGGGACCCAGAGAACGGAACCCCTAATGTTTCCCCTCCACACTCACGCCCTCCCGAGGGCAAGGTAGCTTTCAAGAGTCAGATACAGCAATGAACGGTGCTCCCATGGCACCTTGCACATAGTAGGTGCATGATAAACATGAGTGGATTTATCCCACATCATCTCTGGCAAGGCATGTCTGTATTATTTTCATTTTATTTTGTTTTTTGGCATCTTGGACATAATTTACCAGCAGCCCTTGCTCTCTGTGGCTCTTTCTGACTCAGGTGCAACATTTGTAAACTTGAAGACAGCCTGTCCGTGAAATTAGTTAGTGCAAAAGTTAAGTACCAGTCCTTAGGTTGTTTCTCCCATCACATCATTTTTATCAGCCTGGGGGGATGAATTATGGCTCCCCTGCCCCCCAGAGACCTGGACAGGGGGGAGGGGAGCCTCCTGGCTCTGGGTTCCCTCTTTCTGAGTCACTGAAGACACCCCTAGGGGAAGCAGCAGCCAGTCTGGGCTCTCTCTGGTCAGTCTTCCTAAGCTCTGCTATCCTAGCGTTTCTGAGCTAGGAAGAAAAATTTCGTTTAAAAAAATGAATTAACACCATTATAAAGAATATTTTAATCCACTGGAAGGAATATGCCTTTAAAAATCTGTGTTACATTTTGTATATATAAGTAGATCCTCCTAATTACAAGTGAAAACGATCTCTTTTGATTTACTGCTTGTAACTGAGTCCAATAAAATTTAATTTCCCTAGAAGTCTTCCGACAATTTTGACTTTTAGTTAGTACCATCTTGCACTGGAAGGGCTTAGTCTGGATAATCTGTGTGGTTCCACCGGGGCCTCTGGTTAGGCTGTTTGGAAGGCAAGCCAGGCCTTGTCTCTGATTGTAGTAAGAGGAGACACTGGGTCTAGAATGACAGGTCTGAGGTCACTGACTGGGGTCCACCCCTCCTCCCTCCGTGTTTATCGGCATTTGCACTATAGCAGAAAGGACCATACTCTTCAATGTGCACGTGGTCTTTTCCTAATCCACCGTGGGTGGGGAGGTCTCCCCCATGATACCCCGTTACTGCCCCGGAATCACCTTCACCTCCTATGAATCCAAGGTGGTTCTCACAGGGCAACCCCTCCCTTCCTTCCCCGGGTCTTTGAAGCTCCAGCTGCCACCTGCAGGGCATAGCTTTCGACGGCCTTCCAACGCAGGGCACTTAATGGAGAGACAATCACAGACGCCGGAGCCTGAACTTGTCCTCACAATGAACCGGGTTTCATCGGCTTAGGATCGGCTGCGGCCGCCTCATGGGCACTCTTATCGACAGGGCTGATTCTGTCTCTCGGTTCAGATGGACTCTAACAAAAATATGTTTTTCTGCTCAGGGAATTACCAAGGGCCAAACTGGAAAGTGCCTTAAAGACGTTCTAAACCAGCCCCTTAATTTTACAGACAAGGAAACCAAGAGGGCATTGGGTCCAGGGCAGAATTTAAGACAAGGGCTGGAGTCCACACCACGTTTTGTCCATTGAATGGCGTGCAGGGGGTCCTCATCCACGGTTCTGCCCCTGGCTGCCCGCGTTCTTGGGACAGACGAGTAGCGGCCACCCCCTGCCCACCCCCAGGAGAGAGGACGCGCCTCTCCACTTCCTCCCCTTCCAAACAGAAGCATCACCACCCAGCCACTCCATCAAGGGGGGGGGGCCTCGAGGCACGAGGCTGTTTACCTGGCTGAAGAGCCTGACTTTTAGAAGTTTGTGAAACAGAAGCATTCAAGAAACTCTGCCTGGCATGATGGATGCTCGATAACACAGCAGCACTGAAAGGATGGGAGCTTCGGGTGACCTTTCCTTCTTGCCAAAGGAAACAAAGCCATTTTCGAGCATTTTCAGCATAAAAAAATCTCTAAAAATCACTACTCCACTACTGGCTTGTGAGAGGGGGCAGGCTGGGATAGCCGTCTTAATCTGCCTGCCATGCATCAAATTGATTTAGCAGGCAACAAGTGTCAGGAGAAATTAGAAAGGGAGTAATAGCTCAAAGAAATTAAAAAAGGTTGACCAGCCTTCAGCAGTGTCACACGGGGCCAACTTACGTATTCATGGTGGTTTCTGGTTTTTTATTTCCTTTAATCTCTAGCCTCTGCTGATGACCAGACAATTCCTTACATTTGTGAAGCCTGGCAGCCTATATAAAGAGCTTTCCTGGGCATTCACTTGTTTTAGGTGTGTGTGTGTGTGTGTGTGTGTGTGTGTGTGTGGTGTGTTTTCAGGCCAGTTGCAATGACCTTGCCTCTTTTTCTTTCCCTTATTCAGGCCACTGTTGTGGACAAATACTTTTCGCAGTTTGGACTCTTTCCCTGGACCACAAAACACTATGCTGGCATCAACAGGGAAAAGCCGTTTGCTCTGCCCAGCATCATGGGGGCTGAGAAGCAGGCGGGGCGGTGCTGTGCGACCTCCTGCAGCTGCTGGCCCTGCTCTTCCATCGCTCCACCGTGAAGGTGCGTCCACCTCGAGAAGGGGGCTGTGACCTTTGGCTCCACCCTCCACATTTTTTTTTTTTTTTTTTTTTTTTGCGGTACGCGGGCCTCTCACTGTTGTGGCCTCTCCCGTTGCGGAGCACAGGCTCCGGACGCGCAGGTTCAGCAGCCATGGCTCAAGGACCCAGCCGCTCCGCGGCATGTGGGATCCTCCCGGACCGGGGCACAAACCCGTGTCCCCTGCATCGGCAGGTGGACTCTCAACCACTGCGCCACCAGGGAAGACCCCAGTGAAGTTTTAAATCATTTGGTTTGAGACTTGCCTGTTCCCGGTAACCTCCCGCAGGAGCCCGCGCTGCAGCGTACGCCTGCCTCCTGGCTGCACTCGCAGACCCTTCTCCCCACGCCTCAGCCTCCCCGCGGCCTCAGAGCCCCTCGCCCCTTCCCCTGCTCTCCCCATCTGGAGCCTTCTCCCTGGCACCTTCCTGGCCTTCCCTGGAAACTTGTTCCCCTCTTCCTGCAGGGACTTACTCCCTCCTCTCCACGGAAGGCTGGACGGGACGGGAGCGCAGTCTGCTCCACAGAAGGCCGTGCCCTCCTTTTCTGAAGCTGCCCCAGGGAAGCGACCCCTTTGCCGCGTCCTCTTCCCTCCTGCCCCTCATCTTTGCTGCCCCCCCGGGCCCCCGCCCCCCGCCGGCTCCTGCATGTGGGCCCCACCCCTGGCGCAGGGATGCTGCCCTGAGCACAGCCGAACCTCCACTCTTCGGTGGCTGGAATCCAGACGCCGGGCCCCAGGACCGGAGTCAGGAGAGGGGGATCAGGACTCGGGGGGGGATCCTGCCCGTCCCATGCCCTGCTCACAGCCCAGGGACCCTCCCGTGGCCCAGGTCCTCTGTCTGCCTTTGGAGACTCCCCAGATCAACTGTCTTCAGGGAACTTCGGGAGCCTCTGCTGACTGCCAGGCTAACTGATCATTGGCTCCATAGGTGGCCAGAATAGAGAAGATGGCCGACCCCTTGGACCCTCTGGGCCCCCGGGCTGAGGCCCCGCTGCCTTGTGAGGTCTGCCTCAGAGAGGGGGTCAGTGCCCGCTCCCTCCTGGCCCTTCCCCCTCCCTCCTACAGACACTCCTCCCCGCCCCCTCCACAGCCCCGCCCCCGCCTCTCCCTGGTCCCTCCGGGGCTTGGGGCTGTGGGACCAGCTGCCGTGGGACCAGGCTCATTGCAAGGGGGAGAAGAGCAGGAGGGAGAGAAGAAAAGCCAGCAGAGAGGCTCCAGGCAGTGGGCACCTCCAGAGACAGGCCGAGTTGGACCCCTCCTCCCAGGAGCTGCCATTGCCACTGCCAGCCCCCTGTTGGGCCTTCTGGAGGCATTGGTGGGGCATGGGATGTAGAGGTTGGCTGCACCCCACTTGCCCTGGGCCCCAAGCCCCCCAAGGTCTGGCCCAAGGAGAAGTCCTCATTGGTCTCAACCCAGCTGCAGAGCCTGGGAAAGTGTAGGCCATTGGGGTCCCTAAATCCCTGGGCTGGGAGAGGGTCTGCAGTCCCCTCGTCCTTGCCCAGTGCCCAGCCCTCCCCATAAGCTTCCTCACCCAGCCAGGCCTTCCTCTCTGCAGCGTGGGGTCCAGACCAGGGCCCTTGGTATCAGGGAGGCAACAGTGGGAGCCTCTGGCCCGGGCCCAGATGCTGGCAGCAACCACGTGGCACCAGTTCCCTCCCTCCCAGCCTGAGGGTGGGGGCAGGGTGGTCCCAGCCAAAACAGCTTCTGGAGGAAAAGGTCAAGGGGAAGGCCTGTGTCATTATGTCTTGCCAGGGGGTCCCCAAGATCTAGGGTGCAGGAAGAGATGGAGCCTCCTCAGGAAGCTGCCATTCAGACAAAAGCGGCCCAGCAGAAGCTTGCTGGAGACACCACTGAGGGAAGCCCAGAAGCTGGGCCTTAGAAGGTGATCCGGGAACTCTTTCTGGAGCATTGGGACCGCGAGTCCGGAGGGCTCCCATCCTTCCCCCTTCCTCACAGACAAGAACCTCACTGCGGGTAGATCTGGCATGAAAAACATGGCCTCATGGTTACTGGGGAGCCATGTGCTTCTGGGTGAAGACCAGGGCCCACATCTTCCTGGGCCACAGGAAAACACCATGTAGGAGCCAGATCCCAGACTTGCGTCTACTGTGACCTTTCCCTCCCGCGGGTCTGTCTGTAGGACTGTAGCAGAGCGTGTGTCCATCCTTGCTTTGGACCAGGCACTTCTCAGTTCATACTTTGGTCTCTCCTTCTGTCTGTCTGTCCAATAATCCATCTACTTAACCATCTTTGCATTTACCCATCTTTCCATCTTTCCATCTTTCCTTCTTCCACCAACCTATTGACTCTGGATCCAAACACTCTTCCTTCCTTCTTCCCATCCACCCATCCACCCATCCATCTATCCATCCATCCATCCATCCATACATCCATACATCCACCCATCCATCCATCCACCCATCCATCTATCCATCCATCCATCCATCCATCCATCCACCCACCCATCCACCCATCCACCTATCCATCCATCCATCCATCCACCCACCCATCCACCCATCCATCCATCCATCCACCCATCCACCCATCCATCCACCCATCCACCCATCCATCCATCCATCCATCCATCCACCCACCCACCCATCCATCCATCCATCCATCCATCCATCCACCCATCCACCCACCCATCCATCCATCCACCCATCCACCCACCCACCCACCCATCCACCCATCCATCCATCCATCCATCCATCCATCCATCCACCCACCCACCCACCCATCCACCCATCCATCCATCCATCCATCCATCCATCCACCCATCCACCCACCCATCCACCCATCCATCCATCCATCCATCCATCCATCCACCCATCCACCCACCCATCCATCCATCCACCCATCCATCCATCCATCCATCCATCCATCCACCCATCCACCCACCCATCCACCCATCCATCCATCCATCCATCCATCCATCCATCCATCCACCCACCCATCCACCCATCCACCCATCCACCCACCCATCCATCCATCCACCCATCCATCCATCCATCCATCCATCCATCCACCCATCCACCCACCCATCCATCCATCCACCCACCCATCCATCCATCCACCCATCCACCCACCCATCCATCCATCCACCCATCCATCCATCCATCCACCCACAGCCACCTGCCTGCCCTCCTCTTGCTCATCTATAGGATTCCCTGTATATCACAAACAATCAAACATGGACACTGTACTGTCTCATCCTCAGAGCTGTTTCACACTGACTCCAACATTTTACCCTTGCAGCCACCCCATGGCATAGTCAGGCCAGGGCTCATCAGCCCCGCTTGGCTGGTGAGGAGCCTGAAGCTTGGCAACAGAGCTACTTGCCTCGTGTCACACAGAGAGAACTTGGCAGGGAGAGGGGCCACCACACCAAGCTCTTCTCCAGTCTGCATCTGACTGGCCTTTGCTTGAGACCCTCGAGAGCTTGTGGTTGGGTTAGTGATTAGGTTGGACCTCAAGCAACCAGCCCTCATGGGGGTGGAGATGAAGACATCAAGAGACCGCAGCACGGCGGTCACTCGGGGGTCGGTCCCTGCACACCAGGGCAGCCTCCCCGGCGCCCTTTGAGAATACAGGTGTTAGGAGAATGAACCTGTGTGTGGTCCTCAGCCTCCGCATCTGTCAGCTGCGACCTCCTCCCAGAACCTTCTGGCCGGCACTGGTTGAGATGTGGTCAGCCAGGAGGGCAGCCCTCAGCATCACCCTCTCTCCCACAGGACCCTCCAAATCTACTACTCCATCCGCCGGTTCTTCTCCAACCTCCACCGGCCGCCAGCCAGCCGGGTGCACAACATGTACACTCTCGCCTTCCTGGTGGAGATGCTCAACTTGGCCGTTGTCCTCTTTGGCTACTGGGCCTTTGCGGTGAGCCCGTGACCCCGGGCCCACACAGCCTTCCAGACTGCCCAGCTCAGCACTTGGCTTTCCTGGGAGCCTTCACCCAGACGTCTGGGTTCCTGGGGCTGCAGTGTCCCTCCGGAGTTGGGGGTGGGTATGGCCGTCACTTCCTTAATAACCAGGCAGACGACGGGCTTTCTTAATAGCAGAGGGTGGTCTGTCTCACTTCCCACCCCGTTTCTGTCCCTCTGTTTAGAATAGCAATTCCACCAACTCCATTACTGAAATGGCTCTTGCCTTCCACGCCCCGTCCAAGTTGCTATGTCGCTGTTTTATTGCTTCTCTGAAAAGCCCCTACTAATTAAGGTGAAAGCCAGATACACATGCGGCAGGGGCTGCAGTGCGGGCATAGTGTCTCCTCCAAGCTGGCGGCATGTTTCTCTGTCCAGAGCTTCTGCTCCCATCCCACTCCACCACCCACCTCGCGTGCTGAGAAGTCATCAAGGCCCAGACCCTCACTCCAAGAACTGGGGCCGCTGGCCAGCCAGCGTGGGGCTGGAGGGAGGACAAGCCTGCCCCGTAGCTCCCTCAGCTGTGGCCTGTGCTCCGTGGTCCAAGGGGAGGGGGGTGGTGACAATGGGAGCAGACAGAGTCCCCTCCAACTTCAGATTTTGGGGGGTGAGTTCTGCTCTGTGTTTTGGGGCTCATGGAACTGTGATGGGCAGCCCCAGCTCTCAAGGAACTGAGCTTTCAACTGAGGAAACAGGACACATATCTGGGAGCAGCAAACCACAGTCCGAGCTGGAGGGCATCCAGCCTCCATGAGGCCAGATGGGGTCCTGGGGCTCGTAATGAACCCGCCCTGCTTGGGGATGGGGGGGACGGGGAGGGAAGGTCAGGAGGGTTTCTGGAGTCCAGCGGCATCAGAACAGGCCTTGAAGGGCAAGACAGGAACGAGAGCGAGCAGAGCAGTGGAGCCCAGGGTTTTCAGGGGCCGAGGGAGGGACCCAGGTGCAGGGAGTGACGTAGTAGAGCGAAGCCTCTGTAATCGAGGACTTGGAGGCTGGCACACAGGGTGAGGGCCAGAGGGGCCCCCGAGATGCAGGCTAAGAAGGGAGACGCCTCCTAAAGCGTCTGAAGCGTGAGGATGGCGGGGACAGGGGAGCGGGGCGCTCTCGGCCACGCATCCCTCCGCCAGCCGCTTCCTAAGCCGCCTTTCTGGCTCCAGTAGAAAGACTCAGCCGCTGACCTGGCGGAGTCGCTCTTGGAGGAGACGGTGCCCGAGGCCTTCCTGGCGATGGTGCTCATCCAGTTTGGCACGATGCTGGTGGACCGGGCCCTCCACCCACAGAAGGCCTTGCTGGGGAAGTGTGCCTTCCAGGTCCTCCGAGTCCTCGGCACCCACTTCTGGCACTTCCTCATCCTGCCTGGTGTCACCAAGAGGTACCCTGACTGCCTTGCCGGCCCTCCTTTCTCCCTCCCCCCCAACCCCCCCCCACGCCCCCGGCCAAAAGAAAAAAGGCAAAGACCCACATGCGCGGGGAGCATCTTGCAATTCCAATGGAGTGAGCAGCAGAGGGCTGAACCGCTGATGTGTCCCCGAGCAGCTTTGTAAATAAGCTCGAGAAATATTTATCAGGCCTTGTAAACCTCCCCCAGGGACTCCCCTTGCTCAGCCCAGCTGTACTTTTGTTCCCTCCCCACAAAAAAGGCCAACGCCGGGCCTGCCGGGGAGACTAGGAGATGGCCGGGTTCCAGCTGAGAAACGGCGGGGGACGCAAGGTGGCATTGACCTGCCACCCCAGGCCTGGGCTCCAAGCCCAGATTTAGAGCAGCAGAGACATAAAACCTCCCCTGGACCCCAGGGCCTGGCTCGAAACTTGTCTCCAGAAGAGACGTTTGCAGCAAACTTGCTGGGGGCTCATTTCTCCCGTTCTGCTAAGGAGCGTGTCAACAGCTTCCCGAGGCCCTTCTGATTAGATGATCTCCTTTTGGCCAAACGAAGAAGATTTAAGGATTATCTTAATAATTAATCAGCAGCCGAGCGGCAGACAGCCCGAGGGGGGCAAAGTTCTGACACCTGCAGCTGCAGCCCTGGCTCCTTTGTCAGGAGTAGGTGAGGGGAGAATAAAAACTTGCCTTTTTCAGGAAAGTAAAGGGAGCCCAGGTGTCCCCAGAGGCCACCTGCAAATCAGATCATTTGAGGAAAAATCATTTTATTTTTTTCTTCCTTTCTTCCCCAACTAACAATTATTCTTGAAATAATACCCCCAGTTTTCCTCCTGGCTTTCATGAGCCCAGTGCACTGGGGTCCTGAGCCTCCTCCTATTCCTGGGTGGGGCTGTGGAGGCCCAGGTGTGACCGAGATGCTCTCCCCTTCTCTGGGCGTTTGCAGGAGGTTTATCTGAACCACGTGGCTCAGACCTGGTACCTGGTGAAATGCATCAACTTTGGCCTGTCCGCCTACCAGGTCAGGTGCGGCTACCCAAACCAGATCCTCGGAAATTTCCTGACCAAACACTTCAACCTCATCAACCTTACCTTGTTCAAAGGGTGAGCAGAGAACAGAGCTTCAGAAGAAATGCAGAGAACAGAGCTTCAGAAGAAATGTTAAGTTCTCCCACCATCATCTCATGGATGCTCAACTCCCCTGAAGAAGCAGGTACCATTTTTTCCCATTTTACAGAGAGGCAGGCAGCTCAGCATGGCTTTGGGTTCAAGGTCACACGGCTGGGAGACGAGGGGTCGGCACTTGGGCCCAACTCTCTCTGACCCCAGCACTTCGGACCACTAGACATTCCCTGAATTGACCACCTTCCTGCAACTTTGGGGGGTGCGTCATGCACCAACCTGTCCCCCATTGAGTCTGTATCTGCCTGGCCCTGACCTGCCGCCCCTCTTCTGCAGAGATACCCCCGGCCGCCTGGGCGGCAGCAGAAGAAAGCCATGAAGTACAGGGTTGGATGCATCGCCATGTTTGCTTTGGTCTTCCTCATGTGGTTCCCCCTGGTTTTCATGGCCCTGTTGAAGACAGTGGGTGGAGTGACCAACCAGCCCCTGGATGTGTCGGTCAAGATTGCCATCAACTGTTACGAGGTGGCTGGAGAGGAGGGGGGAGGTGCCGGCCCCTGCTTCCCAGACCGAAACGCTTGTTCTCCAAGCTGTGGTCCTGGGTGTGGGTTCAGAGCTCAGACCGGCCTCTGAGCCTTCGTTCTTGTTGTTGTTTCCCCCACACGTACCCTTCGCATTTCCTCCTCCTGCCAGTTTCAAAAGAGAAGAGAGCTGAGTCTCTTCCTCAAGTCTGGCCCCTTGGCATTTTGGCTCATTGCAGCTTGTGTGTTTAGTTCCAACGCTCATCACCCCAGAGAGGACAGAGGATCTTTGGGCACAACTTGGCCAGTTTTCTGAAGCCCACCTACCCCACTGTCCTCCTTCCTCCTAGACCCTGCTCTCCATGAGTGCCCAGCAGCTCATGGAATCTGGTCGCCTTCTCGGACGCAGACTATGACCGGCTGACCCAGCAATAGGCCCTCCATCCCGTGAGTGTCTCCCGAGCCCAGAGGGGCCACCGGGCCCCGTGCATTTCCTTCTCCCATATCCCGACCAGATATCAACACTTCATAACGCTCCAATTATTGAAATGCAATAGACCTGGCGTGGGAAAGAGGCAAATCCATGCAACGAGCACACAGAGATGAACCCAAACGACAACCAAAGAGGCGCATCGTGTCCTGATGCAGGTTCGCTTCTCTCCCTCTGCCCCCAGCCCGCCATACAGTTCCTAGTGGGCTTCAGACCAGAGGACATCATTCTCGCCAAGATCAGAAGTCAAGCTGTGGGACACCAGCCCTGCTGACCAAACAGCAATGGTCCAGGAGCTCGCCAGCGCCACTGCCATCTACATCACCACCTCCTGGACCATTCAGAGGTAATCTGGCACCACCCAAACCCACAGCCCCGTCTTAACTCCCCAGATCTTACAGGTCAACCATAGGAGTCCACAAATAATAATCATAACGACTGACCTTGAAAGAGGACCACGTGGGTGTCAGGCACTGTGTCCATCCTTCCTCCCTTCTTCTCTCTCTCACTTCTCTCTTCCAAAAAAATTTCTACTTTGAATTTATTCAGCGTTTGCCAATCTTTCACTATGGTTAACTTTTTAAGATTAATTTGTTTTTGTTTTTAATTTCATAGACGTATAATTGAGAAACATTGAGAAAAGTGGATGCATATAGACACGTATATATACATAGGCATATATGATAAGTGCAATGTTTGATTAACTGTCACACCCTGAACACACATGTGTAACCAGCACCCAGATCAAGAAACAGAACCTCACCACCCCTCAGAAGGCTGCCTCGTGGTTCCTTTGGTCGCTAGCCCCCTCTCAAGGGAAGCCACCACCTTGACTTCTAACAATACAGATTAGGTCTGCTTGGTTAAAAAAAAAAATTCAGTCAGTGTGTTTTGCTTTTATTTTGTGATACAGAATACTAGAATAAAACAAAAAACATTTGTTTATTTTTTTATTTTTTATTTTTTTTGTGGTACATGGGCCTCTCACTGCTGCGGCCTCTCCCGTTGCGGAGCACAGGCTCCGGATGCGCAGGCTCAGCGGCCATGGCTCATGGGGCCAGCCGCCCTGCGGCATGTGGGATCCTCCCGGACCAGGGCCCAAACCCGCGTCCCCTGCATTGGCAGGCGGACTCTCAACCACTGTGCCACCAGGGAAGCCCATTTGTTTAATTTTTAATTATATGCTTAGAAAGAAAATGTTTTTAAAATGGACTTTGAGGGACAAACAATATGTTACTTGTCCCCCCAATATTTTGACATTATGTTAATGAACTTTTTATTTATTATATTTTTGCTTTATAGTCTATTTTGTGTTTTGTTGTAGGTTTTTTGAGGAAGGAATTTGGAACTTTATGGGGTATAATGGTGCAACGAAGCTAGTTGAAGGCTGAACAACAAGGTGCATTCATGGTAACTTTTTTTTTTTAGAGAAAGAAATTTTTTTTTTTTTTTTAAGGAAAGAACTTTTATTTATTTATTTTTGCTGTGTTGGGTCTTCATTTCTGTGCGAGGGCTTTTCTCTAGTTCTGGCAAGCAGGGGCCACTCTTCATCGCAGTGTGCAGGCCTCTCCTGTTGCGGAGCACAGGCGCTAGACGCGCAGGCTCAGTAGTTGTGGCTCACGGGCCCAGTTGCTCCGCGGCATGTGGGATCCTCCCAGACCAGGGCTCGAACCCGTGTCCCCTGCATCAGCAGGCAGATTCCCAACCACTTTGCCACCAGGGAAGCCCCATGGTAACTTTTTTGAGGCAAAACTTACATACAGTAAATTCACAAATAAGAGTACAATTTTTGCTGAGTTTTGAGTAATGCAAATACCCATGTCACCACCATCCCAGTCAACAGATAACATCTCTGTTGTCCCAGAAAGTTCTCTCAAGGCCCTTCTAGTCCATGCCTTCTGCAACCACTGCTCCAATTTTGATCATCATAGATTAAATTTCCCTATTCATCAACTTCTTATACACATAATCATAGAATATGTGCTCATTTGTACAACACAATGCTTTTGAGATTCATCTGTATTGCTGCATGTACCAGTTGTTTATTCTTCTTTCATATACTGAGTAATATCTCATTGTAGGCATGTATACAACAGTCTAATTGTTCACTCTTCTATTAGTAGACATTGGGTTGTACCCATTTTTACAGACACATGTTCTCTTTTCTCTTGAGCAAACACCGAGGAGGGGAGTTGTTTTGTGATGGGGTGGCTGTATGGTTAACCTTTTAAGGAACTTAGGAACAGTTTCCAAAGTGGGTGTGCCATCTTGCACTCCCACCAGTAATGCATGCGAGTTCTATATTATCAATCTCTCGAATTTCGACCATTCTGATTAATGTGAGTGGTATCTCATTGTGCTTTCAGTTTGTGTTTCCCTGATAACTAATGATGTTGAGTCATTTTTCATGTTCTTCTTGTCCATATGCATATCTTGTTTTGTGAAGTGTCCACTCAAGTCTTGTTCTGTTTTTTGTTTTATTCTTGAGCTGTAGGAATTCTTTAACTATTCTGGATACAAGTCCTTTGTCACATATATGTATTTCAAATATTTTCTCTCAATCTGTGATTTGCCTTTCTGTATTCTCAATGTTGATTTTTGATGAACAGAGCTTTTCAGTTTTGAAGAAGTCCAGTGTGTCAATATTTCCTTTCATGGTTGTGCTTTTGTGGGTCCTCTCTAAGAAATCTTTGCTGATCTCAGGTTCATGAAGATATTCTTATAT
Source organism: Mesoplodon densirostris (assembly GCF_025265405.1). Lineage (NCBI taxonomy): Eukaryota > Metazoa > Chordata > Mammalia > Artiodactyla > Ziphiidae > Mesoplodon > Mesoplodon densirostris. The sequence continues at coordinate 4,865,776 of NC_082676.1, forward strand.
ATATTCTGCTAGAAGCTTTATAGTTCTAGCTTTTATGTCTAGATCTATGATCTAGCTCAAATTAATTTTAATGTGCGACGTGAAGTAGAGGTCTAGGCTCTTTTTTTTTCTACACATCTTCCTAGCTTTTCCAGTCCATTTGCCGAAAAGATGTTTCCTTGCCTTGACACCTTTGTAAAAAATCAATTGTCTGAATACGGATAAACCTATCCCTGGATTCTTCATTATGATGCATTGATCTATTTCTTTGTGATTCCATCAGTACAACACCATCTTGATTACTGTAGCTTTCGATAAACTTTGAAATCAGGAAGTGTGAGTTCTCCCACTTGGTTGTTTATTTTGAAGATTGTTTGCTATTCTAGGTACTTTGCGTTTCCATTTAAATTTTAGAAAAAACTTGTCAATTCTACAAAAAAATCTTGCTGATATTTGGATTGGAATTGTGTTGAAACTGTAAACATCCATAGTTCAATCTGGAGAGAATTTGCATCTTAACAATATTGAGCCTCCAAGCCATGAACATGGCTTATTTATTCATTTAGATCTTTAATTTCTCTTGGCATTATTTTCTGCTTTTTAAAATACAGGTCTTGCACACCTTTATTCTTAAGTATTTTATGTTTTTTGATACTATTATCAATGGAAATGTTTTAAAAATGCATTTCCAATTATTTGCTGCTAGAATAAAAAATATAATTGATTTTATATATTAACTTTGTATTCTCCTTATTAAAAGTACTTATTAGTCCTAGTAGTTATTTTCATATATTATTTAAAATTTTTCACATAAATAATCATGGCATCTGTAAGTTTAGGGAGTCTTGTTCTTTCTTTCTGATCTATGCAACTTTTCCTTTTCTTGCCCTATTACACTAGCCAGGAATTCCAGTACAATGGTGAAGAGGAATGGTGAGAGCAGAGTTGCCTAGTTCCCAGTCTCAGGAGAAAAGCCTTCAACGTTTCAGCAATAGATATGATTAACTAGGATTTTCATATTTCTCTTATCAGATTGAAAAAGTTCTCTTCTCATTCAAGTTTGCTGGCAGTTTTGGTCACAAATGGGCACTGAGTTTTGTCAGATACTTTTTCTCTGTCTTTTGAAATGATCATATGGTTTTACCCATTTATTTTGTCAATATGGTCAATTATATTGGTTGATTTTTAAATGTTATACATCTTTATGTTCCTTGGGAAAACTCTACTTAATTATGATGTATTATCATTTTATATATCACTGGATTCAATTTGTTGGTAATACATTACGGATTTTTGCATTTGTTTCATGAGGAATATTGGTTTGTACTTTTCTTATAATGCCTCTGTCAGGTTTTGGGTATCAGGATTATGCTGACTTCCTAAGACGATTTGACAAATATTTTTTTCTCAGTTTTTGGAGTTTGTGTAAGAGTTGTATTATTTCTTCTTCATGTGTTTGATAGTACTGCCCCAGGAAAGCACTCTGGGTCTGGAATTTTTTGTGGAAAGAATTCAATAACAAATTCAATTGTGTTAATAGAAATTAGACCATTCAGAGAATCTATTTCGAGTTGTATCAGTTTTGACAAGTTGTGTTTTTCAAGGACTTTGTCTACCTCATATACACAATTGAGTTTATTGGCAGAATCTCTCATAAATTCCCTTATTTTTTGAGGTCTGTAGGATCTATAATGATATCCTCTCTTTCATTTCTGATACTGATTATCTGTGAGTTTACCCCCTTTTTCCTTGATCATTTCTGCTAGGGATTTTAAAAGAGATTTATTGAGGTTAATTGACATATAATAAACTGCACATATTTAAAGTATACAATTGGATGAGTGCTGGCATACATATACATCTGTGAAATCAAAACCACAATCAAGCTAATGAACATTTCATCACTGTAATTCCTCTCTCCCTCCACCCCCATTCCAGGCAAACATTGGTTTGCTCTCTGTAACTATAGATTAGTTTGCAATTTCTAGAAGTTTATATATTTTCATACATGAGTTTTAAGAGTTCCTTACACACTTTGGAGAACAATCTTTTATCAAATATGCCTTTTGCATATATTTTTTCTCAGTCTGTGGCTTGACTTTTTATTCTCTTGACAGTGTGTTTCACAGAGCAGAAATTTTTAATTTTAATGAAATACAGGCTGTCAGTCCTTTCTTTCCACAGATCCTGCCTTTGGCAAGCTTCGTACATGCTCCTCATCCCGCCCCCCACCCACCCCCCGACTCCTTAGCTGGACCAGGTTGGCTATCATGGACTGGAGTTGGGTATTTCCCTTCCCCCAGGTCAGTTAGGCTTTGGTTAACTAGTTTCTTCGGAGTGCACATCTTGTTACGAGCAGCATGCTCTTCTGTATTTCAGAAAGGTTACTTCTCCCCTACACCTGCCAGGAGTACAAGGGGATTTTTCTCTGACATTTGCTGTGAGGGCCTGGTCTACCTCCAGAAGGTAATATCCATAAAAGCGTGGGACCCCCGATGGCTGGGTCCCCTTGGGGTCTTTATCTCTAGGACTTGTCCACACTCAGCCTCCCACCGTTTGTCAGTTACAGTCCAGCTTTCCTAACCTTGACACTGGTTCCCACGAGGTTTGTGCTTGTGGGTTTCAGCTACAAGTTGTGATTCTCTGTATCTGCCTGTTGGCCTCTCCAGTTTGGGGGGACCGTAGTTTGCCCTATGACTTCACTTCTCTGACAGATCTAAGACGACTTGTCGGTTTTTCAGTTTGTTCATCTTTGTACTCGTTTTTAGGATAAGAGTGGCCAGTTCCAGCTTCTTACATGCCAGACTGGAAACCAGAAGTCCAGCGTTGTGTTTTAAATTTTGGTTCCACGCGTTCATTGCTGGCACATACAGATGTGGTCGATTTTTCTTGTTGATCTTACATCTTGCAAGATTGCTAAACTCATTTCTTACTGCTAGGCAGGGTTGTTTTATTTGAAGATGCCTTCAGATTTTATACATAGACAGTTATGTCATGTGCAAACAGAGACAGTTTTATTTCATTCTTTCTAATCTGTATGCCTTTTCTTTTTCTTGCTTTTTTTTTTTTTTTTTTTTTTGGTCACATGGCTTGGCTTGTGGGATCTTAGTTCCCCAACCAGGGATTGAACCCAGGCCCTTGGCAGTGAAAATGAGAAATCCTAACCACTGGACAGCTAGGGAATTCCCTTTTTCTTGCCTTATTAAAGTAGCTGGAACTTCCAGTGCTGTGAATAAGAGTGGTGAGTTGGACATCCTTGCCTTGTTCTTAATCTTAAGAAGAAAGCATCCCGTCCTTTCCCATAAATTATAATGTTAGCTAAAGATTTTTGAAGTGTTTATTAATGGGTTAATATCCCTTCTATTCCTAGTTTTCTGGAGTTTTTATTGCGAATGGATATTGAATTTTGTCAAAGGCCTCTCCTGCACCTGTTGAGATGATCATATGCTTTTCTTCTATGGTCTATAGGTAGGAATCACATTCATTTATTTTCCAACGTTAAACTAACCTGAGTTCCCAGGATAAACCCCACTTCATCATGAGGTATTCCGAATATAGATATAATTGGATTCAATTGGAAAGCATTCTATTAAGGAAGTTTGCATCTATGTTTATGAGGCATACTGTGCTATAGCTTTCTGTTCCTGTAATGTGTCTGTCTGGTTTTGGTCTCAGAGTAATGAATTTGGAAGTGCGCTCTCCTATTTTCTGGAAGTTTGAGCAGAATTGGTATTATTTCTTCCTTAAGTGTTCGGTAGAATTCACCAGCAAAGCCATTTGGGCCTGAAGTTGTCTTTGCAAGAAAGTTTTCAAATTCAAATCCAATTTCTTTGATATTTATAGAGCTATTCATGTTATATATTTCATCTTGAGTGAGTTTTTGTAGTTTATATCTTTTAAGGAATTTGTCCATTTTATCTCAGTTGAATTTATTGACAAAATGTTCATAATATTCACTTAGGCTCTTTAATGATGGTCTCTAATTCTGCTGTTGGTAATTTATATCTTTTTTCATTTTGCCTCCTGCTAAATCTGACCAGAAGTTTATCAATTTTATTGATATTTTCAATAAGCTTTTGCTTTTACTGATCTTACTATATTGTTTTTCAGTTTTCTCTTGTACTTTGGGCTTATTTTACCTGTTTGGTTTTGTTTTGTTTTTTATGGTAGAACTGTAGGTCATTTGAGTTTTTTCCTGCTTTTCTAATATAAGCATTTAATGCTTGAAATTTCCCTCTAAGCATTAACTGCATCCCACAAATTTTAAGTTATGTTCTAATTTTTACTCAGCTCAAATATTTTCTCATTTCTATTGTGATTTCTTCTTCAACCCATGGATTATTTAAAAGTATGTGCTTTAGGGCCTCCCTGGTGGCGCAAGTGGTTGAGTCCGCCTGCCGATGCAGGGGATACGGGTTCGTGCCCCGGTCTGGGAGGATCCCATATGCCGCGGGGCGGCTGGGCCCGTGAGCCATGGCCGCTGAGCCTGCGCGTCCGGAGCCTGCACGTCCGGAGCCTGCGCGTCCGGAGCCTGTGCTCCGCAGCGGGGGAGGCCACAACAGTGAGAGGCCCGCATACCGCAAAAAAAAAAAAAAAAAAAAAAAAGTATGTGCTTTAGTTTCAGATATTGGTAATTTTCCAGATATTCTGATACTGATTTCTAATTTAATTCCGTTGTGGTGAGAGAATATTATCTGTAGAATTTCAGTCTTTTTAAATTTATTGAGTTGTTTTATGGCCCATAATATGATCCATCTTGATGAATGTTTCACGTGTCCTTGATAAGAATTACGTTCTGCCATTGTTTTTGGTAGTATTATTGTCTTCTCTGTCTTTACGGATTTTCCATCTATCGTATCAATTATTGAGAGAAAGCTATCAAAAACTGTAATTAACTCTGGATTTGTCTATTCCTCCTTTGAAATCTGTCAGTTTTTGCTTCATGTATTTTGAAGCTCTGTTACTTGGTGTATAAATATTTAGTATGATTGGCTCTTCTTGATGAATTGTCCCCTTTATCATTGTGAAATGGTCCTCTTTATCCTTGTAATAGTCCTTGCTCTTAAATCCATTTTGACTTATTTAACATAGCAGCTCCAGCTTTCTTCTGGTTAGTGTTAGTAATGTATCTTTTTCCATCCTTTTATAAGTTTTGAAGTGGGTTTCTTAAAGACAGCATAGATGTGGTTATTATTTTTATATCCAATGTTACAATCTCTTCCTTTTAACTGGTGCATCTAGACTATTTGTATTTAACATGACCATCGACATGGTTGAGTCTGAATTATCTTGTTGCATGTTTTAATATGTACCGTTTGTTTTTCATTTCCTTTTTCCTCTTTGTGTGTGTGTGTGTGTGTGTGTGTGTGTGTGGTTGGAAAGAGTTTCAAGGCCACCACACAGGGAGTGGGACTGCAAACAGAATCTAATGGTCCCCATGAGTTGAGCAGAGTTTGGGGTCTAGGAAGGCCACAGTGGTGAGAATTTGCAAGTCAGAGTAGGGAGAAGAGAGAGCTGAACACAGAGAAAACATTGGACATCTGTAGAGGGTTCCTCTGAGTCTGTAGCTGAGTGTTGATCATTATACATGTGCAAGGAAACTATCAAGGTGGAAAGAAAAAACACACTGGAAAGCAACAGGAAGAATAATACCTGGAGCTCATACTGGCCAGGAATAATTTGTAAGCCCATGAATGATAGTGGAAAGACCTCATAAGACATGGGGTATAGAGTATGGTGCTCAGGGACCACTGTCTTAGGTGTTGCTTGTTATTTCATTGGTTTCTGCTTTTATCTTTATTCTCTTACTCGGGCTTAATTTGCTCTTCTTTTTCCAGCTTTTTAAAAGGTAAATTATATCATCGATTTTTAAACTTTTCTGTCTTTTCTAAAACAAATTAAAATCTATAAATATCCCTGTAAGCACTGCTTCAATTGCATCTGACAGATTTTGATTTGTTGAATTTTCCTTGTCATTCAGTTTGAAGTATTTAAATTTTTTCTTTGTGATCTCATCTTTGAGCCATGTGTTACTTAAACATGTGTTGCTTAATTTACAAATATCTGGGAGCTTTACTATATGTCTTTTTTGATTTCTAATTTAATTCCATTGTGTTCATAGGGAAAAAAAACCAACCTCTGTAAGTTTTCAATCTTTTGAAATTTACTGAGACATTTTTTGACCCAGCATATGGTCTTTCTTGATACATAATACATGTTTATGTGAAAGAATGTATATTCTGTAGTTGCTGGGCATGGTGTTCTATAAATGTCAATAAGGAAAGATGGTTGATAATATCGTTGGAATCTTTTACATGTTTATTAATTTGGGGGGTCCAGTTTTACTATCTCTTTCAGAGAGTAAGTGTTATAATCCATCTATGATTATGGAATTTTCTATCCCTTTGATTCTATCAAGTTTTTGCGTCATGCATTTTGAAACTTCGGTATTAAGATGCATATACATTTATGGTTGTCATGTTTTCCTGATGGACTGTGAAATGTTTTCATTATCATTATAAAATGTTTTATCATTATGAAATGTTCCTTTTTATCTCTGGCAATATTTTTCTTGTAGTCTGCTTGTGTGACATTAATGTAATCATACTAACTTTTTACTGTTTGCTTAGCATATTTGTTCCATCCTTTTACTTTTTTTTTTTTTTTTTTTTTTTTTGCGGTACGTGGGCCTCTCACTGTTGTGGCCTCTCCTGTCGCGGAGCACAGGCTCTGGACGCGTAGGCTCAGCGGCCATGGCTCACGGGCCTAGCCGCTCCATGGCATGTGGGATCTTCCCGGACGGGGGCACGAATCCGTGTCCTCTGCATCGGCAGGCGGACTCTCAACCACTGTGCCACCAGGGAAGCCCCATCCTTTTACTTTTAATCCTTGTCTTTGTGTTTTAATTATTTCATGTAGATTACATGCCGTTAGATCTTGGATTTTAAAATCTAATTGGACAACATTACCTTTTAATTAGAGTGTTTGGTCCATTTACATTTTAACACAGTGATTGATAAGGTCAAGTTTAAGCCTACCATTTTTCATGGTTTTTTTTTTTTTTTGGTCGTGCCACACAGCGTGTGGGATCTTAGTTCCCTGACCAGGGATTGAACCTGTGTCCCCTTCATTGGAAGTGCAGAGTCTTAACCACTGGAGCACTATTTGTTTTTAATCTCTCTCTTTTTTGTTTTGTTTTGTTTTGCTTTTCTGTTTTTTGCCTTCTCTTGGGTTAATAGAAATGTTTCTGTATTTTTAATATTTCATTTTAATTCCTTGTTATCTTTTCAAATATGCATCTTTACACATCATTTTTAATGTCTGTTCCAGGGATTGTAATATGCATTACTTTTCCCCCCAATTTTTCATTGTGGTGAAATAGACATAAAGTTTACCGTCTAATCATTTGAGCGATTCTCAGTGGTATGAAATTCTTAATGCACTGCTGTCGCCACCATCCATCTCCAGAACTCTTTCCATCTTGTAAAACTGAAACTCTGTCCCCCTTAAACATTAACTCCCCATTCTTCCTTTTCCCCAGTACCTAGCAATCATCATTCTACTTTCTGTATCCATGACTTGGAATACTCTAAAAGCCTCATATATAAGTGGAATCATACTGTATTTTTGTGACTAGATTCTTTTATTTAGCATAATGTCCTCAAGATTCATCCATGTTACAACATGTATCAGAATTTTCTTCCTTTTTATTTTTTATTTTTTAAATATTTATTTATTTATTTAAATTTATTTATTTATTTATTTATTTTTGGCTGTGTTGGGTTTTCGTTGCTGCACGTGGGCTTTCTCTAGTTGCAGCGAGCAGGGGCTACTCTTTGTTCCAGTGCGCGGGCTTCTCATTGCAGTGGCTTCTCTTGTTGAGGAGCACAGCCTCTAGGTGTGGGGGCTTCAGTAGTTATGGCACGTGGGCTCAGTAGTTGTGGCTTGCGGGCTCTAGAGCACAGGCTCAGTAGTTGTGGTGCACGGGCTTAGTTGCTCCACGGCATGTGGGATCTTCCCGGACCAGGGCTCGAACCCATGTCCCCTGCATTGGTAGGTGGATTCTTAACCACTGCACCACCAGGGACGTCCTCCTTCCTTTTGAAAGCTGAATAACAGTCCACTGTATGTATAGACCATATTTTGCTTATCTGTTCATCCATTGATGGACATGTGGGTTGTCTCCCCATTTTGTGAATAATGCTGCTATGAACATGGTTATACCAATATCTCTGAGACAGTGTTTTCAATTCTTTTGTGTGTAAACCTAGAAGTGGAATTGCTGGTTCATATGGTGATTCTATTTTTAATTTTTTTAGGAGCCACCATACTGTTTTGCACAGAGGCGATAACATTTTACATTTCCTCCAACAATGCACAAAAGTTTCAACAGTATCACCTTCTGGTTTTTTGAGACTAGCCACACTAATCAGTATTAGGTACCCATTGTAGTTAGTTCATTGTAGTTTTGATTGCATTTCCCAAATAATTCTTGATGTTGAGCATCTTTTCATGTACTTATCAGCCATTCATATATCTTCTTTGGAGAAATGTCTGTTCAAGTGCTTTGCCCATTTTTTAATCAAGTTGTTTGGGGTTTTTTGGTTGTTGTTGCCAAGTTTTAGGAATTCTCTCTGTATTCTGGATATTAATCCCTTATCAGTCAAACAATTTGCAAATGTTTTCTCCCATTCTATGAGTTGCTTTTCTATTCTGTGGATAGTGTCTTCTGCTGCACAAATTTTAAAATTTTCATGAAATTCATTTAATCTATTTTTACTTTTGTTGCATGTGTCTCTGGTGTCATATCCAAGAAATCACTGCCAAATCTAATATCATGAAGCTTTTACCCAATGTTTTCCTCTAAGAACTTTATAATTTTAGGTCTTTAGGTCTTTGATACATATTGAGCTAGTTTGTATACATGGTGTTAGATAAGGGTCCAACTTCATTCTTTTGCATGTGAGTATCCAGTTTTCCCAGCACAATTTATTGAAAGACTGTCCTTTCCCCATTGAATAGTCTTGACACCCTTGTCAAAAAGAATTTGACCATATATGCAAGAGTTTATTTCTAGGCTATTCCATTCCATTGGTCTATATGTCTGTCTTTATGCCAGTACCACATTGTTTAGATTACTATAGCTTTGTAGTAAGTGTTGAAATCTGGAAGTATGAATCTTCAGGCTTCCCCCCTTTTTCAAGGTTGTTTTGGCTATTTGGGGTCCCATGAGATTCTATGTGAATTTTAGAATAGGTTTTTCTATTTCTGCAAAAAATGTTATTGAGGTTTTTATACTGATTCCATGGAACCTGTAGATTGCTTAAGGTAGTATTGACATCTTAATAATATTCAGTCTTCCAAATGAATTTATGGCATAGAGAGATCACCTTATCATCCTTTTAATATCTGTAGCATCTGTCATGATATTCCATCTTTCACTTCTGATATTTATAATTTGTATCTTTTCTCTTTTTATTTTGCTCAGTCTGCTTAGAGAGTTATCAAGTGTATTGATTTTTCAAATAACGAATTTTTGGTTTCCTTTATTTTCTCTATTTTCAATTATACTAATTGCTGCTTTATTATTTCATTCCTTCTGCTTCCTTTGGGTTTAATTTGCTCTTTTTCTGTTTCTAAAGTGGAATTCTAGATTATTTACTTGATACTTCCTCTTTGATCCATGGGTTATTTAGAGGTGTGTTGTTTAATTTCCAGATGCCTGTTATCAATTTCTAGTTTAAGTCCATTATGGTCAGAGAATATACACTGTATAATTTTAATTCCTTTAAGTTTAATTTTTTTTTTTTTTTATTTTATTTTTTTTTTTTGCGGTATGCGGGCCTCTCACTGTTGTGGCCTCTCCCGTTGCGGAGCACAGGCTCCGGACGCGCAGGCCCAGCGGCCATGGCTCACGGGCCCAGCCGCTCCGCGGCATATGGGATCCTCCCAGACCGGGGCACGAACCCGTGTCCCCTGCATCGGCAGGCGGACTCTCAACCACTTGCGCCACCAGGGAGGCCCAAGTTTAATTTTTAATGACTCAGAATATAATTTATTTTAGTGAATGTTCCACTTACACTTTTTTACCTTTATTTTTAAAAATTAATTAATTTATTTATATTTTGGCTGCGTTGGGTCTTCATAGCTGTGAGCTGGCTTTCTCTAGGTGCGGAGAGTGGGGGCTACTCTTCGTTGCGGTGCGCGGGCTTCTCATTGCGGTGGCTTCTCTTGTTGTGGAGCGTGGGCTCTAGACACGTGGGCTTCAGTAGTTGTGGCATGTGGGCTCAGTAGCTGTGGCTTGCAGGCTCTAGAGTGCAGGCTCAGTAGTTGTGGTACGTGGGCTCAGTAGCTGTGGCTTGCAGGCTCTAGAGCGCAGGCTCAGTAGTTGTGGTGCACGGGCTCAGTTGCTCCGCGGCATGTGGGATCTTCCCAGGCCAGGGCTCAAATCCATGTGCCCTGCATTGGCAGGCGGATTCTTAACCCCTGGGCCACGAGGGAAGTCCGGACTTTTACACTTGAAAAGAATAAGTATTCTGTTACCATTGGCTGGAGAGGTCTGTGTCAACTAGGTCAAGTTGATAGTGTTGTTCAGATCTTCCAAATCCTTGCTGATTTTCTGTCTACTTATTCTGTTGATTACTGAGAAAGCAGTGATGAGGTCTCCAAACATAACTGTGGATTTTTCTATTTCTTCTTTCAGTTCACTCAGTTTTTGTCTTGTGTAGTTTGGTCCTCTGTCATTGGGGCACCCATATTTGGGATTGTTATATCTTCTTGGTAAATTCTTCTCTCCTTATGTAATGGCCCTGTTTATACCTGGTAGTTTTTTTTGTGCTGAAGTCTTTGTCCGATGTTAATGTAGCCACTTCTGCTTTATTTTGACTCGCGTTAACTGTGTATTTTTTCCATCCTTGTGTTTGTTTGTTTGTTTTCTGGTACGCGGGTCTCTCACTGTTGTGGCCTCTCCCATTGCGGAGCACAGGCTCTGGACGCGCAGGCCCAGCGGCCATGGCTCATGGACCCAGCCTCTACGCAGCATGTGGGATCTTCCTGGACCGGGGCACGAACCTGTGTGCCCTGCATCGGCAGGCGGACTCTCAACCACTGCGCCACCAGGGAAGCCCTATCCTTATGCTTTTAATCTGTCATTATGAGCAGCCAGCACACTTTTTCTGTAGAGGGCCAGTGTGTAAATCTCTTAGGCTTTATGACCACGTAAGGTCTCCATTTCCTGTTCCTCCTCCTCTTCTTCACAACCCTTAGCAATTGTAAAAACCATTCTCTAGAACAGGTCATGTGCTGGATTTGTCCTGTGAGCCAGTTTGCTACTCCCTACAGTTAAATTTAGGATGCATTTCTTAGAGACATCATCTAATTGGGTCTTTTTTCCCCCCAGTCCAATGTGGTAATATCTGTTTTTAATTGCCATATTTAGACCATTCAGATTTAATGCAACTATTGCTATAGTTGAATTTAGGCCTACCATTTTATTATTTTTCTATCTTCCTCATTTTCCCCTCTGTTTCCTTTTCTGCCTTCTTTTGAATTATTTGAATTTTTTTTTTTAGTATTCTATTTATTTTGTCCATTGAATTTTTGACTCTATGTTACTTTTTAGTTGTTGCTTTAGGGATAATATATATCTCTCCAACTTTTCACCATCTATTTAGTGCTAATATTTTACTGTATGTATGTGTGTACTGTATGTACTATAGAAACCTTACAATCATATAGTTATCTTTACCAGCTCTATGCTATACCCTCACCTGCTGCTATAATTATCAACTATCTTACATCTACATACATTGAATCTCCCCAACACTGTTACCCTGTTTGCTTTTTAAAGTTATACATATTTTAAAGTACTCGAAACGTAAAGTGGTCCATTATATTTGCCCAGATCTTTATCTTTTCTGTTGTGCTTCCTTCATTCCTGATGTTCCAAGTTTTATTCTGGTATCATTTCCCTTTTGTCTGGAGAACATTCTTTCACATTTCTTTTCAAGCAGGTCTGCCGGTGATGAATACTTTCCATTTTTTTCTTTTTCTGACTAGGCCTCTATTTTGCCTTCATTCTTAAAAAATATTTTTGCTGGATTTAGAATTATGAGTTGCCGGTCCTTTTGTTGTGAATTTCTAAGCACGCCGTCTTGTTTCCCTCTTTTGACCACCATTGTTCCTGATGAACCGTTTCCAGGCATTGCTCACCTCCATGTAAGGCATCATTTTTCTCTGTCTGCTTTCAATCTTTTTCTTTATCTCTGGCTTTCAGTCACTTGATTCTGATGTGTCTGGGTGTGGTTTTGTTTGAGTTTATCCTGTTTGGAGTTCTTGAAGCCTCTTGAACCTGTAAAATTTATGTCTTTTGACATATTTAGGAAGGTTTAGCCATTATTCTTTCAAAAAAAATTTTTTTTTGTTTGGATTCTGGTGGAAACGGTGAATGTTTGGGCCATTCAAAACAAATAAGTTCCGGAGATCTACTGTAAAACACAGGGCCTACGATGAACAATACTGTATTGTGTACTTTAAAAAGTATACTTTAAATTGTATACTTTTAAAAATTGCTTAGAGGGTAGGTCTTATGTTAAGGGCTCTAAACCACAAAAGGAGAAGAAAAACGAAGGGGCGGGAGGAAACTTTCAGAGGTGATGGATAAGGTTATTGCATCGATAGCGATTTGATAGTGATGATGGTGTCCCGGGCTCCAAACACAATTATCTATAACTTGTAATGTAAATCATTTATTATAATTTATAATTATAAATCTATAATTTGCTGCATTAGCTATCTGTAAGTTTTCTATGTCAGTCATATCTCCATAAAGTAGTTAAAAAATGTTTTTTTCTGCCCTCATCTCTTCCTCTTCCTCTTTTAGGAATTTCAATCACTTGTTAGATCTTACAATATTGACTAACAAATCCTGAGGCCCTCCTTTTAAAAAATCCTTTCAGTTCTTCAGATTAGATCATCTCCATTGATCTGTCTTCAAGTGTACTGACTCTTTCCTCTGTCATCTTCATTCTGCTATTAGCCTATTCAGTGAAATGTTTATATCTTATACTTGGCTTCTCAGTTCTAAATTTTTTATTTAGTTTCTTCTAAACTTTTTCTGTAATAAACTCTTACACTTGCAGGAGGTTGCAAAGATAATAGTCTTTCCAAATACCCCTCACCCTGTTTTCCCTGATGTTAACCTCTTTCATTGCCATGAACTACGGTATGTTTGTCACAACTAAGATAACATCGTGGGTACATTATTATTAGCTAAACTCCAGACTGTATTCGGATTTCACCAGTTTTTACACGTATGTCTTTTCTTTTCTTCTTTTTTTTTTTTTTTTTGGTTCCAAAATTCAATCCAGGATACCACATCACATTTAGTGATTCTTTGTTAGAGTTTGTCTCTCTTTGCCAAAACTTGTTTTTCCCATTCATTTCAAGACTGTACGGCTTTACCTCATGGAGGATAATTAGAACAGCTGCTTCTAAGTCCTCGTCTGATAATTCCAACATCTGGGTCATCTCAGGGTTGTCATCTTTTGATTGCCTTTTCCCTAGAGATTTGGTCAGAGTTCTCCTCGTTCTTGGTGTGCTGAGTAATGCTGGATTTTTATCCTGGACATCTTGTTTGTTTGTGTTATGTGAGAAGACTGGATCCTGTTAAAAACGCCCTGGAGAATGTGGGTTTCCTTCTCCTTTTTCCATTTCCTCCTCCCCCTTCCCTCCCCCATCCTCCTGGTTCTGTTTTAGCAGCTGGCTTCACGCTGCAAGCTCTGTCTACCTTCTGTGGGCACTGGCTCCTGATCATTCAGCTGCCAGGCTCCGGTGGTGCTGGTTTCAAATGCCCACATGCGTCCCACTCAGAGGTCAGCATGGACTTGAGTGGTGGTGTCTCGGGTCTCAGCCCTGCTGACGTCCCCAAGCCCCTGGCCCTGGGACCGGTGCCTGTGCAGCTCTCCTCCCACAGGCACCCCATCCCCCCAGCCATGGGCTCAGCAGGACTCAGCTGGAGGCTCAGGGAACCCTCTGCCCAGCTCTGGATTTCCCTCCCTCTGGGCAGCTCTCTGCTTTCCAGGTCTCCACCCTGCAACTCCAGCTGCCTGGGTCCTTCCCAAATCCTCAGCTCTGTCCCCACTGTCGCTCAGGAGGCTCCCTGGGCTCTGACTGGGCTCCTCCGGGCTGTGATGCAGCCAAGAGGCCTCTGGGCCATCAGCTGGAGTAACTGGGCAGGCAGCTCATCGCATTTGCTTCCTTTGTCTCTGGGATAACCCTCTCATGCTGCCTGTTTTCTAGTGTCTGAAAAGCATTGCATTCTATGTGTTTGTCTGGTTTTCTCACTTGCTTAAGGCAGGAGGGTAACTCCAGTTCCTCCCCTCCAACCTGGCTGGAAACGAAGGTCCGACCCAGCCCTTGGGAGGTGTTAAACACTGGCTTTTTGCTTCTTTCCCGACAGAACACCCCCTCCCCCGACCCCGCAACCGCATCACCATGACCGTCACCTGCTGGGCAGCCCAGAGCTCCTCTCTAACACACCCACCTGCAAGACTGTGGCTTTCTGGTGGGATTCCTGCCACCCCAAGGCTCCAGCAACTTTCTACTGTTGTCACTCTCCAGTTTCTTCAAATTGTTGTCTTTCCTATTTGTTAAGAGTTTAGACTTGCCCGCCATGACCACTGACACCGTTGACCCTCTCAAGGTGGATGTTAGACCGTGTCCTTTTTAACTGATGGAGGGGCTTAAGTGCAGCTGATTAGGGCACTGGGGCCAGGTCATGTGACTGGGAAATGGCAGGGGCGGTGCAGGCAGGGCCACAAAACCTGTCCCACTCGTGCCCTGCGGGGGGACAGGAACGTGGTGTCCACGACTGCAGAGGTGGCGATCAGCTTTTAGGGCCAGACACCTGGGAACTGTAGCCCCTAGGATGCTGGCTCTCACCGGCCCTCCTTAAACCTGGCCTCCACAGCAACTTGGTTGATCCCAGCCAACACTGGGTGTTGACGTGGGTTCCCTTCTGCGCACGGGAGGCGGGGGGGCAGGCCTCTGGTGACCTGCAGCCAGAGGGCTCTCTTGAAGGTGTCAATTCAACCTGCCTCTCACCTGCACAAAACACCTCTACGGCTCCCCTTGCTCTTCGAATAAAAACTCCGCTCCCGCCCGTGGCCCACGAGGCTGTGCCTGCCCATCACACCCACCCCCCTGCCCTCTTCCCCACACCCCTCTCTCCCTTCCAGCCTCGCTGGCCTCCTTCCCGCTCCTCCAGCTTGTCACCACCTTTCCCACCCCAGGGCCTTTGCACACGTGGTTCCCTCTGCCTGAAATGATTTCTTCCATCTTCTGCATCATTTAATACTCACTCATCCTTGCAATCTCAGCTCAGATAGCACTTCCCCAACTAGCCCTCTCCCCAGGGCCCCCTCTTAGAGCCAGGCCGTCCCCTCTGCTGTAACTGTCGTCTGTGGGCTGTTTATTTATAGCCCATTTCCTTGCCAGAGCTGGGGAGGAAATGGGGCTGCCTTGTCTTCCATCCACAGGAGGAAACGGCGCCTTCCTCGGGGGGGCCCAGCAGGCTGGCGGGACTGTGCTTTGCCAGGCCCTTGCAACCCTGGCTGATGACTTGCCTACACACACAAAAGAGCCCTTGACAGGCGAGAGAGGCATGGAGGGCCCTCGCCCTGCACGTGGCACCTTCTCCAGGTTCCCAGGACAGCTGGCAGGAGGGAGTGCAGGGCGTTTGCCCTCTGTGTTGCCTTCTTGGCTCGGGCGCAGAGGATGGCAGCTCCCATGTTTAATGGGGTCCCTCTGCCATGACGACTCACTCCTCGTGCAAGGTGGCCGGGCACCTCCTGTTGTCATAACACCAGGAAACCCTGATTTCGGAGACCTGCTGTACCTCCACCTGGAGCACTCCTTCCCTCCCCACCTTCAGACGGGGAAACCGAGGCTTGGGGGCCGGTGAGGGGCCGGGACAGGCTGGCCGTGTCCACCGTCCTCCTGTGCTGAGCGCCTGCCTTGGGCATCTTCACAGCAGCCTCTGGGTGCTGGGAGCACAAGGACCACAAGCCTGATGCCCGCTGGCCTCTTAGGCCTTAAATGATGCTCAGGTGCGCGGGGGCAGGTGGGAGACGTGTGCGCCGGCCCAGGTGCAATTCCAGGGCCGAGTGAGGCCCGGGTGGAGGAAGGGCGCACAGAGGGCAGAGGGCAGGGGGTGGGTGCTGCCTGGTGAGGACCCCAGACTCCCCAGGGGCAGGATGCTTTGTCACCCTTTCCTCCGGCTTCAGGGACGGAGAGACCCCAGGTGAACACAAGGGTCATTCAGCCCATCTTAGCAGGGAGCCTTGGCAGCCAGGCAGGAGGGAAGCTGCCCCACGCCCCTGGCTGGTTTGTTTCTCAGCATCGTGTCTCCTTTCCCTCCACCCTCAGGGATGTGTCTCTGGTCAGGACCGTGGAAGCATCCGGCGGAGACACGGGGCCAGCTGGTCCAAAGGCTCAGCCTCGCTAGGAGTGAGCCCGTATAGGTGTCCCCTCTGCGCGCCTGGCACGGGCAGGGACAGCAGTGTGCGGGCTTTTCCTTGTTTAGGCAGCACTCTCCCAGGCGCATGGTGTCGCTAGGACACAGGTAACCGGTTAACCGGCTCCAGCTCTCAAGCCACAAAACAGGCAGGGCTGGGGTTTGAACCCAGTTCCGCCGGCCCAGAGCCCGTGAGCAGCACGCTCAGCATCCGGCCTCTCAGATCACAGGAGGCCAGAGGGTCCAGGGCCATTTGACAGATGGAGAAACCGAGGCCCAGAGCCCGGGGCCGCACACAGAGCTCCCAGGGGCATTTGGCCAGTGACGGGCCCTGTGAACTGGCTGCTTCTGTCTGGCCAGCCTCGGTCTTGAGCATCTGTGGACTCACCTCCTTCTTCCGTGGACCGGTGCCTACCGCGCCCTGCACTATGGGGACGGCTGCCAAAGGTCAGAGGGCTCTGGACGGAGGCGGAAATCATGCAGCGAGAGCCCGGCCCGCCCTGGGCTTGAATCTCCCGCCTGCCTGACGCACGCGCGCGCGCACGCACGCACGCACGCACGCTCACTGGCTTCCGTGCCCCGGGGTGGGAATAAGATAATTTGCCCTGCCCAAGGCAAACTGCTTACGAGATGCTATTCTATTAGCTGCTAATGGCATCTCCATGGTTGGTACAAGAAAGCGACTGTTTGAGGTGGGCTTCAGGGCCGCTTCCGGCCTGCGAGCCGCCTACAGCTCGGGCCCCCTGGGTGCCGGGGGCAGCCCACCTCCAGCTTCCTACAGGCCAGCTCTGGCTCCTCAGCCAGAAGCTGGCCCCCCAGGGCTGCAGGCTGGGAAGGACCCCACGAGAGGAGTGCGTGTCTCACGGGTGCACACAGGTGGCACTTAATAAAGATTGCTGGCTGAGGAAGCCGCCTTCAGGCCATCCCCACGCTGCACCAGACACGCTCGTGGACGCCACAGAAACTCAGCCGACCCATTAGAAGAAAGGGACAGTCAGGCATTGCAAGGTAGGCCGCGGTCACGGAGTTGGGGAGACAGTCTAAGCTGACTCGGGGAGGGGGCGGGGGGTCTGAGCCCCGCGGAGTTTCTCACGCAGCGAATAGGAACTCACGGTTTCAGATCGAGGCCCCTCCTGTTTGAACTATGCTAAATGCAGGTGACTGTAAAGCGGGCCTCTGGATTTTTGTTTCTTTGTTTTCCTGACTGAAGAATGCTCCCTGGACTCATCCCCAAAGCTTTCAGGACCACAGAGAGGACCGCAGCGAAAATGGCCCACCGGCTGGAAGTTGGTAAGGACCCGTCCCGCCCTCACATCCCTGCCCCCGGCCTCAGATGGCACTGCTGGGGCAGACAGGGGGTCTGTCAGGCAGAAGGGCACAAGGCAGCCCCCCGCCCCCGGGTCCTACCCGTGGGCCTGAGTCAGGCCCCATGAGCCCGCCTGGCTCAGGCGCAGGGCTGAGCAAGCGGCTCGCGGGTTGACAGTGTCTCACATGCGCGGTGCCTGGTACTTTTCCAAGGGCTTTTAAACGCATTATCTTGCTGGAGGCTCATTTGAGGCGAGGCCTCGAAGCCAACTGGAGAACAGCTAATTTACTGAATCCCGAATGGAGAGGAAGCAGAAGGCGGCGTGTGTTTTTGCTGAATCTCAAACTGAAACAACCTTTTGTTAAAGAACAAACAAATAAACAAAACTGCAGAACATCAATTTGCAAGGGAACAGTCTGAACAGAGGTTCTGGGCAGAGCATCACGCAGCAAATTCCAACTCAACCAACGTGGATTGGGGGAGGGGGCTGGTGGGGTCACGGATGTGCTCCTGGGGGCCCTGAGAGCTCTTAGGGGGTGCATCAGTGTGCACCGGGGGACAAGGCTGAGCCTTCCAGGGAGACCACAACTACCGGCCCATCGGGAGATACTGCCAGGGGCCAGCTGGGGAAGGGGCCTCCAGGCGGGGGGGGGGGGGCCCTGAACAAGGTAGGAAAAAGGGGTGCATTTTGGGTGCAGGGCCAGGCTGCGCCTGAGTGGAGGCTGCATTGCGTATGGGGAGAACCGGAGAGCGTTAGAGGTTTCGCTTCCCTGAACGTCCATCTCAGGCCCATCCGAGGCAAGTTCCCTGAGCCGGTCACCTTGGGTGACACTGGGTCTTCCCGAGCCTGCAGACGTCCCCAGGGCCTGATGATGTCTCTCCTGCACAGCCCACTCCCACGGGTCCTGGGACGTGGACCGCCTGGCCTTCTTCCGCAACGCCACAGTCCGGCTGCAGCAGCTGAGGCCGGTGGAGGCCCTCATGGCCAGCCCGGCGGCCGAGTGGCGGGGTGTCCGGGAGTGGCGGCCAGGCTGCGGCCAGGACATGGAGCTGGTCATCTTTAACGACAAAGTCAGCCCCCGGAGCCTGGGCTTCCTGGCGGGATACGGGTAAGGCTCCCCCGGCTCTAAGAACCTGCCTTGTGCCCTGGGCTCTTCAGAACCTTCCGGTCCCTTCTCACCCCTGCTCCCCAGAACTGCCCCAGGAGGGGGTGGGGTCACAAGCCCCTGTTCCCTTGGCCTCAGAAACATACCAAGACGGTGGTTTACTGTCACACAAGCCACTAGCAGAAAGGGACATTCCCACTGTCCTGTCCCTCATTCCTGTCTGCAGGGTAACGTGTGTCTGCTCCACGGGTGCCCGTCACCCCGCCCTCCAACCCCAGGCAGGGGCAGGAACCCCAGACCCACCCACAGGAGGCCTCAGGGGCCGTGAGTGGCTAGCACTCGCGCCCCTATCCAGCCGGGCTGAGTCGGGGGCCGTGACCCCTCTCCCGGGAGAGCGGCGTTGACGGCCGCCCCCCATCCAGCCTCGTCGGGCTCTACGTGTCGGTGGTGATGGTCACGGCCAAGTTCATCCACGAGCACTTCCTTGGCATCGCCCGGTCCATCGTGTACGACCAGCTGCCCGATGTGGACCACGTGCTCAGGCTCTGCGCTGCCGTCTTCCGGGTCCACGAGCTGGGCAAGCTGCAGCTGGAGCAGAAGCTGCTGGCCAGGCTCAGCTTCCTGTACCGCTCGCCCGAGACCACGATCAAGTGGACGCACTGGCGCCCGCCGGCCCCCAACCACCCTGTTGCCGGGGCTCCAGAGGGGCCATGGGAAGCAGCCATCATGTCCTCAGGCCCTTTGGCCTCGGAGAAGCAGGGTCTTTGCCTCAGCCCTGGGTCCCCCTGATGCCAAGCCCTTGCAGCTGCTCCCCAGCTGAGTCCCCGGGCCTGAGGCCGCCTTTGTGCCCGCACAAGGGAGACTCAGTTCCTCCCCTGCTCCCTGACCCTGCATCCTGCAGCCTCTGCGGGGGGTGTGTGTGGGGGGGTACAGTGCCAGCTGCCTGGAGGAGGAGCTGGGCCACCTCGGTGATCTCTGGCTCCTCCAGGGCTTCTCGGAGGAAGCTGGAGCGAGCTGCCTACTTCAAGGCCATTAAGCACGCTAATGACCCATGAAGGCTCCTGGCCCCTCTGGCCCCTGCGACTCCCTGAGCTCACAGCGTGGCCCACCGAGCGCCCTGTGACCACTACTACTGCGACTTAACACGTGGGCCACGGTTTTCCCAGACGGGTCTGGGGCCTCGGAGCCGCCACTTGCCTTTCCCGGGCCCAGTCAGGGCTGTGCGCACGGCAGGCAGTTATTAAATACATGCTTGGGACCAAACCCAGGGTCACCTTGATTGTCAGGGCACAGCCTGGGGACGAGTGTCCTGCAGCCACGTTCTCTCCCTCCTGTCCCCAGCAGAGGAGGCGTAGGCAGCCGCCTCCATGCCGGGTGGGGCCCGAGTCCCCGATCTCCTCCGCTGGGCCCAGGTCGGAGGTCTCCCTGAAACCTGGCCAGACCGGGCCCTTCAGCACCTAGGAACATGCCCGGGGCGGACCTTCACTTGAACCCGTACAACACTTGCCTCGTGATGTGCTCGGGGCGTCGGGACAGCCTTCCCTGCAGACTGCAGGTCGTGGGAAAGCCCTAAGAGCCCGAGGAGTCTGCACTCTGAACCCTCAGATCCAAGATGGCCCAGGCTGTGCAGGCCTGGACCCGAGGGCCCCAGGGTGCTCATCTGTAAAAACGAGGTTGACAAACTGCATCTCAAAGCCAGATGCTGGTTTGGGAGAAGGTGGTGGCATCCTGGAGCCTCAGGCCCATGGGCAGGCATCAGGGTTGCTTTCTAAAACGGGCTGGAGAGAGAGTGAGACGGAGGCAAAGATGTGATGTGGTTCAGCCATATTTAATTCCACCCCCAGTGAATTCTAAGGGGCCAGAGTAGAGCTTCCTCTTGCTCCATAAAATTGGGTCCCCGAAATAAGTCACCTCCATCCTTTCAAAGGGCAGGGCTGCCTGGAGGCAGCGGCAGCCCTGGCTGGAGCACGGGCCTGGGCTCTCTGTAATGTGGGTGCCACGCGCAGGGCCTGGGCTGGAGACTGGGCCACGGCACCCACCGTGGACACTGAGCAGGGGCAGGCGGCCCAAGGGCCACGCAGCCCAGAGTGTCAGGGCCGCGCATGCATCCTGGGGCCCGGGGTCATGCGGAGGCCCCAGCAGGGAGCACGGTCTGCAGAAGCTGGCAGCGAATCAAACAGAAACAAGCCCAGTGCTGCCCGCACATCCCTCCCGGGGGCCCTGCCAAACCCTGAGCTGTCTCCTAAGACTTACAAGAAGGAGCCCTTTCCGTCACCACGACAACTAAAAACAAAACAAACCGAAGCTCATCTTAAGGTATAATCATCCAATTGCTTACAATTAATCAGTGCAAAGTGAGGTAAAAAGCCCAGCGTCGCCGGGCGGGGCAGCCACGTCACACGAGCCTGCGCTTCTTGGAGTCCCTCTCCACGTCCCCCTCCTGGGCGTCCACCTCACAGCCTAGCGGGGACACCAGGTTCAGCAGAGGGTCCTCAGAGGCCCGGCCGAAGAGTGCCAGCAGGAGGGCCACACCGAAGCCCGTGGCCCGCTCACCCTGTGGGCGAGGGCAGTGGAAACACGTGCGGCCGAGCCAGAGCCTCTCGGCAAACCCGCCGCCGGGGTGTGGGTGGGGACTCCTGGCTCCTGGACCAGGACGTCTGCCCCGCAACATGCCCCACGGCCCCCTTCCCTGTCCCGCTACACTCCGGGCCGGTGGGCGACGGGCTGATGGACACGGCCCTGGGCTCCCTGCCCCCAGCCCGTCTCCCTGGGGTGGGAAAGGGCGAGACCGAGGGCCCTGGGCCTCCTGCCGAGGACGGGTCGGCCGGGAAGGACTCCACGCAGCAGCCACGCTGTTCCCAGGGATGAGGAGGCCAGAGGTCAGGGGGACCACAGCTGGCCGTGTGACCCTCACACACAATGTTTCCGATGAGCTCAGCCTGCAGCTTTGGAGCCAGAGAGGGGCTCTGGACGCAAGAGAGGGTGGGAGCAGCCAGCCTGGCGGGGAGGGGCCGGGGAGGGGAGCAAAGCGGCCGGCCGGCCAAGCGAGTCCTAAGGGGGGAGGCAGGGGCACCCCCGGGGCCTGGACTCACGGCGTGCACGGGTGCGGCGATGTCCAGGTGGACCCAGACCCCGGGCCAGTCGAAGCCGATGTGCGAGGCGATGAACAGGCCGGCGCAGGAGCTGGGGCCGTTGTCCCGGTCCTGGGGGAGAAGGACAGCCGTGAACCTTCGGCACCCAGCGGCAGGGACGCTGAGGAGGGGCTCGCCCAGAGCGCCCTCGGGGCTGCGTCCAGCTGGGCCCTCGCTGGACGCCCCGCACCCGCTCCACCCCACTGTCCTCAGCGACCACGCGGGGAGCGGCAGAGAGTGACCCCGAGGGCCGCGCCTGTGGGCTGCGGGGTCTGCCTTCACGCCGGGCAAGGGGGGCGCCAGCGATAGAGCTGATGGGGGCGACGGGGGCAGAGCCCGGAGTGGGGAGGACGCGCCGGCAGCGGGACCAGCGAGCGGCGCGTCCCCACTTTGGACGACTTCTCCCCTCCCCCGACCAGAGCCCGGATCTGGGGCCTCGTGGGGGGACCCTGATCCGCCCTGCTGCTGCTTCTTGGGGTCGCTCTGACCCCGCTCCATCCTGCTCCACACCTACCGCCACTGAGTTCTTCATGTCGGCCACGGCCGAGGTGAACTCGCTGAAGTGCAGCTCCGGGCAGTAGACGAGCGGGTGCACCAGGTCCCCGCACTGCCGCCCGGCCTTCATGCAGGCCGCCTCCCACTCGGCGCTGTTGGTGAGCACTGCCGCGTGGTACTTGCCCGTGGCGATGCCCTAGGGACGCGGGGAGAGATGGAGAGAGCCGGGGGGGAGGGTACCCAGGTCGGGGTGGCGGGGAGCATCCAGGACAGAAGAGGGGCCGACAGAAAGCCAGGCAGCAAGACAGCGAGAGAAGCCCGAGTGCGGCCACCTGGGGGACGGTCCCTGTCCTGCCCTGACGTTCCCGCTGTGGTCCTCGGGCCCTGCGCACCTGCACCCCCGTGGAGCCCCCTGGGCCAGCTCCGACCCCTTACGAAGATGAAGAGACCGCAGACCCCACCCCTCTCAGAGTCAGGGTGGCCTCCGGCTCCTCGGGGGCCGCTGCTGAGGGCCCCACCTGAGCTCCGGTCAGCGTGGCGATGTCCAGGATGATGTCGGCGCCCAGGTCCTTGCACGCGTAGGACACGCCGTCTGCCAGCACCAGCCTGCCCTCGGCATCCGTGTTGTTGATTTCCACAGTCCTAGGGTGCAGCCGAGACCCCACTTAGAGCCCCTCCTTCCTGTCCCCGAAAGAAATGCAGCGCCAGGGTCACGAGCAAGGGGGGCCGGAGTGACGCCCCCCACCCGCTCCTGTGCCTCAGTTTCCTCATCTGTCAGATGGGAGAACAGGGTTGTCTGGGTAAGTGAGGGGAGGCGGCGCCTCTCGGGGTCACCCTGGGGACAGGCGCCCGTGGGAGGGCGGGCGAGCGGACTCCGCTCTTCTGAACCTGGGGCCACCTGCTCCTCCAGAGGCTACCTGCTGTGACTCAAGTGTTTCCTCCTGCAGCTGAGAAGGAGCAGCCCAAGGGCTGATCTCAGGGAGGAGATGCAGGGAGGGGCCCTCAGCTGGGGGTCTGGGGGTGCAGGCTTCAGACACCCGAAGGACAGTAAGCCTAGAGGTCGGAAAGGGCCTGTCCCCCTAAGGCAGGGTGGGTCCCAAGCCCCTGCGGGGCACCCGACACCTCGCACAGTGACACGGCCCGGCTCGCGGCCACCCTGGGACCAAGCGGCTGCTGCCCAGGGGCTCCTGACACAGAGCGTCCTCCCCACAGCGTCTGGCCCTGGCCGGAGTGAGCTGGGCGTGGCCAGGGCTGCCCGCAGGGCCCTAAGAAGGGCCACGAGTTCCAACAACAGAGACAACGTGAAGGGGGCAGGCACCGTGAGGGGGGCGGGCGGGGTCGGCCTTACTTTCCTGAGTACAGCAGGTGGATGTCGTCCGGCCTCGTGGCGCTGGGTCCCACCGAGTTCTCAGCCAGGCAGAACACAGCATGGAGGGTGTCTCTGAAACCCTGCAGGGACAAGGGTGGAGGCTCCAGGTACAGTCTGGGGGTGCCAGCGGGGGGCGGGGGGAGGATGGGCCGGAACTCTCCTCTGACCCACCAGGACAGAGACAGACAGACAGGAGTCCAGGGAGCAGCGAGCACAGCCTCCGGCACTCCCCGTGGCCCTGGCGGCGGGCTCTAGGCCAGGGGTCCGCCACCAAAGTCCATGCAATGCAGCGCTGAGCCCGGAAGCGGGGCTGCGCTGCCGGGTTTGAGGCCCAGCCCGGCCGCTCCCCAGGGGCCTCGCTCAGCCATTGTCTCCCGCCCACACAGGGTGGTCAGCGGTCAAGGTCCCTCACCGCACAAACCCGCTGGCCTGCGGGCTTCCGAGGTTGGCCTCTTGTCTCTGGTGCTTCCTTGTGCCTACCCTCAGGTTGTGTGTGCCGTCCCTGCCTGGTGGAGTCCACGGGGACACAGTGACCCCCGCCCCGTGTCCCACCACGGAAGGCCCTGTGTGGACTCACCTTCTCGCTCCCATTCTCGCCACACTCACCTCTCATTTTAGCATCTGTTGGTCATTCTCACCTGAAACAATTACTACGCTGCTGTTTGCCAAATGGTGGTTTTCTATTTCTATCACTTCTACAGTAAGCAACTGGGATTCCGCTGTGAATAAATGACTTATGCCTACCAGTATGAAGTGTGGATACTTATTTTGTTCTGGGGGTTATGATCCGTCACCATCGTTACGCGTTTTGAGGCTCATACTGAGGCACGCTCCTTTTCTTTTTTTTTTTTTTTTTTTTTTTTTTTTGCTGTACGCGGGCCTCTCACTGCTGTGGCCTCTCCCGTTGCGGAGCACAGGCTCCGGACACACAGGCTCCGCGGCCATGGCTCGCGGGCCCAGCCGCTCCGCGGCATGTGGGATCTTCCGGGATCGGGGCACGAACCCGTGTCCCCTGCATCGGCAGGCGGACTCTCAACCACTGCGCCACCAGGGAAGCCCGACGCTCCTTTTCTTAAAAAACCAGTTACAAGCGGAGCCTCCAGGCTTCGGCCCCTGTGGGGTGGGGACCCTCAGCACCCCACGGCAGCACCCCCAGCGGTGGAGGGTCCAGAGGAGTCCCGAGACCACTCACGGCCGCCAGCTGATGAATCGGCGTTAATTGCCAAGCAGCTCCCTGCACACAGGACAGGTCTACCTGCTGGGGCGCCTCCCAGCCGACCTGTCCGGATGCCAGGACAGACCCTCCGCGGGCAGTCACCCGGGCCCCTCAGCAAAGACTCTGGGCAGCGCGGCCACGTGAGCTCTCCAGACACTCCCCCACGAGCTGACAACAAGCAGTGGCCGCCCGCGGCTGGGCCTTTCCCCTTGCATCCCTGTCGAGCTCATCCACCGAGGGGGCGGGCCCGGCTCAGCCCGCAAGGCCCCAGGCGGGCAGGTGAGCTGGGTGCAGCCCCCAGGCCGGGCCTGCCTGTGCCGAGCAGGGCGAGGGGACGAGGGCCAAGACCCCCTCCCCACCCCACCCCTGGCTCCGCAGAGGGGTGCCACATGCTGCTCCTGGGGGGCCGGTGCTGTGGCCGCAGCTCTCCCTTCTAGGGAGGCCCCCTGGCACCGTCGGGACGCAGGCCGAGCCCTCCTTCCTCCCGGACTTCCTGCTTCCCTCTTGGGGGTGCCTGGGCAGAAACTATTTGCCAAAATCTTTTCACCGCATGTCCAGCCCTGGGAGCCACGCTGCTCAGGTGGCCCGTCTGTGGGGAAGGAGGGCTTGTATCTGGTGACACGAAGGGCCGGGCTTCTCAGAAGCGCCCGAAGGAGCTGAGAGGTGAGTGGCCCTGGACGGCCGGTGTGCGCCCACCCCCCTTTGCTGGATAAACACCCTCTACAACTCCAAACGCCGGGGAGCAGCCACTGCTGCTGGCCCCCTCCACAGGGCTCCCCTGGCTCAGCAATCTGATTCCAATCGTCGGGCTCCATGAGGCCTGGCGTGCCCTGGGTGGGGAGTGCGGGGCCCTCCGGCTGCCCTGGACGTCTGTGCTCAAAGTGGCCACCCAGGCTACTCCAGGGCCGACCCCGGGCCCCTTCCGCCAAACAGCAGCCCGGCCCTCCGCAGACCCCGACCCTGAGCACCGGACCCCGAGTGAGAGCGGGCAGGCCGGGCGGGCAGCCTGCTCCCCAGCACCCTTCCCGTTTCGGTCCGGACGGGCGAGGCTCTCAGAACTCAGCGGGGACCCGCGAAGCCGGACGCACAGGGGAAGGTGACAGGCTCGGGTGGAGGAGCCCGAGGGGCCCAGTGCTGGGGTGCAGAGGAAAAGGGGCCAGGGGGCTGCAGAGGCTCAGGAAGGACGGGGGGGCGCTCTGGGGAGAAGGGCCGCGAGGGGAGGACGGGGCCGCACCCACCTGCTTGACGGCGGCTCTGAAGGCCCCCAGCACGGCTGCGGCGCCTCCGCAGTCCCTCTTCATCCCCGGCATGGTGGTCTGCGGGTGGCACAGGGGGATCGAGAGAGAGGTGAGCGGATGCTGACCCCCCAGCGCCAGGGCCCCCGCCGCAGCCCGTACACCAGGGCCCCGGAGGTGCAGGACCCGGTGCCCACAGAACCCAGGAAACGCCACTGGTCGCTTGGGGTCCCCTAGAAGCAACGGGAAGCAAGGGCCAAAGATGCCGGGGTGCCTCTGGCTCGAGCAGAGCTTTGGGAGTTACTGAAGGGAACTGTGTGAGGAGGGGAGGGGGAGGGGGAGACGTCCAGAGCTGCTGGATTCGCCGTGGCCTGGCTCCTGGCTAGGCCATGACCAAGTCCCCCTACCTTGACCGCCCCGTCCGGGTTAATGGGCGCTCTTCCCAAATGTCACCGATCACCGTGACATCACCAATCCCACCCCCACCCTGAGGATACCTGTCACCCGCCCCAGTTGGCGTCTCCGGGGTGACGGGTCTAATGGGAGGACCACTGGGGACAGAGGCGCCCTCCGGCCACAGGGGTAACACGATTTTCTGTAAGCGAGCTGAGAGCAGCTGCGCGTTTTTACGTTCCATAGGTTCCCAACACTAACTGACAGGTTTGTATTTTAAATTAACAACAGGTCATCGGATGTAAGGATTTGGGATCGAAAGGTGCCGAGTGAATTTTCTGAACGCTTATTGGATTACGTGAGCCTCGAGTTTCAATGGAAAGTATTTTTAGATATAAACGGAGCTGCTTTTACAATTAAGTTGAGTGAAAATGACTCAGCGAGCACTATTGAAAAGAAGCCATCTATTTTGACCTAATCTGCGAGAAACCACAAGATTGTTTAAAAGGCAAAACAGGGCCTCAGACCTAGAATCAAACCCCTTGCAAAATGGCCGCACAGAGAACGGCTCGAGATGGTCACTGAAACCCCATGATCCCCTGTCACGGGCAGAACAAATGTCCCACCCAAAACGCAGCTCAACGGACTGTGCCAGCATCTCAGACCCCACCTGTCGTTCCTGTTTCTATAAGAGAAACGATTTCCATGGTAACGCCTTGGTCACTGGTAGGCTGACACTTGCAGCAATGGGGCAGGGGCAGTGATGGCTGGAGCCGTGGCCCAGGGCCCCACGGGAACTGGCGGTCACTGGATTCATTTCCAGGCCTTCCGGGAGATAAGGCACTGCCCATTTCACTCGAATCTTCTTGCTGAAGCAGTAAACGATTAACTTTTCAAAATCTCTGCCGTTGGGTACGGCCGTTCCCAACACTGTCTGTGATGGGATGGAAGGTGCCGGGAAGGCCCTGCTCTCTCTCCCCGACGCCCGGCAGTCGGTCACGGTGGGTCGGCCGGAGCCCAAGTGGGAGCGGGCACTGAGTCTTTCCTGAGCTCAGCAAGCCTCTGTTCTTGCAAACACCATTGTACTTGGAGGAACCACTGACAGATGCTGGGGATCCAGACTCAGGTATCTGCAGACATTTTCTCAAAAACTATCAAAGTGAGCCTCTCACCTCCAGAAGGGCACCGGGCATTGCTTGGCGCCAGTGGTAACATTTGAGCTGTCAAGCAAAAATCAGAATTTTGGAAAACTTGTATCTGCCTCCATGATGGCTTCCTAACACTCACCTTTTTACATGAGATAGACGGTGATATTAACGAATATGGTTTTAAAAAATATTATATAATGAAATGTGTCAAAATCTGGAGGTTCTGCATAACTCTGTGAACAATATTTTCCAAATGACCCATATCATGTGTGATATTATGAAATGATACATTCAAAGTTCAAGACAGACAGATTTCAACATAGCAGAACACCAAAGCTCACAGACATGGTTTCAGATTCCGCATCATAACTAACCTTTCAGAAGCTCCCACCTGTCAAGTTTTGGTGTAATAGCAAAGGAGAATGTCCTGAGTTACCTGAAGAGGGTACTAAAAGGCTTCTCCCTTTTCTAACTACAAAAGGACTGAGGCCAGATTTTCTTTTTACATTTCAACTAAAACAGATCACAACAGATTAAATGCAGAAGAAGATAGCACAGCTGATCACAGCTGTCTTCTATTAAGGCACACGTTAAAGAGCTGCCAAAATGTAAAACACTGCCACTCCTCTCGGTAATTTTTTTTCGTTTTGGAAAATACAGTTCTTTTCATAAGACTGTATTATTTACAGTGGTATGCAATGGGGTCATATTGTTATTTTTTAATGAATTAATAAATATCTTTAAAATTTCCCAGTTTTAATTTCTAGTAGGGTAAATACCAGCAGACATCACCCTTATAAACAAAATCTCTTTGGAATCAATACTTGTGAAGACTGGAAGGGGTCCTGAGTCTAACACACTTGAGACCTGTTAATTCATGCTGATCCTGATTTGCCTTGAAAATCTTTGAAAACCGGGATTGTTCCTACAAAATGGGGAGAGGGTGCCACCAGCAAAATGACGAATTCCCAGGAAGCCCTGCTTCTCACTCCCGCCCTCTAACCAGCCAACATCCAAATGAGCCTGGAAGTCTGCCCCCCAGAACTCAGGGCAAGAGCCCCTATCGAGGGTGTGGGCGGGGGACCAGCACCAGGTGCAGCTAGAGGGGCTCATCATCTGCAGGGAATTTCAAACGGTAATAAACCGACTAAAAGTCAGTCTGCCCATTGTCATCAGTGGAAAAATATTCCTCCTGCTGTTGGCCGAAGCGAGTCCTAATCACTTAAATGAAAGCTTCAAATCCACCTATGTCACCTCCTACAACATCAGCTCCAGCAACACCATCCTACACGGACACTCATCACTGCCCGTGGCGTAGACTCCACGCGGTGCCC